>NC_065419.1:9247018-10731582 GCF_024362695.1 Pectinophora gossypiella
ACGTTTCAATATTAATTGGAAGGGCCAGATTGTTAAACGGCCGAAACGCCTTCGCTCTTTTCTCTTCAATTCCAGCAATCATTTACCGTTTTTTGATACCACCCACCAGTAGGCGTTTCTTTTTCATTAAATACTTCAAAGAATTTGGGAATTTCAGCTGTAATTAGTACGTAATTAAATTTAAATTCATTTAACTTGACATTAATTTGACTGTAATTATCACTAATAATGCAAAACTGTTTAAAGACAGTGAAAAATTGTCCTTAGGTACAATTAAATCGGAGTTACAACCCCGATGTCCTTACCTCACAGTATCAGCACTCGAACAATAAAACATATTACGTACATGCTCTTGAATCTCTTGACACACATTTCGAAGTGAAATTCCTCTTAGTTTTACAAATGTATAAAATTTATGAAATTCTTAACAAAAAAGACAAACACAGTAAACAAACACATAAATCTACTGAACTGTATTCAGTACTATTTTAAAGACTCCGGTGATTTAGTAACAACCTATTGTGTTAGTTATATTTCCTTGAACGCTGGTTTATTTTAGTTTATCATCTATTATCTGATTTTAAAGTCTCATCTAAAAATAAAATTTTATTTTCATTCTAGCATTAATAAACATTACTTTGGGTCGACTATACCAATTCTTAACCATCACGAAGATCACACTGCATTTTAAGACTCTTTGTTATTCCATGTCCTTTGATATAGAGTCACATTATTTTAACGACTGTCTATTGACTTTTTATTTTCATTCTAAAATGTATTCATGAACTCTCACAAGCTCATATACATATACTCGGGTTGACGATAATGCAGTCTGTAAGGGGAAGTATGTACATATATGCTGATCTATTTATGTATGCATTTAGCCTAATCAGATTCAGTTATCATTCAACCAAGTCTGAATTTTTTCCTTATATACTATCAGATGCTATATATCTCGCCATTTCTTTTCGAATCCATCGTTTGACAGAACTTTTAACAAACGCAATGCCACTAATTTGGGAAACCAGATTTCTCCTACCATGTTTGGTTTCGAGTGCCCGTCTCATGTCGAATTTCCACGTTACTGGGTTTATTAAATATATTTACTTTGAAAGTTTCCGCTTTCACGATTATCGATGTTACTTCAAGCTTGTGCTGTTACAAAACTTTGTCGTGGTAATCTTTTAGGTAAGTATCTAGAACAGTACTCAGTAGTGTATATATACCTATGTATATTTGCTGTCAACACTTATCAATATTGTCGCACAGAGTTGACCAAGTTTTTTTTTAAAAGAGGCACATACAATTTTATGTTGCTATCAACCGTAGAAGAGAGAAAAGGTATTGTCATTTTATACATAAAAAGTAAAAATATAATTTGATTCATGTTGCCAATATGCTGCGGCCTAACAAGACAACGTATAATTTTAATGCTATTTCACATTTCCATATATTCGGAAAATGATAATTATATTCATAGCTACTGCTACATACGTGTAACTAGTAAAAAAATATAACTCCAAATCGTCATGAATTCAATATTCATCATATTTTATCATTTCATTTTATGAACATACTTTTTAAGCAAACATACTGCGGAGCTACAAGTAATTAAAATGCATTGACATAAAATTTCGTATGAGATATGCTCAATAATCTCAAATTACATAATGATGTGAGGATCTCGAGAATAAACAGGATTAAAATAGTTTTAAGACGTCAAGATACGACAAAGCGGCTCGAACACATTAAAGATACGAGAGATGAACGACCGACAAAAATAGGATTCAAATACATACATAAGCCCACGCCTGCTATCCTCAGATGGAAGAGAAACCCAAAAATAGAAAAACTAGAATCAATTTACTTCATGAAAGCATTAATAAAATATATGTAAACTCTGTATAAATATCCGAGGATTGAGCTAATAAACAATAGGTATATTGGCTAGGTTACAGTGGGATTGGGTGATCGCGTGTATCAAATGCACCTTAAATTACCTTCAACAATGAGCTTGGTATAAAACCTGTTACTACTGGGTTTAAAAAGGTCAAATACACGCCGGAAATAGTTTAATGACCATCTCTTCTTCTTTAGTGTCATCTCGCCAATCCTGCCGTCTAGATTCTTATTGATCCTCAAAATTCGCCAACCTATCATCAACTTGACCATGTCTATCAGCGGATTTGATTGAAATACATGAAACACCTCTAAAAATTTTAAGATATCATGGTTTTTTCAAATTATCCTTCAAGAAATACAGTAATTAAGTATCAAGTAAATAACCTTTGTAACTATCAGAAAATATTTCATTGGAAACTAATCTCTGTAGTGTAACTAAGCTATTACATTGGTTACAAATTATCGTGTTCTTGTGACCATTTATGTCGCTCGCTTGAGATTTATAAACTGTCGTTATGCATACGAAACGTGAATAAAATTAAATATATTGGACCTACTTCAGAATCATAGAGTCATCAGTTCTTGATAGAAAGACATTAGATATTATTTTTAGTAGGTAATATTTGTCCAACCCCAGTACCATTTAATTTGAAGAGCTAGTAACAATTGTAAGAAAATAATAAATCTTGTATATAGGATAATAGAAATTAGTTCATTGAATCAAACTGAATAAATGAATGCAATTGGAATTTCCCGCTAGCGTTACGATGCAGGAAAAGATAAACAAGCAGAGATTTTAAAATTAATGTAAGTATTCAAATAATGTGTAGCGTTAACTTCACGTCAAAAACATCGTGTTTTGTGATAAAATTGAAAAAATCACGAGATCCGTAATATTCCTACATAAATAGGTCCGGCTTCTCAACAGTAATCAGATGGCCTCAGCAGATTGATCGGTTGATCATAAAATGATAAGATTGTTTTAATAATATTGGTAAAATGATAAAAAAGTAGTGCCAAACTAATGTAAAAGCCATGATCAAAATCGCGAATACTACGCTATTAGAATATAAGATACCAACGATATCTAACAGCGTAATATTTAATAACCAGTGAATATAAATCACCTACAAATACATTAAATTTCATGTTTCTTCTCACTATAATCAACTTCAAGAACCGTAATTAATCCAAACTGTTTTAGCAAGCTACAAAACACACGCACACAATCGCGATTTTTTTATTCATCCTTTTAAGCGTACCAACTTAGCAATTAAAAGAAGCATTTTTCGTTTCACATAATTACTTACTGCACTTATACCTGAACGCTTCTTGCCAATACAAATTAACAGAGTTCTTAAAATGTCAATGAAGATGTTTATCGGCTCAATATATTTTTATTTATATACTGAAACTTAAAAATGGAGGATTAAGGGACTGGTCTCACTAATAGCGGGTAGCGTCAGAATGTACATTTTAAAAATGAACACGCTTATGAAATTGTAATTAATAAACACGTATCGAAACTACCTAGTGACAATAATGTTGTAGTGTGTGAGAAACATATTGTAGTCAAGAGAGCTTACATAACTATTAAATAAAAGTCCAAATACGAAGTAAGATAGATTAGACTTAAAGCAGCATCTGCATTGCAAATTGCTATCCAAAAAGCCAAAAGTGCATATAAGTAAGCACCTGTTTATGCCCAGAAAACATACAGAATTCAAGCTCTCGATTATGAAATAAAAGAAGTTTACCGCTTCATTGCCGGCATTGGAAAGTCCCTGGAGGAGGGTTTGAGTACCGAGTGAATGTGTAATGAAATGATATTTATGACATCATTTACTCTTACGGCCACGGATTTTGACCACAAACTCAATACGGGTTGCGAAGGTAAAGGATTAAAGGAATCTTGTTACAAAAAATACTTCTCGCGCCTCTGAATCAATTTTTTGGTAAGTATCTTGGTATTGCGTCGTTGTGTCGTAAACAAATTGATAGAAATTGAATAAACATAGTTTTAGGCATTCTTTCACAATAAGTTATCATATTTTTTGACAATTTCGTCATCAAAACTGTATGCAAATTTCGTCAAAACGTACATAATTTGAATATCATTGGGACACCACTATGTTTTCAGCATACGAACGAGATGTAGCCAAGATAAGGACAATCAGAAAGGTCATCTCATCACCTTGAACCACCAGTTTGGCAGTATTTTCTGCTGCTAATAAATGCTAATAGTATTTATTACTGAGAGCTTATCTAGATCAGTCATCTGTTGACGTAGGTATAGTATTAACAAGCAATTTCATACATCCATACATAAAGATCCTAGATTATGTTTTCCCGTTGGGGTAGGCGAATACCATGGAATTACACTTGCTACGATCCTGACACACCACTTTCGCTTCTTCAACTCTCGTCAAAGACTTCAGGCATGGTCGCCGGTCTAAAATACTCTTGACCTGACCTTTCTTTAAAATATCCAGCAGGGTCTCTACGGCAACCGCGTCGCGCAGCGCGAATTATATCGAGGGTTTCGACCAATAGCCGCAGCGAATGCTATCTACGTGGTTACACGCCGCACGGTTATTGATCGAAGCCCTCGACATAATTCGCGCCGCGTGAGGCGCGGTTGTCGTGCCGCGAAGGCTGGATCCGATCGCGGTATATACGTCTAGGTCTTCCTCTTCCAACTCTACCATAATAATAAATAAAAATATGTTTATTACTCTCACATCAACACGATAATTGGTAGAATCATCAATTACCCGCATCATAAGTCTCAAAAATCAAGTTGTCTTCATATAACGGTAATAAACGCGAAACACGTGTCCTAAGGATGAACAACATGCCATAACTAATATCAGCTACCTATTAATTGATGATAGCCCAAATCAGAACATGGTGCGTTTATGGGTGGGTTAGTGTGTGAGTGTGTGTAGTTGTGAGAGAAGTGTCAGTGTAGAACGCTAACAATATACACCCGTAAGCTACGTAGCGTTTGGTAACGTAATTAATTACTCATAATTTTATTGTTTTTATTGTCCCCAGTGTAGTTGTAACGTGACAATACTTATACACAATAGTCTCGTTTTATGTTCCACTATACCACAATTTGACATCGCAAGAACTTTAGTGGTTCAATGCGTCAAATCGTAGTAAATTATAATGAATCAAAATTATAAACTCACTATTTCTTGACGGCACTCACGAATTGAAAACCAAGAGTAAGCTAGTAAATCTTTTATTAACTTTATTTACACTTTCGTATTAGTATTGTTTTTCGTCCTACACCTTTCACTCCTCCTGCCAGACTGCCGTGCAACTCGTCCCTTCTACAATTCCGTACGTCCATTTCCCGCGAAAACCCCGAGCTACGATTGGTCAACGTATCGATCAACGTTAACCAATCGTTTTAAAGAATGAAGATTCCATTTTAAATTAGAGTTGCCATTTTAAGAAAAAAATAGAACTTATAATGAAATTGAAATAATAAAATTGTTGTTGTTTTTTTTAAATTAGAATAACCCTAACAATCGACCGTCCTGACATCGTAAGCGTCCCCGCATACGACCCCGGGAGGCACCCTAACAATCGGAGTTAAGACCAGTTGCACAGCCTTTACATACAATATGTTCATTAACATAAATAATGATTGAAGGTACACATATCAGAATAACTGTATACTTATGCTATTTAAAAAAGAAATTTATATAAACATATTGCATTTAAGAAAATCAATTATAATCTTATATGTTAAGTAAAGAGCCATTCTACTCACAATATTATATATATTTATATTCTACTAACTAACGAATGAATAAATCATAGTAATAAATAAGTGTTAAAACAAATTCTACAAGATACAAAATAAATATGCTTGATAGGAAGAGCATCGATTAACAATATGAGATAGCTGCTCGATTAAATTTTCGCTCAAACGATCAATTATAGAGTTAAGTCTTAACATTTCTAATACTCGATTACAGAGAAAAATCAGACTCACAAACATAGTATTAGCTCGATTAAATTACCCCAAACTCGATTATGAGGAATATAGATTTTTCGATTACTCGATTATCGAAAAATACTATCATGTATACTGCTCGATTGTTGTAAATACATTAATGCTGTCGTCCAAGAACTCGATTACTTGTGACAGTGCTTGAGTAGGTTGAATCAAACGCGAACCGATCGATCCTCGCGTCTGATCTGTAACAAAATACCAATCTGTAGTTATATGCCTCTTATAAGGGACCATACAAGCATAAATTACAATAATTACAATTTTCGTTTAAAGTAAAAACATTCGCTCATTCATTATCGTCGTTAACACCATCCGAATTTGATTCATGATCGGTTTCCTGATCATTCAGTTCTAATGCCGATATGTGTATCCACGGCTTCATGCGGTCAGCCGCGACTATAGTGGGACGCCTATTTCGACTGTTACTCATGCCTGGAATAGGGACTAATTTATATCTGTCTCTACCTAAGACCTCGGCAACACGATAAGGCCCCACGAACGTTGGCATTAGCTTTTTGCTCTGCCCGTCATTGCTGAAAGAAGTTTTAATAATTTTGACAAGATCCCCTATGCTATATGTATATGCCGGTTTCCTACCTTTGTCATATGCCAGCTTTTGTTTAATTTGTTGGCTATCAATTCTCTTTTTGACTTCCGCCCGCATTTCTGAAACGTCGCAATCACCTCGTGTCTCCGTCGCTATTTCGTCAAGAATTGGATTCTTTTCGCCACTCATACAAGGACCAAACAACACCTCGGATGGAGTTTTATCGATCGTCTTTTGAATTGTGTTATTCATTCCCCACTGAATGGTACCAATATGACTATCCCAATCCTTATCACCATGTTTTATAGCCGCTGCTCTCATTGAATCGAGAATGGTACGATTGTACCTCTCAACTTGTCCGTTTGATCGTGGGCTCGCTACAGCGTTGAGGATGTGTTTAATTCCTTTATCAAGACAGAAAGCCCTAAAACTGTGCGAGGTAAAACAACTGCCACGATCACTCACAAGACGATTGGGACTCTTAAAGGTACAGAAAATATCATCGAGAACCCTAATAGCGTTCTGACTGTTGGTGTTCCTGACGGGTTTAATGAAACAGAATTTAGTAAACCCATCCACGACGACGAGTAAGTGAGTATATCCTCTCTTCGACTTAACGAAGGGTCCAAGGTGATCAACATGCACAGTGTGAAAAGGCTGATCGACTTTTGTAATGGGGTGGAGTAGACCCTCGCGATTATCTGTATTGTTTTTAGCAAAAGCGCATTCAATACAGGAGTTAACGTATTTTTTAACAAATTTGGTCATTTTGGCGAACCAATAATTTTTCTTTATTCTCTCGAGGGTTTTCTCCACACCAAAATGGCCGATGTCATCGTGGTTCATCCGGCAAAGTTGCCACCTTGCACCCTTCGGAACCACCCAACGTAAGTTGTTTTTGTCACCGTCTATGTACCGATACAGTTTATTGCCCTTCAACACGTAATTATCCTTGATATATTGAAGTCCCTTAACATCAAGGTCAGTACTCAGTATGTCGCAGATCCGGCGTAATTCTCCGTCACCAAGCTGGAGCGTATGCAGCCAATCGTCGCCAGTGATCGACATTACTGTGGGAAATTGATCAGTGGTATTGTCATCGCTATCTATAGGATTCCTCGACAGAGCATCGACGTGACCCATCTTGACACCTGCCCTGTACTCGACTGAGGAGTCGAATTCTTGTAGCAACAGCCACCAGCGCGCTATACGGGGTATTAGATCCCTCTTTATGAAGGTAGAGCGAAGCGCGCTACAGTCTGTTACAATTTTAAATTGTTTTCCCAGCAAATAGACCCTAAATTTTCGCAACGAGCATACTACTGCCAAAGTTTCCAGCTCGTACGAGTGGAAATTTTTCTCTTCAGGTGAAGTTTGTCGGCTGTAGTATGCTACTGGACGAAAATGGTCATCTGTGTTAGAGCGCTGCAATAATATGGCCCCTATACCTTGTCGACTGGCGTCGGTGTGCAACTCCGTCTCGGCATCGGGGTCATATATCGCAAGAATTGGCCTATCAACCAAACGACTTTTGAGAGTCTGGAAAGCCCCCTCCTGTTCGTCACCCCACTCCCATGTAGAGTCCTTTTTTAGCAATCTACTAAGTGGAAAAGCAATACTAGCAAAACCTTGGATAAATTTCCTAAAATAACTAGCCAATCCAAGAAATTGACGGATGTTGTGGACACTTTGGGGTCGAGGAAAGTTCATAACACTCGATATCTTTTTCTCGCCTGGGCGCACTCCGGCTGCACTAATTTCGTATCCAAGATAGTCTATCTTATCTCGCAAAAATTCGCACTTCGAAAGATTCAGGGTGAGCTTTGCCTTCTCGATCACCTGTAACACTTCCTCCAACCGCAGCAAACACTCTGTTGCGTCCTTGCCAAATATGAGGATGTCATCAATGTAGGCCGTAGCATTCGTGAAACGTGCTGCCCCCAGTATCGAATTCATCATCCGCTGGAACACAGCGGGGGCGTTCGCTAGGCCGAACGGCATGCGATTAAACTCGTATTGACCGTCCGGCGTAACGAAGGATGTTAAGTGTTTGCACTGTTCACTAATCGGCACCTGGTAATAACCTGAAGCAAGGTCAAGTGTTATAAAACAAGCTTGTCCACTCAGACGAGCTATCTCATCCTCTATTATCGGCATCGGGTACCGCTCCTTAACGGTAACAGAGTTCAGCATTCGGTAATCTATGCAAAGCCTGAGTGAACCATCCTTTTTTCGAACTAGAAGTATCGGGCTAGCGTATTGAGAGACGGATTCCCTTACGATTCCTGCATCTAACATCTCCGCTATCATTGAGCGCACCCGTTCTCGCTCATGGTGAGACAATCTGTATGGGCGATAGACAATCGGACGCTCGCTATTTAGTTCTATGTTCATTTCAGCTGCATTTGTGCAGCCTAAGTCCTTAAGCGAAGTTGCAAAGCAATGATTATATCTATTTAATAAATGAACAAGACTCTCCTTCATGTCGTCCGATACGCTATCACCCACGCGGATTTCATTCTTATCCAGTCCTCTATCCTCAACTGCAGTTGGCTCCATGATAACTCTATTAACCACATCAACCTTTTCAGCCCTGCATAACACCGTATCGCCAGAGACGACACAGGAACCAGAACATGGGAGAACAGTGACCACGACTTGGCTATCGTTGGAATGGTGAAATCCTCCGCAAATGAGATATTCATTATTAGGCTTGCCAGCCATGACACTTTTCAAAAGAACATCGCCACTAAAGGGAGGTTCAATCCTAGCTCTAACCGAGGCGGGCCCGTAGACTTCAATCACGTCCGTCGACCTAACAGCGAGAGGCGATACCACATTTATCTTTAGATCTGGGGAAGGTAGTTCCTTGCCAACATCGATGAACTGGAGTTTGGTCGCGTCCTTGTATACAATGATGTGGGCTAGCTCGGTATAAGACTGGCCTATCAACACTGTTTTTTCCAGCAAGCTATCAGCCACCACCTTACAAAGTACCTCAGCCTCTACTCCGTCAACATTGAGGGTAAGACGTAGCTCTCCAAGTGTTTGAACAATACTGTTGCCGAATCCTTTCAAGTGACTCCGAACACCATCGTGAGACAAACCCAAGTTGCAAACAAGTGACTCCCTTACGAGTGTCGCCTCGCTCCCAAAATCTACGAAAGCTTCGAAAGTTACATTATTGATAAAAACCTTCTTGAGGAATTTGGAAGCTCGATTAGATTCGTTACACTGATCAATAGTACCACCAATACACATCGTTTTCTGCACGTTGTTGGGTTTAGAAGTCCTATCAGTTTTAGCACTTGCATAACAATTTTCTGCTAAGTGGCCAAGTAAGTTACATTTAGTGCATTTCATTATAGGTTTAGGACAGTGAAGAAAACTATGCCCTCTTTCCTTACAGTTATAACATCCTGATGCTGGGCCAGGTTTAGTACCTGGTTTTGAGTTAGACCCATGCTGACTGTTATTGTTGGTACTATCGGTCTTGTTTTTAAACTGATTTCGATCAATAGAATGATTAGTGTCTTTGCTGCTCATCAAATATTGCAACAACTCGTTAGGATGGGAACAACGTAGTGAACAGGCTCCGGACCTAAGTGTCCTATCGCTTATACCGTGAATCAAACAGTCCACCGCTCGTTTACCCACAATATCACATTGATTGAGCAGCGCTAGCTTCTCATAAAAATAAACTTCAATTGGTTCATTAAATCGGCTCTTCCTTCTAAGCATTTCCTCCAAGGCTTGACCATAATTCTGTTCGAAGGGAAATGCAGCCATGAGATTGTCTTGCCACTCTTTCCATGTGAATAAAACAGAATTTAACCCCTCATACCAGGTTTTGGCCAAACCTTGGAGTTTTTGCGTTGCAAAGTGAATAATAGTCCTGTCGTCCCATCCGTAAACAGTGGCGCACTCGTTGACCTTTTTCAGCCAGACCTCAATGCGTTGATTTTTCGCGGAGGGATCAAAATTTGGCAACATATTAGTGTGATCAATTTTAGATGTAGGCCGCGCTTCACTGGTAGACGGATGAGACGTCAGACCTTCTTTCAGGCAATTGAAAATATCAATCAAATCTTTTTTTGAAATAGAGGGGCTACGTGACCTTGTATATCCGTCGTCGTCGTTCCGGCGCTCTGCTTGCCCTCGTTGCCAACCGCGCCTGTTGTCATCACCGCACTGGCTCGATGTGGCAGGGCGTAGACTGTGGTGATCGCGGCGTCTCGGCACCTCTTCACGCTCATGCATGTCGCGTCGCATAGAAGTGGATCGACACCGCTCCGAACGAAGTAAACGCTCGCGTTCCCTCAGCAGTTCAGCTTCTAAAGCTTTGATTCGCGCACGGTCTTGCTCCAAGTCTTCATTTTGCCTGGCTGGACTTCGTAAAGTCCGCTGGCTTCGGCTCCTCTCTCTAGGGGGACTTCGAGCGTCATCACGTAGTCGACTCCGACTTCGTGAAGCTGCATCCCGTCTAGAGGTCGGAGTCTCCACTCTCCGGCCGTCGGAGTGTCGACTCTGATGGCGGTCTGGTGGCTCCATGATCTAGAACTCGCAAATAAAATCAAGTGTGAATAATCAATGACCAACACGACACACACACACAGACACATCATGATGATGATGACAGCGGACTAGAAGAAATATAGTCAGAAGGCGAGTAGTTGTCTATACAATGATTCACAATAAAATTATTCAGTTTTAGAGAAAAGAAAATACATTTTATATATATTAAAAAAAACACTGGGATAAATAAATCCAACCTCTTTAAAATAAATCCATTCAATGTTAATAACTACCGATCAGACATCAGTAATATCAAAATGGCGATTATCTCGAAAACGGTAGGTCGTAGACCAAAAGAATAAAATGTCATCCCCTCTAAAATACCCTGTTTCCGTTGGTAATACATACAGGCATATCCCATAAACCTAATCCCTGTAGGGGAGGACAGACGCAATCCATTCCCCACAATAAGCCATAACTATATTGTAGTAACAGGTTATCCAAACTATACTATGATGGCTTGAGGGAAGACATTATTCTGTACGTATATGTCTCGTTTTAACCTTCATGAAACCTAGAACGTTGTTATACTCCCTAGATTAGAACCGAGTCACATTCTAATACAGTAAGCATTTACTTCCGATCCGCATGCTTTACCTGGGGAATCGAACCCATGACCTTAGAATCACATGGCACACATTTTATATACTAGATCATGAAGACAACCGTTATGTATTCACTATAGTAAGCGGAGATTATGTATAAATTATATAAAATTGGGCGGGTACTTACGTGTTAAAATAACACTGTTGATCCCACTTCTGAAATATAAACTCACTATTTCTTGACGGCACTCACGAATTGAAAACCAAGAGTAAGCTAGTAAATCTTTTATTAACTTTATTTACACTTTCGTATTAGTATTGTTTTTCGTCCTACACCTTTCACTCCTCCTGCCAGACTGCCGTGCAACTCGTCCCTTCTACAATTCCGTATGTCCATTTCCCGCGAAAACCCCGAGCTACGATTGGTCAACGTATCGATCAACGTTAACCAATCGTTTTAAAGAATGAAGATTCCATTTTAAATTAGAGTTGCCATTTTAAGAAAAAAATAGAACTTATAATGAAATTGAAATAATAAAATTGTTGTTGTTTTTTTTAAATTAGAATAACCCTAACAAAATGTACTAAGTACTAAGGAAAATGTATTAATTAAATTGTTGTAATTTTACTGCGCAATTGCAACCGTAAATCATTTTTATTGATTTATTATAATGTTCGTAAAATTATAATTTAATTAAGGAATGATAGGTGATATAACACGAAGACACTACTTGTAGGCAAGGTGAGTCGGAAAATGCGTATGGAATAATCTTGAAATCATTTATCTATGAAATCATTTATGAAGGTAGGTACGTACATATGACATTTCTTAACATTGCGCACTTATAATTTGCGCTAATGCCTTTATAGCAGTATTGCTTTTTAGATGATATCGACGTGTTTTTAACTCCCTAAGATAATGACACCACAATAAGTACCACAGCCGTATGATTATTTATGCATAAGGCTTCAACAGTGTCTATTTAGGTCAAGTATCAAAATAAACCTAATGAAGGATACATTACTGTCGAAAATACGCTTCCCGCATGCAGGCAAATGGCATACTAATCGTCACTTTTAAATTCAGGTGCCATACGAACCATTATGAGGTATTTTGTGGCAATCACCAAACACATGTATACATGCTAGGAATATTAATTAATCTGATACTTACAAACTATTTGCTTAACAGACGTTTATTACGTAAGCAATGTTGGTTTTGTGAGTTACTTAGTTTTGAGAAATAAGAAATTTTAACGTAGTTGGCTAGGTGTATTGTATACCTATAGGTACTATACACCTTTGCCTAAACTTTCGGGGATATAAGCGAGATTTTATGTTATCTTACGCTAAGCAATTTTTAAGGTTATGACACAAGTCCGTCAAAGCGGAATAACTGAACTTTTTTATTGACGTGACTTATTGTAGATTTGCCGCAGATGGCATTAACTACTTGGCCGGACAAAAGGGGAGCGCTGAAGGCTCTCACCCGGTACAACGCTTTAGACAACAGGCCTGAGGGTGTCCAGTTGGGCAAGGGATATTTGACCGCAGCGCGGGTTTTTTTAGGAAACCGGAATCAAAATTCAACACCCCGACAGCTTATTCCGCTTTGACACATCTATTTTAGGTGTGTTACTATAACACGTTATACATCAATGATGTAGTAACAAGATTTAGAGAAAGGCTCATCAAATATCGTCTTACAACTCGACACGTGCGCTGAAAGAACACTAGCTATGAGTCTTAAGACGCATAGAGCGTCCTAGAAGCGTTCTGTCTTATCAGTCTACAATCTGTGTGAACACACGTGTGCATAAACAAAATTCAGTTAGTTTTTTCTTAATACGTCAACAGGACGTCTAAATGATAAAACCTATTAACTTTAGTATAATCTGTGTAAGATCATTAATCTATCTTAAACAAGAAATGTCGCAATTTATTAAAATGCGCAAATCCACAGATTTTTATCTCATAGAATTTTATTTTACAAATTTAAATAATAAAACTTTATATATTATGTTTAAAAATTAAATTATATGTTTCATTTAAATGTTTTGACTTTGTAATCTTTAAGACTTTAAGTTTACAAACAAAGTAGTTCTATTTGTTAAGATGTTTGTTTTAAATTAATGAGTCGTTATATTGTTTTTAATGACAGGTTGACGAGTGGGTGAATACTTAATATCATGTTTACGAGTAAACTAAATGGAAATTCGCATTGCATTATAATAATATCAGATTAAAGATAACAGTGTAAACATTTTGTTGAATTACTAAAAATAAACCATAAGAAAAGCAAATACGATTCAGTTGTTGTATTAAGAATGATTCATTAACTAATAATGACGTATATAAATTTACTATCTCGTACCTTCTACTTAGCTTTAACAATATTTTCTTTGAAAATTATAATTGAAAAAACTAAAATATTGGTCAATATAAGTCCTTCTAGGTCTTCGTCTGCTAGCCCTACCATCAACTTTCGCTTTATATACCGCAATTTTGCAATTCTATTATCATTCATCCGCTCTACGTGTCCAAACCAATCTAACATTCCCTTCTCAATCTTAGTCACTATATCGTCTTTCACACCACATCTCTGTCTTATCACACTGTTTCTCACTCTATCACTCAACTTAAGCGGATGCTACTTTCATGCATACCTCTGATACCAACCTATCAATTTATGCATTACTTGAGTACAATGCAGTACATCACAAATATAACTATTTAGTTGACAACACATGTCACCATCAGATCACGTTGGTCTAACAGAAATCACTGTGAAGCGTGGGTAAATAGTTCATCTTGCGATAGATGTGACTGACTACCCAAATTGGGAATATATTTATGTTAGTTGTGTTTATGTGTGTTATGTTGTGTAAATTAAGAACACCAATTTGAAAGTATCCATTCGTCCTTTCGCTAGGATGGTTGGTAGCCGCTGGGTCAGGAAAACACTGGATAGACGATACGATAGGTTGATGACATCTGGAGATATGCAGGCCACGAAGAAAAAGCCAAAGGGCGTAAGACTGCCGTAAGTGGAGATGGGAAGAGGAGGCATCCAAAGCTCGAGAAATGACGGACCACAATGATGATGACGATAAACAATTTCGAAAGGCTCTACTCATACGTTTGTTCAGTTCAGCTGTCATAGTCACGCATTAAATGGATGATCCCAAAATTGTTTCCTTTTGTACTTCGGCCTATTTGCAAGGTTGATAAACCATAAACAGGCGAGAATTAGAAAACCAAAGAATATTTTCACGTTTTTTATATTAACGCGTTATCTAGATCTTTGTACTTGTGATTACTTTTTATTTTATATCCACTTAAAAACCCAATATTGTATGTAAACACGTTTAAAATGCACGTCTCTAAACAAATATAAAACGAAATTGGTAATTTATTGCCTTTACAAATCGTAAAAAGCTTTGTTCCTCTTTTTTAACACGTGTAGATATGATGACATAATATTATATTACCCTTACTTATTCACCATCTACAATAATACGTTCATAAGCTCGACAGGATGTTACGTTAGTCGACTTCCTTACATTCCTGGATCTTATCGGTTATTATATTCTGAAACATGCGTTTCACATATTATAACATCTAATGCAATGATAACTTTTAACTTTATTGTCGATCACGAAAACTACGAATGAGAGCTGATTGAGTACAATACACTATAATTCATTCTAAATTGGGATTTGTTTTAAATGTATCATTCATTTGCTCTACCTATTAATCTGTATACACGTCTTAACCAAAACATAATCTAAGCATTAAAATCTTGAATCGTGTTGTGACTAATAAAGTACTCTGACTAATATTATATTTGCCTCTTACCTCTCACTACTCTGGAATTCCCATTACATCAAAATGGTTAATTACAATGAACTTACCATAAAATATATTTTAGTACAACGATGTTTTGATGTAAATGATGAATGGGGGCCATTCACAATTCTCTTGAAGACAAAAGCTGCTTTGTTGCGTTTTATGAATAACAGACTTGCAAAGACAGATCATATTGTGACGGAGATATGTTGATGTTATGTCCCGTAATCTATCATAACCGCATAAGTGCTCAGGGTAAATTACAAAAAACTGTGATTGACCGTACGAACTCGATGATAGCGTTATTTCAATCCTTAAGTTTATCGAATGCTTAGAAGTGGTACGGTTAGGTACGAGAGGCACGTTCAAATGTGTTATTAAAGTTGATATTTTGTACGTAATAACTAACAGGCCACTAGTTATTTCAATAACGAGACCGTTCAAGACTGCCAACTCGATATAGTCACCTACTTGCATCGCTACACTAGATATCTATATATTGATGTGATGAATGTCAAGTTTTTTATCGTAAAAGATAACAAGTGTAAAGTACTCACGCGTCGCTCTTGTCGTACACGGGGAATGTCTGGTGAGCAAGGTCCTGCAGGGATGAGCTGGTCTGCGGTTCCGCGGAGATACCCTGGGCCCTCTGTTTTCTCGGGCCTCGCGACCTCACGTTGGTCGCGAACTGCTGGTACGGGAACACGCTCTGCAGTTTGTCCAACTGCGAGCGTAGTTCCAGCATCTCCTGGTCCCGCTGCTTCAACAGCGCCTCCAGCTCCCTGATCCGCTCTATTAGCGGCTGCATATCGTTATTCATCGTCGCATTCGCAACACAATTCTCCGAATCCGCATTCATTGCGCTCGGAGTCCCCATATTATCCAATTCTCTATATGTTTCGTTCAACGCACGTCTATCGCCGTTGACTGTGGGCGCCACGGTTAGCGCTCCTCCTCCTGTGTTCACTACGGCCCTCGGCTCATCGTCAGCAGCTACACGCTGTGACGATCCAAAGCAGAGGGTGTCGAAACAGACGCGCATTCACTCGGCTACCGAGCACTGCACAGAACCACACGGGATTCAACACTTGGGTTTTACGGAGTTCACTTTGTGCACTGGCACTAGTTCTGTAACGGTTTGATCACTTGGCGGGGAAGCGCAGGATGTGTGTGGGTCGCTGAGTCGTGCGACGCGGGCGCGGACGAGCGTGCTAGTGCAGATATGCGCGCGCGTCGGCAGCTACCGTGCTGTCAGCCCCGCGTGCCTCGGCGACGCCCTGCAACATTACATACTGTTAACTACATGGCTTTCTACTTGTCCTATCACTACCTACAAGACCCTGTTTACGAGTCATTTCAGTACTTTTTAGAACACGTTAAAAGAAATTAATTTGAAGAATATTATATTTTTTGACAAAGTGATTACTTTAGCCACTTGAATGAATAGTTTTGTCAATTTGTACTCCTAAGTAAAAAAAAACGTAACGTTTTGATTTTTGATTCAGGAAGAATAAGTTTATAGAGACATCAATGCTAGTGTAGTTCATCTAACATCAAGTATGCTGTAGATACACCAAGTTTGTTATTTGTATCTATGACAAGAAAGATCGAACAATGGAAATAACCGAAGCATCAATCTATACATATTTCACATTATCAGAGATAAACACGCGCTACTTTAGAAGTGATTTTAAAACACAATTGTAGATATCACATATGTTTTAACCAAATGATAAACACTTTAAACTGTTTAATCTTAGAGGGCAATTGATCACCTGATTCATACGCAATAGTCTACCGCGTGTCAGTCAGGCGTATTGTATCTAATCTACGTATTCCACACTTTGACATACTATGTTGAGATAACTATTGATATGATCATGAAGAACTGTGAACTTGCACAGGATTGGACAAGATATATTAGGACTCTAAACAGTAGAACAATAAATGGAAATACGACACCACATGGCCTTGAAAAAGGAACAATAATAGCAACGGATGTAATATGTGTTGATGACAGACATAGTATAACAGCAGCTACATTGGTCTATTATAGCATGTCGATAATGTGTTAGAACACAGTTGGCCTCAAAAGATTAATTGCCGTTTATGATTATGAGTACGCACGCGCGTTGGGACAAATTTTCCATTCACCCAGACAGTGAGGTGCACCTGATTGCTATAAAAAACGCATTTGGCCCTAAAACTGCTATAATTATAGCTCAATACTGCAGACATGAGTCATTGTTGGTTATAAGAGTATGTCTCATTTTAGGACGGGTGAAAGATCACGATAAGATAAATGTTAAGGAAAACTATTAACTAGTCGACAGACTGAACGACTTTAAACAACGCTAGGTTTATGTGGCATTATGACTATGTTCTTCTTATTCAGGCAAAAAGATGCAAGACGATAAAGATGTTTATTAACAATATACAACACTACTACTTACTAGGTATGCAAAAGGAAATATAATTAGCAAAAACAGGGAAAACATAACTCAAAATGGATAATATTAATAGACTCCATAACAATGCCCACTAATAAAATAGAGAAGTAATGTTATTATAACAGAGGAAACATTTACAGCAAAATACGCTCATGTATTGAATAATTTAAGTTTATCCATTTTAAATATAAATAAGTTAAAATTAGCTACAATATTCGTGATCTTAAAAAGTAAATAAGTAGACGTAGAAGGGAAGGCAAAATGCCAATGATAACGGAAGCTATTTTCCTAATATCAGAATGAAGTAAAATATTTATTCGAAGGTTGGTTGGTTGAGGTTGGTTTGAAGAAAACTACACCAGAATCCCAACATACGAGAAAAGAAATAGATTTACTAAGATTGCTTCATATTTAGTATGCAATTTATGTTAATAAATAAGTTAATTTATTTCTACTTTTGGCTCGAAGATGCGTGTTGAGCCGTGAACATCAAAATTGCGTTGTTTTATTTGCAGAGAGATAATCCCAATTTCATAAACTGAGTAGGATAAATTTCATA
Organism: Pectinophora gossypiella; assembly: GCF_024362695.1. Lineage (NCBI taxonomy): Eukaryota > Metazoa > Arthropoda > Insecta > Lepidoptera > Gelechiidae > Pectinophora > Pectinophora gossypiella. The sequence goes on from NC_065419.1 coordinate 9,265,479, forward strand.
ATTTATTAGAATTATCTTCAGCTAAAATAACGTACATAACCTAAGCAATTGTATGATAATCAAAAATAACCTTCGTCTAGTTCAACTTGTGGGTGTTTCTGTTCCGTATTGTTGCAACTTTCCGGTGGGTGTCCATAAAGTTACTATTAAAGGCTGTATAAAGGGTGCCTCATATGCACACAATCGCTCATGGGCCGAGGTAGGATAAAAATGTCACATAAGTCATGGTTACAAAGGTCTGAATGTCTAGATTATCTTTGTTGATGGATACGCCCTTCAGATTCGCCTCTTTCTCTGACTATCACGTATCTTGGGACCACAAATGTATGCCGATGTATTTTGATACAAATTGTACAATACTTCTTGAAAATTTTGGGACTCTGAACAAGTTCTCTCACACATTTTGACAAGATCATAAAGAAAAGGTAATAAAAGGCACATAGAAAATGTTTTTTTCTGTTTTCTTCATAAGATTATCTGCTTGATAGACATAGTAATATTTGTTTCTCTATTTTTAGCCATATTTATGTGAATATTTAAACCACGTCCTAGTTTAAAACTAACATTATCATACCTGAAATGAAATACATCGCAACTAGCTGTCAACTGTAAACATATGCGTGCTACTAATCCCACATCGACAGTATCATTTACACTAAATACATCAAATAGAGCTCGATTTACAATCACTGCTATAATTTTATGCATATGACATTAAATCATATTTTACAGCGGCAATACTTCAAGCAGGATTTTATGATCGATATGAATCTGGTTATAAATACTGGGTATAAGTAACTACTGCGTTTGTAAAACTGGATTACAGGCAATATTTTATTTGTGTCGAGATAATTTTCTAGATATCCCAAGATTGGCTTTCGACTTTCCTACATGTATGATTGATTGGGATTTGTCTGCTCTTTCAGTAGTAAAAATTAAAGGTGGGTGATTGATGGTAGTTTTATAATTTCAAAATTATAATAATGGTGATTTTGTGAAAAGGTTAGTGTGACGGACTATAAGATTTGAATTAGTGATTGCCAACGCATTCGTCCGAGTTCGAGAACAAAGTGAAGTACTCAGAAAATATTCTAAAAGAAACGTTGTCTTGTTCTAAGCCAAATCATGTCTTTTGTAAATCTAATGACCCACCCACCAAGGAGACATTTTCACAGCATGCAAAACCTGGATGATATTATGTGCAATTTAATACAGTACATTATTGCACATAAAAACATTAAAGATAAAAAATCTAAATAAAAATATATACAAGGTGGTATTATTTGTCAAGTAGGATTCTTTGGCACCCCGAATATAAGATGACAAAACAAATGTAGGTTTTAAGGGGATGGTATATTCTACGTTAATTTAAAATATTCAAATATCTGAATCGATTTTATACAGCTATTCTGAGAAACATAATCTTGCGGTCCCGATTTTCGAACCAAATAATATTAACAAAATATTAATCATGTACCACGCAACCGTACGAGTGCAATTTCTCTTTTGAATCATTTATAATAAATGTTAAAGGTTAAAGTGACAGATGTTATTACGAGTATTTAACAGGTGTTAAAGATTGATTTATTGCTTTGCTTTCAGGTTGACTACTGTTTTCTTACGACTCTTGAAGAAATTATTTATACATTGTAATACAATGTTCAGAACTGAGCCGAGAGGCACCATACCTTTACATGTATTTTTACCTATGTAAAACACAATGACATTAATAATGCTAAAAACATGTTCAAACTTAAACTATGTGTCATTATGTTAAGAGTTTTGTGTTTCAATAATATCAATCAACTCGTTAAAATATTAGTTTGTCTATTAAAATACGGGTTAAAACACTTTGTGTTTATGTTGTATCTTTATTTGACGCTGATTATTATCGCATAATGCATTTTGTGGAAAGGTAATAAGAAATAAAAATACTTATTATGTATTCATTCTAGGCGATAAGCAAGTTAACTTCCTCTGAAATACAATCAATTATTATCTATTATTATTGATAACAAAACAATCTGACAGTTATGTCTTCTGAATTTTCACTTTTTTGCACTTACAAAGATGTGGATATCAGTTTACGTAAATGCATTAAGTGCAAATACAAATTTTCAATTTTGTGTCTTTTTTATTGTTAAAAGTCGTTCGTTTGTTTGTTCTTACGACCGCATTAATGTTTCATTGTAATTTATTATCTCATGGAAAAGTGAATTTACTATAATTTGTAACTTTTGTTGACATTAATTTATTATTATTTGTTATTGCAAAAGCTTTATGGGCAGTTAGAGTTTTTATGTCTGTTTTTTAAGATCTATGAAGCATTATTTATATGTTGCATGTTGTAACATCCTTTGCTAAATTAAAGTTTTGTAAGGATACTTGTTTATGAAAACTCGCTCTACTAAATGATTAATACAAACTCGTTATTGACGTTAATTTTGATAGTCTTAATTAAAATACCAGTTGGTCCCGAATTGTCGTCAATTTAAAGATATCTCTTTTCATAATGAGAACCGTATCATGTCTGATAGATAAGCCATACATTTTAGTCAATTATTTTTTAAAACATAAAGGGTTTTTAATTGCCTTGAATTCTAATTTTGACAAGAATTAAGATATAAGTCACATTTGTAAGGGCAAATGTAGATATAATGTGGAACTTTACGAACGACATTAAATTGATGGAATCATTTATATTGATCACTTTGAGCAAGCTTTGACCTAATTATAAACTACTTTTTAGAAGCATCTCTTATTTTGAATATAGTATAATAACTTCTCTATTTACAATTATAAATATATTACTACAACATGTGTATATAAATTAAAAGGTATTATTTGATTACCGTTTAATCTTTAGTTCGAATAGAAACTTGTTAATGATACAAACATTATACATATGTATTATGCTGTTTCAAACTGGACAAGAATTTATAATGACTATTATAATTTACCAGTGTAATTATACCCACTTGAAATCGTACTATTACATTTGTTGGCATAACTTACCCTGTCTAAGTAAGTCATTTGTTAATTAAAATAGTGTTAATATTTGAAACATGCAAAAAGGAACGTATACAAACTTTTAATAGTTCAGTTTCTGATATTACGCAAATCAATTACATTTGATCACCTAGTAGGTACCTAAAGGGTGGATACTAAAAAGAGGTAGACCATAGAAGAGATAAATATCGGTTGTTACTGTATAGTATACCAGCAGCATTTCTTTTAATGCATAATGGAGAGATGGATGAGGAATAATAGTACCTACTTAACTAAATAAAAAAGGAAAATTTCTAACAAACTTTTAAAATAAAAGCTTCGTTTGAAACATCTGTTAGCATAATAAATAAAGAATACGTATCATCATTTACATTTCAACTCGCAGTACTTACAATGTTTACGTTTCAATATAGTTACGAGTAAAACCCTATTCCTCCCAAGTTATTTTTAGCCTCGGTCAATTAATTCCAATTCCACACGACTCGAGGGTTGTCACACGTACAATTATGTGATTTACGAGTAACGACTTGCTTAGTGTTGTGTTTGTAAAATGGCGTTATTTAGAACAATAATTACACTCGATTCGACGGGTGTGGGTCAACAATTTAATTGCTGGTTTTAAAGTTACAGATGATTGCGTGAGATCACTAGATTTTGTAGGCCAACCAGCCAGCGTCCCAAAGTTAACAAAAAGAAACAACTGCTTTAAGTACATTAGAATAAATTAGACTTGCATGTACGGTCACGAGCATATGTACACACTTTCGTACCATGTCACATTAACTTTTTTGTTAAATTGAACTGTGACTCTCACTAAATGTCAAATATGTTAGTGCGACAGAGTCTCAAAGTGGGTACATTATATTGCTCATGCATGACTGTACGGCATGCCCAAAAAGATAAGCTGCCTACAGAATACCAACAAACAGTTTTTTTTTTTTGAAAAGAAAAGGAACTATTTACTATATTCAGTACTAGCAGAAATAAAGCAAAAAAAAAAAATACGTAGATATTGTGCAAGTTTATTCTAAAATCGTCGTCCACTGCCAATACGAGGAGTAAATTGTGTTTGCGACTGAATAGGGACTTCCGCAGTGATGTTATTAAGTAATTGAACGAAACAGGTTTAGGTATACTTTGAACTGGAATCCAGGTCGAGACAGATATAGAGTTGTTAATATCTTTTAAATTACGTAGACCTGCATAAAAATAATAATAATTAACAATTTCAAAAATTCAAATTTGCAGCTTATTTACGTCTACAACTTTTTATGATTAGGTAAGTATATTACATTCTATGTTAAGGCTCCTTGTCTCACATCGGATAGATATGAAAATATAGAAATTTGATTACCGCTGAGTTTACGGCTGTATTAAGAGACCTATGTCTCTTTGGACGGGCATCTTTGCGCTTTCAATCCCTACATCCAATATATGACAACTTGTTAAACTCAAATTAGTTTCTAAATCCACATTAATTTTATCCTTCTGTTACGCAGAATAGATCCTAGTGGTATATCCTCTGGACATATATCAAGTTATTTAGGACACCCGTCTCTCGCAACAATGCGTAGTAGAGGCTGTCAATAAACAACATGAAATGTGCGTGACCACTCAAGTTATGTGGTCCCAGTAGATAATAAACTTCAATTTATATATGGTCTATTTGCGTGAAACATTATGTTGTTTTCTAGCAAAATGTGTCTTGCTAACAAGGGCCGGAAAATGATAAATATAAGTCATGGCAAGAGCAATTACAATATATTTAGATAAAATGACAAAACTAACAGAACAATAATTCCAAAAGCAAAAAATTACAGTGCGGAAGGATAGATAATAATAATATAATATAGTATAATAAAATAGATATTTATAGATTTATATAGAAATATAAATCACTCGTAGCAGATGAAAAATCTAAACTCGACTACCAATGTCCTATGTTAATATTTCATCAAGACACTGCCAGTGTCGGATTAACTTGTACTATGAGCGCTCTCAAGGCACTATTTAAGTCATCTGCGAAAGATGCCAGGGTCGTTGATGATGTAGTCAGATTTTCTATTTCTATAATGTACCTATTAGTCTTCGTAATATAACCATTTGATGTTAGAAGATTTCACTGAATGTTAAATATGTACCAACCTGAAGCATAACATAACATAACATAAATAGCCTATATACGTCCCACTGCTGGGCAAAGGCCTTCTCTCAACCTGAAGCATCAATCATTAAAGTTAAAATCATTTTATTGGACCAAGTAATCAATTTTGTTGTGATACCACATCATTTCACATAAGGAGTATTATGGCTGACTTTTGACTGTTAGGTATTTACATAGCAATATAACTTATACTTTTAATTCTTATTGAAATGTTTAATTCATTTATAGTATAAGTTTGTTGTTCTATCACTACTTACTAAAATAAAATAGCGCTACTGGCATCAAATCTCTTTCTTAAATTGTCTATAAATGCATCATTCATCACATATTGAATATTGTTGTCTTCAACGATATTGTTGTCATCAGTTCCTTTAGATAAATCTTTAATCTCTCTCATGCATTAAATCACGGCTTGGCTTGGTAACCTTTGTCTTGGCAGATTTTGCCAACTGTGCCATTAGGTGAGCAGCCAGAAAGATATGCAGTAGCGAACTAGAGTAGAATATAATTAGAGCATTATGAAAAAAGTTTGGTTATGAATAATAAATAAAACATATCAGTTATCTAACAGGACAAGTTTTACCTAGTTTCATACGATGAGGCTGTGATACTTTTATAGTCAGTAACCCTCTTTGGGTTACGGTTTTATAAGAGGTTTGGGAGGGACACTTGGGAGGCTTTAAATATTATTATATCTGATTCTATCTGGTTATTAAATCAACTACGAATCTACGATACAACTTTGGAGAGCTCGGTCGAAATTCCACTATACTCTACGAGTAGAGAAGTCAGTGACCTATAAGTATATAACACACTGTTTGTAATACAAATTACAATACAAAAACTGTTACTCGTCTCTCTGTATACATAAATGAACAATAGCTAATTTTCCTACTAGTTACGTAATACACTCACTCTCATATGTATGTCCTATGAACTTATGACATTGAAACACCGATACGTATCTTGAATTGTGAATTATGAATTTCTAATCAGCTGACTCCTAACATATCATAACACGGTCTTGAGTTATGACAGACGGTGATATGTTATTCTAATAATTTTGCATGCAGACAATCTAAGTGTTACATTGTTTGTCATCGATATTCACGGATTGAACCTGCACCGCCTTGTGGCAACATGTTTTGTCTATTTGATATGCTTATTGACTGTAGAGTCTGTCAAGACTTTCAATAGACATAGTTAAAGCTAATGTGAAGATAGATAGATAAGGGTAGTCTAAGATTAAAAGGAAAACTTGCAAAGTTCCATGTTGCTTGGTATGCGAACTGCCTTGCCAAAATGCTTTTCGTTTATGTTAGCGTCACAGAATAAAAAAAGTGTATGGGATTGATATAAGGTAACAAAATTACAAATGTAAAATCGCAATACCGTGGCATTTACTAAAATAATACAAACCTATAATTTAATATGAAATACGAAGAAACAGACGATTTATTTCATATTAAATACGACCCACATGAAAATGTCTACAATATTAAAATGCATTTAACGCAACGCGGTGTGGATTCAATGAAAAACTTGCTCAGTGGTTTTGATTGACAGTTTTCGTTTATCATATAGCAGTGGATGTTTAATGAACTTTATGGGCGAGGCATTGAAGAGATAATTATTTCATTTAAAAATCATGTCGTCGTTGCAAAACAAAGTTAAAAAATTAATAAATAAAATTTAAAAGAGTTAACCTAAATGGTATTTAAAAGTGTTATCGGTATCATAGCCGATGAGAGTTTTTTTTTTTTTTTGACGTGACTTATTGTAGATTTGCCGCAGATGACATTAACTACTTGGCCGGACAAAGCCGATGAGAGTAATGAGCTGAAACTAGTAAAGAAGAAGGCAAAAGTCTTCATCACGTTAGAAATGAAATCAAGCTGTGATAAAAATTGGAACTCGTAGATTAAAGAGGTATTTCCATATGCAAAACTAAAAGCGGAACATGAAAAATCCAACATAGTCTGATAAATACTAGCTAGCAGATAAAATGTAGGTGTGGATACTAAGCGAATGACGTGAAAATATTCAACGTTTATTTATAGGACTGCGTTTAAAAGAGGCGGGGTTTTGGAAGTTAATGCATTGGTACATTAATTACCTTATTTAATATCTCACAACATAATTACAGAACAAGAAATACAATTTCCCACCCAAGGTTCTTTCGAAATCGTATTGTTTTTTTTTTGAGGAAAACTTTTTGTATGGTTATATGGCGATTGATATTTTTATGTACTTTTGTAAATGCTACCTTGGTCAGATTTTTTGTGCTCAATGACATTATTCTTAACTTAATAAAGGCTATATTGCCTTTTTACTGTGTGATATTACCGACGTAAGTTATTATAGCTTAATATTTCGTGGAATAATGGGCAATGCAATACAATTATTTACATGATTTTTTTATTGTTTGGCAGTATATTTGCGAACGTACAATGATTGCTTGTGTTTATAATCGAGATTTCTCAAAACCACTTTATTTACTGCTACAATATAACAAATATCGGAATTTATTATTACAAACACTACGGTAGTTAGTTCAAATATTTTACTATTTTATTTTACATCCTTACCATTAAAACATCTTTTAAATGGAATGTTTTTTATTATACTCACGCCTAGTTGCCGTTGGTGTAAACAGAGACTATGGAATTCCTTTTGCTTTGATCCAAACATCCCCAGCATCCATCATCATCAAATATTCATTATCATCTCTTGCATCCTCAGCATTCATCAAACGTTTCATACATACACGCCGGTTCACAGTAGATCGTACCAAATCTTTTTTAAGGACATTCCCAATTGGGTCAATATATTTACGTCCTTTTAGGTCTTTCTTGTAATTTGTTTGTTATTTTTTCAGGGCCTAGTTATTTCACCTCTCTATTCTTTTAAATTCGTGGTTAATAGGTACCTATTAGACATGTAACGTATTAGATTCTAAGATACCCTTCGGCAGATATATATGTCATTATCACGCATATTTTAAAATAAGTTTCATTATATGCAAGTAAATATCTCAATATCTAACATGATAATAACTACCTAGTCATTATTGTTAAAAGTTGCGAAATGGAATTTAATATTAATTTACCTGTACTTTTATCGTCCAAGCAGATGGGGCCTATACTTTAATGATTTGAAATATAATTAAATATAATAATTATTTGTAATTGAAAATGTTATATACAACTAAAATAATTAATTAAAAAAGTAAATAAACAGAAAAGGCGGGAACGGAAGTGAGAATAACGCGGTGAACGAAACAAATGAAGAACGGGGTTGGACTTGTTCCCCGACTTTTCTAGATGTTGGTTGTGGAAAGAATTACGATGGAAATTAATAAATAGTCGATAAAGTCACTCAATTACAGTGTATTCATACGCAATGAGATTTTTTTTCCCAATCAAGTAAAAAGACGTCGACACATTGTAAAGGTACAAATAACGTCACATACAAAGTAACAACTATTCCATTATGACAGTACTATACCAACAAAAGTTAAGAATAATCTGTTTTTAATAGAAATATAGAAGACAATAATGACGCATGCGCTATACTTGAGTAGTCGTTTAGCAAGCGAGCAGTAATTGAAACCTCGTGATATCCACATATCACGCATACATACAATATTATGTACGTATAATAGTCCTTATACTTCACAATTTACAGTGTAAATTTAATATAATACTTGTATGTGAATAGGAATTCACGAATATAATATTCTGAGGAAAATTCGTCTTTATTGGATCAACGTTGCATCGACCTTTGGATTGAAGAATAGATATTTTCTACAGTGTTGGGTGTTTCTCATCACTAGTTTAAGAGCCACGCTCTTGTCGGTGTAGCAATCTCCATGCTACTTTTTAGGGACAAATAGGGTAGCGGTTTCCCTACTAATCTGTATTTCTGAACAGACGGCACTTAAAAATTCCTACCAAGAGCATTAGTAAAGCACGAGTCATGATATTTTGGAAGGAGCTTACCTGATATACTTCATTTATAATAAAATTATTATATTATGTGTATTATAATAGAAATCTTATTATTATAACGGCCTCCGTGGTCCAGTGGTTTGAGCGTTGGGCTCAGGTGGTCCCGGGTTCAAATCCTGGTGGGAACATATCACAAAAATGTCATTGTGATCCCTAGTTCGGTTATTACATTACTGGCTGATCACCTGATTGTCCGGAAGTAAGATGATCCGTGCTTCGGAAGACACGTTAAGCCGTCTGTCCCGGCTACTATTTACCGATGTAAGTAAGTAGTCGTTACATGAGCCATTACAGGGGCCTTTGGCGGGTCAATAATAACCCTGACACCAGGATTGATGGGGTTGGTAATCTACCAATCCACACGATAGAAGAAGTAGATAGAAATCTTATTTTTAAAACACTTTTTGATTCTTAATCATATACATGTTGTGTACTGGTTATGATGATTAATCCCGATAAAACAGCGCTTAAATATTAGAACTACTGGTTTAATTTTATGCATGGGTCGTAAATTCAAATTAGATCAGTTTTACTCAAAATATCCGGAAAAGATCACACACAAATTCACGACACAGAGTAGAAAATTTTGAAACAATAAATTTGAACACCATGGCATAATTTCTATAAAACTAATAACAAACTATTTTAATTCAGGCACTTACCTACGTTACAATGCAATTTGCTCACAACTCAAACACATAGTGTTGTGACCAAATCAAAATATTCTTAGTTTAAAAATCAAAAACGTCTCACCAATTCTCATTGTGACCAAAGTGCATCAACTCTAATTAATAACTTGATTGGACATAAAACAAAATACAAGGGGCGTCTGTGCGCATGTGATCCATCAAGTGAATGAAATATTCAGGTCAATGGCCGTTATCAACTAATTGATAAAATGCATGTCGAAGTGCTTTTTACGATATATCACTTTAGAAGAAGTATTTATTTTCTTTTTGTTAAAGAGATTGGAGTTTCATATGAAGGACACACTGTGGGGTTTATGCTTGTTATTACTTGCTATGCATAATGTTCTGTGTGTTTATTTCTGTATAATGGTGCCCGTGGTTCTGCAGTAAAATAAACGATTTATTAATAGATATGAAAGTTATCTCGTCGCGCGATCGCATGAAGTACCTTTAAGGTGGGTACTGACCGGTGTTACGAGGCGTATTGTACCATTCGCAGCGAGTATGATAAAATATGTTATATCATGTGCTTAAAATCAGTGTTGATGTTCGCTACGAGCGCCTTATTTCCCTGTACTAACAGCACGAACGCTCGCTGTGTAACACATTACATTACGGCTCGTAACACTAGTCAGTACCCACCTTTAGGTAGGTAAGGCCCGTACTGCCAATTAGGTAAACAAGCCGACTCTAAGCCAGTATAATACACTTTAGGACCACTAGAAATGTAGTATTAACAGATTTAAGGGGTCACGACTCGACTCAATTTACATGAGATATCATACTATGGTGTTCACCTTGTCAATCACTTGAGTTATCTGTATCTTGCATAGTTACTTCTAATGGGACTTTATGGCCGTTATCTAGTTTTATAGTAATTAGTTGATTAGTTTATGACGACGGTCAGCGAGGAATTTTATACGACGACGCTTATAAAATGATACACAATACGTTTTACAACAGCGTGTAACATACGTGTATCTCTTTCGTCACGGACTTACCCGGATAGATAGCCTAGGTAAAGGTATGCCAACGTCCTACTGCTAAGCACAGACCTCTCCTCAAATAACCGGAGCGGGTATGGAGCGTGTTACTCAACCAAGCTGCCGTGCCAACGTTATTTTAACAAATAAAATGTTATTCAGATCTTCATATAAATTTACATACATAAATACATACATAAACTCACGCCCGTAATCCCTAATGGGGTGGGCAGAGCCACAAGTAATCAAAGACAACTTGCAGCCACTGTTGATACGATGCGATGTCGTAAGCTGGATGTGATGAACCTTATGGTGATAAGGGATCATATAAATTTAAAAGTGTATGAGCATCGATTCACACCGGGTTCGATACATAAACATCCTATATACGTCCCACTACTGGGCACAGGCCTCCCCTCAATCAACCGGAGGGGGTATGGAGCATACTTCACCACACTGCTCCACAGGACCAGGTTCGATAATTTCCTATTATTTTTTATATCAAGAGCTTTAAATGACGAAATTGCACAGAAACTCATCCTCCGCATATATTTTTTCTTTTTGGATTGTCATTTTATGTTTTTTTTGTAGAAGCAGCGAAAGTGGTGTGTCGGAATCGTAGTAAAAGGAACTCCATGGTGTCTGCCTACCCTGTGTGCCTCTGCTTACCTTGTGTGAGTTTTTAAGTCTGATGTTTTTGTATTATTATTATACGTAGCGTCCTTTTATAACAAATAGTTTCTTTCTTTTTAGAACCTTTAGCGATTTACATACCTTGTAAAGAAAATGATTTGGCGCGAAATTGTATTTATAATGCCATGGCGAGTGCAAGTATGGTAGCTAGATTGTCACTGTTATTTTATTGTATTTTTTCTATTCTAAAGTGTCTGTTGGGCAAAGGTTTATCATCATATCATAGTTATTATTTATAAACTACTGATATACTTCTATCTTTACGTGCAATGGGTTTCGACACTATTCAAAACTTAGTAAAGATAAATAATCAGCTAGTTCGTTACAAAAAAAGTTGGAGAATTATTGAAAATGTTTATAAAAATAATCAATAGACGATCTATTCTAATGGAAAACTTTATAAAATAGAATGAAAATATTATATTTCAATGGGGAAATCAAGTGTTTGGAAGCTATTATGAAACTTAAACACGCTATGTTCTTCATCAACCACTTTCTTTTAAACAAATATAAGGCACTCTACAGTTCACTAAACCATAATGGAAATGCTTACCAATACAACAAATATATCCGTTGCCGCTGTCAAAAACAGCGGAAATTTTCAACGCACACGCACAGCACACACTACAATTTAAATAACGGCACGATTACAAACTTATTATTGATGGTATTATCTTTATCAGCACTGATTTTAGCGCGATAATTATCTTCGAATAGATATTGAATGCCGGTAAGGAACTAGATGGTATTTTTGGTATTTTTTCCGATGCTTATCTGCGGAGACGAGTGCACGTGATAGAGGCGAATGGACAATAAATTTATATTGAGTTGGCGACAGCGCCGGCAGTCAGATTTACTGGCTATAACCACTTGAGAAGTGGTGCAAGCGAACGGAGATAAGCGGACATCTGTGTGGGTGCTTCATTGGCGCTACTTGAGGAATTCAATTGAAACTAAATTGCTAATGTAGGTAAACAATTGTCATGTGATATTGAGCAGTGGTTTCGCTTATCATCGGACACGGAACATGTTTTCGGTGGCGGGTGCGATAAGTGGGGGATAATAGGTGACATGTGAAATTAAGGCCGTCACCCTGTCAGGTTTTCCTGGTTTAGTGATTGTCCGAGGATAAATCCTCCCATAAAATATAACTGTACTGAATTAAATCGTTCACATAATGACGATATAATATAAGATCGACTTTTATCATTCGCATGCACGCTTGTCCCGGCTTGAAAAGAACGCATTCAAGTCAAATCCGAGTTAGACATTTACGATAAAATTTTCTCTTTGTGAACTAATTTCATTATGATATTCTACCTAGCGGTGATAAGTTGATGATGTAAAGTAATAATAAATAGCTAGATTCACTACTAACTGAGTTTTTCTTCTGTAACGCACAACACGAAGTAACATAACATAAGCTGACGACTATATCCCAATAGAGTAGTCAGAGCTACATATATCGTAAGATGAACTGAGGTGTGGGTACCTCACCGAGCTTTCTGTTAAACTAACGTAACAGGTAGTGAGCAGTATCGCCACCTATAATGGTAGACCTAACTCTGTTAGTGAAACAAAGTATTTTAGAAATAAACAAAACATACTGATTACGTGTAAAACTACCATTTCGCATCGCTAGACACCATGCACTTAAGTATAACTATCCGATTTCACGCAAATGTTGTATCATGGCAAACAGCCTGGGTGGTCTATTGCTCACGATCTGGGTTCGATTCTCGATGGGGACATTGTCGAAATTACTTTGTGGGACTGTTTTTTGTTTGGTAAGGACATTACAGGCTTGAATCACCTGATTGTCTGAAAAAATAAGTTGATTCCTTGCTTCGGAGGGCACGTTAAGCCGTTGGTCCCGGCTATTAGCCGTAAAAATACCTCCATCAACCCACAGTAGAGCAACGTGGTAGAGTATGCTCCATACCCCCTCCGCGTGATTGAGGGGATGCCTGTGCCCAGCAGTGGGACATACATAGGCTATTTATGTTACATCATGGAAAAAAATAATATACTGCGTGTTATATTAATACTACAAAGGTTAACGAAGTCCAAGTTATTAATAGAACAACACTGGCGGTATCAGCTATTAGCTCATGTCAGTCATTGTTAGGCCAAGTACCTACAATTGAGGTGACTACTGCCTTAGAGTTCACAGTAGATCAGTATGGTAAAGTTTGCTTTATACACGGAATAGAAGATAGAGGTTGGAAGGGCCAAGTGATCGAGAAACGCGCGCCATACGAGTATGCGCAAATAGTTCTACTTCAACTTTGCACTCCACACACGGAGCTTCGCAACAGTATATTAAAAGGTCGTCTTGTGCATTTTAACTTGCAGGGTAAAAAAATAAATTCGACTATCATGCAAGGAGATCCCTCATAAAATCCCTCAAAGCTAAAACCTTAGTATAATCGGTTATTTATTAAAACACATTGCCGGTAAAGTGGCTATGGAATTTGAGAAGCAGTAGAGCTATCGTAGTTATCTCTTTGCAGGAGTAGTAAAAGAGAGAATGAGAGAGTGGGGTAGAATGGAACCGGCGACAGGTTCTCATACAAAATGCGCGTTAGGGCTTTTCCAACGTCATTCTTTAACTTCGTGGCTTTATACCCACTTTCAAAGATGACGTCACACTCTACGTCATCAGTTCCATTCTATTATGTTTAATTTAAAATCATTAATCACCGTTGAATCGTAGATATGGAGTGTTTTTGTTTAGTAGAACGGCAACTCTCCGCCCCCCACCAGCATCAGAGCTAGGTTTACCTCCGACTTTAGTTTAGACTTGAATCGTATGGCGTCAGACGTCACACACACCGATGCGTGTGTACGATAACGTCAATGTGTGATGTCTGTGTAAAACGAGGTTGTTTCTATGAAATGTCCGGGGTGTGGCCCAGCACAGCAGTGCAGCGTATATTATGCTGATTATGTATGTCGCGTAAAACAAAGGGGTGACGACTTTGAATATGCAATTAAGTTTGCAAATAAAGAAATAAATGAAAGTCCAATATTAACAGACATATTCAATTCGTGGCAGATAAATGACGTCACAAAACAATAAACAATTGCCGATCGCTGTCGTGCCGCTTGCGCCTCTACCTTGCCTCAACCCCTCCTCGTCATCTTTCAGGCGCGTACTTATGCGTTTGGCGCACCGAGGCCGGACTCCTAACACGTTTCGTGCTACCGGTGTGAAAAAGGTCGCATCTGGGTGGTGCGGCCGATGGACCGTGACAACCTTCCGGGTCGAACACGGAAGAGTTGCCGGTTTCGGACTAATTTGAATTACGAACATAAATTTTCGAAATTTTCATTTGAGAGTTAGATAAATTCGCATCCGTGACGTGACGTTATCCCTATACCAAGTTAGATAAATACCTGTTATAAAGTTTGTTTGGACAGATAGGTAAGTAGGTACTAGTAATCCAAAAAACGATCGTGTCACGTTTAGACTGTCTAGTCTAGAGGTTTATTATTTTTTTTTTTTCAAATTGTATTTATAATCTAGTCTTTATAAATTCTAGAAACAAAGATTTGTTATGAAACACTCTTACTTCTTAGGAGCCATCTAGTAGGCAATTGCTACCTAATCTCTGTCAATCAATCATAGTCAAACCAAATTTAGAAACTAAGTAGGTACCTATCTAATCTTTAGCGATAACTAATTTAAATCTGAAAAAGAAAGAATTTTATAAATTTATCATTGTTTTGTTATCAGCCCTTGTAGGGTTATGAAGTAGTTGAGGCAATTAAATAATAGGTATTAATATTTACTACGTACTAACCTGATACGTTAAAAATACCGAACTTTGTCCTAACCTAATCTCGAGAAACGAGACATAAATAATTTAAAGATCTATCTGATAAATTTTGACGTCTGTTGTGATAGATATGTCACATTTATATACTACCTACTAAGATTTTATCTATCTCGATAAAAGTATGATATTAATATACCACTTAATTTCAATATATAATTGATTCCCGGGTTTTTTTATGTGCTAAACTTATTGCTTTCAATATAGCCCGTGATATGTTGCCGATTTAAATAACCAGACTGCATGATTGGCAGCGTAGCGCCATCTAGCGTCGAGTAGCAAAACTATTCACATTGTAAGTTTTCTTCAGTAACAGATAGGTGGCGGAAAATCTTAAAAAATATTGCTAAATATAATTTGTATTATTCATACGATTACTCGGAATGAGTAAATGATTGACTGACATAAGATATTTCATTATAAAGAAGGAATAACTGCATTTTATTATGACGCGAAGGATTGTGGTAGGTACCTATTATGTAGGTAGGTACGTACTGTTTATTTTAATATATTTTGGAAATGACAAAAGTATCATCTACTCACTTAGGTAGGTATATAGAATACATAAAAAGCTTATTAACTGTTTACTTGTATAAAATAACTAAAATATATTTGTAAACTATGCTTAATACACACCATCCTATACCTACATTATCTCGGCAATCTCATCTCACGACAGATAGTAGGTGGGTACCTTACCTACATTATAAGACATAGTTTATCATCACCTACCGCATAGGCAATATTCTCCGATAATTCCTACCTTATTACAGACCCTGTTAATCACACTATAAGACGAACTTAAATATACCACACTGCTTCTAACCATATGCAAGTATTTTGCTCATTATCATTATAAGAAAAGGTCTCATATCAAAACCGATTACAAACAGGTTCCGGCATTCTGGTTTTTATTTTCATACGCGTAAAGGCTACAAAAAGTCATTGACAGGCTAACAGACACCACGAGCCGTGTGTCTTTCCTGTATAATAAACGCATGTGTTTTTTGCAAGCCCTAATGTCCAATAATACAGGGCTGCGCTGTATTCGACGCTAATTTGTACTCAATTATACCATACGTGCGCACTTCAAATAAAGTGTTTGAAAACACGCAAATATTTCGTGAGAAATTTTGAACTTGGATTCGGGCGAGTCAAATTTATTTTCTAAAATTATTAGTTTAAGGCTGGTATTAATAAACTAATCTCAGCTTCGGGACTGCCCTCAAGATCATGACAATTTGACAGTTCTTATATAAAAACAGGGACTTGAGCATGATCTTGAGAACAGTCTTATCTGAGACTAGTTTATTAATACCACCCTAGGAATAACTTAAGCCGTGATAGCCCAGTTGGTAGACGCTTGCCTCTCTCTCTCGCAGGTCCGAATCCAGCACAGGCCTAAACCAATGATTGTCGAATTTGTTTTCGAATTCATGTTTGGATCATAAATGATTATCACGTGTTCAGCTGTGAAGGAAAGCATGGTGAGGAAACCGACATTCCCGAGAAATGCATTTTCGGAGGTATGTGACCTAACCTGTATTGGGCTGGTTTTTCCCTTCGCGGGTTGGAAGATCAGACAGGCAGTCGCTTCTGTAAAAAAACGGACCTGTCAAATGTTCAGGTTAGGTAAGCGGACCCTGTGAAAAACGGGATAATGCTAGGGGATGATAAGTTAGGAGTAACTAACGGATAATCTTATTAAAATCTCATATCTTATTTTCTTATAGTCTACACTCGTGCACTGCTGGACATAGACCTCTCCTATGGCACGCCACTGAGCTCGATCTTCGGCTGTTATCGTCCAGCCGCTGCCAGCCACCTTATGGATGTCGTCACTGCAACTAACCCATGGACATCCTACATACACTACGTGTTCAAAGATGCGGTCTCCACTCGAGAACCGAGAACCTTTGTTGGTTATTCAACCTGTAACCAGCCCATTATCACTTCATCTTGCTAATATAATTGAAACAGAATACCATATTTTTACAACTCTTCAAACATCGTTCTAGTTGTTAACATCATAAATTGGATTGACAATCTCGGCTTTCGAAAAAAATAATATTAACATTAATTACCTAGTGCTGTCATAACGGTCAGACAGTAGACACGGTGTGGTGGTCCGACGACATTTTATTTAATTATGCGCGTCTTTTATTCTGAACTTGAGGAAGGCAAGCGCAAGCATGGCGGACTACTCCTTAGGGTCAAAGGCGTCCTAAAGCGGCACATGAAAAATTGGGAAAAGCTAACCGGTAAAGGTCCGGAATGGAGAGCTTTGGTTCACACTAAAGTTCATGACTTTGAACATCGACGGCGCTTAGAGCTTGACGCCAAGCGCGATGAATTGAAAGCCCGACCACCTGCGGCCCGACCAATTATACATATTTAATTGGTGTGCTCACATGCCCGCTATGTGCGAGGATCTTTTCCAATAAGATTGGCAATATAAGCCACATGGGAGCACGTGAACGTCGGATTTGAAACAGTCGCTGTAGCCGAAATCAGCTGGATCACATCACTCACTCACTCACAAACCAACAGCTTCATAATAAACAGTTTAAATTATTTTTTATATTACAATAGTCATAAGCCAATTACCGATTGAGGTAAATCTAGCAGATTATGGATAAAATTGCCATAACACCGTTCATCATGCGTAAGTAATATAGGGCCTAGGGTAGGGCTGCTAATTTGGTAGTTTCCTAGGTCAAAGATAAATTATGCAATTCTGATTGCTAAATAAAGACAGCTCTAAAGGTGACAAAAACGTTTTCTTTTTTCTATTTAACTTACATTAATGAATTTTAATAAAAAAAATAACAATAAGTGCGACATTCTATCCCATATTTCTATGACGTCACAGGTTGCCTTTTCATACAAATTCTATAGTCATTTGTTTTGACGTTTAGTAAAAAGTTACTGATCAATTACAGATCAATTAAACTAGTCAATAGTTTGATTATACATAATATTAGTATTTCTTTGATTACGCCTCTAATACCTCTGTAGTTGTTTATTTTAGTACTTACAGTAAAGTATATTCGTTTTTATTACAGAAATACAGAAATTTATTTATAACATTCCGTTACAAGTAGAATACAAAAAAATAAAAATGAACAATGTCAATAGGAGTAAACACCGTTATACCAAGAATAATATTTTGTATTATTCACACTATTCATCTATTAATAATTATGTATGTATTTATTATCGATAACAATAATATATATTACTTATTTTATTTTGTCAATTACTTATGACTTGTTTTGTCATAAGCTCTTTTATGTCATAAAATTGTTGTTCGAATAACCAAGACATCAGTCTCATTTTAAAGGTTGCCGTGAGATTTTGTACTTTTACTGATAAACTGTTATAAAGGAAAAGTCCGCCAACAAAGACTGATTGATATTTATTATTGATGACCCATGATGAAAATATGCCGTGACGATCGTGACTAAGCAATCATACTACTATCGATGGGACTGGAGAGAGCTCGCGGAAGAACGGACATAAGTCGTGGGTTAATTGAAAGACATGGGGGAGGTTTTTTCCCAGGAGTGGGCCTATTATTCACATCCCCCTAGCATTATCCCGTTTTTCACAGGGTCATCTTACCTAAGCTGAAGATTTGACAGGTCCGGATTTTTACAGAAGCGACTGCCTGTCTGACTTTCCAACCCGCGAAGGGAAAACCAGCCCAATACAGGCTAGGTCACATTCCTCCAAAAACGCATTTCTCGGTGTATGTGGGTTTCCTCACGATGTTTTCCTTCACCGCTGAACACGTGATAATCATTTATGATCGAAACATGGATTCCAAAACAAATTCGACAATCATTTGTTATGGCCTGTGCTGGATTCCAACCTGCAACCTCAAAGTGAGAGGCAAGCGTTTTACCATCATACTGCTGGTAGAACCTGCTGATGGGCTACCACGGCTCAAATGGCCTAGTAATAATAATAATAATTGATGACCATAAATAATATGTGCTATAAACTGCTAATAAGCTGAGTTAAGACATTCCTTCCTTTTTTTCAAAAATAGCGATCCTTACTCACTATTTAAATAGCGTTTCAACATTTTCAACACTTAAAAATATTCATTACAAAATCTACAATGCATAGAAAAACACTTCCCAAATGTAATTAATTAATGAGAAGTTGTTTATACTACTCGTATATCTCTGTTGAATCCGAAAATGCGTAAAAAACTAATATAATCTCTGACGCACCCGTACAAACCAGTTTTGGGCATTCCTTCCTTTTTATTACAACGAGTTTTTAGGGTACTGTCCCTAACGGATTAATAAGCGGTGCAAAACTATCAAGTGTATGAAATAAAAATATATAAGTAAGTAGGTATAAGTACCTAAGTTTATTTTGGTTTATAAATGTGTACCTCTGTCCTCTTAAACGATAAGAAAATAATTTTGGAGGTAGACGCCAGCAGCGCTAACATGCGCATGCGCAACGAGATAAAATTAAAAAAAAATGACGAAATCAATAAGTTTGTTTTTTCCCTAACATACGTGTCACGTGATTTTGTTCGTATTTTGACAGAACGGTATGACTTATTTGGGTTCACATATTAGCAGCAATCGACAAAACGACATAATTATATCGTCAGAATAGATAAAATGACCGTGACAAAAATTTATCACGTTGCGTATGTTGACCCTACTAGAGAACTAAAAAAAGGCTGCCTAAATACAAAATGAAGCGTAAAGATAATACTACGTTTAAAATATAAGTAGGCGCCCCGCAGAACTCCCGCGGTCGCAGCGCTAGTGTTCCATTCTGCTTAGAACGAGGGAATATCCAGTTAACGTTCCCAAAAAAAAATCTGTCCGTAAGTACATATTTAACGTGAAAAATTACCGATTTTCTCATTGGTCAGATACATCACTATTCAAAAATATAATGTACTTAATGGCAGAAGCAATCTAAAAAAAAAAACTTGCTCGATATTTGGATCAGATATGGTATAGAATAATGTTGCTGCCTAATGGCTGGGTGTAATAACAAGGGTCAACATTTATATCCAAAAACAAAGATAAAACGTAAACGTATTATCCATGAATTTAGAAGGTTAAACGAAGGCAACATTGTGTCCTAGAAAGTCTCTCATTATTCTTTCTTTTCAATTAAGTAGTTCCGTTAAAATTCGTGGACTTTTATCGTGGCGCGAACTAAATTTTAAACCTGCTATTATCATTTATTAGTCTTTCTTCCCTTGTTAAAAGGGGAATGATAGCCATATTTAGGCTCCAATCTCTATTATATTATATTCCTCCGTAAGTAAGTTTAATTATGATTTAAAAAAAAATGTTGTACTTATTTGTTGACGAATCAAAGAATGTACTGAACTTTTATAACGATGAAGTTATAATACATGGTGTTAGTGACAACGTAACGAAAACTAAGGGGGAGTTTCAAACCATGATTTTGAGTTAATATCAAGTGAAATTTTCCGTCGCAAAATTCATGACATTTTCGTGCCTTTTTAAATTATTTTCAGTTCCATATTTTTGCGACGGAAAATTCCACTTGATAACTACTCAGAATAAAAGTCTGAATCATCCCACAAAGATTTCGTTACGATGTCACTAACAGCCTGTATTTTCTAAACCTTAAGCAGATTTGGTCTATCACGATTTATATAACTCATTCGTACCGGTAGACCATACATTTACCGTAAACCGGTTTTCAATACACCGGTCTTATAGCCAAATGGTTAAAAAACGACTCTGTTCTATTATTGTACATAAGCACTGAAGTGTTACCTTGAAAACTATTTTAGACCTGCATTTGCAACTGATTAGCATAAGGTTTTTATAGTTTGTTGTGATTTTATTAATGTAATTATTGTCGTATGCAACTTTAAATACAGACATTTAGAAAAAAGCCTGACTACCTATACAAGAAATGTATTTAGGTTAAGTTATATTTTATTACCTAGTAAGGTCATATAATAAACGCGTAAAAGGAACACTCCACCCCGCCCCAATACCTACGAGCTTGGAATGAGCTTGACTTACCTCACCCCCGCGAACGGAGCACTTTAGCCTATTCAAACCGTAAGCTGTTAAGGAGTGAAAGAGCCCGCTATCGCTGGCTGTCTTGCTCCCACGCACGAGTTAAGGCGGCACAAAGTAAGAATGAGATTTATGGATGGAGTATCGGGGCTGAGCTAAGGTGTAACACGATTACCTAGGTAAGCGACAAAATTGTCTAGACAATGCCCAGCTGTATCATCATTTCAGGTGAAACGAACAATACGTAGATTCAAGCGATAATTTTTGGGTAAATAGTATATCTTGTTTTTGGGGTAAATGTATATATTATCTATACTTCAGTCTTTGCTAGTAGGTCATTGACGTCAAATTTTCTTAATAGCAGTAACAATACTCATTATAAACCTTTGTTTAGAATATAAATCACTCAAATATGTAAAACTATCGAGACACGTGTAATTGTATAAATAAATATTTTGAATTAATAATTTCGAATTCGACACTAATTTTGAACCGCATGGTGACAGATCATCCCCATTGGTCGTTCGTTCGTTTGGCCGAGCATTCCTCTTTGTTATAAAATAATCTTCGACTTAGAACTCTATTAAGACTATTTCGTGACCAAAAGACGGATTTAATTATAAGCTACTTGCTTTTCGCCCGTGACCAACTTTAACCGCCTGGACTTTGGTCGTCGCGTTTTTTCCATCCCCTTTTAATCCCCTTAGAAGGTGATTTCCCGGATGAAAACTATGATAAATTATCCTATGTTCTTCTTTCACTTTCCGTACCTCAGGTTCAGCGGTTAAGATAATAATAATGATTAGGTTGGTCACCCGTGGTCTAAGCTGACCTTACAAAATTAAATATATTTTTAATTTAATATAAGTACTTA
Source organism: Pectinophora gossypiella (assembly GCF_024362695.1). NCBI lineage: Eukaryota > Metazoa > Arthropoda > Insecta > Lepidoptera > Gelechiidae > Pectinophora > Pectinophora gossypiella. The sequence continues at coordinate 9,287,784 of NC_065419.1, forward strand.
CTTAATTTTTAGGTAATTTAAAAATAAATGTCATATTGTATATGCCCCACTATTGGGCACATGCCTCCCTTAGTCTTAAAAACCATACTCCACAGATCGGCTTTAATGCGAATTAATAATTTATAAAATGATTTTTATTAACCAATAATCGCATAATTATGTTATGTACTAGCTTTTGCCCGCGACTTCGTCCGCGTGGCGTGTTATATAAGAGAGAGATCTTTGTGTGTGTGGGAGTGCATACTTATGCAGTTTAGATTTTTTCATACAATATTTTTCCTAATAACTCCCATTTTTCAAAATACAGCCAAAAATAAACTTTATATTTACTAAGGTATGCATGCATGCTAGATTGAATTAATTGATTGAATTGATTTTTTTTTTTAATTGATTGTTCATTGAGTTTTAATTTTAATACACACTTCCTCTCTTCCCTTCAACTATGCTGTGCCCTACAGGGTCCATGTTTTAGTTCCTATGCCTATGTAACACCCCATTGTACTACATGGAATGCAATAAATAATTAATTGAATTGAAAACATCTATCTTACGCGGTTTCGATTTTTTCATACAAATGTTTTTTTCCCGCTAACTCCCGTTTCCGTGGGAATTTTGCAATATCCTGTTGCAACTAAGCTTTAAGTTAACTAAGGTACCTGCATGCCAAATTTCAAGCGTCTAACTTAAGCGGTTTAGATTTTTCATACAAAAGGATTTTCCCGCTAATTTCCGTTCCCGTGGGAATTCCGGGAATTCCTTTCTTAGTGTACCTCTACGGTACCTAAGCTATGTCCCTTCTAAATTTCAAATGCCTACGTTTAGCCGTTCAGGCTATGCGTTGATATGTCAGTCACTGAGTCAGTCAGTTTCTCCTTTTATTTAGATTTGATTTTTTCATACAAATGTTTTTTCCCGCTAACTACCGTTCCCGTGGGAATTTTGTAATATCCTGTTGCAACTAAGCTTTAAGTTTACTAAAGTACCTGCATGCCAAATTTCAAACGTCTAACTTGAGTGGTTTAGATTTTTCATACAAAAGGATTTTCCCGCTAATTCCCGTTCCCATGAGAATTTCGGGAATTCCTTTCTTAGTGCACCTCTACGGTATCTAAGGTACCTGCGAGCCAAATTTCAAACATCTAACTTGAATGGTTTAGATTTTTCATACAAAAGGATTTTCCCGTTAATTCCCGTTCCCGTGGGAATTTCGGGAATGCCTTTCTTAGTGCACCTCCACGGTACCTAAGGTACCTGCATGACAAATTTCAAACGTCTAACTTGAGTGGCTTAGATTTTTCATACAAAAGGATTTTCCCGCTAATTCCCGTTCCCATGAGAATTTCGGGAATTCCTTTCTTAGTGCACCTCTACGGTATCTAAGGTACCTGCGAGCCAAATTTCAAACATCTAACTTGAATGGTTTAGATTTTTCATACAAAAGGATTTTCCCGTTAATTCCCGTTCCCGTGGGAATTTCGGGAATGCCTTTCTTAGTGCATCTCCACGGTACCTAAGGTACCTGCATGACAAATTTCAAACGTCTAACTTGAGTGGCTTAGATTTTTCATACAAAAGGATTTTCCCGCTAATTCCCGTTCTCGTGGGAATTTCGGGAATTCCTGTCTTAATGCATCTCCTCGGTACCTAAGGTACCTGCATGACAAATTTCAAACGTCTAACTTAAGTGGTTTACATTTTTCATACAAAAGTATTTTCCCGCTAATTCCCGTTCCCGTGGGAATTTCGGGAATTCCTTTCTTAGTGTACCTCTACGGTATCTAAGGTACCTGCATGCCAAATTTCAAACGTCTAACTTGAGTGGTTTAGATTTTTCATACAAAAGGATTTTCCCGCTAATTCCCGTTCCCGTAGGAATTTCGGGAATTCCTTTCTTAGTGCACCTCTACGGTATCTAAGGTACGTGCATGCCAAATTTCAAACGTCTAACTTGAGTGGTTTAGATTTTTCATACAAAAGGATTTCCCTTCACTACTCTGCTCCTATTGATTGTAGCGTGATGAAAAGTATACTATAACCTGTCCAGGAGACAGACAGACAGACAGACAGACAGACAGACAGACAGACAAAAATTTTACTGATTGCATTTTTGGCATCAGTATCGACCACTTATCACCCCCTGATAGTTATTTTGAAAAAATATTTAATGTACAGAATTGACCTCTCTACAGATTTATTATAATGTTATGTATTATAATAATGGTATTCAAAGGCACATATTATTAACTATATTTCGTGTCATTTCAATGCCAAGTTTGAACATTATAATGTTCTCAAAACCTCTGATTAAAACTACAGCTCGGACACTCCATACAAAAATCTCGTACTCACCGTGTGCCGCCTTACCGCGTGAGTACGAGCGAGACAGTCAGATAGTCCGCGCGCGCTCCCTTTTTCTTAACGGCTTACTGCCATAAGTGAGATCCAGCCGCCCCCGGATACGAATCGGTACGGGCCGGAAAATATCCGTTCTATACGTTGTATGGGATTAACTGTCTGAGAACTGATACTAGGCAGCTAAATTACTCAATCAATATTTTATGTTTATTTTTATTTTTTTAAAGAACGTCTAGGGCCCTGTGCCGAGGTTTTTCTTGCAGCTTCTTTTCCCCGGCTATACAGGTTGTGAGAAGCTGCAGTAGTTTTAGGCGGATGAGACGTTCGTTATGTAAAAATTGACGATTCAAAGTGTAACTATGTTACCTACTGAATAAAGATATTTTTGAATTTGAATTTGAATATATTTTTTTAATCTATGCTAAAACTAAACCAGTATGGGTACGAACTGTTCCGCGTTATTTTTTTTTATAAATAAATTATGTATAAATTATACATCTATTTATCCCAAAATAACTTTTCGAAAAAATCTTTTTATTACCTAATTTATTTTACAAGCTATTTTTTCATTTCACGCTACTATAACATTCTAATTATAGCATTTTGTTCAAATGCTACACAGGATGAGTTGCAATGCACATTTCTATTCTCACTCTGTATATTTATACAGAGTGAGAATTGTATCACGGATCTCACTCTTCCAATCCAAACTTACAACGAGAGTACAACCAGAGGTATAACCCTTAATCGGGTCGTTCGATAGCCTTGTAGCGTCAAATACGTCTTTCCTCTTTCAAACAACAATAAAGTTCCATTGATGGTACCACGGTGTGAACATCCATGCATGACTAAATAAACGGTTCTATATATAGAACTCCAGGGATGGTCATAGCGACAACTAGAATAACTCGACTAAACTGGTCACATTTTGAGCTCCGTTCCAAATATAGAACACTGAGAATGAAAATAGTTGCACCACATTGTTTTGTTGGGTTTAAGTTGTTGAACTTACGTGGGAGTGGCGCCTCGCAAACATTTAAATAGATAAAATGTCTACCAGAGAAACTCGTTGAAGACAGTGTTGGTATGGTTGATCGTAGACCGATATGGAGAAGGAATGAAGAAAGAAAAAAGAGTAAAGTGTAAGCATACAGTACTAAATGTAATAATAGTGTAAATGCCAAGTTAATTGGTAATGTATTTGCTGATTCCAAAGACCGTAAGTTGCCGCTGCGCGATATATTTGTAAAGTTGTCTTCTGATAACATACGCATCTGCTTACCCCGTGAGGGTTTATGAGCAAGCGTAACTATGTGAGGGAATAGCGAATACGTTTCATAGGAGCGATCTCCTTAAATATGTAATTCGGTCTAAGCTTGTGTACATTTTGGACCAATATTTTGAATGAGTCATTCTCGGATGTAACACGTCCAGTTGGATTATCAATTTTAGTCACTACCTATTTACCTTATTTATTTGAGTTCAATAAAAACCTCCTATAGTCAGCAAAATTTCAAACTGCTTGCAATTTCTGTTCACCATAACACGACTTTACTCAAAATTTAAGAATTTTAAGTAATGGCCCGCTGAAAATGTCTTTTGATTTTATTCCTAATAATGATAATCCTTACGGAACATAAACTTGCGAGATGTTTTTAATTTTTGACGAGAAGTCTATTTGTCGCTCGAACTGGGCTCGTACATTTGGAAAAGTTTTTTTTTTACATTTTATCAAAATCATTTAAGATATAAATGAGAATGACCGCATCAGGTCCATAAGAAAATAATCTTGAAATATTCCAAGTCTTAGAACATGCAAATTTTATTTTTTAAACTTTAACATTCAAAGTCGAATATCCAACATCGAATATGTATGCTTAACTTTACTTTTCAAGTGGAACATTTCGCTGGTATCTAAAGTAATTCGCGTTCGGTGTATATTATCACTTGATCCTTGTACATATGGAACGAAATTTAAATACTTATCGGTTTTACGAGGCTTCGTTAATGTATGCAATATGCAAAACGATGTTTTAAGTGAGACCAATGCATATGCTATTTGCTAATATGGAAAAATATTTTAACTGAGTATTTTTCACATTTGCTTTACCTACTCGTAAGTAATCTTTTATATGCACTAAGTACAGACCAGCCATTCTGGAAGAACTGGAAGAGAACGCATTGCCATTTAAATCCAAAAAGGTAAATACTTACGACAAAACAGATTTTATTTTAAATCAAATATTCGATGTAAACCTCGCCTCAATTCACGATAGACCTAATCAGAAGAACCCGGAATTTTGAAATGACATAAACCGAATGATGTCGCTTCGCAATCAACCGTTGTTAATGTTATGTACGAACGCTTAAAAAGGTTAGGATAGCTGAACAACTATTAACATACCTATTACGTCACTGTCTAGAACCGACAGGTTTTATGCCTAGAAGCCCTAGAATTCCGCTTGTAGAGGATTTTCACAATCATTCCAGTCGAATAAAATAGACATAAGAACGTATCCTGTAAGGAAGTGAAAGAATTGGCCTTTGTTAGACAAGAATGGAGAATGGTACACCGACAAGAGCGTGGCTCTTAAATTAAATGATGGTGATGATTCTTCTATCGTGTGAGTTGTGAAGTGGAATATCAACCTCAGTAACCCTGGTGTCAGTGTTATTATTGAGCCGCCAAAGGCCACTGACATGACTCATGTAACGACTACGTACTTACATCAGGAAATAGTAACCGGGAACAATGGCTTAACATGCCTTCCGAAGCACGGATCATCTTACTTTTTTGGATAATCAGGTGATTAGCCTGTAATGTCCTAACCAAACCATAAATCACAAAGTGATTTTACTGATATGTCCCCACCGGGATTCGAACCCAAGGCCTCGCGATCGTGAGCACATCGCTTAATCACTGGACCACGGAGGCCGTTATTATGATGATGATTAAAGTAGGCATGTTTTCGCTATTACTAAGGGTGTTGTTGAATGAAAATTTCCAACATCTGTGTACATTATTTGTTGTAGTTGTGAGAATAACGTAACCGAAGCAAATCAAACGCAATCAAGGTTAAAGCAATGTCTTTGTTTACCGCTGTTTGCACTAAGCATGTTTAACATTAAAACTAAATGATTTGTTATTTGTAAATGTTTTTATGTGGACACACCTTTAGCATATTCTTATTTATATGTTTCAAAGTATAATTTGCTAATTTACGAGAATAGGACTTTTCAAATAACATTCAAAAGTTTAGGGAATTAAATTGCTGAGCGGCACTAATTGTCAAATTATGCATGATTATGAAATTAAACTTTATAGAAAAAAAATATTTATAGTTACCGATGACATGATTAGTATTTTAACAATTTTATTTTCACTTTAATACGATATACTTTACCTAAAACTATACCAGGTCAACATGTGGAGATAATATTGTAACAATGTGATTAAAATAGACTGAAATACTAAACTTTCCGTTCGAAAAAAAAACATCGAATGGAAAAGAATTAAACATTTGGAAGCATAATCTTTATTACAATTAGGGAAATGGATGACTAAAGTACCTTCAATCATGTTTATATGAATGAATGAAAGTAATTACATAATCATTTCCCAATGATATGAAATTTTAATAGAATATAGAATGATAAACCCACCAGGGTAAGTAGAGACTATGGAATTCCATTTGCTTCGATCCTGACCTTCACACCTCTTCCTACTCCTCTTGCATCCCCCACATTCTACTTACCTCGATAGGAAATAGGCGTGAGTGTATATATGTATGTATGTATAATCTTCTTCTATCGTGTAGGTTGTGAGGTGGATCACCAACCTCACCAACCCTAGTGCCAGGGTTATTATTGAGCCGCTAAACGCCCCTGACCTGGCTCATGTAACGACTGACAGTAAGTAGTAACCGGGACTAACGGATTAACATGCCTTCCGAGACACGGATCATCTTACTATAATGTATATCTTGTGTATAATGATAACACTGGCATAATTATCTAATAAATGAGACAACTAAGAAAATACAGATTGTAGGTAGGCAAGAGTCAATGAGCAAACGATGCATAATCGTGAGCAGTTTTACCACATACATAAAATATACCTTTATATGGGCAAATTGCGACATTCGTATCCAACTGATGACGTCATCTAGCACATTAATATACCTAGATTGGTTAATAAGATAAGTGTTAATTTCTTGTACCAATATGCTAGCAAACATGATTACATTTCTACATCTAATAAACACTTATTTACCAAGTCTATGTAGATGAATATGGTATGTGTTTCATGATATTTCATATTCCATAAACTGTCATCATTAATATAGTATGTACTAAACAGGGTCAAAAGTCAGCTGAAGGTATATTATTATGTATAACTCTCGTAGCCAACGATAGTCTTCATCATCATCATCAGCCCATTAACGTCCCCGCTGCTGGGGCACGGGCCTTCCCTATGAATGAATAGGGAGAACGGGCCTTAAACCACCACGCGGGCCCAGTGCGGATTGATAGTTATTAACGACTGCTAATGCAGCCGGGACCAATGGCTTAACGTGCCTTCCGAAGCTCGGTGGAGCTCGAGATGAAAACTTTTTTTTGTGGTCACCCATCCTATGACCGGCCTTTGCGAAAGTTGCTTAACTTCAACAATCGCAGACCGAGCGCGTTTACCGCTGCGCCACCGAGCTCCTCAACGACGATAGTCTTATACACATATTAATATGATGCAGATGTAACCAGTCCAATCATTCCCCAATTTATTACGTAACAAACAATTTACCTACCGCTGGCGAATCGATAATCCACATTTATCTTGTTTATTCTACAGCATATTGGTTCTCTAAGTTTATTTATCTTACTAAAAAGCGTATGTTATCGATGTTACGCCGTTACATGCAATAATTTGCTATAAAAATCTCAGTTTAACGATTATCAGTTTAATATAACACAGCTGGTAACGCACTTATGCTTTTGGTAAGGGATAAAAACAAAATCTAAAAATGTTGTTTCTATTCTGGATTGACAGAAAATAAAAAAACGTAGAACACAAACACCTGCTTTGATTAGCAGCTGGTCGTTACAGTACGGGATGGCTACCGTTTTTTATGCATAAATGGGTTAATTAAAATGTTTATAGGTAGAAATTTCGTCAGAAAAACACGTGCATTTAATATTACGTAAATTTTAACGATTATATAAATTGAAAAAGACAAAAAGGAATAAAGTGTTCACATTATTTTAACATTTGATAATAAAGCGTGTAAATAAAATTAGTATGTGTAATGTGAACAATTTTCTTTCTACGAGATGTTTATACGAGAACAATTTACATAACACCCATTATTGCTGAGACATTTCCACGACCAAATAATAAATAATGAAGGCAAAGTAAGCGATAAATTACACCAATTTATGGCTCAATCAATGACAAATCTGTCAGAGGGCCAGAATAAGATATTGACTAGATAAACCCGGTACAATTCTACTGGCAACTGGCCATACTTCCCGGTGTAAAGTAAATAGCCGTGTTGATAATTATGTAAAATTAAATTAAATAGTAGTTACCTATATCATTTTATAGAAATTTCCCACCGCTCGAAAATTTTCCAACCACTGGCAAAATGATTAATACCAATGGTTGTAAAAATCATAAAACCCAATTTCATTTGGACACAGGATGTTAATGTTACTGGTCAGTCTGTTTAATTTAATATTGATGTGCAATAAAATGTAAAAAATATGCGATTTGAATATACGCATGAGTTGTGTAAGAATAATAATTAGGTATGCCAGTTAATGCATAAATCCCACTGCTATTTGGTGTGGAGAAGATGTGGAAAATCACTTTTTCAGTAAAAACTTAAATGTACAAGAACGTTCAGGTTACGTTTATCATATTTTTTTGGAGAATTTAGCTTTCTTTTATTTAGCTTTTTTTTTAGCTCTCTAGAAATGTCGGAAAAGGAACATCAACTCCTCTGGCCAGAGGTTTACAATACACTGCCTACTACCTACTACCTAGCTAAGCAAAGTCATGATCTGCTTTGTCATCGACACAAATTCCTTCATCTGTAGAAGAGATAGCTCTAAACGATAACCCCCGCCAATTGCCTTTACCTAGATAAGCCTCTTCCTGTAATGCGATTTTTTAAAGCAGCAGACGTGTTTATACGTAATATATTGCCCTCGTTCTTCTGGCTATGACCTATATTTTTGTTTGGTTAACCTATCGTTCTTTAAATTCCTTACGACGACGACAAATGCCAGCTTTCTGGCAAACAGAGCGTGCATTTTCTCTAAGACGATTTGTTTAAAATATCAAAATAGATATAATTATGTAAACAGATGATATTATAAAGAAAGAGAGACAAAGATTAATATTAAGATAAGATGTTATTTTAACTAAGGTAAGTATGGTGATAGACTGCAAGAGATACTTTTTATCGAAGAATTGCTTTTCCGAGCACAAAACTTTCAGATACGTGACACCGAGTCAGTTTTTTGAGCCGATTTGGTCCATTGGTCTACTACCATTGGTTACGTTTCAAGGTTCGAATCCCACGATAGATGGGCCCCGTGATTGAATTTTTTATAAGTAGTTTAAACTTAGCTACACGTGTATGGCGATAAAAGAAAAAAATATTATGGAAACTCTGCCTGAGATTATCTTGACTGGCATGTGAACTTTCTTTATCAAGGAAATAATCCAAAGGTGTACTATAATAATCCAAATATTGTTTTTCAGAAAATCTTAGTTCTGTTAAATATACCTACTTACTTTATCTTGATACGTTTTAGTAAATAGAACTTTAACAAGAAAACACGGTATATTCCTTTCCGCAACTAAGACAAACAGCTTATCTATAAACTAAGATACCCGTAGATAAAACCGTACAAAGACGCCGATTCATATTGATGCTGGATTTTCCAACAACGTTCAGTGAATACATAAACATGATACACGTTTTACTACTGGTAATAAGCCTCCTTCCCGTGACTTGATGATAAGAATTAGTAAGTTTTGGGCAAAAAAAGTTTACGTACAAGGTCAAACTTACCTGAATATAGAAAGTAACGAATCATGAAGGTAATAAATTACAAAAATGTTGAAGTCACGAAATTCTTAACAGCCAAAGTTTTAAACCCATCCGAAGCTTTAGTCTTAAATGAACGGCTAATAACAGTATCAACAACTGAAATCGAAGGGTTTATGCATTACGTTGTTCAGCAGATAAACTCTACAAAATGCCTGTTATAGAATTAGGGTAAGTATACTAAATACTCACTCATCCACTAACGAACGAACATGAGTTTGTTAAAGACTATGGTCTACCACTATTAGGCTACTACTACTAGAGAATAGGAAATGTTATAAAACGAAGTGGTGTAAATTATTGGACCGAATCTAATGTAAAGCCGACTAAGACTACTACTCGTACTAATAGACTTTAATGTAAAGCTAGACGAGATGAAAGACAATTAGCTCGTGTTGATTTCTTTTATACATTTTACTTAAAATATAAGAGGAAATAACAACTAAAAGTGTTCATTTGCATACAGCGAACCAAAACAATATCAACCAATACTTACTTAAAAAAAATATATAATGGATTGAATACACACACAACTTTGTGTGTACAATAATAGTGTTAAATGTGTCAGGCTAATAAGGATATAATGTAGTTTCTGGAAGTAGTAGTAGGCCGTGGAAAGTACGAGAGATGGCGTGATAAAATAAATAGGAAAGAGTCACATTAAATAAAATCGGAGAGTGAAAGAAAACAGCAGAAGCCTAGTTTCAGCAGTGTGGGACAGCATGACAATAATTTATATTTAGAAGTTGTATCTTGTTTCTTTATAAGACTCACGCTGATTTGCCAGAATGTCAGTATCACAACTTGTTTACGACATCATGCTGAGTGAGAAACTTTTTGTTGGCACAGTAAATAACAACAATTCTTGTATCAATTTGTGTTTATTATGAGCTTGTATAAAAGTACCGGACTTGTCAATATCAGGTCAGATAAGCGGACTGCATGAAAATAGGAGAATTATTACATGTAATAAGTAGCAATAAGGTTGATTGACATGTGAAAGTATTTTTTAACTCAAAAAAGAGCTGGTTGCTAAGGAGATATCAAGACACGTCGTTAGTAATACGTGAAGGAAATACATTACAGTGTCGAAAATCAGCAAGTCAATGTTGGCATGTGATCGCGAATGTTTCGATTGGGCAACTCTTGAACATGTTGTGGGCGATTATTTACGGTATAATAACAAATAAAGGTTACCAATAAAATTATGTTATTTATACAGTAAGAAGACTAACGAAGAAAAGCAGAAAACACATAAATGCTAAGTACTCTTAAGTGCCACGGAAATAAAGGCTGCGGAAAAAAATAAAATATATAATGACAAGATATTACAAATTATATTATGTTTATGCTGTGTGTCAACGAAGACAACAACATGATTCCTAGTGGTTTTGTATTAATTTACTCTGGGGATGTTATAACAGCATACTAGTGCAAAGCAAAGAAAAGTGCTAAACAAAACAAAAATTCGTTGTATCCCAATCCTCTGAGGCATGAGTAACTTTTGAAGGTGTGTAGTGGACCACACACTTTCGTATTGTATTGAAATTTACGACAATATAACGGTAAAGTTATATTGTTTGCACAAATATATGTCGGGGCTTTTTGTTAAAGTTTATATAGCTATTTACGATTAACCTACATTGACGCAAAATTGAGAAGTAGTGAGGTCAAAGATAAATTATTCGTATTTACTGGCTCCGGCCTAGTATCCGGAAATAATACCAAAATTTAATTCAATATTAATATTATATCCAATATCAACATTATAAATCATGCGAATGTGATTTCAATCAAAACTGGCACCTATCTTGACATGTGAACCAACCTAATATTTTATACCTACATATAAATGAGGCTGCTGTAAAGATAAAATATATATTATACCTCAATAATAGGTATCTGATGTCATAAAATTCAAATGTATTTTGTCGATTGAAATATGTATGTACTTATATTAATGCATTTGACTCTAACTATTCATAGATACGACATTTTTCTTTTATATTGATATTACTTTTGTGCAGAATACTGACGATTATTACTTGTTATTGAAAGAAGATACAGATTTATCTCCGGTTATTACAACACAAATTCAGGAATTAGTTACGGTGCAAACTCAAAAGTTCGTAAACAATAATGGTCAAGCGCATGACCGTAAACTTCAATATAGGCATTCGCATGCCTTTAATGCTATTCTAGCATTGTTCTAACGTTTCGTTTCATAATCTGCAATATTAGAATAAGCTGTAATAGACATAAGACCTGTTTGCCATTCGATACACGGTGGTACCTCAACAGTTCATATTCAATCTAGTCACGCGCAAAGCAAGAATTACACTGTACAGTTTGCATAGTTGCATTATTCATATATACCAAAATTGGCGACATACATCGAAGGACAAGAAAAGCGAAATTCTACGTGCTTATTAGGCACAAAGAAGGGGCACGAAAATTTAAAGAATCTGGTTTTTGTGTAACAGTCTGGCGAGAGGGATTGCAAATATCTGACAATGCAGTGGACTCAGCAAAAAGTGGCCACTTTAAAAAGTAATAGGGTCCGTAAATGCTACATGGTTTTATTAAAAAGGAAATACTAGTGATTGATTTCCCCAAGCGCTTTACGGACTCTGAACCAAAATTCCTATTGGTACGCTGCAGCCATTTTTGGTGTCGATGGCATAAGATTAATAATGTATAGTGACAATTTCTATAAACCATTCATCACTTTAGACCTGATGTGTGTCAATTTGAATGATTTCTAATACGTGTCCAGAATGGTAAGCGTTATGGTAGATGTTGCAAGCAATAGCCATGCAACGATAATCTCAAGACCAGGAGTCATACATGAGCCATACTTCATATTTAAAAGTGTATTATTGTTCTACCTGTTTAAATATTATTAGTAATAACTAGTAATTAGTAATAACTTATTACTGTCATTTTATGAAACAGAAAAGCTTATAGCTAGAATTTTGCTCAAAAGCAATCTAAAAATCTGATTCTAAAATTAAACTTCATTCACTGGACGCATCGTCGAATGAGCCTTGATAACAGTTCGTAGAGTCAAGCTATTTTTAAATTCAATATCAGAATCTATCGGATCGTAAACGACACAGTGACCTTAGTTAGTCCACAATTAATATAGAATAAAAAACCAAGCATTACTAAGCATTGTATTGTCGTGGCCTTCAATCCGAAGGGAAATCTAGTTTAGTTCGGAATTACTTATAGTAGTTTCTACAGAGCTTAGGAAGAGGTAGTATCATATTGGTTAAGCCAGAAATAACATATCACGGCATGGGATCCGTATGGAGTTTCTGATACTAGGTACCACATAATATATAAAAGTATCATCAATAAGATAGTCTTATGCAACGTATTGAAAGAAAATCGGCATGGTGATGACCACTTCCCTTCTGTTTACTAGAAACATTTAAGAAGCAAGACCTCTTTACTTATTGAAATATTTGGCAATGAAGATATGATAGCAGCAAAAGTGTTTTTTTTTTTATTTAAAATATATAATATTGGTAATAGTGTGGGCCTATTAAATACGACGAGAGAAATAAAGTTACTTTTGTAAATAAGTTGTAAATAGCGTACATTATTATAATTGCGGCGACGGTTTAAATCATAGTAGCCTTTAGTCGTATTCTTATCAACGTATTTAATTAAGATATATTTGTATTAGGGTCACATCAGTCAAGGGCCATTAAATTATTAATTACGTAAAATTACTTGTAGAGTTATTTTTAAACATTTCTTGGTCCGTCTGTCATACAAATGCGTAAAATATAGTTTATTTATATCTTTCAAGTGTTACTTTTGACGTGATTTCGCACAGTTAAGTGTATCACGTTTTGGCACTTTATGAAGTACCCACTAAAATGCTGTGACGTCAAGATAATATCGATTTGGTTTTCACCTGTCATATGATTAGAATCCGTTCGTTATTATCTGCTACTACCTACATTCAAGACACATTATTAGATTACGATAGTGTCTGTTTGATCTGGAAGCTTAACTGAATGTAACCTTTCGATACGGTGAAAATTGAGCTTCTAGAGTACGTTATTTGAGTCGTTAAGTGACATTCAGGACTATTCTATCCTTTCAGATTTAAAGAAGTCATCATTAAATAAAAGTTTCTCGAAATTGTATGCGTCCTTTGCTTCTTGGTAACTTAGTCCCGTCCATCCATTGTCATCTTGAGCACCCACGTATTCCCTTTCTCAGAATTTTTACAAGGACTCATCTTGGGAATTTATAAAAGAATCTTCTTTGTAAATGGGCAAAGCTTCGTCCTTAGAACAATAACATTTATTTTTAAAACTTGGATGTTTCAAGAAAAACTCGAGAAATTCTTGTGTAAAGTTAGGTACCTACCTATAGTAGATAAAAACTCTGTATACACAACGAAGTGTTTAATACTTACTAAAAGTGACAGGCTACCAACCTATAGCCTATAGTACGTCGATAATGTGATCTTTTGGAGCGATAAGCAGCATAAAACATTCCATGTTTTATCATTTTCTTGACAATATATTGAATATAAACTCAACTGTAACTAGTAAACAATAGTTATTTTCTCGGCCACTAAACTCGACTATCAGGTTTCATGTTTAGATAGATAGGTACCTACTCAATAAGTAGGTACGTATTTTTTATCACCAGAATCCCGATTAAACGAAACCTTGGTTTTAGTTGGAACTATCTAAAATAGCTTGTTTTTCATGATTCTTATCGCTGATAATAATAATTGTTTGTGTTGATTTAGCATTCTAAATCGTTGCGATTCAGTAACATGGTTCTCATTAACATTCTTTAAAGTTTGAATGATTGATTTATCATTGCCAGATTCTTATTGGAAAGATAATGAATTTCATACGACTTTAAAAGATTCTTGCTTATATGCGTTTTTAGGCAGTATAAAACAATTCTTAGAAAATAGGAGTAGCCTAGCAAACTTTGTCATCGCAATAAAATTCACCGGCAACGGTTAGTTAATGCGCAGTTTAAGTAAACATCGTCGCAGTGTCACGAAATTCCTGCATGATTGTAACAGTAAACCCCAGTAAACATCGTACGATAGTGTAGCAAGGGCTTGAACCGCGAGTAAACTGCTGATTAACCGCCATTACATTGCGTTCTATTTATAGAATCACAGAGATCACGTCTTTGTCTGCTGTAATGTAAATGAATATCAACGTACACGTCTCCGCGAGCCGGTCACAACAACTAATTACATAACCTTAAATTAGACACTAATATATACAACAGCCGAACAACAACTCACCGATTCCGCATCGTAACGGCTCCCACATCTTATCAACAATAGTTTTTTCCACTTTATAATGTAAAAAGTTGCACGTTTAGGTTATGATTAGGAGCACGGTTGTTAACGTCACATCGTTTTGACAGGTGACGCGATGACAGTGCCACCTGCTACGGGTACGGACAGGGAGGGTATCCTGCGCGTCGGTGTTGCCCGAATGGCATAGTTTAGGGAGCGAAGTGGGCAGAAGCAACCAGTCTTGGTTCCTGCGGCCAATGAACGGCGCGCGGCGCGCCAAGGTCACTGGAGACAGAACGGCCGACAGAGGGCAGCACCCGCGAGCGACGAATGCGGGCTGCTACTCTGATGCCCGTATGGCAACTAAACAGAAACACTGTCGGACCATGGCATGATGCGCCGATAAGCGGTAAGTATACGGTATAAATAAAAACGCGGCGCGTTGTGAATATGAATGAATGTACACAGCAACTCTACGTCATTATTCGTTGGAAATTTTAAAGTATGGCTATCAGTCGTTACGATTGTAGAAAGTAATTCGATTGTTTCCGTGTATATTTATACCAATAACTTCCTAACCAACATAAGTATAAATAGCTATACGTTTCTATCTAGGTAGATACAATAGTTTCCTCGTTGCTAACATTAAAAAGTAGATAGGTAACTACCTATCTAGGTATATGCACAAACATTTCTCACATTCATCAACATTATTAACAATAGGCAGTTTAATTACTTAAAATAAACAAGGTGAAACGTGGATTTCAATTTCATGTAATAAGATAGATTATAAACACCTAATTATGTATGAGCTAACGTAGGTAGGTTAGGTACCTACCTACCTACTTTTTATAGGCTCCATAAATATACGTCGTACTCTGTTATTTTAACATCTAAGATGCAAATTAGAATGTATTAATTCAATAATTTCTAAATTTCAAAGACCGTGGTAAGGTTACTCAATAACAGAACAGCAACCGAATGGTAAACTTTTGTAAATAAGCTACTCACCGCTAGATGGCGTACTGACTCATTTATTAATAAAATTAGATTATTTTATTATTAATTGATGCATCAGTGTAATTTCAAAGTATTAAGGCAATATTAAGCGAAATTACAAAAATAACAAACAGTTAATTATTAAAAACTTACACTAGTAGTCTTCTTTTAGTCTTCTTTTTTTGCAACTTCATTATATTTTTACATATTTTTTACATAAATGAGATAATTTTCCATGAAATATATCTATTAATAGCACTATCAAAGTAAATAGGTATCTAATATAATTTATGTCACTTTTAAAATACAACTAAAAATATCAACCGGAGCCATTTGAATTGAGGAAACATTAAGTAAGATACTCGTAACTTGGAGGAAAACGACTCATTTTAAACAATTATAATATAAAGACGAGATATATTAAAACAAACTATTTTCATGCATAGTCTGGCGAACTAATCTGATGATAGAAGAATACATACCGGAATAAGGGCAGGAGAATGATGGGTCCGCCGGATTTAGGAAAAGCATAAGATTCCTGAAGAAATACTACTCAACATACATATTTACCTAAATATAAAGAAATAGATAAACATAAAAGTATATTTCATCCCGGAATTAGATAGCGACCGTGACCCTAAAATCATGCAATCATTAGTTAGAAACAAAGCTGCGATGACGCGTTAAAACACATTTTTTGCATCTGAAGGCAGAAGGTTCACATTCCATATTTAGGTAGGTACTCTTTGACACTGTTTTTGTGCTCATGTTATAAACATTTATTCCCAAATAGGCCGGTATAATAGGAAATCTTCCGAGGATTTATTCAAAAGAATCACGTACTTATAAAAAAAAATACTCGAGAAGAGAGAGGAACGTAAAAAACCTAGAGTACTCCTATTTCCCGGTCAATGATCTAAATGACGATGTTAATTATGTTACAGTTGTTATTACCATTATGTAAAAATATCATTGTTTAGTGTAAGGTACTTCAACCGGATAAAGCTGGGCACTATACGAGTATCAGCAGAAAATGCGTTGGCGAATATAAAAGGTGCGTAGGAGTGGTCTAAATAAGACTGCTAATAATAACTGTTTTACAATTATTTGAACCGCTAAAATCTTGTTAGTGAAGGATATCATTTTATTCGTCAACATTTTCAAAACTTACGTTTCGTAGTTTTATTCTTGATTCTATTCGCAATTTAGCTAGTGCTACTTTAAAAGTACTTAAGATGAAGAAATCGACAACAATACAATAATCCTAAAGTTTAGGAAACGTCACATTTTTGGTACTTTTTGATGTACATATAATCAATCCTGCAATGTGACAAAGTTATCACATAAATCTACCTAATCATTTATTTAGGAAATGAAATGTAAAGTAGCATTTGATATATTACGTCTCAAATCCTCAGTAAAACTTCAAATCTCTGCTATTGTAATACCTAATGATAATGTTGTACCTATATTTGTAAAAGCAGTTAAATGTTAAAACTAACGTAATAGCTAAACGAGCGATCGTTTCACTGAGTGTCTCAGTTGCGTGATTCACGAGACTAAAATAACCTGCCATTATCATAGTAATCCGCCACCGAGGTCCTTTGCGAGAATAGCCCTACCCACTAGTGGAATATTACTATCATTCTGTGTTATGTTGTAATTTGATATTTACACTTTGTTACTTACCATAATCCCCATTGGGATGGACAGAATGACAAGTCAAGATAACAATGACGAACTGTAGGCGTCCGTTAAATCTTCCTAAAATTCGTAGCTAAAATTATGAAATTTGCTATGTGGGAAAAATACAGTGAATGGAAATGTATGTATGGAAATGAGAATAGGTGACACGATATAAAACTCAAAATTAAATGCATTAAGCAGATAATTCAGTCTTGACTATGAATCGATACCGACGGTGTAAATGGGGGCCGAAGCTTGCACTTCGGAGCAGTAAAATGCAGGAGTTAATATTTTACCAAATCCCTAAATTTACATAGGTACTTATAGACAAAAAGCCAATATAATTTTTCAAAAATTTTATTTAAAAATAAATTATCGTAGTAAAACTTGCACCAATAACAACAAAATTTTGGTTTGAACAACTTGAAACCGTAACGCTCGCTCAAAGCATAATCTTATAATATTGTTGCATAGAAAATACAAAATTAATTATATTATGCTACATGGTGCGATAGTTTGACCTAGGATTAAATTGTAGGAAAGATCTCTTTAGTAGAACTAGGAGCTTTATAATTAGGAACTTCGGATCCTATTAGCAATGGTCACCTTGACGTAGGACCTAGTAATTCGACCAATACCAAGTTTTAAAAGTTGATGATCCTAAGTTGTACAAAAAAGATCTTGTCATATTGTCGTGTAAAATCAGCAATTCATACAAACAAAACTGAGATTCGTCCTCTAAATATAAAAATCGCATAACTCAATTCCACACATACTAAAGTTATAAACAAAAATAATTGTTATAAAGTAAACTTGCTGTATAACTGAAAATTAGGATGCTGGTGCCTCGTGTTTGTATATTTTTGGATGTACTCGTAAATTTTGTCTTTAGTATTTGATTTATAAAACTGTTTAGGTAGAAGGCACGGCACAAACTATGAGTATTACCTACTTATGCTACTTTAATTTTAGCATCGAAATTATACAATGTTTCTTGTGTAACTATGGCGTCTATACATTTGTAGACGCACTGGAGGCTTACATCAATTATAACATAATTTACTTCTATTTCTTCAACCATTTATAACAGCCTCTGCAAACTTGCACCTAACCTCAAACCCTATTGCTTACAATTTTACCTAAGACCTACTACTGTATATTTAACTTCATAAAACTTTGCAATATTTTGTATAATATACTTATCCGGATCCGGAGATTGGACTGCGAAATAACATACCAATGTTGGTACATTTACTATTTTAATGAATACCAAAAATAGAAATCAGTATTGGTTTAAACAATGGGGTAAACATACGAGTAGATATAAAGGTAAGGTAGAATCTAGCTGATAGATTTACATGAGTTCCTAGTAGAGAAGAGTTAAAGGAGTACACGATACGTGTCCAAATGCGGTTTTCCATTTTAATTGACTGCTCAAGAAACGCCGTTTCTCTCTTATTGCCATTGTGTGAAAGCTACCGTTTAAAACTACAGAATTTCTTATATTTACGTATGTTTCAATTGAATTTATCACTACGATTACTTGTCGGTCGTAATAATGTACAAAATTTGTGACTAACTTCCCTTGTTAAAAATGTTGTTCAATTTTAAGTAAGAACAACATTAGTTTTAGCTACGTGAAAAGTGAGTAAATTAAAAAACACATTGTACTGTGATAGGATACTAGATTTATAAAAATTACCGACGTTGTACGTCACGGTTTAGTCTAAGTTTATTATTATGTGTATAGACATCACGAATAACCAAAAAATAGATAGGGCGAAGCTTTAACTGCATTTGTGATCATGTCACTGAATAAGATGAAGCTATATTGAATCTCCTTAGTAATCGTGACATTTATACTCATTTCCATGCTGTTGTCGAAGACTGCAGTTTTCTTTAGAAGACTGGCTTACCACAACAGGCTTGTATCATAGCACTACATTTGTAAATGTCCCTATAACTAGAGCCGGCGAACACGATTGTTATTCGAGTTGTTTATACATGTCCTCTATTTGGGGTTTGAAGTAGTTCCTGATCTCGGGTCTCTTCGCCTTCATGGTCGGTGTCAGTAGGCCGTTCTGCACTGAGAATGGGTCCGGGTGCAGGTAGATGTCCTTTACCTGTAAAAATAGTTTTAATATCAGATTTCATAAAATATGCCTAGACGAGAGCGTCCACAATGCCAAAGCGTAAGAAACTCGAAACTATTATGTTCAAAACGGATTTTGACTGTAAATATGCAATCTTAATTATGTGTAGGTGATTTGATCGAAACAGTCTTTATTTATAATAAAATCCCCAAGATACCGGACTAATTATAGTCTGTTAGTGTTATATTTACATTAAAATTATTGTTTCATAGTTAAATAGCTTATCAAGGACAGAAGGTATAGTTTAGATCAAAAGGTAGTATAACTTGACAAAAGTCTAGTATGAAACAAATACGATCGTGAAAAAAAAATAACAATTGACCTATATAAATGTTGTACAGAAGAAATATCTCTTACCTGCTCAAAGGTCTTCAAGCCAGCGGACTTGCCCCACTGCAGCATGTCGTCCAAGATCATCTTCTTGACCTTTTCGTTTTCACAGAGCGCGGAGAATGTGCCCTTGATGCCGCACTCGAGGGCCCAGCACTTGACCACGTCCACGTCTGGCACCACCACGGCTACCACGCATGACTGGAATAAGATGGCAACATTCTAGAGCTGTGCGTGACTCAAGCGGAATCACAAGGGGTTTCTGCCAGCCAGCTGATTTATTGATGTTATTTTGTCTTTCAACTTATGACGTGGTTCTTTTAACGACAAGACTTTGAAAACCATGTCCCGCTTTCTAGACCTGTCAACACTTCAAATAAAAATGGGCCTTGTATGTGTGTGTTGATTTAACGTAACATATAATATGTAAGTAAATATCTCACCTTCAAAGATTCGCCGTGAACAAACACTTGTTCAACGTACTGACTCCTTATGTAAATGTTTTCTATTTTCTCAGGAACTATGTATTCGCCTTGCGATAGCTTGAAGATGTGTTTTCTTCTGTCGATGATTTTGAGAGTGCCATTCTGAAAGAAATAATATATAACTTGTTATTATTTTATGGAACCTACAGTCGTTAAGTTAATAGGTTTACAAAGTATAAATTTACCATGTTGGTATAGATAGAAGAAATCTACGGCTGGTGGTAAGGAATAGACAGTAGGTATTTTTACAAATTTTTCATAAGGGGATCAAGTTGGATTCCTTTTGGTGTTTTTGCTACCATAAAGCTTCAGTTTTACATATATTTAACAGAAATTAAAAGGCTAATTAACAACAATAACATGCGTAAATACAAAAATTTACAACATCACGTGGAACGAAATTCTCTTCATTTTAGAATATAATTAAAAAACCGTAAACTAGTAGAAACTGGTAAGTTATAGTTACATATTCATCATTTAAAAGTTATCAAAGATTTATCTTTCAATACCAAATCTCTATCAAGGTAAGTTTGGTTTGGAGATAAATATTATCTTTGTCTGTAAACTGTTAAGTGCCACTGACGTACCTATAAATAAATATTATCATGACAAATACAATATTGGTCAACAAAAATTTAGTATCGATCGCCATCGACTCGCAAAGAAGAAAGTGAGACATACAAATTATAGTATGACAAACAAGATATTTTTGGGGATCTTCTTGAAACTTATTTTATTATTGATAACTTACAATTCTTGACTTAACTCAAAAGATGAAACAATATATTCTTTGTTATTTCCTATTATGAGGTACCTTCGTTATAAAATTATCAATATTTAAATTCGTGTCGACAAGAAATCATTATTTTTTTCTTGATTTTAATTTCTATGCGCGATTACCATAATTATTCCACTTTTGCCGTGCCAGCTTAGCGTATCGAAAGCTTTACACGTGCCGGTTGATCCTTAACACGTTTTCCATCGGTCATTCCCGTCATACATAACACGTGTAGTAAATGCCTACTCTTGACCTTGCCTTCATTTGAGTACATTGATAGAGCGGCGGTGGGGCCTTTAAAAAATGCGGTCTTCTGTAGGCGGACAAAAAAACAAAGTAACTCACAAAAAGCCTTTCGAGCCCAATTATTTAAATCTAATATTAGTTCGGTATCTTTGACATTGTAATGATTTTATTATTTTTCGATTTGGTGTCAACAAACTTTATTCAGCGTCCATATTTAGTCGTTGGGGCCGTAAAGGACAGATATTGTAAAAACATACCTGCCTACAGTTTTTTTTACATCACTGGGCTGGATATGACGAAATCCTAAAGGTTATATTAAGTACATTATAATAATAGAAGGAGGAAGTGAAGTCAACAAAAAATATTCTTTCAGATAGCCGACATTGAGTTTCAACATAACTTCCGTATTGGCAGTGCGCCTTAAACAGCTTTGCCCCATACCCTAAATCATGTTAATCCTGTAAGAATTTTGAAAATTTGTCTTTCTTTGGAATTGGCTTTTATGAGTCGATTTATTCAGGGTTTGAATCAAGACATTTCTTTTTATATATTTGCGAATTTTTGGAAATAGAGTATGTCTGTTGCGTCGAGCAGTGGCACGAACCTATCGGCTGCTTATGTTTATGTAATGCTGTTACTAAAATTAAGCAGGAGGTGTGTCTTACCGGTAGCCATTTCCCGATATCGCCAGTGTGATGCCAGCCGTCCTGGTCGATGACCTCCTTGGTTTTCTCCGGCTCTTTAAAGTATCCCTTGAACACGTTGGCGCCCTGCACGCACACCTCGCCTTGTCCCTGCGCCGCGTAGTACTCCATTTCGGGCACGTCCACGAGCTAAAATATTTTGTTACCTATGTATTATTTGGACTAGGATTTGGTTAGGACATTGCAGGCTGATCACCCAATTGTCCAATTGATCCGTGCTTCTGAGGGCACGTTAAGCAGTCTGTCCCGGCTACAATTTATTTACTTATGTAAATATGTAGTCATTACATGAGCCATATTAGGGGCCTTTGGCGGCTCAGTACCACCCTGGCACCAAGGTTGATGACTTCACAATGCACACAAGAGAAGAATATTATTAGGGCTGGTTGAGAAGTCACTTATTTTATCTTCTATTTAATATATACGTGTTGACTTTAGTAATAACATAATATTATTAATTATATGCTTTAGTATATATTTTAGTGGCGTAATTCTTGCTACTAGATACTCTCATGAAAAATGACAGAGGTTTTCGGAAATTTCTGAAAAAGCAACTTAAACTCTTCTTAATAACAAAATCTTGGTATACCCATTATTTAGTTCTTGATAAAAATGACAAGGGCATGAATAACCGTTGTCAGTTATTGGTGATAAAGTACTTCAATATTGTTGTTTTCTCGGTGGTGAGGTGAGCTTACCTTCACTTTGCAACAAGCGACGGGAGGCCCGACATGTTCAGGGACGTGGTCTCCCTGAACGGTAAGAGTCACTGGCGCAGTGCACTCGGTCTGTCCGTAGCCTTCGACGATCTGTTCATAATGATGAAAATCATTAGAAGTTTTTATAATGGTTATGTAGATTTAAAATAGAATGCATCCTAGCAACTTTGTCAGAATGTAAATGACATGAACGGTGTATTTTAAGTGATTGAAGATGTCGCAGAAAGAAATATTCTATTGAAGTTTTAAATTCAAGTTCAGAAAGTAGCATATATTTCGTTTTATTACAAAAGACATTGAACTCTTGAATTCAACAAAAATCTCCAATACTAGCACACCGATACTTACATATTTTACAAATACTTAGTAGTTACATAGTGATTAAAAAGACACGAAACGAAATTGTATAACATTTTGAAACTCTTCAGACTTTAAACATGGCAGATAGACAACATAATAAATAGGTGTTATGATGTGAATAGCTAAGTTAAGTAGGTATTTCTGTTTCTAAGTAATTTGCTAAAAGTATGGAAATAAACATCGTGAGTAAAATCGGTTTATATGTATATTGCGAGTGTTTATAGCTAAGATCAAACGATCTTACGATATACCAACGCCAGCTAATTCTTGTATTACCAAATGATTACTTTTACAGCCTATAAAACGGTTTCTTACTGCCCTCTAAACCTCAAAGCCGTAGGAAACAGTCATCAAATAAAATTTATAATGGCAATGTAAAATACGTAATATTTTATAAATAATTTGATGTTGACAGTAGCTAGGGCATTATATTGTTAAGACGATTCGGATACAGAGCCTAAATAAACAGACAGTACTATCAAAACGGGGGTATTTTATAGCCCTAGCCGTGGCTAGTGAAGTAAACAATGGACTTATCCAAAATCAACAAGCGTCGGTCTCAATATAATGCAACAAATATCCTTGATAGTTATTTCTACGCAAATTGATCAAAGTGTAGGAATATTTCATAGTAACTACATTGGGTAACCTTAGAAATAGTTTCAAATATTTTGATTGGAAATATATTCATGAATTTAGTATCTTAAAATACGTTTGCGATTTGCGCATTTCCGGATATCGAAATTTGGACTAGAAACTGGCGTTGAGATCTACGTATGAGTAAATATAAATCAATCAACAACAAACATCTACCTACGACTGCTTGCTTATCTCATAGACGATAAATCTAGGTGAGATATGTTTCCGAATTTTCCGATGTTGTGAGTTTCGTTTTAAACTCAAATAGATCTAAGACATTTATATTACAGTTATTTATATAGCACTTAGTGTTCCACCGTAATTTCTTTGTTCTTAATTTTGTCTTATTATATCACTTTCGGTATCGTACAATCTCATCTGTAGCCATCATTTTACTTAAATTGACGATTATTTTAGCTCAAATATCTTACAGCAAGACAATTTAATATACAAAAATTCTGCGCAAAATATGGTAAATATCGTAAAAAGTAGCACGAGTCTACTATAACCTCGTAGGTCCAGGTTTCCAGATACAATTTAAATATAAGCATTATTATTATTATTATTTTATGGATTAAAATTCATAAATAAGTTACTTAAATAGAAAAATTAAAACGTTTCTGTCACCTTTAAATCCGTCCTTGCGTTCGTGTTTACTAATTAAAGACAAATCTAGAACTAACGAAAAACATTTTCTTTTTCCATTAAGTTAAGCATTATTGAATATACCAATGCATCAGATAAAACCACGAACTTACCAGACATCCAAGAGCGCAGCGAGCGAAAGTCAGCACATTGCCGGCGAGCGGAGCAGATCCCACCACCATGATGCGCAGTCTGCCACCCATGCCCTCGCGCACCTTGCGGAACACCAGCTTGTCCCAGATAGAATCTCCGCGGACAATGCCTCTGCAGGAAAAATAATGTTTTAGTTTAATT
Source organism: Pectinophora gossypiella (assembly GCF_024362695.1). NCBI lineage: Eukaryota > Metazoa > Arthropoda > Insecta > Lepidoptera > Gelechiidae > Pectinophora > Pectinophora gossypiella. Next base: position 9,312,588 of record NC_065419.1, read on the forward strand.
TTACATTAATTCTGTATTATTGTTTATTTATTTATTCTAGATTTATTTATTTTTTAAAAAATATATCTTTATTTTTAATATAAATATCTGTTGGTTTCAGGTTTTTTCTCTTAAATTTTCAACCGATAGCAAAACTCCAAACTTGGTATCCTTGAATATTTTTTTCGCATGGAACTAACAGACGCTACTTTACGTAATTGCTCTTGTTATTTTAGAAGGTGATTTCACCTAAAGTTGATAAAAGTATGAATTTATAAATAATTTGAAATATGTATCGTTAATACAACAAATATTTGGGGATCACATAAATATTTTAAAGCTAACGCCGGGCACGGAGAAGAGGAAATCAAATATGAATTTGTTGGTTGATGGGACAGCTAACCTCTTCAATTCTGACTCTTTAGCTGACAACGCCATATTGAAAAGCAACTTCTTGATTTTCGAGTTGGATATTTCAGATTGCGCTTTGTCGTATAGTCTGTTTAGTAGTCGAGGTACAGCAGGCATCATGGTGGGTTTTAGAGCTGCCAAATCATCGGCGAGTCTTCGGATGTCACCGCTGTAGAAACCAACAGCTCCACCTACCATGTAGAGAGCGTTCTGAAACAAATATATTGTTTGGTTTACATATTGTTATAGTAATAAATTATATTATTGAAGCCACCTTTCAATGACGGTAAATACAAAAATTTTGACGCTTCATTCAATAAAATTACTATACACTTCTGTTACGGAACTACAGATAGAAAATATAACATCGTATGAAACATCACCATGCATCTCATCATCATCATCGCATCGCATCGTGCATCATGGTTTGATGAATGTGCAGGAAGCAAGATAAGTGTGTCAGGATCGAAGCAAATGGAATTCCATAGTCTCTGTTTACCTAGGTGGGAAATAGGCGTGAGTTTATGTATACAGGGTGTTAGTGACATCGTAACGAAAACTTTGAGGGATGATTCAGGCCATGATTCTTAGTTGATATCAAGTGGAATTTTCCGTCGCAAAAGTATGGACCGGAAAATAATTTAAAAAAACATAAAAAAAAATCATAAATTTTCCGACAGGAAATTCCACTTAATATCAACTCAGAATCATGGTCTGAATCATCCCCCTCAGTATTCGTTACGGTGTCACTAACACCCATACCTACTTGTATGGCTACCTGTATGTACTGGTAAGGGGTGTAAGTGACATCGTAACGAATACTGAGGGGGCTGGTTTAGCTCATTATTCTGAGTTAATATCAAGTGGAATTTTCAATCGCAAAATTATAGAATTGAAAATAATTACAAAAAACTAAAAAAAAACATGAATTTTGCGACGGAAAATTCCACTTGATATTAACTCAGAATCATGGTCTGAATCATCCCTCAAAGTTTTCGTTACGATGTCACTAACACCCTGTATATGTCTCATGCGAAACGTATTAATCTTCTTGCTTTATAAGTTACAACCTTGTAACTAAGTACTGAAGCATTTTCATCCGAATAATAATGCTATCGCTACGAGAAATAATATTGCGCCAACCAATACACAACATGCAGTGATAACTTACTTCACAACACCGCTCCAGCATGTGTGCGAGAGGCAGGAAGGAGATCATGACGTCATGCTTCGACGGCCGATGTTCTCCAAGTTGCATGATCACACTGCACACTGACGCTACAACGTTCTCGTGTGTCAACATAACGCCTTTTGGCATTCCCGTCGTTCCTGACGTGTAGCAGATCGTGCAAATGCTTTCTGGTTTCGGTGGCTGAAACAAAAATTCCATCATTTAGATAATTTGCATCTAGATGACTTATCAGGAACTGCTGGTAGAAAGAAAACGAATCTATTTTCTTGGTCAAGAAACGTGAAATATCTGTACGATTCTAGTATTAATCAAAGAAATACATATAACGGTAGTTGATTGCCTATCATCAAATTATGAATGTCATTCTTTTTTCCGGTGAGACATCCTCCGTAAACTTATCATAATTAATTCAATTTCCAACTATAATTCGTCTGTATGTAAGACATTTACAACTACCATCGTATGGTAGGTTTGAGTGTTAACACTCATGATTTATTTGAAGTAATTATAGCTCTCAATAATGATAGACAGTCAATTAATGTTTGGATACTATTGCATATGCTCGTATGTATCTATTTGTCTTACACTAGCTAGGAACTTTCCCTTTCGTTACAGGTAATGAATCTATCACCATACGCTCTGACTCATTAACATGCTATGACTCTATATTTGTCACAGTCACGCGGAATGTTGTATCTATCGATGCAGTGTTTCTTAAATATTAAATGGATAACGCGCTCTGTTACATCATCAAACAGAATTTAGGGTGCAGATGTTTGCAGCTAGCATTTGGAATCCTAATCATAATTAACCTCAAATACAACAAATAATTATGTAATTAATTATTTTGGTGTTATGTTTTATCATGAAGTGTTTTAATATTTGTTTATTAAACATTACTTACGACACAAGGATGATCTTTTTGTGCTCCTTGGAATTCAACGTCACTGAATTTGATTATTTCCACGCCACGGCTCTTGGCTCTTTGATGCGTAGAAGGCGACACTTCCTTAATAGTAATCAATTTTCTTAAGCACCTCGGTGACTGATCGAGAAGGAGATTGGCTTTCTTATCGTCCTCGCATACGACCACAGACATTTCAGCTGGAAATATAAACGTATTGTTAAAAATATTTTCAAGGTTGCACAAATGACTTCGCGAATATGTTCCGAATATCCGGTTGGCACTACTTTTTTGACACTGGTGTCTAAAACATGATGATTGTGTCATGACAAGTTGATTAATATGAATAAACATGTAAAAATGCGAAGGTAATAAACAAAAGTAAACTATTGTTTATTACCTTCGTTAAAATAAATGCACTAAGTACTAAATAATAAAAAAAAACATTGTACATACTTTGATTTACAATGAAGGCACATGCGTTGGCTCCTAATGTGTCATACAATGGGACAATGACCATAGAATAGCAGTAGGCGGCTTGTTCTGTCATTATCCATTCTGGACAGTTTTGTGAGTAAATACCTGAAATTAACCACGTTTTATCACCATCAGTGCCAATTTATTGAAGGATACATAAAAGATAAATGGTAGGTAGTTAATATACATTTCGATGAACGAAAATAAACCGGCACTTTCGCAATTGGATTTCAGCAGTATTATCGGATATTGCGCTGTGGCAATATATTATTATTATGTGCTTCACGTTTCCAACCGAGTTCAAAATATTTGCACTTATAGGAATTTATGGGCAAGCGTATTTTCTTGTTGTATAATTGACTTACCCACGAAAGTGTTTTGACCAGGAGTAAGACCTTGGCATATAAGGCCGGAACCGAAGTTTTTCGCTCGGAGCAGAGTCTCGTTGTAGTTCTGCCACACGTACGGCTTGTTTGGTCCCTCACGCCAACCAAGGCAGTTGCCATTATCTGTAAAAAGCTTTGTTATTTAGCACTTACTATAAATTAAAGATTTTATCTCGTTCATTTATCACTTAATCTCGTCAGTTCTTACAAAGAGACTTAAGGAATATTCCGATGCTCATAAAGTGGTTTTGCTCTCATTTTTCATTAACACGAGTAACTAAACGAAATAAAAAAATGAAGCAACTTGTCCCGGCTACTCTAGTAGCATATAAATTACGTTTAACTGTATCCTGTAAACCTGTTGGTGAACATGTTAACAATATTTTGTAATACACGGGTATTATCGTATTTATCTTTAACGAGCGGAAATGTGGAAGGAAATGAGGCGGTCCTAGAATTGTGCCTTGCGGCACTCTGCAGACGTTGCAATTGTGAGAGAGCAATTTTCTTGCCCTCACTGCGGGCGATAGACAAAATGTTGCTTAAAGATAAATAATTAATACGTAATTTATGCAGTCGTGAGACGTTGCTCTGGTTCATAGATATATCTCTAGTAATGACTTAGCCCTAGGCAAATTGATAGCAGCAGCATGAATAAAACATTAAGAACTTACTTGATTCTTTAACCCCTCGGCGGAAGGTTTCGTAAAGTGTTCGTGTGTCTTCGTGAAGATATCGTAGGAATCGACCATTTTTTGCTTCTTTATAGAATTTGGACACGCGAACCATCTCAGGTCCCTGTAAATAACATACATTTAAAATTATTATATGGAATTTTATAATTATTTTAAATAACAGTAAGTATACTTATACAAAATATAGAGTAAATAGTCAATAAAAGGTCAATGAATTGAAACCTCACAACAAACGAGAAACTAATCAGTTGTAATCTTGTTATCTGTGCTACTCGCAGACATAAATCACTTGAATAACGCAACGTTGTCGTAATGAGATATACAAACACCGTGACATAAACATTCCTGTCTTGAAATAGTGACACTAAAACCTGTGCAACTGAACCTCATATCTTCGAAGTCACTAAAAGCTTATGCAAATAACTTTTCCGTTAACCTAAAGACATATTTGGCCTACTAACTCCGAATCTTGGAAGCATGGAGCACTTTTACAGACAACGGTATATTATTTATGTTTGGTACAACGATAAATGGAATAAAGAACGGGTCAAAATCAGAAATAATAAGAAAACATATTTTAAATTGTCATGGTTTAAAATATTATGTCATTAGAATAATATCTAAAGTCAGCTTAAAAATCAGTTTTATGAATAACAGAGTCATTCACCCTATAGATACAATTTGTAAGTAATGTATTACCAATCTTCTTTTTCTAAGAAGAAGAGAATAAAGGCGGTGTCTTTTGATTCACAAGTTTATGCAAATCCACGGCTTAGCGTACCTACCCCAACGACGTTACAACTTATGACTGTGAAAACTTTATTTCATATATTGAATAGCCAATGATAGAAAACTAAATAGAGGAAGCATGACGATTCAGTATTCTATTCAAAAAGGTTAAACGGAAATTATAATAGGTAGACGCCAACAAAATTCTACGGACGCCGTATAATCGCGTATTTATAGCGAAACTCTTGTGACACTGCGTGTAACATTAATTTGTCTTTCTATTTCTGTTTCAACTAGACGGCTGTAAATATTTAAATTTTACGAATTGCGTAAACTTGACTTTGAACACTGAAACTCAAGGAATTATTCATTGTTAAATAATATTACTGCATTTTATGATATATTGCGTATGTTATTGCATACTAACGAAACCTAAATACAATAGGTAGTTTAATATGTTTGTTGAACTAAAATCCTTTAACTTAACTCTAGAAAGAAGTACCTATATGTACTTGAAAAGAGTAATATCAATAATTTTAACCATATTAATAAGGTTACATAGAGAATAATGATACATACAAAAACTACTTTACTGACTAAAGTAAGTCGAGAGGCGTCTACTTCCACAAACCTGTTAACTCATTAATCTTATAGGATAGCCATGAACGGGACAGCTCTGGATAACGCCACAGACTCTGTTGGCAACTAAAAATACGGTGTCTCCGAAATACTTGACATTGTAAACACGTTGGCTCGCAACTATTTCCGCAAGAACTCTTAACGAAAGTTTCAATCGTCGTATTAAAATAAAATTATTTTAACAGCAGGTATAAATGCACAAACTATTACTATATAACTATTTTTTTGTGCTAATGCTAAACATTGCATTAAATTATTTGTATATTTTGGTAATTGCAATGTTTATCTAGTGCACGTCTCCCTAGTTTTTCTCTCATATTAATAGTAGTAAAAAGTTAAATCTTGTAAAACGGGAAATATCGCGAAAACCGAATTAAATAAAATCAACAGATTTAATAGAAAAAATATATCAGGCAAATGACAATAGACATGTCAATTGTACGTAAATAAAATAAAAAATATTAATAAAGAAATAAACATTGCTAGCAGATACATGACAAGCTGACTTTCAATACCAGTATGAGGCCATGCTTGTATTCATATTTGGCAAAGGCTTGTTAGTAATTAAGACTAATATCGAAAAGATGGCAAAGCAACGTCGACGATGTAACGGTTACTAAATTTCTTCTAAACAAAGGCACGTGCTTCTAATCAGCAGTCATGAGTGACAAGAGAATTTGGCAGAACCCCAGAAAATGTCACGGGATCACACCTTACACGGTTACTACTTCTACTTCCTACGAAAAAGTACTAGAATTCCTTTCCGTGTCTTGTGATAATGACGATAACCTGTTGCGTGACAGGAACATTATAGAAAATGCTGAGTATTTGACGTCTCGAATTATTTAATAACTAAATTTTGCTTGGCTTTCAGATACTTATACACACGTTCACCGCGGTGGATGTTGTGTTAGGGAATTACATTATAAGTAAGTTCAGTGATATTATAAAGAGATAATTTAGTGCACCTTCAGAATGGACACAGGCTTTTAAATACGAATTCCATAAGGGTCAAATAAGGATAAAACTAGAAGCTCAAATGTAGACAGCAGCATTGATGAGTGTTCCTAAATTTTGACAGTTCTCCATACTGGTGCTGATTTCTGTACACACCATCTAATTTTATTTCAAGTTATATCTGTCATTGTCTTATCCGCTAAAAAAGAAAGGGACGGGTAATTGACGGGCTTAACATTAATGAAACACACGTCATATTTTAGGCAGAAATTTAAACAGGCCTTCCAGAATTTTATATTGGCTAATAACCCTACAGAATTAAGTAGACAGTACACGTCAAATGGGTCGCATATGACCGAGATGCCTATTTTTTTCGCCTGGGTTATTCATTCATTTTAAAATTAACAGTTGTCAATTATCCGTCCCTTTCCTTTTCGACGGATAAGAAAATAACAGGTATAACTTAAAATAAAATTAGGATGTACCTGCAGGAATCGGGGCGACTGTCTAGCTGAAATTCGTGATAAATTGCTATTGCTATTGTGTATCCTTTCTGAAGAGCAGTTACGAAAAAGAAAAGCAGCCAGTCGAAAAAAGGCAGTTTTGATTGAAAATATTTTTTTTTACAAAAACTTTCCAATCTTTCAGTTTTGTTCTTTCCAATCTTTAGGGAATAAATATAACACTGTGATTTTGCGCAAAGGGTTATGGTATAAAAATATAACCAAACCAATATGTTTGTTTACTCAAATAGTATGGGGAACTGTCAAAATTTAAGAACACTCAACAGCAACACCTGATGGGAGAAATAGGCAGTTTTTATCCTCATTATAAATTATTATCAAGTCAGATGAATTACGGTGAATCGTTTGGTGATATCTGACAAACCTAAACATAGCCCAATTTGATCATCTATCATCGTGTTTGCATCGACACAAGACACAATCCCTCAAACGGCTTTACGATACGCCAATGACAAAATTTTGCGTGAGTTAACATAAAATAGTATTAATTTCACAACTAATTATGTATGGTGTATTTACCACAAGTACGATATATCTCTGTAATAGCACTTAAAACTTTAATTCTGTGGCAACTAAACATTTGATTGTTCTAGTGATGGTAGTTAACATTTTTTATTTAAGTACTGATATTGTTGGCAACGTTGCCATGAGCAATTAAACATTTCAACATCTGCCTCTAGTTCGAATTAGTCCTTATTTACTAAGACAGATGAGTAAAGGAAAAACAGCCATTAGTTTGGCAGGCTGAATACAAGTACCTAGTAGTAGTTTTGTTATTAAATATTTCTATTACCTGACATCTTAAAAAAATGTTTAAGTCATTTTATTTTTGAGTTTATACCTGATTATATTATAAATCAATATTATTCTTAAATTAATCAAAAATGCTAATAAAGTCAGACTAACCCAATCTTTCTATATGTATAAACCACAATCACGCTTTGAATACAAACTATGATTTCAATATGTATTATTGGTTATAGTACGAGTACCTAACATCAATCACCATTCCGTTTGAATGCTTAATCGAAAAGCTTCCAAATAGATAGCTACAGATTGTATAGTAGACAAAATATATTTTACAGTAGAAATATAAAATTGATCCATTAAAACATATTTTCTTTAATTCTGTCGTGGGATATAAGTTTGTTTGCCAATTTCTTTGGCTCTAGATTATTTGTCCTTCCGAAAAGCATTAAATTGTGACTATTATTTTAATTCTAGTAGGTGGATTCATGAATATTTGTCACCACTAAGCTGGATTTATGACAGTTTATTCGGGATATAGCGAAGCTATGACAGAATCGTCTATGTTGGAGTACCAAATGATTGTTATGTCTAACTAAATAAGTAAAGGGCTTTAGTGCTAAGCCCTTATTATATTGTAGTTGTAACAGATATGTATTTTTATTTTGAAATATTTTTAATCTTCTACTACCGTCCGTCCGTTCGTGTCTACCGTGTGTATTTTTAATATTATCAATATTTAAAAAACATAGTTGCTTTACAACAAGTCGAAAGTAGAAATGAGAACAGTTTCTGTACCTTACATGAACACTGATCATAACATTGTAGGAAAATTTCAGGTCACAGTTGTCACGCCAATAGTGGAATGTACATTTTGTACGAACAAACCAGATATAAAAATTTGAAAATTTTGTGCAGGTCTCTGCATTGGCAGAAACTTCTAGATCTTTCTATTTGTAATCGGTCACACATCCACAACCGGGCTCAATGTTTCGTATCAACGCTCATGATCTTTGCCAACAACCAACCAACTTCTGATTGATGATTTGTAATGATTCTTTCTTAATGACATTGATTAAAACTTGGCATTGCCATTAACTGTTATATTTTGTTGCATTATGATTTACTATAGATATTTCTTGTCAACAAATTTTATAAAATCTTGCTTAAAATTCTACTCTTTTAAATTGGTATTCACCCAGCGGCACAAATTATTGTGAATAAAGTCATGGTAATTTCTATAAAACAATCAATTTATCTCGTAGCTACAATCAAAGAATGCAATTCCCTTAACTGTTTCTAACATGACCCTGAATGCAACTGACTTGTCATTGATGTTTCTTTTATTAGGTCCAGTACTTACTTTAAGGGCCTCCGATTGGTCGGTCAAGATTATCGGAGGTCGAATCGGAGGTACTCCGATGCAGCAATTACAGCACGCCATTCTCACAACTAACTTTTATCACTACAAAATGCACTGTTTATTTCAGATATGACCTGACAAACCCACAACACATTGCGCAACCGACATTGTCTTTTAATGATGTCAGACTTTTAGAATTTCCACTAGTCCGTCAAACGTATCAGGTCTACGTTTGAACCGATTGTTGCGATTGATCTTGGCTTGAAGATGATTTGTGACACTAAACTCGCCAAGTTTTAGTGGCTCGTCACTTTCGCTAGAGACGTTTGGGCACTGACAGGAGAGCAGCTAGCAGGGCTGCTAGTTGTACAATGAGTTAAAAATATCGCTCAAAGATGCGCTCTGCCAACTCTACGGCGGCGACGGCTGTGGATTTGGGCATCTTGAGCTTTGATACCCCGGTATAAAGAAGGTTTCAATCGTCATTTTCATATCTATTTTAAATTCAGTGTAAATGTTAAATAATGTAGGTAGAAACTATTCAGTCCAGAGAGCTGTGTATGAAAAGGTCATAAACTTCATTTTTATGTGTTTTTGATTCACAACGATTGCACAAATTATGACGGTTGATTCACGTTAGTCTTATATCAGGTTATATGATTATTTCAAATTCAATCATAGTGTATGACGAAAAAATATATACCTACATGTATACGTGTCTGCAGACCCAATTTATTTTATCGTTCAACGACATTAGTATTACGAGCAATAAACAAAAGAATTGATTATACTTATCAGGTGGAGACTTTCGATAACTTTCAATATGAATATCGTATTTCCATAGCAAAATGGTAAAAAATAGAATAATATATTTTTCTCATATCATGTTTCGTAAAACTTAGTTGTGACTGTAAACAACAACGTACATTAATAGCTGACCAACGGAATCAACATTTTGTTGGTAACACACTTATAGCTTGTTACTCGTATTACTTGCATATGACTGCACAATTGGCTCGTCTCTGACATTTTAAAGTATTGTTTTGATGAATCTCTTTCCCAACCATTATTTCCTTCTTATTATTTTCTCTAATAAAGGTTTTGTCAATGTTTTACTTACCGCCTCGAGTAAACTCTGTTCGTGTAGCGTGACGAGTGGTTTCTCTGGCTTCGGTCTTGTGCTGAGGTAGAATGCTGAGGCAGCTACAGCACCGGTCAATGCCAGTGCGCCAGCCGACCCTCCTACCATCCACAGGTACTGGTCGATTTCGCTCACTGTAATCAAGCAAGTCACTTAATCTATCAATTGAAGAAATGTTTCTTTCTTCTAAGTATGGACGAAACCGGAAATTACTATCTTAGTTTACTAGAAGCTATATTTCCGCCTAATTTTCTAATTAACTTCAACATAAATCATGTCCGGTTATAGGGCAATACAGTTTTTAAACCGGTAAAAAACCGTTAATGCTTGACCCTACCTCAAGAAAAGAAATATTAAAAACAAACCACTACACGACTAAAGTAAAACTTTTGACAGATAATCTTAAAGTACAAGTGATATGATTAATTGTGCAGTAATATAATGACAATAATCGGGACCAGATCTACACAGACATATTTTAATATAATAACAGGCCTGTATTAATAACTCGTTAAAACCAAGTATGGTAAAACGTTAATGGTCGTTTCCATTTTAAAGTTAAACAAAAGATTTATCAGTTCTGGTTTTTTCGATAATGACAGTCTGTTAGCGACCTTCCTTGTCAATCAGAGGGTTAATGATGTTTGAAGCATTCTTTCCAAAAATTTTATAAAATTTCCTCATTATATTAAAGAAAAGGCATTCACTCTAACTTTGTTTAAAAGATCTACTTGTCCAAGCCATGGAGCAACATAATTTGTGACAAAATTACCAAAAAAAAAACAAATGAAGACATAGTATAACGTTACATGAATAGTACGTATGCCATTAGATTATGTATGATGTTCTGTATAAGGAAATGTCAATACAACAACTTTCAACCAACCGAGCGACTAGCAGTTCCTGAACTATAAACTGCAGCGCGATATAGCTGGTTTAGAAAGTGGAAACTGGGGAGCGTGCGCCGACGCCGACAGACATTCGCATTAGCGAACAGATTTCTCGGGATTCTCTCGCGCTTTCCACTGACACACTTTTACGTCTTTGTTTACTACATTTATTATTATCAGTGAAAATACTCGTAAATGCAATCGACTAATGTTTCAAGACTAACCCCAAAACTATTTTTAGACTGAACATATTGAATGCAAAGAATTACTTAGAAGGTAGGCCATCAAGAAACTTCTCAACAAGATTAGGGACAGGGCTACACGAATCGCAAAAGTCAATGTCGAAATCAGTATTTCAATCATTAGAAGGGCTCATATGTAGTTTGAAGGCGACGTTTAAGGTCGCGTTGGCCCCGATACCTTGTCGCTTGTATAACAGGAGGTACTGGTTGATTTCAAAAGCTGGAACCTTGGTGCTCTAATTTCCCCTCATTGTAGATTCAAAGAGCGTAACAAGTAGGTAGGCCCTTGAAGGGCCAAATAAGCTTGCGTTAATAGAAACGATAATTCGTTTATTGTGTTCGCCTTTTACACTGATGGACTAAAAAGTTTACTAAATTTTATTATAAAAAAAACTTGGTCAAATACAAAGATTATTCTAATCTTCTTCTTCTTATCGTGTGGGTTGTGAGGTGACGTACCAACCTCATCAACCCTGGTAATATTCTAATGTTTGTTTGTTTAAAAGGGAAAATATTGAAAATAAAGATCGAAATATACACAAAAAAAATTTTAGTACATGAATTTAAGTTAATTTACGCCATTACCGCCATTACTTCTGTATACCTTAGACCTTAGAGGCGGGAATCCTGATCTCAAGACCAAAATCAGGCAGAAAAACATGTACTTCTAAGCAAGACAACTGATTCGCGATAATAATTTCGCGGTCATAAACATAACTGCGGTTGCAGGCCAGCAGGAGCTCCGGCAAGTCAGAGATCGATCTATAAGTAAAGGACGGTCACTAGGAGACTGAACGAAGCTAACCTGATACCAAACCTACCAGAAACTGGACCCCAGACGAAATCACGTAAACTTGACTTTCGATCAGTTTTATTTAGTTTTTAGTCCACCGGTTTATGGGTTTTGGAACTGTATATGATTAATTGATTGATTTGTGTTATAATGGACTCAAATTAACATTGGGCGTTGATTTGAAAAATGAATAAATTAATTGCTGATTGCTTTTAAATTGGGAGTAATAATAATCGATACGAAAATGAATAATTTGTTACATCCTGGATTACTTACAACTGCTACATTGATACCACCAAATTTTTTTCTCCCTCTGGGTCACTTCAGTCTTCTTTTTTTCAGTCTTCTTTAATTTCTTCTTTATTTTGCTACATTTTTCCTTAACACTAAATTCAGTCTTATCACTAGTCACAGTCACTTTGTCCTTCTTGACGTTGAAACCAAACTTGCCGCTACCCATTTTATTGTTTTTACAGATTTTTTTCTATACTACAACGTTATCGTCGACCGCATTACCATTTTCCTTGCTGTTTAATGGCTAGCCAGCGACACCTAGATTGTTCAAAATGTAAAATATTATTATCTCATTACGTTCACAGGGTAAATATGCGCTCGCTCGATTGCCGTAAAGATATTCGATATCGATTATTTTGTTGTAAATGAATCGAAATTCATAAGACTAAAAGGTTTTATAGAGTTATCTTGAGGAGGCTTTGGCCTTGTGAGTTCATTAACACTGGCAAGTCCGTATCGGGATTGTAATCTAGCTTATGATTCCATCAAATAGCTTATCTGTTTTGTCAGGTGTTCATTGAACTGCTTGCAACTTAATAGGGAAATACAATACCGTTTTCATTTTGTCATCAATACAACGACTTTGTCCTCGAGTGGCAATCTTGACTGAAGTGAAGTGGTATTTACTTTATTGATTTAAAATCACACTTGATGTAAAATCCAATTAGTTTACTTTAAAGCATTTGAAACTACATTTGTGATTTCTTTGTTAGAAAGGTAAAAGCAAAAGTGGTTGTTAAATTCAATTTATCTCCATCCGTAGGTCGCCTTTTGCTATAAAATAGATGTGTTTTTATTGTGTTGGCCCCCGGGAGTATTTCCAAGCCATTAGAGCGCGACCCTGGTGGCGGTCATAACAGCTGACGATATTCAGCTGGCATCTGATTCAAACATTCCGCCACCGTGAATAACATTTGCAACTATATTTCTAGTACTACACTAGCCTATACTAGCGAGTTTGCTTTTTTAGACGATACTATCAATTCATATCGTCCGTAGATTCAAACCTCGGGGGCGCTTGTTCAATAACTCGTTGCGTTTTGATGCATGGCTTAGAATATTACACACATGCCGTTTATTTCACTACGATAGCCTGTGTAAATTGCTTAGCAATAAATAACAATTACTGTTCCTAAATGCCTTCCTGATATTTCATGTTAATTACCTACAGTAAGTACTGATATTTTTAATATTAGGAAATCGTATGCGTTGTTTAACTTTTGCTTTAAAAGAGACAGAGGGCATTAAATTTAGTAATCCATCATATTTTATAGTGATATCAATTTAATTTACAGACTACAGAATAAATTGTGTACCATTTCATGTTGGCATTTATCTTATTGTAAGTCAGTTTGCTGTCGTATTAAAATAAACGCTATTTAAAGTAATACAGACGTGAGAAAAATAAGGAACAAACCAATTATTAAGATTTTATCTTTTAATAAATTCGTAAATATTTAAATACCTAGGTATAGCAGTGCAAGTCGGACTAAATTGAAAGTAACATCAGCGTATAACAAAATTTACGAGCTTTAAACCGTTGCGTATTAACTCTTTCGATACGTTACGTTGTCGAGACGAGAAGAAGGACATTCTTCTCTCGTGTGGGTTGTGAGGTGGATTACCAACTCCATCAACCCTGGTGTCAGGGTTACTATTAAGCCGCCAACGGCCCCTGACATGTCTCATGTAACGACTACTTACTTACATCAGTAAGTAGTAAACGGGAACAACAGCTTAACGTGCCTTCCGAAGCACGGATTATTTTATTTTCGGACAATCAGGTCAGCCTGTAATGTCCTAACCAAACTAGGGATCACAAAGTGATTTTAGTGATATGTCCCCACCGGGATTTGAACCCGAAACCTCCGGGTCGTGAGCCCAACACTCAAACCACTGGACCACGGAGGCCGTTAAGAAGAAGGACATGAGTCGTTTTGTTCAAAATCTTAGTTCATAAAAGTCAAAATGTTTGCTTACTTACATTATATTAGAGACTATTGGACTGCATGTGATCATGAATAGTGACAACATTACAGAATCAGGCTATGAAAAATTAAACCCAATAAGAATAATTTCAAGTGTATTATGTATTTTTATAGACTAACTACGGCAAATCAAAATGGAAGGCTATGTATTTGATCGCCATGTTTCTATTTACGTTTGTTCCTGTGTAATGCAAGCATGTCATTTCAATAAATAAAACCACAAAATAACGTAAATAAAAAAATGTTTAAGTAAACCCGACTATGGAAACATCGTGGTCTATAAAGAAGAGAAAAGTCTTAATTGGAAACAAAAAATAATGTACATCTAATAAGAAGACCACTTTTTTATTTTAATAGTCGCCTATTTGAATTCTATAGGAAGGTATTAGATAGACGGCTGTCTCTCTATCTATTGAATAAAAATAGTTACGGACCTATTAAATAAATGATGATTTTAATTTTTAAACGTATCTTTTTACCAATCTCATTTAAACCAATGGTATAGATTACTTAATAGTTTCAAAGGATCTTTCAAATTAAATCCCTTTAAGGATAGTTTTTCTTTGAAGCCTAGTCTTGATCTATTCAGCCTAGGTCTATTCACTCTATTCAGTGTTAGGTAGATTGCAAACTACTAATTCTGCCGACGAATGCGCTACGCCGCTTGACCTAATAATTTGACTGTACCTACGTTAAAGTACTTACTAACAGCAACATTCCTATTGGTCCACATTTCATTCATATTACCAAACGACAAAGTCTAAAACCGAATAAACGTTAAACTTGTTAGTAGCAATTATGCTGGGAAAAGCAAAGGGGGAAAACCAAATCAATACACTTGCTTGTAAATTCAATAGATTTCCGGATTCAGGTAAATAGTGCATAGTATAACTAGATTTACCGGAATTCCGAAATAATGAAACAGAAAAAGGGAAAATCTAAACACAACATTTAGCACTCTTTAAGGTTTTGTTTCAGCAATTGCTATTAATTATCAAACATTTTACCCAGAACTTGTCTGGAAGACAGTGCTACTATCAATCACATAATAAATTATCGTTCAGATAGGCAGTGGCGGATTTACCTGTAGGCTGAGTAGGCTGAAGCCTAGGGCGGCAGATTTTAGGGGGCGGCAAATTTGGCCCAAATTTTTTTTTGTCTTACAGAAGTAAAATAATAGATATTATATACACAAAGAAACAAGTGACAAGACTTATAACATTTTAGTAATGCACAGTATACTGAACATTCTTACGTCTGTACGGGCTTCAACCGAACACATTTTGCTAACTTTGCGCCGTGTTTTTGGTAGCGCTGTGCACTCGACTATAATTAGTATCGAATTTCAGAGGTCAGTAGGGGCGGCAAAATTTGAATAGCCTACTGGCGGCAAATTTGTAAATCCGCCACTGCAGATAGGATATAACATAATTTATCAGCAAGCTGTGAAAGAGCCCTAAATCTGTTAGAAATTGTGTTCTAATACTCTGAAACAAGTTGCTGATGTTGCTGTAAGTCCAGAACCTTGATTTAGTTCAGCCAACCCAATCAAAAGCCTTCTAAAAATCCACTCTATTCAAAATACTACTTCTAAACTATATTATTTTATGATTGCTACTGCAGTAACTACGCCGATACTGTATAATGGTGTCGACGAAAGGGACTCAATACACTGACAAGCGTTTCCGCTATCGGCACATTCACACTTAACGGTTGTTCCGACGTTTCGATCTGGTTCACGAAACAATAAAATTACATGGCTGTCACCGAACTTGTTCCTCTGTAGGCCTATTCAAGTGTCATCACCCTAACTTGCATCAATTATTAGTATTTGTGTCAGTGCGGCTTGTTATACAGCTTACAGTTACTACACAAGGTTCGTTATTGGGTCTAATCAAGCTATAAAAAATATTACGTAGGTAACTATTCAAGCCGGCTAGAATCCTATCAAGCTACAAAATCAAGAAGCCTGGCTTACTACAAAAGCCTTACTCAGCAAGCTTTGTCAAATATAATAAAACGGTATTTTCTGGTTTAAAAGCCGTTGAATGTAAACCCGAAACAGCCTACCAACTACAGGCGGTTCGTTGCTAGACCGAACCACAACAAACGGGGTCGATAAACTCAATAGCGCAGCATGTTTTGATAAGGTCGCCAATTCGCCACCAGCCATTTTTTTTTCAGTGATCCGTGGTTACAGTTAAAAAAGCGCTACGCGGCCAAAGCCAGACCGTTTTAATTACTTTATAGTCACGTCACTGTAGTGAAATTTACAGTTAATTGAAAGTGATATGACAAACGGGACGTAATACTCCGTTGGATTTTTTTGTGAGAGTATCAAAGTCAATCTCATCAAACGTTGAATAATAATACTTTGCTTTTGCATAGTACCATTTCATATTTATCTGAATGGTTACGGCAAATACAAGAACAATTAGAAGTCATTAAGAATATTGGCTAAAGTAGAAACATGCGCTTCGTTTCGAGATGATTGTATTTAGTAACACAGACATAGGTATGTAGTAATCGTACATGTTACTATTCCAGATCTTCTGAAAGGACGTGCTTTTTAGATAGGCATCAAAGCAAATGAATAGTACAATCGTCTATATATATAAATACCGTTGTTTAGACTTATTATCGCATAATTTCGAATATTCAAATACACTGTCACTATTCCGTACACGACAAAGTTTAGTGCAATCGCATGCACATGTTTTACATGAAAGCATTTTGTGGTAATATCATGGTATAATATCTCCGGCGCTTTGGGGTTATGGTACACAATCATAATAATGGCAATGATCTCGTCATTATTAATAGATAGTGCTAAAATTGATAAGAAAAGAAAAAGTTAACATTTAAACAACTTACTGGACGTAGAATTTGATAGTTATAATATTGTAGAATGACGGAATAACTACTGCTGTATAAATTTTGCTATCGACTGTATGATATAAGAGCCAGTGTGCGTACACGAATGCACTTCCTAGGCGTTGTGCTGGTGCATACGAAATGAGACACCCACAACTAGTGAGTCACGTACTTGAGCTCTACTTGTATTGTTGCTAGTACTAAGACAATAACGAATGATGTTTATATTACTTGAAACCAGAGGATAACATGTCAACAGGATGTCTTTAGTGTTTCGTGGAAGACTGAACTATGTTTATGGTTGAGAATGCTGTTCCATAAACGTCCTACGTTGCAGCGTCAAAGTACCTAGTTAAGTAGTTTAGCTCGGGTCTTCAATTAGGATGTTAAATTGTAAAATAAACAGTGCTATTTCAAATATGGAAGGCATATATACATAAAAGTACATACGGTGCGTTAAGTTTAGATTAGTTGTGAACTAGCAAATGACTGTCAAAATTAATATAATAGTGATGTGAATTTGAATTAAGGAATTTGATTCATTGTTTTTATTCATTTGTCGGTTTAAAAGAAGGAACTAATTTCTTATTAGTAAAACTAAAATTCGGTTAATAGATATGTAGAGCGAGAAAAAGGATAAAGAACTAAATGCCCTAGACATGAAAGAGACAAACTGAGGTAAAACCTTAAGGTTAACTTGAGGGCTTTTCAAAGAAACAATTAAATGAGTATGTTTCCTATCAACTACAGACCCCAGTACTGCTACCCACAATACGGTAATTAAGTACTTTATAGAAAGGTAATAATCCATCAAGTAACAACCGATAATTTAAAGTTTAAGGGCATGCATTCATGTCAGGGACATATTAAAATAAGAAAGGTACCGATTGATGAATTGATCTACGGTTTGGGAGTTGAGGCCATAATACATTCCTGTCATGATTTTATATCTAGGACTTGGACGGTTTTCATTTCCGTCGTGAATTCAGACAATTTAGACGCTAGATTCAATCTAGTTTCAGGTGCGTTTGCCAAAAATGTTAAATTTAGCCCGAATGCCATAGTAATGAAATTGGTAGGATTAGCAGCAAATGAAAAGAGTGCTTATGATGATTGTAGCATGTGTTTGCTTTTAAGTGACGTGTTTAGAAACATAGAAATAGAACAAAGACCCTTACAGAACTTCGACCTACAAACGTACAATGGCTATCAAATTTCTTACCGTCCGTACATACTGGATCGTGATCGCCCTAAGCACGATTGACTATCGCTTTTTGTTCAAGACTTGTTATTAAAATAATAGCCACTCGAGATCTTTGCAAATAGATGAGCTATATTATTGTAACAAACGGCTTTAAACGGTAACAGCATGTGTACATATGGACAAATAAATAGCTCGCATTTAGCTTTTAAATCAAAATTTCTTAATAGCATGATAGGAACACGATAAGTTTCTAATGAAACAATCCATTATTTTATAAGATAATTTACATTATTATAAGATAATGGCAATTAGAATCAAACGACTACTTATTAAAAAAATAATAATTAAACTTCAAAATTCACATGACGATAACACGTTCTCATAACAAACAATCCTAAATGTGCATTTTAATGCAACTGTATACGTGATAAACATCACGGTTTAGGACAATGACTAGAAAATTCTTTTGCCCTTATTATTTTTTGATATTGAGTATCTTTACAGACGAGCGGCCACTTTACCTAGCACACTTAGAACTTCAGTTTTTTTCACTTTTCCGTGTTTAGAGTTACAACGAAATGCGCTCGCGCAGGTATCCGCGCGGCCGATGCGGCGGCCGTTCTCAGCGACAATGCGTCTCCGTGTTACCGAATGCTGCCTCACCAAGCTCCAGCCTAGCCACCTCTCTCTTTTGAGGTTGCCAGGCAACGGTAAGCACACGACTAGATGTTTTGGTACTGCTCGACGCTTACGGTTGTTTTATAAGTAACATCCTCACTATACTTTAATTAGGAGGCTGTTAGTCTTCACGTAATTAATTGACTTTTGAGAAATAGTTATAAGTTAATAAAATCCTTAACGTGATTGAGTTTTTCTTTAATTTATTATTTCATAGATAAATAGTTAAATTATTATAATATGCATGGACAACGAAATTCTAACGACCTCCTTGGTCTAATAGTTGGACCGTTAGTCTCTCGATCTGATCAGGGGTTATATTCCCAGTTGGGACATTGCAGACTGATTACCAGATTGTCCCAAAAATCTGTGCTTCGAAAGGCACGTTAAGTAGCCATTATTATGAGCCATGTCAGGGGCCTTTAGTGGCTCAATAATAACCCTAACAAGTTTGATGAGGTCGATTCTTTGGCACACAACCTATACGATAGAAGAAGAAGAAATGAGAAGAAGAGATAAGAGTCTCAGTTAGGGGTCAATCAATATTTTAAAAAACCCAAATGAGCAATCATCTAAGCCAAGGAAAGCATTCCTCCTATGATTCTAAACTGAACTAATAATAGAATCATTATTTACCGTATTACGCAATAAAACATTAAAGTTAGTATTATGGCAGACAATCATTTTATGGGACGTGTAATGCAATGCTTTATGATTCTATTTTGTAACAAGACACGTGTAAATGCACAAGATCGTTGAACTGGTTTCAGTTGAACGATCAATATGTTTATATTTAGCAACATTAGAACTCAATATTGAACTGAACTAATTAATATACAACAAAATTGGTCACTCTTTGAATTCTATGTATCGGCAGATGAGAAATACTGAAACGCCCTTATTGACTGACGTTGTTGACTGAAACAGTAAAGATACATCATGGGAAGAGATTGATTCTGAAAACATGGAGACTAACATTGAAACATTGTTAGGCATACATTGCTCTAATAAAGATCGTTGATACAGTTAATCCTTAGTTATACGGCAATCTATTTAGTATGGCTTGCCAATTTTCTTATTCTTGCCAAGTTTTGCGCAGTGCAATCTGTAGAATATATACCGGTGGGAACGTTTCTCGCTAGGACGCAATGTGCAAACAATCAGCATAATATTCACTATGTAAATTTTGCATTCTGCGGTTTATGATGCAATACACGGTCATAATCTTATTGCAAAAGGTTTGAAAAACTTATTCTCTCAATAAAATCGATTGACTTATAGCGCTTATATATCTTTCTTTTAAAAAAAATTCCAGTCATATTCATTAATATCATATTATCCAATAGGATACCATTAATATTTACTTAAGAACTACGTCAATCCATCAATCGTTAATGTGCTATTGACAGAATGTCTCGAACAATCGATAGCATTTCCTGCTGATAACTAAGACTTGAAAAATACAAACATAAAACCTTATTTTTCTAGACACACGAGACCCCCTATAACATTGCAGTCATTTAAACATGCCCAAGAAACAATCAAACAACTCAATTGGCCTCAGCAGCAGTTCTCATGCGGGTTAGGTTTTTTTTTACATTTTCTCTTTTTCACACAACATTCTAGAGCTATAAAACTGAGCTCAAGCCATGCAAATGCGAATTGCGTACCCGCAGGTGGCTTGGTTAAAAAATAAAAGACCAGACTATAACCCTACAATAGTGTCATTAATCCTTTATAGGGTCTCCGACCTGCGTCTCAAGTGATAGACAATGGTGGTAGTCGCGTTTGTGAGCAGAATTAATGCGTATGCACATGCAATGCAAGAGTATTCCAATTTTAACTCATTTTCCATATCCGTCAATAATAACATAATAATTAATTAACAGTAATTACCAGTAGGTAATATTTAATTTATTTCATTAGTAAGCATCGAAAATTATATTTGTTTAAAATTATATTTGTTTATAACCAAGTAGCTATGTTTATTTTGATACCGACCCTCGAATGTGTGATAGATGACCTAAAACTGTATTATAATGTTGATTTAATTATATAGAAGCAAATCAATAAACAAAATGGTAACTGACTCTATAAACATGACACGACTAAGGAAAGCAAAGAGTCGGTATTTAAAAATGAAACGCGAGTTGTAATGATGACAGATTGGTCGTAGAAATAGTTCTTACGACTTGAGAATGTAATAGAAGACTTAATAGGAATATTCCGAATGGGAAGCGGCATACGACCGTCCTTGAACTTGCACATTGCAACTCCATGCAAGCGATGAATGCAAAATGCAGTCGCCATTTCTAGCAGGCGCGTCATGCTAGCTGCAATGATTGGCCACATTCCAGCTGCGTTCAGCACAATGATTTAAAGTCGACGTGTCATTTTAAATGGTCGTGTTTTCATGTAAATTACAATGATTACTTCCAAAAATTATTATCGTTTTCAAAATCACTTGAGCGCTTTAAAGATTTCTTGTTGTCAAGTGCACTAGGTGAGTGCACGTAACTTTGTTATAGTTCTCGATTTTAAATATTTGTTCTCTGTATACATAATTCTTATCATCTTATTCAAAGCAAGGATTGAGCATTGCGTTGTGTGCGTGTGCAATGTGCATAATAAACAAATCAACTACACACGCTCATATAATTTAAACTTATCTGCTGACCGGCGCCACTATTTAGACGTTACAGACATCAAACAAACTCTACTTAGGTCCAAACGCCTGTAATCGTAGTTCAGAACTTTCATCTCCAATTTCAACATCTCGTCTAAGGGATCAGGTAGTGATTCGGCAAATCTCTCATGATCTAACTTCTTAACTATCTTACTGCGAGTATTATTACACAGAAATGGCGAAATGTGCGGGGTGTACTGGCAGTAGGTTGCGGGGTCATCGCCCTGCCAACCGGTCGAGCTTAAAGCTTTGGCGAGCGAATACATAGCGTGGAACTTGGCCCACTTTTCAGCTACATGACTATAGTCACCAGGCGTGCCCACGGATACGAATGTACATTCGCGTTTCATAATGTCCTGATAGATTGCTTTGATAAACTTTGCCACCGCACGACAAGATGGAGGACCTAGCGCGACATATATGATGAGTACTAAACTGTTAACCACGGAACATGAAAATAAGTAAACCCTTGTGTTATGTTGTCATACGAAAGAAATCGTTTCCGTCTTGGAGACCTCTAACAAGGGAAGACTAGCTTATTCGCTGAAAGAATATTCTTCATTATTATTAAAATAATTAGAGCCTGTGACCACAAAAAAAGAGATTGATTACTCTAGTGGTTTCACCTTAAAACTTATTTTATCATAAGGATAATCAAGTACCACCTCATGCCAGTAGCCATTAATTTAACGTTTCTTGCAATTTAAGAAATCAGAATCATTTACATAGCAACGTTTTAAGTGTCTAGTGAAAAATATTTATCAAGGTTGACACGACAGTTAGTCGCTCGTAAATTAATACGGCCGGTGCACTTTGTTTCACTTCCGTATCAAGATTTAATTGTCTGTCAGCGTCATCGCATTTTATTAATTTGCAACATTGAAACGCTTCCAATACTATTTAACATGATGATAGTTGTTGTCTGCCACCAATTGGTTCCTTGAGGAGGTAAATTATAAGCTTTTAAAACTACCTGCACGGGCATGGATTTTATTGAATCATAAAGTATTCACATATCTACATATATAAATAATCTATATACGTCACACTGCTGGGCACAGGTATGGAGCATATTCCACTACACTACTTCACGCAATACTTTCACACAAACGGCTTACGTGCATTCCTAAGGACGAAAGTCTTTAAATATTTAAAGTTAATATCCACAACCAGATCTACAAGTTGTCCAACTTTATGGAGTCAATTAGTTTAGGTCCTGTTTGCCACAAAATTTTTAACTTTAGCATATCCTTGTGTTCATGGAAACTAATGCAGAGTACTGATATTTCACAGTTCAAAAACTGGGTTAACTGACCTATACCTTTTGAGGAAATTAACAGCTCTTGCAGAATTACCCTATAGCCCTCAGCACATGAGAGTGGCTACATTAATCTCCCGGTTCGCGGTTAGTATGTCGAGTAACGGGACAGAGGCAGATGGAGGTAGTCGCGCCTACACTCTGCAAAGAGCATGTACTATAGACGCGTCTTGGATTATAGCTCTTCATGAATCATCAGGAGTTTCAATCGCTGCGACTTTTTATATGGTGACAAAAGAACAGATAAAAAGATGAACTTGTCTAAGAGCATTCACGTTAAGGTTGACAGATAAAATGAGTCACGGTTTCAACATGTGAATGTTGATGTTGGGTGCAGTTAAACGTACTTCACTGATCATATCGAGTTAAAAACTGGTGCCAAGATTATAATCATCATCAGTTCATACAATATGGGAACTAATAGACATGGATTACTCGTGGTTTGGACACAATACCAATCCTTCAACCTTTCTGTAACAGTAAGGTCTGCACAAGAAAAGTTATTTTTTGTGCTTGTCGTCTAGTTACAGTTAAACTACTCAAAGATTACACATGTATTGGTATACTCAAAACTGATTCGAATTCTCGTATCACTTTAAATGAAAAACAATTGTAACTCACCTACTCTGCAACTCATTTAATCTTTGCGTCCGTACTCGTTGCCAACGTATTGAACTTGAGAGCACTGTTGTGTTATGAGCAGTTATGTGATGCTTCTGACCCACATATTCGGTAATTGCACGAAAACACATTGACCATTGTTCCAGTCTTGTTTCAAACGGATAAATAGAAGAACAAAGCACGGGCAAAGAAAATACGCGATGAAAATTGCAAAGACTAGATGGATTGGCACGTGGGAAATGTTGGCGCCTAGTCAATTTTTATCCTATGAACCATTTGGACGTGATCAAGATGAATTTTTAGAAAAAGAAATTTTATACCATTCTATTACAAAAGATAATATTATTATGTTATGTATATATACTACCTATTAACTTGGATGAATTTGATTTATTTGACAAAAATATTTACAAATAAAAATAATATATGTATACTTACCTATAGTGAGGTTTAAAATGGTATGGCGTTTCATTTATAATCGGCGACAAAAGCAAATTAAACTTTAGTACCGTTGTTGACACCGTAATAATAGTATTTTTCTTTACAGAAGTACTTAAAAACAAAATTGTTTCTACAAAGCGGAGTGTCTTCCAAAGAACCAACTCCAATTACACTCAACAACGTATAATTTTCCCTGCAGTACCGAAAATTGGCAATTCACTCGTTTCAAATCAACTCGTAAGCCATTCAAAACAGTTAACCCTATCAACTCTTTACGGAGAAAAAAATGTTAGATCACGAATCAAATGCATAACCTCAATTTGGCACTAATAAAAAATATCTATACAGTTATCTATCGAATCATATCTTTTGTGTGGCAGGACCGGATTGGCGGGGTCAATGTTCGCTGCAGCTGATGCTTTTCGTTTGTCGCTCTATGGAAATAGGAATGCTTGATGTGACAGAGTTATAGTTCTAGTTTCTCATCCAGTTAGTTGTAATATTACGAAAGATCCTCAGTCGTGCAATATCAAGTTCCTTAAAATCCTGTTTGTGGAAAATATGTTAAAGCAGATACACTGGTTTTACAATCCAGGTGGTTACATTATAACGGAAGATAACTATTTTGTGAGAAGTAGATATGCGAAAACATTATTTTCTGTTGATTGATAAATCGTCATTAGGCTTACTTGAAGAGTTACTTGTCAGAATTTTCAAATAAATATTTACTACCCACCAAAAGTTACTACAGCGAGATGGTTTTTTTATTTGAACTTATCGATATGCTGAAAAAAGTTTAAAATCACAGAGTTTGATAAACCAGCGGTTCTAGCGGACACCTTCCAGGAAAGCTGTATCAGTGACCACTAGTTCTAGGTGCCTGTTGCAAGTCCGGTTGCTGTGACACATAAACCCGGTGCGCACACGCTGACCGACAATCGACGATCTGTAATTGTGGGTGCAACGACCGCCAATCTTCCGAGCGATCGCGAAAACAAACGTTCTCTGTCACCGAGGGGAATGCCGTATCCAGTAATATAAGACATTAGGATACTACTGTCTTTGGAAACGATCTTTGTACCTTGACCTAATTTTTTGAGGTTACCTTTTTAATTCATTCCCAGACAACAATAGCATTTTTGAGAGTCAAAGTTCCTTGGAATCATGCATTCCAATTTCGAAGAACTTGGTTTGCTACTGCGCTAGATTTGACCTGAGATCCTGACATAAAGATCTGCATGGTAAGGTAGGTAAGTAGTACTTTTTAATCAAATTATTTACATTAAAAGAAACTGACTTTAATAAAGTAGATAACCTTTTCGATATAGTACGGTACGGAACTCTTCTCGCGAATGAATGAAAATTGCGCCTGAGTAATAACAGTATTACGAGAAAGAGACATAAGTATGCGTTAGCGTGTGTGTGCTAACTTTAAAAAAGATGTTTACTAAATTAATTAATAGGCATCTGGTGCAAACAGGGTAATACACTTATTAAGGCGACCTTGAAATTTTTAAAACTGGATTAATGGTTATCAGTCTGTGCAAACTGAAAGATAAATATAGCATTCTGTACACTTTGAAGTGGGTCTAAGATCTAGATTGATATGCTCACACAAACTAAAACATGACAATGACACCGATAACTATCTTCTTCTATCGTGTGGTGTCAGGGTTGATGATAACTATGAAATAACTCACACAAATGTAACGAAGATGCTAAGACTGTGTCATCATCATTAATGTCATTCTTAGTTATATTATGTTGGTACTGAACCTATTGCATGACATAAACCTCCCCTTTTGCATGATAGTGAGCCATTAATACCCACACCTTACCTCAAAACTGGCACCCCTAATCCCCAATAGACGTGTAGGTACCTATAATATTTTATTAACTAAAAAGACAGACTTAACGGCTTCTCAATAATGCGTGATTAAACCATAATATTACTTTATAAGCTAAGACCTACCTATGAGTACACAATTAAGGCGTTCCTTGAAAAATACAAATCCTGCAACATGATCCCAATTCAAAGAGTATCAGCGCATCTGACCATGACGTCACCCAATCAGTTCAGTAAAATCCAATTTATTAACGAAGGTCGATTGTTGCCGATTACAGTTACTGTTAAGGCATTGATGTACGATGGGATTGGCCGAGCTCTTGCTAATTTAACATCGGTCCAAGTAAAATGTAAGTTACGATACACAACACCGAAACAAACTCTTATGTCAATAAGTATTTTGGTAACCGCCATAAAGTTGGTGTAACGGGAAAAGCGTCGAATGACGTAATATACAATCCCGACGACCCGATTACTCTAGCCATAGAGGCAGCCAATCAGCTCGCGACACCAAACTTTTAAATATTTTTCCTCTCAGACGACGCGCTGAGCCGAAATTCGCTCCCAACTGGGTACCTTCAGGCCTGCTGTCTTAAACGTTGTACCGGGTGAGAGCCTTTAGCGTTCCCCATTTATCCGGCCAAGTAGTTAATGCCATCTGCGGCAAATCTACAATAAGACACGTCAAGAAAAAGGGAAAAGCGAATACTTGAGTTTTGAAACAAAAGTCTTCTGCTGCCAACAAAGGTAAACTTTGAAATAAGCTCATTATAAACTTTGATAGAACAGTGGAACATACGTATTTACCTATTCTTAAAAAATCGATACAAGCTACTCAGCGTTGACATTCACCAGTTAACCACAGACATATTGTGGGAACTAGTACTGCGGCGTTGTCGTTCCCTCACTTAATAATCAATGGCATTCTCCGCCCCTAGTCCACACCTACACATTACTGGGATCCATAAACCCCCGCTTAACGGATACAACGGTGACTCAACAAAAGTAAACAGCAATGGTGAAATGATATTTTAACCCTTAAAAGCTCATAATGATTCTTTGCTACTTCTTGGAAAAGTAATAAGGGTGTACAATATGGGGTCTCCAACTATCAACTTTTGCAAATTCTACATACTATAGATGCCATACTACGTCAATAATGTAAGCCTAAAGGTAGCCAAAAGAGAAATACAGCATTTTATTTATGTTCTGCTCCGTCATATCGATGATGAATTATAATCATAACATTTGAAAGTAAAAGACCATCCAATACGGATATTTGTCACTAATAACTAGCATAAAATGTTAGTAGAAAACATATTTGGTTTGTTGTAACGTTTAGATATAAAACACTCCATAAAGAGGTAAAAAAATAATTAAACAATCTTACGGTAAAAATAGCCAGACCTAATAAATAATTAAGTAAGCACCTGCTACCTACCAAACTCCAAACCTAAAACGAAACACCTTTGCTAGCCGATTTAACGAACCCCAGCTCAAAATAAACCTAGCACGCAAAGAATACTTACGTAAGCAGTCAATTCATATTGATTTATTTTCAGAAACTTATTGTGAACATGGGAATATTTTCGTCAGAATATACAATAGGTACACACTCACATCAGTAACGATTGTACAATGTTTAGTTGGATGGATCTATCATGACATTCAGCTCATCGACACCCGTACCAAAAGCGACGTTGCAAATTGTTTCTTTTGACTAGGTACTTACTTGTGGTACAAATATTGAACAAGCTCAAAATTTATTTAGTTTACCAGTAAGGATTAAATACGCGCCTCGTGTATTTTTTAAATGGCAAAGAAGCAAAACTAAGTATTTCTGTGAAACATAATAAGAGTAAGATAAAACTGACTGTATTATGAATTGGCAGCGGTAATGAACGTAAGACGAAAAATCTTCTTAGATTTTCTTCAGATGATGAAAAGGTTTATCATCACTGTCATTATAATCTCAAAGTAAAGTAGGCTAACAACGTGAATGATGAAATGATTTACCTACTCGCTTATCTATTCCAAATCTAAGGCTGTGATATCTATTGATATCTCACACGTGAGTTTATTGATTGCTGTAAAAATATTTGTCAATATTCTTAATCTCTTTTTGAGTAGGCAGAGCTACAAATAGTCACAAGTTAAAAGTATAGTACGCGTGTTATTGACTGTACTGTAGCTAATTTCGGTATTGGTGTCTTGACATAAATATGATAACCTTACTGTAAGTCAGCTTATGGGCTGTTTACTTACCTTTTTAAATATTTTACATCACCAAAAATCATATTCTAATACATGGTGAGAGAATGCTTGGGGGGGTTAAAAAAGCCATATCGAAGCAATTCATCTAAAAAAGCAATATTGTAATTTGACATTTGCGCATATGAAAGTAAGTGCGCAATGCAAGCAAATGTCAAATACCATTATTGCTTTTTTAAATGAATTACTTCGATGTGGCGTTTTTAACCCCCCAGGTATTCTCTCACCATGTACTAGATAAGATAGAAAGTCTACCATCTTAGATAGATAGTGAAATCTTAGTCTATTTAATATTATTCCTGACACGATATAAAGGATGGAACATTTTAAAATTTTACCTCTGGCCATACATGGCATAACTTAACGACTCACATGTCACGATCATATCCCAATTGGGGTAGTCAGAGGTACGTCCATCGCAGGATGAACTAAGTACACCTCACCGAGCTTTCTGTTAGACCAATGTGATAGGTGGTGAGCCTTATCACCGTCTATTAATGGTCATTTAATATATATGGCAGTTAGTTTACAATTATAAACGTAAACTACGTTTACCTAATGACATTTTAATGTTCATCGAAATAGATATTATCTGATACAGTATACCTAATAGTAACACGAATATTCCTATCAAAACATATAGGCACATTATTATTTTGTTCATTTTCTAGATGGGTGCTCACGCCCGTATATATTCAAATTTTATATGATAAGACCTGTCCCAATTTGTAATGTCATGTACGGTCACGAGTACTAATATGTATACACTTTGCAACCATGTCACATTAACTTTTTTGACAATTTAAACCGTAAGCCTCATTAAATGTCAAATATGACACAGCGAACATGAACAGCGAATATGCGACAGGGTTCTAAAGTGGGTACATGATATTTCTCACGACTGTACCTATCCATACAATGCAAACTAAACAACTACAAGAAAGAAGGAACTATTATGTACGATTTGCGTTATGAAGTTTAATTTTATTATGATGCATAAAATAAGCTTATTTTTAAGAATTTCTAAAAAAAAGCTATCATATGAATCATTATTTGATCGCAATCAAAGAAAGAACGATGAAAAAAGATTTAAGGATCCTAAAAACACATAAGAAACAAAATATAATATCTACCTACCTACATCGTACCATTTTGTACAAAACCACGAAGAGACTACGAAGAAGATATAAAAAAGCAAATTAACTGAAGATCTCAAATATTAGGTATCTTAGATATAAGAAACATGATGAATGCATTTAATGCGATGGGCTGGAATGACTCGAGTACAACGCCCATGACATTATACTAACTAGTGATAACAAAAAAGTGTCAGAAATCTGCTATTTTTCCATCGTTTCAACCATATCTCTGTTATTTTTGTTTAACACAACAACAACAACTGTAGAATACAAATCTAGAATGCTAAAAAAATTATTCAAGATTCAAGCTACTTACGTTTTGACATTATAAAGGTCCTGAAGTTTCAGCTCAACCTTTAACAAAAACAAAACTTTTCAATAAAATCTAAAATTTTAGTAAACGACCGGCACTCACTGCGAACTTAACAACTATGATAACAATATGCGGATATTATCAGTTTGAAATATAAACTCTATTATGCGTAGATATTAAAATCCAGAATTATACATAAAATTTATGTATGTCTATAACTTTTCCTACGTATATGATATAAATATGTATTATATGTAGACATACGGAAAACCAGTATAGCTATGTATTACAACATCTAAAAGATCTCATATCATATTTATAAAACTAGTTTTGTACATAATTTACTTGTTTCAAATAATCATTATAATTTCCTACGTGTTTTTATTTGAAGGTCAAATGTTTTACCTTGAAAACCGGCAGAATTCACATTTACCCTAGCAGTGGGAATAATCGTGATTGAAGTTTTTAAAAATGCAACTTTAGATATCAACTTTTGTATTCCATAACTATCCGTTAGGAGATTCGGAGGTGTTGCAAAATAAGTTATTCTTCATCGTGATAAGGGCGAAAATTTGAATTATTTTTTTACACAAAATCGCGTGACAGCTGCCATTGCAGCTGTCAATTGTTTTTGTTGTTTTCTGCAGCTTATAAATAATTTAAACTTTTTCAACAAGCTTATTAGCAAGGAGATTTTTATAATTAGGTAATTTCATAATTAAAAAATGTTCGCTTGTTACCAGCGAGCCGGATTTAACCGTTTACACGTAAAGCTTTGCGTTTAAACGCTTTAAAAATAGATACAGAACATTTACAATAATAAACAGAAGCTGTTTCTTTTTATAATGAGTAGCCAGGTTTCAATATAAAGTATTTTATTCAAGAAATAATAACGTAACGACCATAGTTAAGTACATTAACTAGATAGGTGTATGTAAACAAATAAGTGATAAATTGGTATTTAGATTCAATATTGAAATAACAATATCAATAATATTATTGCGTATAATGAAATGTGAAACAATTGTTCAATTAAATTGATTAAAACGCAAAAGTAAAGTGAATATGTCTTCGCCGCAATTTCAATTCTAGGTAGGTACCTATTATATGTCAAATAAGTATAGAAAAAGTGCAACTTACTAATAAATATTGCAGACTAAGTATCCAACTCCAATCACAACACTAAACCATTCGATTTCTTGACAATTCACCTAAAAATTTCATTCTAGACCTATTTACACAACAAATTAATTGATTTTTTTCACTAGATATTGATAATTTGATTAAGTACACATTATTTTAGCTAATTCTATAAAAAAACAGTTCGGTATAACATTTTATCTAGATTTTAAACTAAAAGGGATTATGGTGTTTCAAACCACTGCATTGGTGTAAAGAATTTCACTACGGTATGGTGGCCTGGGAAAATGCGGAACATCGCTCACCCTGAGGTTCCGCGCATGCGTAATAAAATTTTAGGTTATCCGCCATTCCATTCGCGCAACATTACATAAAAAGAGACGGAATGATTCAGTAGTAACATGCGCAGTGTTATTGATGGAAATGTTGGCGGGAAGTAAGCACAGATTTTTTTTTGGACGCAAAGGCGTGCGCGTGGTACACTGTCTACTGGCATAAATCGTTTTCCATCGGTGCGCGTATATGGAATTAAGTGAAGTAATAACAGCCTTGAGTCAGTAATGTATTGCAATCAGCAAGCATACCACCACGTGGTCGTCACGCCATGAATTTGGTCCAATAAGAGACGAGTTTACAACTTCATAAATATTTTACGGTTAAGGTAAATACATGTACATGTTTTCAATGTGTTTCTTGAAGATTTTGGTGATGTCTCGTCGCTTCGTCTTCATGGTAGGCGTTAACTGGCCGTTTTCTACTGAGAAAGGCTCGGGATGTAAATAGATGTCCTTGACCTGTTGAGCAAAAATAAATGATAATGACCTAACCCTTCTATTTCCATGCAGGTCAGTTAGGTTAAGGTTAAAATACAGTTATAATTGTTACTTAACCCCTATAGCGACAAAAAAACGTAATATAAGTATTATATTTATCTTTTATTGTGTGAGAGAGAAAAAAAGAAATGTGTGGAGTGGTTTTCTGCCCTAACACCTCCAACAACCCGCAGTGGAGCAGCGTGGTGAAGTAGGAACCTATGCTCTGTACTTCGGGCAGCGGATTGAAGACGGCAGGAGGCTTGTACCAAGCAGTGGGTCATTGGTCAGGGTATTTGTGTGAAAATCAATGAGATGAAAGATAATGCTGCGCCCCAACTAATATAAAGAAAACAATCTGATTATTAAGATATAGATACACCTACTATACCTAATTTGGTATGTAAAGGCCTGTCTACTATTACCAGTTTACAAAAAATCATTCATTTAAAGAAGGTTAGAAGTAAAAAATACATTAACCTGTTCGAAAGACTTCAAGTCAGCATTTCTGCCTATCTCCTGCATATCTTTCAATACGGCATTCTTTACCCGTTTGTCTTGGCATAGCGATGTGCATGGTCCTCCAATATTGTTGATCAACGACCAATCTATTAAAGCTTCTCTGTTTGGTACTACTATTGCTATAATGCAAGACTGAAAGATAGAAGAAGGAAATCAATAATTAGATTAGAATTTGCGACGGCACTAAGTAGTGGATTGTTCACCAAATGAAACCGCTTTTGGGAAGGAAGGAATAATGTCAAGAAAACCAAATATTTCGAAAAAGTAACGAATAATCACGAACAGAAAGATGAAGGGAAAACCAATATGTACAAAATTTTAAAAGGAAAACATGTATGAATATGGATTCCATTAGAAGATGAGATTCTCTGTTTACTCCTTTACTCCACAAACGCAAGTGAATACCATTACCTTCAATGATTCCCCATAAACTACGATCTGGTCCACAAATCGGCTGTTCAAGTAAACATTTTCTATTTTCTCCGGCGCAATGTATTCCCCTTGCGATAGTTTGAATATGTGTTTCTTTCTATCAATAATGTTTAATGTCCCATTCTGTGAAATATATTAAACTACACAGTAGTAAAAACTCACCATAAGATAAAGGCTGTAAGTACTGTCTAAACTGGTCAGATTAAATAGGAAGTATTTTCCACTCAGAGTATTTCCAGAGATTGCTAGAGATGACGTGATGATCGATAAATGCCGAAGCCTTCGACTCAGAAGATGCTTATAAAGATGCTCGTGGCTCATCACACAATAGTATCAAGCGCCAAGCAAAAGGCCATAGGGATATTGCAGTGCGCTTAACATACACATAATGTTTCTTAGACGTAATAACATAATTTTATCCCTAGTTGAATATCCACATTAATACCAACACTTAGAGAGACAGAGTCAGTCGCCATGGTAAGTACTGGTATGCTATCTTACCGATAGCCATTCACCAATGTCCCCGGTATGAAGCCAGCCATCCTCATCAAGCACCGCCTTAGTTCTTTCTGGATCATCATAGTATCCCTTGAAGACATTACTTCCTTTCACGCATATTTCACCTTTATCGTCTGCTGCGTAGTACTCCATTTCAGGTACATCTACCAACTGTAGAATACCACGATTAAGTAAATACGCATTATATTTTGTCTATTTTGAATCACTTTTTAAAATCTTGATTATCTATGGAAATGTTTTTGTGCATTTGAATGTCTGGTGCTTTTATTTATCCTAGGGAAATAATTGTTTGAGTTTGTCTTACAATGCGAAATATTATCTTACCTTTATTTTACAGGAGGGTACAGGAGGTCCCACGTGACCTGATGTCGTATCTCCATGTAGAGTGGCACATGCTACCAAGCACTCTGTCTGACCGTAACCTTCCCTGACCTTTGGAAAATTATAAGACAAAGTAAGAAACTTTAATGTCCAATGCTATATTTACGATTTACGACCTTTGAAAGCATGCTAGTTAAGAATCTCATTTAATATTCCGACTGAAAGTTTATGATCTTAAGATCCAGTCCTTTTAAAATTTTGAAAGCCATAGTTTAACTATTGTGTCTGGCAATTTGGGCCGCAGGAGGTTATAATGGTAGACAGTTAATTTATTTTAGGCATTAAATACACAAAGGCACATGTAAAAGTTAAGCTATTTCCCACTTCGGATACCATTCATCCCCATCATTACCTGACATCCAAGAACGCATCGTACAAACGTGATCACATTTTCTGAAAGTGGTGCTGAACTCGTTAACACCATGCGGATTCTTCCCCCAACCACTTCCTGAACATTCCGAAATACCAACCAATCCCAAATTGAGTCGTTTCGAATAACGCCACTGAAATTTCACATTTGTTTTATCAAACAAGAAAATTGCTTTAGTTTTGCATTTTATAATGTTGTCTAAAAGCAAATAACACTTAAAGTGGTGTGGCCAGTTCTACAAGTCAATACAATTGAATATGGATATTTAATTGATTCTCAGTAGGTAAATATTTGACTTTTCCGTTTCTGTTGCTTTTTAGTATTATTATCATAATTGTCGAATTTGTTTACAAATTCATGTTTTATCACATGCTCAGCGGTGAAGGAAAACATCGTGAGGAAACCCACATTCCCGAGAAATACATTCTCGGAGGTATGTGACCTAACCTGTATTGGGCTGCTTTTCATTTTGCAGGTTGAAAAGTCAGACAGGTAGTCGCTTCTGCAAAAAATCGGACCTGTTAAATCTTCAGGTTAGGTAAGCGGACTCTGTGAAAAAGGGATAATGCTAGGGAGATGATGATTGCTTTTTAGTATTAAGTACATACCTTTTCAATTCTGCTTGTTTGAAAAACAGGGCTATTTGGAATATCAAGTTCTTTAATTTCGATTGCGAAAGATGATTTGTAATGCCATCGTAAAACTTGTTCAACAGTCGAGGTACAGTCACAACTACTGTCGGCTTCAAAGTAGCAAGATCATCTTTCAAACGCTGCAAGTCACCACCAAAGAAACCTACTGCTCCACCTTCTCTGTACATGGCATGCTGAAAAATCATTAGTTTTCAACATTCCTATTTGTCAACTATTTTCGAATAATAATGAAGTATTTCATTAATAATATATTATAGTATATTATATGATAGTAACAAAAAATAGT
Organism: Pectinophora gossypiella; assembly: GCF_024362695.1. NCBI lineage: Eukaryota > Metazoa > Arthropoda > Insecta > Lepidoptera > Gelechiidae > Pectinophora > Pectinophora gossypiella. The sequence continues at coordinate 9,347,445 of NC_065419.1, forward strand.
TAAGGGAAGAATTCAAGAGGCCTATCAAATTAATATTATGTAAAGCTAAGTAAATCTTCAGGATTATCTTAATTTCCCAACCCTTTCTAGATCAGAGAACATTAGCTCCCAACAATCGTAACTCTTAACTTTTTTGTATATTCATGCATCATAATTATAGCATATATATCTGTGAAATTCGAGTTTATTATAACGACAATGTTTACACACTTACCTTTTTCTTTAATGATATTTTTTTTTACATTTCACTAAGTTCTTACTTATAGGATAAACATTTTGTTAACTGGTTTCCCAAGATGCATACCTAGTTTGGGTGTCCTTGTCCAATTCTTAATACTGTTAGTTTATAAGACAACATAATTATAGATGTAAGTGATTTTAAGTAAATATTTTTGTGCAAATAATTTTATTACCTGTACTATCCTCTCTAACATATGTCCTAAAGGCAGATAGGATATCATAACATCGTCCTTCTTCATAAATCCTTCGCCGAGAGAATCTATAGCAGAAACTATGTTTGCATGAGTCAACATTACTCCTTTTGGTATTCCAACTGTGCCAGATGTGTAGCAGATTGTACTCAAGTCTTCAGGTTTTGGTGGCTGGAACATACTCGCAATTTAATTCTTTCAATAATACTTGATGAAAACTATTGCTTACTATACGTTCGCGTTACTAACTTAGAAAATACTCTTGAGTCAATTTAGTTTCTCTTTTAAGTTGGGTTTAAGTACCTGTTTGTAGATAGTTCAAATACACGTTATCTGATGTAATTTTCTTCAACAAAACCTCTTTTTTCTTCAAGTTATTTAGTCCTGAGTAATAATTGTGCCCAGAATTTTATACCTGGATTGAAACTAGTTTGTTTATTGGGAGGTTTTACTAACAAACATCACATCCGAATGTGCAGAAGATAAGATTAAATGATTAGATTCGGTTAGTAAGCCAATATCGTGTATTGCAGTGAAAAATATACTCACTACGGGTGTACAGAAATCTTTCGCACCTCGAGATTCGATTTCCTTGAATGTTAAAATATCTACTTCGCGTTTCTGAGCCCTCTCAAGTACAGAAGGAGATACCTCTTTCAAACTGATTATTGTCTTCAAATATTTTGATGATTCACCAATCAAATTAGTTACTTTCTTGTCGTCGTCGGTTAAAACAACAGTAATTTTGTCTGGAAATTTGATTTTTTAATGAAAGTTAATTAATTAGAAATAATATCAAACATATTTTACAATTGTTTTTTTTACATTGACTCACTTTGATTTAAAATGAAAGAGCATGCTTCGGGTCCGAGTGTATCGTATATTGGAACTACAACCATAGAATACGTAAACGCAGCTAATTCAGCCATTATCCATTCGGGGCAATTCTGTAGATAAATAGCTGGAAACAAAGAAATTAAACATCATTAAAACACTGAAGTTTATATCGCAGTAAATGCAAATATGTATCATGATCATTGAGCTTCATACTCAGATTGTACCCTACTATACTGACACACAATAATCTCATCTCATCAATAATAATATTTTCATTTATTTGTAGAATCAAAAGGCATTTCGAATAAAAAAATACAAACCTAATACAGAGTTTGTCTGCAAGCCCAGACTTATAAGGCCAGAGCCAAAATTATTGGCCCGCAGTAATGTTTCTTTGTAACTTTGCCACACATATGGCCCGGTTGTATTTTCGCGCCATCCCAGGCACTTGCCACTATCTGAAACCGGAAAATAAATACATTTAGGAAAATATTAACACCACATTTTAGGTACCTATATACCTACATAAGAGATTATGTAGGTACGGTCACGAGTGCTAATATGTATACACTTTGATACCATGCCACATTAACTTTTTTGACAAATTAAACCGTAAGTCCCATTAATGTCAAATATGGTAGTGCGACAGAGTTCTAAAGTGGGTACGTGATATTACTCATGACTGTACCTATAACGTTATTCATATTTAAGATTATTCCTTAAGTATCTTCATCATATTTTTTCAGAACACGATATAGCTTTGAAAAAGCGATAATTGTTAGGGACCGTTCGATAAACAGCTATTCTAAAATGAAAAGCGCCTGAAAGTTTAAAAAGGCAAAGATTTAAATACGCAGAAAGTAAAATTGCATTTACTTGATAGCTTGGCGCCTTGTCGATAAACATCGTATACTGTACGAACATCATCTTTTCCATAATGCGGAACTTCACCATTTTTGCTTCTCCACAGTTTTGAAGAACGTATTCTTTCTGGACCCTGGAATTTTGATTAGAATACCTATATGATTATCTGTAACACGAGGACGCTTTCTATGCTTGATTGGAATGAAGAAAAAAAATAGAATATATTCACCTACTTATCTTCCCGCGCCGGGAATGTTTTAACCATTACAATAAACGCCTTCCGCTGTTCATCATACGTTTCGTTACATCCATTCTAGGATTTAGTATCAGTATGTTCTGATTACATTTGTGATGATTATGATGATCTGATGTTAGGAATTACGGGCGTGAGTGTAAGTGTTTATATACTCACCGACTCCAGTAAGCTCTGCTCGTTGAAGGGAATGACAGGATGTTTTATATTTGTTCTCGTCAACAGGTAGTAGACAGATACAAATGCTGATAACATAAGGGCCAGTACGTATACCGGACTACCTAATATCAATTGGATTGCGTTTGCTACTGTTGAAAATAAGAATACATAATTAAGTACCTATTAAAAAATATTTATCATTACAGGTTCTTTCAAACACGACGATTTTTTTTTGGCAAGCTAAGCCACCAACAGTTCGACTCTTCACCTATTTTATTTATTTTATTTTTCTTTGTTAAGGAAACAAACAGCTTACACAATAGATACTTAAAGATATAAACTTATAATTAAACACATTAGCCAAAACAGTTTTCACCGATGTATTTAACATATTATATTATATTCCGTTGCAAATTGCGGTGAACTAGTGTGTAAATTATATTAAGTTATCCTATTAGGCCCCAGCTTTAAATTAATAGGTACAAAAAGAGATTTATCTATCGATTGACACCAAACGCAATTTTTATTCTGCGGACTTGTGAGTTTCCCTACATTGATAAAAATTACGCGTGAACCTGTCATAAAAAACTTAACACATTATTAAAATTTTAACATTTCAACCCTTATTTAGTAGTTAAAGACTTTAATAAGTTTCACTTACCAGTATAAATCATGATCAAATTTAATTATTAATACTTTTTCGTGCACCTTTTAAGACACGTCACTACGAACAGTTTCTTCGACGAACAGTGAATATGAAACGAGATGTTCAATCCCTCTTTAAATAAAAACAGTTTTATCTGTCTCTGTTACTCTCATAAAACTAAAAACATGTTTTTAGGTTAGGATGCTCAAATATGGTTTTCTACCTACACAAAGTACCTTCAGATATAAAGTTTGAGTCGTGTCATGAAGTCATGAGTGACTCAACTCAACACGCATCCTTAAGATCTTATTACATTACGCGATCGATCAAATCATCGGGTGCCCTCGGGGCGTCGGGATCGGGCAGTGTGTAATACTGCTAATTACACATTGGGTGGTCGGGGTTACGATTTCGCCATATACGTATTTGTATACCTACACCCAATTCATCGTGCCCGAATGAATAAAGCCTTACGAGTTCCGTTAATACCGTTGCCTACTTTATCACCAATAACAATAACAACATCCCAATGATCACGACAATATCCCAATGGGGTATTTTTGAACATAATTATTATCGACTTTGCTACGAAGTAATAAGCAACACTGAGTGTGATGCTAATGTAGGTAACTTCCTAGCAAATGTTTATAAAATTGTTTTAGCCCAAGTTATAAAAATATAAGTTTAAAAACTGAAACCCGACTATGGAAAAATCACGCCCTGAAATGTATGAAACAAGAAAAAAGGTATATTTCTTTGAAATTCTTCCGAATAATGACGTTTCGGTGATAGCCGTGGTCGTATGTGGTAAGTAGGTGGTAGGTAAGCAAATTTTTAGGAGATATTGGCATACGACCACGGCTATTTTCTCAACGTCATTCACTATTCGGAAGAATTTCAGAGAAATATACCTATTTTCTTGTTTTATACTTTTTAGAACGTGATTTTTCCAGTCGGATTTTGTTTTTAAACTTATATTTGTATTTATATTATTTTAAGGTCCTATTTATTAAGATTTGAAGATAAAACCTGTCCGGAACGCATCAAATTTAGCGTGACGTCACATAGCCTGTAACCACAGGATAATCGCTGCTAGTTACACTTCATTTATTCAACTCATAAATACATAAGACATAAATACATACATACATATATAGCGATCAAACCATACATAACCCTCCTTTTTGCTTTGCTGCAGTCCAGAAAGGTCGATATATCCGATTCGAATTGGTACGGGGCGGAGTTCTACTCGTATACGTACTTATTATTTATTCTATGAGTATGCCCAAAGCCAATAATTACGTCGTCACTAATTTAAGACCCACGCTCTTGTCGGTGTAACATTCTCCATGCTACTTTTTACGAAAAAATAGGGCACTGGTTTCCCTCTTGCCTTCCGCCCCGCAGTACTCTGTCTGATGCGAGTGTGATGGCGGCGCCCAGATTACCCTATTTCAAAGCCGTACTAGTACTCCTAGTACTGACAGTTACTACTGCACTCGGTCCGGTAATGCCCAATATACCGACTGGAATTACCAAAATATGTGTCATAAAGGTTCCGTTTTTCTACTTCGAGTACTGAACTCTAATAACGGATTCTGATATTAAAGTTAAAAAGGAAACGCTAATTTGCTTCCATCTTACAATATAATTTAACTTCCTTATACAATACAATGCAGTTTTCTCACACATTTGCATAAAACATTATTTTATTTTAACACATTTAATTCTGACGCCACTACTACCACTATGTAGTAACATTTACAGTTACAGATTAATATTAATTACAAATAATTATATGTGGCGGTCGTTTTGCATAAATAATTCTAAATGAATGAAGGCCTTAGCCTTCATTCATCTAGAATCCAGGATATATATTTATGAGTGTAGTGTAATTACAAATCAACAAACAGTGCACTCTAACACACATAATTATCAATAGATACATCGTTACCTATGTGAAATTAAAATATTATATAAATAGTTCTTTTTATATAGGTAATATTTTTATTTATAATTAAAGGGACCACACATTATCCATCGTACATCCATACAAATATATTCTACAAATAGAAAACTCTGTCTGTCTGTTGCATTTTCACGCTTAAACCTCTGAATTGATTTAGATGAAATTTGGTTTGGACATAGTTTGAGACCTAGGAAAGTTTTTATCGCGGAAATCGCCCCTAAGGAGATAGAAGGGGTGGAAAAACTGCGGACAGAGTTAGTAATTTGTAAGTAGTAGTAATATAGGGTTTTTTCTATCACTTTAACTGTCTGATAACCTATCCAGAACTTATCTGGTACTGCGATCAGACACTTCTTATACAGCACATAGTCTATCGGACCATAGATAAACATGATTTCCGCCTGCGACTCCGTCCGCGTGGATCAAATATAGCCTTCTTATAGCACTCGGTAATAACGTAGTTTTTTACTGGTTAAGGATTTTTTCGGAGACACTTGGGGGACCAATGTTGGAGGCGTTGTTGGCTCCGGTAAATAAAAACTCCTTCGAGATGATGTTAAAGTGGACTGTACTGTAATGTATTAAACTAGGAAATGATTTACATAAGTTAAAGAGACAAGAAAAACAAGCCTCGTCGGCAAAGTCCATGGCGTCACTAGAGCAAAATACATTACCATAAAAAATATATTAATATTAAGACTTTGATGTTGCCAACAGAATTTTTAAAATCGGTTCCATGGTTTCAGAGATTACTTTTTACGAACAAACTCACTGTCTTATAATTATAAATTCTTAATCTAAAAAGTGTGAAAAAAAAAGAAAAGTATTAATATAGAAATTAAGATTATAAATGCGGTTGATCGGAAAAGTATATTGTTAGTCAAGACGTCTATACATGTCTTGTAATTGCTTTCTGAAGAAGTTTTTGGTTTCAGGCCTCTTCGATTTCATCGTTGGTGTCAGTAATCCGTTAGTAGATGTGAACGGCTCGTAATGCAAATGTATGTCCTTTACCTGTGAACAATAAACTTGATAAATAATTAATACTCTCTACCCACGTTTTTATTTTGCATACTAAATCAAAAAGACAGTATTAATAGACATTAAATTATCATAATATGCTGCACGGTACACTATGCGTTTTACCTTAATAAAGTACAGCAATTCGCTCCGTCAATATTATTCTAAATGGTACTAAACACGCTACGATGACCATCATAGTGTGCCGCTAGTTTAGTGCAGGATAAGTTCCAATTAAGTCCCACAAAATAATGAATATAACTAACCTAACTCAATTCTACATTAGATAAACAGTATACATATGCATCTCACTATAAGGCTTTTTTTTGACTGACTTATTGTAGATTTGCCGCAGAGACATTAACTACTTGGCCGGACAAATGAGGAGCGCTGAAGGCTCTCCCCGGTACAACGTTTAAGACAACAGGCCTGAGGGTGCCCAGTAAGGCGCGAACCTCGGCTCAGGGCGTCGTCTGAAAGGAAAGGTATATGAAAGAATTAATCAACCCTAGTGGGTCGACAGCGATAATCGCTGATTGAGGGAAATCGTTGACCACGCCGGCGGGGTCGGTATCGGGGCCACTGCACGGCATAGGTCTCTGTTAAAACAACAGAAGATAACAGATTTTGATGAAAGTAGAAGCGAACATAGTGCGTCAAGATAGTAGCAAATATAATTCTGTGGTCGCTCTCCTAATGAGAAATAAGTAGGCGAAAATTTATATTTATGTATGGAAACTTGAAAGTAAAAGAAGGGAGGCCTATACCCAGCAGTGGATGGAAACAGGCTGAGTAGATAGTAGATAAATGGAAACTCATTACCAAACTGACCTGTTCAAAATGTTTTAAACCAGCTGCCTTGCCGCATTGCTGCATACTTTCCATAATTACTTCTTTCACCCGTTTGTGTTGACATAACTCTTTAATTGAACCTTGGATACCGTGATCTGCTGCCCAGCTGGTTATAACGTCCTTTACTGGTACCACCACTGCTATCAGGCAGGACTAAAAAACAAACATAGATTTTCAAAGGGGACCAAAAAAGCAGCCATCTGTTGCAGCCAGAGTCGATTGTGAACAACATCCATCCATCATACTTTATACTGCAATGTTACCTTCAATGACTCCCCATACACAAATACTTGCTCCACATACTGGCTTCGTAAATAAATGTTCTGGATCTTCTCAGGTGCCACATATTCCCCTTGGGATAGTTTGAATATGTGTTTCTTTCTGTCAATTATTTTTAGTGTTGCGTTCTGGAAGGAGAAATATAAAATATAATACGAAATATTTGAAAAGATTCTCACTCATCATATGTCCTGCCCTCTCAGGAAAACATTGACTTTACTCAGTAGCTTTTGACCTATTGAGAGGTAGGCAGTCCTTAGGGATTTAGCAATAGACGCGCAATTCACCAGATGAATTTTGGGAGGCAGGAAGAGCCCGAATATAAGATAGAATATAAAGAAGGAGTTAAGATATTGAAGAACTCAAATCATACAGGTAAATTAACAATAAGGCTTCTAACACACGATCAGCACTTTACTGTCGGTAGACCTATTACAAGTCAAAGACACATCATAGAGCGTCATGTTATGCTATGCCTATTGTCTTTAAAATGAATATGAAATAGGTTTTTTTTTACTTACCTAGTAACATTGTAACTAGCCTAACATAATTAACATTGTTTCAAAATCGTAAGTCAGCGGTTTTTGTACTCATTGTTTGATTACGTGTGAAATTCGTAATGACCAATGGTCGACATATTTTTATTAACCTCAGAACACACGAGAGAAGAAGCAATATGTCTATTATAAAATTGCTAAAATAGTCCCAATTACGATAGTCAGATCAGATAAGAAGCTCCCGCGTTTATCTAGTTTCATTAGACCAGTTGCGAGCCATATCGCCATCTATAATGGTAGTTGGCCTTTGGCGGCTCAATAGTAAGCCTGATACCAGGGTTGATGAGGTTGGTACTCCACCTCACAACCCACACGATAAAAGAAGAAGATGGTCGTTGGCCAACCGTGGTTATTGTGTCAATTGCAAAAAGAAGAAGAATATTTACCGGTAACCACATGCCAATATCTCCTGTATGCAACCAACCTTCCTCATCAATAGTCTCATTGGTTTTCTCCGGGTCTTTATAATATCCTTTGAACACATTAGCTCCTTTCACACACACTTCTCCTTGATTCTTGTCTGCGTAGTAATCCATCTCTGGTACATCCACTAACTGTAATAAGAATGCTTATTCGACGACTTAGAATTTTATGTCAATCTGTTTTTTTTTTTTTAATTTCGATTACTATCGCATTTTCATTAGAGTTTAATTTAGGTCATCAACAATTGATCTCTTTCAAATGTATTGAGGCTAAGGGATACCTTAGTCTTAGTCAAAAGATATTTTAACTTAGCTATGTGTGTTTATGTAATCATAAAATAGCTTATTATAAACACGCATATGTACATAATCATAAAATACCTTTATTTTGCAACACGGTATAGGAGGGCCAACATGATCGGGAACATGCTCGCCCCAAATTGTGGTTGCCATGGAAGCCGTGCATTCTGTTTGTCCATAAGATTCCACCACCTGATAAAATTTATCAATTATTATAGTTCAACCAAGGAGTATCATCTGATCATGACTGAAAACTAGAGAATAACAGTAAAAATAAATGCTTCCATACACTACAATTTTGAAGAGATAAGAAATATGAGAACAACACTATCGAAAATAATTTAGTATGATGCTCAAACCCTTTTACCTACATTCCAGTAGTGGAAAACAGGATTAAAAGAAGAACAAGATCATAAAATAAAAATAGTTAAGTAAGTCTACTTGCAAAAATCTGTAGAAAACGATTTCGAAGCTCTTACCTGGCAACTTAGAGCACATCGCACAAAAGTAAGTACGCTGCCTGCAAGTGGCGCAGAACTGACAAACATGTAACGTAATCTTCCACCAGTCGAGTCTTGCATCTTTCTGAACACCAGCTTATCCCATATCGAATTTTTACGAATAATACCTCTGAAAATGTAATCAGAATAATTTTCTTGACTAATTTCATGAATATAATTATAAACAGAAGCTATAGTTGTCAGAAGATAAATCTTAATGCTTTTGGTTTTTTATTGGGTTTAGTCACGATTTACGTTTTACCTTTATCGACTTATACGTGTCCATGATCATGTTATACAGTTTTTTCTAATAAGTAAGTCTAATTTCCTGTATCAAATGGTTGCCTGGAAGAAATTACAGAATGAGCAATAAGGCCGCCTATATGTGCCTTTCTATATCTATTGCCCTTATTCCTGTATCTTGTATCCGTTGTCCTCAATATAGCATATTTGTCTTATTTTGTTAGTTTACCCCTTCATCATTCTTTACTTAAATGCTTATAATATTGAATGTATGTAAACAACGGTAAACATAGTCACGTTATTGTAAATATTTTTTTCATTTTAAAAATATTGAATGTTTGCTATTATTTTTACTTACAGAAGTAACACTCCTATGCTTCACTCTTATATTACAAGCATCATCTATTAGCAACTTCCTTCTTACCTATTCAACTCCGCTTGCTTTGCTCTTAACGCCATATTGAAAATCATTTTCTTTATCCTCGACTGTGCTACTATATCTGCTTGAGCTCTATCGTACATTTTATTCAGCAACCTTGGTACTGCCGGCATGACTGTTGGTCTTAATGTCTTCAGATCATCCGTCAAGTTTCGAATATCACCGCTGTAGAAGCCGACGGCACCACCAACGATGTATATACATTGCTAGAAATATTCAAATATCTACATTTTCTACAGAGTGATATCTTTTACCTAGCCTATTATATTGCTGTTCTATTGCTAAGTGCATTTCTCTTGTCTCTTTTTCCACTATCGTTTTTTGTCTAGGCATATTTCGCACCCTTCGTGGAAAAACGCAGTAAGTTGATTTTATCAACTTTTCAGGAGCTAAAAAAAACTGTCCTACTAATTAGTTATAAGTCCTGGAAATAACCTTCAAAGAGAAAATAATAGCAAAATCTAGCCCGGATTGACCCACATTTATTAATTTTTAATTAATTGTCTATATTTGAAAAAAAATTAAAAAAAACACGATTGCGTAGATATTCCACGAAACTATAATCAAACGTTCCGTTGTAAGTACAGACACTGCTTTATTATTACGTAGTGCAAACAACATTGACAGTTGTAACTTTACCTACAACGTTGTTCACCTTCCGATTTCATCGTACTCGGATGTTGTAAGTATTAGTTACTTCGTTCTTACACGAAAAATTTTAACAAAATGTTTTGCGTAAGTTGAGAAACCTATTTGTTCCACGTGAAAGTAAATGATCTTTGATAGTGTAACTATAGAAATTGCTTTTTTAATAAGGAAATATCTCAAAATAATTGTATGTATCTTTAAATACCTGTTTGTTGCAGGGGTTAGTCTAGAATGTAGAAGTATGTATGCTCATACATTATACGGGGTGGCCCAGAACTTCAAGTTCAAAATGAAAAATTAGATAGAGTGGCTCATTGGCTACTAGAAACACCCCCATGTATGTTCAGCCATTATTTATTATTATTTATAGTTTAGGAGATATGACCTATTTTGTACCTTTTTTCTAGATTTTCTAGCTTACTGCAGTAATCATCATTTTGTCGCTATCCCTTACTTCATAATTATCTTATTATACTTCATAACTATGTCTAAAGACATATACCGCTAGGTAAAAAAATAAAACAGTCAAATCAAAGATAAAAAAAAAGTTATTGGAAGTCAAAGTGAGAATTGGACCAAAATTGTCAGAGTTGTTAAAACTTCGCCGAAGAATAATTTAACACATGAGATTGGCATGGACGCTGAAAGTAAGTATCTCTGAAAAACTGCTCCATTTAATAGGCTTTTAAACACATCCAAAAAAGTACCCCTAATAGAAGCAAAAAACTAAGTAATTAGACCTCAAAGATTGCAAGATAGACAGATTTGAAGGAAAAATTACATTCTCATACAATGTAGGTAGCTGCTTCTTTCTAACGTTGTTAAAGGTGCTCAAAGACACATTTTCAATAAAAAATCACGCTCATAATCGCTAACAGGGTAGACATAGCAACAGTCTGAAGACAAAACTTGCAGTCACTTTTGGTATTCATATTGTAATTAAGGAAAAAGTTTGGGTATCCCCAAACCGTTACTACATACATACTATGAGATACTAAAATAAAATCTTTCTGTCTTAAAATCTTTGAGGGCTAATTACTTAGTTTTATGCCCAGGAGGTCGCGTGAAGCCGCTGGATGCGGGCAGCGCAGGACCGATCGTCGTGGAGATCCTTGGGAGAGGCCTATGCCCAGCAGTGGGCGTCATACGGCTGATGATGATGACCCTATTAAGGGTACTTTTTTGGATGTGTCTAAAAGCCTATTAAATGGAACAGTTTTTAAAAACACTTTCAGGGTTCATGACAATCTCATGTGTTTATTATTCTTCGGCGAAGTTTTAACAATTGTAACAATTTAGACGAATTCTCACTTTGAATTCCAACTTCCAATGACTTTTTATCTTTCATTCGACTGTTTTTATTTTTTCACCTAGCGATACACATCCTTAGGTATAGTTATGAAGCAAAATAATTAGAAATTAGAAAGAAAAAAATTGAATTATTAAGAAAGGGATAGCGACAAAATGATGATTTCTGAAGTAAGATAGAAAATCAAGAAAAAGGTGTAAAATGGGTCAGATCTCCTAAACCGTAAATAATCGCTGAACATACATGGGGGTGTTTCTGGTGGCTAATGAGCCCCTCTATCAAATTTTTCATTTTGAACGTGAACTTTTGGGCCTGTATATTGAAATAAATAAAATCAGTGTTAAATTAAGTGTTTATTCTAATTTGTTTTAAAAAAATGAATATTTATTTACTAGCTGTGCCGAAAGCCGTTTGACCCGCATGCGTTTTCAGTTTTCAATCAATCAATCAGGGAGTTATTTATATTTGTAATTAAAATCTAACTTTGAATTTTAAAACGTTTATTAATTATTATATGCATAATCACAAAATATATTTATACGGTACATTTTGGCACTTGCCTTTATTAGAAAAACCTTCATTTTTAGTTAGTCATTAAGAGTTTTCTTGAACATTTTGCTCCTTTCCGATCACCCCCTCTTTGCTTTTCGGTAGAACCTGCAAATGACAAAATATAAAAAACTATTAAGTATGATAATAAATTACTAAAAAGAAAAATAACCATTAATACCTATTATAGTAAGCTTAGAGATGAGCCAATTTTCCAACGTATCCAAAAAAGCGACAGTGTCAGTGATAAAAATGTATGTGATTACATGTCAATCTCTCAAATCACTGTCACTGTCGTTTTACGTACTTAATCGTTTGCAACTTGGCTAAAACCCCATAAAAGCCAGTTGGTTTGCATAAGAGATAACTCTAGAAAAAACTACATTAAGCAAATCAAAAATATTTGTGGTTGTTATGATAAGAGGAAAATAACAGAATAATTATACCACAAATACACAGGCACTGACTATTTCAGAGAAACTTTACCACGCGCCGCTTCCAGGTTAGTAGGTAAATACCTATATCAATCTAGAATACAAATACTGAAAGGATATTCCGGCATACAAAACATGGAACGTTTTCAGCTGCTTATCTTCCCGGCCAAGTCGTAAATCAGAAATGGTACTAATATTAATTTTAAAATTAGTACTATTTCTTAATTACCGACATACATAAGTACTCAAAGTGACACCCATAACGCAGCCGAGCGGCGAGATCACTAGGACATTGCAGTCTGGTTACCGGATTGCCCAAAAGTAAGATGATCTGTGCGTCGGAGGGCATGTTAGGCAGTCGGTTGCGGCTTAAATAAGTATGCAGGTGTGTCGTCGTTACATGAGGCATGTCAAGGACCTATGGCGGCTCCGTAGTAACCCTGATACCAAGGTAGATGAGGTCAGTCAATTGTCTCAACCCACACGAGAGAAGGAGAAGTTTACTCGACTTTAGTAGGATACGGATAGGTACATACGAACCTTGAAGAGAATGTGTCTCATGTTGACTACGACGAGAAAATATCCCATAGTTTCTTGAAATATTTTTGCATTTCTGGTCATTCTTCCACTGGGTTGTACTGGATTGGGTTGCAGTATTAGTGGAATCTGTTAATTGTAACAATGGTTTAAATACATTGTTTGTAGGTAGGTACATAATGGACGTTAAGAAATAAAAAGGACCCATTACCAAATCACCCTAATAATTAGACACAAACCTAGATATTTTATCGTTATTTAGGTATTAAATAGAAGGTTAGTACCAATGCGTTAATAATAAAATGCATATCAAACTCAAGCGAACAAATAACAACAAAATCAAGGGTGTTTTTGCAAAAGTTAACTTATATAACTAGGTAGATTATTCACAACCACGCCGAAATACTACAGTTGATGCTTCTGTGTAAACCTTACAAAACAAAATATTTATAATATTAATAGTCTAATAAATAGTAATATACTAAGTAGGTAAGGTAATAGGTACTTACCTAAAATCTAGCTAGTCTATTTATAAGTAAATAATTACTCACCATCTTTGATTTTGTCCAAGTTGAGCATACGTATAATCCTTGGGTTTTTTACTTCCACACAAAGATATGCACGCTTCGAGTAGCCACCATGAACAAATTAAATAGAGAGATAATTATTACATCTATCCAACATTCTAACAAAAATCGACCTTATTTATTACTACAATGCGATCGTTATTTGTAGGGTCGTATGCTGACTGACGGAATACCGTGGTAAAACCACGATCACAAATAGACAATCAGCTTTCACTCTACAAATAACGATCACAGTGAAATATTAATAAGGTCGTTTTTTTATAAACTTCGTCGGCAATAATTTTGTCTATGGGTGATCTTTGTTTTACCGTGATAAAACCACGATCAGCATACGACCCTACAAATAACGATCACAGTACAGTAATAATAGGGTCGATTTTTGGTTGAATAAAAAGTCGAGATTGACAAAAAATTGGTGGATAGATGTAATACCTCTCTAATATCGCCGGCGCGGCGTAAGTACAGCAACCAAATAAAACGTAGGGATTTACGCTAGTGATAGCTAAGTATATTTATTTAGGACATTAATAAGTAGTATATATTTGTTGGTAATTAGAATAACACGACAAATGATTCAAATTATTGCCTTTAAAAGAATTGTATTCATATTTACGAAGAGTATAGTGTAAAATATGTCATCGAAAAATGAAGTTAAATGAAATAACGTAATAGTAATATCAAACCTTGCTTGGAAAAAACTACGTATTTATATTTACACCAAACCGTTACGCTAAAAGATTCGCAGAATAGGCAAGTAGCTGGAGTTACACCAAAAAGTAACGCTACAAGATTCGTGAAAGAACGAAGTAACTAGACGTACAACCATTGTCGTGTCGTATAATGTCGTGAAACATGTCAGTACGTTTACTTACGACTCGACCATCCTAAAAAACTTTCGTGTAAAATCGACGTAAGTGTTATTATGACTTTACTATATGGGAAAATTAGAAAAAAAAATCATGTATTTATACTTACTTTCTTATTATGGGGGAAAAATATTTTTATCAATGTTGCACAATTTCATTATTTTTGTAATATTTTCTTCATTTTTACTGATATCGTAATGAAAATTTGTGAGAAGGTGTATTCGTGTACGCTAAATTGAATGGTGCAATAAAAAAAAAATGTCGCTAGTCCACTTACTGCGTTTTTCCACGGGGGGTGCGATTTCAAGAGTTGTTTCTATCTAGACATCTTCTCGTCATCATTTCGGAGTTTAGATACTTACTACTTCTGCTCCGTAGTCTACCTCAGCAGAACGTCCGCCAGTATTTTAACCCAATTATTGGAATGCACCCATTCCTACATCTTATAGCTTACGAATTACGATTACTGGAGTCGATATGAAATAGATAACAAGTACCTGGAAAAACCTCTCCAGCATATGAGACAGCGGTAAGAATGACAGAGTCACGTCTTTGCTGTTCAGTTTATTGTCTCCTAAGTGCACTGATACCCCTGAGATACAAGCTATTATATTTGCATGCGTCAACATCACTCCTTTAGGCATTCCTGTTGTGCCAGATGTGTAGCAGATGGTACAGAGGTCTTCTGGCTTTGGTGGCTGTTAAAAAAAGAATTAGATGTCCGTAAAAAACTATTTAGTATAGTGTACTCATAACTGGCACGCGTGTCAAAATATCCATAACAATGTACCTAACACTTCATCTTATTTGTTTTAGATTCTTACATATTTATTGTCGAACGTCTCATCTGCTAAAACTACTCTTTACGTTTTAGTAACGATTGATAAATACGGAGAAAGCAAGAGAAGTATGTCAGGATTGATAATATGAGAATTCATAGTCCCTGCTTGATGTCATGGGAAACAGACGTGAGTTTATGTATCAAATAAACTTAACCACTAAACCGGTCTCGATAATATTTCTTGATCTATGCTGGTAAAGGATCTTTCATCCGACTGCTCCATATTTCACAGAACTCATAATTTTGGATTTCCGGTAATGCTTGCGGGGTTTAGTACTAACCGCTGCCAAGTAGCAATTGTATTAGCTAAATGCCCATTTTTCAACATCTCAAAAATGTTTACTTACAATACATGCATGAACATTGTGTGCTCCCATACTCTCGACTTCATTGAATGTGAAGATATCTACTTTTTGAGCTCTTGCCCTCTCGTATGTTGAAGGTAAAACTTCCTTAATTGATATGATCTTCTTAACACAATGCGGTAGTTGTTCCAATAAAACGTTAACTTTTTCATCATTTTCACAAACAATTACAGACATTTGGGCTGTAAACAAGGTAAAAAACATGAATTTAATTGCCTATTTTAGCATTGTATGCAAATTTGTTAATGCATTGACGTATTACTTTCCTGTAAATTTAAATGAAGTTAATACCGGGGGACTTTCCATATTAATTAAAAATATGCAGTTTCTCACGAAAAATAGTAGATATAAGTGATATTTATAAAAACTTACTTTGTTCGACGACAAAAGAACAGGAAGCAGCATCAGACGTGTCATACAATGGTACTACCACCATGGAATAACAATAGGCTGCTTGTTCCACCATCACCCATTCTGGACAATTCTTCAAATAGATGCCTAAAAACAAAATTTCAAATCCATGTCCAATACAAAATAGAGGACATCTAAATAAGAAACACGTAGCGAGGCGCGAGGTAAACAAACTAAAAGATGCAATTTTCTAAAGGGGCGTAACACCTGTTAGGTTATACAAAACGTTATAATGAAATTGAATCTAGGTGCAACTTTATTAGAGTCAGTTTTTTTTTGACGTGACTTATTGTAGATTTGCCGCAGATGGCATTAACTAGGTACTTGGCCGGACAAATGGGGAGCGCTGAAGGCTCTCACCCGATACAACGTTTAAGACAACAGGCCTGAGAGTGCCCAGTTGGGCGCGAACCTCGGCTCAGGGCGTCTCGTCT
This sequence comes from Pectinophora gossypiella, assembly GCF_024362695.1. Taxonomy (NCBI): domain Eukaryota; kingdom Metazoa; phylum Arthropoda; class Insecta; order Lepidoptera; family Gelechiidae; genus Pectinophora; species Pectinophora gossypiella. The sequence continues at coordinate 9,364,197 of NC_065419.1, forward strand.
GAGAGGAAAAATATTTGAAAGAATTAATCGACCCGATAAGCGCTAAATGAGGGAAATCGTCGACCACGCCGGCGGGGTCGGTATCGGGGTCCTGAAGTGTTTGGTGTCGCGAGCTGATTGGCTGCCTCTATGGCATTAGAGTCAGTCACGATCATAGATGCGTATACAAATGTTACATGAGAATGCTTATTATTATACACTATCTAAAGCCGGTAATTAATTGAAAAATAGTGTAGTTCGACAACCTTACCAACTAAAGTATTTTCTCCTGGAGCAAGTCCCAAGTTCAAGAGGCCAGATCCAAAATTCTGCGATCGTGTCATCGTTTCCTTGTAGCTCTGCCATACGTAAAGCTTGGCTGGACCCTCACGCCATCCAAGACAATTACCATTATCTGAAATTAATAATATAAGGAGGTTAACTTTGTGCGGATATTAAATTTGAAATACGGATCAACAGATCGGCCGCATGGGCAATATTTTAAAAAACGACCGCAACTTTTCAATGTTCAATTCTTAAGTTGCCTGTCCACCTAAAAGTGACTGTGTAACATTTTGTTGATTCTTTTCAAATTCCAGTCAAACCAAGTATATTCGAAGTTAAAAAACTAGATAATGTTGTGCACTGTCAGGATCTTTTTTTCCTCACAATCTCACCCGATGATAAGTGACGATATGGTCTAAGGTGGATCACGCTTACCTAGCAAATGGCTATTCACTCTAGCCTGGAAGCTCTCAGATTATAACGAGTTGAAAAAACAGGCAACGACAAATAGTTCAAGTCATTTGCTGTTCGTATCAAAAAGGAACAGGCAAAACGTTAAGCGAGGCTTGGTGGTTTCTTTAATGCAGTTTAGTCAAATTGTATACGAAGTCACTAAATTTCAAAATAATAATAATATGACTAAATTATGACGTTATACTTACTTGACTCCCTAAGCCCTCGACGGAATGCTTCGTATAATGTACGTGTGTCTTCGTCGAAGTAAATATGGAATTCATTTCCATTAGGTTCTTTGTACAGCTTTGAACTATGAATTTTTTCTGGGCCCTGAAATGAAAACTTCAATTTGCAATATCTGAAATCTATACAAAATAAAAATGTGGTCTATGTTTCTTCTGATACCTGCGTAAATAAATAAAATACGAGACGATGTATCTTTGTATATAAAAAAAGTATTCACTACGTCTAGCATATTATTAGTAAGTGAAAATTAAATCAGCCAAGGAAGCTGCCATAAACTTACCGGCTCGACTTTACATTGGTCGTTGAACGTAAAGTACGGTTTGGTCGATTTGTTTAGAACACATTTCTTGACGATCGCTGCTATTCCTGTCAGCATCAGAACACTGGCTGATCCACAAACCACCCATTGAGGGACGACGATCTCACTCACTAGATAAATTTAATAAAAATGTGTTATTCTATACAATGGATCCAAAGTCAAAGATATTGTATAAGTACATAAAAGCCACTCCAACACTTAATCGTAAGTGGTGCGTGTATATATTATCCAACAGTGTAATAGGCTTAAAAAACTTCCGCAATGCTTATCATCTCATAAAAATACTAATAATAGAATAACTTGTCGATTACAGGATTACTACTAAGTACATAGCGGAAGCCATCTCCATAGGTACGCTCAATAATCTTCAACTCACTTTTTCAAGCCAGTCCCGATTACTTCGATGACACCATCAGCCTAATAATGCTCACACACAAATGACAATGTGAACAATGCAAAAAATATATAAGTACAATCACGTAAATCACTTATTAAACTAATGGCAGTCAAAGATGACGGCGATTGGGTCAAAAGTCAAGAAACTAGTAGTAAAAAAGAATAACTAAGCCCCTTATTATTGCTTGGCTCTTAGTTTGTAAAGAAATAGTATTAACGGTTTGATCACGTTTGATATAAAGTTTAGTCATAATCATAGTAATAATTTACATAACTGAGCATCCTGGTGTATTAAAATATTATCTTAACGTAGATCATGGTATATTAATATGTACGCTAGCAAAATTACTTAGAATGTGACCGTTTCGGAGTAAAACAAATAATTGTTATTATTATTCATAATTAATATATTTCTAAATGAAATGTGCCTTAACAAACTAAACGTTAACTATTAAAGTATTTTAGTAAAGTCTAAGAAATTATTGATATTTAAAAAATTAATACTATAGGTACAATAATAACAGTTTTAAGAATTTACAGACGTAAAATACAAGATTAAATTATATTAAAACTTATAAACAAACGTATAAGCCTAATAACGTACTCATTAAAGAAAAAAAATTCGTGGCCATTACTAAAGACAAGTCCGGCATTCAGATAGTCAATGACGTAGTATTGGCTGACAAAATATATGCCAAGATAGGTTAAAAGTAAAAAGGCGACAGGAGCTGTAGAATAGATATCCGCTAAATACTATGGATGGAGACCATCAATTTTTACAAATTTGACGACCGCCAATGGAACAAACATTGAAGTAATGCTCAGGGTCCGGCTGAGGACCGACACGGCAATCCAGTACCTTTGTCAAAAGCCCTTGGCGACCTCTTCTAGTAGCCTGTTTCAGCCGACTGTCTCCCAGTCTCCAGCCATAATCCCAATTACTGCACAGAGGAAAGTAATATTTATCTTCAGGCTTGATCTTGTTTCGTTCGTGAATATAAAATTCACGTTTAGGCTTCGGTTTGTATAACTGTCTCCTCAAACTTGGTTCGACTGGTCGCATTACTGGGTCTAGTCTTAAATCTGTATCAGGTCTTATTATTTTCGGGTTTTGTTTCGGGTCACCGAGGCCAATATCTACGATGGAATGTTCGTGACGAATCGTTTCAATGCCTTTGACTCTCTCTAAGTCAGTAAGAGGTTTTTTGCGTCTATTGTAGCCAGAAGTGATATGGTCTCTAGTAGTTGCTGTCATACCTTCTATCATGGAGTGAGCCTGTATATCTACATCATAGTAATTTTTTGGTTCTCTCTTGAGTATAGCAGCATCTTGGACGCCTTCTGCGTGACTTTTATTCCATTTATCACGTAATTTAAATTCCTTTTCATACATTTCCGTCAAGAACATACAAACTTGAGGATTCGTGATGTCGAACTTCTTTCCAGCCATTTCTGAATGTTTCTTTGTTATTACGGTAAAATAAAGTATCTTCTATTGCTGCTACTAAATTACTTAATAATACTTATTTACAGCTTATTGATTCAAAATTAATATAAATAAACATGTCTTCATGTAGCTGGTCTGATTTTAAATGCGTCAATGTCAATTTTGTTATACTTCATAGCTTGTAAACATTCTAGCTATCATTCATGCTAGGACCTCAGGCTAGGACCAGCCAGGACCTAAATTCAATATCGTTCCCCCTAAAGCAAAACGGACCTCCGCGGAGCGTTCCCCCTATAATAACGTTTCTATTCAGGCCAGCCGGGCTAACACGCGCTTCGTAATAAAATTTTGTTTTTTTCCCTAACATGCGTGCCATGTGTTTTGTTTTTCGTATTTTGAACAACATGACTTATTTGGGTTTACATATTAGCACCAATCGACAAAACGACATAAGGTCAATGTGGAGAAGACCGTCTGGGCTAAAAGACCGTATATTGCAAATAACTTCTAAATTTGAATAACTAGCGCCTTACGTCTCTGTCTATAAAACAGTCCCTAAAGAGCCAGTCCGAACTAAAAACCGTAGACGGCGCTAGTATGATTAGTTTGGACAATATCGGTCCTGCAATTTTTTTTACCATTTCGCGCTTCAGAATGCAGTAGCCAGTGGCGGATGTTTGATCACAAAAACTGGCAAATCGGAGGATTTTCAGAAGTTTTTCTGATCACCTAGGTTATTTATTGATCCATTAATATATTCGTTAAATATAATGCAGGAATATAGCTTTTATTTAGAATTTATACCCATGTGAAATTTTAAATTAGAAAATATAATAGTTGGGAAGACCGTCTACATTAAGAGAGGGATGTCCGTCATATGCCGATCTTGCCTCAATCCAGACATTGTCAACTATTACAGCAGAGCGTATTTTATACAAGACTAGTGAGATAGCATTTTGTGTCCCATTCTGTTAATATTTTGTGTTTGTGTGTGCTCACATTATAAATCTTACTGACTTATACCTAATATTAAGTGATATGTGTACGTCACTTAGTCTACCACTAGTCAATCAAGACGCTTTTTAGTGACACCTCATTTGTTTAACTCTGATAAGTGCTTCAGGGGTTGGGAGGGAACAAACGTGTATACACACATACATACATACATAGCGCATAACCCTCTCTTTGCTTCACCGCAGTCGGGTAAACAATATGACGAAATGTTTACAACCACTGTCACCAAAGATATGCCGGTCTTGCCTTGTTTTACAAAATAATCATTTATCTGTGTAATGAAAGCCTTATTCATAAATCGGTAAAGTACGTATCAGAATGGCATTGCTGGTTCACCGCCTGAAAGTATTTTCATACGTCTAGGCCTACGATTTCTTACTAATAATGCGTTTTTTCTTTTGTGGACGGACTTGCCTCACACTGCATTGGAAGACCGTCTACTTGGCATGTTTTAAAAAAACGATTGTATATCAAAAGATTAAGGCGCTTTCTCTTATATTTAGACTTATAAACATAGCCAAGTAAATTATCTATCATACCCGATCATATAACTTGATCTACAAATGATATCTTCTTCAATAAACTTAGTCAAACTCAAATTTTAGAACAGTATGCCGGTCTTCCCCACATTGACCTTAATTAAATATTCAGAATCGACAAAATGACCGTGACAAAATTTTATCAGGTTACGCATGTTAGCTCTACTGAACCTAGAACCCAGAATGTACGCTATCTGGTGCCAATGGCCCATGATTTATATCGTAGATATTTGAATATACTAACATAGTAAGTTTTTTCTGTATTAGGTCGAAAATGAAAAGCGTCAATTAAAATTACAATTGTTGAGCATTTATTAATTGTTTATTAGATAACGTTAACATGAATTTGGTCTCTGATTTTTATATTTTATGGATCACGAGAGCAAAATCAATTAAAAATAAAATATAATGCTTAAAAATAATTTAATTATTTAATATATCTTACAAAACCAACTCAAAATTAATTTACATACATACATACTTAAACTCACGCCCATTTACATACGATACAATTTTGATTATTTATCCGATCCATTTCTTAAAAATACTTACAACTAGTTCCTAAATTAACATTATAATGAGCAGGATCCGGTTGTGGCCCCACGCGACTTTTCAATACCGCTCTCAAAGATCCGTGACGCCCTCGTCTTGGTGGATGTACCATGCCACTGTACCCTATTCTCCATCCATAATCCCAGTTGCTACACACAGGAAAGTAATATTTATCTTCAGGTTTGATTTTGTTTCTTTCATTAATATAAATTGCACGATGTGGCGTCAATTCGTACAAAAGATTCTTCAAACTTGGTTCAACCGGTCGCATTATCGGGTCTAGACTTAAGTCTGTATCAGGTCTTATTAGTTTGGGGTCTTTTTTCGGGTCTCCAAGTCCGACATCCACAATGGAATGGCCGTGACGAATCGTCTCGATACCTTTGGCTATGTCTAAATCAGCTGCAGGATTTGTGTACCTATTACAACCTGATGCGATATAGTCCCTGGTAGTTGCCGCCATACCTTGTATCATGCAGTAGGCCTTAATAGCCGAATCGTCGTAATTTTTTGGTTCTCTCTTTAGTACAGCGGCGTGCTCAATCATCTCTTTATTCTTTCTATTCCATCTATCACGTATCAAAAATTCCTTTTCATACATTTCTATCATGAATAGAGAAACCTTCGGATCAGTTATATCAAACTTCTTGCCAGCCATTTTGTGTCTGTTTTTTATACTTTTGCAGTAAAATAAAGTGATTAATAAGCTGCTATTAGATATTAATATCGATTTACTTAATAATAAATAATGAATACTTAGTGAGCGTAAAATAATGAAAACAAACTTGGCGTAGCTAAGCTGAATTGATATCAATTGCGTCAGTAAGTTGTCATTTAACTTTTATATTGTTTTTAATGAGTTCATTAAAAACAGGTTTTACCAAATGAATATAAGGGGCGTATGTTGTATCCAACTCATCTATGCGACAATATAACGGAGTCTTATTATGAGGACGGTACCTACTTATAGAAAAAAATATAGCCTGTATTTACCTATATATTTCAATTCATCAAGTACGCCAGAATTCCGATATCGACCTGGCCGTCGTGGTTGACGCTTCCCCTGTTTCAGCGCTTATCGCTATCGACCAACTAGGGTCGCTTGATTATTTTTCAAATACAGACCTCTCTGCAGACGCCTTGGGCTTCTTCGCATCCAAATGAACACCCTGCCCTGCAATTTTGTACCAACTCAAAGCCCTCAACGCTCCCTATTTGTCTGGCCACGTAGTTAATACCGTCTAAGGCAAATCACAATGAGTCACGTCAAAAAAAATCAAGTTAAATCAAGGGTATATCTCTCATTCAGTCGACAGAAAATGGATAAAGTGCCAATTTTCTTTGGACTCCATTATGTCTTTTTCGAACATTTGGCTTACAGCCAGATACCAGAGACTACGACCACTCCACGAGTATGAATTTCCTCTCAAGTTATCTACAATATATTCATTATTTGATTATGAATTTTTAAATATTGTGTAAGACTCCTCTGCGAGACTTTTTCCCTGATCTTGAAAGCCGTTAACGTATACAAGCGAATAAAGTTACGCAATCATTTTACCGTTTAAGTTACGGAACAATAGAGAATCGGTACCGCAATTATTATGAAACCTATATTAGTTCTTAACCTTACTTACTTATATATCGATTGACGAGTAGGATCAGGGTTACTAGCACATTTTCATCGCATATTAACATAGAATCGTAACGTCGATTGGATGCCACTCGCTTGCCAAGACGCGCCCTGTTGAGCCAGGTCACGCACGCAAAGAAAACAGTAGAACGGCCCATATTGTGCTTCAAGGATATGCTTGCATTCAACATCAACCCCGATAAATGGCAAGACTGGCTAGTGACCGAAACTAGTGCAGGAAGTCTTTGGTCGATGGTTGCAAGACACATGGCGAGGCCTGGTTCCAAGTTTTAAACGACAGACGTGAAAAAATACATAATAATGAGAGGGTCGCTTCACTATCCACACCATCTAACGACCCTCAGCCGAAATGCCAGTCGTGCCGACGCTATTGCCGCTCTCATATAGGACTTTTCAGCTACACGTTGCCACAGTAACGCTGTATACATCATCATCATCAGCCGTACGACGCCCACTGCTGGGCATAGGCCTCCCCCCATTTTGATTATCTGATCAAAATGCCTATGATCGATAACATAGAAATCCTAATTCAGTGCGTCACTGTCTGGGACGTATTGTAGTACGGATTTCGGGCGTTTATCGCTTAGAAATCGTACTCCAGTTCGTCCCAGCCGGCGGGGACGTATTGAAATAGCATTTCTAAATACGCGGCCCGGTGGCCAGATGCCATCGTCGCAACAGCGGGAAAGATGAGGACCGGAATAGATGGTGCAAAATGGCGTAGGCAGTGGCCAGCAGTGGGATGATGCGGGATGATAGATGATGATGATGGTGATTAAATCTTGAGTTGGTACTTACAATTCCTGTCTAAAGTATTCATTAATAAAATTATTTTAAGCCATGTCGTAGGTTCGTATTGTAGGTTGCTAATCTACCTATTAGGCGGTGTTAACACTACCTAAATATCCACATAAATCAATAACTTCGACCTGAAGTGAAATAAAAAAAGATTTTAATATACTTACTTACTTTGTAATAACGTAAACGTGAGGTTACATTATATAGTAGAGAAACGCTTTACTTTAAAGAAAAATAAACAACAATTTCTTACGGCAAATAAAATACATGACAGGCACTTAAGTTCTTAACTATTTAAAAAAAAAACATAACATTATGACGTATCTGATATGAAGCGAGAAACTCCCCAAATCATCCTAATAAAGTAGGTACCTACGTAATATTCTTAAAGTACATAATGGTGCTGAATCCAGTACACACCATCTAATTTTATTTTAAGTTATACCTGTCATTTTCTTATCCGCCGAAAAGGGACGGGTAATCGACAGGCATAAAATTTATGAAATACACGTAAATTTTGGGCAGAAACTAAAAAAAAAACACTCAAAATTTTATATTAGCCAACAATCCGACAGAATTAAGTCACACACACGTCAAACATGTTGCATATCAGCGAGCTGCCTATTTTATTCGTCCGAGTTAGTCATTCAATCACTCATTGATTTTAAAATGAACATTCGTCCCTTTACTTTTCGTCGCATAAGTAAATGACGGGTATAACTAATACAATTAGAAGGTGTCTGCAGGAATCGGGCCTAACATTATACTAAGCATGCTTACATGATTATAGTAACCACTTAAAATTACATTAGTTCGTAATACTTAATAAGAAAACTTAAATTAATTATTAGAAAAACAACGCGCATTCTAATACAGACATTATTAAAAACACGGGCACTATCAAAAATATCTAAATTATTGTACAGTACTTATAAATTAATTAAGTAATTAATTAATAAGATACAATAATTTAGTTTCAGCGTCATAGTCTAGTTACAGCTAGGCTGTGACATTTACTGAGCTGAAAAAGCCGTTTCGGCATTAAGTATAATAATTTTAAGTAATTTAATTACCTCTAAGGAAGTGATATTATAATATATATAGCTATTATGCCGAATAAATATTTTTTTCTTTCTATTTTCTAGCTACCTGTTACACAAAGTCAAAAAACACAAAGCACTTAAACAGTAAGAAAAACAATCGTAGCAATATTAACTTCAACTACTTAGTAAGTACTTACAACATAATAGGCCTTAAACTTCTGTAGTAGTTTTATACGCTGCTTTAAACCTTGATTTAATTAAACCCATGACAAATCAAAGTTCGCGTTTTTTTTTTAAATCTAGAAAATCTAACGTAAAAGCACAAATGTGGGTAGTTGTGTTAATAAATACTAAACGTGAATGCGCATTTAGACGCGTGCCGCGCATCTTTAGTAAGCATTTTCTAACATCTGCCTACTTAGACATCTAGCCCACAAATATTACTGATCTCACGAGCCGACCTGTAATATAAGGGGTCGGGCTGCGGACCAACTGGAGTGCAGAACTTCTTCGTCTCATACTTACAACCGCATCGGCTGTTTTCTATTTTCAACAGTTTACTATCACGCAGGCGCCATCCGTACTCCCAATTCGAGCACTCGCAAAAGTAATATTTCTCTTCAGGACTTAATTCATTGCGTGCAGCCAAATATCTTAGACGATGTGGTATCTTCTTATAAAGTTGTCTTCTCAAATTCGGCTCAACTGGGCGCATTATAGGTTCAAAACGTAGATCAGTGTTCGGTCTTGCCAATTTTGGGTCCTCTTTCGGGTCCCCTAGTCCCATATTTACTATTGTATGCTCATGACATAAAGATTTAATTCCTTGTATGCATGCTTTGTCGTCTTTCCGTTTTATGCGTCTATATAAGTTGGCGTTTTTATTATTTATTGTGAGTGTAGACATTCCGGCTTCAGTGATGTATTTCACTACATCAGTGTCTGTGTAGTTAGTCGGTTCTCTTCCAAGAGTCGCAGCGTTTTGGATTTGAGCTTGATGTTCTTCATTCCACTTCACCCTCAAAGTTGCTTCTCTTTCGACACTTTCTACATACTGGCTAATGCTTAATTTGTTGTTCGACATCGCTAATTTAAGTAGATAAAAATTATTTACTTATTAGGTTAAATGCGAGTAAGTACATATAATATTACATGTAAGGAAAATATAGTATGTACCTACTCAAAATACTCTGTATTTGACGTATACCATATTGATATTTTGTTACATGAATTTGACTTGAATGTCAAGATTACAAGGTGAATTAAAAAGTGTTCAGTGTTTTTACAAAAATGCATAGCCTTCTATGATAAACGAGTATGCATAGAACAACACGGACCTCCGATGCGAGTATGTGACGATTTTCATCCAAATCTGTCTGTCGGTTTAAGTTTTAAACTTAAAAGCCTAGAGAATATAAATAACTATACTTAAACGGAAACCACAGACATTTAATATTATAGGAGACACAACACATCTTCCATCCCTACGAATAAATAATTCCATCCATTATTATTTTATATCAAAATAAAGAGAAGCAATATATACCTATATTGCAGCAACCGGATTCTAAATATTTTTATTTAAGTTGTATTATTTTACATTTTTATCTGTTTTTACCGACTTCAATTATTGTAAATTATCGACCCTAAGTTCGGCCCATGCTGATTTATTTGTGTGACAAGTCTTTGCTGTGGGACTTTTGCCATGACAATTCCGTAGGTGTGTTAAATCTGCTCCTCTAAATAATATCTGTGAAGGGAACAGACAAATTATCACAAACACGGGCGTCTAGTTTGGTTGAATACGAAGTAAAATCAATAAAAAAAAAGGAAATTTACTTCAAAATTCATTTAATCATAAATAAATAACATTTTTGTTTGGAACAAAACAACCTCCATAATTATTCACACACCATACAACTCATCATTTAGTGAATTACAATTATTATTTTTCTAATTACTTTCTAATAATACTTACAGCGATCTTATTCATTAAACTTGTACATATTTATTACCACAATTAATTTGAGATTTTTTCATGTAAATATCTAATGCTTATAGAGAGAATTCCAATTGAAGAAAATATTTTCGTTATTCATTTTGTTACGAATCATTGGTCATATAATATTTCGTATGAATTTATTATACTGGGTCCAAGTATTAAATCCACAAGTTTTAAAATTCAAAGCGACAGAGATAGTAAGATTTACATTAAATTTTACATTATAATAAAAGCTGTTTACGGATTCATAGAGATACAAAATTTTAATGCGTGGTTGATCCACGTACTACTGGTTCTGATATTTAATTGACATTTCACTAACTGGACAACACAAACAATATTATAGGTACGATAAAAATGGAATGGATTGCTAGGTGCCGTTACTGTATATAAAACTAAGTTATAATTTTCAAATCAATGCGAGGCGAAGTTCCTTAAAGAAAAAAGTACTATTTTATTGTATTTCAAGATTAAATTAGAAGACTGAAACGTTAGACCCCGATACAACAATAAGTACTTACCAAAGGTTACATTTTGTTAGTAGCTCTTCAAAGATTATTTACAAAATGTTGTGCGACTGAAATTATACATTTATCCTCATACATATAAGTACGGGTATATATAATGTTCCTTGTCCGATATACGCACTATATTAAATCGGCCGTTTACACACACTCACCTTATTTTTATTAAAAACTTAGAGCCAATAATTACAATACTCAAACTCCAACGAATATACTGGAAATAAGACAAAATAATTTAATACGATACCTACTTACTTTTTTGGTATTTTGATTAATTTCGATAGCACATCACGACAGTTAGGCCCTATTCACTTTTCCAAAACTTACGAAATATTCGCAAAGTAATATTCATAGAACGAAACTGATAATTTCTATTTGTTACTTAGAAATTTTACGGGAACTAGCGACACAAAACGATTAATACATTCGGCGTCGTCCTTATTTGTTTCAAAAATTTTACATATTTTTCACAAACATTGATGTTTTAAAGCATTATTCGTAAGTGTCCGAAACTTACTTCGAAAGACAGTCAGTCAATTACTACATTACCGGATAAAGTTAAGGTATTATATCAAACTATTTAAAGTCTTTCGAACTTTAATTTCGAACTCGATATGAACAGGAACAAAACTAGACGACGCCAATTAAAATTAAATTCATAGGAATAGAATAAGGTAAGTCAATAAAACATTTACATGCTCGAAATATTCTCTTAAATACGTAAAGCTATGTGAAGTATAAAAATAGTGCAACGATGGTCATGATCACATAAACTTATGAAAACGCCTTGCGTTAGATGAATTTCAAATTCCACTAAATCGTCTATACTACACAAATATCACACTCTCTGTCACACAAGAGCACATCGTATCATCTGCACAAGGAGACCTCTTTCAAACAGACCAATAGGAACGATAGCAAATTATTCCAGAGAGGAAACAGCGCTTTTGTACGACTCGATTGGACTCACGCAAACAAAAATATATCCTTCGCCAGATAGCAAACGTCTTTTTGCAATGAGGCTCGAGTCATAAAACAGCAATAGAAATGCAAAAACTGTACATTTAAAGTACTAAACATAAACAAACATAAACGTGGTACGTAACTGTGCAGATACTAAAAAACAGTATGCTACAAACTACAAAATCTAACATCCTAAATGGACGATTTGGCTTCACTATTGGCCTACGAAACGAGGTTTGGACGCAATCTAATTTAAATAAGATGCGTAACGTTTATCACAAAATAGCATCTAATATGTTTACATTTGGTTGACGTCGTTGACTGGACTGAATTTGGTGTCTCGGGGCAGCAAGACGTTGTTGCAGAGGAGGCCAACGACGGGGTTTTCTAGATTGTCATATTTGGAGTTTGTTTCAGATGATAGACTGACGGCTCCACTGCTATCGCCTTCGTATGTGTTTTCTGTGTCGTCGACGTTCTGTGAGCTGATGCTGGATTTGTCATTGCGTTCGGCGAGGTGGTTCTTCTCGAGACGGTACTCGATCTTCTCGCCGCCATCCTTGTCGTTGTTCGCCAGGTCAATCCAGTGGGCGCGGTTACTCTTCACTCGGTCCAGCATCGGCTGTAGCGACGATGACAGCACTGCGAATGCCTGGAAGGCAGAAGACAGTATGTATAATATGTATGTATATGGCAGGTAAACAAAAACCATAATTGGCTTTTGACCTACTACTGGATGGTTGTGATAGACGAAATACATATTTGCGTATCGTCATCTTGTCGATTTTACGCAAAAATGTATGGGATTCTATTAGATTCATTTATATCAGGGGACAGCTCGCATTCTCCATATTATTATATAGTTCTTGTCACCTTACCCCGTAAGTGCGAGCGAGACAGACAGTCAGCGCGCTCTCCCTAACTCCTTAACGGCATACAGACACAAGACTAAAGTGAGTAAATCTAGTTCCACACTGGTACGAATTGGTGCAGGTCGGTGAGTTACTCTTTATTCTATGCCGGAAGTGCAAGACGCTGTACAAATCTCCATACATGAATTCGATATGGATACTTAAATTTTTAGTGCTAAATCGACAGATCTGACACCGATCATTTCAGCAGTAATGAAAATAAGCCACAAATAGTAAATTTACCTCATAAATAGGCAGACAGATGGTGTCAATGAATTTGACCTGCATCGCGGGCAGCTCGTCTTCCTTGTCCCGATTCATAATGTCCTGAAATGAAGAAAAAGACAACGTACTATTATGAAACTGTAAACTCATTATATTCATATTTAAACTAACGCCCGCGACCCCTATTGGGGTTGGAAAAATCACAAGTCAGCAGAAGGCAAACTTGCAGGCAGACTTTTGATTTGAAGTCCTAAGACAAATCGAAGACGAATCTTCACAAACCATCATCAACGTCGCACTTATAGATCCATCATGTTGGAATCATGCCGTCCTTTGTTTCGCAGTGAAACAGCGTGGTGGAATATCCTCCATACCCCCTCCGGTTGATTGAGGGGAGGCCTGTACCCAGCAGTGGGACGTAAACAGGTTCTGTATTGTGTAAGACATGGTTATGTTGGAATAAAGACTACTCACAATAGGCGTCAAATTCAAGTTCTGCCTCTCAAGATCCCCTTGTCGGAAGAACTCGCCGGCGACCAGGGCCGCGACCCGCCGCTCCACCGGCCAGGGCTTCGTGATGGCTGCGAGGTCACAGGCCGTCATCAACATCGCTCGGAGCAGCCCCCGGCGTTGCTCGCATTCGCCCCACTCCGGGGTCACTGTACGCTCCGTACTGACTAGCTCGATGAATGCTTTGCGTTTGCTGGAATATAGGGTATTGTTTTGTTTAGATTTGACATATATGAAGCGCAACAGCGAAATATTGAAAACCTAAAGATCATAATATTAACTGTAAACACGTGCGGCTAGCAAACAATACCTGCACTTGTTTGCGACACACGTGCAAGGTACGGTGGCGACAATTGTACCATTCTTGTGTTGCACTCCACTCCGTGCAGAGAACATCCAATAAAAGTAATCTGTGACAGACAGTGAGCCATCTTCAATTGGAATTAGATTACCTCATTCGTACTCTGACATGTATAACATAAGCTCACGCAGAGGTACATTCATCGTAAGATGTACTAAGTACCCACACCTCACCGAGCTTTCTGTTACACCAACGTGATAGATCTGAGCTATATCGCCGTCTATAATGGTAGAGCCAACTATGTTAGTGAAAGCTGCACTTAAGGTAAATTAGTACCTCATTGGTGCAAGTCCGATACCGGGGTTTGACCCGGAGCTTCACGTTTCGACCACGCAGGACAACAGTGACTATATTTTGTTTGAATTTAATATTTTACATTATTGCATAAGTACATAAACTAACGAACGTAGCTACCAGTAAGACAATCAGAAGACAACTTGCAGCCACTTTTAATACGAAGTCCCGAGATGAACATTTTAGACCGTAAGGTAAATAGCTGATCAGGCCATCGATACAATTGTCCATCATGTCAGAAACAACACAATCCTTTTATTGATTTTATGACATGCCCGAGAAGACATCAAGAGAAACTGCTGAACGTGAGCTCAGCATTAATCAGTTAATTTATAGCCATGCAACATTTTTTTTATTAAAAGATTTGAGAGCATTTGACCACAATCCAGCCTAGTCTTAAACAGCGATGTGGTATAAGATAATCTATAAAGGATGCGGTAAACAGTATGATGTTGCATTAACATGTTGTATAAGACGTAAATAGTCGGCTTTCACGACATCCATAACACGTTACATGACGGTGGTTTTTCCTCCCACTCCAGCAGATGTTTACAGAAAACTAACCTGAAATATACAGCCAAATCGGTGGACAAGATAGCATCCTCGAGGACTTTGACGACCTTCTCGTAGTCATCAGAGGAGAGGTTGGCCAGTATCTGGTTCCCGGGCGAGTTGAGGATCATGAGGCACTGGTCGAAATGGTGGTGCTCCATTGTTGATGTCGAGTACAGCTGCGCTAGGGGTGAAGAGGCCCTGGAAAGTGATGGGTTCGTGGTTAAAATCGGAATAGTTTGAAAAAATATTGAACACGTTGGTTGTGAGCAGGGCTCAAAATCAATGTCCGTTTGTGAAGTACCTAGTTGTGCAAAATTAAAGATATCTTCAGACTTTTGAGAAAGAAACGACACAAAGTATCGAATTATATATTATAGCAGTAATCGTTAGACAATTTCTTCAGATCAAAAATTCAAAAGCATTGAGATCGTCTTTCGACCTGTTTTTGGATCTGTCTATGCTGCGATACAGTCAAATACCTAGAAGATCTACTCACTTGATCTGAAAAGAGTTATTGGTCCCTCGATGATCAAGGTCATGGCACAAGCACCCGATGATGAGAGCAAGACACTCCAGCTCCCCGAAGATCTTCCACCACTGAGTCTCCTGCAATTTGGAAATTTCCTTGTATGAATGAATAAGAGGTCAAATAAAAACAAAAAAAAAACGACGGCATTTGGCAGAATTTTAAAAGAACCGGCAATGCCAGTGCCATCTAAGGCAAAATTAGCTCGTAGTACCAAATAATATAGTCTGATCTATGCATACCGATTTGACGGATTCTATAGACCATAGAAACTAAAACTGAAATTAAGTATAAATAAGAATAACTTGACTCCAAATTCAAATCTAAATGTAAACAACTTACGGTTAAAATGGCGAACATCATTTGGGCGACGTTGAACGCGTGCCTCCAGTTGTGGTAGGTTACATTGCGGTAATTCTTCTTGACACTGAGAAGCCATCGGCAAAGAACGCCGTAATCTATATGGAACCTTTCGACAAAGTCGAGGTCTAGGAACATGCGTAGACAGGCTCGTAACGTGTCTTCATCCGACATGTCAATGTCGTCGAACTCCAGCTCGTGAAGGTTAAAGTGGACCGATGAGGGTATCCTTAGAGTCTGGGGAATAAGGATAAATAAGGAGTTAGATCTACAGGTACCTAAACACTTGTCAATAGTAGAGCAATAAACTCGCTTAAGATTGCTTATTTCGGACTATTTTAAAGATATTCTTGTCAAAATTGAAAATGGATTCAACCATTATTTGAAAATCTTCAAAATTACTTT
Source organism: Pectinophora gossypiella (assembly GCF_024362695.1). Taxonomy (NCBI): domain Eukaryota; kingdom Metazoa; phylum Arthropoda; class Insecta; order Lepidoptera; family Gelechiidae; genus Pectinophora; species Pectinophora gossypiella. The sequence goes on from NC_065419.1 coordinate 9,380,561, forward strand.
CCTTTGTGTGTGTAAAGCATACAGCGCTTATCCATTAAATACTTAAAGAGATGTTATAACCAAACACAATAGGCGTTCGCTCTACCATTACTCCTGCTTTAAAGTTCTTTCTAAAGCAAAGTTTAATAGCTTCTGTTGTAACTTGTAACCGTACTAACTTACAACATCGCTTAAAATACCTTTTAAAGTTTTGTAACTCAATAACGTGGTGTAAGATCATCGCATTATAAATAAAGTTCAGTAATTATGTTGTTCTGAACACGCTGACGGTGAAGCAAAGTTTGTGAATAATGAAACCTGTGTTCTATTGCTTTTGGTAGAAATTGAGAAGTTTCAACTTTGTTCCGAGGAAACCACTGAGAAACTCCTAGAATATCCTACACTGTCAATGATTCGACTATTGTATTGTGTTTTATAAACACGGTCTGACTACCTATCCACATTAGACCAGGGTAGTGAGGTACGATCTAAATCCCACTATTATGAATTACTAGATAAATGTAAGGTTGAGGGGCCTTTGCCCAGCATCGGGACATAAACAACGTTTTTATTCGATCTACAAACTGTGCGCCTCAATGATACTTTTTTGATAATGAGTACAATATTGAAGACATTACTCATGCTCTGATAAAAGAATGGAATAAAATGTGTATACTTACTCGTAACCGTTGAGCATCGTCGATTGAGGCGGACGCGTGGTAACTTAATACCTGGAAAGTTAGAAGGAATTCATTACAACAAGTTCTGGCGAGAATAGTAGATATTCAATGCCGTGGTCATAACAAGAATAGAGGTAATGCATTATAAGTGTAGTCGATACAATACCATAATCAAAGAGAGTAAGTAAGATTATTTATTTTATTTCAAGATTAAATACATACATAGATATACTCACGATTATATCTAAATGGGGTAGTCAGAGTTACACCCATCGCAAGATGAACTAAGTACCGATATCTTACAGCTTTCTGTTAGGCCAACGTGATAGGTGGTTCAAATTTACAATCCATGTCAATTTAGAGTCATTCTGATTTCATCTTAGGGTCAACTTCACGTTTCTAATGGAAGAAACTCAGCGCTGCAACGATCTTTAATTCTCTCGCTTTTTTGATATATTCTTATTAATTCTATGCTTCTATGCTGTTCTGGGAGCAAATAAAAAACATAGAACACGTTCAGCTGCTTGTCTTCCCGGACATGTCGTAAAAACCGACAGAGGGATTGCGTCCTCTAACATGATGGACTAATGTTATGGGCGATAGGCTGATCCCTTATCACCATAAGGTTCATCATATCCATCTTAGGACTTCGTATCAACAGTGGCTGCAAGTTGTCTTTGATTACTTGTGGCTCTGCCCACCCCATTTGGGATTACGGGCGTGAGTTTATGTATGTATGTGTCTTATTAATTCTACAAATTTCCAAAACTAAACTTACATCAAGAGTGACGCTCTGCTTGGCCATAGCAGTGATCGCCTTCTCATACATATGTGTGTTGTGTATGCCCATCCCGCAAAATATGGCGAACGCCTCCACGAAGTTCTCATCATTCTTCGTAAATAGCAGCTCGTCGAATTTGTTTACAAGCTGGAAATAAAATTACGGAATTATTCGTAACAGTAAGGTAATCTTTTTCTTTTTTTTCGGCATTATCTTATTTTCTTACTTGGCATCGCTTGGTGAGATCTCAAAATGGTATTATGAAACAAGAAACGGGATCAGCGCAATTTCCTCTTTGTTTTGTGATATATGATAAAGACATTTGGCAGTAAAATCCGCAAATGTCTTTAACTCTGATAAATAAAACTCCTTCGAGATGGTGTTAAGGTGGACTATATTCGATAAACTAGGAAATAATTTACATAAGTTAGATAGACAAAAAAAAACATGCCTCGTCGGCAAAGTCCACGGCGTAAGTAAATAATATTGCCAAAGCAAATGATTAAAAAATCTATTAAGACTTTGATGTTGCCAATACCTAGATAGATACATAGCATGATAATCGGTACTATGAATCTCTCCGTTTTAGATTCAAATAAGTATTATAAACGCAATCATGTACAAGCTAATAATGAGTTTCCGATATTTAATACAAATAACAGAGAATAGAACTTCAATTCTTTTGCAAAACATGCCAACAGACATTGAGGAAAGCAAATCATTGGATTCTGTTTATTAGAGCAGCTTATTTTGCCTTCAACAATATTGGTATTTCATCAGGAAAGATGATAGACAAGCGACAGACGATTGTTTACCTACTAAACAAAAGAAAATTAGACGTATATAATAAGAATCCATTTCGTGAACATAGATGATGGTACTATCACTTTAGCTTTTGAAAAGCTTCGATGGAAACCGATAAATTTATCGCCTATAAATCATGACAACTTGGCAAGATGTCTGGTACAAAAGTTAATATTTTATCGTACATATTGAATGTGCCAACTAGGCACAAAATCATATTTTGTTATTTTAAAGTACTGGACAAAATAGCAAGTTAGACGATTTGTAATAACAAATCGATTCCAAATAAGTGAAGTTAATAAATATCTACAAATAACCTTTACGCAAATAGACTTCCGAATACAATTTTGTCGTCTTCTAATATTTCATTCCAAGATGGAAAGTTTTTAATAACTTTACTCCTATGTTATATGATGACGACGGCAATACAAAATCTCATTTAGTTACTCTTGTATAAAATGAAGGCATAACGGGATTAGGTGCTAAATGTTATTACATGTTTAGTCACAGATCTTTGCATATCCGAAGTGGTCAGTAAAAGCATAATGGCAAACATGACCTTTAAATGGAATTGAACAAAGAAAACAGCCTCATAAAAGGTTAGTGATACTACAGTCTTTGTTTCTAGATTCTAACTACTTGAACTATACAAACAATTTCCAGTATTGCAACCTCTCCTATATCCTGAAATAAATTTACATCCAATGGAATTTGTAATAGAAAGTCTGTACCGCACTGCGCAAACTATATAAAATTGTTAGTAACTATTTTAGTCGAGAGTATAATATTGTGATAAAAATTTCATACAAACATTATCCTTAAGAACAGTGTTCACTGTACTGAGTAAAGAAAAACACCAAACATAATAATATAAGCAACAGAGGGGTTAAAATGGCCACATCAAAGCAATTCATCTAAGACAGCAATATTGCAATTTGACATTAGCGCATATAAAAGTAAGTGCGCAATGCAAAGAACTGTCAAATTGCAATATTGCTTTTTTGGAGGAATTGCTTCGATGTGGCGATTTTAGGCCAGAGCCTATTTCCTGGCATTTACCAAACACTGCACAGAAAGCACGCTGCTGCTCAATCAAAAGAACCTATTCACAAGACTTTCGAACTCAAATAGGAAACTTATTCTTATGAACATAAAATATAGCCATTATTGGTAATTGTTCAAATGCCGTTAAAGTTTAAAAAATTTTTGACTACATATGATATTAAAACCAGAAACAATCCGTAGTAGGTATTCACCTGATGTTTGAAACTACGAACTTTATGAAACATACAATAAGCCAAGAGCATACTGAATTTTATAACATACGTCACAATGCAATGGTATTCGATAAAACAGTGAAACCCATATTGACCGGCTTATCGGTTAATATGTCACGTAAAGTCCAAAATGTGAATTAGCAAATTAATTCAGTGTACACTGGATTTGAATGCAGTACACAAAGCTTCCGAAATTAATACGGTCAAGCCAATTAGTGCAGCGAGTCGCTTGTATAAACACTGGTACACACTGAGTGAAATATTTTACAAAACGTTTAGTATCATTCCTTTTGTTTGTGAAACTTTAGGATGCAGGTACTGAGTAGGTCTTTGTGTATTTGACAAGTTCTGTTTAATTATAAATTTCAAATATTCGTCTTCTGTTAATTTAAATGCTCTCTTTAAGCACAACACTGAGTTCTAACTCCGGTTCTTCTCATTTACTTGCTGACAACTTGAGTAAATCGTCGAATCAATCAACCGCAGGGCACCCATACTACATTTGCCAAGTGTCTAGCGCGCGCAAAAACAGGCGGGAAGTAACGACCACAAAAACAATTGCAGGAGTTTGTTTGTACTATTGCATAAACTACTGTTCAATCTTGATGTAAAAGCTTTGAATGTTCAAGTTCGAAATTATTTGAATCGTTCTCTGTCACTCAGGTTTAAAAAATATATTTTTTATAAAATCATCACTGAATAGAACTATTTATAATCCACAAAAATATATCAATTCAAAAAGTAGGTATCTACCTATGTTAGAAATTGAGCCCCGGATTTTTCAACTAAATTCTTGCCACTTTTGAAAAGCCATTTTAAGTGTAGTGTACAACTGCCTCAGTCGAGCGATAAAGCTGTGTGCTCATCACGTACATTCGTCGCACGCCCGCATTGCGCTACGGTTATTATCACGATTCAGACTGGTAAGCTACTGAATTTTTTATCAACGCCATCTGACCAACTCTCCGAACGCAGGATTATTCGCGTTGAATTTTTATCACAATTTTTCTCTACATTTGCCAAGTTTAACGTTTGCGAAAATAAGTTTCAGTGCTGCAGTTTTGTGGGAGCAATTAATTTTTGGTATATGCAGAATGTGAAGACTTAATATTTTTTTAATATAAATATCAAGGTTTTGTCTTTGGACAAAGGAAATCTAAGTTTTATTTATATTACAAATGGGTTTGTTCTTGACCTCAATCTTAGACTCGCCCGAAAGAGGCGATGAAGGGAGTATATTCAGAAAATGCAAAGAGTGGCGTATATTGTGTAGTGTTAAGGTTCTAATATGTTGTCTAAAATGATTAAAAAATGTTTTTGCACCGATGATTACCTGAATGACACCGATGATTCTGCCTTCGGAGTTCTTTATCGCCATGCAGAGGATAGTGTTGTGCTTGAATCCAGTCCCGTCGTCCACTGCTGGATCGAAGCGAGGGTCTGCGTAGGCATCGGGTATGTTCACCGTCTGTGGAGCATACAAAGAAATAACATAAACAGAAGAAATACATCATGTCACTATGTATTTGTGAGTTAAAAAATATTATCGTGCTTTTTCTATATGCCTGACAATGATGATTAGATTAATGGTTGATTAGAAAAAGTATTATTAAAATTAAAATAAATATTTTATAAACAAGACACTGAGTCTATGTTTTTAAGTAGCAAAACAGGCACTATGCTGTTAAATTTCAGACTGCAGTAGCCATTTATCAGGAAGATACGTTTTTGTCAACTGAAAGCGAGATTAAGATAATGCTATACTTTTTGTCAAGTAGACACCCACAGCGGTCTGAAAACCAACCGGTCTCATAGCAGCACTTCGCTAGCTGCATCACAGCCCGCATTGCTGTCATTGGTATGTGATTTCGCGAATTAGGTAAAGTCGTTTATGTGTGTTTTATTTCCTAAAGTTGTACTATAAAGCACCAATAACAGCCTTCATTCAACCATTTCAGGTACCGTTCTTCTAATATATTTATGTCGGTAAAGTACGTTAAAATGGCGCCCCATTTGTGTTTCCATTCCATTAAACAACACGTACCTACCAAAAATGAGAAAATGTGGCAAATGTTCGGTAAAATTTTCACACAAAAAGCTTCCTATTCACTGGAGATTAAAAATGCAATCAGTCATTGAGTTTTTGTCATGTCAAGCGCAGAACCAATCACCTCCTTTTATACATAATATATATGTATTTAAATATTGATTATAGAAATGAATAATACGTATATTATAAATTTTGAAATTTAGAATCCTAGAAAAATGTTGTATATATTTTTTAATGATGATGCATCAAGAGTGGCTGCTGATTGTCTTAATGTCGACTCATGCGTGGCCCACCCTACTATAGGAATCATAGGTGTGACTTTATGTATGTATGTGAGACTAACCTCGCCAGTAGTAGCGACGTATCCAGTGATACCGATGTTGATGGGGAAGCGGCTCTCGTACGGCGAGGTTCGAGGGGTGCCAGGGTCGGTCTCATCACCAGCTTCTAGGTCGAACACCCTCGAGAAGCTGCCCTTGGAAGCCTCGTGGACTAGGAGTACCTGAAAAAGAATTTGGAGAATGAAGGGAGTATTGATGTTGGGAAAAGTCCCTCGAGAAACTGCCTTTCAAAGCCTCGTGGACTAGGTGTACCTGAAAGATGAATTTGGAGAATGAACGGACAGGGAAAGGATATCCGACTATGTATCAGAAAAAGGTCACGCCCAAAACAAGGTGTACGTCAATGGGATCCCAAAAATGTGAAGAAACTATTTTCTTCATAATGGCAGTACTTATAATTTTTGTTTAAGATCATGACAAAAGAGTGGCATTTTTCATCTTCTCCGTTTATGGCTTTCAAACGGTACTTTATATATAATATGTTATGTAAGTATAAAATTAAAGTAATAAGCAGGTAACTTCCGATAGAAAATATCACGTGTCCAGACACCAGGGTTGATGGGGTTGATAATCCACTTCACAATCCACACAATAGAAAATGTGACCAGAAAAATACAGGACACCTGCAATGCACTGTGGTGCCTAATATAATACGTTTTTCTAGACCAATCCGTTTGATATCATAACTATTCCTTTGTTCTTTTATAATGTAGCTAACAGTGCAACACAATAAAAGCTTCTATAATTTTCTTCTCTTGCAGGCTTTAATATTAGATTTCTCATTTGTTGCTGCTAGTAACACTTGACATTTACCCTAGGGTAACGTTTACTACCAAGAAATTAGGTAACAAAAGATGCGCAAAATTCTACAAGAGTGTTAGAAGAAAACGTGATGCATAAACAGTATTACATGGTGACAGTGCAATCACGTAGACTGCAACAAAGTAAGAATAAGAACTTTATAAACCAAGTCGGATAAAGTTAACTCTGGCATCTTAAGACCGTCTACATGCGTCTGAATTTAACAGCAAGTGTACGCATTACTACAAAACTGAGCCATTACCCACAGACACTAGACTAGACACATAAAACCTCACACAAATTCTACTCCGGAATCACATCGGAGTAACTTTCCAGATGGCACTCTAAATAGCTGTCATTATAATATTTCAAAAATATAAATTCAATTCGGATGCATGCAATACGCGTTAAATCTTCGATTTAAATGTAAATCGAATTTGGTGACCCTAGTTTAAAAGTACTTTTGCCGCGTAGGAAGAAGCTCAACCTCTAAAGGATTATCTGGAAGCTAATGTTTTAGAACTGAATTATATTATACTATCTATAGCTACGAGAATTTGAAGATGACAAAGGACAGCCCGAAATCCAACGTTTGTTAGACATTTCAGAAGCTGAGACGACTTAACTAGCCCATTCAAGGTCATTGTTCAAATAAAACATTAAAGTGTCTGGCGGCCCACAGCGACTCTAGTGTCAAAATAGTTACAGTTTACAAACTTGTTTTACGGCTGATTGAATATACGATCACGATGACCAACATTGACAAGTTCCTAAACTCCTTATAGAAATATTAGCTCGTTACTGTCAAACAAAACTATTTATTAACAGAACTAATGGGACAAAAAATCACAGTAGTTCTGTTAACAGAACTGTACAACAGAACTAGTGGGAGTAAACGGTTCGTTCGTTCTACCACACGCAAATATAAGTTTGTGTTAAAAGGATAGAAGGACATGTTCCGAATGGAGAGCACAAATAATATATTTCACCCTCACTGACCGTTAAGACGTTATGATTCTTTTATGGTTTGTTAAAACAGGGTTATCTAGATGCACATATATCTGGTTTATTATGTTAGGTATTGGTTACACGAAATCTAGTAGCCTCAATCTATTTTATATTCATAGCTCTTTTGGGACTAGCAAATTGCCTTTTTTATGTGTAAGAAAAAAATATAGTATTATAACTGTAACTAATTGAACTATCTGCTACAAGTCTACACCATTCATCATCTCAATTACTTAGATATTCATATGCCTACGGAAATACAAGAAATAAATAATGTGTCTGTGTCAGCCTATCAAGTCTCATGGAAATTCACGTGAACGCAAGCCCATTCAGGATGCTGTGTTGATATTGTTGGTTGAAATAAACGGAAACCTGGCACAATCTCAAACAAATTCACTTTGTTTGTTTTTAATTGGCGTTTTCCAAGCTACCTTTAAAAACAACAGGAGTAAAATTTAAATGCGATATTGCCATGCAAACAACGGTAATTGGCTTCGACCTAAAATTTAATTTTGTCCAGGTTTGCTAGACTATCCGATTTATTCTAATTTGGGGATTCGATCTGAATGCAAATTCGATTGTCTATTTAATTGCGGGACGTAATTAACATGGTAAATATTTAACGTGAATTAATAGATAGGCTGTATTTAAAATATATGAATCTATATTATATAATTTGGATAAAAACATAATAATATTTCTAATGGCATTAGCGTCAGCAGAAAGATAATAATTACTTATAATAAACACCCATTATATTTTATTGGTCAATCACATTAGAATTGACGTGGTACCTTAATGGTTTTCTTCAAAAGATTGAAATTTTATTTAATATTCTACAAAAATCGTAAACAGATTAATTGAAATAAAAACAGTTTGTCTGACGTAATCTTTTAAAGTAACGTTACATCATTTCCAATACTATTTCACCTATTATCGAAGCTCACTTACGCCTTTGACCAGTAACTATATTTCTCAATAGAAACGGCAAATGCTTTTGTAAGTTAAGAGACAAAATTCAGGCTAATTTTCTAATGGAAGGCTAATTGAGAACAGAAAATCGAAGTTAATTCGTATATGCTTTACAAGATTACTTTTAGAATTAATAAAAGAATTAATAAAGCCTATACCCATTTCCCTAGAGGAAAGTTTTAGGCTTCAAAGGCGATTGGTTTTTAATCTCATTAGGCTTATTTCAGTAAAGTTCAGTACTAACCGAGCTGAAACAATCAGCTTTTTCTAATCTGACCTATCCAATTACTACCTATCATCACTATCACTATCATATCATTACTATCATTATTTCTAATGTTTAAATTCTACTCACGAAAAATGAAGCCTTTGATAGGCCAGACAAAATATTAAGTGTCATCTCTTATTCGTTACAAATAAATGAACGTTTTTTTCAGAGTCAGTTTCTAAGTCCGTCATCCGAGAGTTATGTCTGATTAACAAGATACGGCATTCCGTATCATACCAAGGAGCCATTGCTCCTTGGTATTCTGTTGCATGATGATCTCGGAAAATAGTCACTTCAATCTACCATATCATTCATTAAACGGTCTTGGAGGGATACCTTCATCTATTATTTACGATAGAAAGGGGTTATTTTTATCAGCATAACCGATATTGGTTCTTAGACAAGAACCCCTGTAGACAGCGGCTTCGGAATTCTCATGTATAACCAGTCGGCCGATTACATTTCTTGGTGACATTTTCATTACTCAAGCGCTATTTGACAGTAATGTAAGTGCGTGGATGCATGTTATGATGGATGACACACACACTAGAACGGAAAAATATTTGAGCACAATAAGTAGTTTGGCAGATAAGCGGTAATCTATATGAGGTCATGTACGTAGCACATACGAATTGCTAGAAGCAAGATGTACGACGATAATCCTGGTCAAGGACAGCTTGCTACCTCACAATCCATTTCCCCGAAACACAAACATAGCTCTGAAATCTAGGGCATACGTTACCATGAATGAGTCGCACATTCAGATTTCTTCGTCTGTATTTTTACGATAACGTTGCCGTACATCTAAAATTCGCAATTTTTGGCACTACGCCAATACGCTGATACGTTGTTAAATAATATACTAAAAAGTCGTAAGAAAAGATTATATTACAATAACCATTATGGGTTATTGCTTTTTACAATGAAAGCGCCTTCTAAATGAAAACCCTAATTGCTTTGCAAAAAAAAACACATTCACGAGCGTACGAAGTACGATGTTTAATATCTAGAGATAACAAAAATAAAGGAAAGTGGGTCTGAAATTGGCGTCCATTAAAAACAAATTTAACGTTTCCTATCAATTCATACTCGGAGTTACGTAAGCAATTGGATTCTTCAAGACCCCTTTGAGACCTTCACAAACACTTTACCGTCTGCGCGGTTGTGAAAAGGCTTTTAGTGTTTGATTGTGATTCGTGTTCACCGACATTTCCTAGGAAAATTCTTGCCCATTTTTGTCGCTATTTTTAGTTCGAGCATGTAACAAACGGGATCGTTTAGGTACTATTATCTGTTGAAACATAAATTCTGTTTGTAGCAATTACTTCAAAAAGGATGTCAGAGTAATTAAGTCATAGACTATCTTGGTATAAATGGGAGATAAATTTCAATTAGTATTCAGGAGTTCTCTCGCGATGACCGATGATAAGCTTGCGCTGGCGCCGAGTGCGAGCCCTCGGCGGCATCTCAATCATCATTAGATGGTGTCGATTAATACTGTGGGCTTACTAGATATCGGAACGAGTTATACCAGGTAAGTAAAGCTGATGGGAAATCCAATAAGAATATGCAGATTGTATGCGACCTTGACGCTAATGCCGATCGGAAACATTGCTAGTACGACCAGTTGAATTAAATGTGGATTTAAGTAAACGATTGAGACATGCGCAGGTATTGAGGAGGCCTACAACTTTTATGGATATTTAAATTATAAGAACTGACTCTTTAGATAGCAAAGATAAGCTATTGATAAAAATAAAGGATCATAGTACGCAGACAAAGTCCACAATTTCTGCAATGCGTATAATGCGTTAGCCACACATTCTGGCACCAATATCGATATATCATTTGGCATCAACATTTTCTTTTCATTTTCGTGTGTATATTTAACTAAGAAAACTGATCATTTAACGAGAAAAGCGAATTCTGATCTTATCCAGAGGTTCTCAAATAGGGACCTGAAAATGCGGCGAAATGGTTCGAGTATAGGATGGTACGGCAGTGTTTGCTTCGCGCTCGACTTGGCGGAGCACTGCCGAGCCCCCCGATTTAAACGTTTATACTTATTTTTTATTTTAATTCGGTTGCATACCTAACTGAAATTCACTTCTGAGCAAAGATTGAGCAATTTGTTGCTTTAATTATTATACAGTTGATTTACAAACGTGTATGGTAATTTATGTACCTATAAACGACTTTACACATTGATAAGTTAAAAGTATACTATGCTATTTACAAATTAATGTTAGTCAAATGTTGTAACAAATTCCAAAGTACAAATGATGAGGGTAGGGTTTTCTCTCAATCAGTTACTTTTTACTAAACTTCAAAACACGAAATTACTATGGAATTTGTATGAAAAAGCACTTTGGAATTTGTGTGACGCCATAGAAAACGTGACAAAATAGTTATTATAAAATTTTTCTTTATTAAAATTCATAAATAAGTTAAATAAACAAAAAATCAGATCTGTTTTAACAGATTCAGATCTGTCTTTATTTATAAATCAGAATTTCATAATTTATATTTGACCTAGAAGACTACCCAATTACTGTACGGACGAAATTACGAAGATAAGAAATTATGATTTTAAGGTCGCAATTCAAATTCATAATGGAACACTTTACTCCCCACATTTTACGATCGCTATTTAAAATTAGATTACCCTAATTATCCGTATCCTTACTTTCCATAAATAAATTTCCATTTACATTGGCTAGCCGTTTCTGTAAACATAACCCTATCGTTAATCGTGCGTGTCCAAAGGGAATACGACAACCCTTGTTGTTTTAGGATTATTTTAATCCTATCATAATAAATGAATGCTGAAAATGCCTACCTCACCTGTAAATATTCAAAGTGAGAGAAAATGCTAATATTGTCATTGTAAACATAACACCTCCTGGCTTTGATGTTTATTCACAAAGCTAATTCACAGGGACTAAAGCTGGGGGAAATTATTTCAGTAAAAACATTAACACCTAATGTCTATTTTTGGTTTATCGCGCTCCCAGGTTTCTGTTATTTGAATTTTGCATGTGTGAATCGAAATGTTAATATTTTATTTATAGAATAAAAACGCTCTGCTTAAGCACATGGGCTTATGAAATTTCGTCATTGTCTACTGTTCTGTCCTTGACCCATGTTTTGAGTTTTGACGTTAGAAGTTTATAATTGTACTTCTAAAACAAACGATATAAAGTAAACAATCTTTTGATTTCTGTTTGAAACTTTTGAACAGATGTATGCAAATTCTGTGTTTAGTATCCAAACAAGGTTTAGAACAAGAGACAGTGTGTCATAAACGGAGCGACATTTCACGCTTTAGTAACTTGTTTTGTTAGGTATGTGAAATTGAGTAAGATTAAGGCAGGCTTTATTTAAACCATCATAAAAATATTTCTCTTACAATTTCCGCTATCGTATTTAAAATCACTTCCAACTATGTAGGTACATTATTGAAAATCTTGTAACGTAATTTATTAACATAAGTAAGTTGATTGTGTCAACAATTTTAAGTACTTAACTGCATATATATTACTCCGATTTTGGTTTCATTATTATGGTTTAAATATTCAAGACCACGCATATACATAATAGGCAAATCTTCGTTGTTCTCATCTTTAGATCCAACGTTACAAGTATCAATTTCTTCAAAGAGATCCCAAAAAGGATAAACTATTACTTATCTTATTATCTTACCTGTACTCGTTGACACCTTATAAGGCTCTGCGTATGCGTTAGTATCCTCAACACCATGTGCTCTATCGTGCTCTGTTCCTCGAACACCATCCTTGCCAGGTCAAGGAGAACTTGGTTCCTCTTCACCTCCAGCTGAGACCGCTCGTACAGCTGCGCATTCCTCAGCCCAATACCGCAGAACTGAAGGTACGATGCGAATACCTTCTCGTCGTTCGCCGTGAACGGACCATCATTCTGTTTGTTTATCACCTGCACAGACAAACTGGGTTAGTGCTCGTAAGACGTATGGACTAAGTCCCGACACCGCTCGAATATAGATAAAGTGTGTTGTGACTCACTGCGGTGTCAATATTGTTCAATGTTTGTCTTCAACAATTTTCGGACTTTACTCCAGATTCATCTTAGGTATAACTCGATGTGTCTTTACAAATGATAAATGTATTTTGGGAGTAATTAAAACACATAATAACGGGTTCTTACCGCGTTTAAAGTAGGGATATGAGACTCCCGATATTTCAACACTGTTGCAAGTGCCATAATCACGGGAAAGAGGGTAGACAGATATGTCTGCCTGGGTTTAATTATGATAATAACCGCGTAAACTTAAAACAATGTATTTTGAGAGTGTAAAAGAATTTTAATTTAACTGAGTTATCTCGCAGAAAATCAGATTCGGTCGACGATAAAATATCGCATTAGATCGGAATGAAATCAATCATTGCTCTGGATTTCATCAGTTATTCACACTTGACGAAACAATTCATTTCGCCCCTCGCAGGGGGCCTGAGGGAGGCTGGCAACAGGCTGATGATACCAAATAATTCCTCCTTTTTCACGAGGCAATTTCGAATAACTTTGGCATATTTATAACTTAATACAAAGCTGGAGGCCCGAAAAGTTTTTTGATTTCGGCTTTTTTGTTTAGCCTCACTTTCTCGTTTCACAGAAGATTGTAAGACAGGCGTCGAAACAATTTTGTAAATAAAGGCTAATTGACTTTGGTCACGGTGACAAATATAATTTATGTACAACAATGTCAAAGTTACTGGAATCCGGAAACATGTTAACGTTGCTCTAACTTTACCGAAAAACAAAACAAAGTTCGCTAATTAAGTATATTTATCGTGTTACCTGCGCTACACCAATGACTTCTCCGTTGATATCCTTGATTGGCATACAAAGTAGGGATCTTGTCTTATACCCCGTTTGCTGATCAATATCGTGGTTGAATCTTTCGTCCTAAAACAATGGAAAAATATATCACGTTAGAAACATTGTAGGTAGTAATGAGTGTAACGAATATTATTTTAAATGAAAACAGTTGCGATACGACAGGTGTTTTGTGACGCTCATGATTGAGTCTTCATTGTGTGTACTTGAACACGTTCTGCTAAGTAAGGGAACTGGGCCAAGAGAGTAATCAGACTCGAGAGTGAGGGCAGACCGCAGACCGCAACCGTCCTCCGAGCACAGACCACTCCGTATTCCAATTGCTTCTTCTGCTAGTGAATATAGCGAGCACGAGTGTGGCCAACAGTACGATCTAGTTTGATTACCTACCCTCTGGTTTCCATGACTTTTCTTTCAAAGCTCAACTTAAATTAAATATTAAAATCTGCATAGCAACAACATACTACGTGATATATGATCGCTTACTCTATTCGTATGTGTATAAAGAGACAATATGGTCCTTATCGTTTTCTAGCTCAATGAGTTTCCAACAAAATTATTTCATCAGTGCCTCTTCAATGAATCAGCAGATTTGGCAAACATTAAACACATTCAGCACATTGTCTTCTGGGCAATTTCGTTTATAAAACAATTACTGTCAACCAGTAATTTGTGGTGCATTAAGATTTAGTACGTGACCATGGATGTCTGCGGAAAACCGCATTCAGGAAAATGGCCGCAAGCCAAACGTTGTATTCTGGACCCGTAGATTATTGCCCTGCCAACTAGACACATTGGTTTAAACCGAGCTGAATTGAAGCTAAAGCTAACATCATCATCAGCCGCACGACGCCCATTGCTGGGCATAGGCCTCCCCCAAGGATCTCCACGACTGTCGCTAACATAAACATTAATTAATCGTTTTCACTTTGATAAGAGTAATAAATCACGTAACTACTTATCACAACAAGCTCAGTGGTAGGACCAAAAATTGAAAAAAGAAAATTGATGCATTCAGCCGATGGATTAATAAATAATAATTAAAAAGACACAATTTTTTTTCATTTGGGTTCGAATCCAGGTGGGGACATATCACAAAAAACACTTTGTGACCCCTAGTTTGGTTAGGACATTACAGGCTGTTACTAGTTACTGATGGAAGTATGTGTCCGTTACATGAGCCATGTCAGGGGCCTATGGCGGCTCAATAATAACCCTGACACCAGGGTTGATGCGGTTGGTACTCCACCTCACAACCCACACGATAGAAGAATACCATTTTTTTTTGGTAATAATAAAATCCATGACTGAGAATATCATTTATGTATATCTGGCTTATCTGGATTGGCCAACGCATAAATCCGATACATAAATATTGGTTCACGATCATGCTTGCAGATTTATGCGAAAATGGATGAAAAACGCACTAAAGTTTGGCGAAACACAGACCAATAAATTAAACTGGAACAAAGGCTAATTTTCTTAAACACTATTTTGGCAAAGTCACAAAAACAAAAGGAGATTCAGAGAAAATAGACAAACGGTTACAAAAGACTACAGAGACGAACAAAAATGTTAAAAACAGAATAATTTCTCAAAACTTGTTAGTCGGTAAACCAATATATGCAATTTGATACTGGAAGTTTTCTTGAAACTTTACTTTTGTGGGATTATAAAAATCTAGTGCTCTTCCACGTAGCTTTGGGATTCAAGAAATCAAACCAGGGAAATCCACATCCACATTTGGAAATAAGTCCGAAGCTTCATTGCCAATCGGGAAGTTATAAATGTTATAGCAAGCAAACCAAAGAAGGATAGAGTTCTTCAGCATCCGCTATTTATTGTAATAATTGAATATGAAGTGTTATTAGGTAGGTACTCGCGACAAACCTTACGAGCGATAAAATATAGGTATACAAATCAATAACTTACAACCGTATTTAAAAATAGTTTATGCATGACTATGGATAATTGCTAATGCAATGTTTAATTAGGCGTGTCTCTTTGTAAACAACGTTCTTATCCCACCAACAAATAAAAACATTGAAGATGAAGAAGAAAGGTGATTAGATCCAAATAATTGTTTCCATAACGATAAACGTTCACGTAGACGATCACATAATCATTTTCCATATAAATTTTCCATGAATAAATATTCTTTGTAAATATAACAGCATCGTCAACTGAAGCGTAACCGACTTCCTGTGGCCTTTGATCAGATATATTGTTATGATAATTTGTATAGTCTTCATAGAGTCGCGCCTCCCTCAATGAACTATATTGGAAAACATATGAACGGTAGAATATGCTTATCAATTCTAAGATGTTAATGTTTCTTAGGCTATTCACAGACTTTTACAATAAAAAGGAAACGTCGATAGAGATCACAAGTACGCTCATATCCTACTTATTGTATTATGAACAAATAGTATGAATTTCATTTTCAGTCTTCAATAATAGCTTTCTTGAATATGCGAGTAATTACCGCCGTAAATTTCCTTTCACTGACAAAGGGCTCATGACGAGAAAATTAAAAACCGCAAGGCGAAAGAAAATAAAAGTTTAAACTTCAGTTACAAGAAAGTCAAAACATGGTAAACGACAACTTCATTCTAAACCGCGAGATGTAATTGCTATTATATATTTTAACTATAAATAGGAGTACGCGATGCTGATAAAATTTAAGAAAAAAAATTTTGGTAATAAAACTTTTCCAGCAACGTAACGTAAAGTATGTGTCTCAGCCGTCGACGTTGACTAATGGTTGCAGTATCATGGAATTTACAAATTGAAATCTCTTATCTCTAAGAAGTTAACAAACAGCAAAAAATATTTAATAGGAGTAATATTGATGGGCGAAACTGTCGTCTAGCCTAACAAATGCTTCCTCGTCATCATCTCCCTAGTATTATCTTGTTTTTTACAGGGTCCGCTTACCTAACCTGAAGATTTAACAGGTCTAGTTTTTTTTACAGAGGCGACTGCCTGTCTGACCTTCCAACCCGCAAAGGGAAAACTAGCCCAATACAGGTTAGGTCACACACCCCCGAAAATGCATTTCTCGGGAATGTGGGTTACCTCACGATGTTTTCCTTCACCACTGAGCACGTGATAATCATTTATGATCAAATCATGAATTAGAAAACAAATTCGACTATCATTGGTTTAGGCCTGTGCTGGATTCGAACCTGCGATCTCAAAGTGAGAGGCAAGCGTTCCACCAACTGGGCTACCACGGCTCTGGGCTATCAAATGCTTCGTGAAATGTACATTTTGCCCCCCTTATCGATACTCACATAGACAAACAATATACCTCTCATAAAGCAATCACGAAATCAAATGAGCCGTGTAATAGAAGAGGGCAACGTTTGATACGCAAATGACAATTTTCCAGTCAAGTACGCACACCAGACGTGTGTCAAGAGAATGTTGATCAACACTCTCCACAAACAAGCATGTAACATAATAATAAAGAGACGAGCAGTTGCAATTGTTTATGCTATTTCATTGGAATAGAGTTTAAATTGGACTATTGGTATCCAGCGACCGCTGCAGACTATCCATCAACCGATCATTCAGCTGTATTTGTATGCAAATTGTTTTCATAAACTATGGATACGTGAACACGCATGAACTGCCAATCTTGGCAAGGTCACGGTTTTGGATGAGGGCCAGCCTGTGACGTCACGCCGCCTCCGACGGTGGCATCAAGATAGATTAGACATGCTGAATTAATCTCTCTTTTCGCTAAAAAAGAATGACCTTGTAAGTGATAAATGAGAATCGAACTTTATAAAGGTTAGTTAGTTCAGTGAGAATGGTCATGGAAGAAAAAGGAAAAGTAGGGACAAGTACATATTGCAGAAGATAATGAGAGTTCTAAACAGCAAAAACTACAAGCGCAAAAGAACGGTAAGCCCGCGGCTACGATAAGCTGGTCACGTACACAGACGTAATTTAAAAAGAAAATGGACTTTTCATTAAAACATTCATGGTATTTCAAAGGCGCAAGAATCATGACCCACGCTCTGTGTTTATTTTAAAAAATAAGCTGTTTTATACTTGCGAAGTTTTATAGTTTTATAAGTCGAAATTTTGTCATCATTATTTATAAAATTCGTAATACATAATATTTTAAATAAACAGATCTCAGAATCTGCATTACTTTGCTTGGAATGATTATCACTGCGAAACGATTTCTTATTCAAATGAACGGTTGCCAAATTCTTAACGAAAACGATAAATTCATTGGTGAATATTCAGTTTAGAATCCGCAACTCGCGCGTTTCTATCATACAAATGCAAATTATCGCGATCTTAGTTTGACGAATTAATTCAATAAAACTTGTTAGGGTATATTCTTATTGTGCGATGCTTATCAATTCTCAGAAAGACTAATGAAAATCTAGCCCATATCAGGAAATTCATGAAGCGATTTAAGACGGATAGCATATTTAAGCATGCCATTTATTCAGTGGCTCGTGTGAATAATTTATGTGCATTCGTTCGTGCAGACAAATCTCTACTCGTTTTAAGAACTCCTCACGTTGAGAGCGTCTTAGTAATAGTTCATCATAGTTCAATGATAGTAAGAGATTTGTAGTGTCTCAAAATATTATTTTTGTCGAATTACAAGTATTTATTTCACCAGACGTAATTTATTACCACTTGTCTGAGAACATGATTTCGTAAAATTCATCTCCTACATTTTAAATCTCTTCATATACTATGTCTACATGTAAAGCTGCATGAGGATCTTGGTATCAGTCATAAATATTCAAATCTGCATCAGTGATATCTCGTCACTCGCAGTCCATAGTGTCCATTAGTTAATTATTCATCACGTACTGGCTATCAGTCATCAACAAGCGTCAGCTGTATGGGAAGTACTCCTAACGTACCCTGGAGTACAATGCAAACATCTCCCGAAACCATAAGCTTGTATATGAACAACTTTGTATTTGTTTTCATTTAAAATACATTTACAGCCATTAACTTGAGACACTACTTCTCAAAGTATATATTTTTCACTTTTCGGTATTTGAACAGCAGCGGGACGCGTACAAACTATTTATGTTTTATTTAATTTATTTAAGATGAATTAGACATAATAATATGTTTAACAAGAACGTTTTGTGTATGTTTATCTGGAGGTAGCCTGTCTAACAGCAAACTTTCAAGTGTTTAAATAACAAATCCTACACACTCGTAGTTTATAAGTCTTCCAAAATATTATGATAAAGTAGAATAAACTTCAATCTCTTTATGCGAAGCATCGACTTAGATTACAAGTACATCAAACGATATCTTTAATCCGTAAGAAAGTTTAATTAAATTTAAGCTGTGAATTCCTGACAGGGACGTTTATGTCGAAGCCGTTCAAAGGTGGTACGTCAAAGGAGATTTTCAGGTGTAACTTGAAACGCTGACATTCGTTCGAGGTGATTTAGAATCACAGCTTGACGAAACGGAAACCTCTCGAACCAGAATTTGGATGACAAATTGGCAGCAATGAATAAAACGTGGCTACCTGTGCAGACTACGTTGATTCCGTAAGATTCTTTAGTCGGGACCACAGATTAAACAGGCCATATATATATTAGGATCCTAACAAATGGACATAGGTAGGTTTTTCGAGACGGAATTATTGCTCTACGTTTATTTAGCGGAACGAAATATTGGGATGTACAAGTTAATATTATGTTTAAATAAATAGCTGTGTATATTATTGATATAAATTCAAAATAAGCTCTTCCGAAAAATGTATTTCCGCTACGTATATTATTTCACTCTCTTAAGATTAAATTTTATCAGAAATGGCAAAAAGCCTGCAGATAAGAATATTACTTCGGTTCATAGCAATAAATCAAGGTCGCTAGCAACTCAACGAACGGCGAACGAATAGTGTTTATAAGTTCCCTACCATGTATGCCGACAGCTGAATTGTTATTTCGCCAACGTTTTGGATTAAAACGAGCAATGTACCATGCTTTGATAAATTGCTCTCATACAATACAAATGCTGGGAATATTAACGTGTCTGCAAAGATATATTTTTCGTATGAGCGAAAATCGGATTGTTGATTTATTGGAGCCCATCCATGAGAAATCGCACTCTCTATGAGGAAAATGTAAGTAAAAAGGTAGATTTTATTTAAGCAAGGAATATGAAGAGGCAAAAGCTAGACAAAAAGGTGAAAAGATTTTTAAGTTAGGTATATAAAAAGTGAAATAAAATTTCTAGTTCAAAACCCTGCAAGACTGTCCCTTCATGATTACAAAATACATAGAATACTATATCTACTTTAGTATATTAATACAACGTAAAATATATCAGTAACACGCGTTGACTATCAAACAACACGCCAGAATAGTTTACAAAACATTTAAATTTTCAACTAATAATTTATGGAAGAAAACCAGATGAGCAGTGACAGACATTGATCGATTGGAATATCATCCTTTTCTCACTTTCAAGTATTGAAATCGTCGACCAATTCCTGACTTGTGTAGAATGATAGATTATTCTTATGAAAATGCGTTAATTTTTGAAATTTGACAAAATTATACGGTATTGTTTTTGTAGTAATAGTAACGTTACAATTATGATGTAATTTCAAAGTTATCAATTAGTTACCTAAATACAACTTAAAGTGGCAAAATATGTTAAATCTAAGTAAGTTTTCACTTAGATAATCATTTATATTGAACACTTTCGCAAACAGTATACGATTATCTAATCGAAAGCTTAAAGCTTGTACGTTTGTGTTTGCCATTAAGGGACATGTGTGAATCTCGTCCATTTCTGTTGCCCTTGTTTACAAAGGGTTGAGCTAACACTACCAGAAACCCGAATTCGGCGGACCATAAAATTCTGTATTTGATCTAAAATACAAAGTAGATTTAGTGTGATCAATAGTTGCACAACGTCTCCACTTAGATAATTCATTTTACTTACAAGATCAGCATCTGAGGGTTCATTAAAATATTCATTTTTATTTTTTTTTTATTTGGGATAACAAACAGTTACATATTATAATGTTACAAATTGTAATAGCTTAAAACAAAATTTATCTGAACATGCAACCAGCTACATTATCCACAGCTTATGTATACAGTTTACATTTTTAGGATCTCGTTAAGATGCGTGCTGACAGTTATACGTAAATGTAGGTATATAACAATAGGTACAGAGTTTCTATTTAAGTATATAATATTGAAATAAATTTCCCAGGTGGATGGCACCAGTGTTAGTATTAGTATAACATATAACCACAAAAAATAAAGAAGAAAAAAAAACGATCCCAGAAGCAACCCTTGTGGCACGCGTAAACTGCATAAAGCTTAACTTTCACGTGCTATTATCCTGCTGTCATCGTACCAACAAAATCTTACGAATTGCGTCTGAAGTCGGAGCGTTCGGAATTTTTACGATACAATGAATCATAAAACTCAAGACGAAGCACAGATCATGGCATATGAACCTGGTAGGAATAAAATACAACGCTCGTAAACGTTGCTTGTCTTACAAGAGCATGGCCAAGATTCAGAAATGATTAAACAAAGCGTCTCTTATTAAAATCTAATTAAGTAACAAATTTATTAAACGACAGTCCAAAAATAAAGTTCATATTCTTTCAATAAATGTGAGATCAAAAACAATAAATGTCGCATAATAACAAGCAGATAACTTTTACACGAGGCGTAGATAATCGTCGCTTCAAATGTAAAAAAAAGTAATGAAAGTATTCGATACTAAAAACGTTCCATAAACAAAATTGCTGAGCAGTTACAGCAGACGGTGTTTTACCCTGATGACTCCATTAGCCGGGAATATAAAACACGAGGGCGTTACCCGACCAGGTGGAAAAGTTTGTCACTGAATCTTTTTCGTGTGGGCTTTGTTTACATTCCGAACTGCTTATGTAATGCCAGAAAAGAGCAGAAGCCTTCTGGCACTGTCATTGTTTAATGACCGGTCGTAAAAGGGTATTACCGTTTCAGTTTTTGTTTTCCCTTGTCATATATTTCTTGTTTCGGGATACTGAGCGGGATAAACGTTAACAAAAACGAAATATTAAACGTAAATGTGTCCAAACTGAATTGACCGTTCTTGTATCATAGATATAATAATAGATAAATAAAAAGGCACTTAAGGTAAATGTTGTGTATCATCACAATTCATCATTTCCCTAGCGCTATCCCATTTTCACAGGGTTCGCTTTGTTTGAGTATATGAATATGTAAAATGTATCGTTCAAAATCCAAAGCTTAGATGGTAAAGACAAACAAAAGCCGTTCACAATTCGGAGTTTATAAATTGTGTAGTATTCATAACAGATTAAATATATCCATAATCTTCGACGCGGTTCATCGAAAGATAAACATTAGGAAGCGCAGAGTTCAAACAAGGGTGGGAATGAAAGTCCCTTAGCATTTTCAGCTTGGTTATCGTTAAGGGAAGATAAATGTAAAAAAAGGCGTGTGACGTCATGCATAGCGCTGACATGTCACATTTATTTGGCGGCAACTCATCTTTTGTTTTTTACGTGTTTCGTCAACTTCTGAGTTTTCTTTTAAGGGAAAATTTATGTTGCGAAGTATTAAAAATGTGTGTTTGACAGAAGCTTTATTTGTGGCTTGTTTTAATAAAATAACATCAAACTTAACTTATGACGTAGATTTGTTTTATCGCCTTTTTAAATATAAATGTTACAGTTTAGATTTCAGATTTAGAGTCTTTGATCAAGACTGATAATCTTAACAGAGATGGCAGAAACATCCAAGAATATATAACAGAGGTAGTAAGTAAACTGCCACGAGCGAGTTTACTAAATGTTGATTGTACTAAGGCTAAGTCTGGAATTACTAGGGCAAGCCATTAGTATGTGCTAGGTGTAAGATCATAAAATTTAAATGAAGTGTAATGTCGATAATTCAAGGCATTACAGCGCGAGCTCTTAAGGTGATAAACCATATAATAAACTTGAGAATGAAAAGGAAAAAAAATAATCCAGTCAAGTACCTTTACACCTACATCCAGCTAACAGTAGTACGACGGAAAAATTTAAGTACTCATTTGTGGATTTCTTTAAAACAAGACCACTGTTTTCTTTTCTGAGAAAAAAAACGTCGTAATAAAACATCTTTGAACTTTAGAAAACCGCTTAAGAAGAAATTCAAAGGAACATTGAGTTTGTGTAAGACGTAAATAATCTCCAAATGTTCTGTGTTTTTAAATATTTTTCTTAGTTGAAAAAAATTACTAATCATCTTTGAAATGCGCACGATTGGTTCCTTTAAGACCGACGTTTGCTCTCACAACCGCTAAATGTAATCTGACAAAGTTATTAAAGGAATGTCTTTAAAAGGGACGTTTCCGTACACTTTGCAGCAAAAAGCTTTTTGGAACGTCACTTTGGTGAGAAACGGGACTAATTCAATTTAAAAACTCAATGGTGCCAACAGATATCTTCTTTAACACGATGTGGTACGATGATACCATCTGAATACACTTGGAAATGTCTCAAGAAATGTGTACCTCTACAACGTCTTCGTAGGTTTACATTAATAAAGTAATTTTAAGAATCATAGCCACGTTAAAATTTGTGTTTGCCTTTTACCTTTTTACTCCGTTTCATGCTCATGACCGAAGATGTTTTAAAAGCAAACAGTATTCGAGATCCGGATGAAATGGAGAAATTCCCGGCACGTTGCGAAAACGTACGGGCTCATTAAAAATTCTTAAGCCTACACCTTTTTTTAATTAGACGCATACCGTCACACATTGCCAAGTTAATGGTTTATTAAAAATGTTAATTTTCATCCAATTAACAGTGAAACCTTCTCATATTTTGCAGTGAGCAAGCCATTAAAATCATAATCTGCTTGAAGCATAATAATTATACTTAGATATTTATTATTTTTATCATTTTAAGCTATTAAACTTTAATACATATTTGTTTCTTTTTCTAATTTAAAACACCATCCAACACATCTGGCTTTATTTATTTAATTACCAATAGTTACGTTATTCGACAATATTGTAGAGGAAAAATAATGAAACACTGACTACGGTAAGTTACATTTGAGTAACTTGGCCAACTTCCATCAAACTTTCACAATTACTTTTCAATATGTTATTAAAATAATTTCTCAGTTTCTTGATATTAAAGTTGTTGTCTTCATTACAAGCTGGCTAATTATTAGGGAAGACGGTTCCTTTGGGAAAGATAAAGAAATTAACAATGGCCCAGATGTATATTGCGTGCCATGGTAGACTAGTTGGAAAAACACCTGACCCTGTGAGGTCGCAGGTTAGGACGGCGCACTTTTCTTATATTATGTGTAGGGGAGCGTAGTAATTATGAGCGTATGTGAGTGCGTATGTGTGTGTGTGCGTGTGTGAGTGTATTATGAGCGTGCGTGTGTGTATGTGTGAGCGTGTGTGTGTATTATTATGAGCGTTATTATTATTATTTTATTTCGTCATGGAGTAACCAGATATGGCTTAATAAACTAACATATAGATATATTATGCCACTTAGTGACGGTGTGTCGTATCATTGTGAATACTTTGACAATTAGTACAAAAGTGTCCGCTATCGACCATCGCGCGCGATTTAGCGGCAATTCTTCTAGTATAAAAATGGCTGCAAGTTACCTGCTGTTTGTTAGTGGGTGTGAATTTATGTACGTATTATAATCAACAAGCCTTAAATTATTTTTCTTCCCCACAACAATATACTAGCCCCTGGATTCCGATAAAAAGCGAGTGTTAAAAGCCCGCGTCAAGTGCCGTGCGAACAGTCGAAAGTAATGAGACGTAGAGACCGCTTTCAGCCTTAAGCCTGCACACTTGACCTTTATAAGAGCATAATATTACCATCTGTGAAAAATATATTTTCCAGTTATAAAACTGGAATTTTGCTGTAAAAACACAGATAAATAATAATAAATATTTCTCAGTGTTTTTACTACAAAATTAATTTCCATTCAGCGTGAATAATAAATATAATTAAATACATAATGTGGTTATGAATTGCAAACAATTTCGTTTTTACGACTAGGTTATTTTATAATTAATCATTGTCGTAAAAATTCTGCCAAGTGCAATTTAGTTTGAATGAGTACGATGCCAGCGTTATTTTCTGTAATAAAAGTGCAGTAGATTTTATTATATTCCCATCTAATCAAGGAACAGATGTTCAAAAACGGAAATAAAAACTTAATTTTTTTTTAACAGGTAGTTTCTAATTATGCTACTTGGCATAAAGTAACTAACAGATAAAATGATCAACCATTTTGTCTTTGTCCGTTAGTTGCTAGATAGGAAGGCTTGTTTTAACAGTAATGAGGATGAGATGGATGAGGATGAGAGCTAGTCCTGTATGAGAGAGTAATCAGAGGTTGTTTTAAGTGTAATCTTTATTGTTTTAAATATTTTTACTCGTTCGAACCGTTGAAGACATGCCAAAAATAATACATCTTAATATTTTCGGTAATACCTATAAGTAATAGGATTGACAATTGTACCACAGAACTAAGAAATAATCTGGGAGTCTTCAAGGATAGAGTGAATAGGAATTTGGTAGGTAAGCGTGATCCACCCTAGACCACATCGACACTTACCATCAGGTAAGATTGTGGTCAAAACTTTGAATAATTTTACTGACACCGTGTAGAATAAATCATTTCTGGGGGATTAAAAACGCTACATCAAGACAAAAGCAATATTTCTATTTGGCATTTGCGCATATACAAGTAAATGTTAACAATTGTCATTTGACAATTGTTAACATTTACTTGTATATGTGTATATGCTATTTAGCAATATTGCTTTTTAGATGGATTGTTTCAATGTGGTCTTTTTAGCCCCCCTGATTATATTTTCCTTACCTTATAAGCATCAGGTATATTGACAGGCTCCCCACTTTCGGCGACGTAGCCGACGATGCCGCTGCCCCACGGTATCCGGATCTCCTCAAGCTGTTCCATCTGCTCAGGAGTTGACTTCGAGCACACGTCGAACAGTTTCGATACCAGACATCTGTAAAAAAAGAAAAACCGTTTATAACAAGAAGATATATACGTAAGTAAGAAGGTTACTTCGTCGAAATATTACTGGTTTATTAACGTTATCAATTATATATATCTTATGCTAAAATCGAATGAAGAAAACCCGAATATCAAAATGAAATGTGCCAAAATTTTCGTAATTTAAACTTCCTACGGGATTTTAGACAAAATACAAGCTGGTACTTGTTTTTCACTTTCCAATCATGGTAGGTACGAAATTAGCTTACGTTGCGTATTACTTTAGGACCGATATTGACAATCGATATTGGTTGTTATCTATCTCACAGCGGCCTTGCGATAATGATCTTTATCCAATTCTGCTGCTGATCTGATACCGCAACATGGTGTCATTATGGGAGAACCCAAATGAGATTTCGTTTACAACGACAGCATAACCGATAAGCTGTGTATAATCCTTTTGAAAGTCCGAAAATCTACAGATGATTCTTATTCCAATAAAAGTGGAGCCGAGTGGGGTATGTCGTTATATATTGAATATTTAAGACCGTTGCACCGTTGCTTTTTGTAAAGTGATCTGGGGGGTTAAAATGGCCAAATCAAAGCAATTCATCTAAAAAAGCAATATTGCAATTTGACATTAGCGCATATAAAAGCAAGTGCGCAATGCAAACAAATGTCAAACAGCAATATTGCTTTTTCAGATGAATTGCTTTGATGTGGCCTTTTTAACCCGCATGTTCTTTATTAAGAGCAATCAAATAAGAGCACAATATATAATTTCTCAAAGCTTTAAAAGCATCGGATATCACGCCCACTATCAACAACGGGAAACAAGACAGGCACACGACAGACGTAATCGAATTCTCTCGCCAGCGTGGGGAATTTCCCAATCGGCAAACAGCTAGAAGAATTCGTTTAAGCGACCTACACACGCTCCTAGTCGCCTCAACGGTTAACTGAGAGACATTGATTGACGATATCAAAATGAACGACAAAGAAAAAAATTGTTTTAAAAGCTAATGTAGTCTTGCTGTCTTCAATTTCACCAGAAAAGGTGACTCAAATCCAGTCAGAAAAATAAAAGCCCGTGGGTTGTCCCAAATTTGTGCCCCAACTCTGAATCCAGTTCCGAAACTCGTGTAATTATATCGGTTGAAATAACAGCCTTGCTGTGTGTTATGTTGAACGAATATTCCGTTAGGTTGAACGTAGCTGACAGTGTGTAGAAGACTTTAATAAAAGCCTGAGGCGAGTGTCATGTGTCTAACAAATCGAATGCAATACGTATAATACTAGCAGCAGCCGGATGAATACTAGATGTGATTATTTTAGTCAAGTACAGATTTTTAGTGGTTTCCTTATTTATATAAGCGCTTTCAAATATTAAAAATAAAAAACTATTTTTGATATTTTACGGATAGGGTTACTTACGGGACACCAGGGACCCCTGACCCCTGACACCAGTGTTGATGAGGTTGGTATTCTACCTCACAACCCACACTATAAGAAGACTTACGGGACACCTATATAAATGTAATTGAATCTATCGCCCTAACTATATAAACAAGTATTCTTACTTGTATTACAAGAGGGAACGATTTCCATATGATTTTATTTACTTTTTTACGTCGAATATTTAAATAAATATGAAAAAAACCCAAGCGATGTAAAGATTTAGAGGTCAAAAGTAATGAGGGCGTTCCTTTATGATCTGATATCCCGAGATTTACCATTATTCAAATTTAAGGACCTATATCAAATTGCAGATGACACATCTGGGTCACAGTTCTAGGCCTTTAAGCCTAGACCTTGAAATATATCTGAAATATGTGGACTGGAATACTAATCGACTATAAATTTTGAAAAAAAAAAAAAAAAAAAACGATGCGCCACTTACTTTATACTAACTCAATACCATCTGTCATCATAATACTGGGACATTAAATCGAAAATATTCTACTTAGGCCTTAAAAAATAGAAAATGTGAAGTACAAAGAACAGTTACCAGATATAAATCGCCGAACGAGCCGAGCTAAGAGCCCACTCAAATCCAATAAAATGTTCGAAGCAAACTTTAAGTGACGACCACACATGATATAACTTAATTTTATACCTACAGTACATGAAATGGATGTTCGCCGTAATTGGGTTCCGAAGGGACCACAAAAGACCGCTGTACGTAATACTAATACTGAAAACCCCAAACTTTCCAACTATGCTTTAAAGTAACAAATTCGTGTTACGTGTTAGAGAAAGCCCAAGGTGATGTTCGATATCGGTGTCTGAATTGTAAAAAGGAAATTT
Organism: Pectinophora gossypiella; assembly: GCF_024362695.1. Taxonomy (NCBI): domain Eukaryota; kingdom Metazoa; phylum Arthropoda; class Insecta; order Lepidoptera; family Gelechiidae; genus Pectinophora; species Pectinophora gossypiella. Next base: position 9,408,736 of record NC_065419.1, read on the forward strand.
TAAGACCAAGGCATGATATCAGGCACTAAAAGAGAAGAGCAAAATGCTAGTCTCCTATCAACTCCTTGGCTGTTTTTGTCCAAAACTAAAACAATGCCTTGTAAAGATATGAAAATATTACTGAATATTAATGTCAATTTCCGCGGAAATAAATGAAGCTTAGAGGCTCCAACTGCGCTGTAAAAGTAAGGTATACTAAAAGAAAACAAAGCCACAAGCACATCAGATATTATGTCTACTTTTCTCGAGCCCAATTATCGCCACGGGGTATCCATCCATTATCATTACTGAGCTTTCTGTTTCTTAGAAAATTGCAAAAGAAAATCGTTGGTGCTAATAGAAAACACATTTTTAAGCCTATTTCTTAGACGGCTTTAGGTACATTTCTTAAGTAGATTAAAATGCCTAATTACTATTTTTGAAGGGTGTTTTTCTCCAAAGGAAAATTTAAGGTAAATGAGCTTGAAAAAAATGGAGTGCCCTAGGCCGTTTTAAAGGTGTCAGTTATCAGAAAAATCTGCTTGATCACAAAAAAGGTGGACGTCTTAGTAAACAACGGAGTTACAAGAAATTAAATAGTAGTGGTAAGTAAATACTTACCACCACCACCACTATTTAATTTCTTGTAACTGAAAACTGCTTTTTCTTAACGGACCCTTTTTATTTTCCCGTAATTTTTGGGCCCGTTAAGAAAAAGCAGGTTTCTTTGTAAAAAAGGAAAAATATATACACAAGATCATAAAGATTTCTGCTGCCAGGAACTGTAGATAAACTTTTAAAATAGCTTCTGAATTCAATAACGTTTGACTATTATTTTGTAGATTTAATTAATTTTACTAAACAACTCTTATTCTTTATTGAAACTCTAATGAGTAAATCCGTTGCAACTTCGTACTTTTCAGATTTCGCCGAAAGAAAATTAGGAAAATACGACACAAAAAAAAGATAAACGACTTAAAAAACAGACAAAGCCACATAGCAACATAAACGCGTATTGAACTTGCCAAACACGCCACGATTGTCGTTTGGATATAATTTCCTCGTCCCATAGCCCCGCGCCCCTCACCGGATCCCGACGGCCGTGACCGTGACCTACGCAGCGCTAGGGGGAAAATGTTATAACTTAATAAATTTAACAATTCAGATTAAATAAATCAAATTATTATTTGTTAACAAATAAGTACAGGCCTATTAGTGCATTTATTTAAATTTGAATTAAGGATGGAATAATCACCCGTGGGAGACATTAACTTGACTGGAAAATATAGCTTTTAGGAAGGAATAGTTTTTGATGCTCTAAGTGCAAGGTGCACAGACCAATGTTCTTTTAATATGAGATTTGTAAAAATGTAAACGATTATAATTGATGCATATCGCCACCATTACTTTCTTATGTCTGGTCGAGTAATGCATGCTATCTTAGGCAAATCAAAACCAAAGCTAACATTACGCATCGGTTAATATTATAATAAATACGACGCCACACCTTTATTATGTAAAACATTTTATTCGACAAGTTTTACGACCTTCAAATGCATGACGCACAAGTAGATCAAGTTTTTTGTAATTCAATAGCGTTTAGTATTTTATTGTGTTATATGGCACATAAACACGTGACTTTGTTTGGGTAGGTGTCTTTTTCAGTTCAATGTATTCAATTGGTAAAGCATCGTACTAAAGTAGTTTTCATAATCTGTTTGACTCATTTTTTAACAATACAATATAATTTTGAAATGTACGGTAATACTGTTTAGAGCTCCAGCTAAGCGCCGAAAGCATCGACACCAAAAAAGAGGAGACAAAACAATTGATGAAAAAAATATATCAGTCAGAATAGATGACGAGAAACACGTAACCGACACTCGCTTGCGATGCATCGCATAATCAAATGAAAGCAAGTTTACCACAAACATAAACGTGTATTGTTACGAGATTGAGCCATAAATAAGTTCCCAAAAATAGACATATCAGAGTTAACTGGCTTTGGCATCCGGCTAAAGGATGTCGACGTTGGCAGCCAATGAAAATATTTCCCTCAATTCACAACTTCAACAAAGTTTTGAGTGTCACCCTCAATTTGAAGTCTCTGTTCATACGATTGGCAACAAAAGTAGTTCTATATTTCGAAAGCCTTATCAGACTTATGTATGTAGAGCATAAAATTGTTGACCAACTTTAGTGGTGGACTGTAGGGGTTTATTTTATTAGAATTTGTGTTAACAGCTGCTGCTGGGTCAAACTTTTTGGCCTGAAGATTGTCTGATTGTTCTCTATTCTTTATGTTTGGAAAGCGAGAACTTTGGCTTTGGGCGAAATGATAAAGGAGTGTACTTACAGATTGAAGAGCTTGTATAGTGGGATAGTAATAATAATATTCTCAAAGCTCTATCAGTATTGTCGAATATCAAGAGATTAAAGTTGACAATCTTATGTAAGTTTTTCACTATATTCTTTCATAATTACTACCTGTATCATGTTAACCAGTTTTTGAGAAAAAATAAGTACTTATAGTAAAACAACAACTTCTACGGCAAAACGGGAATTTCTACAGTAACTTAACTCATTTACATCAATGTTTCATATAATACCAACCTTATCCTAAAATAGCCTTATTGCAACTATCATCAATATTACAAACAGATCGTCATAAACACACAACACGGAACGAAGCAAATCGGAGAAATAAAATAACTTGGATGGCATATACCTCCTCAAACAAGCACGACGCTTCGAAGACGATATGAATACCAATAACTTGGCTTATCAGATATACATCTAGGGTAAGGTGTACGTGGAGACTGGCTTCTAAGTGTGGAAGTATCTGTCAATTCCTGTTCGATATTTCATTCTATTAAGGTTCGCGTCGGGATCTACTATAAGTAACATCAGTGCTCATTCGCTAGCTGCTAATGCTAGCTCCAAGATTATGTAGGTATGCACGATATTTTCCTTGCTTTTTTTATTAAGGTTGTCAGGTTTTATGGTTGTCTTGCGAACTCCTGCGATCAATAACCGTATCCATCAGATTGAATAAAATATATATGATTTTCTATTCTTTGTTAACAATAAATGTTTCTAAATTTGAAAGAAGGACGAATGAAGTGACCATTAAAGTATCCAACACTCAACACATTCTTCCGTCTGAAAACCGCAGCTCTTAGTCCAGAGGCTTTACTTATAAATCTTTTCAATTTAAAATTCTGCAACTCAGTTTGTTGTTGCTTTTGTATTTTAAATATAAGGTAGTTAACTAATAGAGTTGTCTAGTCTAGCTAGAATAAAATATTCACAGGTGTTATGTATGTGATGTAATAATAGGGATTATTGAGGTAGGCAAACATTTATTATTATTTGATACAAAAATGTTAATCTTTATAAAATTACAACTTGTGTGTGTGTGTGTGTACGCACACTTCATATTGGAGTTCGAAAATGAATAAGAGCTCATTTAAGAATAATATAAGAATAAAAGGAATTTATTGCTAGTACTTAAGTATGAATTTTCCTTCAAGAATATAATTATTAATACGGGAAAAAGGAAATGGCTCCGTTTTACCGTCCAGCGCTGATTATGAGCCATTTACACTTCCTGAGGATAGCACGCAAAAGTAATCGTAAAAGAGGGCTAGAGGATGTCAAATAGAAAAATATAGTAGCTTTAGGGAACATACTATAAAAACGAACGATTTAACTGTTGCATCGTCTAACTTATTATGTTGAGGCCTCGTCCCCGCTAGCATACCCATCGGGCGCTACCGCGCCACATCTCACAACATCTTATAGTTGGAGAGAGACGTGGTCGTCGGGTGAAGTCTAGCTAGCGACATCGTCCGCAATCGCCCGATGTCTCTGAGGACGCATGTCGCTTGACAAAATGTCTCCTAGTTGGGACGAGGCTTCATCCAACAAAGTTCACGATTGTTACGTATGCAAACTTCATTCTGTACGAATCTAGGTGTATTTTATAACTTCGCGTTCCATTTCAGTGGAATTCACTCCAAATCCCTTGGAATTTCAAAGTTAAATTTCGGGTCCTTATTGTATTATCTTAGTTCATCGAGTATGTATTGTGTTAATACTTAGTATTGAGAGTGATTGAAATGTGTACCTATGAGTAACGTATACTCGAGATAATAATATTAATGTGCTAAGACGTTGATCATAGTGTGCCTCACGATTCATTTGTTCAGTGTTAAAAGAGAAATAGGAATTCTGTTCATTGACTGTAAGACGTTTAAAAAAGTTCTATATGCATCTCATGACAGCCATGTCGCCTGTCTAGTAATAAATTCTAAACGAAGTTTTTTGTCCAGTTTATTTTATCACGACCAGAAAGACTAACATGTTAGAGACCATAATTTTCAAGATATTATACACCAGTTGCTAACTTCGTAATTAATTCCACATCCAGCCATCTTTGAGGAAGTATTACTTAAAGGCCGCGCAAGTTTACCCTTCTGTTGTCAGCTCTAATTACTCTAATTATGCGAATAGTTAACTTGTGGAACTGCGTTATGACATCTGTTTTCTGTGACAACAAACTCGAGCCCTTTTCAAGGCTAGAGTGAGTTGGCAGTATTCTACTTCGTAAAGTGTGCTCATCGTCAATCTTATTTTCCATTAGGAAAATTATCTTTTAAGCCTCAACTTAAATCTGTCAGAAAATTTGTAATAATTAGTAAAAAAATAAGGAATTCTAATCGCCTACCGTCAACTAACAAAAGCTACTCTGGCATTTGAATCACTGTTCAAGGGACGGCAAATACAAACTTTGTATAACTTGTTCTCGCGTATATACTCATTCAGATTTAGTGTTGACATCTTAAAGAAAAGGGTAAACCTGATGTTTTCAGAAATCAGAATCATTTATTCAACGTAATTACGAGTATCATAGATGAACTTGTTAAAGATCAATTTAACATTTTAGAATCTACGTCATTTCGCAAGGTGTTATGGCTGAGGAGAAGGAATGACAAAAAATTGCAACAACAACACATCATTTAAATCAATATAAATCAATCAATCACATTTAATACCAGACATTTTTATCATTAGTCTTATTTACATAAAGCTTTTTTACATAAAGTAGCTTCACATTAGCTTTAAATTTGTTTACTGACAAATTCAAAATATTGTTTGGTATTTTATTGTAAAAACGTATACATAACCCCACAAAGATGAATGTAATTTAAAACAAGTTGTAAGTATCCTTATATGGCTTTCGCTGATTCTCGTTCATTATTGATCCTAAATGCCCTTGCTCTTGGCCTTGACAGTATCCTTAAGAGGTTCGCCATGTTTCGCCGACTGCTTCGCATCCCTCAAAGGTCAATGTTGAACATACATCTTAAGGATAAATAATGCTTGTACGCCGAAGCAGATGGAACGAGGATTCTTGATTGGCTTCTTTATCAAGCTGTGAGGATTCAGATTTAGTTAAACTGATATCTGCTAAAATTTTAAAAACTACTGCCGTTTTCATGACGCAATTTTAATAAAAAAAGGGTGTCTGTTAAACGATACGATTGAAGTCTAGGAATAAAGTACCTAAATGTTTTCCTCTCTGTACGGAAGAAGAATATTATGTAGAGATTATTTTATTTACTTAAATACTTTATTGAATATAATTAAATATTTTACCTGTTTGTGTGTCCTATACTCCAGAATAAAGGCTTATTTTCTTTCTCTGCAGTGTCGAAGGTAATTTTACGTAAAAATTTATGATTAAAAGTACACCTATGTGACCTACTGACTAAAGATATTTTTTAACTAAAGATAATAATTGTTCTATCACTATCATAAGAATTCGAATAACAATTAAGGGTAAAGTAATTTAAGGCAATAAGGATTCAATACCTAGACAAAATTGAACTTTTCTTCAAGATGGGATCTAAGAAGTTTCTTTCAGCTTCACGACATCGATTCCACATTCATGATTATTGGCGAAAGTTCCCGATATGACCGCTAAAGGCGCGATGGTTCGGAAAGTTTGCTCGTTTCATATCTAATGTGGGGTTCTTAGATTCATTGACATCAATTTTTATAGTTCTGAATTGATGCCGTTACTCGGAAGAATAAAGAGTGTGAAAAGTATTCATACAAAAGTACATAAAGTCAGACGTATCCTCGTCGGTGTGAGCTCAACCGCAAGCCATCAATATGAAATATTCAATTCATACACTGTAGAATTACATGGTGACAGATTATCAACCATCGGAAAAGTTTTCAGTGTAGATATTTATCGAAATCGAATATTTAATCTAATAGTTAACTTTGTTACAAAATAGGACAATAGACAAAACCACACATGGTTTAGCATAAAACAATAATTGGGGCAATTTAAAATAAAAGAAAATCACATCTTTTTTAAATAAATATACTTTTCCTTTTAAAGCAAAAGGCGTTAATATATCTGAGGACATAACTGAATATGGTAACATATCGATTCAATGTAGGTCAGGTCTCCTGCGTCACATCCTACTAAGAATTATATTACCCTAGAGCCTTCCATGGACAGTGTGCTATACAAATGTCAATACGTCCATATATAACGTATTATGTGAATTATTGTATTTATTCGTATTGCGCATCATCTCAGATAAAAATCATAGAGAGAACCGACCCATAGGGTGCCAATAGCAACAACCACTAAAAGAGGGAAAACGTTTACCACGACAGCATGGTCGGTATTAGGGTCCTCACGTGTTTTCTGAGTTGATTAGGCGTCTCCGAGTCTATCGTAATCTATTCTAGAATCTAGGATTGTAAATTATGTCTTTCGGACGTCGACATTATCCATTTTATTCTTTATCTGTACGATGGTATATATACTTCATTTAATTGGTCTAAATTTCAGTGGTTTCACCTTTACAAATCTATAAAGGATTATCAAACAAAATCTGGGCCTGACGGTTACGCACGAGTACCTTTAGGAATAATTAGGAACAACAAACAAGCTTAAGATTTAGACCTAGAATGACGTAATGTGTGAAATTGTTATCCTTCCTATCTCATCGTTCGCACACTGCTAAGGATCGTGATACGTGACTGTACATAATCTTCCTACATTGGGTCCTGGAATTATGTACAGCATGAACCGACGCATGTATGTACTATATGATATCATATGAGTGGTAATATTGTATTCTACCGTGGTTAGATGACGAAATTGTGTAAGGATCTAAATGCTTGTTGAGGTCAATCCTCTCTTTTATCTTGTGGGTTCTGAGATAGATGACCAACCTCAAAACAAGTGCAGCTGCTTGTCATTCCCGGCATGGCATAAAATCCGACAGAGGAATTGTGTCCTTTCTAACATAATGGACAATTGTTATGTGCTGATCATGTCACCATAAGGTTCGTCATAACCGTCTTAGGACCTTATCAACAGTGACTGCTGGTTGTCTTCAAATTAGTTGTGGCTCTGCCCACCCCATTGGGAATTACAGGCGTGAGTTTACGTATGTATGTAGAAACTACACCAAATGTAGTGGTCAAACACGAGTCTACGTAATGCAGAGGCTTATGTTCTTCTATACATCATTTTAATGGCTAACTCATATACCTACTCAGAGACAAATATCTTAAAGCTAGTTTGCTCTTTACCACACTGGAGTTAAGTGCCTTGGATAAATGCCAACCAATGCTTCATAAGCAACAAAAAACTAATAAAGTTGAGAGTATGCCTAAAAGAAATTCTGTCTAAAGTCATAGTAGAATAAATATTAACTGTAATATTATATTTTGAGACATACGTAACATTATAGGCGAAATTGGAAAGTAAGTCAACACAAAGACAAAAAATATTGAAATCCATAATGCTACAATGCCTATATTTTTGTAGCGTAGAAACGTAACAAAATCATTAATTCAATACTAGCTTTAACATTTTCAAGTTAAAGTTCGAAATAAAGTAAAGAAATCGGCGGTAAAAATATACAAATATTCCAACAGAATACGAAAGGCTTTCAAAGTTGGAAAACTTGTAAGTAAAGCAGATAAATGGAAACATGTTATCATTGAATTCACCATTAAAGTACTATTTTGTGTAGAAGCAAACCAATTTACAATCACAACGCAAATTAAGAGCCATGAATATGGTTATTGGATATTAACTTCATGTATTAATGGCGGATTGTTCGTCCTCGGAGCTGCAAATTAAATGCAGCTCATTTGGCAAATAAACAACAACGTGTGAACATTATGATCAATATATCATAAGCTTTATTTATACTGTACGGTGGTGATTTCAATATGAAACATAAATACGCGATAACGATCTGTGAAGTAGAACACTCACTCAAACAACGTGCAGTGTAACAGCGTCATGAAGTAAGCTCCATACATACTACTATTGTAGAATATAAAAATAATATTCACTCACCCACGCAGATCACACTTGCTCATTTGCTCTCACTCACATTTTCTTTTAATTATTTTTTCTTTTTAATGTGTTTATATACCTATATATTTACCATGTTTTAAAATCGTATGTAAAAGATGTGTCAAAACCTTCGTATGGAGTATAGCCCTCTATGGATGTGAAACTTGGACACTGACACAGAAGGACAGAGAGAGACTCGAGGCCTTTGAAATGTGGTGTTGGAGGAGGATGGAAAGAATAAGTTGGACAGAAAGGGTTACAAATGAGGAAGTGCTAGTAAGAGTAAGGGAAAAGAGACAAATACTGAGAATTATTGAGGACAGAAGAGGCAAGATGATTGGACACCTAATAAGACACGACGAATTCATTAAAAACATCATAGAAGGAAAGCTAGAAGGAAAGAGAGGAAGGGGAAGACCAAGAAGAGCTTACATGGAACAGATTAAAGAAAAGGTTAACGTCGTGTCTTATAGGGAAGTCAAGGAATTGGCCTTTGATAGACTGGAATGGAAAATGCTACACCGACAAGAGCGTGGCTCTTAAATTGATGATGATGAAAATCGTATGTATACCAAAGGGGAGTTGCGGAGTCATTCCCAACAAAAGTACTCTAGTTACTTACTGGGAAGTCTCGACAACAAACTTCGCTACAATTATGAGAAATAAACTATTTTTAGTTTAATATTAAATAGTTTGTATTTAATACTAATTTCATTTAGTTTAATATTTAATACTAATTTCATTAAAAGTTTTAACTGCCATTGTGTTATCTACCGAAAAGGAAAGGGACGGATGATTGACAGCTGTTAATTTTAATTTAAAGCAAACGAATGATGAACCCGGGCAAATCAAATAGGCATCTCATAATGAGCCAAGCAGTTTGGACGTGTACGGTTAATTTAATTCGGCGGATAAGAAAATGACAGGTAGAATATTAGATGGTGTGTACTGAAATCAGCGCCATTATGTGTTTCAGTAGAATTGATACAACACGCTCCGTTTGAAAGAGTCGATCAAGAGGAAACATGATGGAGACCTTACCTGTAACCTACATGACATGGCTGCACTATTTTTCAAAAGAGAATACCAAACAACCCTGCGACACGAGTCTAAAGGCTTCACCTTTTACTGATAAGACGATGTGACTGTCTCGTTGAGGAGCGCGGTGGCGCAGCGGTTAACGCGCTCGGTCTGAGATTGTTGAAGTAAAGCAACTTTCGCAAAAGCCGGTCATAGGATGGGTGACCACAAAAAAAAAGTTTTCATCTCGAGCTCCTCCGTGCTTCGGAAGGCACGTTAAGCCGTTGGTCCCGGCTGCATTAGCAGTCGTTAATAACCATCAATCCGCACTGGGCCCGCGTGATGGTTTAAGGCCCGATCTCCCTATCCATCCATAGGGAAGGCCCGTGCCCCAACAGTGGGGACGTTAATGGGCTGATGATGATGATGATGATGTGACGGTCTCTGCCGAGCTTAATCACAACCTATGAGGAAGTGCTAATACAGGTACTATCAATATCATGTTTTTGCTGCTTTGCTCACAAAAAGCTTATCTGGTGCATTACCTCCCGATCCCCTCGAAGAGTGACAGTTATTGAAACACAAACCCCCGTCAGACATTTTCAATAAAGAAATACGTAAGCAAGTAAATCCCACGGAATAAATAACAGGAGACAGTTGGAAACTGCGTCGAATAGTCTCGACATCTCTAGGGCGAGTTTTTATATTTGGCAACACTCTCGGGGGATGGACAACGATATTAGATATTGCTCGTAAGCTCAATACTCATATCTCGCGAACAAGGAACATGTAATGTTGTTTACAACTTTTCCTGACGCGGTAATGGTTTGCGATTGGAACAAAACTCGATCAAACGATGTGGGGAGGACGCGTTATGAATGTAGATAGATACCCATAAATAAATGGTTTGCGATTTTTAAACTATTATTATTCTCAATGAGATGTGCGTTTAAGTCTATCTTACCTGAATTTGCCTTCTGTTGTTTAAAATATATTTCAGTCTCTGAGCGATATGGCCGCCTCTTTTTTGGTGCAATAAAGTGCAATTGTATTATAATAATTGTATAATTCTCACGCATTTTATATTGGGAATTTCGCGCTTTTCTTGCAAGCGATGCTTTTGCATAAAAATAGGTGGAGAGGAGCGAGTGCATATACTATACACTTCTGCCTACCCCTTCAGGGAAACAAGCGTGATGCAATACGTTATGCTTTTGCGAAGTTGTACAGAGTAGTAGGTTTATTCAAATACAAACGTGTCAATATTGTGCAACGGCCTCTGTGATCAAGTGGTTAAGCGTTGGACGCACGATCCAAAGGTCCCGGGTTCGAATCCCGGTGGGGACCTATCACAAAAATCACTTTGTGATCCCTAGTTTGATTAGGACATTACCAGATTGTCAGAAAGTAAGATGATCCGTGCTTCGGAAGGCACGTTAAGCCATTGGTCCCGGTTATTACTTACTGATGTAAGTGAGTAATATGAGCCATGACATGGGCTTTGGCAGCTCAATTATAACCTTGACATCAGGGTTGATGACGTTGGTAATTCACCTCACAACCCACACATAGAAGAAGAATATTGTTATACCTATTTCAACGTGTCAGGGAGTAATGATCATCTATTGTATTCCGATTTCCGATTGCGAAGTTCATGTAGTTCTCTCTGTTATCAAAGCTATTTAACAGTAACATTTTGGCCTTCACCATTAACATTAATAAGAGGAAACTCTACTGTAATATGAAATTAATAACTTCAAAGTTATCTAACAATATTAACAAACTCTAATTTCTCCAAATCCAATTACTGAAAGGTTAATATGGAAAATGAAAATAGTCAAACTTATTAATTAGATTCGAAATAACTTTATGTCTAATATGAAGGCGTATTTTCAAATTAATACCTGTAATAATTTTACGGTAAGGTTTATACAAAACGGTTATTCGTAATTAATCTAAACTGACATAGACTTTTTTATTATTATTATTTTTATTATTACATAATGGTATGTTTACAATGCTATGTATGTGATGTGAATGATGAAGAAGCAGTAAGTATAATTATTGTTCAAAAATGTTTAGCGACCTACATATAAGGCCGGTCTTACTTTGGATGCGTTTTCGTACGAATTCGCCCACGCGTACGAATACGAAAGCACGTTACGACTCTAGCTATGGAGGCGGCAAATCAGCTCGCGACAAAAAACACTTCAGCCGGGTCTGCATGACAACCTCGCGAATTATATCTAGCGGTTGGACCGATAAATGATACGAATGCTATCTACGTAGATGGACGTCAAACGGCTATTGGTCGAAGCGTTCAATATATATCGCGCCGCGCGCGGCGCGGTTGTCATGCAAAGCCGGCAGGACCCCGATACCGACTCTGCCGGCGTGGTCGATGATATTCCTCATTCGACGCTTACCGCTATCGACCCACTAGGCTCGATTAATTCTTTCAAATATGATCCCCTCAGACGACGCCCTGAACCACGGTTCGCGCTCATCTGGGCATCTTCAGATTTTTGTAATTAAATTTTGTAATTAATGCCATTCGCAGAAAATCTACAATAAGTCACGTAAAAAAGTACATGTACTGACATCCCAATTTAAAGTACCTACTATGAGAATGCCCGCACTATTTTGTTCACAGCCCTAATAAAGACCACAAAGTCAAACGGCGTTGCTTTCAGATATAAATAATTATTCCCGCGGTAAGCCAATAGCAGTGAAATATTGCCGTAGCGCCCCATTAATGTCTCAATACACGATTTACCGTCATCCGACTACTGGAAACACATTTATTTAGAATCCACATGGAAAATGTAAAAAGCGATGAAAGACTGCTGATTGCGAACTTTTTGATTTATATTTATTGACTAGCTTATAAAGAAGACAAAATGAAATGATTCTGCATGGTAGCAAAACGGTTTTTTCACAAAATTTTTGTTTTGTCCAAAAACTTCATATAACGGGTGTAAATGACATCGTAACGAAAACCTTGAGGGATGAATCAGACCATGATTCTCAGTCGATATCAAGTATTCTGAATCATCCCCCTCAGTATTCGTTACGGTGTCGCTAAAACCCATACATACTTGTATTGCTACCTGTACGAACTTGTACGGGGTGTAAGTGACATCCTAACGAATACTGAGGGGTATCATTCAGAGTTAATATCAAGAGGAATTTTTCATCGCAAAAGTATAGAATTGAAAATATTTAAAAAAACACAAACAATTACATGAATTTTGCGACGGAAAATTCCACTTATTATTAACTCAGAATCATGGTTTGTCACTAACACCCTGTATTATATGTATCAACATTGTTGTCAAGCAAAACGAGGCAGAATAGACTAATTTAGATATCAAATCTCCTTTTAAAAATAAATAGGTACCTAAGTAACATTATTTAAATGACAAGAGGCAATTCTAATGCCAGTAACCTAAAAAGCTTGGCTACGTCCAGCAGTGGGTCGTGTGCTGGACTCCATCCTCCCTCAATTGATTTGACCGATAAAACCGGTAAAAATACCGAATCTTTCCCATTAAAAAGTACCTAATAAGTACTTAAAGACACAAAACTATAAGAACGGAAATAATATCCAAATAAAACACAAAACGTACGATCTCATTATCCCAGGACAAAGATTAAATAATAAAACAGAAACTTAATGTACTACGGACAGAGGAGAGTAAGGTTATTTTGGACTTCCGAATTTTTCCAGTCACGGTCTAGTAACCTCGTGGTCATACATTTCTCTCCGTATAAATACAATAGATTGGCTGGTCCGTTCAAATATAGAAGGTAGTAGCCTAGATACGCTTTTCTATTGGATTCGTACAATAAAGTTACAACTTAGTAGTTCTGTCGGTAAATGGGTAACCGTTTCATAGTATCAAAGTTGCAACTCCACTTGAGCGTAACCGGCATAATCAGAGCGAACAGAGAGGATTTCTTGCTTTGTGTTGATACACTCGGGTCAGACAGAAGGCAAGAGGGTAACCACTGCTCTATTTTTTCCCTAAAAAAGTAGCATGGAGAATGTTACACTGACAAGAGCGTGGCTCTTAAATTAGTGATGTGATGTGTTGATACTTTTAAAACTACGTTCACTAGGTCACCAAATCCATGCCGCACGTTGCTATGGCAACTCATAATTCGTAAACGCCAACGCTCCGTACGATTTGTCCGGTCTAATTTTGATCCACACCGACCTCGTCAGTTCTTCAGTATGTCTTTGTCGATCAAATGACGACGCCTTTCGGGGGTCGAATATCTAAAGCGAATCAAAATGCTTAGCATCTTTGCTAACTCAGGTACTTTTAACCCGCCCTGGAGAATCTCTTTCCCTTTCAAATTGGCTTTATACAAAGTGTACAGTACAAAGAGTAAATTAAATCGAAAAAAATCTGATTCGGACGGGATTTGAACCCGCAGCTCTTGTCGAGCCGGGACGAGCGTGTTTACCATTCGTCCTCCTCCTGTCCATGCTAAATTCTTTCGATCTACTTGTGTATCGTCATTAAGCCGACGCTGTTCAAGTTCTGTCCGAGTCAGATTTTTTTCGATTTAATTTTCTCTTTGTGAGTTTCCCTAAGCGCGAGTGCTATATAAACAAAAATCAGTATAAAGAGTGTTTGAATTCGAAAGTGCCTCTACTTAGCAGCACACGTAGTTTTTAAATGCGAAAATATACTTACCCATTAATTAAAGGCAATGTTCGAAACTACAGTCCAGTCGTACTCTTTATATTATGTCAATGATTACGACCCTAAGCCTGGGGATCTGTTAGGGATTTGTTGCTATTCAATAGACGATGACGTGTTACTATTTCCATTCGACAGTTTTATTTTATACTGTTTTGCTTACTTATTTGCGACTGTTCGCGACCATGAATATGACTTATACAAAATATTTTTTAAAAACTTCACCTAAACTTGTGTCTCTTGATTGTATTTTTCATTACAAAAAATGAATTCTTATTGGAGCAGTGCGCGTAGAAAAGCCGATGACGAATAAATTATACCTCAAGAACTCAGCTTATGCATTTCTCACATAAAAAAGGAAACAAAAGCACAAAGAATTTAAACCCAAAAAGCAAATCCGACGCGAAATCATTCGCTGAGTGGAACCTCACTTTGTAGGAATGAATAATGGAAACCCATTTAAAATGTTAAGACCTACAAAACTGCAGGAAAAACCAAATCCACGAAGCAACCCCAGTGTGAAATATTTTATGAATGCTTTTATACACAGCTTAAATAAATGTGGTGCGCACAGAATATGTGACTTGTGCAAAACGCGTACATTTTACTTCGGTTTAATTTAAATTCAAATACATTTTCTGTTCAAATTGAACGAGGTTACGTTTATGTTAGTTTTCCCTTTTGCTTTTATATATAACGATATAATATGTTTCTTTTTTGTTACCTATGGGCGATAGGCTTATCGTTCCTTGTCACCGTAAGGTTCATCATTACAATTTTAGGAGTTTGTATCAACAGTGGCTGCATCATCATCATCAGCCCATTAACGTCCCCACTGCTGGGGCACGGGCTTTCCCTATGGATGGATAGCGAGATCGGGCCTTAAACCATCACGCGGGCCCAGTGCGGATTGATGGTTATTAACGACTGCTAATGCAGCCGGGACCAACGGCTTAACGTGCCTTCCGAAGCACGGAGGAGCTCGAGATGAACTTTTTTTTGTGGTCACCCATCCTATGACCGGCCTTTGGGAAAGTTGCTTTACTTCAACAATCGCAGACCGAGCGCTTTTACCGCTGCGCCACCGAGCTCCTTCATAATACATGATTATATTTAGGCAAGTATTATCAAATACCTACTATGGTACTCTTTTTACCGTGATGTACATAAGTATGTATACAATTTAATACCACGAATCGCTTAGCCTCACTTATGCCAGAGTCACGTAAGGACGGCTTTATGCATTTCGTAAGAAACTTATTACTTTATTTTATATGTGTGTACAAGAGGTCCTCGACATGAGACGTGGGCGTAAAGCAGAAATATTTAATAAACCTACACAATGCGTACAAACAGACTTTAGACTTTTTGTTTGATGTTTTGGGTTTGAGACGCAATTTAGAAATGCTAAAACCACCACGCTCATTATTCTTGATGTATTATTCTAGATCAGTTAAGCTCAGCTGTCCAATGTCGCTCAGACATAACAAATGCTAGGATTTGTACATTGTTTACAAAGGTTCAGTGTGTTTATTGTAATATATTTTTTTATATCACAGCAAAAATAATAATCCCATTTTTAGGTATGCAGCTGAGCCTTTACACAGACCGTCTTTTATTTTCATATTTCGGTAGAAATAAAAGAGAATAATGTGATTTGAAAGGTTATTTTTTTTAATTTCCCTTCATATACATGAAAACACCGAGAAACGTTATATTGTTATATTTAATTTCAACAAAATTACCCAAATATGTACTTATATCAATTTTCCAAGCATCTTTACGCGAGCTTATCTCATCCTGAACACACTCAGTCACTTTTATGTGTACTATGTGTTCCGTGTCTCAACTGCGTAATATATGACGAACAACAGTCCCATGCATACAAATATTATTCTAACAAATGTCCGGGTATATCACGGTTGGTAGGACTTGAGATTCGACTATTTGTGACTAATTGTCATACATTATGCATGACACCATCCGCCGCTTCTGGTAGTGAAGCTGTGATTGCTAAGTGACTGAACGGGCAAAGGGAACGATTGCAAAGCGATGGTACAGAATGGATACAACTAGACATTGGAGCATTGTACCTATTCTAAATGGCTGAGTTTTTGGAGCCCATGCGGGTATCGTGTCGTTTTGAGCGTTTCGGAGCGCCGTATGCTCGGTTGCATTACTATTTTGAAAACGCGTTTACAACGTGGGTTTTATATCTAACCGTTTTTTACTAGAAGAAAAAGCAACTTTGTATTATTTGTATGTTTTTTCTATAAAGAACATAAACATCTTTATCGTACTACTATATAAGACGACAATCAAAAATTACTTACTAAGCGGTCCCCAGCCCGCATCGATACTTCTTTCTACGCATCGTGAAAATAATTACATACACGTAGTTTATTTAGCAGATATTTTTGATTGCGATCTGTGCATTGCACCAACCCAACCGCAAAGTGATGGAACGAAACGTTATTCGTAGATTTGTCATCAAAAGTAATATCTGTCCCGGCGCGGTTGGGTTGAAGCCAATTGTATACTAGCTACTGAAAGTGGTATGAAACACGGGTAGCACTTTACGACATTCCATTCCATTACACTAACCGCAACGCGGTATGTGACAAAGAGAACCATAAAATTTAAATTAAAACAGTAAATGTTGAGAGATTCTGAACTTAATATATGAGAGTACACAATACTTGAAAGTCAAGTTCTTATTTAGCTAGATTTTTCACTGACACAATAAATAAATAAATAAAAAATAAATAAATAATTTTCTTAACCGAATTAACCTTTTAAAAAGTAACGCAAGTTAGAGGTTAAAAAAGTAACGTCTTCCATTCATCTCAATACCCACACATAGTAATATCACTGAATATAGGCAAAACGAAATCACTAGAAGATAAGTTACAGACACTTATAGTACTTGCGATAGAGATGGGGCCTGTTTAATAAAACTTACAATTGTAAATTACAATGACAATTTGATGTACATTGCTGAGTTTGTGATCACAAATATTTTGCAGTTTCATATTAGCTACGTAATGAACTACAAATTGTCGTTGTAATTTACAATTGTAAGTTTTATTAAACAGGCCTCTGATCAGTTATGGTGCTTTGACATATATAACATAAACTCACGACTATATTCCAAATGGAGTAGACGGAGGTACGGGCACGAGTACCAATATGTATACATTTTGAAACCATGTCACATTAACTTTTTTCACAAATTAAACCGTAAGTCTCATTAAATGTCAAATATGATAGTGCGACAGGGTTCCAAAGTGGGTACATGATACTGCTTATGACTGTACAGCCATCCCAAGACGAACTAAGTGCCTACGCCTCACCGAACTATAGACCATCGTGATAAGTAGTGACCGTATCGCCATCATCGCCGTGCCGTTCTAGCACTTTGGTATTTTCATTATGCTTAACTGAGAACTTGTGTCGCGACTGCACCAGTCCTCTATCTAAGTCCTATAAGTTAGACCAAAGTGATATCTTAGTCGACTTCAACGACATACCCGGAATGATAAAGCTGCACGGAACGTTTGAAGCTTATCTTCTAGTTCCGTCCTCATACGGGCGATTATTTTAACCGGGCAAAAGCTCTCCATTCGAACCCTCCAGAATGCCAGAAGCAAATCCGCAATAAGTCACGACAAAAAGAAAAAATAAAGGACCGCGTTTTAACATTTTCAGAGCTCTTTATATTGCAGTTGCGATTAAAATGAGGAACCAGCGGAGGAATAGACAAAATAGTCGTAGTAACTCATAACGACCACACTACACACATAATAGCGTAGTTTCCAACTAGTCAGATCAGATACATTTTACTGAACGTCAAAACACGAAATTACTATGGAATTTGTATGAAAAAGTAACCTGTGACGTCATTGAAAAACGCGACAAAATGTCGCACTTACCTAGTATTATATTTTGCTTTATTAAAATTCATAAATACGATAAATAGAAAAAATAATACGTTTTTTGTCACCTTCAGATCTGTCTTTATTTAGCAATCAGAATTTCATTCTTTTACTTTTGATGGGTTTGCTCTTGGCCCCAGACTTGCCCGAAGACATTGACGAGGCCTAAGATGGAACGAGCTCGCCCAGAAGGTGCCTGTTGACTCTGGCCTTGAAAGCACCCGGGTTATATGCATTCGGAAATACAGAAGACGGCAAAGAATTCCGTTCATAATTTATCTTTGACCTAGTAAACTACCCAATTGTTTTCATTAGAAAGCTATACAATTTGTGACAATAGTTATTTATAATCTCCTTAGCGTTATTTCGTTTTCACGGTGTCCGTTTACTTATGATTAATTTTACAGGTCCGATTGTTTATACAGAAACGACTGCCTATTTGACCATCTAACACGCCAGAATACGATAAATACGTGGGAAGAGTGACTACATTACATAGCGATTTGATTAGTCAACTTGATGATTTAAATAATTAATAATAACAATAAGCTTCTGTACCTACTAACTTTTGCTCTAGATACATCGCGATAACCTCCAAATGATAAACGAGCCGTCATTATCATTATAGACTAGGCTCCAAAAATTTCCTCTCTGCAAAACGATATGCAACTGATTTTCTTTTCACATGGGGGAAATTTTTTGCCGGTACTCTTTTGTCCCTAGTTACAGGGTATTTTTAGGAAGACACATGTAGACACTTTATGGACAGACAGGAACCCAATTTCCGAGTTCAACGTCGACGAAACAAAAGCGGCTAATGAGTAATTCAAGGCTAAACAATGCGGATTGTGGCCCATTGTCAGATACCTATTGTCACATTGCACGTGTAAGTTTACATAATACGGTTTCCAACGATCTAATTACCAAGTACACAAACTGGCCGTCGTGGTCTAGTTGATGTGCGTCGGACTCAAGGTCCTGAGGTCCTAAGTTCGGACTCGGTGGGGAGATAATCACAAAAATCACTTTGTCACCCTTATCAGCCTGAGTTGTGTGAGAGTTAGTAATGAGCCGCCATAGGCCCCTGACACGGCTCATGTAACGACTTCATACTGAGGTGAATACAGTACCCGGGACCGACTGTTGAACTTGCCCACCGATGCACGAATCACCTTATTTTCGGACAACCGGGTCATCAGCCTGCAATGCCCTAACCAAGGTCCTAATCAAGGTACATCGGTGGGCATGTTCAACAGTCGGTCCCGGCGACTGTATTCACCTCAGTATGTAGTCGTTACATGAGCCATGTCAGGGGCCTATGGCGGCTCATTATTAACCCTGACACCAGGCAGGCTGATGAGGTCGGTCGTTGATCTCACAATCCACACGAGTAAAGAAGAATTACACAAGTACTTCTAACAACAATTTCAGGCAAAAAATATTAGAATTTTCCATTCACCTACTCATCTTTTATACTATCCAATTTGTATTCATCAACGTAGGCTATTCAAAATCTTAAGTTTAATTTTAGAATTAAGTTTCAGGGAAATCACGATATTATTGCTGTGGATGTTGACAAAGACATAATTCTTTAGATGAGAAACTTACAGACACTTTTGGTAGATATTTAAGGTCTTAAGGCCCAAAGTTCTTATAAAATCCAAACCCGATCAGCTATTGTGTCTGGAAATCTTGCTTAATATGAGTTCATCAAGGCATCTCTGAGTGATACCTGTGTCCGGCCAAGTAGTTAATGCCATCCTGAGGTAAACTTACAAATCAATGAAAGAATGAATGAAGATTGATGTATGTGGAGGAAGCAAGAGAAGTATGTCAGGATCGGAGCAAATGTAATTCCATAGTATCTTCTTACCTCGGTGGGAAATAGGTGTGAGTTTATATAATTATGTATATACAATAAGTCAAGTTAAAAAAACAGATTAATCAACGGCATTTTAATATCCAAGTCTTTCTTTTTGTCGTTTCATAAAACAAAAATAAACCTCAAAAGAACATAAAACTAATTAAAACAATATAAGCTTACTATCTCCCAATTAACACAAAAACAATAAAAAGAAGTAAGTTAAAACAATATAATTACGATGCCTGAAAATTTTCAGAGATGACAGGAGAATCTTCTTCTATCGTGTGGGTTGTGAGGTGAATTACCAGCCTCATCAATCCTGGTGTCAGGGTTACTATTGAGCGGCCAAAGGCCCCTGACATGGCTCATGTAACGACTACTTACATCAGTAAGTAGTAAGTGGGACCAACGGCTTAACGTGCCGTCAGAAGCACGGATCATCTTACTTTTTGTACAATCAGGTGATAAGCCTGTAATGTCACAAAGTGATTTTTGTGATAGGTCCCAACCGGGTTTCTACCCCACAAAAAGAGGAGAATAATTTTCATAATTAATTTCAACACTTCGTTTAATGTTTGTCTTGGGAGCTGTATCGCTTAATTTCTGATTATGAATAACTGCTGACCTTTGAGCAGTTTAATATTAAAAGAAACATTTCATTTTAAACCTAGGTTTCATTTTAAATATAATAACTTAATTCTAGAAGTAAGTTATTCTAAGTAAGTTAATCTTTCTGTTCCGCTAAGAAGATATTTTCCTATTCTGGAGCATTGTAGTGGAGTATGCTCTATAACCTCCTGTTCATTGGGGGGAGGCGTGTACCCAGCAGTTCGACGTATATAAACTGTTAATGTATTTAAATTTTCCTGTTCTATTTAATAACGAATATTCCAATATATTGGTATCTCGGCCGAAGATCTTAAAGATTTTAATTGGACGCCCTTTTATAAGCTTCTTAATTAAAATAAAATAAAAAGTAACTAGTATCGATCTTCAGCAATGGAACTATAAGATTTTAAATCAAATCAATATAAATACCTACAACATTTCTGCAATCTCCGACCTCCTTGGATCATCGTGTATGATGCTTTATAAGTACATAATGTGCAGACCCAATAAGCCGTTATTCCCTATCGCTCAACTTTACGATGATGATGTCGATCGAGCTGGAATATTTTCTTAGGCCTCGTACAACCTACGAACAAATTCGCAGTGCCGTCGTCGCCAATCGCACGGTGCACAGTATCGACGTAGACGCGACAAGTATCGTCTTAAAAACGATTTGAACAAATAATTCTTCAAAAAGAAGACATTACTCGAAATTCGCGAAATTCAACGAATCTACAACGATATCGTGCATAATGAGGATTGTATTTCAATCAATCGACCCTAGTGGGCCGATAGTGATAAGCGCTGAAAGAAGAAAAACGTCTAAAAAGATCGAAAAATCATTAAAAAAGGTCGGTATTAAGTCCAAATTGAATCCTTCTAGAATAGACGTTACGGAGCTGGATACTATTGAATCCTTCTAGAATAGACGTTACGGAGCAGCGACATGAGACAGCGACGATGTAGGATTTGGATGTTTGATGGTTCTCTCATATTTTAACAAATTACCGAGATCCAGCGAATTCGCAGCAAACGAGATAAGGAGAATTCGGCGGCGCAAGCTGCACGAGGCTTTACCCAGTCGGCAAAGTCGCGGCTGGAGCCGACAATGAGGCGTCAGTGAAGTAATGAAATCACCTCTAATGCACTAGAGAAGACTATAAACCCGTTGTAGACGCAATAAATTCAGATTACGGCCCCGACTTGCATTCAAGTGCAAATTCTCATTTCTTAGCCGCGTCACTGTCACAATTTTCGACTTTAGCTCGCCGATGTGTTATAAGTTTTGTGTGTCATGTCATGTTATTGTGATCGTCAAAAGTTATCAGAGACAATTTTGATTCTATTACAATCAAAGCTTGAAAGCGTTTAAGTTTAAAAGGTTTAAAATTACGGTACCAATTTGATTAAGCCCTAATACTCGTACCTATGTTCAAAGAGCAGCAAAGGCAGAGTGGTCAAACCTCATTAAAATATTTCCTCGATACAAAAAAATCAGACACTGGTAGACGAAATTTATTTTAACCATAATAGTCGTTGTATTTGTGATCTTTCAATTAATTCCACACCCCATTCAGTTGATTGAGGGGAGACCTGTGCACGACAGTGGGACGTTTATGTTATGTCAATTAATTATCTGAATATCTTATACATCCGTATTCGGCCACAGTGGTAACACAGCTTTCGATAATACCCATGTTGCTATGACAACTCAGCGAAAATGCCGATGCTTTATCCCCTCTAATGCCATTCAAAAAACTAAACGCGCATCATAAAGCAGAATATCAAAAAATCACAAACCTGCCATTCTGATTCGGAGACGCGACTTTGTCTCCCTGTACGAGGAACAAGGACCCTCGATCTGCGTCCAGCAGTATGGATACATTCTGCAGGATCTTGTGGCACAGCACCCGCACTTCCAACTCGTTGCAGATGTCCTTCACCTGGGAACAAAATAATACAATTTTTATTAATAATTCAAACCTTCAGGTTAGGTTAGCGGATCCCGTGAAATGAAAACGAGATGACACTAGGGAGATGGTTAGGTTAGGCCTTGTAGTACAACCTGGTTTCCAAGATTTGTGCCCGGTTAATGGCAATAGGCTCGTTCTCTAATAAATGGGGCTTAAACATAGCTCGCGAAGAGTAGGCGTATATATTATACACTTCTGCCTACTCCGAGAATATAGACGTGGTGCTATGTATAAAGCACTGAACTATGACAAATGCACCACTGAATAGCCATATTGCCTTCTCTCTACTTTTCAGTTTAGAAACATAAGTGTGATTCAGACACCTACTGGATAAGACAAGTTTAGTTTAGTGTGCTTCATCTTGAGCCACATTGTCACTTACCATCAGGTAAGATTGTAGACAAATACGAAACTATTAATATGCAAAAAAAAAATCTTCACAATGTTAGATCAAGTGATTATCCAAGTCGTAGATTCAGTATAAAACAATCTCACACACGCTATAGTTTAATATAAAAGGATAAAAGCATAGTACGGTCACGAGCATTAATATGTATACACTTTGATACCATGTCACATTAACTTTATTGACAAATTAAACCGCAAGTCTCACTAAATGTCAAATATGATAATGCGACAAGGTTCTAAAGTGGGTATATGATATTGCTCATGACTGTACCTAAACAGATAAAACATTTCATCCCGATTCTTCCCACCACTTCGTATCGATAAACCCTTTCATCAGTTGTTGTGTACAAAAAACGACGCAAAAACAATCTACGCAGAATTTTTTCGCCGAATATCCAAAACAATAAACAAACACGAAGTTTTACAATTCGCATTCTTAATATCAATTGTACGGTAAATTCCCAATAACAAAATTTACATATAAACTGTTTCTCTAAACTAATAGTCTGATGAAATCAAACTCAACTTGGATCTGCAGAAGTTCTGTCGGGTCCCAAATTTCATCTCCTGAGACAACATTTCACCAAGTCAGAAACTTGGTTTACTTAGCCATTAGCTAGTTAGACCAAGAATTAATTAACTCCCGCGATTATTTAAGAGCAGCAGTCGTTTACTTGGCAAATAAACAAACCGCTGTTGTGGTCAACAAATCAATATTGCCAAAAGGGTCTTGAAAATCCGAAAGGTTTGGATATTGTGATTGAAGCAACAACTTAAGTTACTTTTTACAATAAGTCATACTAACAGATCTACTTCTACATTATATCAGGGTTTATAAGAATCATCTCATATAGGTTAAATTCCCTTATGTAAAAAATATTTGTCCCAAAATAAATACTATTAAAAAAACAAAATGGGAGATGTCGGCGATATTCTGTAGGCGTTATGAAAGTAATAATAGTGTTGTGCAAATGTTTGCTAAGGATGACAGGTCGGGAAGTTTGGTCTTGTCCACCCACACTGGTCTGAGCTCTAGTCCGATTTCCGAACTAATTTCCGGACCAGACGTATACATCTGCATTTCCACGGACTCACTAATAGAATTGATAAACTGGCTGAAACGAATCTAGCTTGTATAGGTCCATTTAATTGGAAATTGAGCAAGGTATAATCTGCCTGAGAGCTTACGACTGATTTGCACTCTGAAGTTGGTGAATAGATGAGATTTTTAAGAATAAAGATAGAGTTTCTTTTTAATTCGATTTTACTCGCCGTTTGATTCATTTGAAAATGTCATATTACGGCTGTTTTTTTCGCGACAAGCAATAGCTTTTTTACATAGTTGTTGACGAAATGCAGAAGTATTATACAGTAGAACAAGTAGCTTGATTCAATGTTTTATGTTAGAATGTATTCAATTCCATCTTTGGCAGAGGTGATTACGTAGCGAAGCGTATTTAGTCTGTTAATTTATTTCAAGCATGAAATATTTTACGTAAGTTAATTATTAATTCCTGGCATTTTAACCTGCGTACCTGAGACGAAATTAATATTATACATAATTTGATGATTAGTTTACTTACTCAAAGGTTTTGTATCTTTATAACAAGCACGTGTTCCGACTGAATATTTAATTTGCTTTAAATAAATCATATATTTACAGCCCCATTTGAATAGCGATTATCGATTTGATTCGCGAGTTTCGCTACCTACTTACTAAAAATTAAAATTACTATGAATGTATTGATAACATTCATAGCATAAGTTTTAATAGGTGTTATTAGCCTGATAAACGTTGTTAATTATTTAAGATTTTTGCTAACAACACAGTGTCATGTTATCAAATTAAGTTGTACTTATGATGAAATAAAGAACATTTAAAAACAAAACAAAACAAACTTAAAATTAAAGGATACTGATACTTTAATAATACTAATGGGGTACGAAAATCTCATAATGATAAAGCCATAATATGCGAGTCAGTCAGTTAAGCCAGCAGGTGTATGGGGTATGGAACTTGGACAACTGGATTATCTTTTGGGTATACCTAACAAACAAATTCAATGCCCCATTTCATTGACGAGGGACTCCCACAGTAAAGAACCCGGACGTGGGCTGTTGTGAACAAATTAAATAAAGGACAAAATACAGTCAAAGCTAACCCAACAAGCCACATTTTCTCTATGGTCAAAGGCTGGTATTATTGAATTTTAGTCATGATATTGTTACATTATTATCTGCGGTGAAATTCACTCAAAGTAGCTGGATTACATTTGGTCAATTGTGTTGCTTTGACGTGGTTAGCCGTAGCAAACCAATAATTACGTTTCAATTCAATCTGCCTGCCAATTATACGCGGTCACCTCTAGGTAATTCTATCGAGCTATCTGTTACAGGTCTATGGCAGTAAAATCTATGTTTTCGTTAATATAGTTTTCAGGTATATCTAACAGTCCATGTATATTATTTCTTATAAAACCAGGAATCAAAAGTCGATGAAAATATCATTTCATTAGAGTTAATCTATGTATGTACCTGTTATCAAAATTAAATATGTAAAGGAACAAATTATCCACATCACGTTTGGAATGATTCATTATATGCGATTTGGGTCGAACATGATCGCCCCGATAACCCACAAGATTATGTAAATATTGGTTCCGAACTTTGTTCAATACCCCGGCTACAGCCGCAATTAAAATTCCAACAGAATTGTTAATACATACATACATAAACTCACGCCCGTTATCCCTAATGGGGTGGGCAGAGCCACAAGTAATCAAAGACAATTTGCAGCCACTGTTGATACGATGAATTGAGAATTGTTAATGCCGTTCAATATGTGCGGATTTTATTGAGAGCTTTGTGTAATGTTGATGTTAATGTTTTGATGTTCGATGTCTATTAAAACTTGTAACGCTACATGGTAAACGACATTTGGAAAGTCACGTTGCGTATTTACATCACATGATTGTATACACGAAAACGATCACTTTTTTTTTACTTATTGTAGATTTGCCGCAGATGGCATTAACTACTTGGCTGGACAAATGGGGAGCGCTGAAGGCTCTCACCTGGTACAACGTTTCAGACAACAGGCCTGATGGTGCCCAGTTGAAAACGATCACGAAATTGAAACGCCTCGTGTAAATCCAACAGCTCCACAGCCTTACTTTTCATCGTACGTCATTCATCAATGAACGCTATGAATATTCGCCGCTGCCCACGCCAGAATGTCCACATTCTGTTTATTCAAACGGGTACGTGCGACATCAAAGGGGCATACTCCAAGTATGCATGACATTTACCACACCACGTTGCGGAGACGTGAAATATCTCCCAAAACGCATGGAAATGTTTGCAAAGCAGACGGTTTCTTTGTTTACAAGTTAATGTAGTGGGATAAGTAGGTTCCTGGAGTTTGATAGTCTACGGATATAGAGATACAGAAGCTTCTCCGATCAGCAATCGTCATAATGGGTGTTACAATACCGCAATCCAATTCTCTACGTACGTAAATGATCAAACAACTAACTGCCATAAGCGAACACTAACACATTCGATTTGGAAACTATAAGCAAAAAGTAACAATAGTCAGAAACATGGAAGCAATGCGAACGTGACATTTTCCTTCGTTTGAAAAGTACAATTCTGCTTTCGTATTTGGTAACATTTCTATTGTGCAACATAAAAGAGCCGATAAAAAAATACAAAAAACGAAAGCACCGGCACAGCGATATCTGAATGTGAATTTAAGCAGAAAAAGTTTGCTTAAAGCTTTCATTCAATACAAAGTTAAAGCGCGTCTTACCAATAAACGTTGTTCTATTGGCTAGAGTCATCAATCATCAATAAAGAAAGATGGAAAAGCAGTTGCCACAAGAAAAAAAAAAGTTTTCCGATGAAAAAGTCCCAAATTGCTTTCTAACATAAAAAGAGCGCAAAAGCGAGTGTAGCTAAATTACATAATAGGTAGGATCGATTTAAAATTGGGCTCCTGTAGATTCGGTATTATACACACTACCATTTCAAAGTAAATAATATTTTGATACCTTGCATTTATAGAACGTTACACGACGAACCTTACATAGTAAGGTTGGGGAGAAAACACTACCACGCTTTCAGTGTAATGCTTTCTTTTACTACATTCACTAAATATATATGTAAAAACAAATTATCTGAACTGGAAATGTACGCCATTTACGTAAAATCAAATTGAGCAATTGAAAAAGTAGACTCATTAGTTCATTACACAAGTGTATTTTCCTATAAAAAATGTGAACGCAACGCATACGTGTTATCGATGCCGATTATATTGCTGTTACTGTGTGCACGACGATACTCAATGAATCGATAAATGAATCACACACGCACACACTCAAGCCTCGTGGGCACCTACTACGTCATCAATTCAAGTCCTGCTGTCGATTTAATACTCTTTTTTATAAAGCGACGACTGACAGGTGGAAAAGTTCGATACTACGGAAACAAACATCCGATAGTCATCCGTTCATAAACTTCGGCATTATTTTTAGCTTCGATGTCAGCCAATCAATTTATTTTCAGACAAATTACGACAGATTTCAAGGATGATAACGTTTCTAAAACTTATTGGACCAAGAATTTTCTATAATAAATCAAAATATGAAGTACTTACTACCTACGGAGTTTTCTTCAATATCAAAGCAAAATTAACTGCAGACGAATATCAGAAAACCAATCGTGAAAATCAATTCTATTGTGTGAAACAGCCATATAAAGGGCATAATGAACATGTAAAGGCGGTTTTTAATGAATGTTGGAAAGGTCATTCGGGAGCAAATGAGTATTAGATTAATGGACCAGGAGCCATTGAGTGCATGTGTACTAGGGTGTGTGGTGGTCGTTTATCAAACAAATGCGGACAAACCGGCGACAGCACACACGGACGGCGAGGCTGAAAATACACGACACACTTTCAACGGTAAATGCAGTCACAATCACTGGGACGCATGATAACCCCTCGATGTCGTATTTTTCAATATTTTATATTATTATTATGACACAAATGTGCCGCAGCTTGAGACACGTCTATTACTAGGCAACTGATGTCATAGAAAAAAACAGCAAAATTATTTAATAAAATAAATAACACAGTACCATGACCGCAATACAACTGATATGTTAAGAAGAATTCAGTGAAAAAACCATGCTTAGGGAAGGAAAACTATTATAAACTAACCTTGACTAACAAAATCCAACGCCGTGGCTGTAACTAGGGTACATCGTCCTATTTAAGAGCAGTTTTTATGCTAAATCAGGTCGTAAAAACATAGCTTATCGAAACACAAGCAAGTGTAACGAACTCTACAATCAAATCAAATTCCAGACGAAATTGACATTATATGAACTGGCCTGCAAAATTAATCATCACGAATGTCGCTTGGTGACAACCTTGACATAAGGCATCACATACTTCATGCGATAACGTTTGGTAGTCAGGTGTCAAATGTTGAGTAATGAATACTTGAAACTTGTTCAGATAAAATTCTCATTAAGATAACAGGTGAAGACCTCCCGCTTGGAAATGACATAAAAAGCGTCCGTCGTACGTCCCACTTTTGCGCACAGGCCTCTCCTCTATCCACCTGAGGGGATATGGAGCATATTCTACCACGCTGCTCCAGTGCGGGTTGGTGGAGGTATTTGAACACAAGCCGGGACCAACGACTTAACGTGTCTTCCGAACACAGAATGATCATACTTTATCGGTCAATCAGGTGATTCAGCCTGCAATGTCCGTACCAAACAAAGGAGAGTCTCACAAAATGGGAATCGAACCTGGATCTTCAGATCATATTTTTTCAAACCCTTACTTACTTCGAAAGAAATGTTATGGACCTAAAGTATGTGACAAGACCTTAGTAGTTAATATGAACATAAAGCCATTTATGTTACACGTGTCTACCATTTTCGTGACTAATTAGAATATGTGTGATCTAAAAACGATGAAATAGCTAAACTGAATAAACCGCAAAATAGGTTTTCCAGTCTGCTTGCCGTATTTGGTTTATTAATTGTTTACACACAATTATCAAAGAGGTCACTGATAAAATGGCGTTCCCGTGGCTTTTGTATTTAGTGGACAAAAGTCCAACTTCTACAAACAAAAAAAAATTGTAGAAGTTGGACTTTTGTTTTCCTGACCATGATGCGCCAAAGAATAAAAATAACACCTGGAAACACTTTAACATACCCAAAAGTCTATATAGCAAAGAGTAGGCAAACTGAAGGAATGTGAACTATCCATATTTGAATGGGCCATGATGCACGATATAGACACTGAATACCCACGATTTGTTCCCTTTGTGATTCTAATACCATTTATTATTCCACAGCTAGAAGTTTTCATTGTTTCAATTATAATTTAGAAGCTCATTAGCATTAGGAAATGAAACAAGTATTTGCAGAAAGACTAAAACAATCGAGGTATCAAAAGGGATTTAATAGTCTCCTGGTTATCCTTCTCATTCAAATATTTTACTTGAAATTATACCATTGCCTCGTTAGCTATAAAAGCATTTGGAATGGCCAAAGGAAATACAGAAAAACTGGATTTAATCGAGATTTTTATAAAATTTTATCGTTATTGCAAACCGCCATTTAACTATATTTTTTATGGTAATAAGAGAATTTTATATAAATAAACATTTCAATTCCCTCCTAAAAGAATTTCAAAGACATAGCTTCTTTGAAAGAAGGCATATGTAAATTTTACCTTCTTTGAGTCGACGGCTTGTCTTAAATTGTGTGAGTGTCAGTGTGGGTCATTTTCACAAGATTGACCAGGTTGCGCCGGACAGATAGTCACAAGCATTGATATGCACAAAATGTAGTACCATGTCGCAGTTATGTACTTGTTAATTATATTGTTGTTATTTCGATTAAAGTCATTAAGTTAATGGGACGTGGTACTAAGGTGCTCAACGTACAAATCGCGCAAATAAATACTCACAAGTTCAAAGATGAGCTCTTTCTCATCCAACTGTCGGAGCTCGTGTCTGGATCGTCGTTGCGGCCGCGAAGGCGTCGCATGCGGCGGCTGATCTCCAAGGAATGTTGGTGTCCCGTCCACTGTCGTCACCAGCGGCTTCAGCAGGCCACCACGCTCAAATTCGTGAGCTGAGATCTTCCTGTCAAGGGAATCGGGGGTTAGACTCTGATAATGTTGAAGATGATAATGTGTTTTGTTATTGTATGTTGTTGTTGTATTGCAGTGTATAGTAGAAACTACATAAATATTTTTTTTATATTATACAGAGAAAAGTGCAAAGAATTTAGAACGTGGTGTAACAGACAAACTCAACAGCCAACAAACAAACACGGCTAACAGATTAAATTTTATCAACTTTTGCCACATTATCACTAACTATTAGGCGAGATGGCAGTCAAATACTGACTCATCAGGCGAGCCTTACCAATTTTAAAAATTCAGAGACAGTATGGCATTATAAACAGATGACAAATCTTTAAAGAAATACGACAACATAACGAAGAATGTAAGTAACCTCAGATATTACCATGAAAATCCGCTTTAGCTAATATACATTCCTAACAGACACTGATGGAGCTATATCAAAGCTTAAGTCAGAGAGATTTAAGGTCATACTCGTATTCACAACCCTAGTAAACCTCAAAGCAATTTGCTAGCTTGCCGGTTTCCTACTACCGAGTAAAGCTCTGCTTCCCTTGAAGTGCCCCTTTGTGAATACGTTTCTTGAACTTGCATAGGTATGAATAAACAAACAATAAATAAAATGAAAATCTGTTGGGATTGTTCTGGTAACGATTCAAAATTAAAGTTAACAGCTTTTAAAACTAATATAAACAAAGCGATAAAATCTGCTCATTTTACGTGACCTTGAATTAGGATTCTGTTTACATTTTAAATATATTACCTGTTTATAAATTGTAACTGTAGTAATACATATATAAACAATTCATTCACAAAATATTCAAATTTTTTTAAATTCTTATAATTGGGTTCATCGTATCCAGGAAAAATAATTGGCAAAAAGAAATGCTTAAAGTGAACAGGTACGTAAGCAAACGAGTTTGAGGAAGCGTACCTAACGAACACATCTTCATTAATAATGGTAATACGGAGGTGAAACTTTTTCAGTGTTCAAGGAGTTTTCCTCTTCTAATCGAGACGAAATAAGGTGTTGACTGAATTAAGGCAAGGTCAAATTACCTTGCAAGAATTCGACAAACTTTCCAACAAAAAGTAATAGGAGACAAAGATAATTTTGCTAAAGGTCATCTGGCTGTAACAGATTAGCATTCTACTTACATTGACATCACAGTCGAGACCCTTAGATAATAGAAATACATTACGCGGTCACTATTACTTAGTAAGTTTCCCACGAAGTGACCCAAAGGGGCTTTAACGTAGAGCCTTCATTGTGCCAAAGGATGTAGACTAAACAATGAAGAGGACGCTACAAGAGTATCAATTAGTATACTGGACATGCGCCAACGGGAATTATCTGGCAAGTTAGAGAAGTTAGTGATGACGTAAAAGGAACTCGCAATAGTACGAGGATCAAACAAAGTTTGTTCCACGAGGCGTAAATCAAGCCGAACGCATGGGGGAGCAATAAAGAATAACATCGGGATTACAATAGGAATCTGATTAAGGGAAACCTCATAAACGCAAACGTTTAGTGATTTTTGTAAGTAAACAACTTACCACCTTAGGTGCAAGATTTTGTGTGTGTTTTAATAATGGATTATTTAAGTAAGTATCTTGAATACGTACAAGTATATTCTACTGCTAAGAGGCCTCTTTTAATGAACCAGAGGGGGTATATGTCTTCGGGAGCTTGTAAAGCCGTTTGTTTGTTAAACTGCTCTATATGAAATTCTAGAGTTCATTGCACGGAAAAAATAAGGGGAATAATATTTTGCTTCTCGAATTTTCTGATAGCCGCTTCAATATTGGCAGCATTGAGATTGTTCCCGACCGCTCAATATAAAACATTATTCAGCACCACAGCCTCATGCTATCCACTTACAGAGGCTAAAACAATGTCCAATTTTCTCGTATAGCACGTTATTGACAGGATTAAATTAGATACTGTTATCTACAGTCAATGTGCTATGTGCAACGTTATTAAAATTAAAAGGCTCACATAGTGGCTTGTTACCTAGCCTTCATAAGTTGAGCATCTCAAAGGTCAGATCAGATCATGCTTTTACAATTCTGCTTCACTATTATTATTTTGCACACTCATATTTCATATAATATTTTCTTTTGTTATATATATTTTTTTATAAAAGCATGACAATCATTATCCTTTGTCAGATATATCTACAATAGGCTTTATTATGACTTTATAAAACTTTACTTCGGCACTTTTGAGAACAAACTGCAAACTTAACAAGATAATGAAGGAAAGCAGCTTAAAGTTAAGTTCGCCCGATTTTTTAAGCAAAGTCACTTCAAGATTTAGCAAGGTGACGTCGTTGCGAGTTTGTTCAATAAATCTTTGAAAAGTCGCATCAGCGTACACAAACTTTTGGGTGTCAAAACCTTTTTATGCCCTCGTAAAAAAGAGATATCTTCTTGGGACTTTAAAATTTTAAACGCATCACTTCGATTAAACAAACATAATGGGCCAATTTCGAAGTATTTGTAACCCATAAATTAATTTATCTTCCGACAACATCCTACAAAGTACGTGACCTTTAAGTAAATATTTCGTACATTTGTATTCATGTGAGGTAGGAACGACAACTATTCGTGGAGGGTTTTCGTGTCGTAGAACCTTTCGAATAGGGTAACCATCTAAAAAACAAACTAGGTACATTCGATTTCATTTTCTGTCGATAACTTAGAAACTATCGAAAGGATTTCCTTACGAGGAAAAAGTTGGTTTTGCAGAGTCAGAAAACAGTATCTGTGTTATGTGCAAACCAAATTTTATGAGAAATTCCATAATAATATGAGGCGATAGACGTAAACCTTTTCATCCTAGCTTAAGACAAAGTATGGAGGCCTTACGTAGAACAAGAGACCAAAAAGATTGATGGAAGTACAAACGTAGACCCACGTTGTTGGGATAACTCCAATTTATCGGCGTCTGAGCATTGTAGGAACATAATTTATATGGATTTGCATACATTTTGAGTTAGCTAAGTACTTGGTAAAGACTAAGCGGAGGATTTAAGATTATAAGATGACTGGATTTAATTAAGTTTTAATGGGAATTATTTATAAGACAACATGTAAATTACCTGCACAAGTTTTGGTAAGTTACCTAGCAGCAATATTCGAGTCTTGTCTATACTGCAGTAGCTATAAATTGAAATTTGAAGAATCTCCGATAAAAGTTGTATAGAAAGTCACTATAACGCATTTTTCGTCTACAGAAACCGCCGAACCAGTAAAGTTGTTTGTGCAAACTCAAAAATTATCCGGTATATTCCGTCGTCATAAAGTATCCCAAAAATTTAATATCGATCGCCATCGACTCGCGAAGAAGAAGATAAAGTATCTCTTTTTTATGATAGGAAAATCGATTCACGTCTCTTAGTCTATCAGAGTGGAGCGGGCTGTTCGAGTGAGAAGAGAGAACTATGACTACCCTTATCTAACGAGAGAAGTAAGCACCACTTGATTATATTTGTATATATGCCTCTGCCATTAATATTACATTTTAGTATTCCAGATTACGTATTCGAGTATTGAGAAAATAAGCAATTATCACGTGTAATCTCGACAGCGCCATCTATATTATTTTTGGGGAAAGTAGCCTGGAAACTCCCTCATTAATGAATGCCTGCCAACGCCGACCGCAGATGGATTGACGCTGGGTGGTACCAGATCGCGTAATACCTGCAACCCGAAGGTTTGTTATGGTCATAGAATAAGGAGTGTAGAACGGCAACTGCCCGCTACACATCACCAGCTGAGCTAAGTTTATCTCAGCCCCCTCGGTCCTACTTATTTACTTGAGTATTCATCGTATGGGCACACGTCACACAGATGCGCATCTGTGTACGATAACGCCAATGTGTAGTGTCTGTGTAAAACATGGTGTTTTGTATGAATAGTCCGGGGTGTGGTATGGTATGTAATATTGAACAGTTAATGGTGCTAATTCCTGTAAACACCATCTAATTTTTTTAAAGTTATAACCGTCATTTTCTTATCCACCGAAAAGGAAAGGGACGGGTAATCGACAAGCATAAAATTTATGGAACACACGTCAATTTTAAGCAAAAATCTAAAACAAAAAAACTGTCTAAAAATTTTACATTGGCCAATAACCCGACAGAATTGACAGCACGCGTCAAACGGTTGGCATACCAGCGAGATACCTTTTTGATTCGCCCGGGTTATTCATTCATTTACTCATTCTTCGTAAAATTAATAGCTGTGAATCATCCGTCCCTTTCCTTTTCGGCGGATAAGAAAATGACAGGTATAACTTAAAGTAAAATTAGGAGGTGTCTGCAGGAATCGAGGCCAATGTCATCCTACCTGACTGGTGTAGTCGCACCGGAGCCCGAGCCGGCGCGCGAGGGGGACGCGAGTTCTGCGCTCGGCGGCGTGGCGTGTGACACCAGCCACGCGTCCACCACTTGCCGTGTTGCTTTCCTGATAACAAACATACATTAAATTAGTAACATAACATAAGCTCTCGGTAATCAAAGGTACACCCATCGCAAGATGAACTAAGTACCCACACCTCACCGTTAGACTAACGTCTTCTTCTATCGTGTGTGGGTTGTGAGGTGAATTACCAACTTCATCAAACCTGGTGTCAGGGTTATTATTCAGCCGCCAAAGGCTCATGTAACGACTACTTACTTACATCAGTAAGTAGTAACCGGCACCAACGGCTTAACATGCCTTCCGAAGCACGGATCATCTTACTTTTTGGACAATCAGGTGATCAGCCTGTCATGTCCTAACCAAACTAGGGATCACAAAGTGATTTTTGTGATATGTCCCCACCGGGATTCGAACCCGGGACCTAGCAGTCGAGCCAACTGTGTTAGTGAAAACTGGACTTAAGATACGTTAATAACTCATTGGTGCAAGTCCGGTCCAAGGGTTCGATCAAACGCTCCCCGTTTGGGTGTACAACATGTCCACAGTGACAGATTGAGTGTTAAATTAGTTTAAATGCATTTAAACATAATTGGGGTAGGCGGGCTATGAAATAAATGTGATTTTTACTGACTGGTAAGACTACTGGGAATAGGGGAAATTTTTGAAAGGGCCTCTACGTAATTTCTAGAACCTCACTCAATTTAGTAAACCCCAAGCCCTCGACATTGATAACCGTCATCCTTTACAAATAAACTACTGAAAAGAATCCTAAATAAAGTTCACCGACCCCGCGAAATGTCTCCCAGAATAGATAGTAACTCACAGATCCACAGCTTATTTCCACCTGTCTAAACGCAAGCGATGCTTTTAATGTTGCTTTCGCAAATT
Source organism: Pectinophora gossypiella (assembly GCF_024362695.1). Lineage (NCBI taxonomy): Eukaryota > Metazoa > Arthropoda > Insecta > Lepidoptera > Gelechiidae > Pectinophora > Pectinophora gossypiella. The sequence continues at coordinate 9,444,130 of NC_065419.1, forward strand.
TTCCTCAACCTTTTAACAAAAGATAATTAAATTAAGCTCCCCCTGTCTCTAAGGGGACGGGGATAAGGGCCTTGTTTTAGAATGACAGAGTTCTATTTATAGAAAATCATTGGCGTAGGTAGGTATGTTGTATATCTGTTTGTAAACGAAGATTCGAGTTTGATTTCCACAAATATCCCATTAAAAACGAAGAGTACGATTTAAATTACTTAAGTAAGTAGATTATTTATTCTTATTCTATAATAATAGTACCTTCCATCAATAAAATTGGGTATATTTTAAAACAATCTGTAAACATAATTACTAAAGCGACTGTCACATGCGCACTCGATGGGAAAACCAGCTCACAGGTTACCCCGATTGACAAGAAAATATATTTTCTACGCATTTCCACACGATATTTTCCTTCGCCGCTAAGCAGATGACAATTTATGATTAATAGATGAACACGAAGACAAACTCGGATTCAGTGGTATCTAGTAAGTAGGTAGGCCACCGCTATTACGGCTTTTTACACATTTGCCAGCATAAAAACTGTATTCTAACTTTATGCAAAGGATTAGTTGCCAAAACAAGACAAAAAAGTACAAAATGCCAACTAGTCGGCTTTTGTGAGGATTGCGTTCTGTATCATTCTCTCATTCACAGTTTCAAAAACATTTGCATGCGAATTTTTCGGATATTCCGATTTTATTATTCGGAGCATTTTTTGGTCGGACCATCGTGACTGGAATGATATGCTGAATGATATTTGCTAGGCTATACTTTTATTTCAAGGAAAGTTATTAGGTTAGACGCTGCTAATTACCATCAGAAACACAATTCAAATGATGTTGAATATTTGACTTCTTAGACTTGCCTGGGACGAGGATATGTAGATGTAGCCACGCAAATAATAATAAGCCTGACAGACACCACAAGAATGATATTGATTTGTCAATAAAATTACAAATAAGTTCATTAACATTTGTTAGGAGCATTCGTCTTAAACGATTTACGACAATGGAGACACAGGAGAATTGCAGTGATACCCAGGACTTATGCCGACATCGGCCGGTAAAAACCAGATATACCCAGATAAAATCTAGTTTCCCTCTGGCTTATGAATGACAAGTTATGATATGCGAAGATTTCCTCATTGTTTTATTCCGCTATACGTCTGAGTGGCATGACAGAATGTCAGGTATATTTACTTAATTATAATCGTAGCTATTACCAATGTTTAGTTAAATGTGGCACATGCAATTATATGTAGATGCAACTATATACTAAAAGTTAGTGATTATTTACAAGATATGAATGCATGGGATTAACTGTCTGAGAAATGATATTAGGCAGCTAAATTACTCAATTGTATAACAATATTTTAAGTTTTTTTTAAAAAAGTACGTCTATGGCCCTGTGCCGAGGTTTTTCTTGCAGTAATTTTTACTTATTATTTATTCGTAAGTTTTAGGCGGATGAGACGATCGTTATGTAAAAATTGACAATTGAAAGTGTAACTATATTACCAACTGAATAAAGATATTTTTGAATTTGAATATAGTTTATTGTAGGTTAGTGTTTATTCGCTTGTGGTTGTCTACCAATGTCCAAAATTAACTACAAAAACTATTCATTATTTGATAAAAAGATACGGCCTCAGCCGATATTCCAAAAATATTCTAGATCTATTTTGGGCACTAAATTCAGACTTTGGCGTCTGTTGCCAAAGTTAGATATCAACCTAATTTCGACATCCAGCAACACTCCCAACGGAGATTTAAAATACAAGAGCTAGCCGCATATCAGATGTGACAAGTTAATTTAAGATCATCCAAGTACCTTCTATATTTTCCATAAAGAAAAAAATAATTTTACGCAATTTAAAGTTGCACAAGGAAACAAAATAACATGTTACGCGAGAATCTACTTGTTCCACAGTAAATTACACAGTGTAATTATGTAAATCACATAAATTTTCCATAAGGATAACATGACTTTACACACCATTTTGCTGCCATATCATCGTGCGTGCAATTACTGCTAGAAGGATTCAAAAGTCGGAAACCATTTATTCGTTGCTACGCAACAATTATCATGGATTAACATCCATGATTAAAAAAAAAAAATATTTCTTTAACAGAGATGGTACATAATAATATTTGCAGTTGTGACCTCCTAGTAAGTGTGAAACACCTGTGTCAGAAGGTCACGCTCCTCCATATCCATAAGTACTTGTTGGTACCAAAAGCCTGAAGTATACCTACATCGTATTATAAGTAAACAATAAAGAAAAAATATGAAAACAAATGTGTGTGTGTGTGTGTGTGTGTGTATGTGTGTTTGTGTGTGTATGTATGTGTCAAGGACAATAATTAGGTTCTCTACACTAATACTAATTAGGGATAAGTGTTATACCAAGTATTCGAAAAGCTTTTCTATTTCCTTATAATCTAATAATTTGAGCCATGCAGTAATCTTTTTTTCTACATTCGAATGGATTAACGTCCATGATAATTGATAACCTTGTGGATGCTCATTTTGTTTATTCTTATTTGACAACATAAGCTCACGACTATATCCCAACAAAATTGGGAAGTCCATAGCATGATGAACCACACCTCATCGAATTTTCTGTTAGACCAACGTGATAGATGGTTAGCAGTATCATCATGATGGTATCTATAATGATCGAGCCAACTGTGTTACATCGATCCGGAACGGAGCTAGTGTGTTTCTGTCATGCAAATTTTAATCCTTCGTGACGAGATAGACCGTTATTGTCTAAATTCAACATCTATAGTGATTCCCAACCATTTGTGATTGGCTAAAATTTCAATAAATTAACAGGAATTGTCATGTTCAGCGAATCACAACAGCTAATCAAAGCGGTTTTATTATTGTCACGCGAGGTGAAATCTATAGCAGAAGGCAGGCTTGATTCCCGAAGACCATGGGCTCTTGGGGCTGGGAATAATGCAAAAAATATTAAGCTAATTTTACCCAATTGTAATTTTAATCAACAAACAAATTTTTGCTCGTCAACTAACCCCAACTTTTTCTCATTTCATCAAACTTTCCCTAATTAACAGCTGTGTCCTAAATTAACTAAACTTTAACGTTAACTTTTATTTTTCTTTCTAAATATAAAGTTGTAACAACAACAGGACTCCTACCAAATTATAAAACTTAAAAATGGATGAGTGGATTAGCTGTTCTCCGCAAAATTAGCTGTTATACACAATTTAAAATTGTAAGTTTATTTCTTGTTTAAACATGAAGTCGGGATTACACGTACGGGTGAAAGCACTCATCGCTCCCCATTTGTCCGGCCAAGTAGTTAATGGTAGGTACGTACGGCAAATCTACAATAAAATAAATCACGTCAAAAACAGATTTTAGCGCTTTAGATGCAAGATGCTCTAGTAAAGACTCGACACGGGGAACAATATTTTCAAATCGAGATAGAAATAGGTACATTACTCTCCTCCTATGGCAGTCGGGTAAAAACGAGCTTTATTATATACCAACATGTTGGAGTATTTATGATCCATAGATTTACTCTAAAGCTGCGCATCCACTAGAGTGGATCGAAGCGTACAAGCCTTCGGCGGCATTTACGAATCGCCATGACAAAGTCCGGTGCAGATTTACCGATCTAGTGAACGTAGTTCTATAGGAATAAATACAAAGCAAGAACGATCGAGAGAATGTTCATTTATTTATTTATTTATTTTATTTATTTAGAAAAAATATACATTGTAACATAACAGAAAAATCCACAGCTGTTACAAAGTTTCTCTTAAAATTACTTAACATACATGACACACAAAATAAAATTAAAACAAAAATTATTCCCGAATGGAGCTTACAGGCATCATGCGTTCAAAAGTCTTCTCACATTCTTTCATCAAACATGCTATCGAACTAACAAACAAATCACAATGTGGCGCTGATTCAAGCACGGAGGTGAGCAGCGAGACAGCGCGCGGCACGGGGGATTGCGAGTGCGCCACCGTGTGCGCGGGCGCGGGCGGCGCGGCCAGCAGCGCGCGCTTCCGTGGCCGCAGGACCGGGCCTGGGCGATTTATATCTGGCACATTCAGACGTAATACACGCTCGATTAGAGGAGGGCTGTCTATCCTACCCTTAAGGATATTTATAATAAATTTGGCTAGCGCCATGTACCTACGCAGTTGCAGTGAGTTAAACCCCAGTTGCCCTTGCAGAAATAATGTAGGGTACATAAACGGGTAGTACCCGTATTGTCTTTTGTAGAGATGTCGTAGGAACTGCTTCTGAACCTGCTCCACAATTAGGGCATATTTATTTTCGTGAGGGTTCCACACCAACGCATTATTTTCAAGTACACTACGGACCAGTGACACGTAGAGCATGCGAATTGCTTGAAATGACAAGTGAGTAGCATTGCGTATAACAAATCCAAGCCGGCGGTAAGCCGACTCTGCAACCAACTCAGCGTGAGCATGGAACGTAAGCCTGTTATCAAACAGAATGCCAAGGTCACGCACCTGCTCCACTCGCGCCACTGGTACGCCACCTATATGGTAACTAAAAACCTGCGGGAGGGGTGACCGTGTAAAAGTAATCATCTCACATTTAGCCGGGTTAAAGTATAGTCTATTACCCAAACTCCATTCATATACTCGTTGCAGATCATTTTGCAAGGCTGTGGCGTCTTCAGTTGTGTTTATGGCTTTTACCAACTTCACGTCGTCTGCAAATAGCAACATTAATGATTCCCTTATAACCCCTGGAAGATCATTTATGAGCAACACAAATAGCAAGGGCCCTAGATTTGATCCCTGACTTATTCCAGAACGCGTTCGATAAGGAATTGAGACAAATGAACCGTATTTGACAAACTGTTCTCTTTCTGACAAGTAACTTGCAAACAGTTTTAACAGTCTTGGTGAGAAACCCATAAGTCCTAATTTTATTAACAGGATATCATTATCTACCCTATCAAACGCCTTCTGAAAATCCAAGTATATGACGTCAACTTGATTGCCCTTTTCCAACTCAGTGGATACAAAGTCAACCAACAACACAAGATTCGTGGATACGGAGCGTTTTGGGAAAAATCCATGCTGTGCTTCAGTAATATATGGAATGCATTGTGGTAATAAGCGAGAATATAAAGTACTCTCGAAGGCCTTGGCTAGAGCACTTAAAATAGCTATTGGCCGGTAGTTCTCTACCGCCGTCTTAGGCCCCGATTTAGGAATAGGCGTGACCCGAGACTTCTTCCAAAGCTTAGGATACACACCAGACTCGAGTATCAAATTAAATATAAACGTAATGGGTGTCAGCAATAAATGCACACACCCCTTAATAACAAAAGCTGGTATTCCATCGGGTCCGGGTGAAGTTCCAGCCTTAAGCTTTCCAACAGAGGCAAGTACGTCAGCTTCCGAAAAGCAGCTTATATTTATGTGGCGTGAATGGGAGTTGGTACCAGCACTAGCACTTTCCCAATCCAAAACGGGTTCCTCGTTTAGAAAGACCGAACTAAACTGCTCTGCAAAGGCCGCTGCGGTTTCCACACCTCTATATTCGGTTTCACCTCGTGTAACCTTTACTTCAGTGCCACCTTTACTCCGCAAACTGCTAACAAATGACCAGAACTGCTTTGGCTCTGACAATATTCGGGTTGAAATATTGTATACATAAGTATTATAGGCTGCTATTATATCATCTTTAATTGTACACCGTAGCCGAGAAAAGCAATCGTAGAATGACGTGTTTCCAGTACTTTTCCACATACGATGGTAATAAACCTTTAATTCTATATTATGGATAATATTTTCCGTATAATAGACGGGATATATCCTACACGGACTCTTTTTACGTCTCTTTTTCGGAATGAATTGGTCAAATAAACTATAGAGAGTAGTATTGAGGAAGTTCAGTGCCTCGTCTGTATCTCTGATTTCATAAAGATGATTCCAATCGATGCTCGAAAGTGAGATGTATAGCTGGTAAAAATCTCCCTTTGTAAAGTTCCAGTCTAACCGACTATCAATATTAGCAGGATCTGTTTTTATATTTTCATTCTTAAACGAGTATTTAAAGTTTGCTATTAATGGAGGATGTTGTAAATCAACTTTAGAAATTATTTCATGTATTCCGGCCTCTCGCACAGCTACCGCGCCTGTCAGCTCCGTGCTAGTCAACACCACATCCAAAAACCTATCATTGTTATTTGACACATTATTAAACTGATGAAAATTACAAATCTTAACAAAACAATGAAAATATTTATTAACGTTATTACTAGCACTATACAAGTTAAGGTCCCCCAACACAATTACTTTTTCACTGGGAATATTCGCACAAACTTGTTCCACACTGTCGAACCACTCAAAGTAGAGTTCATCTTTAGTTTTAGGTGGCAGATAAACTATGCATATGTAAATATAATGTTCATTCATGACTAACCTGGCCCACAGGTCTTCACAGTGCGCCGTCTCGTAGCATAACAGACGTTCCAAAGATATAGGTGAACGAAATGCTAGTAGCACTCCTCCTCCACCGCGAGCCACTCGATCTTTTCTCAGCAATGACCATTCTCCAGAGCCACACACTTCAAGGTCATGGATGCTCTCGTCCAGATTTGTTTCCGTGATGGCAACTAAATTAATATCGTCCATCAATGCTAGGTTAGTTCTAAATACTGAAAGCTTAGACTTCAGCCAACGAACATTCTGATAGTAGACTTCCAATTGATACACCTTATTTGAACTCCTGATAACCTTCTTATTGCTTCCCTTTACGAAAGGGCTGTGACCAAGGTTTTACACATATACCTTGTGGCCAATTTTCGGGTATCATAGCTGCGTCAAAAGAATCATACGATAACCCTAGTTTAAAAGATGCATAATTGCCTCTAGCTTTTAAAGTTTCTACGGATACTACATTATTAGATCCACATACCGTATTTAAATGGTAACGAATTTGCTCCTCTTTCGTGCCAGCCTTCACGTAATAAAGATGTAAGTAACGAGTACGTGCAGATGCCTCCAACTGAGCCGAGCTCGATGTAGCACTACCTCGAATAATACGAGGGCGTTTCCGCTCAACCTTAGTCCATGGTTCATCGCTATTTTCGTGGGCCACGGAGAATTCAACCGTCGGAATGGTGTCCCGTTGCTCATGGCTATTGCTTGATGTAGCATCACGTGCCATGGTGGAGTTGTCTTTATCCATTGCTGACTGGAGCTGTGACGTGTCCATTGTGTTGTAAGTGGAGCTCGTACTTGGTATAGTGGCTTGTACTACCACGGCTTTATATGATTTGGGTTGCTTCGTATCAGTCTTTAAGACTGAATTTGCAGGCTGAGACATAGGTGGAACGTTACTCGGCGTGCGTTTACCATCATTTTCCAATGTCTTTGAATACAGCTTGTCGTTTTCCAACGTCTTCAGTCTTACCTCCAAACTAGCTATCTTATTAGTCAATTCAACAAAAGTATTTTTCATTACCGCTTCAAGACTTTGTGCTATTTTTTGGGTAACCGAATCAGTCAGCTTTGCAAATTCCTCTCGTATCACTTCCCGAAGTGCGAGTGAGTGAATCGAGTCATCCAGGTACGAATTTTCAACAGGGGAGTTTATAATCTTTGACTGCGTTCCTCGCGTAGTTGTTATATTTTGCGTAGAAAATTGTACATCAGTTTGGGTCGGGCTAGCATCTCGAGTTCTCACTGGAGTGTTGGTGTTATCCATTTTAGGTTGTTTGCATATACAAATGGGGCACTTCCATCGCTGTCTGTGTTCTTCATTGAAAGTGTTGTAGTAACGCTTTTCGGAGACATTAGCACATTCTAAGCAATAAGCCTGCCCACATTGGCTACAAACTATTGGTTTTCTCAAATTAATTTCGTTAGTACAGCCAGCACAATTCATATTGTCTTTTGCAATATTTAGTTAGCAAAATAAAAAAAATAAATAGAATTATCCAATCACCAAAAAATCAGCATAGGCGCGGAACCAACAACGCTTGCAAAATATTAGTTAAGCTTAGTAATAATCGTGACGTCAGACGCCTAAGCGCCGAAGCAGACCGGTTATTTCGTCGCCTTGTTGCGTGACTCGTTAGCGTCGCGGTAGCGCGCTCGCCTCCCGCGCAGCGGATCTCGGTTCAAATCCAGCAAAAACACTCAAAAATATGTTGATCTCTTTCTAAGACCGCCCAGTGGGCGGAAACTATAGGTAAGGATCCTGTATGAGTAAAAAGGAATTAATCTTCACATAATTCCACCAATCACAAATTTTGAAATCAAATTTCACTAATAAATTCTTAACAAGAATCACAACACGACCACTCTCCACAAAGGCGGAACGAACACGGTGTTCATATTTCACCACAAACACATTTCAGCTGCCAGTATTTGTTATTCTTAACATCACGGCAAAAAGAAACAAACAAATGACCTCGTATAAAAGCTCTTTATTTTATATTGCGCTTGCAATTAAAATGAAGAGCGGAGGAACGGTCGGTCCACTACACCATAATTTATGACAATAGTTATTCGTCATCCTCTCAGGTCATCTCCTTAGCGTTATCCCGTTTTTCTCAGCTCCGAATCAGCTTACCGTATCTAACCTATGCTATTTGGCAGCTCCGCTTTAAAGCGACTGCTTGTCTGACCTTCCAACCAGAGAAGAAAAAACCAGCCCAAAATAGGTTAGGTCAAATACTTCCAAAACACATTTTTTCGGGAATGTGCGTTTCTTATGTTTTTCTTCACCGCCGCGCGCGTGACAACCATTTATGATTTAAACATGAATTTGAAAATCATTAGTTTAGGTACGCGCTGCTGGTATTCACACAGTGAGAGGAAAGTGTTCTTTCAACGGGGCTACCACGGCTCTATTTGTCTTCCTGAACACAGGGTGTAATAGCCAAGAGGAGAATCAGCTTACAAAAAAAATACCGGTCATTAGAATTCAGTAGATACGATTGGTTCACTTCTTTCTTCTTATCGTGTGGGTTGTGAGGTGGAATACCAACCTCATCAACCCTGGTGTCAGTATTATTACTGAGCCGCCAAAGGCCCCTGACATGGCTCATGTAACGACTATTTACATCAGTAAGTAGTAACCGGAACCAACGGCTTAACGTGCCGAAGCACGGATCATATTAATTACGTACAATCAGGTGATCAGTCTGTAATGTCCTAACCAAAGCAGGGATCACAAAGTGATTTTTGTGATATGTCCCCACCGGGATTCGAACCCGGGGCCTCCGGGTCGTGAGCAAAACGCTCAACCACTGGGCCCCGAAGGCCGTTATATTGGTTCACTAACAAGTCTGTGTAGGTAGTTATGTTAGTACACTGATTGTACATAACACACTGCCAATGAACTGCAAGAAGTTTGATCAACTTGAAAATTCTCCTCTCGTCCCAGAACAAAAGTGGAGCAAAGATTACAAAGAGTTGGCAACACTGGAGTTAGACGAAACTGGCGAATCAACTTGTTAAAGTTTGGACCTAACGAGCGAGCTGCTAACTCAATACTGTAGTTTCTAGAGGAGTTTCGATTCCACTGGGTATAGTTTAGTAGAGACAACCCAAAATAAATAGCACAACATTTAGTAGTTACTCGGTACGTTCATTTTTCTACAAGTATTGAGGTATTAGGTACTACATACTACAAGTATTAGGTATAAAGTTCTTTAAAAAACTGATATCGTATACCTGAATCGATAAGTGGAAATCGGTTGTGTAATAACTGGTAATCTTAGAACTGTAGTAATAATTTTGTCCTTTGGTAAATAGACGCGAACAGACAGACAACATTTTTAAAAAGTACTTGTAGAGATGTGAGGAGTACCCAAATAAATTTTACATCTATAAAATTGTATTTCTTACTAGGCAAGGCGGTGAACGCGGTAATATCAACTCTATTATTATGTCAATAATCTAATTACCATCAAGTTTAGGTAAATACCGAATTTCCTACCTATACTTATAAGTTACATCAAAAATTAAAAATTTATTAGAAAAGCGCGCGCGACGCAACGCAAAGGTAAGTCGCGCTTTTCTATAAACAAATTCTTACCAAACAGACATACATAACCAACCCACGACCACTTGAACTAATCAGTCATTATTAAAGCCATTTAAATTTTCCATTAAGTAAATAAATACATGTAATGTATAATGTAACCTTATATGATGGGCTTGTTTATTTGCAAATGACTTAAGGTCATCTGTACCTACTAATGTGCTACGATGTGTGTGTATGTGTGAAAAGGATGACTAAGTTGGATATGGCAACAAACGTGCGTGCGCATATAAAAACCTCATATACTCGTACAGACACGCGCCTGTAAGTCGTATTGTGGTAGGCAGAGCCACAAGTCATTAGATGTTAATTTGCAGCGTGCCAATTCACACAGTGACAGGTGACCGCTACAACTTCAGCACTGCCAAAACCACTGCATACTACAATCTCACCCAATCCAAACCACTGCATAGTAAAGTCGTTCTTATCGCGTGCTTTGAGAGCGAGACAGTCCGCGCACGCTCCCTTACTTTTTACAGGCTTACGGCCATATAGATAGACTAAAGTAAGACCCTACAGGGCTAACAAACGTAACGTAATAAAATTATCTATCTTTCAATATTTTTTTGTCTTTTTAAGTTTGTTTTTTCCCCAACATGCGTGCCACGTGATTTCGTCAGTATTTTGACAGAACAACATGACTTATTTGGATTCACATATTAGCACCAATCGGCAAAATGACATAATTATAAATCGTCAGAATAAAAAAAAAAATACCGTGACAACATTTTATCTCGTTGCGCATGTTAGCCCTACAGGGCAAAGTACCTATAACGGCCTCTGTGGTCCAGTAGTTGAGCGTTAGGCTCACGATCCGAAGGTTTGAATCCCGGTGAGTAAATATCACAAAAATTACTTTGCGATCCCTAGTTTGGTTAGGACATTGGCTGATCACCTGATTGTCCGAAAGTAACATGATCCGTGCTTCGGAAGGCACGTTAAGCCGTTGGTCCCGGTTACTACTTACTGGTGTAAGTAGTTACACGAGTCATGTCAGGGGCCTTTGGCGGCTCAATAGTAACCCTGACACCAAGGTTGATGAGGTTGGTAATCCACCTCACAACCCACACGAGAGAAGAAGAAGGGTGTAGTGAGGTAAATCTCTCGGTACCGATACGAATAGGTGCGGGGCGGAGTCTCCGTTTTATACCTAGTATTAATTTATTTAATAGTTTATTTTCCACAGGGACAAGTTGATTACACACAAAACAGACAAACATATCAATTTTATTCTACGCCTTTAGATAGTTATTAATTTCGTACGTATATTTTCGTACTTTCACAATGAGTTTTGAAAGTAGATGGCTTTGCAAAAGGTTACATGCCCGTAAGCATATAGTGTGTTAACTAAAGTACTCGTACAGTCATGAGCAATATAATGTACCCACTTAAGGACTCTGTCGCACTAACATATTTGACATTTAGTGAGACGTACAGTTCAATTTGTCAAAAAAGTTAATGTGACATGGTACCAAAGTGTATACATATTAATGCTCGTGACCGTACGCGCGAAAATCCTAAAGCTATAGTTAGATGCATCTGTCGTCAATCTACGTCTATCCATTTAGCTACAAGTTCACAACGTGACCTACCCTACATTATATAAACTTAGACCTTCCTGTCAGGGACTTACATCAGCTTTTATCGTGTTCTGGCCACTGCCATATTATTCAGATATATTTGATAAGGTCAAAATCCAGATCTAAATATAGATGCTTAATACGTTATTCGTTACGAAATGAGCGTATTTAATCAGATTATTTCAGATATTAGCGAAGTCTGACTTTCTAATTTTAACTCTTAATAATAATTCTGATGATTATATATCCCAACAGTAATATTTTCAAAGTTGAAGATCAAACTAATTACCAATATGATTATTTTTACTTCCATTTTGAAGGTGGTAGTTTGAATAACGAACGAAACTTGCATGATTGAACAAACTGATAAACGCAAACCACATTTTAAACTCTCCAAAGTCAGTAAAAGTTTGAATTAAATTCTAGCAGAAATTGCATGACGAAAATATCAATAGTTCAAAAAGTATTATATTTCAAACGCTAGTAGGAGATTATTTAGAAGACAATTTTATTCGTCGAGGCTTTAATTAATAGGACGAAGACGAAAACTTCGCTCTTAATGACTTCAATTTCCTTTAAAACAGGCTTTCTTCTTACAAATTTCCCCTTCAAAAACATATTTTTTGACCTTGTTTACTTGGCTTCTATTGTGCTAGAGTATTGTGTTGCTATACATTTCAATTAAGCTGTACAATATCGTTTACATTGCAGCAATAGAGATGACTTGCTTGTATAAATATTTAACGTAACGCCTACGTTTTGTACTAAATTAATGAAGTGAAGATGTTCTCCACGGTTAGGTAACATGTTAGATTTACTCAGGTGCACACTTCGGATACTCCATGTAAAAATCTCATTCATACCGTGTGCTGTATAACGCGTAAGAGCAAGCGAGAGAGACAGTCCACACGCTCCCCCTTACGACAGTCCACACGCTCCCCCTTACCCCTTAGCGGTTTATGGCAATTTAGGACTAAAGGAACGATCCCCTTGGTCCAGTGGTTAAACGTTGGGCTCATTCGAGGTTCGATTCGAGATTCCCGGTGGGGACATATCACAAAAATAACTTTGTGGTCCCTAGTTTGGCGTGACAAAAGGCGTAGTTGGCAAAAATCCGTTTGAAAATTATACCGATGTTACCTTCTGTCGATCTCATCATATCCCTAGCGATTATCTCGTTTATTCAGAGGTCAAGTTTTTTACAGAACCGACTGTCAATTTGACCTTCCAATCCCAAGGGAAAACCTTCCCAAAAATAGGGTTGGTAACATGTTTCTGAAAATAATTTTGTCGGGCGTATGGGTTACTAGCCCAGACCTAGGAAAATCCTATTGGAGGAAGGATATTTTTATTGTGTTGCTGGAAAGAAACCAACTTCCAAAACGCGTACATAACATAAACAGCCTATTGCGACCCACTGCTGAACACAAGCCTCCCCTCAATCAACCAGAGGGGGTAAGGCATACTGCTCTACGCGTTGATGCGCATTGATGGAGGTGTTTTACGGATAACAGCCAGAACAACGACTTAACGTGCCCTCCAAAATACGAAATAATCTTACTTTTTCGGAAAATTTGATGATTCAAATCTGAAACACCACGGACCTGCAGATCGTGAGCCCAGCGACAAAACGCACGTGTGAACCTGTCTAAATGAATAAACTTCCCTAGGGTCATTATGCTCACCCGTCAATTTGCCGTAGGATTACACCAAGTAAGCATCTGTTACCATGTCGAAACATGTTACGTTAATGATTGGGTAAGCCTTTAATCTGGAAGCTTCCCCGTAGCACCTCGTAGGAAGACAGATTAAACCTGTCAACGGGCAGATAGCTACAAATTCAAAGGAGAAATGTTCCATTTCATTTCCCTAATTGCATTTTGATTAATCTTGTGTATATAGTTTGTATTTATGCTTTGTCTTCAGCAAGAAACTGGAACGGTTATGTAAGCATTGTTAATTTTATAATCTGCATTTAAAATATATATTTATCTGTCTAGTATAATGCATTGTCTTGCATTTTCGCTTTATATGACTCCAAGAATAACATAAATAGCATATTTTACGTCACTACTCTAACACTAAACTGCTATCATAACAGCAAAATCATTATTTTACACCATAATGTCATTTTTTAAGAGAGATAAACTAAGATCATGGTCTGTCATTGCGATTAAATGGACTCTTGAACAATTAGACAAAATAAGCATGCCTATACAAAAATTATACACGCGTTTCTTTGCTTCGGCAGCAAAGAAGCCAGATAATACTACTTAAGATAACTTCAAATGTTTGATACGAAGAGGATTGTACTGCAATTAGACAAGGAGACACTACTGATAGCAATTGATATCAAGAAAGTATATATAGTTTAACTACAGCGGGGCAAAAGGAACCGATATTTCAGAGAAACTCTGAAAGTCTTGGAAACTGCCAACGAGACGTGCACGAAAAGTGGCAGAAATAAATACTTGAGGCGAGCCAGCTTCCCGCGATCCAGTAGCTTTTTGAAGATTTCCCCACTTTTCCGGACGATTCTCCAAACCGTAAGCATTTTAAGCGGAAAAATCTTTAAGTCTGCTGTCTTGAATTTTATACTTATAGCAACTTGTGTTAAAATAAAACATTTGTTCTGCAATGTATTGTAGCTATTGTAGTATTTAAATTTCGAATGGGTTTCCAAATTAAAAATGTGGGACAGAAGTGAAGTAAATGAGTGTAGTTTATCATTTACTCAGCCTGCATCCTCCCACTGCTGGATATGGGCCCCCTCTCTTTCACGCCATCCTTTCCGGTCCTATGCAAGTCTGATCCACTGTTTTCCGGCAAACCTTACAACGTCATCCGATCATCGGACTGGTGGAACACCACCAACTATAATCATCATCATCATCACCAGCCGGCTTAACGTGCCTTCCGAAGCACGGAGGAGCTCGAGATAAACTTTTTTTGTGGTCACCGGCCTTTGCGAAAGTTGCTTAACTTCAACAATCGCAGACCAAGCGCGTTTACCGCTGCGCCACCGAGCTCCTCATAATACCACGTACAAACTATAATATCACGTAGTAAATAAGTAAGAAAACTCACCTCAAGAAGTAGTCGTGCACGAAGTCCTGGTTCTCATCCAGCCAGGCCTCAGTACGCGCGCACTCCGCATCATAGCAGGTGGGTGCGGGCATGACCCCGCCCGCCCCACCCGCCGGCTCCTCGATGCTCCGCAACTGTAGGCCTGCGACAATACAGAACAAGTTCAGTATGCTTCTCCTACCATTATCATAGAATAAAGAATAAATACTACGTATAGAACGGCAACTCTCTGCTCCCCACCAGTCGCTGAGCTAGGTTTACCTCGAAATGGTTGGAACCACTTAATCGCGTTCTAAACTTCCACTTGAGTACAGTTATTAGGTGCATTACTAGCCTGAATGGCAGTTAGTATATGACCACAGATGCGTTCGGATTATAATTATATTTATACAGAAATTATTAATTTATTTAATGAAATAAAAATGGTAGAAAAGAGAGGAAGGTGAAAATCAAACGGATGTTGAGTTACATGGATCAAATTAAAGAGTAGGCGAATGTCGTGTCTTATAAAGAAGTCAAAGAATTGAGCTTTGATAGGCAAGAATGGCTAATATACACCGACAAGAGCGTGGCTCTAAATTAATAAGCGAATGTAAATGAATAAAATTAAGAACACAGAATTGGCAAAAGTGCTGGAACCACTAAATAAATCCATTAAAAATTCAGACAAAGAAAACCCTTATTTCTGGACGACAACTATTTTACAACAAACGAAATATCCACAATCCAAAGTATTCCAATAGCCTTTTCAAATACAAGACATCTACCAGACATTCATGAACTACCAGAAAGCTAGACAAACGATTGAATAGGACCAAAATTCATGTAAATCAAAGCCAAGACTGATTGAGATTGCAGTTGCCTAAGCCAACACTTCCAAACCACAGAATTTAGAATACGACAGTGTCTAGAAATGAAGTAACTTTAGATCTATTATTTGCCATTTCAAACGACTTGCATCTTTAATCATCATGTATCATTATTTCATCACTGGAACAGAATACTTTGTTTTATTTCACTACCATTTTTATAAAAGCTATAGCTACTTTTGGCCAGCCAGTTCAGCACAGGGACAAACTTTAGTAATCATCAAGTAACATTCAAAGTTTTGCATCGCTTCTTTAATCACTATGCTGACCAGACCATTTAATGTACAATCGTCGTTTATTCGAGGATAAAAATACGAATTATAAAGTGAAACTGATGATGCGATATATGTCTACGATGCAATAACCTCTTGCGGCCGATCCAAGTGCGAGATTTACCTGGAACATTATAACAAATATCACAGCACGGATCATAATGGGACATTGTTCTTGAGATAGGGACGTTGGGGCAAAAATAAAATAATCAACTATTTTATGACGAAAAACGTCAGATTTAACTTTTTATAAAATGCATAGAGCTTTTTTTTGGTTAAATTTGCCCCGAGAAGGAGCAGGCAAAGGGACATAGCCATACAGCCTGGTCAGATGAAGTTTTTCTTCATGTATTATTTCTTGAATTTGTTTTCTTTGTCTTCAGTAAATTGTTTTCGAAGGCCGGAGCCATTTCTTTTGTTTAATTATTTGTCTTCATCCACATCAAAGACCTTGTATAGAATAGACGGAGCATATTTAAGACGAAAGAAAAACATAGGTTTTGTCTTTCGCACTCATGTGAGCCGTCATAAGTTAAAAAGAGATAAATATACTATCGTCGTAACGTCTTTTGTACTCGTGTAGCGGGTTTGTTATAGAAACGTACCTATAGTATATGTTTTTGTATCAGAACCACTAGTGCCGTTCCATGTCTTTATCGACATTATTATTGGCTAAATATTTCATGTTAGTCCAAGATCTAAAAAAATATACATTACAAATTGAATGATTAATTAAATACAGAAATAACGACCTAGTATCCATACCTGGGTGGGTAGAACCTCAAGTAAATTAGTTAAAACGATACCTATTTGTACCCTGATAGAAAGATACCTAAGAAGAACCGTACATTGCGGTGACAGATTCAGAACCACTTATTCAACGTAATTATCATGGACAAACTTGTTAAAGGTCAATTTATCATTTTTGAATCTATGTCATTTCGCAAGGTGTTATGGCCGAGGAGGTCGAGGACGGTCCATCTAGTCCACATATACTATAGTATCATTTTAATACGACATTGCGGCCACCCTTTGGTTGCTATAAATCACATACCTACCCTTTTATAAAAATTAAATACACGTTTTTCATTGACTTGACCGGAAATCGAATCGGCTCTCGATACAAGAAGTAGACGACCTTCTAGTATATTTCGGGGATTATCTCAATGCGATTAAAGAATAAAAGCAAATACTTCTTTATAAGATTTTTATTCAATATAGTTAGAATACAATGACTACGAAGCACTGAACAATTCCGACTTTTGGTGATAAAAAAAAATATTTCCTCTTGTTCACTTTCTTTAGAAGTGTATAGTGTCGGCTCTGGTCGTTATAACTTTACCTGCAAGAATGGCACATATTAACGTGGAGCACACAAATACACAAGCATTGCATGTTTACACATTGCACATAGAAGGAATAATCACAGGTAATTACAAAAATAGTTATTCATACTAATTATTTATAGAAGGAATAATCACAGGTAATTACCAAAATAGTTATTCATACTAATTATTTTGTGCAATAGAGAATATTTGTATTGTATTGAAATATTTTTTCCATGCTAATGTAGAATACAAAAACGAAATAGCTGCAAATTTATCTATAAACTTATAACTAAACTTAAACTCACCTTATGTGAGTGAATATTGTTGGTACTGCATCTCTATGTAATATTTTTGTTTGGTATCCTGCTCGATAGAAAGCAAGATACATCGAAATGTAATTAGCACAGGCTTAAATAAGGAGAAGGCGTCCTTCAGAAGAGAGAATTATCTCGTTTCATGGTCTGAATCTAATTGTTTCTTAATTTCTTGTTTCGTAAATTAGGATATTTAGGAAATCTGGAAAATACAATATCTTTATGTAATCTTCATCCAAATCGGAAACAGGTCGAAAAATAAATTAAACGTGAATAGAATAACGCAACATGTAGATGTTACATTCAAACATAATATTATGTTATCGATATCAAAGGACAACACTACTTATAATACTTTGGGTACATGATCTGTCAAAGCTGATTAACGTAAAATGTGAAATCAATTATTTGTACAAATGTGACGGCTTTGCTAAAAATATGCGTCTGCATCGTGTTTAGGGCTCAATAAACTTTACAAAAACCAGACCAGGTAATGTATTTCTTGCACACAAACATGTATTATGTGGTCGATAACTTACCCATGGTGAGACATTGTTTGATCGTTCTCCATTATAACACCCATTCTACTCTCACAACCAATAGCTACGCAAGCCATGGTTCATAATGAATAACTATTTCACAGATTGTTTATATAAAAAGTTAAAATAATGTCCCAAAACACCAAAAAACTAACGGCAGGTTTGGTATCCAGCTGACTACCACAACATCTCAAAACGGTAAACACTGACGTTCTAGACAGCGGTGTTTGTCTATGTTTGTTTCTTTTTTCCACAGAGATTGTTGCCATAGGGAAGAAAGAGAGCTGTGATAGTTTGATCGTCACTCTAAAATATTATCCGTCTATTCTATACAAGGTCTTTGATCCACATAGAGCAACACGTATAAATGTCATAACTAGCGATCATAGACCAACCAAAGAGTAGTATAATATAGACTGGACTCGGATTTTGGGCTATTCAAGACCTCTTTTAAAGTATGGATTATTTGGGGCAGAAGGTTATCCTTCTCCAAATAAGCCAAATTACTAAACATTATAGCACTAAATATAGATCAAAACCTATTTCGGGTCGTTTCGTGTTTCCTGACCTGCGTATCTCGGAGTGTTTGTCGAGAGGTAACATGTTTAGTGTAGCCTTCCCGGAATGTTGTCACCTGTTGAATGTTTACCCACACGAATTGTGACCTTCTGATCATATGTTCATTGAGTAACTATAAAACTGGTAATTGTGAAAATCGGGTCCTGATAACAACAGCGAAATAAGTGTGATAAAGTTCTATGAACTCAGTAAAGGTTAGCCTCTTTACTTCCATTTGGAAATGGAACAATTAGAAATCTTGTTGTCTTATTAAGTATCTTACTTAATTCAAACTTATGTTTGAAATAAAATATTTCTATAGATACCTAACTAAACTCTACACTCCACTTCCACTTACGTAACTAAATAGAAATACTAACTATCTTATACATCAGTGATACTAACTACCAAACCTAACTTACATAAAGCCTCGTACATTGAACTCAAAGACGGTTTATCAAAAAACTTTCATTAAGATCTCCTAATAGAAAGTCCTCAAATATTCTATTCAATTTTTATTCGAATATGCGATTAGGTTGCATGGCTATCGCGACAAACGCTATCGCATCTGACGTTAATTATACTAAAGATAAACGAACGAAACGCAAACATGTTTCTACTAATTGAATTGGATATACACACGAACGGTGTTTGGATATATTTTTTTATTCTCATGGTAACACCGGAAGCGCTAAGAATATTAGGCAGGTATTTAGGATATGACGTGAAGAAAACTATGTATACCTACAGGATAGAAAGCTAGATATGCTTTGCACGGGTGGATATTTATTTTTTAAAGGTTAAGTTGGAAAACCTAAGTAATAAATATAGCCTATGTTACTCAGGGATATTGTTGCATTCTAATAGCGAAAGAATTTTAGAACTTGGTGCAGTAGTTATTGAGTTTACTCAATACAAACAAAAATAAAAATCTTTTCTCTTTAGATATTATTATAGAGGTATGTCTATATAATACAGGTAGGTACGACGAGCATCCTGGCTTTATCAACACTTGATGACCGGCGGTATTTCCTCAGAAGTGATACTTTACTTTTTTCACACATTCACAACGTTACTAAATAGCCTGGAGAACATTACGACAGGAAAGATAAAAGCTTTTTTGTTGTAATTACTAGTAGGAAGAGAAACACTTAGTGATGCCTAGGAAAAATGGTGGTTGGGACTTCTTAGAGTGGATACCTTACAAAAAAATAAAGCTCATGACATTTTCTGTCACGTAATTTGAATCCCCACCAACCCGCAGCGCATTCTATACCCCCTCCTTATTATTTATTCGTAGCCCCCTCCAGTAAGTTGAGAGCACGCCTTTGCAGAAGTGGGACTTACGTATTATATTATGTATTTATATGTTATTTGCGTAAATAAAGCCTAAAAGACTAAAACAGATTTATTTGATTAATCACATTTTATTAATCAAACGAATTTTCATTAAATATTTGCATTGTAAATACAATATGAAAAAGATAATTAACTCCATTGCAATAAAGTCGTTCATATATTAATATTTTACAAGCAGGACCTGAGTATTTTCATCTGCATACCTGATTTATTAAAAAGCGAGCCCGTTCGTAACTCATCAATATGTTACCATATTGAATCTCTGAAATTTTTCGTAGTTTTATTTGATAAAAATATTCGACTTAATAAACTTTTAAAATTTTCATTCAAAGGGTTATTTATACAATTTAAATAAAATCATGCAGGATATAAAATAAAACTGCACCTCGCTTATAAAGTGTCCATATAAAGTGTCCCAAAAGAAATATTTCAAGTTTTCAAAAAGATAACTTACCCAATCTCTTTATTTTCAAAATAAACATATCCAAGACTTGAAGTCTCATATAGAAAAACTACCGCACAGTTGTAAAAACGCGATATAATGCACACAAAACCACACTCAAGAAAATCTAGATAGCTATCTCTCCAAACAAAAAAACATTTAACAAAGAACTTCGAATCTCCCGATCTGACTCCTGAGTCAACCACGTATTGAATCCAACTGAGGACTGAAGGACTTTCTGACTATATCAACAGGAAAATCAGGGGTTTCCACAACTCATATTATCGTATCATACCCACTTGAAGTTTCCCGAATAAATTACTCAATTACCTAAGTCGTTCTCAAGAAGCTGCAGTGTTATGACGTAAGCAGTAGGCGTATTTAATCACATCACAAACACGCACGTGACGTTTAGAACCCACTCGTATGACGTAAGGTTTAACTAGATATTGGCAAAAAGATAAAAGATTGGAATATATTTTTGCGTTTACAGTAATAATATTGACCACCGGTGTTCGCAGCTCCACCAGCAAAGTCACAGAGTAAGAACTTAATTAATATTATGAAAAATGTTTCCAACAATTTGTTTAAACACCACACCATGTGACATACATGGTGACGTGATAGTTTAATATATACACATATAAACAACTTAGCGGTCACTTTCAGTCTAATTATCATGAAGACTAGCAAAAAGTTGGTAACAATTCGTATCATAATTCATCGAAAGCAATAGTTGCGTGTGTCTGATAACAGGATTCCGCGTATAATTTTATGCCAAAGAACAATATCAAGAATCCGCTTACGGTTCTAAGGAAATCAGTCAACATTCACTACGTCACGATAATGACGTCAACTTTAATCGCATCAACTTATACGATTTCTCAAGGAAAACACATGGAAACAATAAAAAAAGTAGTAATGTTTATGCGGAAACTATAAAAATGTAACTGCATATTTTGACTTCCTTGTGAATACTTACCTGAAGTAAAACGCGGTAAAATGTTTTACATAGTGTCTCTATGACTGGATATTTATTTTCATTTTCGTTTTTGCGGAAAACATCAATAAAATATTTTACGTCTTGCATTTTTCTCCCAGTTGATCGTTTCGTAAATAGGTATATTTTTTGTCTGTGAATGTTGGCTTAGTGACGTGTTTCATCTACCGCATTCAGTGCTTTACCCTATACTAAATAACTGAGAGTCCTATGTGTCTTATATGTAGCATGCTCTCTTTTCTATCGGAGCAAGCTTCATCATCATCAGTCACCTTAATTCAACGCATTTTATCAGACGATAAATGGAACAAACCATTACCGGAAACGTTATATCGGTATTTTTTCGCAACGAACAACACGTATTACCAGGAACCCATAAATCTGCGGAGTTACAAATCCGTGACGTTATAACCCTCGTGTTATGGTCGTTGCCGTCCAGAGTCCAGGGCAGTTACGACCTCTCGGCTCCAGTTATGCAGATGCGAACAATTCAACTCAAACCAAGAGTATTAAGCCACGTCCCCACTAGGGGACATTGGTCGAGCAACATAATGTCTCTGGAGATATCAGGTGATATCGAACGACGTTGCCAGAATTCGCGCGACAACCAGTTCTCTCTCTAACTACGTAAAACTCGCGTAATATGTCATGCGGTATGGGGCTATATCTTTTGTAATAGTTACTTATTGGTGTGTGTACCACGATGTAGTTTACGTTACTACGTACAGGTATTATTTATTTATTTTATTTTAGGAAGATTTACAGACAACTAGCATTAGTGTATAAAACTGATTGCTTAACTATCAACATAGTAATGCAGATTATACCTCAACAAATTATTCATAATGAGTTTGTTCTTGACGTCAGTGATGATATCTTGTCCAGCGCTGCAGTTTAGTGAACAACTAAACTATTAACTATCTTTTTGAAAAAATAAAAACAATTATAAAAAGTCTCTTAATGTCTCCGGAGACATGTCGCTCGACAAAATTTCCCCTAGAGAGGACGGGGCTTTATGCAAACAATGTGAAAATTCGCTTTATAGCTTACACCCATTATGCGCGTGCATGCGACATGGAAAGCTACGGTTTAATTTTACAGCTTTGGATTTACTTTAAAAGTCTAAAGATTATTAATTTATGCGTCAATAAATCGTATACTGCGGATAGGTGAATTATGTTTCACTTGGATACCAAGGTGTCTCCTTGGTCAATCTTGGAAAAGTTACTGATAAATACTTACGTAGTACTAATAGCTATTTATTAACGGAACAAAGAAAATGAGTTAATTACCCTGTTTCTCTTCTGTTACATCGACATAAAATCTGATATCTATTAATACACAAAACATTATTTTGCTTCGGAAAATACCACAGAGGCAACCAAGGGAGGCTTTCACAAAAGAATAAGGCAGTTTAAAAATAGATTCTAGGTATTTTGAGTTTAGTTACTTATAATTACGATTTGTATTCTGCTGATAGAATTTTAAGGGTACCGAATCGAATAGCAAAAGTTTGGTCTAGTAAAGAAAATAATTGAATACTTATTAGCGATATGTAATTCAAGTTTTATATCGGCGCATTGCGAACGGGGATGATTGTGCAAAACGCTTCTAGAAATTGTGAATTTATCTTTGCTTTTCATTATATTATCAAACCATTATTTGAGTTGCCGCCGCTTGGGAATGAAAAAATATTATTAATAACATTTAAAAATAATGTTTTAACTTATATTTACTTATTTCTTTTATTTTTTCAAGGAAAGCCAACAGTTATCAATTACAGAGAGTAGACAAAGAACGTAACAGATATCAGAGAATAGTAATATGATATCAGAGAGTTCTGTGCACAACTCTGTGCAAATTACAGTTAGAATAGAGAAAATAAATACAAGAATAGGATTTAATTAAAAAAAGAAAGAAGTACGTAAGTTCTTATTATGAAAACGAGTTCCTTGTGCTTCGTCCATCCACTCCAAAAATGCAATCTCAATTTGCGTTATCCGGGTTTCTAGTTCCAGTTCAGAGTTCTTCAAATAACTTTAACAAAATAGTGAAATTCAACCACAAAGTTGATTGAGTCGAGCATGTAGAGTTTGAACAAGAGTTCAAGATATTTTCATGCTTTATTTGACAATCGCTTCTATAAAAATCCGTCAATAACTTCAAAATAAGTAATCGTCATAAATCCCAGTACTAGGAGACAACAAGGGAAGACCAAAATATAGCTCAACACAATGTTATAATTTCGTTACGTCTAGACCAAAGTCGTCTGGAAATTACACAGACTTATAAACAAATAAAATATCTAATAGGTAGAATTGTCTGTTAATGGGGCTGTATTCAGTACCTATTCAGTGAAGCTTTGAGCAACTTGGTAACACGAAAGTAAAAGGCATGTCTAAAAATAGATACCAAACCTTTTACAACTACTGTGTCGAGCCTGTATGACGTTTGAAAAAATGATGATTAAATGCACGGCTCTTCATATTTAGTAGTCACCAAGTCACTCTCTCGCTGTCCCGTTGTCGCGCCGTGGACTCCCACTGATTTTTGCACGCGATTTTACTTATTCCCGTTCATAATACATTAAATTTGTTTAAAACCAATTGTAAACTTAAAATACATCATTCTACCACTTTAACCTACTCATTATGAGGTGTCTTAACTGTCCGGAACGGCGCGAAATTATTATATAGTTGAATTTTGCTTTGAAACTATCCTTTCTCTCGTAAGTTCGTTCGCGTTAGCTTTGATTATAGCGGTAAGACAACAACTTTATTCCTGTAAGTGGTTCGTCACTTAAAGGGGTGTAGATCTATGTATGTGTCAATTTTCGACCCATATCAGTCATGTTATGAAAGTGGAACCAATTTACAAACTTTCGCGTTTGTAAAAAACACTTTACTATTTTTTTGACATCCACAGTAAATATTTAAACGTTACATAACAACATACCATGGCATCACGTCTGTATTCCCAAGGGGTGCGCACAGGTGTATAGACTAACTACACACCCGCTTCTCGCCAGCTATATTCAAAACTTGCTTGTGTCTACATCTAAACTCTTATGGGTATGGAATGAAGACACAACGATTAGTCCTAATAAGTGATGATTCATTGTCTTAGGAATAAACCCAGTTGTCGCGAAGTAGTTAGTGCGGACTTGACATAAATTCCGTTTACGAGATGGGATGACGCGAGCGCACAGCATCCCGCCCGCCCACTTGCTGACGTCCACGGATCGGATGAACATTTTTTATGGCAAAAAAAATTATGTGCCTAATATTGTCTGGAAGAAATCGCTTTCAGCGATAAGGCCGCCTTTGCCCATTTTTGTTTTATGATCGTTTTTGAACAATAAAAAGTATTCATTTATTCAATTATAATTTATTATGTAGGTACATCGGGAGGCTAACTACAGATACTAACTACGTATCTATAATAAGGTAATTTTATTTCACTACAAAAGATAGAAAATATAAAGCTTAAGAGTAGTTTGTGATGCCTTTAAAGTATCTAATTGTTTGAATACAGTTCAGTTTTGCAGTGATGAAGATGCAAACACGAACAAACTCATAATAGGAATACCTATCCACCAAACTGAGCTTAAATGATCCGATCATACCCATATCATGTATACCATACCACACAACAATCTCGTATTGCTGCTAATGTCAGCGCATTAGACCCCACGAGAGTAGATGTCACGTGTCTAACTAAGCCAATTGCTGAAGTTGTACCCAATGTGAACATTGTAACTGAACTTCTGCAATATCAGATACGATGACGAGGAATGTAATCAGTATCAAATGTCTCCGTCAAACTTGCTCTTAGCTTCCTTGACCAAAACTAAACTGATTAACCCAACACAAAAGAATTGCTACTTTTGTTCAAAATGAAAATTACATGTCGTTTCTGTAATAGACCTGGGCACCCTCAGGGCTGTTGTCTTAAACGTTGTATCAAGTGAGAGCCTTCAGCGCTCTCCATTTGTCCGGCCAAGTAGTTAATGCCATCTGCAGCAAATCTACAATAAGTCACGTCAAAAAAATGTAATAGACCAAAAACACCTACAAAAACATAAATTTTATAATTATGACAACCAATGGTTCATAATTTCACCACTGTTTACAAATAATTCGCTGAGCTCAGTGACTGCACTTTTGCTCTTTGATTGTACCCACTTCTAAGGCGCAGCAGATTGGATAAAACAACTCATATATTAAACGGAAAGAGCTATTCATTTTCACAATACAGGGTGACACCGTAAAGAATAGTTTGGGGTATGATTCAAACCATTAGTCTGAGTTGATAGCCTGTGGAATTTTCCGTTGCAAAAGTGTGGAACTTTAAAATTTAAGAATTTTCCGACAGGGAATTCCACTTGATATTAATTCAGAATCGTGGTCTCAATCATCCCCCTCAGTATTCGTTACGACGTCACTATCACTGTATAAGAGAAGAAATACATGTCGTCCTAATCCGTCGTGATTTAATTGATTGTACCACTTAATTGGATCAAACGCAATACCTAGAAGAACTGCACGTGGAATGACTGTTAAAGGAAATTGATTGAGCACTGTTTATTTCTTCATTCATCCGTTAAATTTCGGTTTTTCCTCGAGTGTTTATGTCGTTTTTTCTTTTCCACTGACTTCAAAAAGGATGTCTTCAATTCGACTCGTACGTTTAGTTCTAAATATAACTTCTTGTGATGTTTATCTGACAAATCACAATAAATTGGGACTGGTCTCGTTTTTTATTTACATGGGATTGATGACGTTAACAGCACCAAAAAATTACGTCAGCGATAAACTTTCTATCTTCCTTTAGATAATCATCGACCTCGCCGTCTGGAGTCGATGTCGGTGACCAGAAGCGTTTGTTGCTATAAGCTGATTGGCCACCGCAATGGTTAGAATTATAAGGTCGTTTGGACACATAATTTTACTAGGTACTTTCCTCGTTAACTAGAACAGAACCTGTATTGTTTATATCTAGCGCAGCAGCATAGTAAATTCACCTATAAAGTTGTAACCGCGCGAACGTAAACTGTGATAGCTTATCGATTTACTACATAAGAGTATTGGACTGATAACTCCATGGGTAAATATATGGCCTCGTAAAAAGCTTGCTTTTATTTCCTATAAAACGCTGTTCAATATTAAAACGAAATTAAAAGATGTAATAAAATCCTTAACAGCGTTAGGATCCCTCGTGCATCTGAGGAATGGTCTGAGTATGAAATAAGAAAATGTTATCACTTTAAAAATACAATAAGTATGGCGACAAAGTTATTTACTACAATTTGTGGTTAACAAAGTAAGCGGATTTTGCTTGAAAGTGTTTTTATTTGTACGGTACACAACTCTTGTCGCCGCGCGCCGGCGCCGGACAAATAACTTAGGTAATTCAATACTGCGTGAGTGCGGTGGAAAATAAAGTTCAAAATTGGCTAAAGAACGACACTGTATTTCGATTTACGAGAACCTCTTCATGATAAAACAATTTGGTGAAATTTTTGGTTACTTGGGGACGTCGAGAGTTTATTTTATTTGAATTTATCATCAAAGTTGGACGGTGCCCAAAGACCATGAATTTTTAAGCTTGTGCTGAAGTAGAGAGTAGTGAAGTGAAGAACTTGCTTCGTAGACGCAAGACGCTTATTATATTGTTTGTGCTCAAAATTTTGTATGTGGTATATTATATTGCGTACAGGAAAAACACACTCAGTAATTATAAAAATATTCAATTCGGCAGACTATATATTTTACAGTATTAGCTTAGGGATATGAGACTCCCGATATTTCGACACTGTTGCAAGTGCCATAATCACGGGATGACTGATCAGATTGGAGTGGAGTAGGTAGATCCATAATTTTCTACGGGCAGACATATCTGTCTCTTTCTTTGCCGCTTGTTTATCCTTATTTTAAACGCGGTAAGAACCCGTTATTATGTGTTTTAATTATGATGATAACCGCGTATACTAAAAACAATGTACTGTTTATTTTGTGCTTAAAGCGCAAATTAATATAAGAAAACCTATTTGAATATTAGGCGTGAAGTTTCTATAATATATGAAATCCAAGTTATAAATGAAAGAAAACATGAACTACAATATCCAGTCGCAAACACTATCTACCACTTGTTTAACAATTCCAGACACAACTAACCCCTATTCTCTAATTATAAGGTACACATTAACTTAAATAAAAGCCAGCTAATTATATACCGGTTGTAATCTAACACAGAACAGAAGCAATTTGTTCAGGAAGTTTAAATTGCTTTGTAACAGTACCAAGGTTGGTATTGGTACATTCCTAACCTACTGAATACCCAATGATATTACCTACATCTAAAAACATCATTGCTATTAACTGTGAAATAACCTATCAGACATCGTCTACGTTTCAAAAATAACTTGGTATGCAACATTTTCAATGATTCAAAACTGATCTTAGACAAAACAAAATATCCACGGAAGCCGGCCTGTCGGAAAACTGTTTTAATGTGACGAGGTGTTACAAATGCAGATAAGAAATTATCAAACAAATGCGGCCGGGTTTCGAAATAGTATTCTTCCATGAAAATATAAATGCTAGCGAAGCGAATGTATACAGAACCAACAAATTCTTGTTTACAGAAATAATTCAACCCGCCTTTACTCAAGCTATTGTCCATCTAAAAGTAAATAGAAGTGAAGTGGGCCATATTAATTACGCAGGTCCCCTTGAATTACAATCAATTAATCGTCATCAACAGTGCAATTAGAGTCATCAATCATCATCCTTCATTTATCAAAGTGGACGGTGCACTTCGTTTGTTCAGCTTTATCATGGCGTACCACAAGGTAGCGCTGCAGGACCGCTGCTCTATAATGTTCAGAGACGCACAATTAGTGCTGTCTCTTTCAAATGTAACTATTTTCTACATCACTATCTCTTTCAAACATTGAATATTTCTCAACTTATACTGCCAAGGATCTGCGTTTATGTCCATTTCTGTTGAACAATGCCACTTGAATGTTAACATATTCCTTAAATTTCAATGATGTAGGTAAATAATTTTTGAACATTTCTGTGACATAGCGTAGTGGTTAAAGACAAATTTAGGATTTGGTAATATAATGAATCAACTATTGTTTATATTCTCCTCTCTTTCAAACGTAAGTTGATCGTGACATTGCTATCTCACTTGAAATGACGCGGGTAAATACAAGAGCCACGTGTAAGGAAATACTTATTTATCGCTCCATGCTCACAATGACTTAATCATTTTTAATCGAATGAGCGTACATGCAGTCATTGTGTCGTGCTAATCAAGCACAATAATGGCGAATCGAATCGTAAAGTTTTAGATTTTATGTCTTACTATGAATTAAGAAGTATAAGGATTTAAAATTAAAAGTGGAATAAAGGTAAAAAGAGTTTTGTGCTATCTCTGGTAACTGCTGTAGAAACAAATAAATAGAAAACTTACATAGAGCTTAGCATTGCGAGAAATCACAATTATGCGAGTACTTACTATCACTATAATTTATTTCCTAGTGTAATAAAGAAAACTTTTATTCTTGTACTATTTATTGTACTCATTTCGTTACCATCACTTTATCTTTACCATACTGTGGTAAAACTGTCTCATACTCATCACCTTTGCCAACTTCTAAGCAATCTGAGCATATAGGTATGAATATTATTTTACTTACAAGTTTAAACACGGCAGACAAATTGCATTTTGTAACACTCGAATGGCAGCCGTTTCAGTTGAAACTTCTATTTCTTTTTGTCGGTATTTTTTATAGGTTTGCGTCAGATGGCATTAACTATTTGGCCGGAAAAAAAATCGGGAGCGCAGAGGGATCTCACTCAGTACAAAAAATTAAGACTACACGCTTGAGGGTGCCCAGTTGATAGTAGTCGAAACCGATATCACACATTTATTACTGAAATCCTTCCAATCAGATTTCAATGACAACAAAGACAAGATATGCTATTGGTCAAATTTTACAACCCATTACATAAGAGTGGGACCAATAAATCTCCCAATGTAGGAAGTGGGTCCAACGATCCTTTACACTGGTAGTAAACCCACTATACTCTTCCTATTATCGATCATGTTTTATAGGCCATAAAACAGATCTGTCCACGTGTTTGCGTTTCTATTCCCGTAAAATGGGAGCCGGTGTTAAATTGTATATCACGGTATTTGTAGACTGCGGTACGATTGTATTTAGTATGATTGAAACCGACATTTGGTTTTATGAGTTTGATATCCTGTACTGAAACTTTTAGCTGTTTACAAGACTTTCTGCGTTGGGTGAAGAGTACAATATTATTATGAATGATATTATATAGCAAAACCTGTTTGAGAGAAATCGAATCTAAGATGTATTACACACCTGTACGCTTATTTTTACTCTGCCATCTAAGAAAATATGGGAATTTTCCAAACTCTATACCATTATAAAGATTTGCATATTTAGATGACCGATTATTAACATAGATATTAACCATCAATGGGTCAGTGTGGTGTTTACAAACAACCACAACCTACTTTCTCACTGACAATACTTGTCCCAAATAACTAGAGTTGCAGCTACCTACTAATAACTGCATCGATTCGCAGTTATACATCTGTTCAAGTTGTCTAATACTCTTTAACAGTTCCACGAAGCTAGACTACAATAGTGTCGATTGAACAATCATCAAAGTAAATTAGGGCTATAAATCGTTCATACCCATTGTTAAGCATCAGATACCAAGAATTTCTAAAGGATTAACCAACAAAAGGCGAGCACAATACAACTAGCCATCTGTCTTCAGATGTCAACGTTAATCCAGGGATCTTTGTGGAGAAATCTCGTCGTAGGTCTCCTTGGAAACAGACTTTTATTTTCAACTTCACTTTTTTGTTGGAGTTGGATAAATGGGACGACTTAAGTCTGGTAGGAAGATTGAGAATTGCAACGAAATAAGGTTTTAAGAGTACCATTACACAATAAAGTACCATTAACTCCCTTTGTTATCACAAAACAAAGAGAAATCAAATACAATTATCTTTTAAACTAAAACAAAATTTATGTTCCGCTAATATCTAGATCGTATCTTCTGCAATGTCTGGTTTTCATGTAAATAAACTTAAGACCACGTTAACTGGGTCGACCGAATCATTACTGTAAAATTATTAAAATTAATTACGAAAGGTAAAGTTGGCAAGGAATTATACTAGGAAAATAAATATCAGAAAAATAAATTTCAGAAACTGGTATGCCCCAGAAATGGTGGGTCAATTTCTGGGTCGTCAAGAGATTGTGTCCTATCCTGTCCAATGTGACATTATTGTGTATCAATAACGTAAGTATACAAACAACAATCTACCTGTAGTGATCCAGAAAAAATACGTTGATACAAAAGATACGAAATTTTAAGATTAGACTCAAATTAAATTCATCAAAGGAAAGAAAGAAAAATCTGAATTCAGTCTATTATAAACAGACCTAATAATATACAGTTCGTTCAACCGGATAGAGTATTGTAGTAGACGGTTACTAAGCTTATGTGGAAGCATCATTTGCATAACTAGGAGAATGTTTATAGATAAACTAGCAGCCATGTTCGAGGTCTATTTGGTGACGATACAGGATAGCATCAATCTAAGTGTCTTAAAGAATATACTTGCGACAGACGCAAGAAAAAAAAAACAGATTTTGGTTCCTATAGGAGTTGAATGAGGTAAGAGCTAGCATCACAAGGCAAATTACTTAGAGACAGGATCCTTAGTTACGAAAAGATAAATCCAAAGGCATAACATCTTACAATTGCATATTACAAATGGCAGTCACTTCTGTAAAAAACCTGTCAAATCTTCAGGTTAGGTAAAAGCGTACCCTGTGAAGAACGGGATAACGCTAGGGAGATAGATAGTGCCATAGAAAAGAGTCCCACTTTTATGATTGTCATGGTTACAATGTATTCGCTTGCCAAGCGGGGTGATGTCCTGGCTGTGGACTGTTGAAGCAAAGTACATTGAATACCAGAAAAGTATGTTTTGCACTACTTAGCTCTTACAATTTTTAACATTAGTATCAATAACTGTTTTTTTTAATTGAAAAGAATAAGAACCAATCACGTGTTACGCGATATGTTCATTTACAGCTGGTTATAAATCGTTACGCGTGTAAGCAACGATTCGTCACAATTTGAATTCGAAGTTTGCGATAGTCCACGTAATAAAAGACACGTGTATAACTTTAGGGTTATTCGTTGCATAATGACACTATGACGTTCGCCTAGAATGACAGCGGGCGAATATCAAAATGGAATACATACCTACATACATTGATGTCTACCTAATATGTTACAACAGAAAGCCGAAATTGATGGCGTCGTGAACACCACTTAGCGCGAAAAAAATCTATGGTACTTAATATTACATTACTAGCGCGCCTAAAAAGTAAATCTTGAACCAAATTTTAGTCATTTGTAAAAATACAATACCTTAGTACGTCAATGCAGTCCAAAGACATCGGAAAAAACTAAATAAGATGTATTAAAACCACTGTAATAACCACGAAAATGCATGATTAGAATAAAAAATACCTACAGGTAACATAAAAAAGAAAAGTCTCGCTATAATACATTTGTATGTTATACTCTTCACATTTATATTCCTGATCACAATAACTATTAAATAAACAATTCATAACATTTTACATTACAATGCCTTATTCAAAGTTCAGCCTTAACTTTCAAAGGGTCTAAAACTTAGATGGGCTTTCTATAACCCAGGGAGACTTTTGACAAAATATTTCTATGCGAGCTGTCGCGATGTTGGTCAATTCAAATGCGATAATGTTAAACTTGAATGGAAGATTCCTTCATGATAGTGAAGTATGAATTATTTAATAGACTCCGACCACGCGGTGACAAGCTCATATCATATTAGGGTTGCCATGCGAGTATGTGTGGGTTTACCCGCGCATTTTTTGACGATAGTCACACAAATATTAAACAAGTTTTTAATATTGCGTTTGTAATTACGGCAACAACATGTACACATTAAAAAAAAATGTACAGTTTTTTCTTGAAATAATTATTCGTCTCTTGACAATTCATTAATTAATTCAGTAGACAGCAAGTTATAAAAACACAATGAAATAGTATAATGTCTAGGGGCTATTACAGAGAGACATCTTAGAAATAGGGACAACAATAGACCAATTTGTAAACAAAAGGTTCCCAGTATCTTTATTTCATAGAGATGAATAGTAATGTCCTAAAACGGCAACCCTATTCATAGTTATGGGTACGGCAGACCAGCGCTATATGCATTACGAGTTTTGTTACTATGAATAAATTACTCGCCGTACAATATAAACAGAGATGTGACCTAAACATGTTTCCATGAACAAGACTTTGTTAGACTTTACCTAAGAAATTTAACATCAAATATAAATATATAGTCCGTATGCATTTTATTAGAAAAATGAAGGCTACTAAAGAGATAGATTACATAATTAATGGTTTAATCATAACATTACATGCAAAGGTAATAATGAAACATTAATGCTGTCTGTTTACAAATAAACTAACTCTCTTGTCCATAACGGATGTCTTTAGACAATGGGTCACGTATATAGATGCAAATAACAAATGAGTCAGCAAATTTGTGGTTTCAGTTTTGCCTATTTACGAGTATAATAGTGGACGTTAGTAGGTACATATTCACTACAATAGCTGTTGTAGGCTGTGGCTATAGTGACATAAACAATTATCATCGACAGATGTTATGACATACCTACCTTGTAAAATAATATTACATAACTGAGAAATCAGATTTCCATTTATGTAAAATTGATTTACTTAACTTATGATTTACAGTTTATTTCCACTACTTACAGCGTGATCGTGGAATTTTCCTGATTTGTGGAAACGTGGGTCATTTTTATTGCACGGTCAATGATCCGCAGCATGAATTCTCTCAGATCAAAACAACAATATGACAAAGGTATTCGGGTAGCCGAGAATACAAAATCTTGATACTTTTGCACAAAAGGCAAACTACCAATTAGTCATATACTAACATTAGATTAGATAACTTATAAATTGAGATTTGATAACAGAGCATCATATTGACAAGCCCATCAATTAGTTTAACATTGCAGGAATTAAATATTTGCATTTACTACTTAGTGATGAGACACTACTCGATAACAAAAAGCAGAAAGATAATATTGTATCAAAAAATAAAGTCAAGCACACATCGCAGACTCAATCGATCGCGCATCATAAAACCCTTTTCAAGCTAAGTAAGTAGTTATATCGTTGCCTTAAAGTAAACTTAAGCGCCTATTTGAAAAATCACACTCCGATGTGATTTTCTTCAACAAAACCTCGATTTACTTCAATTGATTTCGATCCGGGTAAAAAAATTACCCACAATTTTTGACCTGGATTGAAACTATCTTTTCTGTTGTGAGGTATTGTTAACAAAAATCACTTCCAAGCGTGATTTTTCAAAATCGCGCTAGCGTGGTTTTCGCTATAACGCGACAAGTTGACAACAGCACGTTAATATAAATTAAGAAAAGACGGAACATAAATCAAGAAGATTTATAGTGTTTTTACAAATAAATAGCACTTCCTGGCTGCAATACGAAAGTACTCACTCTTCTTGTGATGGAGACATGATCCGTGGAGGCGACACATACTCGCCGTTTGCCCCATGCGGGCGCTACCTCGCTCGAGTCGCCATCCGCGCGCCACCAGGCGGCGCCACAAGCTCTCTACATCGCGATGGCGCTTATCGACACCGCATTTACACTTCACTGGTACAACACTAGTCTCGTGGACACATTTACATCTTTCGAACACTCTTGAATTTTATACCCTATGGTTGCGGATACTAACTGTAAGTTCGCTGTGAAAATAGGTAGTTGAATTTCAATTAAATGTATTATATAAAAACATTTTGTTCACTGAGATCCTGTTGACTATCCAAATTCAATACAACTGATATACATATATATTACATACGGTATAGAAAAGTAGGTATTATTTAACATTAAGGCAAGTTGTTATTTGTTATATAGGCAAACGTAGTTTGGTAATGAAGAATAATTTGTAACCATATGTTCGGCTAAGCAAGTATGCTTACAGGGAATTAATAATTAATATGTGTAACTCATAATCATCACTAATTTAAGAGGTAACATCGGGCAACGGGGAAAAACTTCAGCTTGCCGTGGACTCTCATTACGCGATTTACTAGTAATACGTTAGCAAGAATAACTTACGCGAATATTATATTTCGGTTAGAAAGTTCTAAAAGTAATGTCGCAGTTTCATCTACCATGATCATAAACAACAAATACGTATTTTGTTTAAGCATTAAAAGTTTCCCATTGTCTAAACTACTACAATTACCTACTTCAATGTAACTCAGAAAACACAATAACAAACTTTATTTACAGCCATGAATACACACAGATCCTTACAATTTAAATTCAAAAACATTGTTTAAATTACAATTAATGCCCAATGCTCATAGAGGCAATGCAATACCGCGAATGTTACCACTGTCGGCCAGTAAGCGGGATTTCGTGGCGGATTTCTGTTCGAGCATGTGCATAGAAACTAGAATATTACAGAAAAATCCCCGATTACTCTAGCTATAGAAGCGGCCAATCAGCCTACGAGAACAAACACAAGGGCCTTACCCAAGATGCAAACCACTATGACAATCGATAAATATATGGCATTAACATGTCACCTTATATCAATCCCATACATTTTTATCACTGTTACAGTCGTGTCATAATCGTCGTGGTCCCCGATACCGACCGTGCAGGCGTGCTCGACATTTACTCTCGGCCTACGAGGGTCGAATGATTCTTTCAAATATGATCTTTTCAGACGACGCCGAGGTTCGCACCCAACTAGGCACCCTCAGGCCGGTTGTCTTAAATTTTGTACCCGGTGAGGGGGCTCAGCGCTCCCCATTTATTTGTCCGGCCAAATAGTTAATGCCATGTGAGGCAAGCCTACAATAAGTCTCGTCAAAAAATAAACCCTAACCCGGAACGTTCCCAATGCCTCTTCTGTGTGGAGCGAGATTACGAAAGAATGAACCTTTCAAATGACTGAGTTCGCGGTTTCTAAATGTTAACGAACAGTTCAAATGACCATTAAGACATCTTACATTAATTTTATACATACAAGACGAAAATGCAAATGAAATTTATATATTTCTATTTTATTTTTTATTTATTTATTTTACTTTTATTTGTTTTTGTTTTTTATTTATAGTATTTATTATTTTATACTAGATGTTGCACTGTCCCGCACCAAATTGTAATAATGTTTCCTATCCACTGGTTGCCTGGAAGAAATTGCTGCTTAGCAATAAGGCCGCCAGATTGTACTGTATCTATCTTCATCTGTGTGAATCTGTTCTGTATGTTGTGTGCAATAAAGTATATTTGATTTGATTTGATTTGAAATGCTTCTATAATAATAATGTAATATTAACTTCCAAGGCAAAGGTCGTTAAAGGGGTTCAAAAGAAGAATTATTTTGGTAAGAATTGTTTGAATAATATTCCTAATGGCAGTACAAAACCAAGAGTTTAGTCGTAGGATGGAATAATATGATATTCACCATTACGTTCCTAGCAATAGAATCTATTTTCTTACTAACTTTGTCCCTTATCAACAAGGCATCAGTTATGCAGATTTTAATCTTCCCGCGGCCCAGATTAACTTATTGTATACAATTTAAAATATCTGGGCTCTGCTAACTTAACAATGACACCTCTTAAGTTCCCTCCCTTTGGAGGCATTTAAGGTTTTATGCAATTTTCTCCCCATTATATCATGCCCGATCTCTCGGTAACACCCCTAATTATATTTTGTAGGGAACAATTATACCGATAAAAGCAACATTTTCGAGCAAAGGTGAAATTAATTTCATTACCAACTTAATTAAAACGAAGCCCATTAGCATATTAACGAAATTTTGTTAATAGTAATAAATTTTACCATTATGCCGTCAGAACTTTCAATTCTGTAATTCACTTAAAGTTGCCAAAAAAGTGTCGAATGAAGTTAGCATGGCGGTCTATAACAAGACTTGAGCACTCAGGAGTCGTTCTATCTAACAAACTTTATATAAGCCTTTTTTTTTAGCTGAAGTTAGTAAGTCGCTGCTTAGCGACAACAGTAAGTATCGAAATTCTAAACGCTCACGTAAAGAGAAAGTGAATTTGAAAAACGAAACCTAAAAAAGACGTCTGGCGTATTGAACGAAAGTTATAACAATAAAAAACCCGACTGCATAAAAAGCAGGTTAAGTAAAAAGAGGTAAACATAAACAAGATGAAGGAAAATGGAACTTAGATTGTGTAATGGAAATCCTTTTTATTACTTAAGTAAATGCCGTTGGGATGTTTCGAGGGTAACCAAAAAAAAAAACACAAACATAGGCATGTCTGAAATACATAACCCTTCTTGGCAGTCGGAGAAAAGATAAGTCATGCTTTAGTTTCGACATATTCTGTATATTAGTAGAACGAGTGACAAAGGAAATGCAGCGCGTAAGTTTTTTGAAGTCCAAAGTTAACATAGTCTTCAGAGACAAGGCGAGCAGAATACTAAAGATGATAAAGAAGATCATAACGAAAAATCAAGTGATCAAAGTAGCGAAACAGTAGTTGGTTACTAAAATCTTAGTAAAAGTGCTTGACTCGAAACGTGATATTCTAGAACTCTACATAGCAAATATGAGCGACGCATAAAAAAGTAAACCAGCGAAAGTTGCCAGGGCAAACATCGAAGCTACAATAGAAACATCATTGATTAATAGTCGTAGCTCCATCAAACGAGTCATGAATGGAGGTAGTAGTAGTAAATCATTGTACATCGATGCCGCCCCCGCTCCCCACATCAGTCAGTGAACCGTATAAATGGACATTACACACAAACGAACGTAGCCGTGGACGAGCGACCAATAGAATAGATTTAGTCTGTTCCACGTGAATAATAGCCCGATAATGTCCGATAATGATGATTGATGATGATTATATTAAAGTTATCAGAGTAGTATAAAATGACAATGACCAAAGTAATCGACCAATTTATTATAATAGAAAAATAGATTTGCCTAGACTTGACATAGCGCAATTTTGTACGTTTAGTATTCGCCGAATTTAAAGTTGAGAACAAGGTTAGGTACCTACCGCAATATTTAACATACCTAATGTTATACACCAAAACGACTAATAAGTACTACTGACTATGAATTATATTTTCGACAATTGAAATATCGAGTATGAGTTTATTTAACTAACTATTATAACAAGTGATCCCTATAATTTCTTTGGAGACCAAGAACTAATTTATAAAATCTTACAAGGAAAAAATGCAATGGAACGCGTAGGAATTACTTCAAAGTTTTATGTGAATTCGTACAAAAAGTCGTATTATGCTTCCATGCGACAACGACACACTATAGGACACAATTTTCCAGAGGGCAGATGGTGAATTCACAACACGGAAACTTATCTTTGCTGTCGCTTAGACGGCTAAATATACTTACTGCAATAGAGGAAGCCAACTCAATCATGAACATGCTCAAGCTGTTCAATTGGTTTCAACAATATTTGTGTATTTGGCAGAACAAAGCTAAATTTTATATGTACCACCAAAAAGTCTTCAACCGCTTCTAGGTACTAGCTGAGCACCAAACTCGAAACTGTGGTATTTGCGGTGAGAGAAGAAATTGGCTGTTCGTACTATTAATCTGTTCTCTTGCCTTGGGTATATCGTAAATTTTGACATTGTAATTCTAGGTCGCAGGTGTGCGTTTAATTTGCCAAGTTATAACAAGAACATGGATCGATTGACCGCGAATAGTGGACAAATTAAATGACCTAACCCCCTTTAAGTTCAGTGAGGGGGGCACCTAGTGGGAACGGTCCCACTATGACATATATTAATTAAAATAATATCAAGAGGAAGGCTTAAGGTACTGTCTCTCATACTGTAGTTTTGACTTCACGCAATAGCTTTGTCTTTGTCTTTATTTTTGCCGTTTCAGTTTTATTTATAGTCTTGCATTCGTGTGGTTTTATTGCATCAGGCTTCGCAGTATTCCGGGTCTGTTAGACTCGTAATTTACGAATTCGTTGTCTATGAATAGTTCCTTCTCTGTGACTCTTTTAGATAGTAGATTCATTGAATAGCTTTAGTAGAAATTGGACAGACAATACAATCTAATCTACGCTACGTAACAGGAAAGCCAGAAAAGAAAGTTACTTCACAGAAACGTATTATTTTGGTGACTAAAAGACCACCATATTTTCCTATTTTTGT
Organism: Pectinophora gossypiella; assembly: GCF_024362695.1. NCBI lineage: Eukaryota > Metazoa > Arthropoda > Insecta > Lepidoptera > Gelechiidae > Pectinophora > Pectinophora gossypiella. The sequence continues at coordinate 9,482,926 of NC_065419.1, forward strand.
TAAACATCAAATATAAGTACTTGCCGTTAGGATAAAAAGTCCGTAAAAATTGTAATAAACCAAACACCATTATCTCGCCACATAATATTTATCAGATGACCATTATTTAACGCGAGATATTTTCGAGGAAAAAAGAGGATAAGTGATATAATAAATACTGACTCGAGAAGCGTAAATAACATGTTACGATAGATAAATTTATGTTTGGAAAACACGCAATTGTTGTTATAATTTAGTGTAAGGATTTATGCAGGGAAATTCATAAAAAGAAAAAAAATGACATATTATAAAATTAGTAAGAGTCTAAACGTACTAATATAAAATACAGACAAAATCTGAACGCTAATATAAAACCTTGTAAAAGCCATATAGTGGCCATTTACTAAGCTACATTCTCCAACGTAAGATCGCAAGACATTACTCGAACAAGACGATCTGAATTTATATGAGATAGATCCAAAGTGTTTGTTCCTCCGCCCATTCCAGTCTGTCGAAAAGACCATAATTATGTAAAATCCTTTTGTAAGTATTGTTATTATTTTGTATATTGAAAATCTATAATTATCAATTTTATTATAATAATACAATCTGTCACATAATCAGAAACTTCGTCACAGTTTTGTAAGTTAAAAGCAATTGTGATCTAAATTCTGTTGAAACATTTAAATTCAGTAACAGTTGAGAGCGATATCCATTCCAAAAACCATGTTTTATTCGTATTAATTACATCACAACATAGTATACGAACAGAATATGACCATTACGTAATAGAATACAGTGGAATTTTCCGTAGTCAATGAATAAATACGATTTAAATGAAATAAGCTTCCATTTAAATAATTCGAATATTTCAAACATCTTGTTTCGGATATACAATACAATGAAGTAGCTATACAATGAATTTTGACGCTTTGTCGAAGATCTCTGGATATCCTGGGACTTGATAGTAAAATTATACATACCTATAGCATTTATGTCATACCAATACATACAACAGATCCCTCAAGCTCTCGAAGGTTCCATCGACGAACAAAGGACTGTTGATATTATTATAACAAGTTATTGAGTAATCGGTTTTGCGAATTGCATTGTTATCAAAATAGAGGAAATACAATCCTCGCTCTCTACACGAAAGCTACTAAAGAGTCATACTTGATTTTTTAACCTCGACGATAATAATTTCTTAACTTTGAAGATCATTTCCACATTTATTTTTCATTTTTTTTTTCATTTCTTTTTATTTATTTATTTTTCTTTTTCATTTTTTTTCTGTATATATCATCATCTGTGTTTAATTTGTTTTTTATGTTGTGTGCAATAAAGTATATTTGATTTGATTTGCTTTAATAATTTCCAAGCGACAAACGAAATAGGCTTTTAATGCCAACCTAACTTTGCATAATGTTGTTATATATAAGTACGTTTAAGTATAAGTGCGTTGAAATTTATATTCTTGTGACATTTCCAATTCAAAGATCGATCGAACATTTGAGGGCAGTAAACGAAGGGATAGAGTTTGAACAGCAAATGGAAATTAATGTCTTCTTCAAGGTCAGGATCGGTTGCGTCCTTCGCCGCGCATTCCACCGCGACAGCACATTTAAAAGGATTTAGTTTCAATTAAAACTTATCCCGCTTGAAAAGTAGATTATGCACTCGGACGAGAGATCTATGTCTCGACCCGTAACTACGCCGGCAGATGTCTAAGATCTATGGAACTTTGTCACTGTAAGTGTAATTACGATCTCGTGTTGCAAGTTGGCAGAACAAGGTTCTGTTCAACTCTAATTGTGCCCATAAGGCGTAGAGCTCACTACAAATTTATGGCAGAATAATTCAATTAAAATAACACGCTTCGTTTAATTTGCGTCAATGTAGGATTTACAACAAAAAGTGCAATTTAATCTTCGAAGTGCATTCTTGTCTACGGCGGTTAATACATTACTGAGTGACAGTGAGCATCCATCATAGTACGGCCGGGGCCCTATCTACAGTACCAGTTTGCAACACAACACTGTCTTTACTTGCTAGACGTCTAACCATTATTAAAGTGACAGGAGAAATTTATCAAACCGTTCAAGTTCCAAGTGAATGCAGTAATAAGATTTAATGTATTCTATAATCTGTTGCGAATAAGCTCGCCACATTGACAGTCTGCCCACGGCAGTCAGTCAGTCATTGGGATACAAACATAGTCTTCCGGTATCTTTGATATTATATTACCATTGCATCCGTAAAATACCGACTGATACGACGAATCGAAGAGAGTTTTTCAAAACTGTGACTTCAGAGTAAGAAGAAAGAAGTATGGCGTTACAACTTTGACAAAAAACCTGCATAAGACAATGTTAGACAAGGTGTGAAAATACATAATTTATGTCTTTCGTTCAGTGTCTAACATAAAAGGGGTTGTCAGTAATAGCAGTCTCACTGACAAGCATTTTAACAACGACATTCTCACAAGGGAAGCTCTCGTAGGGAATGCTAGCGTATCATTAGACGTGACAGCAAATATGTGCACCTTGTTATTACGCCGTCAAAACCTAGTAAACACCTTGAACTAGGTCCATTACTTTGTTGCAAATGTAGTCTCTACACTATTAATGTTACTGCCATAAAAAGGAAATTAAGATGTTTGTAACGTTTTCTTATTTTTTACGATTATGTGCAATGGACTGTAAATATTTAGTTGCGTTTCTAATACACGATTTGCAACAGTTTAGCAATTTGTAACATTGAATGGGTATTTTTTTTTTCATTAGATAGTTCCAAGGTTTTTAGTTTTGGATTGAAATACCAAGAATATTATCGCACTCCAACACTTTGAACGTTATTAACGGGACTAAGAGATGTTGCCGGAGAATGCGCAGCGGATGCCAGAGATATTTTGTTCTATTTCAGCAAACTATGATTATGCAGTGTGAGTCGACCCCTGGCAAGATAGTGAGATGACTTGCAGAAGGTGACTGGAAACGCCTGGATACGTAAGGCTGAGGATAGGCCTGTATGGCACGCCTTGAGCGAGGCCTACGTCTAGCAATGAACTGCAATCAGCTGATGATTATGATAAGGAAACATTATGAAAGCAAAATTGTTTCACTGACATTAATGGTCAGCTCATGGTCAGCAGAAAAAGTTAAAGATAAGTTATGAAAGAACATAAATGTAGGTATGCTCTCGATTTCGTGGCGTCATTCATAGAGAAAATTGCAAATGTCTTATGGAACGTCGAAAAACTTTGGTCCGACCTCATACATAATTCAAGAATAGGAACCGACGCCCGTCTGAATGCATGAGCTGATTGCATGCTTCAAAGTTGCACCCAGAGGGAAATTCTCTTTCCCGCAAAGCTAATCAAAAAGAATTTCATCTGAGAACCATCGTGGGCATTCTGTTATATCTCGAATTCAACGACGACACTAAGGCAGATCGATTCTGGGAAAAGTAAGTAAGTAATCTACTTGCCATTCAAAATGAAATATTTGATTCCTTTCACTCCGAAATTGTCGACTCTCGTTGAATTCAGTGTCACATACTATTTATTACTTTAAACTGTTATAATGATAAGATGTTAGTTTATTATAGATTTATTATGAATCGAAAGTCGAAATAAGTCAATTACGCGACTTCGTTATTTTTGACGTGATTTATTGTAGGTTTGCCTCCGATGGCCTTAAATACTTGGCCGAAGAAATAGGACTCTCACCCGGTACAAAAAATTAAAGCAATAAACCTGAGGGTGCCCAGTTGGGTGTGAACCTCAGTTCAGGACATATTTTGAGAGGATTATATTTGAAAGAATTAATCGACTCTAGTGGGCCGATGGCGATAAGCGCTGAATAAGATAAATTTGTCGACCACTCTGGCGGGCATGATTCGACTGTATGAGTACTATCATCATCATCATTTGTTTATACTATTAGCTACTATGTAAGTACGAATAAGTGTATTTGTGTGCATGTTAAGAGCACTTTTTGAATTATCTAGATTAATTCTATAATTCAAAGCTGCTACTAAAGTTGGTTGATTGTAACGTTGCAATCGCGTGAGCACAGATTGGAGCACTCAGCAATCTTGTTGAAACAACAGATAAGATAGTATTTGATAAATAATGTTAATCAAACTATCTACCATGTTCGCTTTAAGAGATCGTGTTACATGACAGATGTTTTAAATATGCAGAATCAATATAATAAAGTAAATTGCCATAAGCTTATAGGCCAGACGTTTAAAGTTCCAAACTCTGTTAAAAGTTAGTTACTAAATACATAAAGTAGAAACTCATAGAACATTGCGCTCTAAAATGATGTTAAACTTGTAGAGATTGGGTGATTACTTTGTGGAAAAACGATCGATAACAAAAAATAGTTTCATGACAGATGTTTAAAATATGCGGTGGCGTCTCATCCAGGGTACTGCAATATGCAATGAGCCCCTCAAGGCGACAAGGTAACGCAATCTTCGGGCCCACACCGGAATACTAAGTACCTCTAATGTATTCATCCGGGAAAAATCGTGGTCTACCCGCCTCAGGTACCCGGACGCGAGACGAATATCTTTCATAATCCTAAAGACTCTCTGGAGTCTAAATTTCCGTATAATTTGAGCCCTTTCAACCAATCCTCAATATCAGATGAACTAGCTTTCGTTTACAGTCTGGTGATAGTTTCCACTGAGTTTGCTATAGAATTGATAGGTATATTGGGCTGGTTTTCCCATCGCGGGTTGAAAAGTCAGATAGGCAGTCGCTTCTGTAAAAAACCGGACCTGTCAAATCTTCAGGTTAGGTAAGCAGACCCTGTGAATAACGGGATAATGCTAGGAATATGATGATGAGATATCTTAAAATATTATTAGACCACATACACACACTTTCGGCATCGATACTGTTGTGAGTCAGACACGTAGAGCATCGATGCAAATGCAATATGTCCCACCTTTACACACATGCGCTTCTAAGAGTAGCGATACAAATGCGATACAGTATCGATATTGCATCGCGACTGAACCGATACAAATATTTGTTGTAGCTATGCTATCAAACGTGCGTCCATCTCATCATTGTGCATCTATGCAAAAAGTAGCAGCGTATAAAGGCATTAAATACATTATTATAAATGGACAAAATCATTGACAAGTCCTTTCTGTTCGTTCTTTTCACTACTTATCGAGTAAGTTAAAATGCACCTCTAGTGACTTTGCATAAAGTTTATCTCCAACGCGGTACACAACATAATACTTGAAGGGTAGAGTTTTGTCCGGATATCATTCTTTACTAATCTTTAGAAATAAGAACAAAACCAAGTTGGTAAACCTTAAAGAAGCCCATCGAATAGTTATTATTTATTTCATCCACAATAAAGTACACAATCTAATAGAACTAAAGTGTGATGAGGTGAACCCAATTTAAATTCTGATTTATTTTGGGATATTCTGGGAAACTTCTGTCGAATATAAACCTAAATTAATTGACGTGTGCAAACCCAATACTTAATTGAAACTTCAAACATTAAAATTTGGTTTAAATACGATTTTCATTCACGAATGAATATCCATGCAAAGTTTACATTTAGCAGACATTTCTGAGGCTTTATATGTAAACCAAGTCTTTAATAAACACACACATACCTATAACAAAAACAATGATAAAGACGTAACAGAAGAAATAATAACTAAATGAAACTGAATTGGTATTAATTATTATGCGTAATGTTGAAAGACTAGAAGTAATATACAATTCTGTGCTAGTTTCTCTATACCTAATAAAGACTTGTATGTATTTGATATAAAAAAAAAACAAATTATATTCATAATTAACAGCCAGCACATAAAATGTTTATGTCTACATAATATGCGTAGTACAAATTGTTCAGAGTGTATGTGGGTGGTCTTAAAAGTAAAATGCCATTTATTGAAGATGCTTATACCGTGATGGATGAAAGAACATGGTCATGGTTGCCTTGCTTTTGATACTAAAATCCAATTTTTATTACTTAGCTGACTCTTAATATGATCAAGATGAAATTAGCTTAAGGAAAACTATAATTATAAAATAGTTACGAGTTGTTACTCGTTTTAATCCCAGCGAATTCCTCCTGGCGCCACAGGCAATAAATTTTGCAAGATAGAACATTAAAAACTCGTTAAAACTCTAGCCGCTTGTATGGCAAACGTTTACACTAGGTATACTCATTTAATCATATGCATAATATTTTGTTTTTCTGTTTTATTTTCCTATGTGTCAAAACAAGTTAACTGAGCATTGCATTTTGCAGTTTAGCTACTGATAAGGAAACTTTTCAATTGGCGTTCAGCAATCCATAAATCACAAACTTTCAGCCAACTGTATTACTATACAAATACTACTAAATAAATTATGTGGTATTGCAAAGACTGATAGATACTAGCAAGAACAATGTTATGCGTAACAGATGGGGATGCCCTGTAAAAAAATAGTCTGTAAGGAAATCAGAAATCAGAATCATTTATGCAACGTAATTATCATGGATACACTTGTTCAGTTCAATGTAAAGTCAATGTAACATTTTTGAATTTACAACTAACATAAAGGATATAGCAACATCTGCAAAAATGCATACTATATCTATATAAAGCTATATTTTGCCTAAGATAAAATAACGAGATGGTAGGACCCACTATAAAAATAAGCTCAGAAAAGTATTAGCACAGCAAGCCTAATTAGCCCTAATGTGCTGTTATATATTTAAGTAAGTTAATAACCCAATAACGATTTGTAAACACATTTCTAATCAGGTTCTGCGTTTCTATGTACCTTTGACTTTGAGTTTCTCAAAACTTTCTATATTATTATCACAGTTAAATAGGTTTATGACTTATCGATACTTCTAAAGTCCATGCTTTGTTTTACATTTGACAATAGTGAGATTGATAACGTAAGTACCTTGCTTAACTACACTAGATGACGTAAAATCACGCTGTTTCCCACACGCAACAGGAAAGTGATTACAGAAGATAGATGCAGGAAGATCGAATGTGTTCTAGCTATATAATTATTTATACCAGTTTCTGAAGGAAATGACCGATAGCGTTGGGAATAGAATACGTATTTGTCTTTAGCTCAGGTTGTGGTTAGCGTAGCGTAATCAAATAGTCGACAACCAGCAATAGATAATGCGGAAAAGTAATTTTGGTTGATTTTCAATCACACTTCTATTCAAATTTAGTTTATCTGTGATGTCTTCAGACTGTCCCGTGATTTGGAGTATTAACATAAAGTAACATAACAACTACTTTATTACACAAACAGGAAAATACCCCGAATTCTTCCCGACGGCTTCACGAAACTCTTAAATTAATTTTCTTTTCCTCTTTTTACTCTTTCAGTTTTAATTTAAGAACAGCAATGGGTTTTATTTTAATCAGCGTATGAATCAGATGCAATTCATTTATGACCACGCACATAATTACCTTTATCGGTAATACTAGTTTATAGTATTTTCCTTCTTACGGACGTGGCTGTCATTGCCAAAGCGCAACAAGTGGGCTCACTCAACTAGTCGGTGGACTAGTCGACGGACCCAATATGGATGGTAAAGCACGATTGTAGCCGCGGGGGATTGGCGTTCAGTAGCCGGATGCCTTTTATTTCGATTTTCTTTTATCTTTCTTTCTATCTTGCATACGATTCTTTGGCGTCTTATAATGAAAAAGTGTCGGAGCAGCGGTTAAGTTTGAATAAAAATATGTATAGAACTTATTTTAACTGTTTATAAAGAGATCTCTATTTCTATTTAACATAAAAGCTTTGCTTTTTTGCTTGTATGTCGATAGGAAAAAACATAGTTCATATACACAACGAAAGGACACACAAACCAGCGCACATGACAGCTAATAAGATTTAATGGCATATCTTACCTTTGACAGTGATAACGGTCTGCGTCTCATGTGAAATTGGGGGCTAAATTCTGAGGTAAGGTTTCTGATATTCTAGTCCCAGGCATAAGGGAGCTTAACGCTTGAAACCTAAAATATTCTGAAATTCTAAACAACGTCTCTTAGGTCCTCTATTCATTTTTAGTCTAGACTTCTAGAGGCAAACAAATCCTTTAGGTACTCGTTATTAGAAATCTGTAAGCTTCCTAATTTCGCTATAATTTATTATGAATTTAATTAGTATTGAGTTTAAGATGATGATAAAAGAATGTTTCACGGGAGTGCTCTAGGATCCAAATTGTAAAGATTTCATATACAATCGAAAGGATCCCTAAATATCAACTCATGACTCACTCGGTTGAACCGCAGACGGGTTCCAAGCAATTTTTTGCCGCCATTTATGTTGTCGCTAGCTGATACCAGTCCACGGATCACGGAAAACGTATAAAAAATCAAATTAATAATCTTTGAAGGTTTTCCCTTTACGACTCCCAAATGACATACATTCGTAAGACGCTATTGTTTGAGGGCTATTCATCAAGACAATGCACAATGATGACCATTTTTAGGATAAAGATTCTGGAAGTTCTGAAGGCTGAGGATGAGTCATCTGGATCTCAAAAGCACAAATATTTTGATGCGTAGAAAAACAAGAGTTTCTCGTCATTCTTTCGGACTCGACTGTTATATTGGGTAGTATTTTTAGATAAAAATAGTGACTTCTATTTATAATCTCATTCCAAAAGCAAGTTTAACTGGCAATAAACTCTCATGGAAAAACATGTCTAAACCTGGCATGCTTTGCTGCTCCGACTACTAAAATCTGTTAAACAAGTGACTAGTTGTTCAGTTATCACCAAATAGGCAAAGCAAGTGGCTGCGGAACTATTATCCAACAATGCCTAGTGGATAGAATCAGCCGACCAATCGGCGGTCGGGTTGACTCGACCAAGAATGCCGGCAAGGTCGGGTACGTTCATCGGCCGAGCGAGATTCTATGATACGAGTACTATGTACAAAACGTTGCAAAGGAGATCTCCTTTGAGTTTATGGGAGCCTGGTACTGTAATGTGAATGTTATTGGTAAGGTAAAGTAGTGTAGTAAACAATTTTGTACAAATTCGTTGTTGGAGTCGAAATCAGACAATCGATTCGTCAAAACTATTTGAATTATAGGATTCTCATATTTTGTGTCCAATCTCTTATACCTACCCATTTTTATCAGTCAGACATTTAGAGAATTGCCCTTTAGAGAATTTTCTGAACATATAAACTATAATACAGACACATACGACCACGCCTATTTTCCCATTAGGGTAGGCACAGTCCACGTAACTTTAGTTACCATGAACTTGCTTGACATAGGTACTCGCGCTTCTTTCACTATCATAAAAATCTTCATACGTGCTTCCCGGTTTAAAGTATAAACTATAATACTTGTATGATTACATTAATCAAGCAAACATTTAGTAGTATCAAACAACTTTAAGTGAATTACTTATCCTATGGGGACAATCTATGTAAAACATAGTTTTCATTGCTGTACTCCCAAGTCGTATTCTTTCCAAAACGTCTGTTATCAAGAATTTAATCTACGATAAAATTGAACATTTGAATAGTAAAAGTAGGTATTGAAAGTAATTGTATTTTTGTGAAAATATTTTTTTAATTCAAATTTTGTAGTGTCAAAAGGATCTAACTATTCTAACCGACACTAAAACACAATATAATATGGAAGTTATTACATTTTTGCCATACATATATATGTAATATATGTAATTTATTCATACATGTCAATAACCCACGATGAATAATGAATAAAATAAATTACTTTCGTACTGAATAAACAGATGTTCGTTCAACAAACAGCACGACCATCACGAAACAAAGAATTTTGAATTCATTATAGGTACTTAGCTTCAAACCAGTTAAAGTTGTAGGTCAAAACACAGGTTTTTAATGAAATTAAATAATAATAAACGACGTTGATATCAATACGTATAAAATTGGCTTACTAAAGAATACCCTTGGATCTAATAAAACCAAGAATAAAAACATAGAAGGACATTGTTAAGACAATTTCTGTGGTAAAATGGTTATCAATTTTGTCCAATCGCTGATAGACATGGGTACCTACATTTCCTATGCTGGGTTGATAAAGAAATAGAACAGTTTTAAGGTCTAAGCTGCTGTTGCAGATTTAGGTTTTTTTTTCACCAACTCGCAGTATAGCAGCATGATGCTATACACCTAATCTAACTGATGAATGAAGAGCAGTGATCAATAGTAGATAGGTATGTAGGCTGTTTCTGTACCGTACTCTTTTCATGTTTTGTTATTACTAACAAAACAACAACTCTAACCTCAGCTGTGGATTGTTTTCATATAAATTACCTTCATACAATGAATATGCTAATGTCCTAGGGTCGTGACTTGTATTTTTACATAATACTGAAATTTGCATTCCTGCATTATGACGTCACAGGTCGCAAGTTTACGCTGAGCTTTTGCCATCTTTGCAATTCTAAATAAGATTAGTTCGAATTAAAATCTATTTCTCATACCAATATAAATTAAATCATCTTTCTTCAGCTTCAGTCCCTTTGATCAGTTGTGATAAAACTTTACAAAACAAAGACTAATATTTCAAATCAAATCAAATCAACACAACGCGCCAACTAATATTCACATTTTATTTGTCCCACATACGTCCAATAGAAACTATAGAATTGAATAAGTAAATTTATTCTAAAGCACACCTTGATCTTCATTATAGTTTTCCTTGTCGAGGTCATGTTGAAGATTTTTCCAACATTGAAGGTCTAGGCCACCATACTTGTAATATTGTACGCACTTATTATATTCGATTGGAATTTTCCCAATGTCAACACTCTAACTCCTAAAAAAATGAATTAAAGATAAAAAATGTTTCTCGATCAACAAAAACACTTGTACAAACCTCAAAACCTGTTTCGTACATTTGCAAACAAACTCATCAATTTCACATTTATAGAGGTGAATTCGTCATCAAGTTTATATTGTTTCAACTAACAACTCACGTGTACAGATACGGATAGAATCGTCAAAAAACACCACACCCAAAGGTTAAAATAATAAAAATAAAATAATACTGTACCAAAACATTTCCTAACGAGTGGGCAATTCATCAAGTACTTCCACGGCGTGTGTGGGGGCACTTTTTTCTTCTTGCAGCTTCTATGCGAGGGATGATGGCACCTCTCGGGGGCCTTGTCGTGTTTCGTAAACATTCCGAGCACACCCTGACACTTCCATAGACTGTCACATGTCACTGGCACCACTGGCTACGACACTATCGACACCTTGCCGTCGGCTATCCAACACTCAACACTAGCACAAACCACAAAGAGAAACCACTGAATCAAGGTCATCCGTATCCATCACCTTCCCGAATAATCGGCACAAATGAAACTGAAAAGAAAAAAAAGAAAAGTTATAAAACCCCACCCCAAGACAAACAGAAATAATAAGGACGTGAAATTAGATGCTCTCAGCTATAAGTAGAACGGAGACATATTGAATAGTTGTTGGCGTTCTTGCCGAGTGCTCACAATCTACGGCAGTTTCCGTTGTCTCGCCACTCAACAAAGAGCGAAACAAAAAAAGCAATTCGAAACGGAACACGGTGTGTTTCTGCAAGGCACCGTTACAATATGAAAGTGGAAGTTTGCAATGTTGTTTTATCGAATCAAATGATTAAACACGCATCAATGAATTATATTGGCGCGTCGCAATTAAATGCGGATAGGTGACAGACAGTTCAAAGAATTGAAATCCAGATCTCAATGTTTACCAACCGGTCTAGCCTTGAATTCCAAGCTTTGTATCTAAATATTTTTAATATTTAGGTAAAAGATTACGATCCGATAAAAATAAAATATGCGTTTATATAGATGGTTTTTGGTAACAAACAATACCTATTAAAAACGTGTTACCGATGTTATATGATACACGTGTCCTAAAATTTTATTTAATTCAAAAGCAAAAAGTAGCGTTTTTACAAAGTCGTGTTTATTGTTCCTTTTTTTAAAACTCGTTTCTTACTTTATTTTTTTGTAAATAATCAAAATTCAAAACGTGTCGCTTGCTGATGAAACTTCCCGTTTCGCACCGAGTAGGTCAGTATTAATGTTAGTAAGGCGCTTCTTGGTAAGCGTTTAGTAGTAGTGCCGAATGTTGACCTCAAAGTACTATTTAGCGAAGCGAGTCGTATATTGTCAAGGCATTTAGCATGCGGTCACAGACCGCCTATGAACGGAAGGTCAAGGCACAATACACACACCACGTACCCACACATATGCAAATACACACATACATGTAGACAAGGACGACCTTATCGTTTCCGTTAACTGTATGAAAGCAAGTGTTTTATACTCGGTTGTATAAACATTAAACTATTATCAGAGGAAGACGTTTTTGCACTGAGGAAGCGTCACGAATTTAGAGCAAGGTTCTGCTATTAATGTCATTACAGAGACAGACTGATGTTGTACAGATATATGTATACCTCTCTAGCAAATCTGGCTTAATATATCAGCTATAAAAACATACAACTGGTGATATTGAAAATTAACATTTTGAAATTAGGTACCTAGAGCTTACGGAATCTTTCGATTTCAGGAATATCTGATCTTTCTTTATTTGCCGTAGGACTTAGTAACATACATACTTACAATCATATAAAAATACGTAGAAACAGTGGAAGCAATAAACACTCACATCGGCATCATTCTACGAAACACTTGAAGCGTGAGTACCGTACAAGGAACTTGAAGTACCTAAACACTATGTTATACTGGTTGTAGCCACCAGAAAGCCACTTCCATTTAAGTTGCCGTCACGTCATCTCACCCCGCCATGTTACCACACACATTAGGTGCTGTGAAAGATTCTATACAAGATGAGATCAAGCGTGATTTATTTGTAGAGTAAAATACTCGTTGAGGTTTTATTTACCTTCACTTTATTTAATATTTTGGGACCCGAGTTAAAGCTAGTTTTAATTAACATGATAGACTTTGATTTTAGGTCTATTACAAGATTAAATCGAGTTTACAGGAAAGCAGATTAAGATTCTATTTAAAAATAATAAACAATTTAAGGTGTATTTTGAATACGACGACGCATCGACGCAATTTCAAATGTCCTTGGATGAAGATTTCCAAAGTGTTTTCGCGATTTCTTACATTCGCGTTTGTCTTTCGGTTTTTATATCTGCAAGGAATGTTATACCTCGAATTGTAAATTTCACAAAACTTCTAACCTGTGTTCTAAAGCCGTACATTTATCTCAGTCAGCGTTCTATATATCATACATTATGTTACGACAGAAGGAGGGTCCAAAAATCATCCATCAAACCGCAGTTAGCCTCTGTGGTCGGTATCGATTTTGACTACTTTAAGACAGCCTCGATACAGCTATCGTAGGATCCGCTTCTTGCGTGTATGTGTGTGCACTCGATGACTCACTGCAGATCAAATATGGGACTTGCCCAGACCCTTGGGCGTGGATAACTGCATCGAGAAACGAAGCCGGATTTTGTATCGCTATAGACATTCCAGTTTGGTCGAAATCGGTTGCTAGAAGTTCAATCGAAACAAAAATGGGAAATCTACATTTACCTTCCTTCCTTTTCAAATGCCATTAAGGAATTGGAACCAATATCGTTTACTTTCCGCAATCCCCGATAAGCAGGTATTATTCCCTCTCATTTCGGCATTGAAAAGGCAAATGCAAACGACTCTGCGGTAACATTTCTTAGACCTCTACCTTTGACATATTCTCGTATTTCACTGAAAGTGTTTCTTATTATGAGCGAAACAATGGAAGTTCGGAACAGCTGTGGCTGCAATATTAGAGCTCATCTAAAGCTGACCGTTGGGTGGTAGAGAGGGGTGTGTGGGGAACAGGGGGCATGTTCATTCATCTGAGGCGTGACGTCACGCGCGAGGTCGTGCCCTCGCCACGGTGTCGCACTATAATCGACAAAAACTGTCTGGATATCGGCATCTATAGAAAACGACAGTTTAATACTGTTCCCTGACAAACTATTCGGTAGATCGTTAAGAGCTTGTGTGTTACTAGCGCTAAAATAGATTTTATTACGCCTATATTTTAAAGAGCCGCTTTCTTTTAAAGAATAAAGGTTCATTATCCCATCAGTAATATCGATACAAAACGATAGCTTAATAACTCGTTGGACCACCCCGCGGGAAACGAATAGTGTACAAGAACGTTGTGATACGTAAGGACAATAAAAAGTGTGAGAGTTATCTCGCTAATGCATTTATAATGTCGTCTAAATGCATTCGCCTGAGGAAGTACATTCTGTGAGCGACAGTGCCAAATTACGGCGATATATTTATCTGAATTATAAATAGAGAAAGCTTTTGTAGTTTAAAGTGACGACTGTGAATGCAGGTTAACATACCTCAGTATGTACAAAACAACATATATTTCTTATTATATATAGCATGTTTACGATTCCAAACCACACCTGCCGTATCTCAAAGCGTCCAGTACATCATTCTATCTGCTCGTAACATAAAATTACAAAATCACAAAGCAATCCGATCGATTTGAAAAAGGGCGTTTTTCCTGCAGATGCTGACTGAAAGATAAGCGTCTTCAATCTAACCGGTTAGCAGGCAATAAAGTAGTGCGATAGTGTTGGTAACATTATGTTTTAGTGAGGGCGTATCGATTGAATTAATGAGATGTGGGCGCACGTGTGGTCCGTGTCTGGAATTGTGTATGCGATTGCAAACGGCCGGGCTGTCGTTCAAAGAACGTGTTATAGCCCCTTTATGATTTAGGAACAATAGGGGGCGATCTTTTGTAACTCTTTAAGGTAAGCTTTTTGGATATCGATTAAATATAATGCGCAGTCACCTTCGGTCACATGTTTTGTACGTGTTCGAAATGAATTTTTGAGGTGCGCCGTTCTAGGTTCAAGCACATGTACGCAATAAAACGTAGTAAATGTTGCTTTTAGCAAAAGCAAGTGTACATTATTCAATTTAAGTATAATGGAATAATGCTTTGAGTGTCTCAGTGGTCATAGAGTAGCTTCTATTAGTAAACTGCATTATCTCAAAGTGCTCGCATTCTTCGCCCGGCATCACGTCCGCTCGTCACCTAAGCACGCTTTAACAAAAACAAATCGCCCGTCGATAGAGACAATACCAGTTGGGTTTTCCTTCCAAGTGTTGATAGGGACCTTCGTCCTCGGTAAGCCCCCAGGAGATTTAATGCCTTAGGTAAATAGAGACGTCTGAGAGTGTACCCTTGAACAAAATGACCCGACATTTGTGTATGTTACATGTCTCATGTAATCCTTTTTTCTGGGAATTTGTAGTGAATCCGAAAATTGGACGTATAGAAAAAAGACCCTTGAGTATAAGGCTCTTTGTTTACTATAATGTATTTTCCTCGAGTGAAGTTTAATATTGTTTAGATAAGCTTGCAATTATATTCAATAAGCAGACAAAACAAAGTTACGATATTACTGTTAATCTAAAGAATATTTTATCAGGTACAGTTGTCGACCGATTTTCTTAACATGTATCTCTCTCGTTCGTCGAGTAAACATTTTTACCACACAAACGGTATCCAATAAAGGGCCACGTCATGTGTGATAAGAAATGTTGGTAGGTAATGACGGAGGAGGCTTGTCGCGATAACGCGAGGTCAAACATACAATAAACGAACAGAATGTCATATAGTTTCATGAATATGATTTACCTACTTCGAGATGAAGAGTCTTGTTTTTAAAAAGGTTTTTACTTTACATTAAACGGTGTATTAAGTTAATATTAATATAGCGAGGAACAGAACTGGTTAGTGTTCTATATATCTCAAATGGGATTTTCAATATCTCTGTGCGCATTTTAGTGTTCTAACGTGTTGCAAACAGGTTTATTTACAGTAATTTAGGGTAAAATTCATCTATTTCTTTTACACCATACTTGTCTTGTATGAAGCAAGGATTAATGGATCAAAAACTGAATCAGTTTTAAAGAACTATTTCATAAGAGAAATGTTTTCCTTCGAAAGAATGATTTCTTTTTCTACGACTTGTCTTCTCTTCAGCAATGAAATAGTTTTTTTTTTTTTTGCTATGAAATAGTAGTGACTTAGAAGAAATAGCAATTTCTCTGTTAAATTAATATTCACTTAATTATAGTTTTTTTTCTTATTAAAAGATTTGAGTGCGTTCGATCACCATCCCGCTTGGTCTTAAGCAGCGATATATTGATTTACATTTGTTTTGGTTTTCAAATAAGTATTTCGGAATTTTAGATAAACAAAGTGACCGACCCATGGTTTGATTTATGATGCGACAAGAAGAAAGAGTCCTGAAAAAATTTATATATTCTTTTTTATTTTGGACAAAAGAAATAATCTCGTTCTAAATACCTAGAACGAAAAATTGTTAGGAAAAATAAATATTCAAAAGCCTTTTCAATCAAAATAATATTGTTTCGTTAATTCTTTTATCTAAAAAACTTCAATTTCAGAAACTAGTAGACTCAAAATTAAAACCTGTATAATACAAGTGACCGAACTGAGAATCAAACTCCTTTATTTATTAATTTTCGACAGACTCAATAAATCGGTCATGTTCAAAAAGAACAACATCTGTCCTTAACAGAAAAAATAATTTCCGGCCCAAAGAACTTTTTTGATACACAAGGAAACTGACATAAAATATATATTATCTTTAGACAGAAAAAAAAACATAGTCAATTGTGTCGGTATTTTGATAGGGGCTCCCTCACTCGTTATAGTCTTATTTATTTTGAAACATTTAATAAAAATATAATGGTAGAGACAGCAGCGGCTTAGTAAATGTTGTGAATACCGCCCTTTTGTTTTGCGAAACAAAAATGAATAATCTCTTATTTCTTTATGACAGACTCATTGCAATGAGGCCATCATAAATATCATCTTATGTAGGTAAGAACTCCAAGGAATTAATGGAAAACCTGATTTCAAAATTTTCCAAGTAAATGGATGTCGATGACCGCTGTCACAACAGTCTAGCAAAATCTTAGTTCAAAAACAATTTAATTGTCAATCTAGGCGCAGGTCATTCACCCCAAGAAACTAATGGTTTCGCTTGCTAATGCCTTTGCCCCGTCTTTCCCTTAGGGGCTTCGCGTAAACAATATTATAATACGGCAGCTTAATCCCATTTCTCTAAGTTGGAAAAAGTGTTATTGTGAAAAAACCTATTAAGTATTCCTGGTGGCGTGAATATTTTATTTATTTATATCAGGGAACAAAGACCCATACATATAGGTAATATACCTTCAATTAAAACATATACTAACATTATACAAATTGAATAATTAAACTAAATATGTTGTCGATGGCACTTTTTGTTGATTCAGTTTTTAATTACCATGTAAAAAAAAAACTGTTATTCAATTATACATTATGAAATAAAATATGATTAAGAAATATTTTATCCGCTAATTTAATTAGGTAGATTGATCATTTTTTTTAAATACAATAATGAACAAACAATGTAATAATGAAACTAATATCCAGATAAAATATTTCTTGATAATAATTTCCTCAATAATGCATACTTATATTATAGTTCTTATATCAGGCGCTTTTAAAAGTTTCAATAAGACAAACTACGGGACACAATCGGTTAGAACTTGGAACTTAATTCAAATTATAATATATTACAAGTGGATCACATATATATTGCACATATATATGTTTTTTTTTTGTTATAATATAATATATGCAAGCCTACCGACGCATATCAATAAATAAAAATCCATTCATATAACACTAACCTAGTCATGAATCTGTAACCTGCCTATTTGTATAAAATAGTGACTAGGCGACGAATAAATGAATAAATTATGTTTGCGTCATATTATGTTGTCAAAGATACAATGTTTCACTGCAAATGAATACAGATATATAAGATCCAGGGTTTGGAGAGTCAGGACTAGATAGAAAAAATATTGTTATTAAAAATAATTGTCCGGTTTCTATTTGTCAAACTATTTGTTAAGCGAAACGAAATCGATGGATTTGGAGCAGCACTAATTTGGCCACGCTAATGTCACATTGCTACTTTCCACTTTGACAGTTCAAACTTTCGCGCGTGAAGTTGTCACAAAAAAAAAATGACGCAGCTCTATTAAAATATGTACCTACATAGTAACAGTCCAATGTGCCGAACTATACCGAATCAATTTATCGTATATCTTTTGCAGTTGGTTCGCAGTTGGATCTTCTAAATCTAGATTAGTTTACATAATCAACTGTTCCCAAACATACTGTAAACAGTAAATGGACGCCTCACTTAAAACAGTCGTCCCTTCGAGGAACGAAGTCCCGATGGAAAAGTGCGCGGTCACAAACAAGTGGGATCTGTAACTTTATCTAATGAGTGTCAACGTGATGGTTTAGTTGAGGAGTGAGGGCATATAGGGAGCACGTGGTGTGTGTGCTTGAGTGCGGGTCTGTTGATGTGTGGGTGACTGCGTATCTACAGCTTCTAGTAAGGGGAGGGGCTTCGCACGCGAGTTGATAATAATTATTAGTCTCAAGCAATTAAGAGGCGCCAGATATACGGCACTATGATAGCGGCAGACTTGTGACGGAATAGAGGCCGACCGTTCGGCACACTTCGCCTCAACCCGGAGTGGCGTAACACTTTTTATGTAGGCCCAGGGATTTCTACACGCATCCTATAGCACGGCTAAATTTAACCAACACGTGGGCTCCAATGAGAACTCATTCATGAGAAATTCCAATATATTCCAGATAATCCGCCAAGAGTCTCGTGTCGAAATTCAATCCTAACCTAATTTTACGCGACACTCGAACGCAATAATAGAAATAAAATTAATACTGGTACTTCACTCACAATGAACCGTGAACCGTGTCTGGGAAATCCAATAAAAGATGTAATATAATTTTTCGTCGTTCATTGAATTTGAGCGATGTTTTCAAGTAACCTTTAAATATCAATGAACGTCTTGATGCTTTTGATTACAGATTGCACACGAAATTGGTTTTATATGCTAAGTATATACCTTGCCGTATAAGCTTCTGGCGATATTTAACAACTGCAAGCAAAAATTACACCGCATTCTGTTCTCCAAGTCCACATTCATTTGCAATAACGCAATTTTTTCATTACGCCGACGCAGTGGGAAAACTAATTTCTGTGAAAATTGCAAAAGTGCCGCTTTATTTAGATTCATTAGTCAAAGTGCTCGAGATAACTACTGTTTCACGAATAAGCAAACAATTTTCTCGTTGTGGAAAATTTACTACCGAGTATTGTTACAGTTAAAGTGTTCGCGTGACAACTCACATTGTGGCGTATCGTACGCTTAAATATGTAATCTTCCAACGTTTTTCTATGTTATTAAATAGAAAACTTGTCAGCGTCATGCTTACATTTCAACGAGAAAGGAAAGCTTATGAACTACAGTTTGAATAGCGTTATATCAATGATAACGTCACGTTATCTTAATTTAAATATTGTTACGAGTATCCTACCTGAATTTACCGCCGACTCCGTTATAAAACTGGACTTTTATCATTTGTAATCCGAAATCCTTTGATTTTAATGACAAAACTTTTCGGATATTCTCATTTCCGTCTATTTCGACTTTCGACGAGGTTTTTGCCGAATTTATTTTCTGGCCGGATGCGACCTAGAAATTTTTAAGTAAAGAGAACTTGACGTTCAGACACACCCCAGACACTTCATACAAAAACCTCGTTTTACACAGACCCTACATATTGACGTTATCGTACAAGCATCTATGTGTGTGACGTCTGGCGCCCATAAGATTGAAGATTAAAGTAGGACCGAGGAGGGTGAGGTAAACCTAGCTCAGCCGCTGGTGGGGAGCGGAGAGTTGCCGTTCTATATGTAGGATTATTCCGTATTCTATGGTTCAGATCCGCCTCAGCAACAGACGCCATCAAAAATCGCTTAGGGATTATAGAATGCTCATCAGCGGAACGAATACTTACAAATGCGGGAATAATATCTGTATCAATATTTACTGTTGAGTAACGAAACTTAATCGCTCAGTCAATTAAAGAGGGACCGGACCAAATTGACAATTATCATTCATTCTACATTGTCTTGAATAGTTTCAGAGCCTATCTAATAATTGCTTCTGTGCTGAACTAGAAGTAAGCAAAAACTTTAAATAACATAAAAAAATAACAGGTTGAACCAATGGGCTGACCATCTGTCATCAAAAGGTTCAACTTATATATCCTAGGATTTCGTATCAAAACTGGTTGCAAGTTGCCTTTGATTACTTGTGGCTCTACCATATCAGATTACGGGTGAGCGATTTTGTGTGTATTTGCAATAGTTTCGAAATTCGTCTATCTAATAATTGGTCTTCAAAGACCTTTCTAATTTTGTACCCTAATCTCCAGCCAGTCACTTTCACGGTTTCAAAGGAGATTCGTAAGTTAAAAAGTTAGTGAATTTAATTGGTGAACAATTAGTTTATGCTTTAAGAAATATAACGCAGCAAAGTTTTATAGATAGATTTGAAATTTAATAACAGTTAGGTGGCCCAGGAATTATAGGTAGATCTTTCCATCTATATCTTGTAACTTAACATTGCATTACTTCTATATCTCAGGGGTAGGCAGAAGTGTATAGTATTCCACCTACTCCTCGCCAGCTATGTTTAAGTGTGTGTGTTATGTGTATTGGTGGGAAGGCCGTTGTTGCGATTTAAAGACTGCACAAAGCGTGACATACTTGCTTTTAAGATCAGCCCCGATAAATGGGAGGACCTGGCCAGTGACCGGAATAAGTGGAGGACGTCTTTGGCCGATGGGTGCAAAGCACACGATAAAACCTGGTTCCAGATTCTGGCCGACAAGCGCGAGAGGCGACACAGAAATGAAAGGGCTGATTTACCACGTGTGCCGTCTAATAACCCTCAACTACAATGCCAGTCGTGCGGCCGCTACTGTCGCTCTCGCAAGGACTTTACAGCCATTTTAAAAGCTGCCACAGAAACGCTGTTTGAATCATCTGATAAAGATGTAAAGGCCTGTGATGTATGTGTATTAGGGAGCGAGCCTATTGCCATTTACGGGCGCAAATCCTGGAGACCACGTATCAATCATGTTTTATCCACACATTAATTCAATCTTCGAATGCAGTGGTGGCTGTTGGTAATTGACTGAATTATTCGTTTCTCAGGGAATTACATGCTTTTTGTGTGGTTTAGTAGGTATAGATTTGAAATAAGATTGCCTGTAAAGGCCGATATCAAAAGAGTACGAATAACGCTTCACCTTCCAAAATGAATGTATCATTTACCCAAAATAGGTCTAATCATTGAACTACCTAATACCTACCTACTTGGTATACGATAGACAGACAATATTCTTCATTACGGGCACCCTGATCCTCCCTCATTAATCGGTATTGATATGAAAATAGCTCTGTTAGACATCTGAACATTCTGTATCCGAAGTAGGTAACTAAAGGTTGAACGAATTCAACGCCTTTTTGTGATCAACTTCAAACTAACAGAAAAGCTAACCACTTCTTTTTCTTCTATCGTAACATGTAGGTTGTGAGATAATGATATGACCGACGTTATCAAGCCAGGTGTCAGGGTTACTAACGGTCATGTAACGACTAAATACTTAAGTAAATAGTAGCCAGGACCGACTCCTTAACGTGCCCTCCGAAGAACGTAACATCTTACTTCCGGACAATCGGGTGATCGGCCTGCAATGACCTAACCAAACTAAGGATTATATAGTGTGTTTTGTTATGTCCCCCAGGACCGGGATTCGAACGCGGGACCCCTGGATCGTGAGCCCAACGCTCAACGGGTTCCCAAAACGGAAGCCGTTAAAAATACCACATACAAACCGTATGGTGATAGGTTACCAGCACGCCTGAGCTATTAAGCAGCTGAAATTTTTTATTTAATATTATTTAATTTTAGTCTCATTCTAGCAGATGATGATGATATTACTTAACATCATCTCTGATTACTAAGAAATACCTGTGTCCAATAAAGGACCCTATATAGGTTATTCACGTAGGCGCAATCAGAATTATGTTGTCAGATAAATTATTCAGTCGAGCCAATATAATTTGTCTTCATTGAATCCTACGTACTTCAACTAATGAACACGATTCAAGATTTATATCTATTGAGAATTTATTGGAAAAAGACCCTATGGGAAATATTGAAAACCCATGTTATTTCTAGAATAAGTACTACTATTATGTAGGTGTAATAAATAAGGAAAGAATTATGTCGTTGACAGCCCAGGAAGAAGAGATAATGTAGGTTATTAATAATAATATAAATTATGACTTCATTAGTAACGGTTTAGATTTGATTCTGACAAGGTTTTTACAATTTATCTTTTACATAGATACCTAACCTATAACTTTTACATAAATTATATTATAAATATTTCTAGAATGTACGTCCGTACATTGACCAAACTGGAGATGTTCTTAGAAAAGGTTTAGTACGATCTACTCTGAACTGGCGTGTGTGTAGAAACGTTTGATGAATGTGGAGGAATCAAGAGAAGCGAGTCAGGATCGAAACAAATGGAATTCTATAGTCCCTGAGTCTAGTGGAAAATAGTATATATGTATATATTGATTATGTTATGTATATATATAATCAATGGGTATCTTATGGTTCGGTGGTATATGCGTCCAAAGAGTTTTAACCTTTGGCACCTAATGACGTTTTAATAAAGTTAATTAAAATAAACATTGAAAATTCTGCACGGTATTTTTCTCCTTAATAAACCTCTACCTAGTACTAACAACAAATATTGTAAATCATCCTTTACGCTGTATAGTTTTGATATTCGCTGTTACGAACTAACTAAAGTGTTAACTTGTATTTATATAGTTAATTTTCATTAGCTTGAAGATGATGCAGCTTCGAGGTAATTTTGGGTGGAGTTCTTTATTAACCATACTGTAAAGTACCAGCGATTTCATCATCATCATCAATTTAAGAGCCACGCTCTTGTCGGTGCAGCATTTTCCATGCTACTTTTTTAGGGGAAAATAGGGCAGTGGTTTCCCTCTTGCCTTCCGCCCAACCAGCGATTTACGCCTAATAAATTAATGTAAGGTGATGTGGTTCTACAAAATATTGTGTAATTTTTGCCATTCGTAGGTACATGTACCATTTAGCAACACTACGCTACAAATCCTATGGTGTCAATAGCAGGACAAATTCAGGATTTATGTTTTTTGTTAAGCTTGCTAAATGCTATCAAAGCGACTAAATTCGGCTTGTTCACAGGTCGGAAATAGATATTTCAGTCACGAATATACTTTAATAATATGGGGAATCATGACATCCGAATTTTAAAGATAAATATATTTTGCTATTGCTTCAATAATACTTTTAACTTTGTATTGTCGATGTGTCATTAAAAATAAAATATAATTAATAAATATGATAATGTATATTATTTAATAAAAAAATGTATCTCTCTCTATTTAAGAGCTGCGCTCTTGTCGGTGGAGTAATCGCCATTCCTCTCTTCTTCCCGCCAAAACCTTCACCTCTCGATACGACACGACCTGCACCTTCTCTTTTATTTGTTTGATAATGTTCTCCTAGGTCTACCCCTTCCTCTCTTACCTTAATTTTTTCCTTCTATAATGTTTGTCAATGAATCGTGTCGTATCAGGTGGCCTGAATCAATCATATTTCCTCTTCGGTTCTCTATGGTCGTAAGGCCCAAAGTCCTTTTAAAATCCAAATCCCATTGTTTAACTATTGTGTCTGGAAATCCGGGCCTTACGAGGATAAAGTCTTTAATATGGTTCGAAGAAAAATATATCCCTGATATATTTATTGTCTTTCTTTAATTCTGCTTATAAATAGCTCATAGTCAAACCGGAAATAATTATAAAACAAATATAAATGTTCACAGATTCTTGGCAAATTCCGCGGCACATGCCACACGGCATATCTCGCAGGATGCGCCGGCGGCTATACCGGCGCCATCGTGTGTGTACGCGGCTTAATCATACGACTGGTATGTGTGTAGCCACCGTTATAAATTACTGATAAACACAAAACATTACGCATTAGGTTAGTATGGAATTGTTTTAGTGAATTTGTAGAAACACAACATTTAGATAGTGTTATTAGATACTATCGTCTATAAACACTATGTTACTGTGACTATTTAAGTTATCTTAACAATATATTTGCTGCATTAGGTAAGTATTTTATGGAGCATTCTGTTCGAGATTTTGGAGTTGAACAACTTTTAGAATTTTAAGTCGATAAAATATTCATTTCTTCGGGTAGGTAATATAAAATCGTTTTTAAATGGTGTTAGGTACTTACTATAGGTAACTGTCAATATCATGCGACAAAACAATTTGAAGAAAATATTATACATATATCTTCGCTATTCTTCTTACGTAATAAAGATACATAAATATAGATTTTGTTATAAAATCAAAATTACATTTTCGATTGAAAAATGATTCGACCCCCACGGCTTGAGTTTATGTAGTACATACTTAGATAATTAAAATGTACCTATGTTTAAAACAAGATTCTTAATAATTTCTTGATAGATGAAAACCAATACTTAATCATTTATTTAATTATATTTCATTACTTAGAAGTAAGGGCCGATAGCAAAGTGAGAAATAATATATTGGTTAACAACACGTATCAGATTAAAACTCCACGAAATACTATTATTATTATATTTATATTAAGAATCGTATCGCAGCACTGAGCCACGAATCTTGATATTCAAAAGCAAGAAACCCAACGTTCATACGATCGTCTAAAGACAATTTAAATGAGACTTCATGTTTTATTTATTAGGCGTACTTGCTATATGAATCTGCGTGTCCCTTTGGGAATATATTCAGAGTCCCTTGCCGAGTCTAATAGAAAAACATTACAAGGATTGTTTGAAAAGGATCGGTCTTCGCTCTATCATCGTCGTAAGTAGGTACCTACGTATTACATTATTAAATAATACTTTGTAGGCATGTAGGTAACTGCTACAACGCAAAACGCACGCTTTTACGTCGAATGTAAATTTTATACTGTAACTTTGCACTCCCCTTAATCTATGCTAATTAAGTATCACTTTTTTATTTAACATCTGGACAGAATTCGTCATAGAATGGTATGATGCAGAACAATGAACACCAGTACAATAGACATAAGATTCTCGTAAGTAATAAAATGCTTGCGTATGTTATGTACACACAAGTACACAAGTGGGCACCTATCTATGTTTACGTTTGTATACATATACACGTATGATGTGGTCGCACTCAACACATGCATGCGTGGTCATCGATACGACACCGACAACCAAGTTTGTTTGTAGTTTCGCTTTAATCTACAAGTTTCACAGTCACAATCGATACAGAGAGATATTGGATAATCAACAGGTACAAAACATTGGTCAACACACTAACAGGGGGCATAATTGGTACATTTGAACATGTGGGCAGCTAAACAAACAGCTAGTATCGTAAATCAACCGGGGTCATACTTACAGATAACGTGTCTCGGATTCAACGGGAGGAGGTTAACAACACAAATGTTATCCGTCAACAAAAACACAAGAGATGTGATGCAGCGTGCTGCACACTGCGGCCGTTAACCCGACTCCGGCGGCGTTGCGTTTCGAAAACTTCGCCGCGAAGCGTTTAGAGAATATTCAAAAATAGACCGACCGACTCGTATAAACGCGCAAGAGTGCATACATAACCGCTGGCCAGAGATACTCCACGCAGCAAATCAGATTTCGAAACAATAGTGATGCGCGAACCGCGAATCCGGCCGAAAATTACGTTGAAAAGTTTCCAGTGTACAAAGTTAGTGGATCGCGAGTGAGGGCTCAACGCGACGAGAGCGCGGCAGCCCCGCGGCGCTCAGAACTCGACTGGCGCCTCCGAGGGACCGCGATCCGCCTCGCGCCGCGCCTCGCGCCTCGCCGACACAGGAACACCCACACACGCACGCGCTCGCACACACCCGCAAGCACGCCTGCACACACCGCACACAGCGACACAACAACTGATAAACAGTATAAAAACACAACACCACACCACGCTGCAACTGCACTTATAAACACACCATGTTTTCCTTTAGCAGACACGCGATACTTTGTGGAAACTGATACCGCTGTGGCGGAAATGTCTTCCAGAGAACTGGGATTACAAGATGCCACTATCTGTGATCTACACTTCACTTGATGAGCGAACCACTGAGCTGATTGATCAAGAGCAATATAGTGGAAGGAAGCCTAAACTCTAGACGCGGATATTCGAGAACTCTATCTGTATAATAACAGGAACAGTAGACGGTAGTGTGTTCAAGCACGACGCATTGCGTCGCATGTGATGATGTGACCGTCACACATGCATCGCCGCACATCGGAGACATTGTTATCAACAGCAGACGCGATAGGAGACGATCTGACACGAGTAATGAATGAAGTTTTTGAAGACGCTGCAGGAAATGAAACAATTTATTATCCTCAATAAGGAGAACCATCAACTGTAGTACTCATAATTGATAGTGATGCGAATGCAAGCATTTGAAAAACAAAACAATTACTTATTATACGTATTTTCCGTTTAGTAAACATCTGGAATTGAATGACATTAGCTACAACAAGCTACGTAAAAGTGTAACTATAGACAAGTTAATTTTAACAAAAGTGCTCGACACGAATTTCACAATATAGATTCACTTCCTACAGATAATAGAGCAGAAATCACAGTCGTTTTGAAACTCCAACGGCAATGATAACAAGCTCTCGAGAAGAATGAGTCATTTTTCAATCACACTTGAGATTTATGTGCTCGATGACGCAGCCCTACCTCTGCAATATTATGCAATGTTAATCATAACCAGTACTATTAATATTATAACATGCTGTGCACAGTAAAATTCAAGTTATAACGAACAAAGTGACTATTCATACGGTTCATGTGACACAGATAACATATTGTACGTAACTATAATATTATAAAATATACTCACATGAATGAAAGCGATTGATATTTCCAATTGCGTGGAAATTACCTGAAAGGAAATAAAGTTGCTGATAAAACAAGCAATTAAGATATCAATTATTAAGATATTAATTATCTTGATTGATGTGACTAAAACATACATAATAAACAATATGGAGAATGAAGACAGACGTAAATACTAACGATTTCTTAAATGACACAACATCACACTTGTGTGGTAAAGGAGACAAAATGTTATAAAGATAAAACGGCGAATTTTCCAACTTGAAGGCGCTAACGCCGTAGTTACAATATTCACATTAACTCCAATTTATGAATTAAAACATTGATACTCGTAAGTAACAACATAAATCGGCCTCCGTGGTCCAATGGTTAAGCCACCGCCGGACCTGGGTTCGAATCCCAAAAAGGACCATTGCAAGCTAATCACCCGATTGTCCGATAGTATGAAGACCCGTGCTTCAGAATGACTAGGTACAAAGGTGCAATAGTCTAATCAGTTTCTTGCAAAGTAATAAATTAACTGGTTGCACTTAAGACCTCCTGGTTACATGTCGTTTCTGTAATAGACGAAAAACACCTACAAAAACATAAATTTTATAATTATGACAACTAATTCGCTGGGTTCAGTGACTGCACTTTTGCTCTTGATTGTACATAGTAGTCGTTACACGAGGCATGTCAGGGCCGTTGGCGGCCAATAGGTAAATAGTAACCCTGACCAGCTCCTGTTCGGTTATTGATCTCACAGCCCACACGAAAGAAGAATAAAAGATAATATAAATTAAAATTTAGTAAAATACTCTTTCATACATCAAGATTCACAGGTATAGTGCGATATTGCGTTTGGAGGACAAACAAACCCAAGTCTTCTTATCGCGATGTTTGTGCACAGAACATAATACTGGAAGAATATATGAATAAATAAATAATACCATCAGAATAATCATGTTCAGAGACGATTATCATCAGACTTATCTCAGAAAGCGACAGGATTACGTGTGATAGATTGGTAACCGCTGAACTTTTCGCCGAAATTGGATTATGTACTTAACTACATACTAAATCTCCCATGAAATAAGAATATTAACGAAATGTACATCTGCCTCGTTTCCCGTCTAGTGGCATTTCCATCTGTGAGATAACTAAAATAACTTTTATTTTTATCACTGTTTCGTAAGCAGATACCAGAGTAAATCCCTGCTTATCTACACGGTCCCTTTTCTTGTTGTATATATTTAACAAAAACCTTACTTTTATCCGATAGTTTTGAGTGGTGTTTAGTGGAATGTGTGATTCTTTAAAACTGATTTAAGATATTCCACGTTTGCTGGGGACGGAAAAGTTTGAAAGTTTAAGCCAATTACTTAACTCTGCATGAACTGTCTACTATGCAATAGGGTAGTTTCCAACTTGTCAAATCAGTTAAGAAATTACTATGGAATTTATATGCAACCTGTGACGTCATAAAAAAGGGACACAATGTCGCACTTATTATTACAATTATCTTTATTAAAAAATCATAAACAAATTAAATAGAAAAAAAGAAGTTTTTGTCACCTTTACGTCAGTCTTCAGTTAGTAATCAAAATTTCATAAATTGACCCAATTACCTGTAGAGCAAAATATTCAAAGTACTTATCTACTTACACTTTTCTTCCATCGTGTGAGGTGGATTACCAACCACAGCAGCCCTGGAGTCAGGGTCCTGACATGGCTCATGTAATGACTACTACGTACCTAGTCATAATTAAGTAAATATTAGAAGTGGTTGAAGCCCAGATCATCCTACTTTCAGACAATCGGGTGATCAGC
The DNA here is from genome assembly GCF_024362695.1 of Pectinophora gossypiella. Lineage (NCBI taxonomy): Eukaryota > Metazoa > Arthropoda > Insecta > Lepidoptera > Gelechiidae > Pectinophora > Pectinophora gossypiella. The sequence continues at coordinate 9,511,754 of NC_065419.1, forward strand.
CTGCAATTTCCTGACCAAACTAGGAATCACAAAGTGCTTTTTTGTGATATGTTCCTACCGGGATTCCGAAAATAAGATGATTACGTGCTGCATATGACACGTTAAGCAGTCGATCCCGATTACAATTTATTTAAATAAATTGTTGCATAAGGGCCTTTAGCGGTATAATAATAGGGCTGATAAGGTCAGTGATTGGTTTCACAACCCGCACATTAGAAGAATAACATGCAAGAAACTATCCGTAGATATGAGTCACCAGAGGGACTAAAATGGCCACATCGAAGCAATTCATCTAAGAAAGCAATATTGCAATTTGACATTCGCCCATATAAAAGTGCGCAAAGCAAATTTCAAATAGCAATATTGCTTTCTTAGATGAATTGTTTCGATGTGGCCATTTTAACCCCTCAGGTCTGTGGCTGCAAGCAGATTTTTTTGTGACTCCCCCATTGATAATAAATACAATTATAGTGAATTATATAATGATATCACAGATAAGTGTAGCCTTATCCTGTATTGTTTACTGAGATTTCTATCAAAGAACACGTGCTTCTCAATAAACAGCAAATAAACAAAATCACGTAATGCGTATCTTAATTCGCACAGAGAACGTTAATATGCATATCAAAGATCTAAACTGGCCAATCTTTATTTTAAGACTTCACAAATCTGTTGGAATATTTGTTTGATTTAAAGATAATACAATCTTAAATTATCGACTTCTTGTTTATTCAATACATTATCGTACCTATTTTTACGGCATTAACGGTGAAAAATAAAAACTAAACATAGTTTTATGATTTTTAATGCGATATAAAATTCCTAATTACCTAGGTAATTAGGAGATTAATTTGATATCCAGAGAAAAACACCCAACATTGGAAACTAGTGACTCGACCCGGCTTCAGCTGACTACAATTTTCTGCATGCAAATTCATTCCGTAGTTCTCGAGCTTAGGCCGAATATACAGAAGAGAAACTTCCTTCTTCTATCGTGTGGGTTGTGAGGTCGATAACCAACTCCATCAACCCTGGTGTCAGGGTTACTATTGAGCTGCCAAAGGCCCGTGACATGGCTCCTGTAACGACTACGTACTTACATCAGTAAGTAGTACCCGGGACCAACGGTTTAACGTGCCTTCCGAAGCACAGATCATCTTACTTTCGGACAGTCAGGTGATCAGCCTATAATGTCCTAACCAAACTAGGGATCACAAAGCGATTTTTGTGATATGTCCACCGGGATTTGAACCCGGGGCCTCTGGATCTTAACCCAACGCTCAAACCACTGGACCACCGACGCCGTTGAAAACTTCCTTGGTGTATTGATGGCCTTGACCTTGGCTTATGTTAATAAGATCATGATTATATTCTCCAATGGGCTAGAGATACATCCATCGGAAGATGAACTGAGTGCCTACGCTTCACCAGAGCTTTCTGATATACTAACTCATTGTTCTGAGCATATCCTAAAATTTAAAAATATATTTATTTTTCAACGTTACAACGCTTACAACGTTAGCGCTTTTTGAACGTCAAAAAATTAAATTACATATTACTAAATGTAAAACTACTGTAAAACTACTATCACATCGGAATCTGTAACGCTGAGGGAAAGACGTGGCCAGAAAACCTCCCAGCACAGGGCCCTCCTAGTCCTACCGATTCATGTTTTCCTTTCTTTTCTTTTTTTTATTACCTTTTTTTATCCTTTACTATATATATGCTCATGATGACTGATAAGCGCATACTTTTTAGTTTTTTTTATTGAGTACATACCTATTATTTCGTAAGGTCGATGACCAATCTCATCAACCCTATTAAAGAATTATTATGCTCGTAACAACTTACGCGCTTACTTCAGCAAGTATACGGACCTACTTACTACTACTACTTGGTACTTGGTACTTGTGGCTCTGCCCACCCCATTAGGGATTACGGGCGTGAGTTTATGTATGTATGTATGTATACGGACCAAGTGGTTCGATGATATAAAATTTTATTTAATTTCACTGCATAGTGATAGAGCCTCTATTTCTAGACAGAATAACGTCCATCACAGACACCCACGACCGAAATCCCTATTGAAACTTCACACACATACTAAGGGTCCTCACCGTTTTCACTCGCCGCCACTAACACGAATTCAATTTCGGCTTTCGTCAAATATACTTACTTACTTTATATTTATAAAAATACCTAAGTGTATTTATGTTCTTTCGTCACGTGTCTTTAGACAAAATGGAAAATAAAATGGTGATTACGTTATTGGCTTCCTATTTGGGTAGGCGGGATGCTTTTAGGGCATATTCTTTTTCTTCTGACAGACTTTTATGAGTAATAATAGCATGAAAGACATAAAATATAAACGCGGCCTTGGCTGTGAACGTTCAACTTTATTTCAAGGAACATTTCTCAGTTAAAGTATTTTGAATACACGTGTCAGAATCAAGACACACACAGGCCCTTATAGAATGACCCCAATCCATCACATTATATAATGTACACTGACCCGCAAAACTAAGTAACACACTTTAAAATTGTAATATGTTTTTAAGTACACAAGATATACTTTCGAAATTAAAAGAACTCGAAATGTTACCAACTAATATATGTACAATTTAATATTTACAAAGGAAGCTGATAAAATTATCTATAAAACTTTTTTACTTTACCACTAACTTTTATGTGTAGTTTAGAAAAGAAATACATTTTAAAAGTGTAGTAGGTACTTAGTTTTGCAGGCCAGAGTAGTTGTAAACAGAATTCGAATTAGGCACCTACTATTTGTAATTAAAATGCAGTAAGATATCTCATAGAGTTTTAAGATAACATCTGACTATTCGTTTACGTGATGTTACTTCATAACACAAAAACGTACCTCTTGACATGAAACTCGTAAACGTGCACGGAAAATGTAAAGATAGTCGTAAAGAATTAATTTATGTCGTAACACAAATGTTTGAGTTGCTTCAAAATATTCCACCAGACCTTTTATTTGAGAAGTTAGAACCAGAAAATACAGTTGGGTTAATTTGCCGATGTGTATAATGTAAATTAAAGCTAACAAACTATTCGTGTACTTTGTCGAAATATATATCTTCAGGAATTCATCGACAGGTTCTTTCAAAAACACTTACTTATATGTATTTATTTATTAATAATTTTCTTAAGACCTTTCCGTACCTATAGTTTACGTTCGTCTTTGTCTAGTCTTTTCACTTCTTGTGTTAATGTTTTTTTGTTTGTACGTAGGTATCTCTTATCATCTCACCAGTCAAAGCCCACATAAAAACTATTTCGGTTTCAAATTGCCAATGAAACACACAAAATAAGGTACTTTAAACACGTGACATCCACAAATAGAATAACATGGACAATCGTATTTCTTCCAATTGGAACTTGGAGCTCTAACCGTGTTAGGACAATGCAATTTAGCGAACAGTGGAATACAGTTGCCGGGAATATTGATACCGTCCACCAGACAAGTACTACTTGGACACTATGTTGTATTGTGTATAGGTTCCTTTACTATCTAGGATTAGGATAAATAACAGATTCGGGATGAATTTCCTAAATTCAGTATCAATTTGTTTTTGATCGATCGTCTCAGTTATTGAGCTTGACTGCTATCGTAACCCCATCATATATTCGTAGTCGATTCAATATTTGGCTACAAACCGAATAATATTACGGTGTCAAAATTATTCAAAACGGAAAGATGATTTAATTGTGAAGCAAGTGACACCGTACTTCTATTTTGTACATCAATAACAGAAGCTAAGCTAATTAAAACAGTTTAGTGTGTTTTAATTTGCTCGGAGGCAGTTATTAATGAAACCAAACGTCCGGTAATGGCTTTACCATACAAACACGCAACCCATACAAACGGATGAAACATTGTTTGATTGTGCAATGTGTGGAACTAAAACAGATTAAGAGAGCAGATCCAAAATTAAATGGTCAGATTTATCCAAAAGCAATATTTACCAAAACGCACATCCAAAATATCGAAGTTGAGACAGATGAAAGATCAACTATCAAGTTCATAAGAGACATCCAACCCAATACTTAAGTTTTCAAACCGTTTGAAGTCTGACACCTCTTAAAGGATGTATAAAAAAGATACTGATTTTTCGATGCGTAGAGGAACCTTTGAAAACTATATGCATGGCAAAAGAAAAATATCTCAAAAACTATAATGAAGAATCACCAACGGATACCTAACACAATTCCGTTCAAAACAATAAGTCACAAAAAAGGAATAAAAGAGCAATAAAGTTGACAAAGTAGGTGCACGGATTTCCATACACGAACTCGACGCAAAATCTTTATTGAGAAAAAGTGTATTGGATTAATTCCAATTCCTTTAGAGATGACACGTTGAATCGGGCTTCGAAATCTGGGTCGTGGAATACTGCAACATTCTAAGAGAATGTGTTGATTTTTTCAACTTTTTACTGCAGTGCAAGTGCCAATGTTTCTGCCAAGAAAGCTGGTTGAAACAAACACAGGTTCTTCGTTACAATGTTGGCATAGACCAGCTCGTTTGTCATTTGCGCCCTAGAGGCGAGCCAAGTCTCCCGATCCTTATCTAAAGGTTTTACTGTATTAGATATTATTCTGAATTGTATGCTAGTATAAACATTTCCGATACTGAAAATATTGGGCGATAAGACTTAAATGTTGCAACAATAACTAATGATATGGTGCGAAGTTGAAAATTATGGTGGAAATAAATATGAAATATTATATTTCACATAAAAGGCTACCTTGAACTAAATATTCCTACCCACCTACATACGAGTACCTACTCACATGTTTCGACTGATCAATATTTAGTTATATGTCAATATTTGAATTTCTGATGTTTCCTCTATTTGTACGTAGAACGTGTCACTTCTTTATTTTCATCACAATAAACGACAACTCAAAAATAACTTATTATTTCTTATTAAATTCAATACCAATCCTCATGGTTTACTTCTAATCACCCCACTATTTGGCACAAGCCACAGGACAATTCGTCCATCACGGTACTTCACTTAAATGTTGATGTTCCTTCGGCTCATCCAATAATTGTAAAGCATAACTAAACTTCAACCCTGATACACTGCGAAGTGGAAATAAAACACTGGGGTGTCCTCTTGTGTCCTATAATTTCTAGACAAAGGACAGCTTCCCGAATTGGATACCCAATTATGTGAACCCAATAATTTCGTTAGCACTGCTAATATTTTTCAAACTTGCCAAGAACGGCTCTGATGTCTGAAGCTGATTTAATAAGGGTCCGAAATAAATAACGGTTGTCAACTTACAAGGAATCTGAAAAGAGTCCTTTAGATATAATATCGTTTAAATAAATTAGAGCCATTACTCCAAGGCTGCGAAGCATCTTCAGAGTTTGAGTTATGGAGGATATTACTCAGCTTACATTTATTTAAAGTGCAGTTTTGCATGACTCGCGGGAAATTTATAAGGAGGTTCACACTGTTTTTATGAGACAATATTTTCGCTTAGTTTCTCTTTTGTGGTTTTATGAATTATGATGCAACAGCGCGACATTTTAACGAAAATTGTAATTTTAGTAGAATTACGATTTAGTAGATTTAGGATGTAAAAGATAAACAATGTCAATAGAGCGACGTTCCCAAAAAAAGATATGTATACCTATACATATCATTTTAGTAAGTGGCTGTAGAGTTATCTACATTATTTTATTTTTCTTGGATTGTATTTGCTAATGTCTCTACACTACAAGTCCAAAATAATCTTTAAGTTTTTAACACGAAGTTATACTCGACACATTTTGTCAGATTTAATACAACCTAAGCCCATGAAAATTAATTCATCATCAGAAATAAAAAGAAGGCTCGGTGAATTGTCCCCTTTTTCTGACAACGATATTTTTCATCTTGAAAAAATTAACGGTCATAAAGCTTGGCTGATGATTAAACACCGAGTCCGATTCAGCAGAAATATTTGTTTACAGGATCTAACATACATAACATAAAATAATTCTACTTACATAAAGGAGATTGACCAAAAGTGATCCAAATGTCCACCACCAACTAGACTTATTTACCGAAATAGGCCACTAAATACTGAGTAATAAATATCAAACCGCAGTCAAAAATATGCTGTCAGTGGTTTTATAACAGAGTTCCTTTGATCACCTTCTGGGTCCATCTTTAGACCCTGGATATCATGTAGGACAAGAAAGCATGTCAAGACAAATCAAGCAGCCCCGAATCAGTTAAAAATGTGGGTTCGGAACAACGATGTAGAAAATATTTTCCCATGAAAAGGTTAAAAAAAGTTTTTTTTTCTAACAACATATTTTTAGCCATATTTTTTTTACTGACAGCATATTTTTGACTGCGGTTTGGCATTTATTACTCAGTATTTAGTGGTCTATTTCGGTTAATAGGTCTCGTTTGTGGTGGATATTTGGACCAAGTTTTATACAACTTTGGTCAATGTCCTTTCTGACCGTAATCCCTAATCAAAGACAACTTGCAGTTACTGTTGATACAAAACGAAGTCCTAAGATAGAGATGATAGCCCTTATGATGGCACGGGTTAGTCCATGATGTTAAAAAGGTCTCAATCCCTCTGTCGTCCTGTTTTACGACCTGCACAGGAAGACAAGCAGCTTGACGCGCTCAGAACAACATAGACGTATAGATAGAAAAAAATCGTTCAGAAATCAGAACTTTACCATGTGTTTAGCAAGCACTGGCAATGTGTTCGCACAATATGATGATTGGTTGAGAAGTAGTATAACAAATAAACAATCTGTAGCAAAACATTAACAACACAACATAACAAATACTTTATTACACACACATAAAATACAAAACAAAAGAGAAATAGAAAGAGTACAATAACATATCATAAATATACATACATACAGTCACGTCTATTGTCCACCGGGCTAAGTAGATATGGCTATTCCATTAGCTTCGATCCTACCATATTTCTCTTGCTTCCTCCAGAAATCAGAATCATTTATTCAACGTAATTATCATGGATAAACTTGTTGGAGGTCAATATAACATTTTTGAATTTACGTCATTTCGCAAGACAAGAAACTGCAACAGCAACACATCTTTTTAAAACCAATGAGGGTATACATTACAAGTTTAACTAGAGGAACACATTCAATACCAGACATTTTTATCATTTAGGTAGTCATTAATCTTATAATAAGCTTTTTTTACATAAAGTTAGATTCACATGAGCTTTAAATTTATTTTCTGGCAAATTTAAAATATTATCTGGTATTTTATTGTAAAAACGTATACATAACCTCAAAAACATAAATCTCCACATTCATATATTGTTCCTCATTCATACACGCGCGCCGATTCGAACCAGATGTTACTAAACCTTCCATAACAAGTATAACAACACAACAGCAACAATAAATTAACATAAGTTACTATTACAAAAATTTCGAGGGCTCCACCTTTATTCAGCGAAGATTAAACAGCTGGAACGGTTCCGTACAAATTACCAACACTTGCGGTTATGAGGGTCCAAATTGCCGTTTATATAACGTATCCGCACATCACACCATGGAACATATTGCAATGTCGGTATATTGCATTCTGTGTCGTGAGGTCGCCATCTTGATCCCGATGGGAGGAAAGTAAACGGATTATCATCACACATTTGTCTTCTCAGCTAGTGTGTAAATTACACTATTTATAACTTAGATACGTCCTTATTACTGTCTGGCTTATCCACGCTAATGTCTTTAATGCGAAAGTAGCACTTGTCTGTCTGTTGCCTTTTCACGCTTAAACCGCTCAACTGGATTAGATGTAATTTGATACGGAGATTGTTTTCTCACAATTTCCGTAGGTCTTAACCTAGGGAAGAACAAAGGGTAGTTTTTTATCCCGCAAATCACCCCCTGAGGGTATGAAAAAGGGATGGAAAAAACGTGCCGCGCGCGATCACCGAAGTCCACGCGGACAAAGTCGCAGACTGAAAGCTAGTTAAGTAAAGATATAACATAACATTAGTGTTGCCCGGTAATCGACTGTATTACGATTTATAATCGATTATTTTGTAAGCCCTTAATACTCTAAATATCGATAGTATCAATAGACATATACAGGGTGGCATAGAAGTTCACGTTCAAAGTGAAAACTTAGATAGAAGGGCTCATAAGCTACCAGAAATTTGAATCTATCAGAATTTCAGATTTCTAAAATAAGTTAGAAAATCTAGAAAAAGGTACGAAATAAACCGTAAATAATCGCAGATTATCGATTTATTCGGCAAAGCTTCGGCTGTTATGATACATCAGTTATACATGAGTTTAGTTAGTGAATTTAGGACCACCAATATGCAATTTATACAAATGTTAAATCTGAAAACTTTGAAAAAGATAATATTTTTTAAAGCCCCAGTTCCAAAAGTTATCATAACTTAACCGGAGCAGTCTAGATCTGTGCGGAAGTACTTTTGTCTGCCAACTGCGAAATATATTTCCCTATCGACTTCATTCATACTTTAAGTCGAGCTCACCCACTGTATCAGCTTTGTATTTTATTATTTTCAGAATAGCAATTCCGATACGATACGAGATAAAACGAGGAGTTTCTACTTGAATGGATTTGTCCATACAATGAACTTCGATAATACCAACATCGTAAAGGATAAACCATTTAAATACTTAATAATGCGATAACTATTGGCATCATCAGCATCATCAGCCGTATGACGCCCACTGCTGGGCATAGGCCTCCCCCAAGGATCTCCACGACGATCGGTCCTGCGCTGCCCGCATCCAGCGGCTTCCCGCGACCTTCACCAGATCGTCGGTCCACCTTGTAGCGGGCCTACCCACTGAGCGTCGTCCGACACGTGGTCGCCACTCCAGAACCTTTCCGCCCCATCGGCCATCGGTTCTCCTCGCTATGTGTCCTGCCCACTGCCACTTCAGCTTTGCATTCTTCGAGCTATGTCGGTGACTTTAGTTCTCTTGCGGATCTCCTCATTTCTGATTCGATCGAGCAGGGAAATACCGAGCATAGCTCTCTATTGCTCTCTACTATTGGCATACTAAAGAATAATACTAAGACTTATGGCATAGACTAAAGAATAACACTAAATAAGGAACGGTAGCTCTCCGCCCCGCACCAATTCCTACCGATTGCCGACCTGACCCCCTCTGGGTCTTACTTCAGTCTTAAATGGCCGTAAGCCGCTAAAGAGTAAGAGGGAGAGCGCGCGGAGTGTGTCTAGCTCACACTTACGATTTGGGCAGTAGATGGTAGGTTCCGGGGTATGCTTATGACCTCCAAGTTCGTTTTTCCAAGATTAAGGATTCTCTAAAAGCATCTTTGCCGATGTTCGTTCGTCTAATAAAGTAATAAAATACCTAGCTGTCAAACACATAACCCTCCTTTTTGGTTCGCCGTAGTCGGGTAAAAAAACATTTCCACATACCCGCAGTGGAACAGCGTGATAGAATATGCTCCATACCCCCTCCATTAATTGAGGGGACGCCTGTGTCCGCCCAGCAACGTGACATTATTTAGACTCTATTAGATAGATTTTTAAAGATATAAGTAGACCGCCACAAACCTTGACGGGACATCCTGGTCTGACTGCAGATTAGTACAGATCCTTGATCCTACATGCTAGCTTTGTGTAGATTTATGTATCTGTACGTTATCTGTTTGAAGGGGGTAGCATGAACTATTAATTAATTTGGAATGTTTTAAAAATAATTTAATCCTAAAAATAAACGTTATCGAACTAAACAAAAACCCATTTTTTCAATCGACTTTTGCACTTTTCGCATCTAACCGTCAATAAGTCGCACAAAAACGTCTGATTATCCAACAGTAAAACGGGCATTCTTATACAACATTGTATTTTGATTCACATTTATAAAGTTTAGTTTGTAATGACGTAATGAATATAAGGTTTCCATTCCGGATGTGAAATTTTCCACCGCAAGATTGTGTGTTGGTTTGGTTTGCTCCATTCACGAGTAGAGTAGAGAGGCTAGTATTAGTAGCAGTTTGTAACAGATACTTAAGTTCCAATTTAAAGTCAACTTTCAATGACGATAACGCCTGTATTGTAATAGCTAGACAACTTGACCATCAAATCATAACTCCCAGGTTCGTTTTTCGTTGTCAATTAGGATACCAATTTGTGAAAAATGCCTGAATTTAAGTATTTAGAAAACGAACTTGCTGATTCCAGTACACACCATCTAATTTTATTGTAAGTTATACCTGTCATTTTCTTATCCGCCGAAAAGGAAAGGGACGGGTAATGTTTGTAACACGCATTGGAGTAGTATGGTTGATTATGCTTCTTACTTCCTCTTGATGTTTAAGGGCGCCAGTGACACGTATATATAAATAGGTTGTTTATGTTATGTAAGTTGGATGAATTCCGAAATATTTAAATAAAGAGCTACGAGTATAGACATAGATAGATATTTGGCACCTAGCATACTCCGCCTTGGAGCTCGGTGGCCCGGCGATAAACACGCTCGGTCTGCGATTGTTGAAGTTAAGCAACTTTCGCAAAGGCCGGTCATAGGATGGGTGACCACAAAAAAAAGTTTGCTCCTCCGTGCTTCGGAAGGCACGTTAAGCCGCTGGTCCCGGCTGCATTAGCAGTCGTTAATAACCACCAATCCGCACTGGGCCCGCGTGGTGGTTTAAGGCCCGATCTCCCTATCCATCCATAGGGAAGGCCCGTGCCCCAGCAGTGGGGACGTTAATGGGCTGGTGATGATGATGATACTCCGCCTTACCACGCTATGCCACTGGGGGTTATTAATGCTATGATACTAAGAAAACTATAGTTATAAAACATAAACTGCCTGGAAAGTGTTTCATTTTTAGGGTTCCGAATCTCAAAAGGAATAACGGAACCCTTATAGGATCACTTGGGTGTCCGTCCGTCTGTATGTCAAGAACTTTTTCTCGGAAACGCGTGGATGTATCAAGTTGAAATTAACATGAAATATTGGCCCCGATTCCTGCAGACATCTCTTAATTTTACTTTAAGTTATACCTGTCATTTTCTTATCCGCCGAAAAGGAAAGGGACGGATGATTGACAGCTCTTAATTTTAGGAAGAATGAGTAAATAAATGAATAACCCGGGCGAATTTTTAGACGGTTGTTTTAGATTTGTGCTTAAAATTGACGTGTGTTCCATAAATTTTATGCTTGTCGATTACCCGTCCCTTTCCTTTTCGGCGGATAAGAAAATGACAGATATAACCTAAAATAAAATTAGATGGTATTTACAGGAATTAGCACCATTATGATAATTAAAATGTCATACACAACATGTAATTTGTGCGGAACTCTCAGTGCGCGAGTCAGACTCGCACATGACCAGTTTTTTAAAATTCATTTAACATACCTGGTAGATATCAGGCTCTCTCTATCTCTCTTTATTTAAGAGCTGCGCTCTTGTCGGTGGAGTAATCGCCTTCAATACTCCATAGATAGGGCGTGTAGAACGGTGGTTGCCCCAATCGCCTTCCGTTCCGCAGTATACCGACCAATTTCTCAATCGGTGATGTTCTAGCTAGAGCCCTACCAGAATCCATTTCCTCGGCCTCCAACCAGTACTGATACCGCTGCTGCTGCCCGGCACCAGGGGGTGCGCTTTTGAAGTAGCGGCGCCTACTCGCTACGTCACAAGATCGTCATAGAACCTAAGTAGCATTTTATAGGTTAGCCCGTCCCAGTGAGCTACCCACTACGTTCTGCTAATCCTCTCGCTGTTTGGTCGGGGACTGCTTATTTTTATATTCGCAGCTAACCATCATATCTGATGGCCGTTCCACTATCCGCCATCTGTGGACCCCGTAGATGGCCTACAGCTCAGCCTACCTACCTACCTACCTAGATATCAGTCAGTACGCATAAAGGAACCAGGCGTATATACACGGGTGCAGCTCTAGTGCATGTATTTTTGGCACGGCGTTCCGGAATGGTGTCATCAACGCACATGTGGGACTATGGGTTGGCGACCCCTTGCAGCCCAAACAACTAACTGATCAATATCTTCATAAGGTTATGCAATTACTTACGAAGCATTTATTTGTTGTATTACAAGTGTTGTGGTAATTCGAATTCTGGAGAATTGGATTAAGAACTGTCTACATTATAAATTGTAATATACCTACCTAAGTATAAATTGCTTTGTACAAAGTAAGCGTTTGAAACTAAGTCTGAAATTACGAGACAAGAGACAGAGAAATCAATAATAAATCCTAAGGTTGCCTAGAAGAAAGGACAATGAGTCAAAACGTTCGCCTCCACCAACAGATTTCATTCACATATCTCATTCGAAGCGTTATAACGAGTTGATATTTTTGTTCTATGGCGACTTTCTCGACATACGCGGGATTTAGCCGGAATTCAGATTTTTAGTATAATTTTGGGTACCTCCTGGAACATCATTGTTTCAACCAATAGACTTCAGACATATCTCATTCGAAGCGTCTTAGAAAGTTGATATTTTTGTTCTATGGCGACTTTCTCGAAATACGTGAAGGCTTCTAGCAATAAGGCTACCAATATAGAAGAGGTGTACCTCTTCTATCTCTTATGCATTTGTCCTATTTGTTATGTTTATATTTATGCATGAGAGTGTAATAAATTGAATTTTAAAAAAAAGATAAGAGAATATGAGAGAGTGATTGTCCTGGAAAAGACGTAGGTAGATACTCGTATAGATAGGTAACAAATAGTGTACCTAATACTAAGTATGCAGTTTCTTTTGTAGATTTATAATCAATACGTAGAGTATAAAACAAAGACATTATTACAGTACAGACACAGTACAGTACATAATCAGATAAATAAATTAATATACTGAATCGAAACCATATCGCCGATCAATTCTCGACTTACCTAGCTACACATATCAACTTCACAAAAAGCTCATGAAATGTCCTGCCTTCAGTACGAATAATATATTACGGCTAACAGGTAGAAAAGGTCTTGTCTTCAGAAATAAATTATCTCCATACATAACGTCAGGTAAAGGAATCTCGTATTTTATATTCAAAACACAAAATGGGTTAGCTTAAATGGATGTGGATATTCATTCCTCTAAGCAGTACATTCCAAAAGCATATATTTCAGTCTGCTAAGGCATAAATGTTACAGATATAAAATGTTTCTCAAAACAGGATTGGTGTGAGCTCACTTAGTTTTAAGAAATTGAAGGAATTTTAAAAATTGTTAAAAAGTATTTAGGAGTTCATAGGTATTACGTTTCACAGATACTATGCGAAGTATATATATACATATTTGTGATACTATATAGGGTTGCGAACATTGCGAGGCATATGCGCCGCACGCAGCACGCCGCGTGTAATACATATGTTTTATACGTGTGTAGCATACGTAGCACATGTGCTACGCACGAATATGAAGGTATGCATTGTGAGGCGGGGGGCGCACGGCGTGTGGGGCACATGCCTCACATGTTTGTATCCGCCTTAAGGTGACGATAGCAGTTGACCGTAGCATCGACATAGTCACGTGACGTTTCACGTTTATTAATAGCATTCCATCTGCTTTCAGTTTTGTATGTAAAAAAGCAGAGTCGTATTTAGAATGATTTCACCAAACATTGTAATATAGAAGTTTCGAAGAGTAAATCGGATATTGCAATGACTGCTCGCATCCCAGGTTGTTTTAGTCAATTTGGTTCTATCGACTAACGCCACTGGGCTAGGGACACCTCTTGTAAAATAATTTCACAATTATCATCATCATTAAATATGATTGTTTTTAAAAATATTGTTGAGTAGTGAGTACGGGCACGAGTATGTATATGTATACACTTTGATACCATGTCGCATTATCATATTTGACAAATTAAACAGTAAATCTCATTAAATGTCAAATATGATAGTGCGGCAGGGTTCTAAAGTGGGTACCTGATATTGCTCATGACTGTACTTTTGAAAACTGTGACAAGTAGCGGTGATCGGTTGAAAAAAAAACGAAAGCAGAATCTATGATTTCAATGATTATTAAGTATTGAAATCCGACCTCCGTGCCCAGTGGTTGAGCGTTAGGCTCACGATCCGGAGGTCCTGGGTTCAATTCCTAGTGGGGACATATCACAAAAATTACTTCGTGGTCCCTAGTTTGGTTAGGACATTACAGTCTGATCACCTGATTGTCCGAAAGTAAGATGATCCGTGCTTCGGAAGGCACGTTAAGCCGCTGGTCTCGGTTACTACTTACTGATGTAAGTAAGTAGTCGTTACATGAGCCATATCAGGGGCCTTTGGCGGCTCAATAGTAACCCTGACACCAGGGTTGATGAGGTTGGTACTCCGCCTCACAACCCACACGATAGAAGAAGTATTGATTATTCTCTGATAATCCTACAAAAGTGAATACGTTTAAATGCGTCCCTGTCGTATGTTTGGCTTGGATGCGTCTGGGGTTGCGGACGTCACCTGGAATTATACCGGGACAAACACGAGACTGAACGAAGTGTAAGCGTATAATATAGGCCCTATACCCACATGAATGTGGGCTATTTTTATAAATGTCCCATGTGAATAATCCCGGCTTGGGCTCTGAAATCACTGAACTTGACTTTAAGAATCTGAATTCATATGAGTACCTACCTACATTTTCCGCAATATGCGTATAAATAAAAATATTTTTCCAATAAGTATTCCTTTTCTCAAATTGTAGTATTTTTAGTTTTTTATTTATATTTATTCTCTTCATACAAAATCTCTTTATAAATTGTCACCGGCATTCTATTACACTTGTCAAACAGTCAAAGCCCAGAGAAAAAAAAACTATCACGCACACAAACTAACATTGACACCACTACACGCTCAGCAAATACACTGTAATCTGCACCACTACAAATGTAGAATTGATCAAAATTGAGGGTCTGAAATATGGTACTTCTCGTATTCGGATCCAAAATTTTTGTTAGTTTGCGAAAATAATACACCAAAATATTACTATTTATCGGTTTTATAACAATATTCCTCTATCCGTTTTCCTGTAGCACTGCATCAACTTTTGTATGGAAAACGAATCACCTTAACTACTTGGCCGGGGAGTACTCCACACAAACTTTGCTGCAGAATGAAGAATTAAGTACCAAGAAATTCACTAAACGAATAAATTATTTTCCTCGAATCTAAACATGAATTGTGAAGAATACTCAAGTACGCTGTCATTTCAAAATCTTGACACATTTAGACTGACAAGATTGAAAAGAAAATATTTACCGTAGAAATGTATGTTGACACGTGAATTCACACGAACAATTTATTTTGGATCCTTCGTCATAATAATATGCTCCTAGAAATCCTTTTCTTGGAATCTCGATACTTCCGGCAGTATGCCGACGTCATTGAGCTGCCAAAGGCTTACAAACCTACTCGCATAAGGTACACACATCACCCCTGGAATATCTTTAAAATTACTTATACGCACTATGTTTCAGGAAAAGATTTTACACATGGCATTACTGTAGTGTATTCCCAGATAATCAGGTGAACCAGCCTGCAATGTACTAGCCGAACAAAGGCCAGTCTCACAAAGTGATTTCAACAATGTCTACATAGGGAATCAAACCCGGACCGACATCGTAAGCCCAACGCTCAAACTATTAGGCAATGGAAGCTGAAGCGCCAACAATAGGTATGCTATTTAAGCTCTGAAATCATCCCCATCTCACATCACAAAGAAAACTCCCCAATAATGTCAGTCAAATTGATTAATTACTAAAACGCCTTACTCCGCAAGCGCCTTAACTTTCCTCTCATATGCGAATGATTAATACGCCTTGTGAAATTGCTAATTTTGTGGGACAGGCGACATATAAGCAACCGAAACATACCTATACATAGGTACTAAAGCACACACGGATAAAATAATTGGATTCTGGTTTAACGTAATTTAACACGATGCATGCATTAATAATGTAGGCTTAGTTGAGGTCTTGGAATATACAAGACTAAGTGTATTCAAAAATTATTTGTCGTCACGTTTACGTATCTATAACTCTCACAACCCCATTGGGGATAAAAAAAAGTTGTGCAATGTTTCATTGTGAAAAACATACGTCCCACTGCTGGGCCTGTGCCCTGTACCCCTCAGTCAACCGGAGGTATGGAGCATACTCCACCACGTTTGTTTACTGCGGGTTGGTGGAGGTGCTTTAATACGGCTAATAGCCGGAACCAACAGCTTAATGTACCCTCCGAAGCACGGAATTATCTCGCTTTTTCGGACAATCAGGTGAGTGTAGCCTGCAATGTCCTCACCAAACAAAGGTCAGTCTCACAATGTGATTTCGACAGTGTCCCCATTGGGAATCGAACCCGGCCCTCCAAATCGTGAACCTAATGCGCTAACCACGGAGACTGTTTGAAAAAATAAATAAATACAATATCTTACCACAGAACATTGGTCTGTAGACCTATGTTTATTAGAAATGTAAAATACCGATAAAATAATAAAATCACGTTATTGATATAAAACGTCTAATGAACGACCGAACGTTTAACTTCTTTCGAATCTGTTACTAATACTAGGTTAAGCTTTTTGTTACTAACTAAATATGGACTAGTTTCCGAAATAAATATTTTGAATTTGAATTTAAAATAAAAAAAAATTAAATGAAAGTCGGTGAAACGTGCATAAAACTTTAATACTACCATTTTTTTGTCATTATATAATCTAATAACTTTTAGTACCTACATAAAACTCGGAATTGGAGAAGGCTTTCCAATGTCAAGAAGGGGAAGCTTTTAGAAATATCTATCCAATGATATTTCAGAGGAAAATATTTCAAATTTCCGCACACTATTGTACCTACACCGTTGAGGATTCCCAGAAAACGGTTGCTTATTCAATTTTCTATCTAAATATACATCGCATTGAAGAAAAATATTCTACCTTTACCTGAACACATTTCATTTTCTTAACAAACTCAGATAAGAATGGCGTAAAATAAAGAATAGAAAAAAAAATATAGGCATTATTTAGAAAACACAGCATAACAGTTTCAATTTATTGGGAGGGTAGATATAACCTGCCCGTGTCGAAGTAACCGGAAAAAACTTTTTTTTATATATTTTCTCGTATTTTTTTAACAATGATGTTAATATTATTGATTTTAAGATTTCATACGCCAAGTGTAGTTGCTAGAAGTGGACTTCTAAAGTGTAGGCTTTATCCATCTCTATCAAAGTATAAAAACGTCAGTTTACAGTAGCAAAACTTGAAATACCTACTCATGGATAGGAATAACCAATTTCCTGACACGCACAAAATTTAAGTACATCACCCTTTTAAAATTGTTTCGTAAACATGTAACAGCAGTTACCAACCAATTTAGGTTTGAGTTTCGGCTAATAGCTACAAGTTAGATTAATTGTCGCGGTGACTTACCGCACATACTTTACGCAACTTTATACCTAAAGCGTTATTCGCATACTGTTCGCATAGTTGCCTTGGCAACGATTAACGACAATGTACAGTCATCTCCAATCTCTTATATGCATACATAAAGTCACGCCCGCGACGACTAATGGGGTGGGCAGAGCCACAAGTAATTAGACGACAACTTGCAAACACTTCTTTTTCATTTTCATGTAAATGTAGCCAAGACGAGATCATATAGATCTCAATGTCAAAAGGTTATCAGATCTCATGTAGACTCATGCGCACACACACACACACTTATACAAATCCTACGTTCACAAACTCTACACATTAGGCAAAATATAAAGCGCCGTCAGGTCAACCAAGCTACGACGCGACAAACTTTTTTCACTTCGTTCAATACAACTGGTATATCTACAACTCGACATCATTAGTTTTGTCTCTGTTTGGGGGGTGAATTTTCAAAGTTTTAGAACTTAATATTAGCTTATATCCCAAATTAATAATAAAAAAGGAAGTAGTAATTTTAATGATCATTAGTTAGTCAGTGCAGTGAGTATCAAAATCTGGGTTTTTGCATATCAATAAAATGTAAAGTATACAGAAAGTATAATATACCTAATATATATAATATAATATAGAAACTTTATATATGTTTAATTAATAAGTGCATTGCTGACAACAAATCCTTTATAGAAATGGTTCACCTGGTATAATCCAAACCTGAGTTATGAGGGTTCAAAAAATCGACAAAACGTTTCAGTAAAGGTTCTTCGCTTTCCTCGTCTTGGCGGGGGCACTTCCGTGCTTTCAGATTATGAACCGTATGGTGACAGGAAATTATTAATGTCTGGGTATAACGTAGCATGTTTAAAGTGACATATCTCTCATTTTTCTCGTACTAAGCTGCATAACCATTAGTTTTGTAAGGAGTGATGAATGTGGAAAAATAATTTTGTTGCTTTATGTCAGGATCGAAGCAAATGGTATTCTATAGTCTCTGCTTACCCCACTGGGAAATAGGCGTGTGGATTGAGTGCGAAAGAAACATATGTATTTCTCGTCTCTTGAGAGAGAAATAGATCTTTCGGTTTTTACGACATGTCCGGGAAGGTAAGCAGCTGGACGCATTCTACGTTTTTTTATTCAGGATTTAGACCATTAGGTACATAAATACATGGGCGACACGCTTACCACAACTTCCCTTTTGGATGTTAATTAAAAATCATAAACGACTGTACCAAGACGCTAAAGGAAAATAACTTAACCTAACAAGCTTAACTTGGTGTTTGTCTTAGCCTGGTGAAAGCGTTACACTAAAGCTTTTACAGAATAAACAAAGTAAGTTTTGTCCCTTAAGGAATTTAAATTCTCGAACCGGAAATTGCACGAAATGAGAATAGCCCGCGTTGTGGAAAATAACATTCAACAGAAACGCAATTAGATTTACGTAGAGTTAAAAAAAAACTAATGACAATAATTATGAACTTATCGACGGGACTCTTTCAATTTTAATATCACGCCCTGAAGTCTCCACAGCTGATGAAGTTGTCCATGAAACATGCTTTAAACATAATGACATTAGTTGACAGGTACGTTCAGGAAGCGGAAAACGAATCTTTTTTTTTTAGCTTTGGACATGAGCTTTAAAAATTATGACGATCCTGGAGCATAAGACGTAGACTACACTGTTAATCGTCTCAAACAAGGAGCTTCGTATAATTGAGATAGAACTTCACTTACAGGTAAGTTCGTTTAATCTCTTAATTATATTTTCTGCCGTGACATCCCTGATGTCAGACAGAAAATTCGTCGTCAGAGTGTCATGGCATTGGTGTCGACTTCATCCTTAATTAAGTAAATAGTAGCTCCTCTGTTTCACGCGCCCTCTGATCATCTTACTTTCGGACAATCGGGTGATCAGCCTAATCAAACAAGGGATTACAATGTGATTTTTGCGATAATGTTCCTACTGGGATTAGAACCTGGAAGCTCCAGATCGTAAGCCCAACTCTCAACCACTGTATTACGGAGGCCGAGAGGATCTACCTCTAACTCCTAAATACACCCCTGTAGATTCTGGGAACAATAATTTGTTTCAGATTTCGTTACTATGTCGTAAATTGTATAAATAACCAGACAACGGGCTGCGGTGTTACTTTATGTAGGTAATTCAAAACCATGGTTCAGCTCCTTGACGCTCATGCTAGCGTGTTCGGAATGGAATACATTTGTAGCAGAGTACAAACTCACATACTGGTCTCTCCTTCTTACCGTCAATCATTTTAAATTTCGAAATTCTCATTCCATTCCACAATTCCTTTTATTCTACGCTGAGGCATTGCATCCCCGACATTGATAAGAGCAACATCTATACTGCTTAGCTCTGGCCGTGCCCACTTTAATTGTAATCATAAATTCTTCATCGTATTTTATATAGCATCGTTATAATTTCGTTAGGTTCTTGTTTGTGAAGTGCTAATTAATAAACTGTGTATTCTTGTTGGTGTTTACTGTTTACTGCCGGCACGTCGGGACTCCATCATCACACATCGTCCCGCATATTCATGGGGAGAGGAAGGAACGTAAATAAAACTGTAAAGAACTCCCGTGGACTCCTACAGACTAGAAAGGTTTGGAATCTGGAATAATGCTAATCTTAATGATAAGCTATTTAAGTCTAGTGAACAGTTGAGTTGAGTTGAGATTGGTCCTCACAGCCTGATAGAAGATGTGAATACTTCTTCGCTTCGAATTTTCGTGTCATATCAATATTTTAATTCACGTATTTTTCTGTACGTTGTCGTTACATGAGCCATGTCAGGAGCCTACGGCTCAGTAATAACCCTGACACCAGAGTCGCTGAGGTCATCCACCTCCCAACCTACTGTTAGATAGAATATTTGAACTATTCTCGTAAACTATTTATATGGCGTCATATTTATTATAAAGTACAAGAAAGACATGAACAGAGAAATATAATTTAAAATATTATTTGTCAAGTGAAAACTTAATCTAATTACACATAAATAAAAAATTTAGTTCTTTTTCAAGTAAATATATTTCACATAATATTCTAACAATGTTTATAATCTAAGTGCTTTTGTTATATAATAATATAAGGAGTAAACCTTGAGAGTGGTTCGAAGAAATATAGAAGAGAAAAAAATAAGGCGAAAGGAAGATGATGAATTGAGAGAAATTACTCCGCTCGCGTTCGTAAAGAAAACACTACCGCCCCGCCATTGTTCCGTACAGTTGGATGAGAAAATAGTAATCAAAGAATATAATAAGACGTAAGTTTTTCACTGTCTATGATCGATGATAACGTGCTTCCATTATGTGTTCCCACGTGTTTCCATTATATGTCTAAGCAGTTGTTATCAATTAAACGTAATTATCGCGTAAATACGAGCATACCCGCGGACAAAAGCTAATAATATGTATATATTTCAAATGTGCAAATTAAGCCCTTTCATATGATACCCAACACACAAAAAAATTTTTTTCGTCCTCACTTACGTCCTCTAGAGGGCGCCACATTGAGTTTAGCCTGACGTCACATAGCCTATAACTACCGGACCATCAAGACGTTTCTAATGATACCTATTTTGTTAAATTCTGAGCGGTGGTTTAGAAGTTAGGAGGTAACAGACGTGCATACACACATACATACATAGCGGTCAAACACATAACCCTCCTTTTTGTGTCGTCCCAGTCGGGTAATAAGTGGGCTTATTTCGTGGCGTGGACTGTAGTTTAAACCTGGTATTATCTTTGGTTTAGTAATTAGGTGGCCAGTGTTAGGGGGTTGCATACCAACGAGATGTCTACTGAATTCGGAAAAAAGCGGTATTAAGTACTGTAGGTAACGTACTACATAAACGGGAGAAAATTCATGATCGCTATTTAAGTCCTGAAATTCTTGCGATAACGCCTCTAAGTGACAGTGCTATCTAACTTTGTTTTTGTCTCGTATAACTTTGAACTAGATAAGACTTAAAAAGTTAGCCTGACAGCAGTCTAGATATCTAAACATAAGGTTGGAAGACCTTTAATTTACATTTTATATAAACAGATGATTACAGTTTATACTGTCCTACTGAACTGCTAGGCACAGGCCTCCCCTCAGTCTACCGAAGGGACTATGGAGCATACACCACGCTGCTCCAGGGGTGTGCAAAGAAATTAAATCACAGAAAAATGCTCTAGTCGAGTCCGAAGAAACAAAAGAACTGTTTAATTAGAGTTTTTCGTAAGTGTTTTTAGGGGTAATATATTTAAATGTCTAAATATAAAATATTTAAATGTAAAAAACCTAACGTCAAATCACCTAAGATTAAAATACCTTAAATCAAAATACCCTTTATACATAACACAAATTCCACCAACAGGAGCATAACAGGGACTAACAGATGTTAGCGTGCCTTCCTAAGTATTTGCTAACATAAGAAAACGTATTATTCACTATTTGAATTTACATTAATATAATACTGAATTCGACTTTATGACACTCAAATGCGTTGTCACATAGCTCGTATGTATGTGGGATATAGAAATAACACAGGATATATTTTACTCCTTTTATTTCACACACACACCTAATATTAAAACCAAAATCCTTTCACCCGACCGACATCGCACCAAAGACTCCCCTTTCTTACTTTTTAAAACTGCCTTACGTCACATTCATTAACCAACCTCCTTTCATACCATAAACAATCAAGTTCCCATTCATTATCCTTACATAGCATTCTCACTTTCCTACATGTATTATATGCAGGTACCTACATAGTCCTCACTTTGAATTCAGGTTTTGTTAATTGATATCACGCGGTTTCTTAGATTTGTGTCCGGTTAATGGCAATAGGCTCGCCCCATATTACATGGGACTTAAACATAGGTGGCAAGGAGTGGGTGTTTTACTGTAAACCTCTGCCTACATCCGTGATGATATATGTACTTTTTCTACAAAAAAAATATTCTTTTTTGTTTTTTTTTTATTTGTTTTTTTTTTTTCTACTTTTTTATTTTTTTATTTTTATTTTGTTCTATTTTTATTTGTTTTATTTTTATTTTGAGAACTGTATGAGCCACTCGCAATAATTCCATCATCTCCCAAGCGTTGTCCCTTTTTTCACAGGGTCCCCTAGCCTAACCTAAAGATTTGACAGGTCCTTTTTTACAGAAGCAACAACTTATATTTAAATTACCAACCCGTGATGGGAAAACCAGCTCAGTACAGGTTAAGCGTCATACCTTCAAAACGCATTTCTTGGGTATCTGGGTTTCCTCACGATGCTTTCCTTCATCACTGAGCACGTGATAATCACTTATAATCCAAACATGAATTCGAAAACGATTTCGAAAATCATAGGTTTCAGCCCGTGCTGGATTCGAACCTGCGACCTTACAATGGGAGTCAAGCGTTCTTCCAACTGGGCTACCTACCACGGATCGCAATAATTTATGAATGTGAAATCTGGAGTCTCAACCATTAATCACGAAACCAAAATTAATTGCCGAAAATAATAGAAATCAATCAGACCGCCTTTGTTGTAGCAACAATATCTTCGTAGTGTAAGCTTAATTGAAATACGGCTTGTGATTTGCCAGACGCAATTATCAAGAACAACATGTCAAGAACAGCTTCAGGTTACACCTTTCATCTCCCTAGCGTTATCACGGGGTCCGCTTACCTAATCTACAGGTAAAGATTAGTCACGTCTGTTTTTTTACAGAAGCTAATGCGGATGCCCAACCCGCGAAGGGAAAACCAGTCCAATACATCTTAGATCACATACCTCCGAAACGCATTTCTCGGGAATGTGGGTTTGCTCACAATGTTTTTCTTTACCGCTGAGCACGTGTGCGTACGGTTAACACCTTTATCTCATTAATTACACCCTCGTCTCTCGTGGCGTGTGGTTGTGACGTCAATAATCGACCTTATCAACCCTGGTGTCAGGGTTACTATTGAACTGACAAAGGCAAATGGCTCATACAACGACTACATTTTCTCGACTCCTACTACACTTTAAAAAAAAAAAACATAGGATGTTTACTTTCTTACTAAAGTAAGTAGCAGTCGGGATCAAGTAAATATAACCTGTACTCTCCGAAACACGGATCATCTTACTTTCGGAAAATCGAATAATCGACCTGCCATATCCTAAACAAAATAGGAATCACAAACTGATTTTGGTGACATGTCGCACCGGGAATCGAACCCGGGACTCAATCGAGATACTAACGCTTTAACCGCTAGACCACGGAACCGTTAATTACCGAACCTGTCGCTATTCGGTACATCATATTCATTTCTGTATACCAATATCTGCAAACTTATGCCGTCCGGCCAAGAAGATAATGCCATTTGCGACAAATTTACAATAAGTCACGTAAAAAAAAAACTTACGTCGCTTCCAACGACAAGGGTTACAAACTCATAAATACGTAACATACACGTGTGTACGAAAGCAATTTTCACTCATCCATTTCAATGTTCGTGTCCTACACGAATTAATAGTCGTATAGTGAATATAACTAGAAACATACAACACGCCACATACGCAAGTTATATTCGCAATACAAACGAAGGATACAATTAACCGACTACACTCAGTATGTAAATTGTTTGTACGAGTGAACCTATAGTTACCTATGTTATGAATTTTGGCTCGGTTTCTATTCACAAGGTATATACAAATAGTACCAACTGGGAGAGGTTACTGAAGCAATTCATCTAAAAAAGCAATGTTGCTATTTGACATTTGTATACTGCGTATTTTAATATTTTATATGTGCGAATACAAAATATTTTTTTTAGAAATTTCAATATTTTTCTAGCAGCATTTCTAATACTATCAAGCCTTTAAAGCCATGACGACTTTCTGGATTACTGCTGAATGGATTCTGCAAAACTTTTGTGGAAACACTATTCTACGAGGATGCGATATCCTCCGGTGGCAAGGTTTCCTTCTGCTTAGTTAAGATAAAAGCGATAGGAAGGATTTCTATTCTCTTCTATCGTATGGGTTGTGAGGTGGATTACCAACCTCATCAACCCTGGTGTCAGGGTTATTATTGAACCGCCATAGGCCCCTGATATGACTCATGTAACGACTACTTACTTACATCAGTAAGTAGTAACCGGGACCAACGGCTTAACGTGCCTTTCGAAGCACGGATCATCTTACTTTTGGTCAATCAGGTGATCAGCCGTTAATGTCCTAACCAAACTAGGGATCACAAAGTGATTTTTGTGATTTGTCCCCACCGGGATTCGAGCCCGGGACCTCCGGATCGTGAGCACAATGCTCAACCACTGGACCACGGAGGCCATTTCTATATAGAACACAAAATCATTGTACAAGTTTCACCATAATATAGAACGCAATAGTCGTGGGTTACTCAGTAGGATCTACAGAATACCAGGGTGGCTCACGCGCCGCGGCTTATGCTGAGTGTTATCCTTTTATTCAAAACATCAACCACCATCAACCAAATTCTGATTACTAAATGAAGTCACATCTAAAACTAACGAAAAACATTTTATTTTTTCTATTTAACTTATTAATGAGTTTTAAACAAGACAAACGTAATAATAAGTCCAACATTTTATCAAGTTTGTCTATGACGTCACGGTGTGCTATTTCAAACAAATTCCATAGTAATTTCGCGTGTTGACGTTTAGTAAAAAGTAACTGATTTGACTTGTTGCAAACTAGCCTATTAATGGCATTGTGTATATTTTTCTTTTTATTATTTCGACGTCATTATATTGTTCCCTATTTTTGTGGCGCTTTTTCTTCTTCTAATCCTTTGTCCCCCCCTTTTGGTATGTAGGGCTCGAATAACAGATTTCCACTCCTCGCGATCTTTTGTCTTTTGTTTGGTCTTTTGTGGCATTCTTTGATAATCATTCTTATTCTTCCTACTTCCGTATTCCTAATTCTTTTTACATTAACTGAAGCTAAAAGTGGTTCGAGCAGTGTTTGAAAATTGTCGTCCTATTCGCTTGCGCTATTGGACCACGCTTTCTGCCTAGAACTCCAGAAGTCCGCAGCTCAACAATACAAGTTATGGTTGCAATACCGAGCAAGGTCGCCATAATTGGACAACTCCACGTATGTAAGTAAATTACGCTCGTCTTCAGTGTCCTTGACACTTTAATTCAGACTGGCATCCCTTTTAATTGTACTCTCCTGAATTATAGACAACGTAAATTCAACCAAGGGCGTCTACCGCGACAGCTTTACATTTCAACATAATTTATAGGTCTTCAAGTCTAATGAAAATTGTTTTAGGCTTTCTTTTAATAGAACTAAGTAAATCAACAAGCCTTCAAGGGCAGTCAGAGATTTGATTTTTGAATATTTAAAAGCTTTCATTTTGTTTGTGTTGTCTTGATACCTAAATGTTGTGGTTGTGTCGGAGTTTCTTCTAAAACAATCGGGTATCGGTGATCACCATCGCAACGTCTTCCCTTTTCTGAGACAGTCTAGAGAGCGTGGCTTCCCTTATCCAGCCAGTTTTAGTTAGTTAAAAGAAGAAGGTTGGTTGACTCGTATGGTATTCTTTATCAAAATAATTCAAAATTCAAAAAATATTTATTTTTCAAAATTGGCTTACAAAGTTAGCGCTTTCAAAACGTCAAAAAATTAAATTACATATTATGTAACTAGCTGTAAAACTACTACCACATCGGAATCTGTAACGCTGAGGAAAAGACGTGGCCAGAAAACCTCCCAGCACAGGGCCCTAGTTTGTTATGTTTTCCTTTATTTTATTTTTTTTAAATCCAGTTTGTATTACATAGGGAGCGCTGCTGAGGGTCATTCAGCCTTTCCTTTCTAATCTGGTACTCCTACTAGATAAGCAGCACTTCACAAAATGCGAAATTTTCATACATTAGTCACTGTAGTCCTGTTGCATGGCTTGCTTCTCAAACGGGGAGCGCCGGTTAGTACCTCGGTACTGGACTTGCACCAATGAGTTATTAATACGGCTCACCACCGTCACGTTGTCTAAGAGAAACCTCAGTGAAGTGTGGGTACTTAGTTCATCTTGCGATGGATGTACCTCTGACTACCACATTGGGATATAGTCGTGAGCTTAAGTTATGCCGTTATTGGAAATTTTGTTTTTAAAAGGTCTGAGGGAACGTGATTTTGAACTGCTTTTACAAGTGATATACGCAGAAAATGTAATTGTCATGTATCTAATACGTGAACTTTATTTAAGCAAGTGTAGTGAATTCGTGGTAAAGGTTATTGACACTCCTTTTTACGTCAAAGGTTTTCTCAGAATTGTTGTTGTCGATTTTCAGTAGATTTCCGTTTTTTCGGTCGTTTTCGTTTGACAGCCTCCGTGGTCTAGTGGTTAGAGCGTTAGGCTCACGATTTGGAGGTTCGGGTTCGATTCCCGATGGGGACATTGTCGAAATCACTTTGTGAGACTGTCCTTTGTTTAGTAAGGACTTTTCAGGCTTGATGTCATGATTGTCAGGAAATGTAAGGTTATTCCGTGCTTCAGAGAGCATGTTAAGCCGATTAGCCGTAAAAACACATCCACCAACCCGCATTGGAGCAGCGTGGTGGAGTATGCTCCGTACCCCCTCCGGTTGATTGAGGGGCGGCCTGTGCCCAGCAATGGGACGTATATAGGGTGTTTATGTTTATGTTCCGTTCTTTACTTAATTTGTTTCTGAAATTCCGAATTAACTTATCTATAAAAATGTTTAATATATTAGAAATTACATTAGAAAGAGACGCATTAAATCAACAGTAGGTACAACATAAGTAAGGACTACAATCAAGTTTAAATTCAAACTAATAAAATATTTAAAATACATAATTATGGCGCCCTAAATAGCGATCACACAATAAAGTACCTAATATTCACCGTAGCCGAACACAGCAAGAATGACTAGGTATATAATATACACAGCGATCTCAGGAAAAATATGTCATTATAACGAAAATTTCCGCGTGATAAACCCAAGGGGATACCTTAGTGGAATATACTTTTATCAGATGGAACTCCCAGCTACGTGGCTATGACGTAATGCTTGATGTCAGCTTTGATCAATTACTCTCGTCGTTAATTAATTTGATAAAGCTAAGGTCTGCGTCATGTATGGGAGAAACACTTTGACGTAACGAAACAATGTAGTCAAGCGTTGTGTATATAATGACGTCATCATAATTGATTAGCAGTAATAATAAACTAGATTAGTTTGGGTAAATCACACATGCACTGTTTATTTTGGAAAAAGCACGAAATACAGAGTAATAAGACTAATAATAATCAAATAATAAAACAAAATAAGCAGAGAATAGTCGGATTGCCATGTAGGTAATCTAGTCAAGTCTCCTTTTGCAATAAAGTATATTTGAATTTGGAATATTTTTAATAACATTCATATAATAGGCTAGTTTCCAACTAGTCAAATCAGTTACTTTTTACGAAATGTCAAAACACGAAATTACTACTGGAATTTGTATGAAAAAGCACACTGTGACGTCAAAGAAAAACGTGATAAAATGTCGGACTTACTATTATGTTTTTCTTGATTAAAACGAATAAATAAGTTAAATAGAAAAAAGAAAATGTAAAAGAAAAACTAACGAAAATAGTTTTAGATCTGTCTTGTAATCAGAATTTCATAATTTATCGTGAACCTAGTTAGACCCAATACAAAACCCAAAAAAGAAGTTAGACCCAAAAAAGTCGGATGTACCTAAGTAGTTGCAAGTTGCTGTTATGTTAGTCGTTGAAACCATATTGCACTATCTCTCACTACTTTTTTACTAGTCTGGTTTGTTCCACTGCTGGGCAAAGGCCTCCCCAATGAGCTTCCACTTCTCAAAATTGGAGTCCGTGTTCAGCGCTGTAGTCATTTGTTCGATCTCGCCAGATTTTTCGCACTCCACTTGACCTCAACCCTGCTCCGACCCCCGTCTGAGTTAGAGCAGAAGTTGGGATCGCCAGGCACTAGGAGCCGTGATTTTGAATTACTCATCATAAGGGGGATTTGGACCGAACCTCGAGCCGAGCCGAGCCCAGAGGGTGCCAGAGCCTCGTTCGTTTTCAGTAGGTGACTTGCGCCCCAAGAGATGTTGGTTGGGACCCCTGCATCTTTGACGCATAATATCACAGTATAATGTCTTTCATTGATATATATATCTCTCTCTCTCTATTTAAGAGCTGCGCTCTTGTCGGTGGAGTAACCGCCATTCCTCTCTTCTTCCCGCCAAAACCTTCACCTCCCGATACGACACGACCTGCACCTTCTCTTTTATTTGTTTCATAAATGTTATCCTAGGTCTACCCCTTCCTCTCTTCCCTTTAATTTTTCCTTCTATAATGTTTGTTATAAATGAATCTTGTCGTATCAGGTGGCCAATCATATTTCCTCTCCGGTTCTCTATAGTCTTCAATATGGTTCTCTTTTCTTCAACTCTTTCCAGCACTTTTTCATTTGACACCATTTCAGTCCAGCTTATACCCTCCATCCTTCGCCAACACCACATCTCAAACGCTTCCAATCTCTCTCTGTCTCTCTGTGTCATAGTCCACGTTTCACTTCCATAGAGTGCAATGCTCCAAATATATGATTTAATAAACCGTTTCCTTATTTTTAATGATATGTTTTTGGTTTTCAAAATGTATTTTTTCCTGTTAAATGCTTGTTTGGCTATTGCAATTCTGGCTATTATGTCTTGTGTGCATCTAGAGTCACTATTTATTATACTTCCAAGATATTTGAAACTATCAACTCTTTCTAATATGTTGTCATTCAGTTTAACAGGTCTATAGTTTGCTGGATGTTTGGATGTTGTCATTATTTTAGTTTTGCTCGCGTTTATCTTTAACTGAAATTTTTTGATTACAATGTCCATGGTTGTTATCAGATTTTCTAATGCTATTTCATTTTCTGCGAATGCAGCAATGTCATCTGCGAATCTTACAAATTTGATGTTTTCCCCATTGATTTTAACCCCCCCTTCCAAACTTTCCTTGATTTCTTTAATGGCGCACTCTATGAATATGTTGAATATCAACGGTGAAAGGGGACAA
The DNA here is from genome assembly GCF_024362695.1 of Pectinophora gossypiella. NCBI lineage: Eukaryota > Metazoa > Arthropoda > Insecta > Lepidoptera > Gelechiidae > Pectinophora > Pectinophora gossypiella. Next base: position 9,541,284 of record NC_065419.1, read on the forward strand.
CCCTGTCTAACTCCTTGTCGTATTCTTGCTATTCCCTTTTCTTCTCCAATCTCAATCACTGCTTCTTGTTCTCTATATAATTCCATTATTATTTTCCGGTCTCTGTAATCCACTCCAATGTCCATAAGTGCTTTCATCATCAATTTCCAGTCCACCTTGTCGAACGCTTTACTGATACGCTTTACGCTTTATTGATATATATATAGCCTCTAATCTAATAACAAAGCCACCAACACCAATACATATCCAAATAAACATCATGTAAAAAAAATACTAGCTTAGTTTACAATTTAAGGGATTTATAAAAGAAGGGTGTTCTGGAACTCTTAACAGATCAGTCACATTTCAGAAACTTCTGCAATGTGAAAAGAACTACTACTACTGGTTACTACTTACTGATGTAAGTAAGTAGTCGTTACATGAGTCATGCCAGGGGTCTTTGCCGGCTCAATAGTAACCCTGACATCAGGGTTGATGGGGTTGGTACTCCACCCTCACAACCCACACAAGAGCAGAAGAAGCTTCTGGAAACTCACCGAGTGCTTCCTAGTACCTACACATTGGCACAATAACCATTACGAGTAAGTAATAAAACGTAACAGTATCTGGCATTGGCAATAAAATTCCACGTTAAAACTCCTCGGTAAATACCTACCTGAGCGAGATTCATAAAATAAGTTTACCCTATACAAATGGAAGAAAGGGAAGGGTTCTTTAGATGCTCAGATACCCATTAAAGGGGACTTATCCGTAACTAAATGGACCTACATACATATACATAAACAGCCTATATACATCCCACTGCTGGACACAGGCCTCCCCTCAATCAACCGGAGGAGGTATGGAGCATACTCCACCACGCTGCTCCACTGCGGGTTGGTGGAGGTGTTTTTACGGCTAATAGCCGGGACCAACGGCTTAACGTGCCCTCCGAAGCACGGAACCATCTTACTTTTTCGGACAATCAGGTGATTCAAGCCTGAAAAGTCCCTACCAAACAAAGGACAGTCTCATAAAGTGGTTTCGACAATGTCCCCATCGGGAATCGAACCCGTAAAGTCAAATTCCCTTAAATATACCTAGCGTTAAGTAAGCGCAACATGCTTTAACTCTTTGAAGACAGAGTACTAAAGATCTTCCTCTCCTTAAAACTTGCTAACTTGTCGCACGTAAGTTTCACTAAGCACACGAAGCTGGTTTAAGTCCAGGCAAGTTGATTAGGTCCCTCTTCCAAACTTGGACCTTAGAGTCTGAACATCATTACAACTTGTGTCCACAGTTTAAAAGTTGCTATACTCGTACTTGTAAGTATGTTGTTAACTTATTAGGTACAGATTAAAGAGAAGGTGAACGTCGTGTTTTATAAGAACGTGAAAGAATTGGCCTTTGATAGACAAGAATGGAGAGTGCTACACCCACAAGAGCGTGGCTCTTAAATTAATGATGAAGTACCTAGGGCAACTTCTTAGGTAGGACTTTCATCAATCAATAATACTTTATTGCACAACGACATATACAAAGGACATAAACACTTCCTGGATAACTTTATCCTTTGACTAAGCAAACCCTACAAAGTATGTAAATAAAATTCGAAATCTTTATTTTTTGATCAAATCAAATACTCTTTATTGCACAGAAATAAATTTCAACAATCAGACATAACACAAGAATACAGTACAATTTGGCCGGCCTTATTGATCCGTAAGTAGAAAATCGAATAAACGTAACGTCGCTTTAAAATGGAAACCAAAAAAGCGCCGTTTTGAATAATCGTTTTAATATTTTTGTTAACAAAACCTTGCAACAGACATGCTAGTTTCAATCCAGGTAAACATTAAAATTTATGGTTCATTTATTTTTTTCACCTGGATTAAAATTATTTTAAAACAATCGAGGTTTTGTAGAAAAAAATCACTTCAGAAACTACGAATAAAGGAAATTCCACTTGATATCGACTCCGAATCGTGGCCTGAATCATCATCCCCTTCAGTATTCGTAATAGTGTCACTAACACCCATACCTACTTGTATGACTACCGTATATACCTACTTGTACGGGATGTAAGTGACATCGTAACGAATACTGAGAGGGACGATTCAGATGATGATTCTGAGTTAATATCAAGTGGAATTTTCCACCGCAAAAGTATAGAATTAAAAGTTCAAAATGTGTTTTCAAAAAGGTGGCGTGGTTTTCATCACAAGGGGAAATGCGTACCTTCCGTATTGAAAAACTTCACCATTAAAAGAAAATGTAGGCTATTTATTTTACGTAAAAGTGGCAACATAACAAAACCAAATCGCATAAACGTAAAACGTTTATGCTCCCAAGAACTAACACAGAAAATATGACGCCAGAATCACATAAACACTGCTCGTATCATAATCCCATGAAGATACTTACAGCGATTTTATGTCCTGAAAATAGCACTATGAATGGCCAACATAAAGCGCCACAGAATCTCCTGCCGTTGCTGAACGTGGCCTTAAGGCTATCATCTCGAATTTCTACGCTGGACTGGGAGCTAATAAATAACATAGATAGAACACGTTCAGCTGCTTTTCTTTTCGGGCGTGTCGTAAAATTCGGCACAGGGATTGCATCATTCCTAACATACAATTATTTTATGCGATGGGGTGATCTCCGTCACCGTAAGGTTCATCATATCCATCTTAGGAATTCGTATCAACAGGGGCTGGAAGTGGACTTTGATTACTGGCTCTGCCTACCCCATTAGGGATTACAGGCGTGAGTTTGTGTATTTACCACTATAAATTGCTAACAATCTCATGCTCTGAACGTGGTCTTAAGCTGATTAATATCTCGAGAACGACTAAACGAATTTCATTGCAGTTTTTACCATCTAAGTATGAACCTACCTAGTACGTTTTTTGAGAAAAATAGTAGGTACCTATTAAGTATTGATTGTCATCTGCATGGCCTTTTATCCGTCTAAATGGTAAAGGTAAATTCTAATAATAATTATAAAAGCGAAAATGAATTTGTTTGTTACGCTTTCACGTGGCAGTCAATCACTCAACTAACCTGATCATGAAATTATGAGTGTCATGTCAAGGATAAAGAAAAGGATAATTTACTGAGAGTACTTTGCAGTTAAGGGAAAAAAGTGTACTTGCTGGTTTAACGAAATTCACGAGGACACCGTCGCAGGCAACAGCTAATCCACAATAATTCACGACAATAACTGTCAAAAACAGAGTAAGTACCTAATGATTTTAACGAATTAAGTCAAACTAAATTCTAGTCCAGAGTTGAACGAGGCATGGGCGAGTAGCTAGTGAAAAATAAATAAAGCACAAACTTATAGCGACGCTATTGTAGGTCAAAGACTTTAAGCTTTATGTTACGTTATTACATTTCATATTCAGATTTTATGGAGACCTAGAATGAATACACAAGGGCCGTTTGAGTACGGGCATGTTCGTAAATGAAAATTTTACTTTTATATTATGTAAATACGTTTTATTTATTCGTTTAATAGTCGACTGCATTTGACGCATTTATTAGTTAGACAATAAAGATATCGCCTACCTTCATTAATATACGAATTTATTCTAATAATCTGTTCAAAATTCAAAACTTATTAAATAAATTCAAGGATTTTACATTTGCAATGCGCAATGGCCCCTTTCCGTTTCAGTGGATAAGACATAATATAACTTAAAATGAAATTAGGTGGTATTATTTTTTTTTTTGGTATGTACAGGAATCAGCACCATTATGTGTAATTACAAAATAAATAAACAACTTTTCTCACCTGGCTTTCTCCGCACGCGCCATTGCACCGGCGGGGGCGCCGGGCTACCTGAGCCCGACGACGCCAGCTTGAAGTCGTCGCCTGGAAAAAAACAATTATAAAATGTCTAAGTAAACATATAAAATCATAGAAAAATTCATAAAAACTACCCTGATTCAAAACTCAGATCAACGCCATCCATCGGATTTGTTAAGTACTACGATAACCGCTAGGAAGGAAGATTTATTTTCGGGCCAAGATACCGCGATGGCGTGACTTTAAACACGCTTGAGCTTATAGTAGAAACTGAGTTTTCCGATAGATGGCGTTGCTGGTAAGCTTTGTAAATGATGTACGGCAAGTTTTTCGTAAATGTAAAGAAGTTTATTTAGTCACACAATTTCAAAAAGTAATAAATTAAAAAGAATATGAAAAAAATATCCTTGTTCTGACAAAAACGATGATGGGATTGGTGGGTAAAATGAGATTGACATTGCAGAGGATTAGGGTGGGGGTAGTGACATAAAGATGCCTGCATTTGGTTAAAAAGACCTGTGAATGATGACGATGATGATCACACGTACCTATATCTTAAGTCTGGGGTCTCATACCTACTAAGCAAGCACAGTTTTATGTGGATTAGTACTGAGTAAAATACAGACGGACGTAAAAGGATGAAATGGCGAGGCCCAGACGAGACTAATAAAGTTGCACGGGTCACGAAGTCCTAAAAAACCCTGTTATTTCATGAAACAAAACTGGACACAGCTTGTACTGAATTCTAAATCTTTTTGTGCAGAATTTTCTTCGCATCCCATCGAAATAATACCTTAATTGAAATTTCAGGGGTCAACGAGTTTTGTGAATAGAAATTGTTATAGACTCAGGTCGTAACCAGGAAATTTAATTTCGGAAGTATAAAAAGAGCTTATGTTTTTAGAGTTCAGACCAGCGTAAAAGTTTAAGTTTTTTAGACAGAATCTAATTTTGACAAGAAAAAGACCACGAAGTACACCAAACAGTCGTAAGCCATTTTTGGTATGGAGGAAATGTTATACCATCATCATCATCATCAGCCGTACGACGCCCACTGCTGGGCATAGGCCTCCCCCAAGGATCTCCACGACGATACCATACCACATAATAGCAAAAATTATTTCAATGCTTCCGGAAATGCAAAAAAATAGGTGCCTGTTTTTGAAAAAGGAAAACAGTAGTATTGCCCGATAAGTAATCGACTGTTTATCGATTCATTATCGGTTATTTTGTAAGCCCCTAAATAATCTAAATATCGATATGCTATAATATTTGGAAATTCTACAATTATATGTAATATTTTTCACAGTTGCATATAAAAGGGACACTATCGGCAACTCAACACAGTAAAATGCTTTTGATGATACCGTAAACAATGGCCTGAAATCGAATTGTCTGTTGGGTATTAAATTGTCCACCAAGCAATTAGAAGTAATGGCTCTTTTACCTTTCAATTAATTTTCTTATTTTATCTACAGCGGAATAAATATGCACTGCTTGACTCATTCGTGTATTTTGAGTTTGTCGTCGCACTTTCCTTGATTAAGGAAAATGGAGAGAGCACTGGGAAAGCATTCAATTAAATGTTAGTACGAAATATTTAAAATTTTATTTTTATATTAAATTGTAAATTTATTTATTTATTTTCATGGGATAGGTGTAGGATATTTTCACAGAAGTACATGTACAGTTATGCATGAGCAATATCATGTACCCACTATAGAACCCTGTCGCACTGTCATATTTGACATTTAATGAGGCTTACGGTTTAAATTGTCAAAAAAGTTAATGTGTCATGGTTGTAAAGTGTATAGTCATAGTCATAGTCATTTATTGATAATAATAATTACACGTCACAGATATTACAAAATTCAATTAAACATATTAGTACTCGTGACCGTACAATCAACCACATTATCCACGTATTACTTGGTGGTGATTCCAGTACACACCATCTAAGCTTACTTTAAGTTATACCTGTGATTTTTGTAAGGGAAAGTTTTTGTGGTGGAAATAATCTTTTCGGTAGTTTTAACTACCTTTTGTAAAACAATGCGATGCATATTTTTTTATCAACAAAATGGTATTTCGTTACAAAAACTGAAAGATAGATCAATGAATCGACTTTCCAAAACATTTTCTCAACTCAAGCACGAATAACATTTATATCTCTAAGAGTAGAAAATTTCTAGACGTTCTTTCATAAAACAGTGTGGTTTCCGATTTCTGACATCCGACAAATTTCTGCACGGAAATTGTAGCCGCAAGTCAGTTCCGCGCAAGTTCCGTGCAACGCGGTCCAATCAGAGCTACTTCCGAGACCAACTTTGTCTGGAAAGCGTAGCTTAAAAGTTTAGAAATAGACGAATATTACTATTCGTAGTATATGTACTACTAGGTACAATGGAATAGAAACTGTTTAATTAGGTATCGCGTTTTGAAGGCTGAGACTGAGACGTCGGCGTCGCTAAAAAGGGTAGCTAAGTTTCCCCAAGTAGCATTGGCGAGTCTAAAAAGGGGATATTAGATATCTAATAGAATGCGATTTGATTGTCTACCTCTAGAGTAAAATAACCCTCAAGTTATCTTCAAGAACGCTTATAGATAGCCTCTAGCCAAGTGGGCACAACCTTGTAGCTATTCATAAGAAGGAGTTAAGAACGCACGAATAGATAGAGTTAAGAGTTAAAAATTTTCAAAGTCTAAAGGCGTACTTCTAGAGTCTTTCTAAACTGTTTATAGACCACAATGTGCACTAGTAGATAGTCTATAGATAATGTTAAGAGCTAAACAGAAATCTTTGCATGTGAAGTTTTAAGACCAAATTTTCTTAACATTAACATCTTTAAGATAATTTTTATTTGAAATAGACAACGATTCATAATGGCGCAGATCTCACAAGAGTAAAAGTTAATATTACAACATGGCGTTACAAATTTCTAAATTCCTATTTATTTACCGCTTATACGGGCTGATACTGTCACCTAGACATGAAAAACCTAATGCGGATGAAAGTCTCTCGTGGAATTTGTGTAAAACTCTCTTAAAATAAGAGCGCCCGCTTTAAATGTAATATTTAATTAATAATTTACCAAATAAAAAAAAATTTTGTAAAAAAAATATTTTTTAAATTAGATTTAAATGCTTTAACCATTTATTTCATTCATAATATAGTATTTTAAAACGTGTAGAATGATTTATTAGACATAATTTATTCATAAAAACACGAATAAATAGTTCGTTATAATAATGTAAAAACGTATCAAGCAATAAAAATGGCGTCTAGTTAAAATTGTCTAGAAAATCGATTCCTTTAGAACAAACATTCTAAAGAATTATCTGTAGTATGGCTCTAGATAATGACAAGACTATTTGTACTTGTTACATACTAAACTTACTAGTCGAAGAAAAAACAGGTTTATGAGTGATTTAAGATTGCCTATAAACTGTCATTTTTGTATACTGTTTTATCTTCTCGGAGTATTTCTAGACATTCATCAGAGAACTGTATTTTTTACGTTGTGAACAATTATGGATGGAATTGTGCAGAAGCAATCGATTGCATTAATTGACGAGGGAAAGTAAAATATTTTTATTTGTAAACAATGCGAAATATAATCTTAAGTCATTTAGATCTTTCGTTAAATTCAGTCTAGTATGGTTTAAAGAAGGCGATAAAATGTATGAGTGGTATTACATCTATCCAAAAATGCTCAGACGATAACCTCTTGTATATAAACATAGTTACTTTGTTTTTAACTCCCGTGGAGACACTTCGTGCGTATGCGTAACCCTGTGATATTAGCGTCAAAACGATATTGAATTCTCTTTTATAAATAAACCTACCATTTGTAACATTTTTCAAATTTTTGTGTTCATCATTATCCACCTTAGGATTTTGTATCATAAGTGGCTGCAAATAGTTTTTTGATTTGTAGTTCTGCCTACCCCTTCAGGGAATACGGGCGTGAGTTTATGTATGTATGTATTGTAATATATTTTTTTTATTTAAATATAAAGAAATTTAATGATAGACGTTCTGTACGTTTTTCTACCTCTTAGGTGAATTTTATTATTGGACTTACTTGCAATATTAGAGATTCCTAGAGCTTTAGTTTTTTCAAATCTAGCATATTTCTTTTTTTTTTACTGGTATATAATGACGATGACACAGGTCCGTTATTTTCTCCTGATATTATTCATTTTCCAAAATAGAACTCGCTATTGCAAAATAGAATTCACTTTTATCCGTGCGGCGACGGAGAAAGAATACGATTGTCGCTGCCCCCCTTTTCCCGTGGGTGTCGTAAGAGTTGACTAAGGGTAATTCCAAACATAACACCTCTTTTAGCTGGTGGTAGACCCCGCCACCTGGTTAGCTACCACCCTCCCGCCGGAGCCAAGCGCCAAGCCACTTGCTGCGTTCCGTCTGTGCGCGGGAGTACCAGTGCCTTTGGGGGATGTAAGGGTATCAGTTGTGTTGCTTAGAACCGATTTGGTTCCTTAAGCGACGTCAGGCCGGGAAGCTCCCTCTGGAGGGTAGTGGGATTCGAGTCACGGTCTTGCCGGTGGCCGACCGCAGGTAGTTGGGGGCCCTGTGGTATTCCGTCAATCAGCACACGACCCTAAAATGATTTGTGACCGCAGTGCAGTAATAATAAGGTCGCTTTTTCTAAACTTCATTTTTGTGCATTTATTTTGTCTATGGTGGTGGTTTGGAGCATACGACCCTACAAATACCAATAAAAATCACAGTGAAGTAATAATAAAGTCGAACTTTGTTTGAATAAAAGTCATGATTGACAAATAAGTTTTAAATTTAAATTGGTGGATAGATTAATACCCCTCTTACAGGTATAAGTGGCAAATCGCTTCACCAGCCCCTCCATCTCAAAGGCACCACCACAAAGATCACCTTTATACTCGGCGCTGCGTCAATTTGTACACATCCATGAATAATATAAAATATTATGGCATTACTATCTAAGAAATTAACACATCCAAGGTCCTCTAAGACCTCTAAGTCGGTCCAAAGCATTTAATCTCTCGCCTCTTGAACTATATCTTGAGTATGAGGCAATATATCGGCTGAACGCTCACGTCAGGACCAGCTGGGAACCCCAAAAAATGAGATCGTGATCTTTAAATTTTTACTGTCTCCGTTGCATAAAGCCAATCGATCTAGTAAAATTGCACTTAGTTATGCTATTGTTAGGCAAATAAACACTGGAAACACTGTTTCACTAGCAAATTTTTAGAATAACTATAACATATCTATAAAAGTAGTTTATTTAGACTTTAGTGTCTCTCTAAAACAAAGATAAGAGTACAACTAGCTAAAATTGAATATTTGTAGAAAGTTATATCTTAAAATATACCATCTTATCTATAAAATATCTAGAAAATAGGTTCCTCTAGGCTTTATTCATTATTTATAGATAATATTGTCTTAAGATAATCGTCATACCTAGAAATGTACTTAAAATAAGTGCTCTATAGAGCAAATTATCTAAAAATAATCAAATATTAGTGAAGATACTCTATAAGAATACTAATACTTTATAGAAGCCATCTGTAGAAAGCCCTTGTCTAGAAATAAACCACGAATAGACTATCAATAGATAATTTCGTTTTAAGCCTCCAGACCGATGCTACTTGGGTCCATTAGTGTACATTCATTGATTAAAAATTTTTTTTTTCAACGCACCCCGGACACTCCATATAAAAAACTCATTGTACCATTCGCCACCTAACTTCTAAATGCGACCGAGACAACCAGTCCCCTCCTTCCTTCGTGGTTCACGACCATCCAAAATAAACCCCAGAAGGGGTAAATTAGGCACCTGATACGATTTCATGCGGGGCGAAGTTACAGTTCTAGGCGTAAAAGTAATAATATCTTTAATCTATGCTAACAGGTAAAGCCACCAGTCACGACGTCAAAAGACCCTAAACATACAGGGTGACATCGTAACGAAAACTTTAATGGGTTATTAAGACCATGATTCTGAGTTGATATCAAGCGGAATTTTCCGTCGCAAAAGCATGTAATTTAAAATAACTAAAATTTTCATGAATTTTCCAAGAGGAAATTCAACTTGTTATCAACTCAGAATCATGGTCTGAATAATGCCCCTCGGTACTCGTTATGGTGTCACTAACACCCGTTTGAACATGTATGGCTTATATACCTAGTTGTACGAGGTGTAAGTGACATCGTAACAAATACTGACGGGGATGTTTCAGCTCTTTATTCGGAGTTAATATCAAGTGGAATTGTCCATCGCAAAAATTAAGAATTTAAAATAATTAGCACAAAATATAGTGGATTTTGTGGCGGAAAATTCCACCACCTCAGAATCTTAGTCTGAATCATCCCCTCAGTGTTCGGTATGGTCACGAGTAGTAATATGTATACACATTGATACCATGTCACATTAACTTTTTTGACAAAAAAAACCGTAAGTCTTAATGAAATGTCAAATATGACAGTTCGACAGGGTTCTTAAGTGGGTATATGATATTACTCATGACTGTACGAAGCCACTAACAAGCTGTATAGAATAGAGTATTTCCCCGAAAATTGTTTGATCAGCTCTTTTGATCAACTTCCCTTTAATATTCAAATTCAAACACAATGACAATAAGAAACATCTATAAACACTTTTCGTGTGCCCTTATTCTATAAGGGTAATTTAGTACAACAGTCACAAGTTTCAATAAGGTAAATGGCTTTTGTGTGAACAAATTGGCAGTAAAATATTCCTACAGATACCTCCAATTAAAATGATCGTTATCTGACAATTTCGGGAACTGTTGTTTATTTCCTCAGGCCGAAAAGTAATTTAGTTTTTTATTGTCTTTTTATGTAACTTCCATGTCTATGACGCACTTCGCGTTATTAATTTATTTAATAGTTTTTTTGTAACATATAACATCCCTATATGTTTCGTTTTTCATATTTAGCTGTAGGTAAATATCTACGAATAAAGTAAATATAGTTAATACTCTATACGAATATGGTTTGTGCACAAAATTGTATAAACATAGTAGATACTAGTAATAAAATTTTATTGTGTTTAGTACGTTCAGAAGAAGAATGAATTGGTAATTGAATCAGTTTTTTTTTTAAATTAAGATGGGTTTGGGTTTGGATTTGGGATGGGTTTTACAAAATATAAGCACATCTACTCACTGGGCATTATTTTATCAGCTAAGTAATAAATAAAAGATAAGAAATTAATATTTACTTTATTTATTTGTATCAAAACTATTTTATCTAACATAATATGCGCAGTAACTATTTGAAACAAGTATCATTATAGATATCTGTTAAATATGAATTAAATAGCTATTAATGAGATATTCGTTGCGATAACAATTCTAATCTAATACTTAAACTTTGGAACAGTGTGTAGAAACAGGATTAAAAACTAGTGAATAGAGCAGGTAACTACCTAATACATCAAAAATGGAAAATTGACATCATCTCCGTAGCGTTATCACGTTTAATCTAACCTGAAGATTTGACAGGTCCGATTTTTTGGACCCTGTGAAAAACGTGATAACGCTACGGAGATGATGTCAATTTTCCATTTTTGATGTTTTAGGTAGTTACCTGCTCTATTTACTTATAAAATTTATATAATAAAAATTAAGAATTGAAAATAATTAACAAAAAATATAGTGAATTTTGCGGTGGAAAATTCCATTTGATATTACCTCAGAATCATAGTATGAATCATCCCCTCAGTGTTCGGTACGGTCACGTCAGTAATGTTATTATATGTATAAGCTCCTCAATTGGGCTAGTCAGAAATAGGTAAATCTATGCATTTTTTTCTGTAGCCTAGTTAGTGTCCCACTGCTGGGCAAAGGCCTGCATTATAAAATGAATTAAGTACCCACGCTCCTAAGAGCATTCTGTTAGACCAACGTTAATCAAACCAGCGTGCGCGTATGAAACGATTGATGAAAGTGGAGAAAGCAAGAGAAAGATCAGGATCGGAGCAAATGGAATTCCATACTCTCTACTTACCCCGGTAAGAAATAGGCGTGAGTTTATGTATGTATGTGGGATATAGAAATAACACAGGATATATTTTACTCCTTTTATTTCACACACCTAATATTAAAACCAAAATCCTTTCACCCGACCGACATCGCAACAAAGACTCCCCTTTCTTACTTTCTAAAACTGCATTACGTCACATTCATTACTCATCCTCCTTTCATACCATAAACAATCAAATTCCCATTCATTATCCTTACATAGCATTCTCCCTTTCCTACATATATATTATTACGGTATTTATATTATTACGGGAGGCCTTTGCCCAGCAGTAGGATCGAATAGGTTAGATAAGATTAATTATTTTAACTCTACATTAATTAATTTATTGTTGTTTAGGTATCTGTACGTCGACCTGTCTGTCATTATAGGTAGTATTCCGTAATTCAATAAATCGTAATCAGGCCCCTGCAATACTAGCTGTGATTAATTAGTGCAGGGACCACCGCAATCCGATTGTACGTAATTATCATACAGTATACGGTATAGTACAACACTATATAGTATAGTATAACACTACACCATAATGCTCGGTGTGTTTAATTGACCATTATTGTGCCTACATCCCTTTAGTAGTTCCTCTTCTTCTATCGTGTGGGTTGTGAGGTGTAGTACCAACCTCATCAACCCTGGCCTTGTAGTAGTTAATAACAAACGATTATTATTCTAATTATTATGATTCTACTATTACCTAATATAGATACTCCAATTAAATAAAACTCAAGCTTTTAATTCAAACATAACATAATATAACATTACGAACAAATTCCAATGGGGTAGTCTGAGGTACATCCACCGCAAGATGACCTAAACCCATACCTCACCGAGCTTTCTGTTAGCTCCGTTTCCATTGACGCGAAGCTGTGCGGATATGAGCGGAGATGTGCGGATTTGACCAATCACAGCGTTCGAGAGAGTGAAAAACGAAGACGCTCTGTCACTCTCTCCCTCGGTGATTGGTCGATTCCTGCACATCTCCGCTCGTCTCCGCATAGCTCCGCGGCATTGCAAACGCAGCCTTACGTGATAGATGTTTAGCCGTATCGCCGTATATAATGATCAAGCCAACTGTGTTAGTGAAAACTACCTATTTCTATAAGATTAGGTAATACAGCCATTTTGGTAGATCGCTACCGATAATCCTGTGAAATAAAACGCAAGTTTATAATTCGATTTTAAAGAATTATATTTCTCGACTATTTCAAACGCTTCCAGAGCGTAACTTTTCCACGATGTCCGAGGATGATATTAAGTTAGACCTCGACAACATTAAAATTGAGTTACTGCAGCCGGGTATGGGAAATATTACATCCTTACGCCAGAATATAGTCGTGGTTCGTAGCTGGAAAGATAATCGAATAATCGGGAAACTGAAACACGACAATTTTCCAGTAAAAATTGCCAATAATGGTAAGGAGGTTGATGGAAGCAGTATTTATTCTTCATTTTTAAATAAACGATTCTAATTAAGATCACCACAGAATGGTCTCCGAATAGAGAGACGCAAGCGTGGCAGACTTGGATTTGGATGCTTTCCTGGAAAGCTGGCCGGAGGAAGCACTGGAGAGAGAGTTCTGGAAGAAATGGAGGAAAGCCTTTACCCAGCAGTGGGACACTTTAGACTAGATAAGGAGAAGATAAGATTATATTATAGTCACTGTGGTCCTCTAGTTCATCGGCTTGCAACTCCAAGCGCCAATTCGAACCCCGGGCTTCGGGTCATGCACCTATGAGTTATTAGATTATCTTATGCACTTATGATAATCTAATAACTTTTTCACTAACACAGATGGCTCGGCCATTCTAGAGGGCGATACGGCTCACCACTTATCATAATGGTCTAGATAACAGAAACGTCGCTGAGGTGTGGGTACCTACACCTAGCTGAACTAAGTCACAGTCGCTAAGGTGTGGGTACACCTCAGCGACCGCAACTTAGGTAGTTCATCTTGCGATGGATGTACCTCTAACTACACCAATTGGGATATAGACGTGAGGTTATATTTATGTTTATCATACTTTCTAGCCATAGGTACCTATGTCTAGGAAATTACCTACCTATATATATATTTAATCCTTAGTACTTTTTAGGAGTACCTAAGTATTTGTATCTACACATACATAACATAACATAAACTGCCTATATACAGGGTGTTAGTGACGTCGTAACGAAAACTTTGAGGGATGATTGAGACCATGATTCTGAGATGATATGAAGTGGAATTTTCCGTCGCAAAAGTATGGAACAGAAAATAATAAAAAGAAAAACAAAAATTTTCATGAATTTTCCGACTAAAAATTCCACTTGATATCAACTCAGAATCATGGTCTGAATCATCCCCCTCAGTATTCGTTACGGTGTCACTAACACCCATACCTACTTGTATGGGTACAGTATGTACTTGTGCGGGGTGTAAGTGACATCGTAACGAATACTGAGGGGGATGAAACAGCTGATTATTCTGAGTTAATATCAAGTGGAATTTTTCATCGCAAAAGTATAGAATTGAAAATAATTTTAAAAAACTAAAAAAAAATCATGAATTTTGCGACGGAAAATTCCACTTGATATCAACTCAGAATCGTGGTCTGAATCATCCCCCTCAGTATTCGTTACGATGTCACTAACACCCTGTACGTCCCACTGCTGGGCACAGGCCTCCCCTCAATCAACCGGAGGGGGTATGGAGCATACTCCACCACGCTGCTCCAGTGCGGGTTGGTGGAGGTGTTTTTACGTCTAATAGCCGGGACCAACGGCTTAACGTGCCCAACGAAGCACAGAATCATCTTACTTTTTCAGACAATCAGGTGATTCAAGCCTGAAAAGTCCTTACCAAACAAAGGACAGTCTCACAAAGTGATTTCGACAATGTCCCCATCGGGAATCGAACCCGGACCTCCAGATCGTGAGCCTAACGCTCTAACCACTAGACCACGGAGGCTGTTGTATCTACACATATTTGGTAACAAATGTTATATTTTTTATGATACCTCCCTTCTGTCGCAATCTTTAAGAAGGTCATTCGCTTGACACAACTTGAAAGCCTGTTATAAACTTCTTTATTTACAGGAAAAGTAGCAAAAATATTCAGATGCTTTTAGGTTTTATGAAAGTACGAGGAACTTGGCAGGCAATACTAATTTAGTACTCAAAAACGTAGGGTCAACGGCTTGGTATTTCGTGAAAATGAAGTGCCTTGTTGACGAAGTGCGGTCGATCAACTCGTAAGAAGCTTAACCCGGCAAATCAGAAACGCAAAAGGAAAACTAAATAAGTAGGCAGTCGCAATAATCGTTACAAACTTTCGGTAGGTACGATAAGCTGCAAAAGTCCAATCAGTTTCTTGACAAGTAATAGTAATGTAGAGGTAATAGTAATTTCTTGCAAATTAACTGGTTTCACTTAACACCTCCTGGATACATGTCGTTTCTGTAATAGACCAAAAACATCTACAAAAACATAAATTTTATAATTATGACAACTAATGGTTCATAATTTCACCACTGTTTACAAATAATTCGCTGGGCTCAGTGACTACACTTTTGCTATTTGATTTTACATTGATATTAGCAAGAGCAAAGCGGGCAGCGGATACCGAATGCAAGTCGAATACTGTATTTGACTCGAATGCTGACTGAAAATAGCATTCGATGGAGAACTACCTGGATTTACCTAGTAAAAAAATGCAATTGCGCAAATAAAATAGCGATTAGGGAAAGGTTATTCACAGGATTTGTTGTCTTAAGACTCACTCTGAATTGACACTCCGCCCCTCATCAAAAAGAGTTTGAAGCTAGTTTGATTTACCTCACCCTGCCGACGAGGGCACGGTAAAGAGCAAGGGAGCGCGCGTGATCTGACTCTCGCGCAACGATTTTGTATGAAGTGTCCGGGCTATGTTATTGTTACAACAGGCCAAACGCGAGCTCTCTACTTAAATTAGTCTAATCCTCAAACTTCCAGTTGATCAATTACAACTTTTTGTAAAAGTTAAACAGGAAAGTTGTTAACTTGTTACTGATGAAGGAGCCACCATGGTCAGATTACGGAGAAGGAAAGTTCCATTTTCTGATTAATGTTCGGTAACGAATGACTAATTGAAGAAAAGTTTTGTAATTTGAGATTGTTTACCGATTAGCCAAGTGTAATTTTAAGCTGCAATAATTTGATTTGTGAATCATACTTAAAAGCGTGATTTATCATAATTTGAAAGCAGAAGCGATAGCTCTTGTAAAATTGAATAAAATAATATTTAATTCTAAGTTGTAACGTACACATCTGATAAGCAATAGCGTGTAATCCCTCTGATATGCATTATTATAAGGAATCAACCTTTATTGTACAAGATGAACAAAATTACCCACACCTCACCGAGCCTAGAAAGTGCTTGCGCGATAGAATGGTATATTTTTTAGGGTTAGCCTAGGTTTAAGCAGCCGGAGTTGTGTGCAACAACAGTATTGAAATAACAGACCAAGATCCTCCTAAATAAGTCACATACTGGTACATTAGATAATATGTTGGAAGAAAGACGTCGCAATTTATTAAGTGAGGCACTTCCCATTCCGGAAGTGAAACGACGGGAGATTAAACGGAACTAGAACAAAGATCCATTCTGCGAGAGTTGAGTGCAAGTTATGTCCCTATTTAATTCCTTTTTCAACTCGTTCCACGAGGTCCATCAAGAAAAGCTTAGACTACATCGTCCACCACACCATCCACAGGTGTGCACGATGCTTGTATTCATAAGATTACGCCTATAAGTATCCCGTTGGGGTTGGTAGAGACCACGGAATTCCACTTAGTACGATCCTGACACACCACCTTCGCTTCCTCTACAGTCATCAAAAACTTAGTGCATGCTCGCCGGTGTAGAGTACTCTAGATCTGGCCTATCTTTAAAACATCCTGGATGTAATCCCAGTATGTACGCGCAGGTCTTCCTCTTCTAACTCTACCCCTTACACCCGCATCATAAATATTTATAATGAATATAACCTGCTTAATGGCTTCATTATCAGATTTTTCCCATTCGCACTAATCGTTATACATAGCTTTCTGTCTTACTCTCTAATCAAGCTCCATATATTTTTTTTTATTTATTGTTGAAAACATTTTACATAATGATACAATTGAATCGCATTGCTAAACCTTGCAGGTTTGTCTCAATGCAATATTCCGCTATTATACAAAAAGACGATGTGTCCTTAAAATATCTTGCCCACTACCGAAAGGTATTTTGAGTGGCCGCGTTCTAACTAATCAACAGAAATATGAAATGAAGTACAAATTAGATTAAAATGGTTCCGAACATTCCGACATCAAATACACAAACAAGCGGCAAAGAAAGAGAGTAGACAGATATATCTGCCCGTAGAAAATTATGGATCTACCGACTCCACTCCAATCTCATCAGTCATCCCGTGATCATGGCGCTTGCAACAGTGTCGAAATATCGCGAGTCTCATATCCCTGCTCTAAACGCGGTAAGAACCCGTTATTATGTGTTTTGATTATCAATGATACTTACCTAGGTACTTATGTAAATGGAAATAGAAGATCTACCACACCCGCAAACCGCATTTATCCGACTGAGCTGCTAGGTCGTCTACGGATAAGAATAAATGGTCTTCAAACTACGATCAAGTGTCACGTCTCGCGAGTGTAATAGGTAATACTCGGTAATATTATCATCGTAGAGAAAGTAGCTTCAATACAATACAATATACGTTATTACACCATAATAAAAGAATATAGTTAAAAAAGTGACTTAACTAGGTACATGGCAAATAAAATATAAATTCTTCAACATACAATATAAGACATAATTATACCGATTGCCGGCGATAGGCCACACCACCTATCGCGTTGGTCTAATAGACAGCTCGGTGAGGTGTGAGTACTTAGTTCATCTTGCGATGGACATTCCTCTAACTACCTCAATACAGTCGTGAGCTTATGTTATAATTATATCGATTGTTACCGTTTATCTTTAACTTGCATTAAAATTCCGAAATGTAACGCTTTAAAGAAGTTAACTTTATATTGCGAGATTAACGATGAACTATGTCATCTATTTGTCTAACGGTATATAAGGTATACTTTTAACAGACTCACATCACAATTTATAGGTAACCATTTAGGTAGTAACAGTTACTTCATAGTATAACAAAGACTGCCTATCTAACTGCTCCATTACATTGCCCTCATGCCTCAGTTTTAAAAAATTGACGTGCTCAACAAAGAGAAGTAAATATTTGCCTATAGGCATAGAATAGAACGGCGAATCTCCGCTTCCCACCAGCGTGTGCGATAAGTTTTCGTTGTTGTTTTCGTTGTTGCGTGTGCGTCTACGATAACGTCAATGTGTAGTGTCTGTATAAAACGAGGTGTTTTGTATGAAGTGTTGGGGTGTGCTATAGGTATAAAACATTATATTATGTTACTAGCGGCCGCCCGCGACTTCGTACGCTTGGAGTTACAAAACATAGAACTTTCATACAAACTTCCAACGCCCATTTTACCCTCTTAGGGTTGGAGTTTCGTAAAATTCGTTCTTAGTGGATGTCTACACTCTATAAGGACTCTACCTGCCAAATTTCAAGTTTGTAGGTGTTATAGTTTCTGAGATTTCGTGATTAATCAGTGAGTGGTATTCACATAAAAGAAAATGAAATTGTACAATTCTGTTTTTTTACCAAATGCAAAACAATATTAAGGGTAAGTGTCCAGTTTATCGCCATTCCTGCCTTATGCATAATACGTGAGTTGGCTCTACTTACGAGGTTTGAAGAGATTTAGACCTATTACTCTCACAAGCAAAACACGGACCCAGAGTACAAAACGGGCTTATCGGAGACGAGAATATAGTGCCCCAAGTTAAGTAACATGGCCTTGTAATTTGTCTAGATTGCCGATAAGATTGCAATGTCCTAGGATATTTTAATGATTATTTATTTATTTAAATAATAATGTAGTGCGTACGGTATATTTACTCAGTTACTTAATCGTTCACGTTCGTTATTGACGCATGTCAAGTCGATATAGTCTCCTCATGTATGAACATGAAACAAATTCCATATTACATTTGGTTTATTTTCATAAAATTTCGTTTTTTCCAATAACATTTGAATTTTTAGTTCGCGTATCAGTAAGTATATTTTTCATCAATATCTAAGTACTATGAAATACAATAACACTTTAGCCATTGCACGCAAATAAGTTTATAGATAAGTACGACTTACTTATCTAAGTACCAGACAATTGGCGCCTTATCGCTTAAAGCGATTTTTTCAGGCGACCATAGCTACGTTACTAAGACGACAAAATAATATAGACAAAGAAAATATATTTTCTGAATAGGGTATTAGACTGGGTGAAAGATAAATTATAAAATGCTAATATAGAAATAGAAGACAGTCTAAGATGATCAAAAATCAATCTCATGTTACTTTTCAACTTACTTTCGAAATTTATTTATGAATTAAATAACAATGAATACGACGTTTGACCGCTTTTATTGATGACGTCACAAGACAGTATTTCCTAACTCCAAAGAGAAATTTCGTTTTGACGTTTCGTAAAAAGTATCTCATTTGACTAGGTTGGCAAGTAGCCTATTTACTAAGTAAGATATTTATAAGGCGGTTACGCGTGGAAGCGGCAATATAAAAGTTATTTCTTCCTCAACAAAAACTGTCAGCTACTTCCTTTATTGGCACGTGGTACGAAGACGCAATATGGCCAGAATAAGATATGTTATAAAAAACGATATATTCTGAGCCCTTTATAAGATTTGTAGGGTCCCGTATAGATCACATTTTCCACCACGTGGAAATAATCTGCGAAACTTTTACCCGTGTCATGCGGCGATGTCCGGAAGTAAAAGATATGGGTAGATAAATTGTCTCCTTGTCATTTTAATCTGCCAATCAATGTCACAAGTGTGCAGTCGTTACATGGGCCATGTTAGCCGAAGTAACCGAAGAGTTGAAGAGGTCGGTCATTGGCCTCGCAAGTAACTTACTGAGCAGGCAGTTGAAAAACCCAATATCGTAAAAATAAACTCTATAAAAACTGAATTATTTCTCGTACCGAATTAGGAAAAGGTCGTAACTTTACTAAGCAGAGAGTGAGCATTTAAATCACATTTATTCCCTCCGGAGTAGGCAGTTAATCCCAGAGGCCTTACTAAAACACAGTAATTACTCTACTATCTATCTCATTCCAAGCAGTTGCCTAGCGAAGAAATAAAATTCAGAATTAAACAAAATAAATATACGTATCACCGACACATTACCGGCGACAGTCGCCAAACGAAGTAATTTCAAATTTTTTTTTGACGACGTTACCATGGCGACTCGTTGAGTTATGGCCATAAGAGAAATGTATTTTAATTCCTACGCAACGTAAAGCAGAAATTTCTTGCTCTTACAAAGAACAAAGACGAAAGAATTCTCAAAAGATTGACGATAAAGAAACCAATAGCAGAAAGTTTTCGTGAGAATGTGAATTCTTATAGACCTGAATAAAGTTCTTATTGCCACTTCCATTCAAACGTAAACTTTTGTAAAGATTTTCTTTTATATTTTTACCGACTTCAAAAAAGGAGGAGGTTCTCAATTCGACCGTATATTTTTTTTTTTTTTTTTTTTTTTTTTTTTTTTTTTTATGTTTGTTCGGGCATATCTTCGTCGTATATGAACCGATTTTGATAATTCTTTTTTTGTTTGAAAGGAGATATACCCAAGGGGGTCCCATGTCAAGGAAGTCAGGATCTGATGATGGAAGACCAGAGAAATCGAGGGGAATTTTCAAAAATCGTAGGAGCGACTAGTGCGTTTGTAAAGTCATATTGATCGGATCGATCTTTAGGCTTCGGGAAAACTTCCCGACCTTCGAAAACTGGTCAGCATCAGGGAGATACCCTATGGCCTGGCAAAACTATACAACCTGGAGCAATTTTTCTTTCACGAAACGTATTTAAATCTTGATCAAATTCAATCGCCGGTGCAAAAAAACAAAATGGCGGAAAAAAAAGATGGCCGCCATACAAAATTTTGTCGATTTTGGAAGAAGCCCGTTTGGGTAAAAATAATGTATGGGGCGCTTACTCAAAACGTCATGTAGAGTACGGAAATACTTTCTGGTCACCAAAAACTGCTCCGCATCAGAGAGATACTCTACGGCCTGGCAAAACTATCGCACGTGAACCAATATTTCTTTCAGAGCACTTATTTAAATCTTGGTCAAATTCCATAGCGCGTAAAAAAAAACAAAATGGCGGAAAAACAAGATGGCCGCCATACACAATTTTGTTTTTTCAGAAAATGTCTCGGGATATAAAATATATATCGGGGTTGTGATCGGATCGTCATGTTAAGTATGGAAGTACTTCCCGATTTTCGAAAACTGCTCCGCATCAGGGTGACACCCTACGGCCTGGCGAAACTATCACACCTGAACCAATTTTTCTTTCACGAAACCTATTTAAATCTTGGTCGAATTTAATGGCCGGTGAAAAAAATACAAAATGGCGAAAAAACAAGATGGCCGCCATACAAAATTTTGTTTTTTCAGAAAATGTCTTGGGGGTAAAAATGATGTATAGGGGTGTGATCGGAACGTCATCTTTGAAAACTGCTCCCAATCAGGGAGACATCCTACGGTCTGGCAAACCTATTGCACCTGGATTTTGTTTGTTTCCACGACACCCATTTAAATCTTGGTCAAATTCTGTCGCCGGTGAAATAAAACAAAATGGCGGAAAAACAAGATGGCCGCCATACAAAGAGGGACAATTTCGAATAAACAGGACACGCGAGCTGCTTTAGCAGCGAGCGAACCACGCGAAATCTACTGTATCTATATGTATGCGTGAGTGTGTATGATAGCAGCTTCCACTGACAACCACATGTGTGTATGTACACATACACATGTGTGTGTGTGTGTGTGCGTGTGTGTGCGCGCGCGGGCGTGTGTGTGTGTGTGTGTGTGTGTGTGTGTGTGTGTGTGTGTGTGTGTGTGAGTGTGTCTGTGTGTGTGCGTGTATCTGTGTGTGTGCGTGTGTACGTGCGCGTGTGCTCGTGTGCGTTAGCGCGTGTGTGAGTGTGTGTGTGTAAACATGTTCATCAATAATAATTGTGATCACTACTAATAATATATTATATTACTATATATGAATATAAATCAGAAAATCTGTCTGTCTGCATCCTTGCTCGGTCTAACCATCACTTAAAATCGTAAAATAAAATAAAATTTTTAACAAAAAAAAAACCGACTTCAAACGCAAAACTAAAAAGCAATAAATAAATTTACTTCGCACAAAGTAATAAGTACGTATTTTCAATTAGTTAATTAATTTATAATTCTGAAGTCGGTGCCAAGTAAATGCTACAACAACCCTACTACAATATCAAATTACTATGTACACACAATATTGTTTAATACCTATATCAAAGCAATTACAAAACAATGTCAAACAAAAAATTACAAAACAATCAGTATTGAAAAATATATGAATCGGTACTTCGTTGTAGCATTTCCTTGGCACCGGCTTCAGATTTATAAAATAATTAACTAATTGAAAATACGTACTTATTACTTTGTGCGAAGTAAATTTATTTATTGCTTTTTAGTTTTGCGTTTGAAGTCGGTTTTTTTTTTGTTAAAAATTTTTGTGAAAAAGTTGTAGCCATCAAAGTTCGAAGATTTAACTAAGTTTAAATTGACTAGAATAGCAAAGTTTCAAAAAGTAGTAGAGATTGCAGGGCCATAATATAAAAGTGAAGATTATAAAACTATTGTGCGACTTTAGATAGTATTAAGCGCTCTATTTTCACCAAGCAAGGTTTACTGAAATATATCTCTTTTTGTTTTTAAATATTTCTTGTTCACTGACAATAACATAAACTCTTCTTTTGCTGAAGTTTATTTTAGTATTGTTATCTCAAATCAAATCAAAATCAAGTAAATCATCAACCATCTGTTTCAGCTTATAACTCCCTACACCTACCAACCTACCTACCTACCTACTAAGCGAGGAACTTTCCAGATTATAATTGTTGTCCTGTTCCTGGCCGCTTATTTATTTGAACTCGCCACTTTCTCTCCATTTCATCTATAAATAACAATATGCAACAGATGATATTTAGAATATCTAGGATTAGCCAAATTGCTTTTGCTGAAGATTTACCAAGTTAATCCAAAGGTCATGCAATTCGTTGACCTACTTTGAGATTTACAGTAAAGTTTCATTTAGTACAAAGTAAGCAATAACAATGGATTTACAATGTTCATTACAAGTAAGTAAATCTGTCAATGAACCTCGGGACCCAATTCCGAGACGCATTGAAATGTAAATTACTGTAGAGTTCATTACTGTTTTCTTAGCGATCTTCCTTACAAAGCGATTCGATACAGAATTGCATCGATGGGCGATATCGCACAAAAATGCGACTAAAGAAAATATATTGAAGATCTCGAATGTGCCCTTAATGCAATCGTACGATCTTGCCATATCTGCTCGATGTCGAACGACCGTTGCACAGATCGTGTCGCGCTATGAGCACATACATGCAATTCGATTCGCAGATGATTCCATATCGATGCGATATCGCATAAATCGTATCGCGTCGTGAGAAACTATTTGATAGTTCCAGTTTTAATTAAACAGCCGATGGTCAACACTTTACGCCTACTCGTAACTATGATGTGAATTTAAATTACACCATAATATTGCGCGATGGGCGCATGGTAGCATGAGAAGCTTATATATGGTAGCAATTACAAATTCGGTTTCCTTTTTGCTGTCACCTGGTTAACTGTAAAGGAAAGTATTGTGACGTAACCTGCTACTCAACACTTTCACAGACACTTCTTCTCTCGTGTGGGTTATGAGGTCAATGACAGACCTCATCAACCCTGATAGTATAAGTAGTAACCGGGACCAACAGCTTAACTTGCCTTCCAAAGCACGGATCATCTTACTTTCGGGCAATCAGGTGATCAGCCTGTAATGTCCTAACCAAACTAGGGATCACAAAGTGATTTTTGTGATATATCTCCACCGGGATTTGAACCCGAAACCTCCGGATCGTGAGCCCAACGCTCAAACCACTGGACCACGGAGGCCGTTAGGTTACGATAACAACTGTAGAATATCAGTTTATTTACGAAAACATGTAATTTCGTAGTAAATATCTTCAGACTTCCAGTGACAACAAGGCGATTACGCCTCATTTGAGCTCACAGGATTACTGGGTTGTCGTAAAATTATAGCCATTTGGGAAATGGTTATAGGGTAATGGGATCTACGTGGAAATTGATGTTTAAGGGATAATTTGGGGTCTTTTTCGGGAAAATTTCATTTAACGACGTCGGTTATTATAAATTTGAGCTGAGTCGCAGTTTCAAAGGAGTAATTGCAATTGAGGTAACTAAATCTTTGCATTCAAATCGTTTCAGAATATATAGTTCTTCCAACATGCCCTAGATAATCAACAGCATGAAATTGTTGTCTTCGTCTCTACATGCTTGAGTCAGCAAGTTCACCTATGCTTAGAACTATCCAAACCATTTTTTTAGACAATGTATTTTTAAAAGGTTGGAACATGTATAAGGTTGATGACTACTAACTTCTTGTTCTTCGTGCAAGAATAATGTTGGCAATGCCTGTGGACGCCATTTAATTTTATTCTAAGTTATACCTGTCATTTTCTTATCCGCCGAAAAGGAAAGGGACGTATGATAGGAAGGACGAATGACAGCTGTTAATTTTAAAATGAATGAGTGAATGA
The DNA here is from genome assembly GCF_024362695.1 of Pectinophora gossypiella. Taxonomy (NCBI): domain Eukaryota; kingdom Metazoa; phylum Arthropoda; class Insecta; order Lepidoptera; family Gelechiidae; genus Pectinophora; species Pectinophora gossypiella. The sequence continues at coordinate 9,565,949 of NC_065419.1, forward strand.
ATGAATAACCCGGGCGAATTATATAGGGGTCACGCTGGTATGCAACCCATTTGACGTGTTCTGTCAGCTTAATTCGGTCGACTTATTAGCCATTGTAAATTTTTAGAGGGTTGTTTTAGATTTCTGACTAAAATTGACGTGTGTTCAATAAATTTTATACTTGTCGATTACCCGTCCCTTTCCTTTTCGGTTGATAAGAAAATGACAGGTATAACTAAAAATAAAATTTGATGGTGTGTACTGGAATCAGCACCAGTATATTTGTAAGTAGGCTAACTTGTAGACTGAATCATGCTGATGGACAAAAATATAAACTACCTCTATTTAGTCCCTCACCATTTGTATCTTTCCGTACCATATTTGCTATGCTATTTTCGACGGCGCTGACAGACGTCATTCAAATAGTTCGACAGTGAAAACGCGTTCCGGACAGCTCTGACAAAGATCAACGAACTCAGTGTCAATAACAGTGTTGAAGTAGCTTATAGAAAATAAATGTGATACGAAAATATAAAATGCACCGTAGTACATTCTAAGATGACACTCCAGTCTGTGCATGAAGCTAATACCTATTACCACGAAACGCGTACAAAAGAATGGCTGTTTTGTATGACAAGAAAAGAAATAAACTCAAGAGTAAAACATTGTTCGCGATTCTCAGTAAACACGTGCCCACGTGCCCGATTATGATGGATGCAGAAGACAAGACAAAAGTTTCAAGCAATCGTTCAAGCTAGGGTTACATCAAACAGACGGGTCTGCGTGACAACCGGCGCGAATTATGTTGAGCGCTTCGACCAATAGCCGTTTGACGCCCATCTACGTAGATAGCATTCGTATCGTTTATCGGTCCAAACGCTCGATATATTTCGCGCGGCGCGATTGTCATGCAGACCTGGCTGAAAGTGTTTGCTGCCGGTTCGATAGCTATCAAATACCCACAAAAAGGAAAGATCGATTTTAACACCAAAGAGATTGTAAATTTATACATTTTTTTATTACAATTTGTCTTAATGTTTACTGTCTATTTGTACTCTCTTGTGTAGGTTGTTTTTGCGTGTTTTGATTGTAAGAATGTGTTATTTTATTCTGTCTTTTGTTTTATATTTATTATTGTGGTATCCCTTTAAAATACGCGTTTCTTTCTTTTTTTTAATTTCGTAATTGCAGCCTTTTTTGTATTACTAATTACTAAAATGAAGACTATATATATATTATATATATGTGTGTGTCAATTTCAGTGTAGGTATGACGTATGTAGCAGTTTGTTTTAGGCGGAGGATGGTAACATTTTTTTTATTATATTTTGTATCGAGGATATTTATTAAGGAAATTTTGAGTTGAACAGCTTTTGTCAAACCGTAATGAACATATTGTTAACCATTACATTGCAGGTTTCCCTAAGCATAGCTCTAAGCTAAATGTTGTAATTTAAACCATTATTAGAACATTTTATCAATAACACAATAAATATATAAGCACTTATGCCAATAGTAAAATTCAATACCAAAAAGTTATATACAAAAGAAAATTGAAAGTATTAGCTGCATATCATACAGGACCTTTACCATAGAGCACAAAAATAATACATGAAATCTTATTTCGTTGCCGAAAATTAGAATGTCACATCGGTTCAAATTCATAAATGACTCTATTCACACTGTAATACTGTCTATATTGGTTGTGTTATCTGTACGGCTTCAGCTACATTACGTTAGACGCATTAAGAAGACGAAAATACCCTCATTTGAATGGCTAATATACTTCGTTTGAGATGGAATTTGCACTAAGGTATACAGAGTGTTAGTGACAACGTAACGAAAACAACGAATGAGGGGTGTGATTCAGACCTTGATTCTGAGTTTATATCAAATGGAATTTCTTGTCGGAAAAATAATGAAAATTTTAGTGTTTTTTCAATTATTTTCAGTTCCATACTTTTGCGACGGAAAATTCCACTTGATATCAACTCAGAATCATGGTCTGATTCATCACAAGGTTTTCGTTCCAATGTCATTAACAGCCTGCATAAACGTCTTAAAACATTAAATATCGTTTGGTGCTTAAGATACATACATGCATAAACTCATGCGTATTACCCACCGGGGTAAGCAGGACTATGGAATTCCATTTGCTTCGATCCTAACACTTATTTTGCTTCCTCCACATTCATCAATCGTTTCATACACGCACGCCGGTTCAGAATAGATCGTGCTGCGTAATAAACTTTTTGTAAGGACGTCTCCAATTTACTTAATCAATATACGTCTTTTATTAATTAATAGGCTTATTATGGCATGTTTTATATTTGAATAATTTTATGCGAGCTAAGATTACAATGACTTAGCTTAGCTCGCGGTCTATAACCGACATGATGACATCGTAAATTGTGCGCAGTATTTCATTTCCAGATTCTCAGCCATAAAAAGGTTAATGTCCTTCCCGAACGGTCTAATACGATGAATGGAATGGAATCCACCCACGTTAGTACTGTATTTATTTAGTGATGAAAGGGCTGTTGGGTATCGATAAATTTGATACGTAAGGTAGATAAATTCATACCTGTTTGGGTGATATATAGTGATCCTTGCTGAGTTCGGCAACGGCGTTTGTTACTGCATCATTCAATCGAAATATATTTAATGGAGTACTTCGCTTCACACATCTAACACTCATACACTTCTGTTGAAAATAAGTACTATATAGTGTAGTGAAAACTTACAAACTCAACACTAAGTAAGGCACCACTTTCAACAAAATCTTCATACACACATATTATTGTGTGTTAATTCTCCTTATTATGATCACGGTATGTTCGCCGTTCTCCTCCAACTCTACCGTTATCTGTTATCAGCTTATCGCCGTTACGCAACTTAACCCTCAAATCCATTAGTGGCGGTGTGTCCAATTCTTTACGCGTGATTCGCATGACCAGAAGCGTGTAATTGAATAGATGTCATATCCACGTACTTTAGTCGCACTGATGGCGATAAAGCGACTGGGGAAAACTAAATTATAATTTAAGAACAATACAATCCAAATGACAATCGAATCCAACGCGGATTCGATTTTAGAATTCATGTTTGGTTCATAAATTATTATTAAAAACATCGTGAGGAAACCCACATTCACGAGATATACGTTTCGGAGTTATATGGCCTGACTTGTGTTGGAGGATACATATACCCACTAGTGTATTCAATAAGTGAGGCTGAAGTGATAGCGATAATGTTTGTTAGCTTTCAAGGGAGGTGCGTGGGATAAAATTAATGAGCCCTAAGAGTCACGCTACACGATCTTTGCAGATCGCTGCATTGTCGTAACACTATTATTTCAACTTACTAATGTCACGAATTTGCAAAGCATCAATAGCATAATATTTCGCCTAGTATTCGTTACGATGTCACTTACACCCCGTAAAAGTACGTACAGGTAGCTATACAAGTACGTATGAGTGCTAGTGACACTGTAACGAATACTGAGGGGGGTGAATCAGTCCTTGATTCTGAGTTGATATCAAGTAGAATTTCCTGTCGGAAAATCATGAAAATTTTGGTGTGTTTTAATTATTTCCATACTCATACAGAATCATCCCTCAAAGTTTTCGTTACGATGTCACTAACACCCTATATAGTAGTCATTTTTACCGACGTTTGAAATGCTGTTTGTTTAAAGCGACATTTTTGCAACTTTACAGAAGAGTGACTCAAAGTCTCCAAAAAACGTAGGTAATAGAAAAAATCGTAGCAGGCGAAGACCTCACTCCCTCTGGGTCTTACTTTTTAGTCTTAAATGGCGATATGCCGCTGACGAGTACGGGGCAGAGCGCGCGGACTGAGTGTCGCTCGCACTTATGCATTAGGCGGGACACGATAAGAAGGAGATTTTTGAATGGAGTGTCCGGGGTGTGGTAAAAGCATCACCGCTCAGACGCTAGGCATCACAACGCACCCACAACACAACAAATCGTGGGGCCTCACTCTTTACAACTGATTATTCGGAGTAAATTACAGAAGCCCCTAATTCTCATTTACGTCATACACAGCGTGCCGAGGCACGCTGGAATGGAAACACGTCACATTTACAAACAACTACGTATATAGCATAAATGAATAGAATACTCAATAGGTTATAGGTTGTTGGTAGGGTTGGTAGAGGAAGACCTAGGACGTACATTGAACAAATTGGAGATGTCTTTAGAAACTTTAGTATGATCTACTATGAACCGGCGGCGTGCGTGTGTGAAACAATTGATGAATGTGGAGGAAGCAAGAGAAGTATTTCAGGATCGAAGCTAATGGAAATCCATAGTCTCTGCTTACCCCGGTAAGAAATAGGCGACAATATAAAAACGTATGGGAAATAATCAAATGATTTACACAAAGGCTTACAGAAAGCCTTGTCTGGAATTATGTAAATGATTAAATATGAAAATGATGTAGAAAATGGAAAGTCCATAATAAAACGTATGGTAGACAGAAATGGAAATATTTGTGTGGTCTAAACCCAGGCTTAAGCACCACAATGTATTTGGGATATTAAATTATATTTTTCGTTAAAATCAAGATGAGAGTAGAGGAGACGAGAGTGTGGTGCCAGAATAGAGTACATAACTTAGTCATACAGTTGAACGTTGCGTACGACCGATCTCTCATAAGGAACATAACAAATATTTTGTACAATAATTTGCAACTCATTTAAATTCATTATCATTAAGCCCATTAACATCCTCACTGCTGGGGCACGAGCCTTATGGATGGATAGGGAGATCGGACCTTAAACCATCACGCGGGCCTAGTGCGGATTGATGGTTATTAACGACTGCTAATGCAGCCGGGACCAACGGCTTAACGTGCCTTCCGAAGCACGGAGGAGCTCGATATGAAAACTTTTTTTTTGTGGTCACCCATCCTATGACCGGCCTTTGCGAAAGTTGCTTAACTTTAACAATCGCAGACCGAGCGCGTTTACCGCTGCGCCACCGCGCTCCTTTAAATTCATCGTTTTATTATATCAGTAGCATAATAATATACATTTTGAAAGATTCAATCGTAGCAAATAATATATTCAGTGGCGAACGGATTTGCCAAACTTGTATTACTTAGCTTTACCCGCGTGGACTAGGTTTATGCAGCTTGTGTCATAATATTAAAGGAGAATGGGCGAATCTGGTCCAAGAACCTCCACTGATGAGACTTATATGTAATGAAAGCTTATGCTTTCTCTATGAATCTGGCAAAGTTCTATCAGATTCTGTCCCGGGGTTCTTTTTTTACGGCCATGTTTGTCCTGGCTAAAAATGTGATAAAATACAGTGGGAGCTAAAATCCACTCAAGATTTGTTGCTGGATAACTAAGTCTACATAAATAATTATGTATCATATTGTATATCATTTTAAAGAGGATCTTTTCCAAAATCCGAAACATAAAAAAAAAACAAAAAAAAATCTTTTTGTAAGCGAATTATAGTCAATTTATATCTTTAGCGCCATTGTTTCTCGGTAGCTAAGTTCAAGTTTCATGCCTTTTACCCCTTCCAAAAGTATCTTACCGATTTTTTTTATATTGCTTCCGGAATTTGATCTGAGTGATAATAACAAGAAAAATAAATAAACACCTCTCCGATAGAGACCGGCTAAGCTATTGCCTATTGCAAGAAATCGTCATCATTAGCAAGTCATTACGGTATTGCATATAAGCTTATCAGCAACTTGGAACTTGGTCCAAGAACCTCCACTGGTGAGACTTGCATGTAATGATAGCTTATACTTGTCCTATGATTCTGGCAAAGTTCTATCAAACTCTGTCCTAGGGTTTTTTTACGGCCATGTTTGTCCTGAGTGTACAGTAGTGGACTGCAAAATCACCTCAGGATTTGTTGTCGAAAAACTATTTAACTAAGTCTATATACATAATTATATATCATAATGTATATCAATTTTAAAGGGGAAGGTTATCAGAATCAGAAACATAAATAAAAAAAAATGCATTAAGTATGTAAACGACTTTTAGCCAACTCACGTCCGTAGCACCATTTTTCTCAGCAGCTACGTACGAGTTTCGCGCCTTCCAACCTTTCCAAAGAAGCCCAATCATTTTTTACTTCTTCTGATATTGCATTCTTAACCTGACAAGTGACAACAAAGAAAAAAAAATAAGAAGAAATACAATAGATACCATTCCGATAGAGGCCGCGTAAGCTATGGACCTATTGCAAGATAACGTACTCAAAGGCTAGTCATTATAATCCAACAGACGTAACATGATTAGAATGCGGCGGGACGGAAATGTAGTACATCGCCTTATGCGAAAGAGACGAAATATGTGTCTCTTTAACACTAACAGTATACAGCTTAGTACGAGAGAAACAAGAAATAAGTCATTCTAATCAAGATGCAATACAATGACTCTATTGTATACAAAAGAAACACATTTATTAAACAAGTTCAGGCAATAACTGGTGCAAAAGGCGGCTTTATTGCCAAGGTAGCAATTACTACCAGGCAACCTTACGTTTATGATACGTTTGTTGTACCATTCGGCATTGTTTATAAGACAAGATATAAGCCTGGATTAATAAAACAAGATTGTGGTGAAAGAAAACATACTACATTTGCGTCCTCCCGCATTCTAATCATGTTAGTGTGTTGGATTATAATGACTAGCCTTTGAGTACGTTATCTTGCAATAGGTCCATAGCTTACGCGGCCTCTATCGGAATGGTATCTATTTTATTTCTTCTTATTTTTTTTTCTTTGTTGTCACTTGTCAGGTTAAGAATGCAATATCAGAAGAAGGAAAAAATGATTGGGCTTCTTTGGAAAGGTTGGAAGGCGCGAAACTCGTACGTAGCTGCTGAGAAAAATGGTACTACGGACGTGAGTTGGCTAAAAGTCGTTTACATACTTAATGCATTTTTTTTTATTTATGTTTCTGATTCTGATAACCTTCCCCTTTAAAATTGATATACATTATGATATATAATTATGTATATAGACTTAGTTAAATAGTTTTTCGACAACAAATCCTGAGGTGATTTTGCAGTCCACTACTGTACACTCAGGACAAACATGGCCGTAAAAAAACCCTAGGACAGAGTTTGATAGAACTTTGCCAGAATCATAGGACAAGTATAAGCTATCATTACATGCAAGTCTCACCAGTGGAGGTTCTTGGACCAAGTTCCAAGTTGCTGATAAGCTTATATGCAATACCGTAATGACTTGCTAATGATGACGATTTCTTGCAATAGGCAATAGCTTAGCCGGTCTCTATCGGAGAGGTGTTTATTTATTTTTCTTGTTATTATTACTCAGATCAAATTCCGGAAGCAATATAAAAAAAATCGGTAAGATACTTTTGGAAGGGGTAAAAGGCATGAAACTTGAACTTAGCTACCGAGAAACAATGGCGCTAAAGATATAAATTGACTATAATTCGCTTACAAAAAGATTTTTTTTTGTTTTTTTTTATGTTTCGGATTTTGGAAAAGATCCTCTTTAAAATGATATACAATATGATACATAATTATTTATGTAGACTTAGTTATCCAGCAACAAATCTTGAGTCGATTTTAGCTCCCACTGTATTTTATCACATTTTTAGCCAGGACAAACATGGCCGTAAAAAAAGAACCCCGGGACAGAATCTGATAGAACTTTGCCAGAATCATAGGGAAAGCATAAGCTTTCATTACATATAAGTCTCATCAGTGGAGGTTCTTGGACCAAGTTTCATACAAAAGTGCCCATTGTCATTTGAATCATCTTTTCACATTACATCTGTGTTACGACGTGGGTAATAAAAGCCTTCCCCAGACTCCGGTCGTACGACGACCCCGACGGCGTCACGCATTTGTCTGCAACTTTTTATTGTGTTCTAACTTCCTAGGATTTGACGCCATTAATTTATTTTATTTTTATTAATTTTATTTGGGCTCGTCCCCTATTACATGGGACTAAAACATAGCCAGCGAGGAGTGGGTACGGTCACGAGTACTAATATGTATTGTATACACTTTGTAACCATGTCACATTAACTTTTTTGACAAATTGAACCGTAAGTCTCACTAAATGTCAAATATGTTAGTGCGACAGAGTCCTAAAGTGAGTACATTATATTGCTCATGACTGTACGTAGATAGACTCGAGGTGATTGTTAAACTGTTTAAAATCCTTTCTCAAACAAAAAAAATTCTAGTTAAGCGTGATCCACTCTAGACCACATCGTCACTTACCGTCAGGTGAGATTGTGGTCAAACGCGAGCCTATTTTTATATTTATGTTAAAAAAAAACCATAAATAAAATATATCATACATAAAATCATAAGTTTACCACTGATTATTTCGTAAAAAACTTACTGAACTCTGTAAATTTGTAAATTGTAGTTGATCAATACCTGTAACAAAAAAAACAATCATTACATTTCTCATATTACAAAAACACACTTTCGTATTCTGTCAAAATAGAAAATAGAAACCCTGCTTATTATTATTTATTTTCCTGTACCAAAATGTTGCCTGGAAGAAATTGCTGCATGAGCAATAAGGCCACCTGTTGTGCTTTTCTGTATATGTTGTCCTTATCTCTGTATTTTTGTCCATTGTGCTCAATAAAGTATTATTATATCTATCTATTTATCTACCCTTTACGGTACCCTTCACCATTTATCATGTTGGTCTAACTTCGTTCATCTTGCAATGCATGTACATCTCACTACCCTAATTGGGATATAGTTGTGAGTTTATGGTATGTCACCAACCCCTAGTGTTTTTCCTATATCTACTGTTTTTATGAACAGATCATTACGAAATCTGAATTTTGGACAAACTACAAACATTTTAAATAGTGACATGAAATAGTCTGAATCATCCCCTCAATATACGTTACGATGTCACTAACACCTGTGTCGTGTTTGCTGGCAACATGTGTAGGTATGTATCAACTCCAATGATGGTTCTGGTCGTGTGTTTATTTATATTGCACCAATATATATTCCGATTAATCAGCATGCTTAATGACATAAAATAAAGCCTAAAGGAAGAGCTGCCACTACTCTACTACAATTGCAGTTTAAATGACCCCTACTCGACTTCAAACTAATAAAACCCTATATCGCAAGTAAAGCGATCGTTGGAAAAGCTAGGGAAGTTTAAACCCAGTGTAATTACAGTTATATAGCGGTCAATAAAGCCACCTATGTCGATAGGACGATAGCGAACCGACAGCAATTTGCTGGATGAGCCATGAACTAAGGCAGAGACGGCTTAGAATGCAATAACTGCGTTTACGCTTCTGATTTTGTTTTTGTTACGCCTTCGTATTTTGCTTTCGTAACACAGTCCGGCTGTTGGACACGGCCTCTCCATTAATCGTATTTGCAAGAGAAACACTCGAAGCTGAGACGACTCAGGATATTGACTTTGCGATGGATGTGACTCGACATAAATGTCATCGTTTATTAATGAACGCTCGTTGAGAAACCAAAAAAAAAAAAAAACAAAACAAGTAAATTAAAGAGAAGGCGAACGTCGTGTCTTATAAGGAAGACAAAGAATTGGCCCTTGATAGACAAGAATTAAGAATGCTACACCGACAAGAGCGTGGCTCTCAAATTAATGATGATGATGTTGAAAAAACAAACTAACCGTAAATATTTCGAAGTGTAATTTGACCTCATACCTCCTCTGGTGCATTGAGTAGGCATGCTTCTAGCTGTGGTATTAGTTACAAATTATAAAATTGTATACCAGAAATAAGTTTCTGGTATACAATTTTGAGTCCATTTGTTCGAAAAGTTTTTAACATCAACATGAAATATTTTAAAGGGCACCCAATACTTCGTAGTATTGAAATATATCTAGAATTTCTACTCTCAAAATCTGCTAAAGTTCACGAGACTTTTACGTAACTCGGTTCGCGAACGTGTCACATGCAACGCTAGAAAGGATTTCGAATTCGATATTTGCTAGCAAATATTGAACTCCACCGACGTGATTTTCAAACACATTCATACACAACCTACTCAAATCGTCAGAAAACTATATAAATCATTATATAGTTATGGATAAGGACACAAATATCTTCTATTGTAAAGTGACAGCATATCATAAGAATAGACTCTACTATACAATAGGTATAGAATTAAATGTCGCATAATCTTGCGTCTTTATCGATTTCGGTAGAAAATGGTAGCCTTTTTATTCCAGACCTAAATCCAACCCTGTTGGAAATGGGTGCATTTGTACGGAAATACAACAGATAGTGAAGTTGCCGCTTCTGAGCACACAGACAGGAACGTAATGAGACCACATATACCTGACTGTATCATGTAGACCATATAATAACAGACTTCATTAATATTACTATGTAACACCAGTGTTTATCTCTTTTGAAACCTGATTATCTAGGTATCTATCACTAAGACTTGATTGGAATATCATCTAAATTGTAATAGATTTCGAATATCCAATGTTTTAAACGCCACACAACCCCAAAATGAGTTACATAGAAAAAGATGCAAATACCTTTTGAGAATTCTCAACATAACATAAGCTAGATATTGCAAATAGTTAAGCCAAAGAGTAACGCTACTACACCTAGCTGCAGAGATGAGATATAAGATTTACCCCTTTGTTATATGGGTTTAACGATGGACTACATAATACAATGTAGAAATAGGTATTTGTATAGGTATACAATCTGCTGTTTCTACTACGTTCTTACACATTTTAGAACCCTGTCGCATTCAAGTTTTTAACATTTAGTAAGAATTAGGATTCAATTTGTCAAAATAAGTTAATGCGACAAGTGTGTATATTATAGTGATCGTGAATCCTGGCCGAATAAACAGAATTACAGAAAGGACTTTCCTATATCAACAGGATGCTGCTCTCGAGTTACTTTTATTCACAAGGGTATTACCAAAAAGAAAACCACATACGTTTCCAATTTAAAGAAACCCGTAAATGTTCAAGTCCTGGTGAAATATGTGAAGCTACTGAGCACGATTTAGTTTAGCGAACTTGAAATTAGAAGTTACACTGAGTTACTACCCCGGTCTTCGGAACTATGCGAGGATCTACTTAAAGCCTTTAGGAACTTGCTCAAACAAGAAGAGCAACTAGGAGTCGGAAACAAACTGAACTATAACTAACATTGACTAACTCGAGTGCCAATGTCAATTCCTAAACTAAATTATATTGGATTTCTTTATGATCAAATGTAGACGTCCATCGACCTCTACCTTTGTTACAATAGACGCCAGCTTATAATCAAGCTACTTTGTTACCTTCTTGATTTAAGGTTTTGTGAGAAACTAGCTTTCTGGCCGCGACTCCGTCTTTGTAGATTTCGGTTAAGATTTTCTATCTCTGTACGAAATTTCTTCATAATCTTGATAATTATCTAATGATTATTTCAAATAAGATTCGCTAAATACGTTAGCACACACGGTAATCTTTTACTATACCAATTATTATTCTCTTGGTGTGTGAGCAGTGAGGTAAGGTCGATGACCGACCTTACCAAGCTTGGTGTCAGGATTATGATTAAGTCAGAAATCCCAATCAAATTACCGAAAAGCTAGTGCTAAATTTGTTATTTCGTCCTCAGAATCTGCATCAATTGAAGGAAGCTCCTAATTATTTATCCATCTCGTCAGACACTTAGTAGTTCAAACAATGTGTTTGTACTAAGTAGTTTATATCAACAGTGGCCAACAGTAAGCCTTTGGCTGTGTACCTAATTACGAATTGGGTCGCTTCAAGACAGTAAACGGAACGGAATTACCCATTTTCGCACGAAATTAGTTCTAACGGACTATTTGGTGTTGCAAAGATTTTATATCAGTTGTGTACTGACTGCTCCAATCCGACCAAGACGATCCAATTTGGATATAGTCGTGAGTTTAGGTATGTGTTGGTGTATGTGTGAAAATGTACTGGACTTACAAACTAATGGTATTGAATATAAATATCTGCTTTCACATTGCACTGAAAACCTGCTGCATGTAAAATGTCGAACCCTGCCACAAAATAGATATAGGTTTTGTTTAGGTTAGAAAACAGTAACATTATTCTGTATAAAAATGAATTAACGAAGTAGTGAGTAAGCGTAACGTCAAAGATGATGATGTTGAAGAAATGGTTTCAAAAATAGATAAAAAAATATGTCGTTATCTTCTATAAAATAAGTAACAAGACAAGAAGATTTCATTATTTTTTTTCGTATCACCATAAACGCGGTTGCGGTTATGGTTAGGTTTCCATTTCCACAAGTACGACTTGCTTTTGTATTTCATTTGATACTTTTGTAACCGCACTAAGCGTAGTTGCTCGTTTAAAATTAAATTCTACTTGCATACTTTATTCTTTCCAGCTGCAATTTAAATTCTGAATGCAAACGAATTATTCTCTTCGTAACAATTCATTCTTTTTATATTAGCATACCGCAGATTCTTAACCAATTTACGCTGTCCTTACGCTTGGTAATTGAAATGATTGTTGTGTATTTTAAGTATACCTAGTGCAACAATTTAGATTTTGCATAGGTAAGTCACGAAAATGAAATGTGGATAAATTGTTGGATAAATTGCAGGATTATTTGTATGTGAGTAGGTAGACAAGTAAGCATATTACGAAGAAACTGTACAGTATTAATGTGGATGGATATAGGTATTGGGGACAACCCAAGAAAGTGTGGATTGTGTGAAGAAGGCTATATGTGTGAAAGGTGTGAGTACTGAGATGACGACTAATAGAAATTAATAGAAGAAGAATACACGTTGTACCAACTCACTTAGAGTGGGGTACGGGCAGGAGGATAAAGTAGATAAAATATTGAATGAATGTAGACAAAATTGACTTACGATCGAAATATTAATCATAATCGTTCGTTCTGTGTTTTTGTTTCAATCACGGATAGAGCACGCAATCGCGCTATCGTTAATTGTGTCGATAATCCAGCGTCCAGCGCCGGAAACGAAACCACAGCGGTAAGCCGATAAGACATTATCAATAGCAATGACATTACCATTGAGTGATTACATTATTATTATTGACAAAAATAATGAAAGTAATGGGGAGGTCATTAATCAAGAAACGACTTACCTACAGCCAGTCCTAACGTGGTAATACACATACACGAAGTCTCAAAATGAACTGTATCGTGAAGGGAATAAGCTCATCTATGTATCCTCTTTACCTAATCCAGGAACGAAGGGAATACGTAATAATTTTAGGTCCAGAATTTTGTATATCGACTTTCATAATACGTCAAACGCACTTGACGTTTTTGTTACGAACAGTAGCACACAGCCCCTTGCTCTTGTCTTGTATAACTAGTAAAAGTGTTAAAGGTACTATGACGTCATACTTCTTTGTTTGAGACGGCTGCTAGGTAAGGCGATATGTATTTCTAATGTTGTTTAGCACTATTGGATGCTTTGTGTGATCTAGTGTGGATTGGATTTCATAGCCAGAAGATATTGTTCAGTTGTAGTTATGACGTGTAGGGTTGGCAGAATGTTACTGTGAGTTGGGTTGAATTGTGGGCCCCCAGCAAATGATATAGGTTATTTATGTAGTGTATACAATATATTGATAGTTACTACTAGTAAGAAAAAGATGAAGAAGGAGGAAAGATCAGTACGTTTTACTCTGAACCTGCGTGCGTGTATAAAACGATTGATGAATGTAGAGAAAGCAAGAGAAGTCTGTTAGGATCGAAGCAAAAGGAATTCCATAGTCTCTGCTTACCCAGACGGGAAATAAGGGTGAGTTTATGTATGTATGCATATATGTTATTACTAGTATTTACCTTTTAACAAAATTGTTTCTTTTTTAAAGAAACACGATTTTGTTTTGTTACTGGTCAGCTAAATTATTAGTACAAGACGGTTACGTAAACGTGGGCCGCAATATAATAAGAACGCGTTGTATTGGCAATCCGGCTAGTGTTGACCAGTCGCTTTACAAAAAGGCCATTAGCTATATCGCTGGATTATACCTATAACCCGGCTGCGAAATGTGAAAGCTTATTACCGTTGACAAAGGACTGGTTGGGCAATTATTTAATTAAATCCGAGTAGGAGAATTTTTGGACACCCCAAACGCCAGTGTACAAATTACGGGGCAACGGGAGGCAACCCTGCTGTACACGCATATAACTAAATAATATAACAATAATGTTTTGGATGCTTTTAGCCATTTTGGACTTTACCAGCATACTTTATTAAGTAAAAACTTATGTTTCACTCAAATAATAATAGTGCTGTTTCTCTATGTGTTTAATTGAGGGTGTCAGCAAATCAAAATTCTTCCGAATGGGCTAGTTGTCAACTAGTGAAATCAGTTGCCTTTTACTAAACGTCAAAACACGAAATTACTATGGAATTTGTATGAAAAAGCACAATGTGACGTCATGAAAAACGTGATAAATTTTTTTTTTCGTTTTTCTTGATTAAAATACAAACATAAGTTATTTAGGAAAAAGAGCATTTTTATCAGTTTTAGATCTGTTTTTATTTGGTAATCAGAATTTCATAGTTTATCTTTGACCTGGGAAACTACCCAATGGGCTACTTGACAACCTAGTCAAATGAGATACTTTTTACGAAACGTCAAAATGAAAGTTTTCCTTGGAGTTTGTATGGGAATACTGTCCTGTGACGTCATCAGTAAAAGCGGTCAAACGTCGTACTGATTGTTACTTAATTCATAAATAAAATCCAAAAATACGTCGAAAAGTAAAATGAGATTGACTTTTGATCACCTTAGACTGGCTTCTATAGATTCTGTAGATTTTTAGATTAGCATTTTATAATTTATCTTTGACCCAGTCAAATACCCAAATGTAGAACTTGAAGAATTGAAATTAAGAGTTGTGAAGAAAATCAACTTGTTGTTTCTCTCGCGTGTTGATTACTACCCGCATAAGTATAATTAAATATCTGTTACAGCCTATAATTACTCCTACCAAGCACATTACTAATGAGACGTTCCAACCCTTTCAGTAAACTCATTAATAAGCAAAGTGTGCTTTATAATTTGCATTGCGTTTTCATCTAGTTGGTTACAATAAGCCGTGTTTACAGTGGAAGGACAATAATGTTGCATGTCAAATTTCTATTGATATTCTGAGACAAGGAACCCTTGATGTAGTGACATTTTGATGACTTTGCCTTCTATAGGGTTGATGTGACTATAATTATTACAAATACAAATATACTTTATTGCACTAAAATAACAGGAAATATTTACAAAAGACTAAGACTAAATCTATACTAATATTATAAAGCTGAAGAGTTTGTTTGTTTGTTTGTTTGTTTGAACGCGCTAATCTCCGAAACTACTGGTGCGATTTGAATAATTCTTTTTTTGTTGGATAGTCCATTTATCGAGGAAGGCTATAGGCTAAATAACATTACGCTTTGACCAATAGGAGCAAAGACAGAGCGGTAAATGTGTAAAAAACGGGGAAAATTATTCATTTTTGAAGGCTTTCTTTGCGTGCGCTGCGAAAACGGTTCAAGATACACAAAAAATATGTATGAAAGAATTATTCCTCTATACATGATCTAAAAAAAAGTCCGCGACGGCATATGTCTATCTTTTAAGGTTTAGTCACAATGACCGTTTTTATGGTACCAAATTTGGTCGAAATAATTTGTTTAAGTTGTATCAACATAATAATATTAATCTTTATTCAAATATAAATATAAATATGTTGTTGGTTAAGAGTACTTCATCTTCTATACTTATAATAAATCTGTAGAGAGGTCAATTCTGTACATTAAATATTTTTTCAAAATAACTATCAGGGGGTGATAAGTGGTCGATACTGATGCCAAAAATGCAATCAGTAAAATTTTTGTCTGTCTGTCTGTCTGTCTGTCTGTATGTTCCTTATAGAAACAAAAACTACTGGACGGATTTTAATGAAACTTGGTACAATTATTTTTCACACTCCTGGACAGGTTATAGTATACTTTTCATCACGCTACAATCAATAGGAGCAGAGTAGTGAAGGGAAATCCTTTTGTATGAAAAATCTAAACCGCTCAAGTTAGACGTTTGAAATTTGGCATGCAGGTACCTTAGATACCGTAGAGGTGCACTAAGAAAGGAATTCCCGAAATTCCTACGGGAACGGGAATTAGCGGGAAAATCCTTTTGTATGAAAAATCTAAACCACTCAAGTTAGACGTTTGAAATTTGGCATGCAGGTACCTTAGATACCGTAGAGGTACACTAAGAAAGGAATTCCCGAAATTCCCACGGGAACGGGAATTAGCGGGAAAATCTTTTTGTATGAAAAATCTAAACCACTCAAGTTAGACGTTTGAAATTTGGCATGCAGATACCTTAGATACCGTAGAGGTGCACTAAGAAAGGAATTCCCGAAATTCCCACGAGAACGGGAATTAGCGGGAAAATCCTTTTGTATGAAAAATCTAAACCACTCAAGTTAGACGTTTGAAATTTGTCATGCAGGTACCTTAGATACCGTAGAGGTGCACTAAGAAACGAATTCCCGAAATTCCCACGGGAACGGCAATTAGCGGGAAAATCCTTTTGTATGAAAAATCTAAACCACTCAAGTTAGACGTTTGAAATTTGGCATGCAGGTACCATAGGTACCGTAGAGGTGCACTAAGAAAGGAATTCCCAAAATTCTCACGGGAACGGGAATTAACGGGAAAATCCTTTTGTATGAAAAATCTAAACCATTCAAGTTAGATGTTTGAAATTTGGCTCGCAGGTACCTTAGATACCGTAGAGGTGCACTAAGAAAGGAATTCCCGAAATTCCCACGGGAACGGGAATTAGCGGGAAAATCCTTTTGTATGAAAAATCTAAACCATTCAAGTTAGACGTTTGAAATTTGTCATGCAGGTACCTTAAATACCGTAGAGGTACACTAAGAAAGGAATTCCCGAAATTCCCACGGGAACGGGAATTAGCGGGAAAATCCTTTTGTATGAAAAATCTAAACCACTCAAGTTAGACGTTTGAAATTTGTCATGCAGGTACCTTAGATGCCGTAGAGGTGTACTAAGAAAGGAATTCCCGAAATTCCCACGGAAACGGGAATTAGCGGGAAAATCCTTTTGTATGAAAAATCTAAACCACTCAAGTTAGACGTTTGAAATTTGGCATGCAGGTACCATAGGTACCGTAGAGGTGCACTAAGAAAGGAATTCCCGAAATTCCCACGAGAACGGGAATTAGCGGGAAATTTTTTTTGTATGAAGAATCTAAACCACTCAAGTTAGACGTTTGAAATTTGTCATGCAGGTACCTTAGATGCCGTAGAGGTGTACTAAGAAAGGAATTCCCGAAATTCCCACGGAAACGGGAATTAGCGGGAAAATCCTTTTGTATGAAAAATCTAAACCACTCAAGTTAGACGTTTGAAATTTGGCATGCAGGTACCATAGGTACCGTAGAGGTGCACTAAGAAAGGAATTCCCGAAATTCCCACGGGAACGGCAATTAGCGGGAAAATCCTTTTGTATGAAAAATCTAAACCACTCAAGTTAGACGTTTGAAATTTGGCATGCAGGTACTTTAGTAAACTTAAAGCTTAGTTGCAACAGGATATTACAAAATTCCCACGGGAACGGTAGTTAGCGGGAAAAACATTTGTATGAAAAAATCAAATCTAAATAAAAGGAGAAACTGACTGACTCAGTGACTGACATATCAACGCATAGCCTGAACGGCTAAACGTAGGCATTTGAAATTTGGAAGGGACATAGCTTAGGTACCGTAGAGGTGCACTAAGAAAGGAATTCCCGGAATTCCCACGGGAACGGAAATTTGCGGGAAAATCCTTTTGTATGAAAAATCTAAACCGCTTAAGTTAGACGCTTGAAATTTGGCATGCAGGTACCTTAGTTAACTTAAAGCTTAGTTGCAACAGGATATTGCAAAATTCCCACGGAAACGGGAGTAAGCGGGAAAAAAACATTTGTATGAAAAAATCGAAACCGCGTAAGATAGATGTTTTCAATTCAATTAAATTATTTATTGCATTCCATGTAGTACAATGGGGTGTTACATAGGCATAGGAACTAAAACATGGACCCTGTAGGGCACAGCAACGTTGAAGGGAAGAGAGTGTGTATTAAAATTAAAACTCAATGAACAATCAATTAAAAAAAAAATCAATTCAATCAATTGATTCAATCTAGCATGCATGCATACCTTAGTAAATATAAAGTTTATTTTTGGCTGTATTTTGAAAAATGGGAGTTATTGGGAAAAAAAAATTATGAAAAAATCTAAACTGCATAAGTATGCACTCCCACACACACAAAGATCTCTCTCTTATATAACACGCCACGCGGACGAAGTCGCGGGCAAAAGCTAGTGCGTAAGTAAGCATAGTATCTTAGGTAAATAGGTAGTAGTTAGTAAGTAGTTAATTATTCAGGGAACTTAGTTACCAGAGTAACAATTTAAATCGCAAAGTCACAAGTAGATAAGGTGTTACTATAAGTATATCGGCGTCTAAAAGTAAAAACCACGTGTATTTTTGAAAAAAAAAACCCATTCGGATGCGATTTTATTGTTAACAAAACCTCGCAATAGCTAAGATAGTTCCATTCCAGGTAAAATTCTGACCTCATTTTTTACCCGGAATGAAATTAATTAAAAAAAAATACAGGTTTTGTGAAAGAAAAACACCTCAAAACAATCACCTCATTTTAATATACATATATATGGTATTTTATGTCGTGGTTTTATATTCTGATGTGCTTCTTCAACAATACCTCAATTTTCTTAAAATTTCAACAATTGAGACCACAAGTATAAGAATAAGAATTTATAATTTCAAAACATTTAGTATTCTGTGGTTTTCGGTGCTGGTTGCATAATTAACGTTGTTTTGTTTTATCCATAACCTAGTTTAAGAATTTTGTATTGTGCAATTGTTCGATGACGCAAATAAAGAAAAAAAGTTTTTACCTGGATTAAAACTACTGGGTCTATTCCGAGGTGCATCAAAAATCACAATCGAATATGTTTTTTTGGTGATAGGTGAACAATCTCGCCCATATCGTCATGCTGTGTATATGCCTCTACTATGAATGCGGAAATACTCTAAAATAAAAAGAAGCAAAGATTACAATGTAGTTACGTTGCAAAATTCTTGCTGACTGACCTCCAAACAATAAAGATAGCACAGCAGTACTGCTACTGTTACGTTGCTCATGCAATTTCGTCCAGGCAACGTTAAGCTTAAAGTATAATTTACTTTCTTAAAGGTCAAAGAACAAAGAAATGAGCTCAGTATTTCATGTATTTATATGTTAAACCGTTTTCCTTCTGTGCAGCTAAGAATAGTAAGCAAGTTCAAAAAGTCCTTGGCTGACCGACGTCTTAGTTAGTTACACTTGGAAATTGTTTCAAATGGAGTTTTATTTACGTGTAACAAGTAACATAATTATGATCGCACCTACTTGGTAATGTAATCCGCCTGATGATGTCTAGAAAGTTTTTGATTGATTTGCTGCGAAAAGTTTTTGTTAGTTGTACGCCCAAACACTTTAGGTATGTAACTTGGAGTTGGGTATTTTAAGAATTTTAATATTTTATCTGGTTATGCTTTTTCCCCAAATGGAACATCGCGAGAGAACAGCAATATCGTATTTTAAGAATTCGAATCTATTGTCCGGTCCTATTTTTCCCTAATGGAATACCGTACAAGAACAGCAATATCATCGTAAACTCTATTGGCCTTACAAATAAACCTGGTGTATTTTTTATACCGATCATAACCTAAGAATAAACAAAATCTCAACTTTTACCTTGTTGTAACGTCTCATACTACTATGTACTCACCCTGGTTCAAGTTCGGAATAACCTAAATCTGAACGTCAGTACATTGACAGAGGTGATTTTTTGGTTTGATCACGGAATTTTTAAATTAGGTACCTTGCTTTTTTATCGGCTTATACCAGGTTTTCTATTCCTAGTATAATCTTGAAAAAAGGATGAAGTAATAAGTTTTATTTGTAAGTTCGTATATCGCCTTATACGTAAGCGCATTATTGAATAATACCATGCGGATGTGATTTTTGTAAACAAAACCTCGCAACAGCCAAGCCTGTTTCAATCCACTATTTTTTATTTGTGGTGTGGGTGTTGTAAATGAAAATAATTGAGTTAAATTTAGGTTTTAAGTCACATTAAAATGTGACTTTTCCAAAGGTTTTCGCCCTATGGCAACGATATGCAGGTATATCCCGTTAAAAATTGTTTAATTATAATGACAGAAAGACACAACAATAGTTCGCAGCCTAGAAGAGACATAATTATCAGGAAAATGTTTTGTTCAAACATAAATCATAAAATGCTAATCTAGAAATATGCTAAGATGACTAGAAATATGCTAATATGCTAAGATGATGCATGCCGTTTTTCTTTTCGATATTCGAATTTTAAAAATTTATTATTTTTAAAATACTTTTAGGAAGATTTATTTAGTATGTCAAGATCGAATGAAATTCCATAGAATGCTTACTCCGGTGGGAAGTAGGAGTGAGTTTATATATGTTTAGGAAGATTTACAGCTGAAAAGTACAGTATGAAATCACTAGTATTTGTATGCTAATCACAAATCTCCACCTATGAATTAAGTAACAATGAGTACTACGTTTGACCGCTTTTATTGATATTGTCATACTGCAGTACTGTCAAAATTCCATATAAATGTATCGTGTTTGTCTTTTGTCTTAATTGACGTTTCGGAAAAGTGTTTGTCTGGTTTTCCTCGAAGATCAAGGCAAAGGAAACTATACCCATACAGCCAAGTCTTATGTATTTTTTCTTGATGATGTTTAAAGAAATGATGAAAGGTGATGACAATGAATGATGAAACCTAAACCCCACTCTCGAAGCAGACTCCTATTCCGAACCCCAAACAAATTAACGCAAAAGTCCGCATTCTCGCAACTTTCGAGTTATGAAACGGCTTCTTGGAACGAAGCGAAAACAGATAGGTAGGTATACTTTGCTTATTGAATATTCCGATATAATAACACTATCGCGAATGTTTTCCAACTAACTTAATGCGATCATTGACCACAATACACTTGTTATGAGCTTTGGCCAGGATTCGAACTCGATATAAGTCACGCGTTCTCCAAATGGGGCCTAAACCAACAAACCTAACCCAATAGTATAATCACATTTATAATTTATCGCCATAATGACTTCGGACTCAGGTGGGCCGAAGTAAGGACAATTTGTTCAGGTCTTCTCGAATGGCTCGGACTTAAAGTGCAAGTGCGGCACTGTTCCCCAAACGATGGAACATCTTACATCGTGTCCTGCGTGCCCGAACACCTGCACGCAGGAGGATCTGACGAGCGCTGCAGATAGCGCCATACTTGTTGCCAAGTTTTGGGCCGACACTATTTAGTTTGCCATCGACAAGATAAGAAGAAGATGACCCTTAACGATAACGATTGACACCCCATGTGGGATATTAATATTATATCCCAATTTATTTTTTGATTTTTATTGTATTAATATGTTGGATATGTAATTTATTATCATTATAACATGATTGTAGACTTCTAAGACCTGACTGGCCATAAAGAAGCATTGTACGTAATTACGGTCTAAATGTATCTTTCTTATTTAAAATTGAGCTTTATATCTTAAAGAGCTTTATATCTTAAATGGAAACGTTTTCTCGCATCATTCGCTTTTAATTTATATCATTTGGAATAACCTTTATTATCCTTGATGTGATCCATTATGGCTTTCATCCATCTTCGTTACATCCTTTACGTCATGACGTTTTGTGTTAGGGTTGGCCAGGTCCATTTTTTACCGGGCTAATAGCATTTCAGTGAATATCGCGAAATTGCCAATCACTTTCATGTAAGGACGAACCGTGATTCTCAACCGATATTAAGATACCGAGTTATTGGATTCATCTTCTATCTGATATTTCGCTAGTGATCTCTTCTTATCGGTTCGAGTTTCGGTTCTTAGTGGTTATTTGAGTAGGTATCAACTATTGCCCTTAAGCTACACGATTTGAAGATAGGTCTGGTAACTTATCTGGTAGTCAAATAGTCGTGCCCCCACACCACAGCAACCATCTCGCCGCGCGCGGCGCGAATTATATCTTAGACTTCGAGTAACTTCGACCAATAGACGCAGACGCTATCTACGCAGATGAAATGTACTACTACTACGGCTACTGGTCAAGACCCCCGATTATATACATAATTAGCGCGGTGCGGTTGCTGTGCCGCAGATACAGCAGTCATTATAATGAATTGAGTAAAATGTACCCATTTCATGTAGTACACGTATACTATTTTGCAAGATGAGACAAGTATATATTTTCGCACGCGAGTTGAAGGCGAGCGATTCAAAAATAAGATTTCTTGTTGGTTACGCGACCGTGGTTGCGCCATCAGGTGTCCCAGTGAGATATGGCCCTTAGTGTTAGGTATATATTTTATTATAGCTTTATATAATATAATAATTTAAAACACAACAAAAGTAATTTCAAATTAACAGCCTTGTTTCAGTAAGGTAACTTAATTCCATCCAAATAAAGTAAAAGTTGCGAGAATTGAATTGTCTCGGAAAAGTTGAAAGGAGTCTATAATTGAAGATCTCAATGTTCTCCCTTTGTTACATTTCTATTGTAGACAAGCGAACGAGGACAGAATCTAGCCACATGAGAAACTTGAAAATTTGGCAAACACCTTGAAATGGAATATCTCCTTTGTACGAATGTTATCACACTCACAAAGAGAAAAAGTAGTGTTATCATACTGTGTACTGTGTACTCGTACATTGTCTTTTTTATTACAAAAAATATCGAAAGTAGTTCTTTGAAGCGAGCATTACCCAAAATTAATTTCTATCTGTTCTCTGATGGTCTATGCATTACTCATCGGTTTTTTGTGTTGTTTTATGTAGTCTGTGTACTTAGATAACATATTTTATGGGTTTTCCATATCTGTTCTGCGATTTATAATTTGTATGTCCCTTCCTGTGAAAGGATAGTGTCGAAAAATGGGACAGGAATGTGTTATCACTATCACACACAAACTGATTACATACGGGGTGTAAGTGACGTCGTAACAAATACTGAGGGGGATGATTCAGACCATGATTCTGGGTTAATATCAAGTGGAATTTTCCGTCGCAAAATTCTTTTTTTTATTATTATTTTTTAACATTTTCAATTCTATGCTTTTGCGATGGAAAATTACACTTAATATCAAGTGGAATGATGATGATGATGATGAGCTGAATCATCCCTCTCAGTATTCGTTACGATGTCACTTAAACCCCGTCCAAGTACATACAGGTAGCCATAGAAGTAGGTATGGGTGTTAGTGACACCGTAACGATCACTGAGGGGGATAAATCAGACCATGATTTTGAGTTGATATCAAGTGGAATTTTCTGAAAATTTTTGTAATTTTTTTTTAATTATTTTGATTTCCATACTTTTGCGACGGAAAATTCCACTTGATATCAACTGAGAATCATAGTCTAAATCAACCCTCAAAGTTTTCGTTACGATGTCACTAACACCCTGTATAATGTGCTTACGATGCGTATTTTGCGCTACAAGCTCAATTTACTTTGTCGTAAATATACGAATGATGTCGCGAGCATTCGCTAGTAGATAATGTATTGTCTACTCGTCGAGTTCCGAGACAATGTATATTCTGATACATACATATTGTGTTTCCGTCCCCTTGTTAACGGATTGTCTGTGTCGTCGGCGTCACTAATTAATCTGTTCCACGGTATTTACAGTATAATTGAAACTAGATTCGTTTATGGTACTGAAACGGGCTTATGTTTCGCTTAGTAACTGATGTTTGTTACATAACATAAGCTTAATCACAATTGCGGTAGGCAGATGTACATCTATCACAAGATGAACTAAGTACCCACACCTCACCGAGCTTTCTATTAGACCAACGTGAAAGGTGGTGAGCTGTATCGCCGTAATACTACAGGACAGTGACTACTGATGTTTGTTGTATTCATTCATTTGAATTCTTATATCTTGTCACATACGTTTTATTTATTCCTAAACGGGATTTGGTTCTTACATGGACTTCGATATTGGGTTTGAAATCACTGAGAAATCAGAATACCTAATTCCATAACCTCCATCCAGGTACAGCAGTATCAAAAGTGTAACTATGTTACATACTGAATAACGACATATTTGTGTTTATAGCACTCAGGTGTGCTTATTGAAACTCACGGGAAAATGGAATGGTAAAAGTCTGATTTGGGCGGGATTTCAAACTGAGAACTGCAGCTCTCCTGCTCCGTAACCGTTACCGAAACTATCGGATATCCGATGTAAAAAATCATCCGTAACCGTAACCGAATCCGAAATAAAAGTTTCGGATAATATCGGATAGGGGCGGAACCTAATTGAGAAGTTGTTTTGATCGGCTGGCTGCTGCCAGTGCCGACACACAAGCCGTGCGTATATTTTTTTTTCTTCTTTTGTCGTTATAAATAAAACTATTTTATTACTTATTTGTATTTTACTTTTGAAATTCCTTAAAAAATAATATCCGTAACCGAAATTATCCGAAACTAACGGATAATTCGAAATAATTTATTATCCGTAACCGTATCCGGTATAACAATCATTCTTCAATCCATATCCAATCCGTAACTGAAATTCCATATCCATAACATCCCTATTAAGAATACAAATAAAATACGCACAACTTGTTTCATCATGTGATTTTTTTTTTATTTCATTATCACCACAGTACTACGTAGTACGATGTTTTAGCATTGAAGTTCATTGCTTTAGTTTTTTCTAGACTTGTTTCAAGTCAACGACCCAACCTAGCGTGACGTTTGAATGATTAGACCCAAAAATATTGTGAATATTCGTGACTCACTTCGCAAGGTCACTATACATTACAACCTAATTCGTAACTTTTCAAACACATCTAAGTTATACAAAGAGAAAATTTAAATCGAAAAAAAATCTGACTCGGACCGGACTTGAACCCGCAGCTCTCGTTAAGCCGGGACGAGAGTGTGAAACAGAACTCCATCGGATCCTCCTCCTGTCCATGCGATTTTTTTTTTCGATCTATCAATCGTCATTGAGCCGACGCCGGCGCCATCTATCGAGAATATTGAATACTAACATTTATCTCGACTTAAATTTTCTCTTTGTGAGTTTCCCTAAAACGGATAAGTGCTATGAAAACAAAAATCATACCTAAATCTTACCTATAATCCTTTAGGTAAGCAGAGTTACAGCACTTGGCACATCACTTCCTGGTAAAACATCTTAGGATGAAGGTATACGAAAGCATAACAAATTACCAACTCAGTGTCTTTTTGATGTGACTTATTGTAGCTTTGCCTCAGATAGCATTAACTACTTGGCCGGACAATGGGAACGTTATCAACTCAACACATATATATATAATCCATTATTTCGTACGGTTTAAGTCCACAAACAAAGTTTATACTATAATAATCATCCATCCTGCCTTCTTCCACTTGTCTAATATGACCATTGCAGGACAAGCAATCTAATACCGTCCTCTTTCTTAAATAGTTTTAAAGTCATTCAAATTATTGAATTTGAATGACTTTAATTTATCAAACCGCACTTTATAAAATTAAAGTTCAATCAAAGGTTAGGGGTTAGGGATTTATTATTCGACGAAATCTTTGGGAAGCACCAAATATTCAATTTCAGGGTTTAAGAATCACAAGTGCACTTACTAAGAAAAACATAATACATTTAGGAACACACAGAGCTGAATTCAAGGTTGCTCTTACTACCCTAACCCTCACGGTAACTTTGTTGACAGCGTTTGCAACCTTGAATATTATTAAGGCCCAACCCAAAGCCAAAGTAAGTTAACAAGAGTCCTCTATAGACGATCAAACATACCGTCAGCCCTTGAATTTAATGCCCTTGTGATAAATCCCAGGACAGTACCCTGACCTTTGTTCTTCGCCTCAAGAGATGGCTAAGATGAATATTGCCCTCAATAACTTGAAGTCTTCTTCGATCATGTATGTAGTGAGGTGGTTGACCAACCTCAGTTGGGCATCTGACATTACTCATGTAACAACTACGTACTTACATCAGTACGTAGTAACCATGAACGGATTAACGTGCCTTACGAAGCTCGAATCATCTTAATTTCTGACAATCGGGTGATCAGCCTGAAATGCCCTAAGCATAACCAAACTAGGAATCACAAAGTATTTTTTGTGATATGTCCCGACCGGGATAAGTATGTAGTCGTTACAAGAGCATTGATTAAGGGCCGTTGGTGGCTCTGTACCTAGTAACCATCAGGGATGATAAGGTAATTTGGAATCACAAAGACGAGAGAAGAAGAATACAACATATATATAATGTTGTTGCTGTGTTGTTGTTGTTATATGTTGTTGTTGTTGTCATTTCAGGCCATACGTAGTGGCGGCCCTAGGGCAGTGCGAACGCGACCGCACCGGGCGCCAAAATAGGGGAAGGGGGGTTTCGCCAAAATCAACAAGACTGCTCCACACTGGCCAGCAGCCCCGTATGTAGAGGGGAGCAACTGGGTTTTATATTGTATTTTATATTTTTAGGGGCTGAAAGGCGCCACTTTGTCTCGCGTCACCTAAATATTTTGCTAGAGCCACCACATACGAAACAAGTAAGATCGAAGTGAAAAAAATAGTTTTAAAAAATGGCATATTGTTTGATATAAACCTTCAGGTAATACTAAGCTTTGACGTAGAAGACGTATGTAGATCACTCATATTGATAAGTAAACTCGTAAAAATGTGCGAGGTTATTGCGGTCCCGCATAGATCATAACTATAAAACTCAGTAACGAACCCTATACCACTATCGCCACACTTATAGGTATTATCATCAGTCCTGGAATAATCTTGTAAGTAGAGCACTGAACTGAAGTCCAAGCCCTCAATTCCTACTTTTTGATCATAGCCAGAATCAATTTGCCACAAGCACCAATCAGAGAAAAGCTATTAACTTCCAGTCAACTCGAGACTGGATGCGCCCTGTATTTAATTACCGCCGATTGCTACCTACAGGCTGTCTTTTGTATGTAACAGTGATATTTTTTTTTACGTGACTTACCTTACTTATCTTAGCCGCATATGGCATTAACTACTTGGCCGGACAAATGGGGAGCGCTGAGGGCTCCCTCCCGATTCAAGAATAACAAGT
Source organism: Pectinophora gossypiella (assembly GCF_024362695.1). Classification (NCBI taxonomy): domain Eukaryota; kingdom Metazoa; phylum Arthropoda; class Insecta; order Lepidoptera; family Gelechiidae; genus Pectinophora; species Pectinophora gossypiella. The sequence goes on from NC_065419.1 coordinate 9,593,192, forward strand.
TTAATTTAAGACAACAGGCCTGAGGGGTAGTGAGTGAGCGCTTTATGAGGAAAATCCTCAACCACGCCGACGGGGTCGGTTATCAAGGTAAAAAATTGGGAATGAATGAAATAGTATTAGATTCATTAGCTTAGCTCGCACAGCAGCTGACGCAGTATTTCATAGTATTTGCAGTTTGAAATATGGAACGTCATTGGAGCGTCACCTATGCGAGCTAAGCTTAACCTCCTAAGGCCGAGATTTCCAGACACGATAGTAAACAATGGGGTTCAGATTTTAAAAGGACATTCTGTCTACTATTTTAACTTAGCCCTCTCGGTCTGCAACCGACATAAAAGCGGAATCAATAACATTGGGCTAAATCTTTTGATCTTGCCTTATTGGGTCAAAGGGCCTACTTCCTTTTTTAGATTTATTTAACCCACTCCCAAAAAAAAAATCCTCTTATATGCTCCGCCACTGAAACCTAAATCCTTTATCATGGCTTTTTTTCACTATTTCTGTCTTAAGGTTTCTGTGTTTAGTGTATTTCTGTGTTGACGCTGAAGTACAGTACTGAATGTTGGGTATGACAGAAGAAGCATGAAAGTAGAATTAACACCGTAGAAATGAGGTGGTTGCGTGGCATCTACGGTATTAAATTGAGTGATACAGTGAAAAACTGAGAGATGTGCTGTAAAAGACGACATAGTGACTAAAATTGAGAAGGGAATGTTAAAACGTTTTGTTGATGGTTATGGATTATGAAAGCGGTATATAAAGCGACCGTTGGTGGTAAGGCTGGCAAAGGAAGACCTAGAAGGGCGTACATTGACATAAAAATTGGAGATGTCCTCAAAAAAGGTTCAGTACGATCTACTCTGAATCGGCGTGCGTATACGAAACGATTGATGAATGTGGAGGAAACAAGCAAATGGAATTCCATAGTCTCTGCTTACCCTGGTGGGAAATAGGTGTGAGTTAATGTTATGTATGTATGTTCTGTTTTTGGTCTGTTGTGATTATTTTCGTGTTTCAATACTATAGTTATTATTAACACCCTTTTACCCTCACGCTTCACTTGTGTGTTTGTGGTTCAATTGTTTCAATTCTACCAGATTCTTCCGAATAATAATGCACAAATGTCTCTGATCAACAACCGAATTTTCAAAAATATTCGAATCAAAAATCGTCCGTATCTTTTCTGTGATAGTGATTATAATAATTCCATATAAAACTGAAAATTCTGGATGGGATGAAATACGAAAACTATCATCTTATTATGTGTAATTTTTTTTTATAGAAAATACCTAGTAGCCCCTATACCCGATAAGCTGAAAGAAAGTCGTTTGAGGTGGTATGGCCACGTAATGCGGAGAGACCAGCAGCATGTAGTCCACACAGCTCTTTGCCTGCCTGAGAACAAAAGAGGCAGAGGACGCCCTCCTTATACTTGGTGGACCAGCATGTCCCGATTATTAAAAAATGAAAATTTACCCGACCCGACAACCCTAGACAGAATGTCATGGCGCCGCAAAATTAGGAGAGCCGACCCCACCTAAAGTGGGATAGCGCAAGGAAGAAGAAGACCTAGTATATATCAAATTAAAAGTAGAATTTTACTGAGCAAACCATTTCGACTTTTTAAAATTCGTTTTAAGCGATTAATTAATGAAATCGCACATGAAGTTTTTACCTTAAAAGCGTAAATGAATTGCAAACAGAGCTCGCTTCATGTTTACAAATGGGGAAGCATTTTTAATGAAAATCGAACTGCAACCAAGTTTTTTAAAACAGTTATGTGGCTTTTATAGAGATAAGTCTATATGTCTTGGTTGCATTAATTGTGTATGTACTACTGAAATCAGTTCAGTTATCGTGTGGGTTAAGAGGAGGATTACCAACCTCATCAACCTCAGGTGTCAGGGTCATCATAGAGCCGCCAAAGGCCCCTGACATGACTCATGTAACGACTACGTACTTACATCAATATATAAGGTTAAGGTTTAAGATACTTTATTTCTCAAAAGAATACATTTGATTCGCTTACTGAGAAACAATCAATTTCATAATATAGTAGTTAAAAAACATTGGAATTGGACTAAGGTAGGTAGGTACTCAAATAACATTCCGAGACTTACTATACTAATTAGTAGGTATATAGTAATCGGGACCAACGGCTTAACGTGCGTTGCGAAGCACGGATCATCTTACCTTCGGACAATCATGTGATCAGCCTGCAATGGCCTAACCAAACTAGGGACTATAAAGTAATTTTTGCGATATGTCCCCACCGGGAATCGAACCAAAGACCTCCGGATCGTGAGACCAACGCTCAACCACTGGACCACGTAGGTCGTTGTACTAGTGAAATGATGCGGTTTCCTATAATACCTACTGTCTTGAAGAAAATTTTTGTACCTACATAATGTTCTCTCACCAATAGTAATTAATACAAGACTCTAATTTTTAGGTTACCGAACCTCAAAATAAAAAAGTCAACACTTATAGGATCCCTTTGTTGACCGTCTGTCTGAATTTCTGAAATTAACATCTAATACTTAATATCTACGGTCCCTTGAAGCTGTAAAAAAACTTCTACTGAAGCTTCTAAATCAACAAAGAGGCTTTTCTGCGTCATTTTCATACATTTCGTAGGGGCCTCAAATCTTGTGGGGTAGGTACTTCCCATAGACCAGGAACCAGGCCAGGTATGTTTGGCGAACAGGAAGGAAAATCGAAATTTTTTTGGTCCATCACAAAGAAAAACAAAGAAGTACTTCGGCCATATTTTTCAGGACACCATATAGAAGGGCCAGTGAATCTGCATATAATGTGTTTAACTGTGTACGCAAGGGGTGGTAAATACAGCGGTTAAGGGCGAGCGTGCAATGAATCCCTCATCCTGCCTCATTACCCGGACAGTGAGGTCTACCGAGTGACGTCACAACCCTCACATTGACCTTCTACACGCAATCTCGTGTTTATAAGTACAAATTCACTTTTACACAAGTGCTTGATATGTCCTATTTATCCTGTATTATTCTACTGGTAAGTTAAGTTTCCACCGGACTTGATGTATAATTTTATTAATTTTTATATCCTATTTTCCTTAATATATTTTTTAACTCTACTATTCTACTAGTAAGTTAAGTTTCCACCGGACTTGATGTATAATTTTATTAATTTTAAGCGAAAATTGTATCTCATTGAGCCACTGCGATACAGGGTGATCCCTAGTGCAGGGCTCGCTGTTAACTGTTTAAATTGTACCTTGTTTGAGTAATAAAGAATTTTATTATTATTATTACTTTCGGTTGAGCAGATCTCTTTGTCCATGTCGCCACTTCTTGGCGCTGTTACTGAGCTGGTGGCATTATTTTTATAATAGATAAGTAATTAAATTGACACTCTTAAGGGCGGGTAAAGTTAAGGAGTGCCGGACCCTGGCATTAGACCGGGAAAACATTACCTAAACAGACAAACATTATAATAAATATGTACCTACTCAGGTATTTCCAAAGTTTGGAAGGAGGTGTTACTTTACGAAGTTACCGGAAACAGAACGATTGAAACCACGATCTCATCTCAGGCCTTTATATTTTAGTCAGATGCTTCAGCGTTCTTGAAAGTCCGATATGAGAGCGGCAGTAGGGGCCAGATGAACAGCATTTTAGTTGAGAGTCATTACTTGGTACAGATAGAGATTATAATTATTTAGTTAGTCAAAATTAAGAAAAAGTCTATGCAAAATATTTATTTTTCAACGACAAATTAAATTGAATTATTGTAGGAAAATAAGAAAGAATACTATGGAAAGATAATGAATAGGGATTTGGTTGTTTATGGAATGAATTTAGGTTGTTTAGTGAGCTGTAAGTGACCCAATAAAAAAATAGGATGAAAGGAAGTTTTTAAAAAAATATAAAATGGTTGTCTATTATTAGATTGGGGTCGAAATGTAAGGGGTATTTGTTTTTTGGGTAAAAAGGAGAAAATAAAACCAGTCAAGATAAATTAATGTTTTTAATTCCCCCAGCCATACAGGTTCCGGAGTTTTTACCTGGCTAAATGTAAAACTCCGGAACCTGTGTGGCTGGGGGAACCCTGCAGCATTTTCCTCTCTTGTATTTCTCTTTTCTTTTCCCTTTTTTTTAAATCAAGTTTTCGTATACAAAGATACTTAAATCTGCAAATAATTTATGTACGAAAGTAGGAAAACAGCAGGTGAGCTACAATAAATCGTTCATCCTGCTTCACATGATTCACCAGTGAGGACACAAGGCAGTGTGACGTCATATTGTCACATTGCCCATTGGCCTTCTAACACGCAATCTAGTGTTTAGGGGAAGGGGGCCTAAAGCGAGCACCCAGCCTAAAGCGAGCACCGATCGTAAAACTTACCTATAGAAACTTACCGCGGCCCGCGTCCCAGTGGCGTTACCCCCCTCCCCGCGCCAGTGCGCGGCAGTCGTGATTTCACAGTGACGTGAATAACACAGGTTGTTCGCGCCAAAAACGATTTTCGTCATTTTTATGCAAATAAACGAAGGTATGTAAATTGTGTTTTGTTTAATAATTAGTGAGGAACGTTATTATTAAGATGTGCATAGTATTTTGTGTCTATCTCACTCTGGCTTAACCATATTTGCATGAACATATTATGATAAATTTTAGGTTATGCTTTATTAGAATACGAGATTGACGCTAAAGGCAAAGCGAGCAGGGCAAAGCGAGCATGCCCGCTATGCCCGCCTGTAGTCATATTAATATTGAATGAAAAGTATCCTAAAAATTATTAAATTACTTGCTTACCTATTTTTTTCGTTGTTGTGTTTTAAAAGCATGTGTTTTGTGTCTTTTTAGATGGTGAATAAATATAAACGCAAAACACAGCAATGTTCTTAGACTGAAAGCACAATGAAGAAAGCAATACAGGAGGTGGTAGAAATGAAAAAGGCTATAAAAAGTATGATAAAAAAGACAAAGTATGATATCCCGCGAGCTACTTTACAGCGACACCTGAAAACAGGTTCTTACAAGAAAAAGTTAGGAAGGTTTACCACAGTCTTCAGCGTAGAACAAGAGCTTGAATTGTTAAATTACGTATTTGAAATGGACAGTGTGTTTTATGGTTTATCGAAAGAAGAATTTCTTTTTCACTTAATAAAGTGCACATATGAATCCCTCTTTTGTGTTTTTATAAAGTTATTCCTTAGTGTTTCATGATATAATAAAAAAAATTATGTATGCTCACTTTACCCACTGGGTGCCCGTTTTGCCCATAAGCCCGTGCCCACTTTAGGCCACCCCTCGGGCAAAGCGGGCATTTGTAAGGGTTTCACATTTAGTTTCCTGTTTTAGTATTTTCAAAGCATACGAAAAATTTTAATATAAACTATCAAACTACAATAAATTTACCATCTGTTAGCAATAACAGTTGCTTAAAAGTATCATTTTGTTACCATTTTGCTCTTATTTTATCTTACGGTGCCCGCTTTGGGCCCCCTTCCCCTATACTTGTGCTTTGTTCAGGGCTTGTAAAATGCGTCCTTCGTATATTTGCATACTTTGTTTGTTGGTACGCGAGCTTATTAAAATTCTTTTCTCTATCTGATATAGTTGGAATATAAAACATCGTGGAATGTTTTTGTACCTCAAACACGCCGTTATTTTTTTCCTACTTAACCTCGTGAGGCCGAGATTTCCAGACACAATAATTAAACAATGGGGTTTGGATATTAAAAGGACACTCGGTCTTACGACTTTAACGGGTGTCTGGTTTATGTACACACACACACATGCATATATAAACTCACGCCTCTTTCCCATATCGTTAAACAGACGTTGCCTTGTTCATATTTCCTGGCTTGTGACATAGTTCTCTTGTTTCCTCCGCATTCGTTCAGGTTTATGTATACAAAGTTATTTTTTCCATCGACCTCAAACCACAGGACAGAAGACGACAGAAATCACCACAGTACAGTAGTACAAAATAAACACGTGTATACTAGCAAAACACTGGTTTGGAAGTGTCCTAAGAGAATAAGTCCTTTGCAAACAAACCTCAATTAATTAAATGAGTCGAACAACTTTCACAGTAGGTACCTAGCTCTATTCTTAACTCGGAGTGCGAAGGATGCAAACTGAAGGTTCATTCGTAATTAAACGTATAAGTAAGGGCTGACAGAAGAAGACCTAGAAAGACGTACATGAAAACGACATACAATGAATGATAATAGTAATAAATAATGATTATCTATTAGACTCGTACGAATGTCTAAATATCTCTACTTAAATTATAAAATCATTGAAACGAAAATGAGATTGAATTTCCGACCTACTGAATAACAGCTGATTCCGATACAAAGTAATATTACAAAGGGAAAATTAAATCGAAAAAAAGATCTGACTCAGACGAGACTAAAACGCGTAGTTCTTGTCAAGCAGGGACGAAAGAATTTCACATGGACAGTTCGAGGACCCGGTCCTCTAATGGTTAATATTGGTTAACACTCTGGTCCCGGCTTGACAAGAGCTGCGTGTCAAGTCTCTATGGAGTCAATTTTTTTTTCGATTTAGTTTTCTCTTTGTGACTTTTCCTAAGCACGGGTGAGTGCTTTAAAAAACAAAAATCAAACTAATATTGTCTCGGAAGAAAACAGGAAACAGGAAATAACGTGTAAGTATTAGTATGGAATATTCCCAAACAATCAACTTTGATACCGTATGGAACACGAAAATAGAACTCAAAGGTTTTCAATAACAAGTTTAGCAACTTGGTCGTTGAATTGTATTGTCGAATTTACTAGAAAATTTCTTGAACATGGTTACTGCAAATTTGTTCCATTCGTAGTCGCTAATAGAGTCGTAGATCATATCATAAAATACATTATATCTTGTATACCAATATGGCACATGAAACCCAAAACTGTATCAACTCAAATAACAAGTTTCGAGAAAAAGCGATTTGAAATTTTAAAATATTGTAATTGGAAGTCTATACATTTTCGCGCTTATAAACGAATTTTTATGTTGAAAAAAAATTTCATTTTTTATCACAACTCGAAACACAAACTAACACATAATCAAACCCGTAATCCCCAATAGGACCACTATATCAGAAGACAACTTGCTGTCATGATTGTTACAAAAAACAATCTTTTGTCAATCAGTATATATTATGACCCATACAAATAATGATCACGGGACAGAAATGGCAACGTCGGTTTCTTTAATCGTAAGTCATGATTGACTAAAGATTGAAACATGTAACAGTGCTCTAATCCAAAACAGAAGACTGTCATTTCAATACGAAAGATACAAATTGATATCTGTCATGAACAGACAAAGTATATTATATCGTGAGAGCATTCACGGGCAGCGATTGAACATAAACCGGATTACAACAGAGTGAGAATTCACCCAATCCTTTAATCTGACTGACGAAGGTTGTCGTTGAATATAAACATCAGGTTATTTGAATAGAAAATTCTTGGGAAAGCCATTGCAGAGGCGGATCAAGAGATAAACATGTCGATGAATATTTCTAAAAACAAAACTACCTACTTCTACACACTTTAGAACCCTGACTCATTAACTAATTTGACATTTTGTGAGACTTGCAGTTACTAAAGTGTATTTATTACTTGTCATGGCCTATTTCATTGTATAAAAACTGAAATCTTAACTAGACCGGGAGTCCAGAAAAAACATAGAATGTGTTTAGCTGTTTAAGATTATGGAGATTGGAGCGGATCTGTAACATGATGGACTATCGATGAAATTAATATGGGCCAAATAATTGGACTAACAGGGGATTAGCCAAGTAGCTAACATATTTTGAAAATCAACAGTGGCAGTGATAAAATTTTTATGGGATGTCACCTTATGTATCATAGATAGTGTAGGGCTTAGAACTATAGATAGATAGATAGATAAAATACTTTATTGAGCACAATGGACACAAAACATGAACTATGTGTGAGTAGAAGTGTATTTATATGTGTAATGTATGTAATGTAAAGTCGTTAACAATGATTTTATGATACTATTAGTCGCAGTGGTACAGAGCATGAAATAAGGCCTGCAAATCTTAAAAATTTATAAAGAAAAAGTGAACTGAGTCCAATAGTTCAATATTTTGCATTAAGAGCATCACGCCTGAATCCCCGAATGGGTAGGCGGAAGTGTATAAAATACACCCACTCTTCGCCAGCTATGTTTAAGTCCCAAGTAATAGGGAGCGACTCCGTAATATCCAGAATTCAAACTCATGAAGTCGAATTCAGTGGTTGCAAACATGTATTTATATACCTATACAAGTATGTACTAAATAAGGAGAATTTATTTGGCTAAGTTGTTATTATCCGTTGGGAACAGGCGCTGCATGCTGAGATACAGGTTTCACCTAGTTCGGCTGCAGAGGCTTATTACCTTACCTGTTATAATATGTTATTAGCCTATGAAACATTGTACTGCACTGTACTATACTTTATATGAACAAATAAAAAAAAATATAAGGAACTGGCTGCGCCCCTGGACTAACATTAACCAGCCGTGTTGTATATTTATGACTTCAGAGTTTTGTGTTGATCGAACTAGAATCTATCAATCAGTACCGAGGGTCAATTGGAGTAAAGAGTTTTATATCTCTACTTATTTGCTTATTTAGGGCCGTCAGTGAGTTGCATTTACGAATACTGTTGTTACTATTAACGTAACATAACAAATACTTTATTGCACAAACAGGAAAAAACAAAATACAAAACAAAAGAGAAATAGAATATAAATAATATTGTTTTTCTTTTTCTTATAATTTTTAATCTTATTGTTCTTTTTCTTAATATTATTTAAATGTAATGTACCTACCTGTCTGTCTTTGTCTGTGGTGTCTGAAAATAATTAACGTTACTTTCTTTATTTATGAAAGAAGCCGTATTTTATAAAATTTAAGGCGGACCAAATTGCGTAACTTCAAATTCTAACCTACTTAATTTCTATCATGTTCGATATCCCGTAGTATCGTGTCAAATTTTTAAGTTAGATAAGCGGACCCTGTGACAAACGGGATAACACAAATTCAAAATCAAAAATATCTGTATTTAGTAGGTAACATACTTACACTTTGAATCGTCATTTTTTTACAATAACGAACGTCTGATCCGCCTAAAACTACTGCAGCTTCTCACAACCAGCCGCGGAAAAGAAGCTGCAAGAAAAACCTAGGCACAGGACCTTAAACGTTCTTTAAAAAAATCATAAAATATTGTTATACAATTATAACTGTAATTATAACGGAGAGACATACTACAGAGAGAGAAGTACTTATATAAACTACGAACATAAGTATAACATGGATAAGACGTCCACGTGCTTAGAAATGTGAGAATACTGCAGACATGAATACACTTCTAAATAACATTTCGTTGGAATTTGAAGCTAAAGGAGTTCGCGGAAAACTAGAAGGAAACAAGATTCTTTTCTAAATTCGATTCTTGATTGAAAATAAGGAAAAACGCATGCAATTTTCATGTCTTTCCAATTTTTAAAATATGTGATTACCATGGGCATAATCGAGACCCAACAAATCGGTATACCTATAAATAATTCGCCCTATAACAAGCAGTCTCCGATATAAACCTATATACGTAGGTTGTCTACCGACACACGCATCGTGTTATCAATCCGCTAAGAAATACAATCGATCATCTTATAATAGACTATACATTGACCACATTGTGGGGTATTAGTTTACATTGTGTGCGCGTAAGCTGGGTCCACCTTATATGTATATGATTTTCTCGATTCGATCGCCATATTTGTTACACCGACGGCGCTTATCCTGATCGCTAAGGAAACGGTGGAAATGATTTTTATATGCTGACTAGCAACCCGCCCGGCTTCGCTCGGGTGCAATGCTGATGAAAAAATGAAATTATTTATGACATCATATTAAAAACCTCAAAAATAACAGTATTCATTCACTATTTAATGGATGTTATTCTATTAAAAAAAAACCCATCAAAATCCACCAAAGTCCTACTGGGGTGTAGTGGGGCGTTTGAGACTAAACTTTGGGACTTTACCAGCCAGTCCATTGAGGACGGTAATGATCCTTTGGCCACAAACGTTCCATAATCTCTCGCCAGTGGCTCCAAGTAGCTGCGGTGCACGCAGCGGCCACACCCCGGCAAACCGCGTTGGCTCGCGGGCTGAACCTGGCAGAGGGGGGCTTGTCGCTTAGGCGATAGGTCTGACAACGGATCCTTCCCGTATAGTGCTTGAAGACTGTTTCGGTGGTGAAGGTAAACCAACGCAGATATGCAACCGGTTTTGGCGGATCTGGCGAGACAGCAAGGCATGGTGAAAGGCCGAGGGCGATGGTAGAAGGCTCAGTTACTATCGGCCAGACACTGCATCCGAACCTCTCTCTGGTTGTAACGGCTTTCCGTTCCACTGGGAATAGTGAGATCAGGACGAGAGAGTGCTCCTGTGTAGGCGCGCACACCTGAGCACTATAATATATCCTGCGCAAATGACTTTTCTCCGACGTCTGGACTCCGATCGACAAATTTCGTCCTGTGGCGATAGGCAGAGGCAGAGAGGTCTGGTTGTGATGCCAACTGGGCTTTGGCTAATGACTGCACACAGGCGGCTCAGGGAGAGTGGTCGCTTCTGCATTGCACAGGGCTAACAATGCGGGCTCGGCAGCACCCTGAGTGTCGAAGCAGCTCTATTTAGGGGGGCACTGCTTCCCCCGCTCAGCCGGGGAGGGGACTAGAAAAGGTGTCCCAAACAAATGCTTAGCCCAACCCCCTTTGGAGGTAGTAGCCACGGCTGCCTCTGCATCTTTTATTTCGTGGTCGACCGATGCAAAATAAAAATATTAGTTTAAAGAATATTAAAACCAGGACTATGACATTCGGCGCATGGAATGTGCGAACCCTCCTTGATCGCGACTGCAACATCTGCCCAGAACGGAAAACTGCCATAGTAGCCCGTGAACTCGGACGCTACGATGTGGATATTGCTGCTCTCAGTGAGACGCACTTGGCTGATGAGGGGGAGCTGGTGGAGCGCGGGGGCGGATACACCTTTTATTGGAAGGGTACCTCTGCTACCGAGCCCAGGCGATCTGGTGTTGGTTTCGCAATCAAAAATTGCATTGCAATTAATTTGGAGCAGTGGCCTGTGCACATCTCAGACCGCGTTACTTCTTTGCGCCTACACCTGGACAATGACAACTTCATGACGGTGATCAGTGTATACGCACCAACTATGGACGGGGGTGATGATATGAAGGCCAAGTTTTACGAAGAGATCGCGCAGCTCCTCTCTAGGATTCGTCCTAGTGAGCAGGTATTAATGCTGGGTGACTTTAACGCGAGAGTCGGTCGTGATTTCGAGGCTTGGCCTAAGGTCTTGGGAAGACATGGTGTTGGTAAAATGAACAGTAACGGCCAATTGTTACTATCGCTATGTGCCCAATTCGAACTGGCTATTACTAACACTATGTTTAGGCTTCCTGCCAAATACAAGACCACATGGATGCACCCCAGGTCCAAGCACTGGCACCTGATTGACTATGCCATCATAAAACAGACAGACTTCTCCCAAGTTCACGTCACTCGTGTTATGAGAGGTGCTCACTGCTGGAGCGACCATCGGCTCGTATTGACGAAGCTTAAGCTCCGTTTGCATCCTCCTCGCAGATCTCGAGGAGTGAAACCTGTGCGTCTGAACGTAGATAGGCTCCAGGATCCAGACACTCAGGAGAAATATGCTCAGGCAATCAGTGCCACGGTTCGGACACTAAATACAGAAAGTGGTGATCCTCTAACTGAATGGCAAAAGCTCTCGTCGAAATTAGTCGATATTGCGTCAGACACGGTAGGTGTAACACGCAGCCGCTATAACGACTGGTACGACGATAACGACGAGGTGCTGACCGAGGCAATTAGGAAACACCGAGCACTCTTTCATCAGAGTCCTGGCCGGCAGACGGAGCAGGTCAAGAGTAGCAGTACTCAACTACGAAGGTTGGTGCGGGAGGTGAAGGACAGGTGGTGGCTTGACAGGGCTAAGCGCATCCAGTGGCTTTCCGATACGAACCAGCTGGGTGCATTTTACGGTGAGGTGCGTAAGCTTATTGGGACGACACCTAGATGCAACATCCCACTTAGATCTCAGGACGGCTCGATGCTGCTTACCAACAAGCAGGATGTACTCAATCGGTGGAGGGAGCACTTCAACAACCTGCTTAATATTGATAGGGCTGCAGACTTGCAGTTCATCAATTCCATGCCATCGCTCCCCACCACAAGTGAGCTGGACGCTCCATTGGCGCTGAACGAAGTTGTTGCTGCTATTAAGCAGCAAAAGAACGGGAAGGCGTGCGGTATTGACAATGTACCCGGTGAACTGCTGAAATACGGAGGTGAGGAACTGCATGTCACTATCTTTAGACTGTTCTTGCGTATGTGGGATGAGGGGAGCGTGCCTGCAGACTTTAGTGTCTCTCGCATTTGCTCCTTGTATAAGAACAAGGGAGACCGCTCAGACTGCAATTCCTACAGGGGCATATCTCTTCTGTCTTCACCGGGGAAGGTCTTTGCTCGCGTTCTATTAAATCGCCTAGTGAAGCTAAGCGAAAACATCTTGCCGGAGACACAGTTTGGCTTCCGACCTGACCGAGGCACATGTGAGGCCATTTTCTCTATACGGCAACTTCAGGAGAAGAGCAGAGAGCAAGGTCAACCTCTGTATCTTTGTTTTGTTGACCTAGAAAAGGCCTTTGACAGTGTGCCTCGTGAAGCTCTGTGGATGGTACTAGCGAAACTGGGATGCACGGACAAGTTTGTGAGGCTAATTCGACTCCTGCACGATGGCATGCAATGCTGTGTCAGTATGGGGCGCGATCAATCGAAATACTTCGGTGTTACTTGTGGCGTCAAGCAGGGATGTGTTCTAGCGCCGACTCTTTTCGCCCTTTATTTTGCGGTTGTAGTTCGGGACACCTTGCAAACTCTGTCCGAAGGCGTCCGTCTTCGCTTTCGTACCGATGGCGGTGTTTTCAATCTGGCCAGACTAAAAGCCTACACCAAAGTGTCTTACACCACCATCACGGAGATAATGTACGCAGACGACTTGTGTTTCGTGGCGGAATCCCCGGATGGTCTGCAACGGCTTATGTCGGGTCTCTACGAGTCATGTCGTCGATTTGGCCTGAAAATCAGTATCAAGAAGACCGAAGTCATGGCTCTGGATACACTGAGTGTCCCTATCGACGTGGTGCTCGGCGGGGACTTGCTTAAGCGGGTAGACAAGTTCAAATATCTGGGGAGCACGATAACGTCTAAGTGCCGCCTTGACGATGAAGTAAACAGTAGAATTGGAGCCGCTGCTGCTGCATTTGGTAAACTTCGCGCCAAGGTGTTCCGTTCGCACGAGATTAAGCTACATACCAAGGTGTCTGTGTATACGGCGATCGTCCTGCCAAATCTCCTGTATGCCTCCGAAACCTGGTGCCCGTACCGCAAGCACATCCGCATGTTAGATAGGTTTCATCTCAACTGCCTCCGTAACATCTTAAACATTCATTGGTACGATCGTGTTCGAAACACTGAAGTCCTGCGACGTGCGAATGTTGGAGGCGTTGAGGCCTATTTGATGAGGCGGCAGTTGCGGTGGTGTGGGCATGTCTCCCGTATGTCTAATGACAGAGTAGCAAAGCGCATCTTCTACTCGGAATTGCAAGAGGGCAAGCGGAAACAGGGCGGCCAACTCTTGCGGTACAAAGATGTGCTCAAACGCCACATGAAAGGATGCGGCGTGGCCCCATCGCGGTGGGAGATACTGGCCCAGGATCGGCCGCAATGGAGGCATACTGTGAACACCAAGGTGTATGGTTTTGAACAGAAACGTCGGGAAGAGCTTGATTTGAAACGCGACGAACTGAAGGCCCGACCATCTGCGGCCATAACTTACAACTATATCGGAGGTGTGCTGACGTGCAGTGAATGTGGCCGTACATTCGCTGCTAAGATCGGTTACGTCAGCCATATAAGAGCGCATCTTAGGCGTTCCTAGATTGGAGACTTGTCGCCATGGCCGAATACGGCTGGATGGATATATATATATATATATCATCACTACTGTTATTTCATATGGTTGAGAATCACTACATAGTATAAAACAAAGTCGCTTTTTCTGTCCCTATATCCCTTTGTACGCTTAAATCTTTAAAACTACGCAACGGATTTTGATGGGTTTTTTTTTAATAGAATAACATCCATTAAATAGTGAATGAATACTGTTATTTTTGAGGTTTTTAATATGATGTCATAAATAATTTCATTTTTTCATCAGCATTGCACCCGAGCGAAGCCGGGCGGGTTGCTAGTCAGCATATAAAAATCATTTCCACCGTTTCCTTAGCGATCAGGATAAGCGCCGTCGGTGTAACAAATATGGCGATCGAATCGAGAAAATCATATACATATAAGGTGGACCCAGCTTACGCGCACACAATGTAAACTAATACCCCACAATGTGGTCAATGTATAGTCTATTATAAGATGATCGATTGTATTTCTTAGCGGATTGATAACACGATGCGTGTGTCGGTAGACAACCTACGTATATAGGTTTATATCGGAGACTGCTTGTTATAGGGCGAATTATTTATAGGTATACCGATTTGTTGGGTCTCGATTATGCCCATGGTAATCACATATTTTAAAAATTGGAAAGACATGAAAATTGCATGCGTTTTTCCTTATTTTCAATCAAGAATCGAATTTAGAAAAGAATCTTGTTTCCTTCTAGTTTTCCGCGAACTCCTTTAGCTTCAAATTCCAACGAAATGTTATTTAGAAGTGTATTCATGTCTGCAGTATTCTCACATTTCTAAGCACGTGGACGTCTTATCCATGTTATACTTATGTTCGTAGTTTATATAAGTACTTCTCTCTCTGTAGTATGTCTCTCCGTTATAATTACAGTTATAATTGTATAACAATATTTTATGATTTTTTTAAAGAACGTTTAAGGTCCTGTGCCTAGGTTTTTCTTGCAGCTTCTTTTCCGCGGCTGGTTGTGAGAAGCTGCAGTAGTTTTAGGCGGATCAGACGTTCGTTATTGTAAAAAAATGACGATTCAAAGTGTAAGTATGTTACCTACTAAATACAGATATTTTTGATTTTGAATTTGTGTTATCCCGTTTGTCACAGGGTCCGCTTATCTAACTTAAAAATTTGACACGATACTACGGGATATCGAACATGATAGAAATTAAGTAGGTTAGAATTTGAAGTTACGCAATTTGGTCCGCCTTAAATTTTATAAAATACGGCTTCTTTCATAAATAAAGAAAGTAACGTTAATTATTTTCAGACACCACAGACAAAGACAGACAGGTAGGTACATTACATTTAAATAATATTAAGAAAAAGAACAATAAGATTAAAAATTATAAGAAAAAGAAAAACAATATTATTTATATTCTATTTCTCTTTTGTTTTGTATTTTGTTTTTTCCTGTTTGTGCAATAAAGTATTTGTTATGTTACGTTAATAGTAACAACAGTATTCGTAAATGCAACTCACTGACGGCCCTAAATAAGCAAATAAGTAGAGATATAAAACTCTTTACTCCAATTGACCCTCGGTACTGATTGATAGATTCTAGTTCGATCAACACAAAACTCTGAAGTCATAAATATACAACACGGCTGGTTAATGTTAGTCCAGGGGCGCAGCCAGTTCCTTATATTTTTTTTTATTTGTTCATATAAAGTATAGTACAGTGCAGTACAATGTTTCATAGGCTAATAACATATTATAACAGGTAAGGTAATAAGCCTCTGCAGCCGAACTAGGTGAAACCTGTATCTCAGCATGCAGCGCCTGTTCCCAACGGATAATAACAACTTAGCCAAATAAATTCTCCTTATTTAGTACATACTTGTATAGGTATATAAATACATGTTTGCAACCACTGAATTCGACTTCATGAGTTTGAATTCTGGATATTACGGAGTCGCTCCCTATTACTTGGGACTTAAACATAGCTGGCGAAGAGTGGGTGTATTTTATACACTTCCGCCTACCCATTCGGGGATTCAGGCGTGATGCTCTTAATGCAAAATATTGAACTATTGGACTCAGTTCACTTTTTCTTTATAAATTTTTAAGATTTGCAGGCCTTATTTCATGCTCTGTACCACTGCGACTAATAGTATCATAAAATCATTGTTAACGACTTTACATTACATACATTACACATATAAATACACTTCTACTCACACATAGTTCATGTTTTGTGTCCATTGTGCTCAATAAAGTATTTTATCTATCTATCTATCTATAGTTCTAAGCCCTACACTATCTATGATACATAAGGTGACATCCCATAAAAATTTTATCACTGCCACTGTTGATTTTCAAAATATGTTAGCTACTTGGCTAATCCCCTGTTAGTCCAATTATTTGGCCCATATTAATTTCATCGATAGTCCATCATGTTACAGATCCGCTCCAATCTCCATAATCTTAAACAGCTAAACACATTCTATGTTTTTTCTGGACTCCCGGTCTAGTTAAGATTTCAGTTTTTATACAATGAAATAGGCCATGACAAGTAATAAATACACTTTAGTAACTGCAAGTCTCACAAAATGTCAAATTAGTTAATGAGTCAGGGTTCTAAAGTGTGTAGAAGTAGGTAGTTTTGTTTTTAGAAATATTCATCGACATGTTTATCTCTTGATCCGCCTCTGCAATGGCTTTCCCAAGAATTTTCTATTCAAATAACCTGATGTTTATATTCAACGACAACCTTCGTCAGTCAGATTAAAGGATTGGGTGAATTCTCACTCTGTTGTAATCCGGTTTATGTTCAATCGCTGCCCGTGAATGCTCTCACGATATAATATACTTTGTCTGTTCATGACAGATATCAATTTGTATCTTTCGTATTGAAATGACAGTCTTCTGTTTTGGATTAGAGCACTGTTACATGTTTCAATCTTTAGTCAATCATGACTTACGATTAAAGAAACCGACGTTGCCATTTCTGTCCCGTGATCATTATTTGTATGGGTCATAATATATACTGATTGACAAAAGATTGTTTTTTGTAACAATCATGACAGCAAGTTGTCTTCTGATATAGTGGTCCTATTGGGGATTACGGGTTTGATTATGTGTTAGTTTGTGTTTCGAGTTGTGATAAAAAATGAAATTTTTTTTCAACATAAAAATTCGTTTATAAGCGCGAAAATGTATAGACTTCCAATTACAATATTTTAAAATTTCAAATCGCTTTTTCTCGAAACTTGTTATTTGAGTTGATACAGTTTTGGGTTTCATGTGCCATATTGGTATACAAGATATAATGTATTTTATGATATGATCTACGACTCTATTAGCGACTACGAATGGAACAAATTTGCAGTAACCATGTTCAAGAAATTTTCTAGTAAATTCGACAATACAATTCAACGACCAAGTTGCTAAACTTGTTATTGAAAACCTTTGAGTTCTATTTTCGTGTTCCATACGGTATCAAAGTTGATTGTTTGGGAATATTCCATACTAATACTTACACGTTATTTCCTGTTTCCTGTTTTCTTCCGAGACAATATTAGTTTGATTTTTGTTTTTTAAAGCACTCACCCGTGCTTAGGAAAAGTCACAAAGAGAAAACTAAATCGAAAAAAAAATTGACTCCATAGAGACTTGACACGCAGCTCTTGTCAAGCCGGGACCAGAGTGTTAACCAATATTAACCATTAGAGGACCGGGTCCTCGAACTGTCCATGTGAAATTCTTTCGTCCCTGCTTGACAAGAACTACGCGTTTTAGTCTCGTCTGAGTCAGATCTTTTTTTCGATTTAATTTTCCCTTTGTAATATTACTTTGTATCGGAATCAGCTGTTATTCAGTAGGTCGGAAATTCAATCTCATTTTCGTTTCAATGATTTTATAATTTAAGTAGAGATATTTAGACATTCGTACGAGTCTAATAGATAATCATTATTTATTACTATTATCATTCATTGTATGTCGTTTTCATGTACGTCTTTCTAGGTCTTCTTCTGTCAGCCCTTACTTATACGTTTAATTACGAATGAACCTTCAGTTTGCATCCTTCGCACTCCGAGTTAAGAATAGAGCTAGGTACCTACTGTGAAAGTTGTTCGACTCATTTAATTAATTGAGGTTTGTTTGCAAAGGACTTATTCTCTTAGGACACTTCCAAACCAGTGTTTTGCTAGTATACACGTGTTTATTTTGTACTACTGTACTGCCAATAAAGTCAACACCTTTTTTCGTATGAGGCCGCCTGTCATCTGATTAAAATTGTTTATTGTCCCACTGCTGGGCACAGGCCTCCCCTCAATCAACCGGAGGGGGTATGGAGCATACTCCACCACGATGCTCCAATTCGGGCTGGTGGTGTTGTTTATATTAATGATTGTATTAAATGTAATAAACAGTTTTCTATTGTATTGTAAATTGACCAAATTGGGGATAGCCTTAAAAAAGGTTCAGAACGATCTACTCTGAACTGGCGTGCGAGTATGAAACGTTTGACGAATAGAGGAAGCAAGAGAAGTATTTCGGCATCAAAGCAAATGGAATTCAATTCCGTATAGTTAGTATCATATTATCATCACTAATATGATACTAACTATACGGAATTGAATTCCATTTGCTTTGATGCCGAAATACTTCTCTTGCTTCCTCTATTCGTCAAACGTTTCATACTCGCACGCCAGTTCAGAGTAGATCGTTCTGAACCTTTTTTAAGGCTATCCCCAATTTGGTCAATTTACAATACAATAGAAAACTGTTTATTACATTTAATACAATCATTAATATAAACAACACCACCAGCCCGAATTGGAGCATCGTGGTGGAGTATGCTCCATACCCCCTCCGGTTGATTGAGGGGAGGCCTGTGCCCAGCAGTGGGACAATAAACAATTTTAATCAGATGACAGGCGGCCTCATACGAAAAAAGGTGTTGACTTTATTGGTCGTAATATTTACTTTTATTTTGTGGACACACATAATGATGATCTATTTACTGGGGCAATTTTAGGTTCATAGGCATAGGGCACTTCGTCACGCTTTTTTTTATTTATTTGTACACCATAAAAGAGACAAAAAGAACATACAAATAAAACAGATGTACAGGTAAGCTTATATCTAAACAAAGAGATCTCTTCCAGCTGGCCATCCAGGTGGTTCTTCATATTCTAATTACTTATGTATCATTGACAAACATAAGTTAGAGCATATCAGAATTCTAGCATGTATTTTTCAATATTTGTCTAAAAAAAGCAGTTACGAATTCTTTGCTATAGCATAGAATAAAGAATAACATCTACATGTAGAACGGCAACTTTCCACTTCCACAGTTGTACGATAACGTCAATGTGTAGTCACATATCTGTGTAAAAAGAAAGATTTTTGTGTGAAGTGTCCGGGGTGTTGCTATGGAAGCGGCACATTTTCACTTTTGAATCCATAAATTCATTCATGTCGTTCCGTGCTCCGATGTCATCGAAATATAATACGTTGAAATGAATTCATGTGAACTCGTAGCATACGTAGATGTAACTGGCTTATCAGTATTCTGTTTCGTTGCACAGTGACATGGTAATTTTAAATACTCCGCGGCACTTTGTATTTGTTTGACTCGCTGAAAAATGTTACGTTATAGTTTCTAGCATAACATAAGTTCATGATTAACTAGGGTGTTAGTCAGAGGTACATCCATAGCTAGGTGAACTAAGTACTCACACCTCACCGAGTTTTTTGTTAGACCAACTGTGATAGACGATGATCCGTATCACCTATAACGATCACATATCTATAACGGTCGATCCAATGGCATGTGTTAGTGAAAACTGTCTCTCTCTCTATTCAAGAGCTGCGCTCATGTCGGTGGAGTAACCGCTATTCCTCTCTTCTTCCCGCCAAAACCTTCACCTCCCGATACGACACGACCTGCACCTTCTCTTTTATTTGTTTCATAAATGTTATCCTAGGTCTACCCCTTCCTCTCTTCCCTTCTATTTTTCCTTCTATAATGTTTGTTATAAATGAATCGTGTCGTATCAGGTGGCCAATCATATTTCCTCTCCGGTTCTCTATAGTCTTCAATATGGTTCTCTTTTCTTCAACTCTTAAACTGTACTTAAGACAAATTAATAACTCATCGGTGAAGTCAACCTTACAACTACTTGCCAGTCTTGTGTCAATAATTATGATGAACTCTTACTTATTGACAAGTTACCAGCTAATTAGATGTTCCGTGTTTTGGAAGATAACAAATAAGAAAAGTCCAATCAGTTTCTTCCAAAGTAATAAATTAACTGGTTGCACTTAAGACCTCCTGGTTACATGTCGTTTCTGTAATAGACCAAAATTACCTATAAAAATATATTTTTTATAATTATGACAACTAAAGGTTCATAAGTTCACCACTGTTTACAAATAATTAGCTGGGCTCAGTGACTGAACTTTTGCTTTTTGATTATACATTAAGCATTCGGTATCGGCTGCTATTTACTTAAAATAAGTATGTAGTCGTTATATGAACCATGTATGTCATGTCTACCATTATGGGGCCTTTGGCGGCTCAATAGCAACCCTGACACCAGGGTTGATGAAATCGGTCATTGATCTCACAACCGACGCAAGAGAAGCTCATTAGGAAAGTGACTATACTAATTAAAACACATAATAACGGGTTCTTACCGCGTTTACAGTAGGGATATGAGACTCTCGATATTTCGACATTGTTGCAAGTGCCATGATCACGGGATGACTGATGAGATTGGAGTGGAGTAGGTAGATCCATAATTTTCTACGGGCAGACATATCTGTCTCCCCTTTTTCTTTGTCGTTATTATGTGTTTTAATTATGATAATAAACGCGTAAACTTAAAACAATGTATAAGTGACTATACCTCTAAAATGGTCATAATTTTAATCAATCATCACACGTATTCAAAAATATCTCAAGCTATTTACACGCAGAGGTGGTAAAACGCATCGTCGCGTCGTGCTAAGGCGCGTTTCTGTGTAATTTCTTTTATTTTCTTTATAAGTCTTACTCACATCGTATGTTTATATAATGTTTTACATTTATTTGTGGTAGCTTGTAAATTTCCTTTGCTTGTTATTGTTATGTACTCGTATATTATGAAAATAATACCGTAATCTCCCCTAAGAAAATAAAGTACCTATAATAAATTAAAAAAAATTTAGAAATATTCCCGACACCAAACGCGTTTACTGGGTCTTCTTAAGCTTTAGACAAAATCTAAGTTACTATTACAATGAAACATGGTATTTTATTTTTCAGAGCACGGACATAGCATTGTTCTATCCAAGTCTAGATTTACAGAAATTATTCAAACTCCGCCTTACTTTTGCCAGAAACTCGTAATCTACATATTTGCATGATAATAACATCACATCTGACATTCTCTGGCACTCGTTACTCCTCACTCTAGAGATATGAAGCCAGTCGTAATTGCCTTTATTAACATTTGCATATACACTGTGAAATACTAAGTTTGTAAATATAGCAAGGAATTTCATACTTAATATACTTAGTAGGTCCTACTTTCGGTATGAATGAGCTAAGTTATAACCTGGCAGTCATAAAGAATTATGTCATATCGTAAACTTGTGCCTATTAACTGTACGGGTAATCTAAGCATTTGCTTATAGATTTTTCTATAATATAAGAAAACAAAGTATTCTTTTTAGACAAATAATATAACTCATTTTTAGGAATTATGACGTCATCAAAGTGTTATCATTGCCAGTATCTTTAACATTTAATTTTATAAGCATAATTTCATTATTAAAACATAAGAACCCGGGTTCGTACCGCGTTATTATCAGGGATATGGGACTCCCGATATTTCACACTGTTGCAAGTGTCATAATCACAGGACGACTGATGAAATTGGAGTGGAGTAGTTAGATCCATAATTTTTAGAAAAAAAAACGCTCTAAAGAAAGTGAAGGGACCTATCACTAGAGCACACCAGGGGCCTAGCCAAGTCGCAATTATATCTATCGACCGTGACAATGGTAAAAATAATAGAATTGAAATGTTACCTAATCACCTTGTTTTTGGCCTCTGGCATATTTGTTATTATGCCATGGGATTTTCTACGATTGTAACACAAAAAATGAATTTACATGCTTTGTTTGTCATACATAAAACGGAAACATAATATTTGCTTATAGTTAGCGTAGTAGTGGGCATCTAGGTGTTGGCGATGCTTCTCACGTTGTGTTGTGTTGATAGAGAATAATACGACTGGACTATGTTGTTGACGGTACTTTTATTACATTAATTAGTAGGTATCTATAAACATTATCTGAAATGTTTATGTTACAAAATCCCTTAATTTGTCTTCCTTAAATTTGGAAACCACAACATCGTAAATGTATTGATAACATTCATAGTATAAGTCGTTACATGAGTCATGTCAGGGGCCTATGGCGGCTCAGTAATAACCCTGACACCAGGGTCAATAGGGTTGGTAATCCAGCTCACAATCCACACGATAGAAGAAGAAGATAGTATAAGTTTTAATAGGATGTTATTAGCCTGACAAACGTTGTTAATTATTTAAGATTTTTACGAACAAGACACTGGTGCTAGAACCTGCAGACGCCGTCTAATTTTATTTTAAGTTATACCTGGCATTTTCTTATCCGTTGAAAAAGAAAGGGACGGGTAATGGACAGGCATAAAATTTATGAAATACACGTCAATTTTAAGCAGAAACGTAAAAAAAATTTACATCGGCCAATAACCCGACAGAATTAAGTACCTACACAGCACGTTAAACGGATTGCATACCAGCGAGATGCCTATTTTATTCGCACGGGTTATTCATTCTTTATAATATTAAAAAAATATCTTGTTGACAATCATCCGTCCCTTTCCTTTTCGGCGGACAAGAAAATGACGGGTCTATAACATAAAATAAAATTAGGAGGTCTCTGCAGGAATCGGGACCAATGTCATGTTATCAAATTAATTTGTACTTATGAAATAAAGAACATTCAAAAAGAAAAAAAAAAACTTTTATTACATTAAATTTATAATTTTAAGACACGATACAAATTATGCAGATAAGTCTTACTGGAGAAGAAGGCAAAGAGTTGCCATACGTAAAATATAATATATTTTTGTAAGGGATGCCAACAATAGTAAGTAAGTCTGTCGTGTACGTTAGTTATTTACATCGAAACATTCAGCCAAATCCCGTGTTGACCTAAAAACAATAGTGTGTATTGTGTTGGGTAAATTTCCAGGATTCCAGCCATGCATCATTAGGTAAATAGAGCCCGTGTAAAGTTGGAAGCAGATACGGATTGTTCCGAATCGTACGCGCTGTCAGCATTTTCAGTTTTGTATGGAATTATAATCAAATTACAAAATTCTTTCTCTCTCTCTCTCTCTCTATTTAAGAGCTGCGCTCTTGTCGGTGGAGTAATCGCCATTACTCCATAGACAGGGCGTGTAGAACGGTGGTTGCCCCAATCGCCTTCCGTTCCGCAGCGCACCGACCAATTTCTCAATCGGTGATGTTCTAGCTACAGCCCTACCAGAATCCATCAAGTCTTTATTGCACTGAAATAAACAATTCAGTTAGTTAGTTCAAAGCCTTACTGCTAAGGTAGCAATTTCTTCCAGGTAACCTTTAGGTATAGGAAATGCATTTAACAAAAGCGTAATGGGATAGATAATGACAAATAAATGTATAAGTATACCTACATAAACTATCACAGAACAGATACGATCGACTTATGATTTATTTTTATTTTAGACTAATAAAGGCTATTCTATGCAAAACTGAAAATTCTGAAAGGGTATACGATTCGGAAGAATCCTAGGTATAAAAAGCAATACTGCAATTTGAAGTTTGTATATTGTTTTAAAAAACCTCGGTTAGAAAGTATTACCTTGAAACCACTAACTAATTAACCTATTTCCTTCACCTCTTTCCCAATCTGCTGCATGAGATTTATACTAGAAATACCTAAGCTGAACCCTTTAATTTTGTCTGCCTTGTGTGTAATCTAAAATAAATAAACCCGCTGACTACCGTGAAAAGCAATTCCACCTATGGAACACTACACACATTCGCATGTATTTGCAAACACGTACATTAATTAATTTCTCTGCGATCAACACAAAATTACCTTACGTCATGAATTGTGGCTACTTACACAGTAACTATTACCTAATCTGTGCTTATACCGTGTGAATTCGATATCAATATTTATTGCTTAAATGAATAGGTATGCGATATCGTTCAGTACACATGTGGTCGTCATAAAATACGACTGCGGAACAAACATCACGCGGATTAATATTTACACAATAACTGTTATAGGTTTAGCTTCGCATGAAACTAGTCACGCGATCGCGACAAAGAACATATACTAACACGAGAGCAATCTGTTTCAGATTCGCTCTAACTCAATTTGCACATTACGTTTGATATGATAAGTAAATATTGAGCTGCTTTTTGAAAAATACTAAATGCAGATAGACAAATGTGAGCGTGGATTTCGACCAATTGACGCTGCGAATATTGTTTTCGTAGATAAAGCTAAGCCACGACGAGGCTCGCGATATAATGGGGGCGTAGGCCCCTTTGCGAAACGCGCGTTTATTTTTGACGCGACGCGTTAGCGCGTTATAGCGTAACCGTGTAAACCTCAAGATGTTCATAATACGCATCCTAGGACTTCGTATCAAAAATGTTTGCAAGTTGTCTTCTGATTACTTGAGGCTTTGCCCATTCTATCAGGGCGTGTATGTCCATATATATGAATTACATAATACGGCTAGGGGTGTTAAGACGTGTAGGCAGGCTAGCGCCCGGCGGAAGCGATAACATAGTTACATTGATAGATAAATAAATTCCTTTGAGCGACAGGAAGAAAGTAGAACTGACTGTACGACGCAGACTTATTTATCCAATTAGGACGGGAGGGATGTGATATAAAATTAAAAAAACGCCCGACCTAAAAAGTACTCAATTATTATGACAAAAGGTTAAAAATGCTAAACCCCATAAAAAGCAAAAAATAACTTATCCCACATAATAATATGCTTGCAAGCAAACTGAGCTTGTAACATTCCTATCACACTTAACAAACGACCTGGTGACCTTGAAGACCTGAACCGATTTCGACTGATATACCGAAAACAAAAAAAAACCGCAATAAAATCGGATCATCCGTTTGAGAGCTACGATGCCACAGACAGACACATACACATTTACACAGACACGTCAAACTTATAAAACCCCGTCGTTTTTGCGTCGGGGGTTAAAAACTCAGCATAATTGCTTTACTTTGTGCCATAAAGCAACACGGGCCTCCGCCTTTGTGCAAATGAGTCATGTTGGTCTACGAAGGTCCGTGTTGCTCTATGGTCTAAAATTTACCTTCGATAACTATTTTAATAAAAGCATACTTAAACCGGTCTTGCACAACGCATAATCAGTTGATTTTTTTACACTAGTGCTATACATAAATCTAAATTACTAATTTATTACTTAGTACAGTATTCGAAAAAGGTTTTGGTGTAATCCGTACGGAAACCGAGCGGTAAAAATTTGGTTTGTCAAAGAAATAGCTGGTAAAGCGTACTTTTAAGAACAAAGCGAACTTAAAGAAAACGACAAAAGTTAGTAACCCAAATTGAAAATAAAATAAGGCGCTTCGTTTGGCCATTTTGAATCGCTCGCTTTCAACTCACGTTCGAAAATATATACCTATTACCTACCCATTTCACGTAGCACATCAGAACTTGTCATTTGCAAGATGTGACAGGTATATTATTTTCGCATGCTAAGTAAATGGAAAACCTGTCATCAGATTATCAATCACAATTAGTAAATCTTACGTAGTAGTTTAGGTTAAAGATAAATTACATATTAGCTTGTAGACTAAATTGTAATATGATGAAGCATTATATTTAAGTACTTGTTATGCTTTATTTAAATACCCAATAAATAAATAAGTAAAGCGAAACCTAGGTGGAAAATACTTCGAATTCGAAAACATAGAAAGCTCATATAGCTTAATTCATCTTGCGATGGTTGTACCTCTGACTACCGCTATTGAGACGCTAGTCGTAAGATTATTATAACGTTATGACTGTTTTAGAAAGCTTATTAATGTATTTATATACATACATACACACATAAACTCCCGCTTATTTCCCACCGGGGTAAGCAGACACTATAGAATTCCATATTCCTTTTTTTTATGAATTTAAATAGATACCGAATAATAATAATAAATAACTTACAAGACTTAATTTAAATGACATTACTTTGTAAATTGAATCACGTGATATTTTTAATTGCTTGCGCAGTAAATATGTAAATAGGTTTCTATATACAATACCGAATCTGTAAATAGCCTTATGTATATGCAAATACCTCTTCGCAATTTGTTATACTTATTTTTGGGAAACAAAATGGGCGATAGGGTAACGTGGGATGTCGTCGATATGTATATAAATACACAATATAGAACTGGTTGTTTCCGACAAAGATATTTAATACACAAATATTATATATGTACATAAGGGTTGCGTATATTTGTAAGACGCCTATTTTCCTTTGGGGGCAGACAGAGACCAAGAAACTCCATCCTGACACATTCCTTGAATACTTTAATGAGAGTGGAAGAAGCGTAAGTGGTTTTAGTTTTTAAACTTATTTTTTTTTTAATCTATAAGTCCATGACGCCTTTTAAAAAAGTACGTTATAGAAAAGTACGTTAGCGCCTTTTTGTAAAATCATATTCGTATGTGATTTTTGTTAACAACACCTTGCAAGAGACGAATTAGCTAATTTTATAATTTCGCATTTTTCTATGAAAAAAAAAACAAATATAAGGTCCATTAACATTCACTATATAAATTATATTATTATCAAGTCACTATCAAGGGTGACATTTTTAGGTCTAACTTGACATATCTTTTGAAATGTAATTTGTGTCAAACGGGTATAATTTATGTCAATGTGTAATAAGAGTCTGTCTACCCATGAGGCTTTGATGTTAGTAAATTTAAATTATAATTCTACGATATTATAAATGTAAGACAAAATTATTTGCTCGATGCTTAGTAATTAAGTTCTAAGCTTATAGAATCTTAGATCTATTTCGAAATTTCTGAAAGATAAAACGGTTTCGCCGGAGAATTCCCACACAAAGACGAATCTAGATTTTCGCTGACCCAAATTTCATATTTTCAAATCAAGCTAAGGACTTTTATAGTTATGACGATGTCTGTTTCCAGACATGTCGTAAAAACCGACAGAGGAATTGTGTCCATTCTTATATGAAAGAGCTGATTGTTTGTCACCATACAGTTTATCATCTGTGATGTGACATTCCCGCGAATATTTCCAAAGTGGGAACAGTGACAAGGCGCAAAAATTATGTAGAAAGAGCTTTATTATAGCCTTTCCATCCCATATCAGGCCTTTACTTCTTTATCAGATGATTCAAACAACATTCAGTGTCGTTACTGTTAACCTTTCATCTGCTGAGATACCAGACACAATAAATTACATTAATTACACAATAAAATGCATTGTGTCTGGTCGAGATCTGCGATCCAGCATCCGAAATTTTAAAGAGTTTTTACAACAGGAACATTCCCACTCTGATAACATGTACGGATACGGCACATCCCTGTTTATCATATCCATCTTAGGAGTTCGTTTTGAAAGCGGCTGCATTTTGTCTAATTATTTATAGCTACCCTGTCAGGAATTTCGCTTGAGTTCATATATGTATGTACGTAATCTCACCAAAAGGATTGAGGATCGCTATGTACAGTTGTACTATCATATAAAACCTCACCCAGGATTGCGATGTCGTACTCGTAAAAATGTGACACTGATTTATAAGTACTACAGCTGTAATTGCTGTTGGATGTCAAACAAATGATAATTTACGATATTTTGGCGAAACTCCTAAAGCGAACTGCACTATATTTTGCGACTTTATTTTCAGAGTTGATTTATGAAACTTGTTCCAACTAGAATAAGCGTCTGTTTCTAAACTAACATTTACGCAGCCGGAAATTAAATCCGGAACTGTATATTGTGTATATAGAAGCAGATGTATTGACAGCTGAGTAGTCATAGCAAGCAAACAAGAAACGATGTATTGAGAAACTAAAAGACAAACTTGATTCTTCGAAACTTCGTCCGTTGACGCCTGGTATTGAGTTACCAATGTTTGGATTCCATTTGAATATATTGAACAGGTGTTTGGACGCTCTTACAATAACACGCTTCTTCTTTGTATTTGCCCCTTTCTATTACTTCAGAGGCGACCCGAATCCCAAAGTTTTAATGCGAAAGGCTTGTACTTTCTTATTAAGTTGAAATCGTTTCAAATCTTTGGTTACCTACTGTTGCTATAACTTATGACTGTCTTTTTCTGTTTGAAAGTACCACGGCTCCTGTCTACATAGCTAATCTTACTATGCATACATACACAGGGCTATAGGGTTTGCTTTAAGATGTCTATCATCTATCATCAAGAGTGAAATAATAGTACTGACGGTACTCTTTATAAACATAACCAGATGTGAAAGTACGTATTTTATCTTAAATCAGTACGATAATGTCGAAGTGCCTGTCACATTTCTGTCTAGAAAGATTTAAAGTACATTTTGTTAATGGACTTGGACAGGAAACCCTCTCGTATCAAACATTATGAAAAGACATGATTTATGTGCAACATCAACTTTATCGCATAACAGCGATTAAGATAAAATAGCCGGGCTCTAACACCTACTGATACCAACTAAGTAATACGTCGATAAGGTTTTATCTAAAAAGCATGTGTCTGATATCATAACGAGCAGCGAGTAAATATTTGCTGAATGAATAATGAATATTCAAGATGTATTGACAGAATCCATAATAGGCTTCAATAATTCATGAGCAAGTAAATAAATGCTCTGTGGTTATTTTCAAAGGAAACGAAATTACAATACGAATTTTAGATGCGACTAAATATGCGATAAGAAGTGTTATGGTCACGTACATTTAGGATCGTAAACTGTTCATATGGTAATGCGAGGTTTACTAGCGGTAATACAAATCAAAATTCACCACGCCGTACTGAAACCAATTGTGTGGACTAGCCATAAAAGTATACAGGGTGTTAGTGACACCCTAACGAAAACTTTGAGGGATGATTCAGACCATAATTCTAAGTTATAATCAAGTGGAATTTTCCGTCGCAAAAGCATGGAACAGAAAATAATTGTAAAAGAAAAAACACTAAAATTTTCATGAATTTTGCGACGAAAAATTCCACTTGATATAAACTCAGTATCATGGTCTGAATCACGCCCCTTAGTATTCGTTACGATGTCACTATCACCCTGTAGGTATATAAATAGTTAAATATACAGTGGAAGACTAGCAACAGGTCGCTTATTCAGACAAGATACTTCCAGAGACGGACTAACATCATTGACCGTCTTAGGCCATGTAGTAGGTAGGTACTAGCTACCACCTTCTCAGATCATCTTTTTATTTAATGAGACATTTATGAGGGAATGAAAGATTATTATGAACGTAATGTGTATGAGGTGAAGTTTAGAAACGTGTCCTGAGGTGGTGTGAGAGGGAGAGGGAGGAAGGGGAAGGAAGATGGCGGCGGTTAGACATTTCAAGCGAGTATTCTGGAATAATTAAAAAAAGGAAAATATAAGAAAACGTTGAACATTACGTGTGATTTTATTTTTACTCCACCGCCCTACATTTATATCAATATGTAATATGAATTTGCACCGCCCGCGCAACGACGCAACTCCTGCGTCTCTCGTTCCATTATAACATTTTTACATGTCTCTTCACATAATAATACTACGTGAGAATAATACAAACTCATATAATTCGTGAAGACGTAAATACTGTAAGCTTTTGTGTACTGTGATTTACTGACGTTTCATGTTCTCTTTAGTATATTTTTACCATGATAGCTGCTCCTTATCTGGCCACCCTAGGACCGGGCCTATTTTGTCTTAAGGGAAATCCGCCTCGGGGCCTAACAAAAGGAAAAAAGGCGAAACTAGAGAAAATCTTCCGTAAACAAAAGCGTCTGCGAAAGATCCCGAAGTGTGGCTGTAAAACCTGCGATGATCTTTGTACACAAATAATCTCTTCCCAACAGTCATAAAATTACATCTCAATGATAAAGTGTCAATCTGATGACGTCACAAGCTACGAGTATGTACACTTGTTGCGTCCAACTCCAGACATTCATTGATAAGAGCAATTGCATCATACACAAAATACAAACATAACTACTACGAACCTAATTCACAATCTTAAGCAAAACTAGAATTATTTCTCCGTGATAACATAACATCATAGAAGGAAAGCTCGAAGGAAAGAGAGGAAGGGGAAGACCAAGAAGAGCTTTACATGGGACAGATTAAAGAAAAGGTTAACGTCGTATCTTATAGGGAAGTCAAGGAATTGGCCTTTGACAGACTGGAATGGAAAATGCTACACCGACAAGAGAGTGGCTCTTAAATTGATGATGATGAACATAAGATCAAGACTATATCCCAACTGGGGTAGTCAGAGGTACACCCATTGCAAAGAGAACTAAGTACCCACACTTCACGAAGCTTTGTTATACCAACCGTCCAACCACCAACCGTTTCTGTTCTGTTAGTGTTTCTGTGTGACATACTTACATCGTATTTTAAAAATCACTTTAACGCTTATCTCGGGGCCTCGATACAAAACTGTCGTAGGCTGGCGCCCTTCTTCACCCACGCTACCGTCCTCAACCTTAATATCTCTCCATCGGGTATTTATAGGAAATTTCTTACAAACAAACCGTTTCGCTATTATATTTAAAAGTCCTCTATTACACAATGGAATTGGAAAGTACGGAAGTACGCTGGTAAAAGGAAACCTTTCACTCCGTATTAGCTTGACCTCTGTTTCAAAGGAATATTGTTGAACGAATATCTGGAATAACGGCTTCAGTGGTCCAGTGGTTGAGCGTTGAACTCACGATCCGGAGGTCCCAGGTTCGAATCCCGGTGGGGAGATATCACAAAAATCACTTTGTGATCCCTAGTTTGGTTTGGACATTACAAGCTGATCACCTAATTGTCTGAAAGTAGTGCTTCAGAAGGCACCTTAAGTCCGGTCCCGGTTACTATTTACTGATGTAAGTGAGTAATCGTTACATGAGCCATATCAGGGGGCTTTGACACCAGGGTTCATGAGGCTGGTACTCCACCTCACAACCCACATGATAAGAAAATAATATCTGGAATGACTACTTTTTGTCTCATTGATATTTTTGCCTCAGCCTTTCAGTATTATGAATCGTATACATAAGGTCACGCATATTTCGGTAGGTAGATATAACGGAATTTCACTTACTAAGAGTACTCCCATAAATGAATTGCGTGACTTTATTACGTATGTTTGTATAATTGTCGCGGCTAGAACTCAGAATTGATCATTTCATAATTATGTTCGAAATGGTCATATTTGAATTGAAATATCATTAAACATTGACGTTCAAACGATATAGTCAGCTGAAGTTGGCTATTTCATGAAATATGACCGTTTCATGAAATGATCGAACACATCATGAAATGGTCAATTCTAAGATCTGGCCCCGACATAAATATTGTTGCGAAGGATGTGTGAAAGTATGACGTAACCAGCTCATCTTAACGTTAATTGTGTTTTTGATGATCCTTTAGTTTAGTGGGGTGTCATTCGTACTTCTCAAGAGCAACTAGAACAGTCGGCCTTGACAGTTTGAGGGTCAGAAACCGTCATTATGATTCATCCAATAGGCTTTAAAATTTACGTCACGGGTTACACACTCTCATGGGTAATATAATAATAAAATAAGTTAGATACGTGTTTAAATAAGTTAGGTACGTGGTTGGCGGGAGCAAGCACTGAAGTGGTTCCGAAGCACGGAAGGCACGTTAAGCCGTTGGTCGCGGCTACATTAGCAGTCGGTAATAACCATCAATCCGCACTGGGCCCGCGTAATGGTTTAAGGCCTGATATCCCTATCCATCCATAGGAAAGGTCCGTGCCCCAGCAGTGGGGACGTTAATGGGCTGGTGATGATGATGATGACGTGTTTAAATAAGTATGTAATTTGAGTTTGATAATGCACATGGTGAACATATTCGAATTTTGAATTATGTCTTCGAATGCAAAATTCAAAATTCGAATAATTATGTTCTATAAAAGTATATTATATAATAATATAATAAACTTTGATTACTTATTATTTTTTTTCTACTCCTCTACTTTAATCTGGCATTTAAATAACCAAAAAGTCTAATATAAGTACATACATAATTAAACTCTTTGAAAAAGTGTACGCTCTATGGCCTATAAAAGCATTGTTTACAAAGTGTAACTGTACTATAATGTCGCCAAAAAAGCATTGTTGTTGTTTTTTTTTTGACCTGGAAACTGGCACCTTTACTTTGTTTGGTGCCATAGATATACTATAAAAAAAAGTATACATTTGCCGCCATTTTCCCGCGCGTTGGAAAATAAATTGGAAAATTATTGTGTTTCGTTTAAAATTACGTCGTCGTAGAAAAAGTATTGTATGCAACGTTGTATAACTAGGTCAAAAAATGCTCGTGGCGTCTCTTATTGCGATGTTCGCCAAGGCTCACATCGCAACTCACGCCACTCGCATTTTTTGACCCTTCCTATACAACTGTTGCATAAAATACTATTATATTAATAATGATATAATAAACTTTTATTTTCGCCTATATGTCTTCGAATGCAAAATTCAAAATTCGAATATGTCTACCCCTCGCGGAGAGCGCCCCCGCTATCGTCCTGACTGACGTCACTGAACCTGAAGTTGCTCAACTTTACTATTACGCATACTCTATTTATATCGCATAGGTTACCTATACATGCCCAATAATGAACAATTCTACCGGTTTAGGCGTACGGCGTGAATTGTACACTATGCATCTATGTACGTATGATAAAATAATGTTATTTTCCTTTAAACAATTTTCTAATCTGTACGTAATTTCTAAGTATTAGCTCATGAAGGTAACGTTACATAAAGGGATATGAAATCACAGATCTTTTATCAAAACAACCTTGAATCCGTCACCTAGTGAATTAAATATGACATCTTAAAATAGTTACCACGACTTAACTCTCCTTTGATATGCCTCAATTTTAAAATAATACTATGAATCATTAGTCTATTTGTTGGTGTATGATTACTGTACGCATTTGGATAGATAAATCTACCCGAAATTGACGACGATAAAAACTATCAATTTGTGCCATTATGGAAATTTTTGAGCTAAACAAAAGTTTCTTTTTAAATAACCATCTGCTTCGAATGTCAAAGATGAAAGACGTTCTACTACATTATTATGCAATTTGTTCAGAAAATAAAAAATATGAAGATTCGAATGTCTTGACAAACGAATCAGCTCTTTTTACTACCTACGTACTATAAAATATCGACGTTTTAAAGATATCGTCACTGGAAAGGCAAAATTACGTAAGCGCCAAAAGTCCATTTTGAGAAATATCTATTTAAAGTCTTTTTGTATTTGAAGTTTTTTTTTGTAAGTGTTTTTGTATTTTGACGAAGCTTGTGCGGATTTTATTATGTATGAATTGAATATGCTTTCCCATATTTTATTTTTTTAATATGAATGTTGGTACTGACGAAGCCTGTGGTGGATTTACATTCTGTTTTTCATTAATAATATTATTGTTTCTAAATTCAGTAATATATATTTTTTTTATTTATTTAAAGTCTTTTTCGTCTTTTTATCATAACTTTTTATCCATTTGTCTAATTTAGATGACATCAACGGAAGAGTAAGTAATTTTTCATTTTCAATGTTTAGCCATACATAATTATAACACGGACTGCTATTTTAGGATATTTTGGCGTTTACGTAATTTTACTTTTCCAGTGACGATATTAAGTTGCACAGAACACGTGCGCAAAACGACACGTCTTTAGGTTCTAATTACTGCAGCGTTTATCTGATATACTGTAAGAGTAGTCGATAAACTGTATTAATTACACACGCGTTTTTCTTTTATTATATGGCTGACACGCTTTTGACAAACTTGTGCATGATGCGCTTGCTAACCTATGCATTTGAGAATTTGCATAATATACGCAAACTCTCGTGCTAAATAGCAGTGTATAGTACATAGCTTTATAATATATGTGCACCACAAATTTTAAATATTTGGACATCCCATGCCATGACCATTTAGTACAAGTTGTATTAGAGGGCAAAATAGATGGTAAAAGATGTAGAATTGTAGAGGAAGGTGTAGACGAAGTTAATAGGACCAGATGCCGAAAAGGCCGATGTGTCGACATACGGAGAGGTCAATAAACTTGCAAAAGATCGTCAAATCTGGAAGGAGCTCCGACAACAAGACTCTTAAATTTAGAGAGAGATATATACTATATGTGCACAATAAGTACAGCTTCCCGTTAATACTGGTTCAGGCTGTGACTTCAGTGTCAAAATCTATCACTAATTCTGTACCAATTTTGTCACAGACCAATATAATATTAACATATTCATTATTCATTTGTATTTATCATACATTAACTCATCATAAACTGCCTATATACGTCCCACTGCTGGGCACAGGCCTCCACTCAATCAACCGGAGGGGGTATGGAGCATACTCCACCAAGCAATAATATAATATTATTGCAAGGCAATTTTGTAATTAAATAAGACGTGAGTCCATTTTTCTTGATGCATGTTCTTGGTTCTTGTTGGTCTTACAGAAAGCTCTGAGGTGTGGGAACTTAGTTCATCTTGCAATGTACCTTTGACTACCTCAATTGGGATATAGTTGTGGGTTTATGTTATGTTCTTGTTTGTTGCATGCGAACTGAGAGTTCTAAAAATTGTGCAACTTCTACGTGTCGAGAAGAACGCGGCTTCGGTGCATCGTTCCAACTTCCAACGTTTTGACTTGTTTTAGAAACGCGTTCGTCGGCCGCCTGCAAACCGCTAGTGTGAGAGATGCCTAAAATATGCGACCAAAATGGCTAATCGTAGATTAGGTATAATTACCACCGTTGCTGCCGCGCACGTGTGAATAGCGCATCACTAAATAAGGATATACCTATTAGATATCATTATGGAGTGGCAAAGCTCATAGTAATATATTAGACATCGGCGAAAATAAATCTACCTACTTAGCACTACGTATTTCATCGATCATTTTTTACAAGTAATTAATGAGTGGCAGTACATTTTATATTCCTACATACATACATAAACTCACGCCCGTAATCCCTAATGGGGTGGGCAGAGCCACAAGTAATCAAAGACAACTTGCAGCCACTGTTGATACGAAGTCCAAAGATGGATATGATGAACCTTATGGTGATAAGGGATCAGCCTATCGCCCATAACATTAGTCCATCATGTTAGAGGACACAATCCCTCTGTCGGTATTTTATATTCCTGTTTTTTAGATAAATAAGTACTTTAAAACAAATATTTAAAATACGAAAATGTGTTCTTTGTAGTTTTGTATTGGAAGCACGTGAGAAGCGAGTGCAATTTCATTTTAGAAATTGAACCCTAGTGTAAAAGAGACTAGAGTTAGAAAACAAATAAATGCTTCTACCGAAAGAGTTCTCGAAATTCCTCAATGGACACTATAGCGACAATTTGAGCAAATAAGGCTTGTTTGAGATTGTTTATGAAACAATATAACGTACGCACGAATGACAGACACATTTAGTGTTATCTGAACAAATACATTAAAAACAGGTTGAAAATGATCATCTGTTTTAATTCTGAAGACCATATCAGTCTGATCAGTCATGATAACAAATTACAACTTATTATCAACGCCAACATTCTTTGTTCCTGAATCTGAACTTCACACGGTATTCACTACTTCCCAAGTATTTCAGTTCCCTTTTGTAACAATTCGTTTAGAGCTGATTTTTCAATAAACAGAAAGAATCGATAGAATAGCAAATTTACGAATGAAAAAATTCAAATTTGGAAGACTTTTTTCTGCGAACGGACGGACGATATCTGATTATTGTGTAATCGCCCCTAAGACAAAGGACATGTTGAATGGTTCGATAAGTATTCGATTTTAGAAAACTTCTTTTGTCTGCTACTTTAAGTTGGCAGTAATCAAACATTAAACCAAAAATCGGACTTGCAATTATTTGTTTACGAAACGAGAAAAGAAATAAAAGAAAACCTAAAATTGAAGTCCAATTTCCTGATTAAATTCTAAATTCTAAGTTGATTTCCCTCTGGG
The DNA here is from genome assembly GCF_024362695.1 of Pectinophora gossypiella. Taxonomy (NCBI): domain Eukaryota; kingdom Metazoa; phylum Arthropoda; class Insecta; order Lepidoptera; family Gelechiidae; genus Pectinophora; species Pectinophora gossypiella. The sequence goes on from NC_065419.1 coordinate 9,629,604, forward strand.
GCATTTAAAATGTAAACAGGTTGGTATTTTTTGTCAATTCCATAGACGCAATGAAAATAAATTAGCTTACAGTTTCTACCTACGGTCCTGAGTGAAATTTATTTATTATTTATTCAAAATACTCAATTATTTCCTTTATATACATAGGTAACAATATAAATAATAATATAATTGACACTTTTAATAATAATTGGTTTACTCCATCATACCCCTAGCATTATCCCGTTTTTCACAGGGTCCGCTTACCTAACCTGAAGATTTAATAGGTCCGGTTTTTTACAGAAGCGACTGCCTGTCTGAACTTCCAACCCGCGAAGGGATAATACAGGTTAGGTTGTCACATACCTCCGAAAATGTATTTCTCGGGAATGTAGGTTTCCTCACGATGTTTTTCTTCATCGCTGAGCGTTTCATCACTTATGATACATGAATTCAAAAACAAATTCTACAATCATTGGTTTGGTGTTGGATTCGAACCTGCGACCTCAAAGTGAGAGGCAAGCGTCCTACCAACTGGGCTACCTCGGCTAATTAATGGTTTACTCCAAAACATTATAAAGGTCATTCTTCGGCCGTGTTCCTTACTCATTAAAACTCTCCACAAGTTCCTTTTTGATAGTACGTAAATTAGAATGCAATGTTTCAAGTATAAGTAATGGGGAAATCGCGCGAGCTGAATGACAATCAGGTTCAGGACTTCGATACTATAATGGAACACGTCTCGGGAGTACTGGAGGTCGAAGGCTGAAACATCCGTGTCAGAGAGCCGCATTTGACGAGGAAGAAGTATAAAAAAGGAAAATACTTCCTATATAATTTAGTGACCGATCCGATCGTAATAAAATGTCAGATTACGTTAGAATATCAATCCAGTCAACTCGAATTATGGCTTTGACAACGAGTCTGAATTTATACGGAAATTATATTCAATATATTTTTTTAAAGAACGTCTTGGGGCCTGTGCCGAGGCTTTTGTTGCGGCTACTTTTCCTCGGCTATACACTTAGTGAAAAGCTGAAGTAGTTTTTGGCGGATAAGACAATAAATATATTTATGTGAAAATAGACGATTCAAAGTGTAGTAACTACGTTAACTAAAGAATAATAAAGATATTTTTCAGTATGAGTCTCCGAACATCAATTCTCGTTACGGCGAGTGGCTTTATAATGTACACGGCTATATACTTACTGCATAGCCTATTTTTAAAGATACGCGGGTATAACTAACTATTCAATTGACGATCTATGTATTAAAGCATTTATGGAGACATGTACGTTTTGATGGTGGACAAATAGAAAGAAAAAATTCAGTTATTTGAATTCAGAATTATACTACGTATCGAACGGCAACTCTCCGCTCCCCATTGTTGGCTGAGCTAGGTGTACCTCACCAAATCCTCGGTCTTTAGTATTCAATCGTATGGGCGTCAGACGTCACACACACAGATGCACGTGTACGATAACGTCAATGTGTAGTGTCTGTGTAAAACGACATGTTTTGTACGAAGTCTCTGGGGTGTGATCTAAGGACAGGTTCTGACAACAAGATTTTGTCTGTCAGTGTAGATAATTTGAACAAATCTTTTAATAAACTACTCAGGGGTCATAGTGGTAATTTATAAAGTTCAGTAGTTTACTGGTTAAAACTGGAAATAACTTATTACAAGCAGTTTACTTCAGATTAATTAATGGCGAATTGACAAATCATTAGTTGCGTAATTTGTCATTGATTAGACAATCGCGATGCATAAATTTTGCGACAGAGAGACAGACCGAAAACTAGTTTGGTTATTAGTATTCAATAAATTCTATCTAATCTGTATGGACTCAAAGATTACAGGTATTTTATTAAAAACAAAGTATATTTTTCCTCTTCCAAATTACGATCAGAATATTGGAAATATTTTTTCCTAGAAGGCATTTTTTTCTAAATATGTCCTCTTTCCTGGGGCCAAATAGCAAATGATTACGACAAACGACAGTAAGAGTGTTAAAGATATATGGGATTGACGTGTTACCGTATGACACTGTGCTTTTCGAAATAGTTTGCAAAAATAACATATGACTTGGCTGTAGGGCTATGATCCCTTTGCCTGTCCTACGGACAAAATAAACAAAAAAAAATTGCAACTTAACTAAACTTTCGTAAAATCGCTTTTCTGGTTCAGGCCAGTTCAGGCTTGATTGAGTAGCTCACTTGTCTCTGTATACTTGTCTAGTGACGTTAAACCTCCGAGCGATCACTTTACACGACAAACAACAGCACATACTCAATCAAAATGTATTTCTTTGGCTTCCGAGTAAATTGAGACGCGAGAAATAGAAGTATAGTGCAACTTATGTTAGTCAAAGTATAAAGTTTAGGGTTGTAGTCGGTTATTGAAACGTGTCATTATAATTTTACCTAAAGAAGAATATAAAAAATATCATTGCATTAAAAACTTCGACAACACACTTTCTGTTCTTCTCTCGTCTCAAAAAATCTAAATCAAAAATGTGTGGGTGTCAGCCGCCAAAGTCCCCTAACAGGACTCATATAACGACTACGTACTTACTTAAGTAAATAGTAACCTGGACGCCGGCTTAACGTGCCCTGCGAAGCACAAATCTTACTTTCGCACAATCGGGTGATTATTCTGCAATGTCCTAACCCAACTAGGGATTACAAGTCAAACGCATGTTTGTGGTAAGTCCCCGGAACCTCCGGATATTAAGAGCAACCACTGGACTCGACCACAGAGACCGTTAACTATCTATTGATGGAGTTGGTCAAACGTGAATCTATGAATATACGAAAAAAAAAACTCTTGTCACATCCTCGGTGGGTGCTGGCTGACCCAGTTTGAAGTAAGCAGTGAACCAAGACAAGTTCGATTTAATTGATCAATAGTGATGCAACAACCAAACAAGATAAGAAGTTCTACTGAAAATTCAAGGCCACTTGTAAAAAAAACGCCAACCACACAACCGCAATACCAACGTAAAAAAGTCCGATATTTATTGTACCTACGCGAAATGCCTCTCAATCTATATCAAATCAAATCAAAATCATTTATTCAACGTAATTATCATGGATAAACTTGTTGTAGGTCAATTTAACATTTTTGAATCTACGTCATTTTGCAAGGTGTTATGGCTGAAGAGAAGAAATGTCAAGAAACTGCAACAGCAACACATCTTTTAAATTAATGTAGGTGGTTAATAACAAACGGAACATATTTAACATATTCAGTTTTTCATTTAATTAAGTGTAATTTGTCAAAAGAAACCATCATCAGGTAAGAACATAGAGCTGATAGAGCAACACGGACCTCCGAGGACCGGAGAAGAATGATCGGGCAGTTCTTAATGTATACATCGGGGATAGAATCTCAATAGTTTCTTCGAGTTTACGGTAATCCCTGACTTTATCATTCGTCACTCTTTATCTATAGATCAGATCAGGTATGTCGTGTCTTCCGGATGTGATAGGCCTTGAGGATAATGTGAAAGCTTGTTGTCACGTCTACCAGCTTAGTTTTTGATCGCTTCTGTCGGATGGCCTTTTCGGATTATGCTGGGATTTACTCCAAAATAGAAATACATACATACATACATAAACTCACGCCCGTAATCCCTAATGGGGTGGGCAGAGCCACAAGTAATGAAAAAAAAAAAAAAAAAAAAAAACCAAAATAGAAATACCTCATTTTAAACACACGGTAAACGTGTTTTTGGGCCTAAGAAGAAACTTAGAGACATTTAGACAGGCCACTGCGTCTACAAAGTTTAAAACAACTTTATATTTTTATGGGAATCAAAAGGACATTTTCAAGTCCTTGGTAAAAAAAAAAATGTCATATGCCAAATTTGACTGCATTAAAACAGGTAAAACAAAACAATATTAGCTAACCGAGTACGTTTATTATGCGCATACGCAAGAAGGCAACGTCTGGGACCAAGCAGCTTGGAGTGATCTCATCGATACGACAAAAATGCAAACGTTCGATTCTAAACAAATATTATGGTCGCTACTAGCGTTGGATAATATGCCTTTGTTTTGTACGTCGTAGGTACCTACTATAAGATCATACAATAATTATATTCACGCTCACAATTCCCAAACGGGTAGAGCCAGAAGTTGTCAGAAGGCAAGATACAGCTACTTACTTTTGATACAGAAACTGTAGATATCCTAAGATACCAGGATGTTTTAAAGAAAGGTCAGGTTAAGAGTACTAGAGTGGAAGAAACAAAAGTGGTGTATCTCTGCCTACCCCACCAGGAAACGAGTGATCTTATGTATAAAAAAGATCCTAAATAAATATTTTATCTATCTATCTATCCTAAGATAAATTATAATGGACCAAGTCGTTAGCCAGAATTATCATCTTTAAAGCGTCCTTCAACTTCATGTTAGACATTAACGGCCACCGTGGTCCAGTGGTTGAGCGTTGGGTTCACGATCCTGAGGCCCTGGGTACGAATCCGTTGGGACATATCACAAAAATCACTTTGTGATCCCTAGTTTGGTTAGGACATTTCAGGCTGATCAGCCGTTGGTCCCGGTTACTACCTCTACTTACTGATGTAAGTAAGTAGTCGTTACATGAGCCATGTCAGGGGCCTTTGGCACCAGGTTTGATGACGTTGGTAAATCACCTCACATCCCAAACGATAGAAGATGTTAGATATTAGTAAAAAAACTAAGTTTCAGTTTTGTCCAAACAATTTCCAAATAGAAAAAAAAACATGACACAAAAATAGGTGTCATCGCTGTAAACCCAGGAGAAATCTTGTAGTTATAAACGTCTTTCTTTCACAATCTAGGACAAAGAAAAAATCTAGGCTATTCATCACCCCTGGTGACTGAGATCACGTACCGTAATAAAGGACGTACAAAATTACAAATATACTCTTTGTTACATCGTAGGGACTCGGTTTCGAATCCCAACTTGGGTTCTAAACCACAGAATTTGACTATATGAGTATGAATTCATGTTTGGATCACAGATAATTAATATCAAATGTGAGTTCCAGGATATTTGCCGTTTAATGGCAATATGCTTGCTGCCTATTACACGGCACTTGAAAATAGCTGGCGAGGAGAGAGTACATACCTAGAGGATACATATCATTACGTTGTGTTATGATGATCTAAGCTTCTGGTTACATCACTTTGGCCATTATCGCGAAAATATGATCTGATGCATACATAATAATATAACGATTTCATTTACATTTGTATTTGCAAAATCATGATTACAAACGTCGACTAGATGAAACGCAAGAGTTTATTAGCTTACAGTCGTAAACCACAACTGTAATTATGGTTAATTTTAGATCTAGATCAATTAAATGGTGTTGTGTACGGCGCCTGAGCGACGCAAAGAGAATTCTATAGCGCACGATTCTTATGAACATGTACATTTTTATAATGCAATTGGAATAAATATCTGTTATTTACCCGTGCGTTTATCCTTGATAATTATCTAGTTTTATGTATAGTATCTGTATTATTCCTTCTTCACCTATGTGGCATATTGTCACTTACATATATTTTGATCGCAATATTTATAAACTTTTAAATCAATCAATCAATAATACTTTATTGCACAACGACATTACAAAGGACATAAACATAGGAATAAAAATAAGCACAATAGGCAGCCTTATTACTAAACAGCAATTATTATTATTGCAGCAGCAAACTTTTGTGGTCCAGTACTTGAGCGTTGGGCTCATGATCCGGAGGTCCCGCGTTCGAATCCCGGTGGAGACATCACAAAAATCATTGTGATCCCTAGTTTGGTTAGGACATTACAAGATTCGTGCTTCAGAAGACAAACTAAGTCGTTGGTCCCCGGTCACGACTTACTGGGGGGTTAAAAAGGCGACATCAAAGCAATTCATCTAAGAAAGCAATATTGCAATTTGACATTTAGGTAATTGCGCATATAAAAATAAGTGCGCAATGCAAACAAATGTCAAATAGCAATATTGCTTTCTTAGATAAAATGCTTTGATGTCGCCATTTCAACCCCCTGATGTAAGCAAGCTGGGGCTTTGAGCGGCTCAATAATAACCCTGACATCAGGGTTGGCGAGGTTGGTAATCCACTATACAACCCACACGAGAGAAGCTATTTTCTTTGCTTTGGAAGGCAGTGATGAAGTAAACGTGACATGTGTTTTCTGATGCGTAAGAGGTGACACGAGTTGAATAGAGCGGAACAACGTGCAAAGATCACTACGCTTGAGTTGTGGAAATTCTAATTGCATATTCATATTATTCATAGGCTTTGCCATCAGGCGATTTAAACAGAGGCACCTTTGCCTATGCAGTCATGACTGTATGAGCCAAATTGAGAGCGTTATTTCTGTCTTGTTTTCTGCGTTTGGAGCACGTAAACTCAAGCCTATATCCCAATTGTCATAGTCAGAGGTACATCCATCAAAGATGAACTAAGTACCTACACTTCACCGAGCTTTCTGTTACACCTTTTGTGTTAGGGGTGTGCTTTATGTTGATAAGCGTGAGCTTATGCTGTGTTAGATGATGCAGGTGGTTTGGACACGTAGAACCGATGAAGGATAATAGGATGACGAAGGTGGTATAGGTTGAAGGTGGTATATATCGAAGGTGGATTAAGGTCGTAAGGCCCAGATGCCTTTTAAAATCCAAATTCCATTGTTTAACTATTGTGTCTGGAAATCCGGGCGTTACGAGGATAATTATATCGGCGTGCGTGTATGGAAACAATTGATGTATGTGGAGGAAGCAAGAGATGTCAGGATCGAAGCAATTGGAATTCTATAGTCTCTGCTTACCCCGGTGGGAACCCCTTTAGTTAATGTATGTAGATGTTGGAGCACATATAAAAACCGAATGTAGGTACTTACTGCATTGTTACCAAAAAAAGGAGATAGTACGATCAAATTTCACAATTTGTTGTTGTGAGTTAGGTGTCGCGGGAACAAGCGAGGTAGAGATAGTACATTCGAATACGAACAGACGTATCTGTAGCAGTAGTGCTAGGTCACACGTACCTGAAAAGATAAAAAAGTATGTTACAGGAAAAACTAGCTCATATACAGTTACGCTTTAACTAACAAGCGTAGTTAACAAAGCGAAAAACACGACGAAGATGCACTATTTTAAGTAAATGTACAAAACTGTATTATTTTACGGAACAAGGAAAGAATAATGGTGCTAATTCTTGTAGACACCGAATAGGAAAGGGACGGATGATTGACAGCTGTTAATTTTAAAAAGAATGATTGAATGAATGATCAAATATCTCGCTGCGAAGCAAACCGTTTGGCGTGTTCTGCTTAATTCTGTCCGGTTATTACCTAATGTAAATTTTTTAAAGGGTTGTTTTAGATTTGTGCCTGAAATTTACGTGTGTTCCATAAATTATATGCATGTCGATTACTCGTCCCTTTCCTTTTCGGTGTACAAGAAAATGACAGGTATAACTTAAAATTAGACGGTGTCTACGGGAATTAGCATTTATATATAATACTTAATTCACATTTAAATAACGAAGTGAAATACGAATCCGTCCCCCTAATTTCTAAAATATCCAAGTCATTGGCAAAACAAAAATATTTCCAGTAGACGGAAACTGACTCAAACGCATGACAGATATTGCTTCTAGTTTCTCGCATACAAACGTAATGTATGACAATAACTCTCTTTTTAGATATTACCTAGACTTGATATGGCAGATCATAAGTATCAACAGTAAAAAATGCTTGTTGCTAGCAACACAAGTTTTAAAAAATCTATATAATTTAGAATATTTTTATATGGCAATATTAGACGCTTCCCGCGAAAGTGTAAAAATTGTATAAAATATATAAATAGTGACAAGGAACAATCTGTTGTTTGCATTTGGAATAGAATCTTCTTCCTTATTACACCCAACAGTCCACACAAGAAGATACGAACAATAAAAATAGGTTTTCAGATCTCTAGTTGTCGCAGACCCCAAAGCGTCGCGGTGTGAGCCGCGCAAAGAAAGCACACAATCCCTCTGTCGGTTTTTACGACAAATCCGGGAAGATAAGCAGCTGAACGCTGCATTCACCATCATACTACTTTCCGCTGGTATTAAATAAAACACTACTTACTCCCAGCAAATTAAGATGGAAAATAGAACGTAAAGTAAATTTAGAACAGTCTTAATTGATAATTAAGAATAACTTAAGGATATTCTTTTCTTGGAAACTTATAATGGTTTTCCTTTGAAGCCTGAAGATATATTTAAGAAAATATTAAGAAAGTTAACATAAAGAATTTCCCTATAAATAGGAAAAGAAATTATTTTATATATTTTTCTAGGTACTTGTAACTACTTAGTGGTAGAAAACTTATCAAGTATAATTAAAAATATAAGTCTATTTTCGTAATTGTTATTAGAAAGGCACAAATAGAATCTCGTTAAGATTTTAGTGTCGAATCCGTCCACATTATGACGAGAAGCTTTGACATCAAAGCACCTCATTAAAACGACTCTACTTCTTTAGTCGAAGTCTCTTATAGACAATCCAATAGGTATTCCCCCAGTCAATATTCTCCAATTAAGTCTAAATGTATCTCCAATACTCGTACTGTCTGAAGACTTTCCGCAGCTGTCATTGAGTTAAGAGCAGAAATTACTTTATTGTATACAATTGAGCAGAAGGTGGAGAAAGAAACCGTCTTTGATCAGATAAAACCAACAGGACACTCTCAGGCCTGTGGTCGTATTTTTTTGTGTCGCAAGAGAACCCTCATCGTTTTCCATTTTCCGGTCAAGTAGTTAAAAGCCGTTTGATTTAAACCTACAATAAGCCCCTTCAAAAAATATCTGAAAAAAGAAACTCCAATAAATGATTTCTAAATATGCTTAATTTAAAGAACACAAGTTTACTTTTTCCAAAGAATGTTTCCAAGGAACGGAGATTTAATTTCATATTTCACCGAACATTTAATTTTAGACCGACTTTTTTATGTGTGGAAATAAGGACATCAAACAGTGGAAAGTTCAATAAAGGACAAGGAGCCTTGTTATTGCGCGTCCTAATGATCTGTGAAAATATCAAGGCCTTAGACAGCCTAAAGGCATAAATAAAGAATAATACTACGTATAGCTCTAGGAGGAGCTCGGTGGCGCAGCGGTAAACGCGCTCGGTCTGCGATTGTTGAAGTTAAGCAACTTTCGCAATGGCCGGTCATTGGATGGGTGACCACAAAAAAAAGTTTTCATCTCGAGCTCTTCCGTGCTTCGGAAGGCACGTTAAGCCGTTGGTCCCGGCTGCATTAGCAGTCGTTAATAACCATCAATACGCACTAGACCCGCGTGATGGTTTAAAGCCTGATCTCCCTATCCATCCATAGGGAAGGCCCGTGCCCCAGCAGTGGGGACGTTAACGGGCTGATGATGATGATGATGATGAGTAAATCAGGCTTAAGTCAGGGTGCTCACGCTAGTCTACTAAAACAGGAGTACTTAGTTCATCATGCGATGGCTGTGCTTCTGAGTACGTAATTGGGATTAGGATATAGTCAGGAGCGTATGGTATTATCTTTTTGTTTTTGCAATCTCTTATAAGGTATTAAACATTACCTTAATATTATGGTCACGTTTAAGGTACGTTAGTAGGTGTCGCGTCAGTATTTGCATTTTAATGAAACGAAAAACGTTTTGGTTTCATTTTAATTTATGCTACACCTTTGTCAAAGGATTTGCGTAGGTAGACTTCAGCTGAATATTCTGGTTAACTTTCGCTCATCTAAAATATAACATGTTTTCGAGCAAGATCCACCCTCACTTCACGGCAACCGCGCCGCGCGCTGCGCCAAATATATCGAGGGCTTCGTTCGACCAATAGCCGTTCGACGTCTATCTACGTAGATGCAAAATATTTCTAACCACACACACCGAAGTGCACATCGAATTATCGTTACAATTTACAATAAAACCCCCCGCTCCGGGTCTTACTTGGCTCAGAGGTTGTCCGTGGCAATCCAGCGCGGTAACGCTGCTAGTGTCATGGGCACTTTTGGGCCGGGTTTGACACGGAGTGGGTTCTAGGTTAAATAATTTTAAGTTAGGTTATATGACATTTACAATTGTATTTTTTATGAAACATGCCCGGCCCTATTTACTTAAGTATATAATAGTAAATATATTTAACGGGTAGATATCTGATTATATGTTAAATAAGGTAAAAACATTTATTAATTTTGTTTGTCTGACGTAAAATCATTGATATATTATATTTTTTTAAGTTTTTGTAATTTACATCGGAAACGTTGTGTAGACGCAGTATTCAAATTATCTCTCTCTTATACATACCGTACTTTGTACTTTTATTGTTTTATAGCATTAATAAAAAAAACCTAAACTCTATTTCTTTACGTATTATAACAATTACGTAAGACAGACTATATTAGAACTCTATTTAGGTACATTGCGGCTTACTCTTCATCTCCTTTATTACCTATCGATTTTCTAAATTTCTAGTTTCAAAAGCATATACTTTACACAGTTATAAGTATAGTCAAGTCTTTATTCGCTTTTATAAATAATGTATTATTTTAACTACTTAATAAGTAATATTCTTTAGTCGTAGCCGTATTATTTATTAAGTATTATAACAAGTTGACGTATACTCAATTACTCATAAACGTATAAGTAAGTAATCTATTCAATTTGTTAGCGAGTCAGACACTATTTATTATTAAAATAAAAAATCACAGAACATAAAAAAATATTATTATTATTGTCGATAAATTCAATGTCAATACTTTATATTTCAATATTAAGGTTTGCGTCGTTTGAAATTATTATTACCTATTTATTATATAATAAAAAAAAAACAAACAAAAGACGTAATGAAACTCATCTAAACACGGAAGAGACTTTACTCTTTAGACTGAACAGTCGTTTAGAAAATATAACCACAAGCGTATAATTTCAACGACCAGTATAACATTTCCATTATTTAACCGCCATTTAGTCTGGGATCTTATTCATATACCTACTATCCAGAGATCAATAGGCTATGCTGATGATTTCAGTCAAATACCGCAAAGATATAAATGTCAAGAAAATTCCGTAACCGGATGAATCAGTCTGTATTATGAAAATGGTTCCATTCATTCGTTAAAGATTGACCTATTAAGACCTAATAAAGATATCATTGATATAACTACGGCTAATGTTATGTTAGGTAATTAATCCAATATCCAGAGATATGAAGCAACAAGGATGATTTTATCCACACACAAGGAATTATTATAATATGTCGACATCGTCATAGATTATGTCGAAAATTTCTAGAAACTGTAATCGTAATGAATAGGTGTTTGCGCAGAAGACATCAATCTTATTCTTTTAACGATTTTTATTTATTTATTATGGTGCATCAACTGCTCTGCATAACATATACAAACACACAAAACAACATACACATAGAAAAGTTCCGATACGCCTGCCAATTATAGACGCACACAACATTGACCAAAATAATAATAAAAAGTAAAAACTGAAGATAATAAATTAAAAAGAATAATTGAAAATAAATTTCGAAAGAATAAATCATGTAAACTTTCTTTAAATAATATTTAAATGGCATGAAGAAAAAAGAAAATGAAAACTATTGCAAAATAAAACTTTTGCCTGCGATTAATTTATTAGCATCGTTCCGTCGATTTTGAAAACATTACATTAGTTCTGTCTTAAAAACAATTATGAAAAAAATTAAAGGTCAAAATCTAACTTCATTCTTTGTTATAATCCTGAAGGTTGACAAACGAAAGCATCTCTATCAAACTCGGAATTTAACTGCATCGTAGATCATATTACAATCGCGGATCATGAGCCTAAAACAAATATCGCACATCTAGTTCTTAAAAGTCATAAATGTCAAAAAAACTGAAATTGAGTTAACTTAGTAATTAACGTAGATATGGTAAAACAAAAATCGTTAAAGCGCTCTACTGTAAAATTTTAAAAATTACATTTATAACCTTAAAGAACTAGATGTGCGATATCCAGAAATGGATCACAATAAAACGAACCATAATATTGAAACCCAACAAAAAGCTGAAACGGACGTAAAGCAGCATAAGGAGCAGCAGCATCCAGACTTATACAACAACAACAAGCAATAAACATAATTTTAAATTTTCCAACATTCACGTGATCGTTTCACGTGACGTTTGGATGAATGCCAAAGATTCCAATTTTAAAACGATTCATCTTTTTGTAAACACAATTGTTGGAATTCAAACCAAATGAAGAATTATAAAAAAAGTACTCTTTATTGTGAATAAATAACACCGCAACATGATGCAAGAATTCGTTTGAACAGCTATATTACATGGCACCTATTTGAATGTTTATGCACGATAGTCATATTTTAAAAATAAACAACTGCATAGCTTGCCAAAGGCAAAGTCGATAGTAATTTCAGCGAGAGTACAAATCGGTATATATAAATGACGGATATAGAAAGTCGAGACAGGAATGCATAGATGGCGAATTCGTAACACTTAGCACATAGCTCTTTGCCAAGCCAGTCATATAAAGTTTGATAAGTACATAAGCAACGTCAATTCATTTTATATTTTGAAGAATCAGTATTCCAGTTAGAATCGAAAATTATTTTCTAATAAGCCGATACCCTTAGCCGAGACGAGCTCTGACCTGGTGTGCGCGTGTAAAACGCAAAAGGCGGGGCGGCCCAGAGACCTGGCGACGCTCGGTTGACCGAGAGGTGAAAACTCGCACAAACTGGGCGCATGCTACAGAGGCTGCAAAAGATCGCGAGGACTGGAAATCTGTTATTCGAGCCCAACAGGGGATATAGGGATTAGAACAAGAATTAGCTAATATTTGACTTGGCGTTTAAGACAAGAGAGGATATATGTAAGCATAAAACTCGATGTAATTGCAAAGTTTGAAAATGCTAACAACCAAGCCGAAATTCGTAGACTGTGAACACTAACGTGTATACATTTTTGTCTTTACTTTTTAATTCCCTTGGTAGAAGAATCTCAATAATTTTGAATTGACCAAGGGTTCATCAAACCTAAAATAAATTCATACATTATTGCTGAAACACAAGTAGGTAATTAAAATATTCACTGTTGGTTACATTATAAATATTTATACAACAGTACCCTATGTTGTATGAGTACAAGACCTAAGTTATAGCTTCTTCTTCTTGGCACTATGTTTATGGTATGCCAAAGTCCTAAAATTTTAATTGTTCCTGAAATTAATCACAGTAATGAAACGGTCCACGCGTTCGTATCACATCACTGCCGGTGTTTATGTCTGTCGTGACCTTGTGACGATTTTATTTACAACGTATCACTGCACACGATACGCCCTGGCAGTTGTAGGAAGCAATTGTATTGTTTATCAACAAAATAAACCGAAACAAGGTTATCACTTCACTATCACCCCGCTATCTAACTGCTAATTACTAAGATAACAGCTCCAACGTAATCCGAGTATCGGAGTTGATTCGTATGTCTTGACACAATAAGAATCGGTTTTGCTGATAGGATAGTTTCGTATGATAAACAGTCTAAGAATGATAAAGACACTCATAAAGAATAGAGCAAAACATACATAATATAAACTCAAGGCCGTAATGCCCAATGGGGTGTTTCAAGTAATCAAAGACAACTTGAAGCCACCTCGATACGAAAGTCTTATGACGGAAATGATAACTCTTTACTGACAAGGGATCAGCCTATCGCCCATAATAATTGCCTATCATGTTAAAGGTTATTCCTCTGTCGTGTCGGATAGTTGAGTAATGTTGTAGCAAAAAATCTGGAAACCGGATGATGATGCGATATTATTATGTAGTATGACGCTTATCATGACGTTGATGGTATCTTGTTAGCTGTCTTTAGGGTCATAACTGGTTACGATAGTTAAATGGTTGCTTACAAAACGCTATTATGAAATCAAGTACAACTCCATCCAAACGTAACGGTCATGTTCCCTGACCGGACAACTATTCAGTACTTACAAAAAGTTTGTTTTTTTGTTTTCCATTTTACCTTTCTTTGTAAACGAATTATTTTACGGTTGGATACTCCCTGACTACTTTAATTTGTTTACATTCAAATAAATATTACGTTTTACTTGCAACCACGAAAATAGAAGGTAATTAATTAGTAGATTTATTTTAATACACAAACAATACTAGATTTGTTGTTTGTAATAATGAGGGTAAGGTTAGAAAAACACTTCTTAATAAAACATAGATAGTAAAACAAGATTAGAGCGTAGGAGATACTTCGTAAAGGCGTCCTTATTACTTATAATCTCTGAGACTCATGGTGGCACGGCAGAAGAGAAATATTCCCCGGCCGAACCGCTTATAGGTAACATTCATTTTCTTTCAGTGCTTTGATGTACTATTTTTTTCTTGGTGTTCACGTGAAAGTAGAGATCATGTAGACTTTATTGAGATAATTAGAAAATGCGTATTGAATAGTGGCCCGGCCAGGAAGCATCACACAAAACCTGTCCACCTATTTCTATATGACACATGACAAATAGTACTCCATGTGAGCAGCGTTGTTTGTTTAATTATCGAAATGTGATATTGAAGTCCAATTATCGCTTTGATGTGAAAAGATCCCAACCCACGTATTTTGTTCGCGTATACTCCGTCCTATCATAACAGATTCCGTGTTCTGTAAATTTTGTTATCTCAAACTGCCACTGTTAAAATCACAGGAAAGGTTTTTTCATTACGACCTTTACAAGAATTATGTTATCAATCGCTATGTCTAAATTATTATTTGGAAAATTTTTCTTTACCACAAACCAACAACTCCGCGGGATTAGCCTGATTCTATCCCTGACTCTGACTATATCCCTAATGGGATAGTCAAGAGATCTGATACAACCATGGAAAGATGAACTAAGTACCCACACCTCACCGAGCTTTCTATTAAAGTTACAGACGTGACAGATGGTGAGCCGTATCGCCGTCTGCAATGGTGACGCCAGGCATGTCAGTGCAAACTATACTTAGATAAAACTCATTGGTGTAAGTCCGGTACGGGGATTCTATCCTGTGATTGGTTGAAACTGACAACTTCTGCAAATTCATTTAAATTTTAGCCAATTGAGGATAGGATTCTATCCGTCTAGATAGAAACGGAGTTTACACGAACACCCAACAGCTTATACATTCTGACCGTGATCCACGATGTTATTTGAAAGTTGTCTCGTCTGTGTTGAATTTCTTATACTTTAATTAAAAGTTTGCTTTTAGTCTTGTTGATCCGTTTTTGTGTTAGTTTGCAAACGAGGACGTGCTCCAGAGTTCAACTTTAGATGTCAATTTTCAAATGTACGAAATACAGAAATGATTCAGTCAAACGTTGTTGTTGACTTGTGCAACTTGTACAGAAACAATTTTGCGCTGCGCTTGTTAATTGTTGCAATGTTAATTAGAGCTAAATTACGATGACACACTGAATTGTATAGGTTTTGTTACAATTCGCTATGTTAGTACCAGTCAATACAGAAGAGAAAAATGTTTTGTATGTTTGGTTTTATACATTTAGTTCGCTGCCTTCCAAAGGTTGAAATTTCTCGAATAATTTTAGCAAGCAAACATATTTTACATACCCAAGTAGTTACTTGTTTGAAGGGATTATGTTTGTTTCTATTACAATTTGTGTCCGAAATACCTTGTTTGTGGAGGCTACGGAGAATATCCTTTGTTACAATTATATTATAGGTGTATGTTGTTTTATAAGGTAGATCAGTTTGGATTCCTGGTAACACATCTGAGGCATAAAGAAGGTCGTTTCCCGGCTATTGGCTATCATGTTAGATGTGATTCCAGCAGAAACATTGCGAATAAGAAATGGAATTGAAAAGTTACGGCGCTGAAGTACGAAAGCGTTGCGAATATTAAATCTATAAATAATCTGACGTGGTTCAAATTTAAGTTTACAATTAGTTTGTTTTCAGGCATTCTTACGTCATATTTTTTTAAACTAAAGACGTACTTACCCGATTTAATTGCAATTTTAAATACGATCGAACGAAAACTTCTACGCGTCAGTGTACCTTCTTCTATATCTACTATATCTATACTAAAAGAATACTAGAACTTACATTACCTATATTAAAATGATATCATTTGTAAGAAACAGCAGGGCTTAACGGACATGTTTGCCTTTGCCATCATCACTTTTTTCTAAACTTTTTTTCCATTACTTAGGCAAGAATTTAAAAATAAGAATGCTTTATGCGCAATGATATATAACCCATGCTATTTTTTGTATTTTAATTTTATCGGCATTATATTTAGGTTGTTTATCATCTATGCTGTAAAACAGTAAAATTGCGAACCGATTGCGATACAAAGTGGTTGTTGTACAGAACGGTTTAATTGACTTGTTCATTTCTTTGTTGTGTTGATTTGATGTTTAAGTTCTCTGTAAATTAGAATCAATTTTTCTAAATTGTAGGCCTAGATGAATGCAAACCTCGGTTTCAGACATTGTATGAGAGGATTATGGCCGATAGCGAAAAGCGCTGAAAATCAGTGTCGAGAACATTGAAGAAGTGTTGGCACACTATTATTCATTTCCGGACACATGTATTGAGCCACCGTGTTGTTGTAATATTTAACCTCTTGCGGCCGAGATTTCCGGACACAATAGTTAAACAATGGGGTTTGGATTTTAAAAGGACATTTGCTCTTACGACTTTAAAAGGACTCATAAAAAATGTTTGGTTGAACAAAAAAAAAATGTATGCAGATTTGAAGCTGGCTTATTCAAAATTAATTCCAATACCGTGTTGTTTCCAATTTGAATTCAGAATATTGAAAAACAAAGGAAGCTAAGCGGTGAGTATTTGAGTATTCTTCTGAAAAAAATAAGAGATTACAAAGTTTAAATTAAAGAACTTTCACTCGATATTTTAAGGTCATTTTGCAGTAAAGGCTCCCTTTAAACATTATAACCCATGTGTCCGGGAGTACACTCCCGAAGCATAGAATAAGGAATAATACGTGTAAGTATAAATTCAGTGGCTGGACTCCAAAGATGAGAAAAAAGAAGTAGGGTACGTATTAGACTTATTCTGCTGGTTATGAATCGAATAATGGCTTCAATTCGAATCACCTCAAGCTTGACGGAAGCCTTTGTATTGCTTCTTAATAAAGTTCACTGTCAATGCCCTTGGCCAATCCCATATGCGACCTTGAGAACGCCAATTGTTATTTAAACATACCTATGTTATATTCAACCAAACTTCAAAACAGCAAAAGCTACCGTATGACTTGTAAATTGTAATACAAAAAAGCGAAGAATACATTATTTGTTTTTTCGAACGTCTCATCCGCCTAAGACTGCTGCAGCTGAATAGACAATCTGAATAGACGAAGAAACAAAGAACCTCGGCACAGGGCCTTAGACGTTCTTAACTAATAAAGCTATTCGAGGTAAAAATCTGCTTGTAGAAAGAAAGAAACCTACACTAGTATCCTAGAAGATTTAAGCAGAAAATTCGCGGACGATAGCAGATTGAACTACAACTAACATATCGTAACGTAACTCTACGCTTTCTTTCGACAGTAAATACAACATTAGGTATATGGGCAGTAGCTGGGTCGGCACGGCAATATATCGAGGCCTTCGAGCAATAGAAGCAGCGAATGATATCTACATAGATAGACGCCATACGGCTATTGGTTGAAACACTCGACATAATTTGTTCCGCGAGGGTTGGTATCATAACGTAGCATTGTAGTAAATAGCTTAGCTTCATTACCCACAGTACGATTACGAGGGTACCGAGATAAGTCTGTTAATAGGACAATATATTAATCTCGCAAATTGCCCGACAAATTACACACCATTCGCACACACACATTGTAAATTACGTAGCGTATTTTGTGGGAAATTCATAGTCATGGCCTTTTAACATAACTTTGAAGGTAAGTATATATAAACGATTTGTGTGTGACATATTGTCAACATTGAGTCACAGGGACTGTAACCAGGAACCTGACATAGTCGGATGCCATCACACTCGCGTCAGACAGCACTACGGAGCGGAAGACAAGGGGGAAACCACTGCCCTATTCTTCTCTAAAAAGTAGCATGGAGAATGCTACACCGACAAGAGCTGCTCTTAAATTAGTGATGATATGACATATTGTGATTAGTAGACAAAGGTTTACATAATGCTAACATCATCATGATATACTGTGAAGCGATGTAACCTATCTGAATTGAGAGTGGGCTGACAGTTCCTGAGTCGCACTCCATCGCTTTTGGTACAATGACTGTCAGTTACTAAATTGTGTTTTTATAAAATGTACACTTTCACAACTACATCAGTCTCGAACAAGAAGTTCACTGAACTGTTATTTCTTTACAATGCATCAGAAAAGTAACTCATAACTACATTTATAAGTACCTAGAAAGTTTTCGAGACAACAATGCCACCAGCACACTACCACCCAATGCGTCATCGGATTATTCTCAAAGTTTTCTTTATTCTTCGATAACTACCTTTTTACAATTTTCCTGAGGAGACTGGTACCTACACCGGCTTCCGGCTTGCTTCTCAACATGGAAGCGCCGGTTGGAACCCGGTATCGGACTGGCACCAATGAGTTATTAAGTTATCTAAAGTGCAGTTGTCATTGTGCACGGTTGGCTCGCCGGCGATACGGCTCACCACCTGTCACGTTGGTCTAACAGGAAGCTCGATGAGCTGTGGGTACTTAGTTTATCTTACGATGAATGTACCTCTGACTATCCCATTGCAATATAGTCGTAAGCTTATGTTATGTTTTAAGTACTTCAAAATTTCTCGAGACAATGTCGCCAGCTCGCTACCACCCATTGAGTCATCAGATTATTCTCAAAGTTTCCTTCATTCTTCGATAAATACCTATTCACAATTTTCCTGCATGTCGATAGAGGTAATATGTAACACTTTTAATATTATTTTTGTTTTATCACCTACATTTTTACCCGTGAAGTAGGTATTTAAAAGAAGATTGATGAGCTGTGTAAACATTGTTCTAAAAATATTTACTATCTATTTATAAATAACAGAAACTGTTCGTGGCGCAATATTTCTTTTTTCGGATTTATGAATGGAAACTTCCATTTGAAATCTATTATATTTCAATAAAGATAGTAATCCCAAAATAATGATAACATTTTAGTAAGCTAGTGTTGTGACGTTCATTAGAATAGTGATGTATCAGTCGATCGATTTTTTTTCTATCTAACAGTACATACTTAATACATCGAGTGAGGTTCAATTCATGCTTTCAATCAAAAGGTAAAATCAATTATTCCTATTACCAAAAAAAGACAGTTCTAAAACTAATGAAAAACATTTCCTTTTTTCTACAAATTTTGAATGACAAATCCATCATTAATTACGTTTTTATGCGACATCAAAGTGTGCTTTTTCATACATTCTATGGTAATTTTGTGATTTGACGTTTAGTAAAAGCACCTAATTGGTTTGACTTGTTGGAAACTAGCCTATTAATATAGACCACCACATGCAGAGATGTTGACAAGCCAAAAATACAATCGGAAGTGGGTCAAAAGGGGATGACGTAGACAAATAAAGGCTTGGTGAAGAACCATTACAATTTTACTATTGACTGCCCTTCGCATGTCGTCTTTTATTGCAGAAGTGTCTAATAAAATTTCTATTTTGGGTGCACTTAGCCGGAGTTTGTTACAGTTTAGCGTCTTTTCAAAGTTTTCAATAACATAACATAGCTACTATGTCCCCGTGTGTAGTGTATAAGGCAGAGATGAGGTGTATAATAAATAATATACTATGTTTTGTTTCAGTCCCATGTAACAGGGGGCGAACCTTTTGCCCTGGGAACCACGTGACATCAATTATCTATGATCCTAACATAAAATCAAACTCATAAAGTCGAATTCAGTAGTTTAGAGGCAGAGTTGAGATGCAAACCGTAACATTACGATGCAAGTCACGCGTTCTTCGAACAGGACTAGGTATCACGGATTTCAATAGATACAAATACGTACCTATATTAAGGAAGACAGTGCTCTGAATGGCCACCGTGGTCCAGTGGTTGAGAGTTGGGCTCCCGATCAGGAGGTCCCTGGTTCGAATCATGGGGATATATCACTAAAATGGCTGATCACCCGATTGTCCGAAAGTAAGTCGATCCGTGCTTCGGAAGGCACGTTAAGCCGTTGGTCCCGGTTATTACTTACTGATGAAAGTACGTAGTCGTTACATAAGTCATGTCAGAGGCCTTTTTGACGGCTCAATAGTAACCCTGACACCAGGGTTGATGAGGTTGGTAATCCACCTCACATCGCACACGATAGAAGTGCTCTGAATGTTCGAGCTAATCTCGAGAACCATGGAATAATGATTGGTATAATTACTTATAATCTTAAGGCCAGACCGAAACCCTGCAACGTGGGTACTCCCATTCCTTGGCAGCATTTGGATCTAAGCTCACACAAAGTTAAGCAATCTCCTTTGCATTAAACTTACTGCAAACCTGACACACCAATTTCGCATCTTTCACTCTCATTAAAGTCTTCATGCATGCTCACCGGTTTAGACTCTGGACCTGGGGGGTTAAAATGGCCACATCGAAGCAATTCTTCATTTTTATACATTGCGCACTTACTTTTATGCGTAAATGTCAAATTGCAATATTGCTTTCTTAGATGAATTGCTTTCGATGTGGCCATTTTAACCCCCCTGACGTTTCTTTAAAACATCCTGAATTTGAACACGCAATGTTTGCGCCGGTCTTCCTCTTTTGATTCAACCACTTACACCGCATCGTAAGTCTATATTCATTCATTCTCCATGAACATGTCCAGCATTCGTTTCTCAATTCTAATCACTACAACTTCTTCCAAACTAAGTAAATATGTAAATAGTGAACCCCTATGCCGTTAATACATAGGTAGTATACATTCGTGTGTAGAATAAACCCAGCTCAATGCTGTACTGTCCTCTTAGGACCATAGCGTGTTCATAGCGTGCGAACCCATTAGATATAGGTACCTACCTAAAAGTAGATAACAATACGTTAATTTAAATTACAACGATTCTTTAAGATTTTTTTTTGTTGTTTTGGTACCTACATTATCTTTGTTATCACACTTCTTATCAGTCACAAGGTCTAGGTGCTACGCATACCTACTACGTTTGTATTTAATTAGTTTACAATTATGTTCCTTAATTGTTTATTATTAGGTACCTACGCAGGTAGGTACCTAAATGTTGTTGAAGTTTTGGTAATGGAAGACGTCTGGGTGGTAAGTAGGTACTAGTTATGTCTCTGATAGGTTCCCAACATACCTACCTAGAAGTTGGTATACCTAGTATTACTTATACCAGGCATCTAGGTAGGTAGCTACTATTGATTACAGCATCATAGAATAAGGAATACTGATACTGCATTTAAATTACTGGTTCTTTACATATTAATTTATAAATCTATAGGTAGGTAGGTACCTAGTTAGGAAGGTACTTAGGCAGATTATGCAATGCATTTAAGTAAAAACAACGAGAGCACACCATTTTGATTGACAGTTGAAGGCTCATTCGGCTCGTCCAGACAGGTTCTCGAAAACGAAAGCCAGTGTGGAAAATTAAACCTTAACTAAGGTGTTAAGATAACGTCAAAATAAGACTTCTTTCGTGATAATTTATCTAGGATGTACCTACCTCGGTAGCAATTTTGCACCCTTGTATGTAATATATCCTAACTAAATGTATGACGGTAAGTAGGTAGCTAGTTTAGCTAGGTACTATGATAGGTAGGTACCTAGGTACCTACAAAAAGAATTCGATTAGGTAGGAACTTCTTGTGATGTGTGTTACTCCTTTACTTCTACTAAATTCATGCCTACTGATACACACCACATCACATAGGTACCCTACAGCACCTACCTATTTATTACACAATACAGTTCATTCAACAAAAGCGTGCCATCATCAAAACAATGAGTAAGCCAGCTAGGAGAGTCTAACTGATGTAAAATGATAGTGTGTACCTACCATCATAAACAATCACCTTTCTTATTACAACAAAGGCGTGTAAAGTAAATGTTTTTGCGAAAATATTCCTCGGAAATGAATCAAGCACGTGACACTTGATCGGATCGAATTCAAACAAGTTGTTGATAAAATAACGGTCGACCGTTCGGTTCGGTTACAAACTTCTTTTATAAAATCTTTAAGTGAAGTAAGTTCGTTTAATCTCATAATTAAAACGCCGAATGTATGACAAAGTCACAATAACGGTAAACATTACCAGTAACAACAGGTGGCACACTTTGTAAATACGATTACTTACGTAGGTACAGAATGAAACTCACGTTTTAATAGGTACAACGGAAGGAATCCAAAACGTATGCACTGGGCATTAATTACAAATAAACATAACGAGTTTTACAATGTAAGATGGGTATTGTCATGCTGCCAACTTACCTCAGGAACGCAGATATTCACAGCACCAAGTTCACGGTCAAAACCCCTTGCAAAACTGTATCTAAACCAATCACAAATTCAAATAAAACTTTTTGTTCACTGCACACGCGGCGCGGGGGCCCTTGCGTCGGCTATCACGCCGAAAATAAAAAACAATATCGGTCAAAACAGAGTAGTAACAAAAAAAACTGTTCTAGTGAAAGTTCACGATAGCAGCCGGCGAGGTTATGTTTTTATTGTGATAACGCGAGTACGTCGACACCATACGAGGTCTGCGATATTACTGAACCGGGCTGAAGTGAATCGCGGGCCGCTGAGCGCTTCCGAGCGGCGAGACGAGTCGCATTCTCGCAAAGCATTCTCGTCGTGCTTTGGATACCTACCTACGACTACGACTTGTGTTCGCAGTGACTGTATAATTTTGCGTTCCTAAATTAAAATAATTAGGCGTTTAGTTAATTGGGTCGAACTATTGCCAATTCGATTCTGTTCTAACACGATTTTAACTAGAACGCTTGTCGTTTCTCATACCTAGCTACCTACCTACCTTCTTATGGTAAAGGGTAGTTGAAGGTAAGGAAATTGATTTATGGGGAGAATAAGGTAGATACCTACCTATCTACTAACCTACGTTTAGAAGAGCTTAGGTAGGTAGGTGTGCTTGGTACCAATTTTCATTTCGGTATGATTGGTAATCCCGTTTCGACTTAATGTCTAACACAATGGAGTTGGTTGACCCCACAAAGCATTTCAGTGGGAAAAAAGTTTCTGTAGGTTTCTCTTGTCAACTTGGTTCTGCCTACCCCAATTCGAACCGTGAGTTGTCATCCAAGATAGCAAAGTAAAACTTGAAAAATATTCGTGTAGCGCCATCTCTCGACAATTCCTAATAATATGTTTGTGTTTCCGCCATCTATCGAATGTCAATTGTAACACAAAATCCGTCAATTTTATTTTTTACTGGCAATACCTACAAACAAAATGTCAAAAAAGGAAACGTTCATAAAAATTGTTATAGGAAAGAACCAAGTGTTAAAGGTTTTTGTAACGATTATTTTTGAACGTGACTTAAGAAACTAAAAATAGCTTACCCGTAGACAGAGAAACTAACGGATTTACCTTGGACTTAACGCTTTGAATGAAGTCTTTTACTATGAAAACTATTCAATCTTGAAAATCGCAATAACACAGTATTTAATTTTGTTGTTTTTAATTATTTTAATGTGACGATTTACTATTGTCTTGGTTTTTATGAACGTGCACTCGGCGGTATGACAGTCGAACACAAACGACGTTGACAGACAAGGAAATTCAAAAAGTTCGTTGAATCGTTGATTTGTTTGTGTTTTTGTATTGTGGTGTTAGGTGTTTGTTAATTATTTTCATTACTCGTAAAATTATTCGAGAATATTTTGAAATGATAAAAACGAAGCCCTGGAACGGAGGAACTGATGAAGAATATGAGACCCAACACTTCGGCTTCGGTACTCAGCGACTTAAAATAGCCGTGCGCCAAATGGTGGAGCAAAAAATCCGAACGGGAGTGAAGGACATGGAGTCTTACTTACATGAAACTTTGGATCTGAACGATACGGATAAAGCTACGCTAACTCGTTCCTGCGACAAGTTGATTCGACTGTATTGCGACCGAACGGAACCTTCGCTTGGGGTCATTGATGGTGAAATAGAAAGGATTCTAAATGTGCCTTCACATGTAGTCTTACCTGCGGATGAAGTTCACCTTCATGAAATAAATGACGAGGAGTATGAGAAGTTGAATGATGAAGTGGCAGATTTGCGAAAAAGGGTGGAAAGGGGAGCGCTCATGGAAGGTTTGCTTACTGCAGAAGTGGAAGAAATTGCTTCCATTGAAAATGTGTGTGAAACAGCCAAAAAAGATATGGATGTGCTAGATTTATTTAACAAAAACATTGAAAGCAGTGCTGTGTTGAAAACTGTTCAAAATGAAACTCAGTTTCTGTGTAATAGTGTAGCATTTATGGAGAAAAGTGAAACTAATGATGATGCACTGTTCTTTGAGTGGAAACAATGAGATTTTATATTAATATTAATCATGTATGTGCGGGGATACATATTATTATTTCAAGTACCTTTGTTGTATTTGCAGTATAAAAGTTCTTTATGTGGCTATTTCTAACTTTTGTAACAATACTTGTAATTTAAAGTTTCTCGAGAATTGAAAGTGTATTCTCATGTATTTCTAAACAACAATAGGATTTATTTCTTTCTTAAATCTTTTATTATAACAATTTGATTTAAACAGGTTTAATTACCTATTAGTTTCCTTAAGAACAATTTAGATTTATGAATGTATGATTGAATATTGAATTACATTCTCATAATGAAATAAAACATTGCAAACAGATATTTTATTTTAATGTAAAAACAGAACTTCTTACAGAATACTTGCCTATCCAATATCAGAGAATAACAATTATTACATCAATTCTATAACATTCAATATTACATTATAGTCAGTTAATAATTTATACTTCCAAAAATGTATACAAAAGACTTTTGTTTTAAAATGAATTTGTAAATATTATAAATTGGCACAATTAATACCAGAAATTCTGAAGTTTAAATATGTTAATTACAAAATAAATGGGTAAAAATTAAATATTTCTTGTAATAACTATTCTATCTACATATTTGTATCACATTATGACTTTAGCACTACTGACACCCATAGATGAAAGAGCTTGGCTCTGTAGAAATATAATAACTCCCGCTAACTCACACGCAAGGATAAAACAGGTTCGCTAGAATGCAAAACTTTTTGCAAAGACGTAATAATGAA
This sequence comes from Pectinophora gossypiella, assembly GCF_024362695.1. Lineage (NCBI taxonomy): Eukaryota > Metazoa > Arthropoda > Insecta > Lepidoptera > Gelechiidae > Pectinophora > Pectinophora gossypiella. The sequence continues at coordinate 9,654,928 of NC_065419.1, forward strand.
ATATCTAGATACAGTTATACTATCATTGTAACAGGAAATAGAAGCTTCTCTCTATTAACATTTATCTAATGATTGTTCAGTTAAATACAACATTATCAGTAATTTAAATGAAAGATATATTTTCTTTAATAAATCTATTTAAATAGAGATAATAAAAATGAAAATTATTTATCACAGACAAAAATAAAATAACTAAGCAGCTACTGATGAATTTATGTACAACTTTTTAGAATTTATGCTTTATCTTGATTCATATTTACAATTTATTTTGTTACACCTAAGTTCTAAGCTATACATGAATAATGACAGTACCTATACACTCCTAATTCATAATTATAAGAATTTAATATTTATCTCTAGGTCCACAAAACTTAATAATTGTAAAATTTTATCTAAATAAAAATTTCGCTCAATTTTATCCTCATGCCTTATAAAAGTAACATTTTTCATTTTTTTTATTGTCTGGCCTAATGGTGAACAATGTTCAACATTTATATGCTAAATTCATTGGCTACAATATTTCACTAACAAAAAAATAAAATCTGATCATTAACATAGTAAAAAAGTGTTTTGTAATTGCTATCAATAAGGTACTCTTATTTCATGGATTGACTAGCTTCATCAATGGTTTTAGAAATATTAATACTTGTTTTGCATGATGATTTTATTAATTTCCGATAGGCTTTATGTATAGTAGGTACCTATTAGATTTCGTAACACTTAATAGGTAGCTTATTCTATAAATTATTTGTGTGGAATGACTTATAATAAGAACACACAGTTACAAATAAAGGGTACCTAAATACAAGTTACGTCTCGCGTAATGTTATTTATTATTGATAAGTGTTACAAACAATAGAATAAATATATTATAATTTTTGATGTAAATATAACTGATTTGATATCTATACGCCGTCTAAATACTTATATTAAACAGGTACCTATATAACTTAGTAGCTCGACTAAGTAGGTACACGGGCTTCTAATCCATTGGATTTTTCACATACTTAATCATGGTACCTAAGTCAACAAGACAGTACATGATTTATTTGATTACTGATTTGTAAATGGGTCTAGAATCAAGTGTCTAGTGATTTATGTATATTTTGCCGGGACATACCTGCAGTTTAACTCAATTCGCGACTAGCGCTATTTTAGTGCGTAACATTGCAGCAAAATATATCAACCCCTGAACTATACACATAAGCCTAAGTACAATCGATAAACAACTCCGTAGAAAATAACGTACGTCTGTTATAAACTAGTTGATAGATAGATAATGAAACTCGTCACACTACCGGTGTGACGGGGCGCTAACTCAACTTCAGGGCGGTTCTAGAATTTGTAATAGACCTACTCAAATGTAAAAGCTCTGTAACATATTTCAAACACGAACCGCGACAAAATTAGCGCCGACGAAGTTCGTAAAACGACTTTATAGTTGGTCATGACGACTAGAATCGTGTTAGCGCCTCGTCACGCCGACAGTGTGGCGAAAGCTTGATATTTATAATATTAAACGAAGGCGGGCGGGCGTACGTCGATGGTCCGGATGATGCGGCGCGCTACCGGTCCGGGCCACATCCAGCCGCCGTCGCTCAGCGCTACCAGTCACACCGGGCCTGGCCATTCGGAGTTCTCCTGGAATAACACATACTAATTTACTTGCTCCAACTGACCACTAGGTCATTTATCTGCATAAAGAAACAAAATGCGTTCAAGTGTTTTTATCCCCAGCCATGTTAAATACAATAATCGATCACTAGTGAGATGGGCTGATCATTTGTCGCCACAGGGTTGTCAAAAGCTGACTCTAAAGCTGCAAGTTGTCTTTCAATTAGTTATTTGTAACTCTGCTCACATAAGCTCTCACCCCATAAGGGATAGCATGTATAGATTATGTAGGCATTGAACAGCATGGTAGACTATTATTAATAAGGGAAGGCTTTAGATAGATATACACCTACGTAGTTACATTATAAGGATTATTGGGACATTATCTTTGTACTGCTGCTTACGCCTGGCACTTACAGTAGGCGTTGAGACATGTAATTAGTTATTTTAGGTAGGTCTTTATTTGGGCTGCATACCAGCGAGATGTTAACAGTCTTAGGGTGCATGGGGCTCTGCGGCGCGGCGTTGGCGGTGAAGTAACCGCCGGGCCGTGGCCGCAGGTGACGGTTGTGTAGCTCCATCTGAACTATCTTCATAAATTCGATCTGAGCTGCTAGTTTCTGGACTTCCTCCTGTGAAATAAACATCAAAGAATTAGCGTAGGATAGCTAAGTTTTTTTTTAATTAAGTAGTTCTGTTTAACGCAATAAAAGCCCCTGCTACTACTTACGTCTTTCAGTACTTACGTACAGAGACAGTGAATGTAAGGGTTATAAGGTCATTGTGCACCCGTAGAGTGCTACGGCTATTAACTATGGTAATGAGTTCTGTGTGCAATCGTGTTTATTTTAGGTACTTAATGTTGCTATGTTGGCGTTCTGGTTAACCTAGAATGCTCTTGTATAGGTACCACGTTGTCAGCGTACTCGATTGTTGTTTCTCTTGGTCACTCATTGTCTTGGATATCATATTTAGAGCATTCGGTAATCGTATGCATAGTATATGCAGGTAGATAACGGCCTCTGTGTTCCAGTGGTTGAGCGTTGGATTCACGATCTGGAGGCCATAGGTTCGAATCCCGTAGGGGACATATCACAAAAATCACTTTGTGATCCCTAGTTTGGTTAGGACATTAGGGGCTGATCACCTGATTGTCCAAAAGTAAGATTATCCGTGCTTCGGAAGGCACGTTATAAATGTAAGTGAGTAATCGTTGCATGAGCCATGTCAGTGGCCTTTGGCGGCTCAATCATAACCTAACCCTAACACCAGGGTTGTGCCACACGATAAGAAGGAGCAGGTAGATATAAATTATTAAGGTCACTATACCTTGAGCTCCTCATTCTCCTGGTAGAGGTCAGGAGGCTCGTCTGGCACCAGGCCGATGCCGTTGAGTGAAGAGGAGGCCGGCACTCCCCGCGCACGCGCCCTGCTATCCCACGTGTCGCCTGTGCCGCGGACTACGCGCATCACCTGAGCGGACATTTTGAATTATTTATAAGTACATTGGTAAAGGAATACTAATACAGTTTGCTCGACACATAAACTAAGTTCACGACTATATCCCAATAGGGGTAGTACATCCATCGGAAGTTGAATTAAGTACCTACCCACATTTTACCAAGCCACCACCACCATCCACCATTGTAGACGACCAACCATCATCATCATAGACCATTATAGATGGCGATTCGACTCACCACCTATCATGTTGATCTAACGTTCGTCTAGTTCTAACTATAGTTCATCTTGCGATGGATGTACCTCTTACTAGCTCACCAACGTAGCCTGGGAAGTCCCTTATAGCATTTTTGGTTATTTATTTGCATCACATCTTGCATTAATTACTTACATACATCTAGGTTACTGAGGGTTGGCGAGGTTGATAATCCACCTCCCAACCCACACGATAAGTAGAAGATGCATCTAGGTACTATGATCCAAATATGCTTATTATAAAAGTATAATTTTGCTTTGGATATTATGAAAAGTATTGTGGGGACAGAACGTTTTCTTTCGGTTTGATTGGGTTAGGAAATTTTGCACATACAAGTAAGGAAACAAGAACTTCTCGATCGAGATGAACTTCTTACCTTGGGTAAGAAGACAAGTAGCACTGTAGTTGAAGTGGAAAGCTGTGTTCTGATGAACCCAAGGAGATATTTGATATCCGGTCCCGCACGTGGCAATATTAGTAAGCTGGAAACATAAATATTAAGCTTATCTTAACTATGTTTCTTTTTGTGTAAGTAAGCTTTTCAATAACGCTATCTTCCGTCTTAGAATAGAATAACACTAAACTTCATCATCTCCCTAAAATTATCCCGTTTTTCACAGGGTCCGCTTTCTCAACCTGAAGATTTGACAGATCCAGTTTTTACAGAAGCGACTGCCTGTTTGACCTTCCAACCCGCGAAGGGAAAACCAGCTCAATACAGGTAAAGTCATATGTGACTTGTGGGAGGTATGCCTCCCATAATGCGGGAATGTGTGTTTTCTCACGATGTTTTCCTTCACCGCTGAGTTGATAATCATTTATGATCCAATCCAAACATGAATTTGAAACCAAATTCGACAATCATTGGTTTAGGCCTGTGCTGGATTCGAACCGGCGACTTCAAAGTGAGAGGCAAGCGTTCTACCAAATGAGTTACCACGGCTCACTAGGTAGAGGTAAATAATAGGTATTATATGATTCTGTATTTGCGTAAGTACTCACTGAAAGGCGATCATAAGCGAGTTGACAGTGAAAATGTTGTAGATGGCTATAGATATGAGTCGTGCTTCATTGTATAGACTCTCTGCATGTCTTACTCGGTAGCACACCCGTACGCCCCATAGCAGGAACAAGATTTCACCTGGAATATAGCCATAAGGATATGGTAAGTTTTCGAAACGATACACTAAACATCGTGAAAAATTTCTAAGTCATACTAACAGTCAATTTACATCAAATGCAGGGCAAAGGTGTTCTCAGCGAATGGAGTCGGCACCTTAGATACCGACGGAGAATACTCCACCACAACGCTAGTTAAGTAGTAGATAATGATACACAGCGGATGGTATGTAAAAGTATACAAAGTGGCTTATAATGGGTCTCCCATAATACCAGGGCCGCGGCCAGTGCTAAGCATGTGACAGGGCATTATGCTGAGGGAGATTCTTTTTTTATTTTGACCGCCTCCACAATGTGTATTTTAAGTATTGGTACATATTTTTAAATATTTCTGTCTTTTTGTTTTTTAGGTAAATTTAAGTTTGTTAATATAGCATAAAAGATGGTGTGACGACCTCAATGCTTATCGGAAGGATTGGCCGGAGATCGCGCAAAGTCGAGAGGAGTGGAAAAATCAAGGGGAGGCCTTTGCCCAGCAGTGGGATCGTATAGGCTAAATAAGATAAGATAAGAATATAGCATTCTTTCTTTCTTTCAAAGTAGGTGGATATATTTATGATTATAAACAAAGCTTTTTACCTATAGCTAAGCTGTGATCCCACCAGTTGTATGTACACTGCTTGAACTTTAATCCTCTGTTGTCAGTTATCTGAAAAATAAATTAGTGTAATCAGACTACGGCTATGATTCGCCATCGACATGATGCAAAGGAAGAAAATGGCAATAACAGTGGGGTGTGTTTGAATCCTTTAACAGTTTTTTCCAGATATTTCTATCTTGGGGTCAGCTCCCTCCCAAATCCACCACATGGTTACCTTAAATTTATTATATTGACCGTAATTTTCTGGAGGTGGAGGCCAGGATTCCTAAAGCACATGATATTCTAATTTAGGCTCCAACCTCTCCAAAAAATATGTACCTTATGGCTCCAATATGTTATTCTCAATAATTTAATCAATTTTGTAGCCAGAAAGAATATTAAATAACTTAAGTAATGCTTTAAAGTATTCCATCGGACCTCTTAGCTTCCGGCCACTCGACAGATCCAAAATCAAGTCACCAGATAGAGCGAGTGCACAGTGGGATTAATAGACAAATAAATCTTACATTTTCAGCATCAGGCGGCGCAGATAGAGTCCAAGTACAGAGGTATACCAGCATGATGAGCAGGATGGGAGCCATCCACTGTAGTAGCTGCTTATCTGTCAACTTCAGCTTGTGTGCTGACTTCACGCGGTAGGTTAATGACACTCTGAAATATTGTTGAAAAACGTGAGCTGAATGTATTCGTCATTTATTAGATACTCTTTCGGGGACCGTACACAAATAATTTAGATTAGATAGTATTTATAGAGAGTCTTAATAACAAAGCATAACATTAAGCTAATGACCATGCCAATGGTAATGATAATTCCCAATTGGGGCAGTCAGAGATACCACATTACATCTCAAATTATGCAAGATTTTATGAAGTTTACTTAGAAGACATCGTGCAATTATAGTTTATAGTTTTCCGAGTCATATTTCCTGCATACAGAACCGGAATAGTGGTATAAGTAGGTATAATCCAATCCAAACTTTACTACTTTCTCTTTACTTGCCTGTTTTGGGATACTATCAAAATGGTATTACTTACTTACATTGATTTTGATTGTTTGGCCAGTTACAAAACAACACTGAAATAGATATTCAAACCTCTTACCTCCATGTCTTCATCAGTAGAGCAGTGTATGTGATGCAGAATCCCATGTGGCGCGTCCATTTTGTAGCGATGCACGAATATCTGTCCAACACCGGAAATATTGCTGCCATCTGTAAATAATAGTAAACTTTATATGAAATAGTTGTTTTTAGAAGCGATATTTTTTTTTTGTATAAGACCCGTAGTCTTGAAAAATTGAGATTTTATAACGGTTCTTGGTTAAGCTTTCGTCATACTGGCGGCGTGACGGGGCGCTTTAGCGCGACGCTATGCTAGTAGTTGTCATAGTATCAACTGAGACGTCACACTGCGGGCGACGTCACGCTCGTATGTGACAATGACATATTGCGATCCTTGGAAATCTTTTCGCTAAAATAAAATACTTACTTACTTACATAATAAAATAGCCTCTGTGGTCCTGTGGTTCACCGGCATGATTTTCAATCGGAGAGCCCCAGTACTTACTAGACATGCGCGTATTAATTTATCTTAAGTGTAGTTTTCACTAAAGTAGCAAAGGGTAGCTAAGCCGTTGGTCCCGGCTATTAGCCGTAAAAACACCTCCACTAACCCGCATTGGAGCAGCGTGGTGGAGTATGCTCCATACCCCCTCCGGTTGATTTAGGGGAGGCCTGTGTCCAGCAGTGGGATGTATACATATAGGCTGTTTATGTTATGTTATGTAGTTTTCACTAACGCAGTTGACACGACCATTACCACTTAGTAGTATAGACAGCGATACGGCTCACCACCTACCGCGCTGGTCTAACAGAAAGGTCGGTGGGTTGTGAGTTTTCATCTTGTGATGGATGTATCTCTGACTACCCCAATTGGGATATAGTCGTGAGCTTCTAGTTATGTTATAAAATACCTAGGCATAAGACAAGGTTGATTGACAAACTCACCTCCATATACATGATAGCACACCCAAGTAGTGTGATGGAGAGGAACACAGGGCTGGCAACTCGGAAGACCTTGACCCGGCGGTGGTGGTGCGTGTAGATTACCAGCACCACCGTCATCACGGCGCAGCTCACTGATATCACCAGCAGAGCTATCCTGGAAGATGAAGAGTTAGAGCTTGTTAGTTTTTAAATCAGCCTTGTTTCTGCTTTCATCTGATTTAGTGGGGTGGGATCTAAGCAACAAAGAACGTGTTGAGATTTTCGTCTGGCATGTCCTAAAAAGTGACAGAGGGATTGTACTCTTTCTGACATGGCGGTTCATCTATCGAAAGGTAAATCACTGACTCACTCATTACGAAATTTGAGAAACTACAGACGTGCTCACTAAGATGGGATTTTGCAAATAGGGCTGCCAAAGATTTTATCAAACTTCTGTAGTTGTAACCGTACAAACAAACAAACAAACAGAGTCGAAAACAGAGACGAGTGGATATGACCGTCTGATGACAGGTGCTTACATAAGTACTTAACTAGCTTTTACCCGCGACTCTGTAAACAACAACTACTTATAGAAGTTTGATAAAACCTTGCTACTTCTTTTTGCAAAATCCCGTCTTGAGCGCCTTCAAAAGTATCAGATTTTGTAAGACTCGTACCGGAAGGGCCAGTTGTAAGTGGCGAGACAGGGCTCGGGGCCGCGACAGGACTCGCAGCCGGGCTGGCACTGCAAGCACTCGTACGGCTCACTCCAGTTGTCTACTCCATTCTCTTCGTACTCTTGGTATGCCACTGGAATTAAAAAATAAAGTTCTTTGTATTACAACATCGTGAGGAAACGCCGTAAGACCGAATGTCACCTAATATACATCATCAATGTCCAAACCCCAATGTTATGCGAGGATATATCTATATCCTCGTGTATTGGGTAGATACTCAAGACCTGTTTTCAAAGGTATTTGACTTAATCTGTGACCGAACTGGTATCCCTTCGGGTTGGAAGGGTATATTGGCATTTGCTGCTGTATAAGGACCAGACCTGACAAATGTTTAAGGAAGCGGGATGACGCCAGGGAGATGATAGAGTTACCTACTCGTAGACTCTTATTAATAAAATCTTTGTCTTCGTCGTGTGTTTAGGGTATCATATTCTTTGGAATTGGACTTGCCACGGCAGGGGTGGTAGAAGGATTCACCACGTTGTTGCCGATTGCTTAGAGCAACTACCTATTACTTAAGTGCTGCAATCTGACACCGATTAAAAATTAATTGAAAAACATATGAACGTGTAAGTAATATAAACGCTATTATTTCCAAGGGAATTAATTTGTGTTTTGCAAACGCTAATTGGATTAGCAACCAAATGGCTCTTATTACTGGACGTGTTTAATTACCGCGACCTGTTTCCATTAAGTGTTAAGCTTATCCATTAGTAGTGGCTATCCATTAGACGCAGCTTAAGCTTTTGATTGACTGGTAGGTACCTACCTTAGTGGGGTAAGTTACCCACGGTTACGTTACGTCGTCGTTGCGTTGCATCGAAATGATCTATAAATCGTTGAGGTGAATCTACACCACATCTTGTGACGTCGTGTCGGACTGAACCGCATAACGGTCAGGATTTGTTACCATTATTTTCAGACTAACAGCCTCCGTGGTCTAGTGGTTAGAGCGTTAGGCTCACGATGTGGATATCCGGGTTTGATTTCCAATGGGGACATTGTCGAAATCATTTTGTGTAACTGTCCTTTGTTTGGTAAGGACTTTCCAGGCTTGAATCACTTGATTGTCTGAAAAAGGGCACGTTAAGCCGTTGGTCCCGGCTAATAGCCATACACCTCCACCAACTCGCAGTGGAGCAGCGTGGTGGAGTATACCCCTCCGGTTGATTGAGGGGAGCCCTGTACCCAGCAGTGGGATGTATATATATTTTGTTTATGTTTTATTTTCAGACTAAAACCTAAGCAAAAAGAATATGTAAGTAAAAACCTTTCAAAGACCCATCCGGCTCCATAGAGCTACTTAATGATTAATACTCACTGAATTCTGACACGTTCTGAAATCATATTATATTTAACTACCTTCTACCTGACGGACCTGTCATATCTGCAGATTCGGTAAGCGGACCCCGTGAAAACGGTATTACGCTAGGGAGGTGCTGAACTTACCTTCAACCAAAGATCCATTGAAACCATCTGGATGATGAATAGAGTAGAAGCCAGGGCGGCAACGACAGATATAGGACCCCCGCGCCCATCCTGCATGTCTGCCTATTTCCCTGATTGGTTTATATTCGCACTGGGAAAAAAAAATCTACATAAATACTTAAGACTTATTTCTTACATACAGAAATATGTTCCATAAGCACATCTGTTAAAACAAGTACTTGATCCTTAAATTACGAATAACTTGGAGCATTGTTAGTAACAAGCACTACACCTAGCTTAAAAATCTATATGGCCCCTTATCTATAGATAGCGGAGATAGGAAAGAGTTGCGCATCCATCCAGTTGAGGGCCAAATAAGGGGTTAAGGACCAAATCAAATCCATCTGGGTCCACCCCTGACTTGCAGAATTTAATTTTAAACTTGATTTTATCTTCATTTCTTAGTAGGTACCTACTATACTCATAAAGTAAGTATATTTTCCTTTTATATGGATTGGGAGAAAATAAAGTTTTACCTTCTGTTGCTTATCGTTTCGGGCATATCGTAAACTTTCCAATGATAAAACTTACATATTCGCATATCGGATCATCATAGGATTCATACAGGGTGTTAGTGACATCGTAATGAAAATTATGCCTTCAACCATTGGACCACGGAGGCCTTTAAAGTATGGAACTGAAAATAATGTAAAAAACAAAAAAAAGCATGAATTTTGCGACGGAAATTTCTACTTGATAACTACTCAGAATCATGGTCTGAATCATCCCTCATAGTTTTCGTTACGATGTGACTAACACCCTGTAGATAAAACGTCGTGCCATAATAACATTGTATATTACATATATTATATTAATTATTACTAGGAATTAGATATAGGTTTGATTTACTTACGTAAGTGGTCTCATTGGGGCACTTGTGAGTGCCATGGAACGAGTATATCTGGTTGTCAGATTCTTCTGGGTTGTCCACTTCGCACTGATTTATTTCCAAACTAGATATGTCTATGTCCAGGGAGACTACTCCTTTCAGGCTGGAAAAAAAAAGTTTTACACTTTGGATGACTTAAATTGAAACCCAATAAATCTTCTTCCGGTTAGGTTAAAAACTAGTCTAAAGGCATGAGCCCTTCATGCTGTATGCTTTGCTTTGGTGTGTGCGTCACCCAACAGGGTCTATATAATATAACGTCGTGGTTCACGCCGCGACTTGTCCTGTGGCCTTTTTTATTTCAGGACGTCCACCACCACCTTATGATAATTTCGACAAACATCCCTTTTGCGTTTTTGTAATTGTTTAGTGGTGATATGAAGTTGTTGTCTTTTTTTTGTATGTGGCGCCCTTTTATAATAAACTATTTCTATTCTATTCTTGATATAAGTGAAGACACACGATAGGAGAAGACACACATTATGGACCCAGAAGTCTACATAGTGCGCTTAAAGATCAGAGTGTAAACGCCCTTACTGCTGGATAACTCCTATTGTGTTGATTTTTATTGTCTTAGATAAATACAATTATTTTTACTAAATCTATAATACGAACAGCATTTAAGGCTTTCAGGATCTACACGAGGAGACAGGTATAGGTATCGTATTTCTGTCACGTGATATGGTACAATGACCCGGAATCCATTAGCACTGTACATACTGCCAGGGTTCATTGTCTTTTACGATGCCATCTTGTAATGAAACGGGATGAAGTTTGTGTACGTGTAATGAAACTTGGTAACATCAAGCGTTTGCAGTATGAGATCTGGTGGTTAAACTATTGGGTCAAGTATCGAAGTAGCTATTTTGACGTCCTGAAATAAAATGACGAAGACGCTTGGTATTGTGGACTCTGTTGAGTGAGACACTAATATCTTGTTCCACAAATTATTATTATTGCGTATGGCAGACAAAAATAAAATATCCTGTGTGGATCATATATCCAACTTAAGCTCCCCTAAGCAAGTCTCTGCCGCATCCGTCACACAATGCAGCCCGGCTATGCCACCTGGGAACCGGTGTAGAGGGCACTCGTTCACTATGTGAAATATTGTTTGATCCGGGTGACCACAAAAATGTGTTAGTAATGTATATAATAATATATTAAAATATAATACAGGTGGAGGTAGTCGTATTATGTAAACGCAAATCCATCTCAAATAAACATATACATCACTTTTGGCTTACCTACGAATAGTGGAGACTGGAACTGTATAGGACAGGAGCCACCGTTTAGCCTCACAACTGTAGTAAGGGTAAGTCCACCAACCATCCATCGTGGCCCCAGGAGGCGATGGCATGAACTTTGGCGAGCGAAGGGTCTCACTTTCATGCGCTGATACGTACCTAGAATTCAGAGTTACTGTTATTAGTGAACTGTATTCGAACTGCCAGCCAGCTGCCAAATTGGGGTTAGGTTGCAGTTTTTATGCAAATAGTATAATTGGCTACTTGACCGATCTCAGATAAGTATTTTGAAAATTACTAACGCTTATTCTGTTTTCTCGAAAAAGCTTTATACTTATCTATAACAGAAAAAAAACATATTTTTCTCCAATGATTTTAAATTTCGCGCGAAAACGGTTGGTCACGTGACATTTTGCCCACTGACGTCACATTTCAACGAACGAAGCTGTCAACCCGTATAACTTATACCTGACAGATAGTTTTTTGTTTATTCTGTGAAATGTGACGTCACACGAAGCTCAATCACGGCCGCCCGTGTTCCAGGTCTTGTATAATAAACAGATTAAAAACTGCAAAATATTTAAATATTATCTTAATAAAAAAAAACTATTGGATAATTATTGTTAAATGATAAACTACTATATCCCACATACTTCATATTTTGTTACCACTGTCAAATAGCCAATTGCGATGACATTGTAATGCAACATTTCGGTGTGCAGTTGTAATACTATTCTAAATTCTATTGAATTTGGGTTGCAATTTCGATGCAACTATGCCAACTACAACTGCTTTTAAACTGCAATTTCGTACTTTGCTTACAGTTCAAGTACAGTCCGTGTGAGCAGTTTTTTTTTCAAGAATATAAGATGTTCGTGTCGCGCTTGAGACCATTAATAATGGCTACTATTAATCATCTTCCAGCAGTCATTATTTCCTCACACCACACTCTCGGAAAATAAAGTCGCTTGGCTGGAAAGTCATTTATCCTGGTAACGTAACTTCCAGATACTGAATTTTTAGCCTTAACTTAATATTTTATTAGAAGAGATATTCGGAAAACGTGCTTTAAGATTTAGATATAAAGGGGAATCCAAACTTTTACATATGGTGAGTCTATGTGTAACCGATGAATACATTGGTGTTATGTGTTTTAATTATAACCGATGAATGTAGAAAATGTAATGTCGATAACTTAAATATATTTTTGAGAAAAGTGCTTTTTGAGAAAAGAACTTCTTGAGTTAAGCATTTTCGATATGAAAAAAGGACTTTTTGAAAAGAACATTAGTTACAGGGGCGCTAAAAAGGACCCTACATACCATGTCATCTTCTAAAAGGTGTAACATCTTTTTATAAACATGATATCCGAAATCTTACCAAGGGTACTCAGGATCAGGTGGTTTGTCAATCTGTGGCACTTTGACAGGGGTTGGCTCAGCAGTGCCGTACCGTTCCCACGCCACGGCACTGTTGACTACGCCATCGGACCTCAGAACTACCGTCCTTGCCGCCACTGCCCGTTCCGGCGGACTTGGACCCAATACCAACCCTTGTGACACTGCCATAAGAGTATCTGTAAAAGAAAACCAGATTCAAAATCAGTTCGAGATTGTATTGCCTATCGATGGGCCAATATCGATAGTTTAAAAATACACCAACAGTATCTATCGATACTATTGATAGCTCATTTAGATCAAAGAAAGAAAGAAACATTTATTATTTTAGGACATCACAGACACGGGTTACATAAATATATATATACATTACAATAACATCACATCAAAAGACAAAATAACACACACATGAAAAAAGGAAGGAAGGGGGAAGTTCCTTCCTTTTACTTTTTAGATCACACACAAAGCAACACTATTCATGCATGCTTCAGACTATTGCAAGAACAATCGGTTAACGGGTTTGGAGTAAAGTTGGCGTCGATACGAAACGTTCGCAGCCACCATTGATCATAATGTATACAATATACTACATATTAAATACATACCAGCAGACTCCAAGCCCAGCTGCTGCAAGAGGTTAGCAGCGAAGTCTGCGCGGGACCGAGCGGAGTCCCACCTCGCCGCATGGAGAGGCGCCTTCAGACGACCGTACCGATGCGTCACACATAAGGCGCCAGTCGCTCCTGTCGCTACCGCGTGCACCAGGCGCAGTGACGATTCCACCTCCTCCTAGCGACAACATAAATTTGTAAATTAAAATACAATACCGGATTCTTACCGCGATAAATCACGAATGAGATTGCCGGTTTTATGTGTTTTAATTATGATGCACCAAGCGCAGTGATGATCCACCTCTTCCTGAAGACAACATAAACTGATAAATTAAAACACATAATACCGGGTTCTTACCGCGTTAAATCAGGGATATGAGACTCTCAGTATCATGTGGTTTAATTAAATGGTAATAACCGCGTAGGTAAATCTCAAACAGTGTATAAAAATTAAAAATATAAAGTTGTTGCCAGCTGAGAGAACGCGTGCTACTGACTAAGGTATGTCGTTATACGGGTTTGAATCTTAGGCCCAGTAGACCATTGATTCCGAAAATTGATTCCAATTCATGTTTGAATCATATTTATGATGAAAGAAAACATAGCGAGGAAAATGTTCTGTTCTGAAATGTGTTTTCATAGCTATGTAACCTAACCTTAATTGGGCTGTTTTCCCTTTTGAAGGACAGATTGGCAATCGCCTCAGGTTAGTATTCCGTGAAAAGTAGAGATTTAACTATTCTCAAGCACCGTTCCCAATTTTGCTCTTTATAATATTAGTTAATGGGTCCATTATTGTTATGTCCCTGGGCCTTTATTACAGGTAAAATTATTAGAAATAATGTTTTATTTTTTTAGTCTTCCTTATATCTTCCTTTTCCTTATTCAGTGTTTTTTTTTTTAATCTTTCGTGTGTTGTGTTGTTCTTGTGTTTATTTCTGATTATATTATTTTTGAATAATCTTCTCCTTGTCGTGGCTTATGACTGGAGGTTGGCGATCAGCTCATGGAATGTGATCCTGCCTCTGGCCATACGGAATAGGTCTACAACTGTCGCAACTTTCGTTCACTCCACTATGTTATCCTCGACCTTCCCACGCATCTACTAGGTATTTATTTCTTTACAGTTTCTCGTAATAAGGTAACATCTTGGCCTTTTGCTACGAAAGCTAAAATATAATTAACAATCAGCTGTATAATCATCCGCATGTAAGAAAATATTTAACCTTGTTGCCATCGAAGTGAAGACTTTTACATCCCAATATGCATGAGGAAATTGGAAATGATAGACATTGAGAGCATACAAAAATGTAGAATCGCCATAGCAATCACGATTTCAATTAAAAGTGTAATCCATAGCTCTAAGACACGAAACTGCTGCACAGAATAGTTTCTGTGGTCTTATCCGGTTGCGAATTGCCAGTTTCTGTAGCGCAGACAGAATTTATCAAATGAAATTGAATAGCAGCTGAACGAAAATTTAGGCAAGCTGGATTGTTTGAGGGAGAGAACCGCTGTTCAACTGGTATTGTAGTGAAATATGTTCTTCGTTATTACACTGCGCGAACGACCTCCGTGGTCCAGTGGTCGATCGTTACTTTTTGTGGTTCCTAGTTTGGTTAGGACATTACAGGCTGATCACCTGATTGTCCGAAAGTAAGATGATCCGTGCTTCGGAAGGCACGTTAAGCCGTTGGTCCCGGTTACTACTTACTGATGTAAGTAAGTAGTCGTTACATGAGCCATGTCAGGGGCGGCTCAATAATAACCCTGACACCAGGGTTGATGAGGTTGGTACTCCACCTCACAACCCACACGATGGAAGATTACACTGCGCTTTAGCGTGGAGTAGTATCTATCTCTTTTGTTTATTCGGTTCTATAATGTGGGTACTTAGTTCATGTTACAATGGATGTAGGTACATCCATAAGTTAAGTTGGTAGGTACCAATATCTACCTTTGATCAGTGCCGTGCCTGGGAATGTTACCAATGTTATTACTGGGCTGCTTGTTTTTCAAACTGTTCCTTCTTGTACTCTGATCTTATCTGTCTAAAGGCTGGATGATAATGTTCTTACATAACTTTGGGACTTTAGGACTTTAGAGGAACGGAACATCACTGCCTCTAACTAGTACAGAGAATATAGTCATGTGCTTATATTATGTACTCGCAAGCAACGATGATGTATGAAAAGTATGAAGTAAGAAAATTAAATTCATATTTCTTCGACAGGAATATCCACTTCGGTGTCACTAACACCCATAGATACTTGTATGGCTACCAGTATTTACTTATACGGGGTGTTAGTGACATCGTAACGAATACTGAGGGGGATGATTCAGCATTCTGAGTTAATATCAAAGGGAATTTTCCATCGCAAAGGTATAGAATTGAAAATAAATTTGTAAAAAACATGAATTTTACGACGGAAAATTTCCACTTGATATTAACTCAGAATTATGGTCTCAATCATCCCCTTCAGTATTCATTACGATGTCACTAACAATTTGTATGTATGTAATGGTACCCAGGAAAATAAGGAATACCATAGGATTTATATGGCACCTGCTACATAACACGTAGGCAAAAAAATAATGTAATTTATGTTCCAGGGAAAACAATAAGGACACTGATGGACGAGACAGTCGCGTTGGTAGCTTGTTAAAGGTACGTCCACACTGGCACTTAGGTACCTAATATAAACAGTTTATAAATATTTATGTCCTCCAGCATATATATATTACTTTTTTATGTATTTTTTAAAATTATCTGTATTTTAAATTTTAATACAAATTATGGCCCCGATTCCTGCAGACACCGCCTAATTTTATTTTAAGTTATATCCGTCATTTTCATATCCGTCGAAAAGGAAAGGGACGGATGATGCACAGCTCTTAATTTTAGGAAGAATGAGTAAATGAATGAATAACCCGGGCGAATCAAAAGGTATGTCGCTGGTATGCAATCCGTTTGACGTGCTGTCTATATTTAACTGTGTCAGGTCATTGACGGATGTAAAATTTTTAGACGGTTGGTTTAGATTTGTGCTTAAAATTGACGTGTGTTCCATAAATTTTTTGCTTGTCGATTACCCGTCCCTTTCCTTTTCGGCGGATAAGAAAATGACAGATATAACTTAAAATAAAATTAGATGGTATTTACAGGAATTAGCACCAATATTTGTATAATTTAGTTATCTACTAAGCGATTACGTTGTCTTACACTTCAAATGTGTGCACCTATAATTGGCTTATGTAACAGTCTAATTCCTGATGTAACTTTTATTTTATTTAATGTTTTATTATATAAGCTGTTGGTGTACCTTTTTTATAAATAAATAAATAAACAGTACAACCGGTAGGGCTACGCAACGTGATTAAATTTTGTCACGGTCATTTTATCGATTCCGACAATATAATTTTATTATTGTCGATTGATGCTAATATGTGAACTCAAATAAGTCACGTCGTTCTGTCAAAATACGAACAAAATCACGTGACACGCATGTTAGGAAAAAAAAATTGTCGATTTCGACATTTAATGAATAGATCGATAATTTTATCACGTTGCGGATGTTAGCCATGCAGTTCAGTACAATTATTGGTAATATTTCAATAAGATAACATTTTACAATAGTCTCAATGCGCAGTAAGAATTAGATCTGTCAAAGTACGTAAGCTAGTGTTGTGACGTTCATTAGCATAGTGATCAGTCGATATTAGGTAGATCGATTATTTTTTATCTAACACTAAGTATCTAATTATATATTTTTTATGCTCGTTATTTTTAAGATCGTTATCATTAGAACACTCATTGGAAGTCAAGATTCTATTTCGGTTCCATCGGTATCCTATTTATCGTTTACTTCTTATTTAACGCTACAGAATGCGTAATTATTGCTAAGGTTTTTTTTTAAATTATTGTAGAGTTGCCAAAATTGAAAGATGGATAATAGGTAGGCGCTTATTATACTCCCATAATAGACAACGGACATGACGTGTTCAACATATCAAAAATAAAGAAAAAAAAATTGTTGAAGGCAAAATTACGTAAGCGCCAAAAGGCCATTTCGAGAAAAAAGACGTTTAAAGTTGTGTTCGTTTTTTTTTATCATAACTTTTACCTATTTATGCAATTTAGAACCCAAATCCCCTGGTAGTTGCGGCTTCCGAGTACATTCCGCTTAGGGATGGTACTGAAAAGTATCGGCGTCCGAAGGACGTAATATACGATCCCGACGATCCGATTACTCTAGCCATAGAGGCAGCCAATCAGCTCGCGACACCAAACACTTCAGGACCCCGATACCGACCCCGCCGGCGTGGTCGACGATTTCCCTCATTCAGCGATTATCGCTATCGACTCGCTAGGGTCGATTAATTCTTTCAAATATTTTTCCTCCCAGACGACGCCCTGAGCCGAGGTTCGTGCCCAACTGGGCACCCTCAGGCCTGTTGTCTTAAACGTTGTACCGAGTGAGAGCCTTGAGCGCTCCCCATTTGTCTGTCCAAGTAGTTAATGCCATCTGCGGCAAATCTACAATAAGTCACGTCAAAAAAAATGCAATTTAGATGACGTCAACAAGATGATATTGTATTTTTCATTTTCTACGTCTAGTAATACATAATATACGTACATAACATGGACCGCTATTTTAAGGGTATTTTAGCGCTTACGTAATCTTGCCTTTCCAGTGACGATATCTTCTCAGAAATATATCTAAACTAAACTTAGTATTTAAAAAGAGCTTTATTGTCTACTGTTTAGGCAGATAAGGCCAGAGCACAACAAATAATAATTTGAAAAAGAAATGCCAGTGTCCTAACTACTAAAGAGTTTTTACAACGGGAACATTCCTATTTTGGTCCCTATGGAAGCACTTTAATATCCCATGAAATTCCTATGGATGCAAAAACAAATAAAGACGCCTCAATTCCACAAGTTTGCTTCTCGGTTTATCCTCCAAAAGTCAACACGAAATTCGGCAACGTGAATTATGCTTTAACATTCAATTTTAAGCTACGATTTTCTTTATTTTCCCGACAGATGGATGAATAAAACGAATTTAATTTTCGGAGCCATATTATTACTGAAAGCCAGCTTCAAATTGATTCTCAGAATATAATGTAATAGACGCAACATAATTGATAATAAAAGCACGATTCCGTCGACTGAGTGAATTATCTTAAAACACACAAAAAAATATTCAATTGTTTTTGGCGATCAGCTTTTCCTACTTTATGGAAGTACCGAAAGCAATATTGCTATTTGACATTTGTTTACATTGCGCACTTACTCGTATATGCGCAAATTTCTAATCGCAATATTGCTTTTTAAATTAATTGCTTCGATGTGGCCTTTTTACCCCCTTGGTCCGCGGAGGTCCGAGTTGCTCTATGAAGTAAGTACCTATATGTTTCTGCCGCAATGAATTTCCAGCGGTTGAAACAAATGATACTTGTAAAGCGACGCCTGTCAACAACAGGTCTCATTTGTTACAGCTGTAACCCTAATTAAGAGGAGGCGATACTTAGCTGTGACAAATGTTTGATTATGACCAAATGTTGGGTAAAACATAAAAGCAGGCGAAACAATTCGCACGGGTACACGAGAACAATAAACACGTGATGTGTGAAATTAATATGTTGGAATGTTACATGTGCTCACATTAGTAGGTGTCGATCAATTGATCACTTTGTCAGACAGTTTCACTCCTGTAATACTGAGATGGGTACAATATTAAGTTACCAGTGCACAACATTCATATTAAAATCCTAAGAGAGGGACCACACCCACTTTGTTGCCGGTACGTTGCGTTGCGTCGTCGCGAGGCAATGATTTTTAACATTACTGTGAGCTATGGTCATGACACCCTTCGTGTTTTGTGAGAAGATTGTAAGAAGCTGCAGTACTTTTAGGCGGACAGTCAAGAAAACATATTTTATATTTATGTAAAAAAAAATTGACGACTCAAAGTGTAACTAATAAAGATATTTTTATCTGTCTGCGGCAAAGCAAAAAGGAAGGTTATTGAGTTTGAATTTGTTGTTGTGAGTTGCAATTATACCACCATTATATCACCATTGCTCTCGAGTCAGGGAACCAAGGACTTAATTTTACAACTTAACTAGCTTTTGCCCGCGGCTTCGCTCGCGTTGAATTCGGGGTAACATGGTTCCCCTCTCCTAATGTACCAATTTTTAGCTTCTTACCTTGAGAATTGCGATAAGTCCCATATGAAATTTCGCCCCATCTTTGAAGGGGTAGATTTCCAAAAAATAATGAAGTTCGATTTTTTGTTTGTCACAATAGTCCGCATACCATTTTTTAGCTTTCTACCTTGAAAATTGCGGAATGCTCCATACCACTTGATATTAACTCAGAATCATGGTCTGAATCATCCCTCTCAGTATTCGTTACGATGTCACTAACACCCTGTATGTGCTATCCACTTCTGCCTTCCCCTTCTGGGAAACAGGCATGATTTTATGTTGTGTGTTAATATAATAGTGTTATAAACTAATTACTTAAGTTACACGTAATCCTGTGAAATACCTTCAACGAGCATAACAATAAAATGTAATTTTCACTGGTAAATTAAACAGAGATGGCGGTTATTTCTATTCACAAGGGAGACGGTCGTTCGTTGGTAATTAATTACCTAAAAGCATTAAGGACGACTTTCACGTTCTGTCTCTGGTTTTCACACGTAATTTATCGTATAACGCGGTACATGTGCTAAATTAATTTGTTGTGTTAAGGCAAGTGTAGTTATTGTAGGCAACTTAGGCTTAATTAACCTGTTTAGTGTTTAATAATTTGAGTATTTCAATTTTTAGTTGGTAAATATTGTTGGTAAGTATATTCTTGATTGGGTATTGAAAAATAATACTTGCATTTTTAATAGTATGTAGTATATATATATATATATATATATATATATATATATATCCTAACACCCTGTATATATATGTATATATATATATATATTTTATATATATACAGGGTGTTAGTGACATCGTAACGAATACTCAGGTCCCCCTGATTCAGACCATGATTCTGAGTTAATATCAAGTGGAATTTTTCGTCGCAAAATTCATAATTTTTTTTTAGTTTTTTAAAATTATTTACAATTCTATACTTTTGCGATGGAAAATTCCACTTGATATTAATTCAGAATAATCAGCTAAATCATCCCCCTCAGTATTCGTTATGACGTCACTTACACCCCGCACAAGTACATACGGTAGCCATACAAGTAGGTATGGGTGTTAGTGACATCGTAACGAATACTGAAAGGGATGGTTCAGACTATGATTCTGAGTTGATATCAAGTGGAATTTTCAGTCCGAATATTCATGAAAATTTTAGTTTAATTAGTTTCAGTTCGATACTTTTGCGACGGAAAATTCCACTTGATATCAACTCAGAATCATGACCTCAATCACCCCTCAAAGTTTTCGTTACGATGCCACTAACACCCTGTATATATTGATTAGGTTTATTATTAGTAAATTACACATGGTAGATAGAAACTATTCTCTTTACAAAGAATATTAAATATATTTTAGACTTCTGTTATAAGTTGCTTACAGGAGGTAATAACTTCAAGGTACCCTCCTCCTTTAAGAATAAATGTTATTTTATTTTTCTATAAGTACCACAAAGTTTCGTCTGGTTTCCTCCTCTTCTGTGGCCAGCCAGACATAATATTATATTAGCCTGTAAAGTAATTAATTAAATGTTATTACTTAATTAAAACCTTTTTGATTGGACCTGCAGGTTCAGTGTGTTTTTGTTTTTAAATTTCCCCGTGATTATTTTATGCAATACTTACGAAACGATGATATTTTAAAGCATTTTGTTATCTATGAAGACGCGGGCTCTTAAAAAGGCAATTAAAATAACTTATGTCGGCGTTTTATACTTATTTGTTTTATGAAAACATAAATTATTGTTGATGACTTTGTGATAGTTTGCTTTTGAGCTGTAATCAAAACCATGATAGATGAATTCAGTGCACTTACTCATTAATTAACATGAGCACCACCCTTGTATGTGTCATCATCATCAATTTAAGAGCCACGCTCTTGTCGGTGCAGCATTTCCACACTACTTTTTTAGGGAAACATAGGGCAGTGGTTTCCCTCTTGCCTTCCGCCCCGCAGTACTCTGTCTGGCGCAAGTGGGATGGCGCCCAGAGTAGTCTATTACGAAGCCATACTAGGACTCCTGTCCTCCGCCTCTGAATAGTGCTGACAGTTACTGCTGCCCTCTGTCAGGTTCCAGGTTACAGGTTATGGTTCCTTGTATGTGTACGATGAAAAGCTTTCGAGTAAGAGTAAATAAAAATGAAAACGCCAATTCATTTTCTACTTAATTACCAACGAGGCAACAATTGATTTCCCATTATCACGGACTAGATGACGTAGATACGGCAGGGAGGCCTCGAGCTCTTGAAATAGCACTAGACCCTCTGAGCTGAAGTGGTCGGTATATATATACGTTAGGCCTGTAGTAGACGATTAGGTATATATAGACCTGTGGTACAGTCATGAACAATATAATGTACCCACTTTAGGACTCTGTCGCACTAACATATTTGACATTTAGTGAGGCTTACAGTTCAGTTTGTCAAAAAAGTTAATGTGACATGGTACTAAAGTGTATACATATAAATGCTCGTGACCGTACACCGGCTTGACTCGTAAACGGTGAGCACCCGTACCGGACTTTCACCAATGAGTTATCAATTTAGTAGGTTCAAGAATTATAGACGGCGATACAGCTCACCACCTATCTTTACTTATTTTATTTATTCAATCTTACAACTCTCATTACAGATATACACCCAATACGACAGTGAAGCAATCTTAAACACTAAACATTATTACAACAACACAATTACATAATATCATTGATAACATATCACAAACATGATGGCTTTTGCGAATTCACTCAGAGAGCAGCAGAATAAGTCAATGGTCTCTGCTACAGTGTTAAGATTGCGCAATGCGCGTGTGAACGGCGCCTGCCCGAGTAGGTTAGTGTCTGTTCTATCTGTTTGGTCTAACAGAAAGCTCCGTGAGGTGTGGGTACTTGGTTAATTAATGTACCGCTGACTACGCCATTGAAATATAAATAGTGTGCTTATGTATATTGTCCAATGCATAGTTAGCTAACTTTCCGCCATCGTAGTATTATTCTTTTTATTCTATGCCTTAACTTCCAACTCCATAAGGTTTATCATATCCAGATTACGACATCGTATCAATAGTGGCGCAAGTTGTCTTTGATTACTACGTGGCTCTGTCCACCCCATTAGGGATTACGGGCGTGAGTTTATGTGTGTGTATGTATGTATGTAACATCCGACTGGTTTTATTCGATTTACTTACTTATATAAAAAAAATCTATGTAAAAGTTGCGTATGCTCTCTTTCCGAGAAACTGTGAAAGGCATACTTACAATACGAGGAATAAAAATAAAATCGCTATTCAATATTTTAGATTAAGTAAATTAATTAAAGTATGTAATTATTTTATTGTAAAATCGTATACAAAACCCCAAAAAAGATGAATTGGTTTTTTGGGGGTTTGTAGGTATAGGATTTTAAAATTAAGTACCACATAATATTTTGAATTTGTCAGAAAATAAATTTAAAGCATGAGCTTTAAACAAAAAAAACTTATAATGAGATTAACGATTACCTAAATGACAAAAATACCTGGTTATAAATGTGTTCCTCTAGTTATTAAATAACTTGTAATCTATACCTACATTGATTTAAAAGATGTGTTGCTGTTGCAGTTTTTTGTCCTTGCGAAATGACGTAGATTTTAAAATGTTAAATTCTTCAACAAGTTTATCCATGATAATTACTTTGAATAAATTATACTGATTTCTGCTAATGTGTAAATCGGTCACCGATAATTGAAAAGTGGCTGATAGAAATCGATGACGGATTATAGACGGGCGTTTGCGGTTAGCCTTACTGCTACGCTTCGGTCGTTCGTTTCTATAAAACGTCCATTGTACCTCTAGAGGTCAATAGGTTTGGAAAGGTAGACAGCTATAAGTAATTCATAAGGCAGTTTTATATTTATACGGAAAAAATAAATATCCAGAGCACAAACTCAAAGGTTATGGGAAAAGGAAATAATTATAGGGTACCTACCTACCTAATAATAAGTACTTATAGTGATAAAGTGGCAAAGAATACGTGATACTTGCATGCTCAACATACTCCACATGTTCCATACCCCCTCCAGTTGATTGAGGGGAGGTCTGTGCCCTATTTAGGCTGCCATGGGACGTATATAGGCTATGTCATGTTGTAATGTACATGGTTTAGAATTACTTTAACTTTTGACGGTTGCAGTGGCGGATATGGGAGCCATCGGTAAAGTAATGCAGGGCGGAAGGAGAAGTCACGGGGACTGTAGCCTGGAATCTTACAGAGGGCAGCGATAGCTGTCAGTACTATTCAGAGGCGGAGGACAGGAGTCCTAGTACGGTTGTGAAATAGACTAATCCCGATTTGACTGCAGATCACCAGTCCGATCTCTGATTGGCATGCTCCCACGTTTCACTAGTCGTGCCAATAGCAGTATAAAATCCATTATATTTATAGACAGGTACTAAAATACAGCAAAGTAAAATAAACCCAAACAAAACAAAATCCGAGACGCGGCGTGGTACAGAGTTATGTGGTTCTTTTCAATGTCTTTGTTGCCCTAAAGATCTCGATAACACCCTGTCACACCCTTGCCTCCAACGACATTATCTATTTGGAAGGTAATCCACGACCTTTGCTAAAATAATGTTTTCTTTTGTTACTACCTCTATATCACCCTATGGCATCGTGGAACGTAGCGACGTTATTCTAATATGTAAAAATAACAAAGAATAAAGAAAGAAAGAAAGAAACATTTATTATTTAGGACACCACAGACACGGATTACATATATAGGTATAATATATATACACATTATAATGACATCACATCAGAAGTCAACGCACACACGAAATATTTTCTATATAGAAACATGACATGAATAAATGACAAATACTCGTAACATGCTATGAAGTATTGAAGGCGATTACTCCACAGACAAGAGCGCAGCTCTTAAATAAAGAGAGAGAACATGCTATACTCTAAGTATGTAAGCTTTCGATGCGACGCCGCAACGGAGCAGTATAGCCCGTGTCGCCCCTCTCTAATCTGTATAATATAAAAGCACTTTGTGGTATGAAATCCGCGTGTATCTGGAACCATCTGGTCTGGGGCTTTAGGTTACCAGCCTGACGCTTACGATAAAGTGTACCGGCAGTCATGATACGTGTTCACAAACGATTTTTAATACAATTACCTACGGGATAAAAACGTCTTTGAAAGTTTATGTATGTTAGTAAGCATTCTAAATGCACTGAAGTGTGGCCGTTTTAAGTTTTTCCAATATCTAGTTCACAAAGTGGGAGATTATCGAATACTGTACAGATTTGCCAAAACCTTCTAATTTCATGGAAATGCATGTTTTCTTTTTTTGGGTATGAAAGATGACCCTTGTTATTATACCCAGCCACGAGACACCTTCCACCAATTAATATTCTGATCAAAATAAAGATAAGCAATATAGGTAGCAACATAATTTTATACGTATGTGATCCAAATTTCAGGCAACAATAAAAAACAGGGATGATTCAGGCCATCATTCTGAGTTGATATCAAGTGGAATTTTCCGTCGCCAAAGTATGGAACAGAAAATAATTTAAATTATAAATTTTCCAACAGGAAAATCCACTTGATATCAACCCCTCAGTATTCGTTACGATGTCTGTATATTCCTCTGCCATAACAGTACATTTTTCATTAATTAGGTGCCCCGAACAATGTTAAAAGGTAATTATCACGTTAAATCTGAACAATGCCATTTATATTTTCTTGGAGAACGTAGCCTGTAAAGTAGCTCAATGCAATTCAATCAATAATTATGAGAAAATGAGATTATTAATCTACCTTAACTCCAATATGAGAAACTCTATAAGATGAGGTAAATATAATTTCATAGTTTCACGTAGAAGAGACGGGGAAAGTGCTAGACAAAACTTCGCAATAAGGAAACTTGCACTTTATACCCGCAGTTCCCTGGGTGTTTTCAAACTTTGAAATCTATAAGTTTATGGAGCGATTTCTTTAGAAATACGACCGTTATTTCTTAGATAATACTTTGTCTGCGCTACTATTGTTGCTGGACTCGTGAAGTCAAGTGGAAAGCTTTCAAGTAGTCTAAATGCTCCGGCGAACTGGTCGGCTACTAACGTGGACAACATATTTTTACGGCTGCATGGCTTTCACTACTTGGCTTGGTTTACAAGTTCTGCAACGCCAACTTTCATGTTTAAGTATAAAGTGGTGCTGATTTCGGTACACACCATCTAAGTTTCACCTGTCATTTTCTCATCCACCGAGAAGAAAATGGACGGGTAATCGACAGGCATAAAATTTATGGAACACACGTCAATTTGAAAAAACCCTTCCAAAATTTAATATAGCCAATAAACCGACAAAATGAAGTTGACAGCATACGTCGAACAGATTGCATATGAGCGAGATGCCTATTTTATTCGCCCGGGTTATTCTTTCATTTTAAAATTGACAGTTGTCAATCATTCGTTCCTTTCCTTTTCGGCGAATAAGAAAATGATGGGTGTAACTTAAAATAAAATTAGGAGGTATCTGCAGGAATCGGGGCCAATGGGTATCTAGTCGCTAATATAACCTTCCCTTTTACATAATTCTACTTTTTTTTTGACGTGACTTATTGTAGATTTG
This sequence comes from Pectinophora gossypiella, assembly GCF_024362695.1. NCBI lineage: Eukaryota > Metazoa > Arthropoda > Insecta > Lepidoptera > Gelechiidae > Pectinophora > Pectinophora gossypiella. The sequence goes on from NC_065419.1 coordinate 9,681,229, forward strand.
CCGCAGATGGCATTAACTACTTGGTCGGACAAATGGGGAGCGCTGAAGGCTCTCACCCGGCGCATAATTTTACTGCATACAATTTATCGATTATAAACAAAAACACTATCTTTAGTAGACAACGATCAACGCTTAATAACAGCATTTGTAGCCACTGAAAATTCAAGGACATCCCTGGAGTCCGTTCTTCTGGAAGCAATCACAATATCATCCTTTCAAATCCAGGGATTATCCTCAAAGGGATAACAATGTTCGACTCCCCTATTCCGCCAATACACGGTCAGACGATAAAGTTGAGCGACCTCAGTCAGTTGTTTTAGATAAATATGAAGAAAGTTCTTTCTATACCTTCTGTCGAGAAAAAAGTTAAGATTATGTTCCACGCTGCTTATTACATAAGATCACGCATCACGCCTGTAGGCAGAAGCGAATGGTACCTACAGATATGCACCGACTCCTCGCCAGCTATGTCATGTTATGACTATCATTATCATCAGCCCATTAACGTCCCCACTGCTGGGGCACGGGCCTTCCCTATGGATAGATAGGGAAATCGGGCCTTAAACCACCACGCGGGCCCAGTGCGGATTGGTGGTTAATCACCGTGACCAACGGCTTAACGTGCCTTCCGAAGCACGGAGGAGCTCGAGATGAAAACTTTTTTTTTGTGGTCACCAGATGGTTTATTGATGGTTCGTAATAGATAGTATGACACTTTGGGATCGGAACGTCATTAGAAGTTCTGAAACTGTTAAACTACATAATTTTTCGATTAGTTTATGGCCACCAAAATCTTTAAAAAAGGTTGTTTACGGCCACGCGGTATGAGTTTAATGTGGCCGAAATCTAACCCGATGAAGTTAGTTTGCAGCCAGGGTGAATCAGTCTTGGTTGATTTCGGCGCCTCCCTATTTCGGCGCCCGGTACCGTGCCACATCTCGCTCAGCCCTACGGTCGCCACTGTTCCTAATTAGAGCAGTCAAAGGTACATCGCATGATGAACTAAGTAATCAACTCACCGTGCTTTCTATGGTGCTGGTAGGCGAGTACTCATAAAAGCGCCTTTTTGAAAAACTGATGCGATTTTCCTCAACAGAACATTAATTTCTTTCAATGAATGTCAATCTGGATACAAATTGAGACCACATATTTTGAGTTCTTAGCTGTTGTTGTCAACAAAAAACTTGACAATGGAATAGGAATATATTATGTTGTGCCGACCCCACTTAGAGTGGGATAAGGGCAGGAGGATTTTAATACACACGTCTTTCTTACCTATGAATCATAATATACACACTATGTATCGTATTCCATAACGTGCAATCGATTTTTGCAGCTCTAAAAGGTAAAAACAAAGGAAAAGTACCCCAAGTTGTTCATTATCATAGTCTTGCTATATTTACTTTGCATACAAAAATATCCCCATAGAAGCTAACACACATGACATTTGATATTTTTCGAGATAAAAGGTCGGCCTCGTTTCCCGGACGGAAAAAGGAAACACTTCACCGTAAATCTAGACGTGTAACAACCGTGATGATGAGTGGGATGGATAGTATAAACCAGTATAAACACTGCATACACAGAAAACAATTTCCTTGTGACTTCATTTGCATGGACTTCGGTTATCGTAAGTTCACCACACCAAAGAGAGATGTAGCTGTTGGGACAGAAATATGCACAAAACGAGCATATTATGTAAGGCAACGATCGTATTATAAAACTTGCTACGTCGTTCATTGCTTCTTTGGTATCGCGCTACCACAACTAACGCTTGTTACTACCTGCCTTTATAAATTCCTTGTTTCTATGATATCTAAGTTCATCTCATTGAGTAAACAAAAAATAAGTTGTGCCTTGTCTTCCTGTTTGGTATGAGATAGGGCTAGTGATGTCCCGTTCCCACTTTGGGAACATTCCCGGGAACGGCACGTCACTGGATAGGGCTTGAAGTTATCGCGTGCGGAATAAACCATCAAATAACAAAAATCTACTCACCCTGTAACTGGTAGCGTTGGCGGCATGTGCGTGCGGCAGCGACAGTAGCGCGATGGGCAGCAGCAGCGCACTTGACATGCGCCGCGGCCCCCCCATCTCTGCGCACCATCCGCGCGCGTACGCGCCTCCCTGAGGACAAACACGTGTAGGCACATTAATGTCTTGTGATTATGTTGCTTCGTCTTTGGTTATAAGTTGAAGATAAATAGGTATAATTATGCTTATTAATGTGATACCATTGTGTTGCCTACTCTTGTTGCGTTTATGAGTGGGTAGATAAGTGTGCCTACCTACCTAAAGTATAGTAACTGTGAAAAACCGATAGTTACATAAAAACTTCGAGGGTTTCACTGTTGCATAACGTTCCGATACAAGTCATGTACGTCTCTAATAAGATCCTTTGAAATAGTTATATAAGCAAATTGGACCATTCTAACTCTTAGTAGAAGTTGATGTAACTTATAATGAATTTATTTGACCGTAACACCTCAATTTCAAATCAGTTAAATTTGACCCGACAGGGACACGAACCTGGGATCTCTGTCTTTAAGACACCATCATCACTAATTTAAGAGCCACGCCCTTGTCGGTGTAGCATTCTCCATGCTACTTTTTAGGGAAAAATAGAGCAGTGGTTTCCCTCTTGCCTTCTGCCCTAACATCATACACCATAGAAAATAATAATTATAATGTACCTACTTATCTAGTAATTAAAACAAAAGACATCGTGAGGAAACCGTGAACTTCAGGACCGCCTAACTACCTGATACTAATCACATATTTTAATAAAATATATGCAGAAAGATTGTACGGATTTTGTGCTGAAATGTACTAAAATTATGAAGGTTTGTACTCAAAAGCCTTGAGCGCTAAATGGTACGTCTCATACACCGACCATCCTGACGTCAGGACCGCCGGTGTATTTCTATATCTCGTTAACGGCTACAACTATCAATCTGAAACCTATGCCAATGTTTAGTACGCACAGGAAAGATAAGATAATTATTGCATTCCTGATGTTTTTACAAAGGTCTTAAAAGTAGAGGAAAGTACAAACAGAAACCCTGAAAGGGCACTACAAAAACTTAAAATTTACACAATAAAAACTAAGAATAAAAATAACAAAGATTATGTTAAAAAATAAAAATCAAAGATATGTACATTTACAATAATCAGTATCTCAAAGTTTCGTTTTTTCAGTTAACGACATTTGAAGAGATGTATTTTGTCTATTTCAGTTATAAATTAAGGTAATTTATTGTATATTCTAACGGACATTGATTGAGGGCTGGAGTCTACAAATTTTAAATGGGAAGGGAGTTTGGCCAGTGCGTTGCGAAGTCTTAAATTATTAAACCCACAATCTTATCAACCATTCAAACCTATGTGGACAAACACGAAGAGTAATAGCTGTTCATTTTCTAATATTTTCTATAACAGTTAATAACGATGGGCGGCTACGCATTTTGCCTGCGTAAATGGAATGAACTATCAAGTAAATAACTAGATATACGAGTCTATGAAATACAAGCATTTCAAATAACAATGTTTCATCAAGAATCATATCTCTGACAAGGAGATCCACTTCAAAACGTCTACGTATCTTGGTCCCATTTCATTCTCAGTGACAGCTGAAAGTTTCGGCACAGTAACTTTTGAATAGAATTACCTACTTGGATGTGAAGTGCCATTTACCACATGTGCTATCGTAACATTGCTGAGGTGTTACGCTCCGCCTTCCACCCATTAATGTTATTTTTTTTTTGTATTGTACTGTAACATACATGCATCCTCTCTTTTTTATCATTTACCACAGCTCAGTGGTAAAACCCAAGATTAACCAGGTCCATACATACATAAACTCACGTCTATCCCGCAGAGACTATGGGATTCCATTTGCTTCGCTCCTGTCACACTTCTCTTGCTTCCTCAACATTCATCAATCGTTTCATTCACGCACGCCGTTTCAGAGTAGATCGTACTGAACCTTTTCTAAGGACATCTCCAATTCAGGACCTTCTATCTAGAAGGTCTCCTACCTATCTAGGTAGGTGCCTACTTACCGGTAAAAGTCCGAAATGAACGATTATTGAAATGGATTATTACGAGTACTATCATCACTCGGTACATCTTACGATTACTTCGGTATATAAAGATCACCCACGCCTATTTTATTTTAAGTTATACCTGTCATTTTCTTATCCGCCGAAAAGGAAAGGGACGGGTAATCGACAGGCATACAATTTATGGAACACACGACAATTTTAGGCAGAATTTAAAATACCCACCCAAAATTGTATATTAGCCTATAACCCGACAGAATTAAGTTGACAGCACACGTCAAACGAGTTGCAAAACGGCGAGATTTATTCGCCTGGGTTATTCATTCATTTTAAAATTAACAATTGTCAATCATCCATTCCTTTCCTTTTTGGCGGATAAGAAAATGACGGGTATAATTTAATATTAAATTAGGAGGGGTCTGCATGAATCGCGGCCAATATTGTGTTATCATTTTGCTTCTTTTATTTGCGCTTACGTTTTAAGTCTGTACGTGGCGTCCAACATAATTAGAAAATTTAAAGTGTTTGCTTATCTAGCTAGGAAATATAATTATGTATGTAAATAGGTTAGTGTCCGACCGAAACTAAGTAGGTTTTAGGGCTGAAACCGAAACCGAATTTCGGCCAAAATCGACACCGGAACTTCCATAAAAGGTCATGTTTTCGTGGAAAATATAGACTGGCTATGTAAAGTATTTTGAAACTATTTTTTTAATATAAAAAAGGCAATAGTGCAGAGATTAGAGCCACTAGATCGGATATTGGACTCTGCTCGATCGCTCGGATTAGGTCCACACATCGACACTACAAGTAGGTATACATCAGCAAGTATTCTAGAATATTTATAGACAATCTACGTACATATTGCAGTAGTGAAAAAAATCTCTTTAATCCGTATAGTTTATTATTATTTATTTATTCGTACACAATAAAACAGACAAATACAGAAAAGCTTATAGAGATAACTCTACTGTACTTCACTGTCCTGTCTGTAAGTTTGTGCTTACTTGTACTGTAAACTGTGTTTAGAGAAACAAAAAGATTTTTTGTATATAAAAAAAAAATGTTTTGAGTTGCCATTGCCGATTGAAAACAATTATAAATTATTATCTCTTTTAACTTTACTTATTTCTAGTTGATCATAATGTTAATTTGATTATATTAAAACTGACGTAATATTAGGCAGGTATTGTTGAAGACTGTTGTTGAAGGGACGTATGAATTACTTTGCTAATCATAATGAGTGTACATAACTTAGAATCAAGCTTGTATCCCCGAAAGGGTAAGCATAGGAGTATAATACTATATAATATACACCCACTCCTTGCCAGATATTTTTAAGTGCCATGTAATAGGAGGCATGCAGGGGGGGGGGGGGGTGTAGTCGTTACATGAGCTATGTCAGGGGCCTTTGGCGGCTCAATAATAACCCTGACATTAGAAGGAGACAGGAGGCGAGTCTATTGCCACTGTTCGGGCACAAATCCAGGAAACCACGTTATACCAATTATACGTACACATTATTATGATTCGAACATAATTCATGTTTCAGACTCATAAAGTCAAATTCACTACGGTGTAAGTCACGCGTTCACCGAGCAGTGATATCAAATTATATTCTGGCATCATCATCATCATCATTAATTTAAGAGCCACGCTCTTGTCGCTGTAGCAGTCTCCATGCTACTTTTTAAAAGGTAAAATAGGGCTGTGGTTCCCTCCTTGCCTTCCGCCCCCTGACACTCGAACAAAATTTAAAAGCCAAGTGCAGTTTCTGTAGATAAAACCAATATACCTACATCGCTCTAATACTCGCGTGTTCGAGACAGGGAACAGAAATGTCGTATCGTACGCCTTCGTTCTCGAAATAAAAGCTTCCAATGTGATTTCGCTTGAAGTCTCGACAATACGAAGTGATACGATGCATCGTATCAAGTCAAGGTGAAGTGAAAATACGACTTTTATATTGTACATAAATACTAGGTAGGTACTAGAGGTTACTCAGAGTGAAGTAGATACTTTGGCATCAATAGTTTGCTTTAAAGCCAAGATTCTGTAAACTAGACGAAGCAATGTATACGTAGAAGAATATATTTTTTTAAGAACTTTTCTCGGCTATACATGTTGTGAGAAACTGCAGTAGTTTGTAATATGTATATTTCAAGAATTATGGGGAAGCAGGAATTGCCGGAGAATTATACTTAGGAATCGTTCGGGGAGTCGCTGTCAACGCCATAATTCTATTTGAACAAGGCAAAACATGTGTACTTAGGAAAAATTGTCGATTAAAAGTATAATTACTTATGTTACCCACTGAATAAAGATGTTTTTGAGTTTGATCGGCCTAAAAAATACATATATTTATCATATCGGTTTATAATGTCAAAAACAATCCCTACTATAGTTATTTTAAAACACATTTTTTGCCGTAAGTTATTGTAGATTTGCCGCATGTGGCATTCATTACTTGGCCGAAATATAAACCACATAAAACTTAAGTCGTCTAATACAGTACTTCTCCCAATACAGGGCACACAAATGAAGAATAAAATACATTTATTGCCAGTAACAGTTGCACAGACCTCCCCCATCAACCCATTATCTCAATTTGATCAATTGATTTGTGCAATTAAGTTAGTGGTATAATATATACGGCTAATATACGGCTAAGAAATGAATGCCTTTTACGCTAAAAAAATCCTTCTACGCACCACACACACACACACACGCACTTCTACACTTGACTACAGTAGTAGTCAAGTTAAATTAACTGTCTAGGAACTGATATTTAGCAGCCTAATTACTTAATTATATAACAATATAAAATGTTTATTTTTAAAAGAACGTCTAGGGCGCTGTGCCGAGATTTTTCTTGCAGCTTCTTTTCCCCGGCTATACAGGTTGTAAGAAGCTGCTGATGAGACATTCGTTATGTAAAAAATTACGATTCAAAGTGTAACTATATTACTGGCTCGACCTGTAATTAATAATATATTTTAATGTGATTGAATTCCGTAATAATATTTAATTTAAATTGAATTTTGTAATATTTGTATCGTATAATTATTACTATCAATAAATGACTATGACTACTGTATCTATCACTCTATCTTCAACCATTCACGAAAGAAAACACATTACTGTTCACGGATTGTCTCAAAAGGGCTCTCTAATTTTATTTTTTTAGGACTGAGCACGCATTAGTAAAGAGAAAGAGGTTCAATAGATTGAAAGAAGCGTAAAATTTTCAACTGACGGCTAGTGACAAATATACTACGTATTAATACCTAGTCGTTTAGCCAACTAGGTGGAGTTGAAAACTGAAAACTCAGACGCCAACCCGCATTACAGGAACGTGGTGTGGTATGCTTCGGTAGATTGAGTGGACGCCTTTACCTAGGACCTTAGCTAAGTAGCAAACGATTACAAAAAAACGACAGTGTTATCGAATTAATAAAATACACATTTCGATTGTTTATGTTTCTTAAAAATTATCCAATAGACATTAGAAGAATTGATGTCATTTCATTATTTGGTGGGTGAGTACCTAAGAGAGGGTTTTTAATTCTTGATGTTCCAAATTCATGTTGAAAATTTAATTGAACTCGTGTTTCGTTCAATGAAAATTCGGAAGTATTTAGATTATGGAATTGTCATGTCACTTTACGTCAATCCTTTCTTTTCGTATCGTTTTTTAACTTGGCTAAAGCCCCAGCAGTGGTATGTATGTAGGTTTTTATTTTTTGGGACTGAGCTGGTGTGCAGTACGTTCTGAACAGAAAACAGGTCAATAAATTAAAAGCTGCGAAATACTGCAAATGGCTGCAGGTGACGAGGCTAGGTTTTCAGGTCGTCGCGATTACACGAGGCGGGTCGTGCCCCCAAGCGCGTTTCCTACAAAAGGAAGGCATTTAGGGGTTATTTTGAAGCACTTAGCTATTTTTCTTAGCATTATACGCTCTCGAAAACGTCTTAGCTACCTACTTAGTTATTCATTCGATATTTACCCGACTGCCAGGAATTATGTATTTGGCGCATATCACGTTTGTGAATTTCTTTATACCCTCGAAATATCACAACGGCCGAATGGATTTTAATGAATGAGGTACCTAGATTTGTCTTAACTATCCGATGTGTATAGGCTAGGATTTATTATTCAGAAATTCTTTTTTTTTCGGTTTTTTGCTAAACAGAAGATTCTAACCTTCATAGACATCTGTTTAGCTAAAGATCCTAACTACACACAAACTACTGCGTATGAAGGTTAGAGTCTTCATAGACATCTAACAATACCAGGAACTAAGACAAACTTATTCAAGCAGTGCCTTCCGCCGTCTCTGTAGGTTTGGGTACTTTTTATACCCACTTTGATGCCCTCTCTTGAGAATATTTAAGAGAATTAGTGTTTACTTCCAAGCCCATAAGAGGGGAAAGTAAACCAGTACTTTGCATAACTGCTTTTCGTACTTTACGATAAATTTTGGCCAAATTGAAGAAATGAGTTTTTCTTTTGAAGTTATATTAACTTTGTTTGACGATGTTGGACGAAGTTTAGGAAATTGTTTGCGACACTTTTTTGTTTATTTATGTGATAAACCTTTGGGTAGACATGAAAAAATATCGATGTTTGTTACTAAGTACATACTATTTTATTCAGTGGTACTACGGACTATTTTGTTTAGTAGCAGCGTGATTTTCATACCAATTAGCAAGTAAACCAGTTATTAGACACAAATTATTCGTTGTAATTTATTTTTTACTTATAATGCGAGTTTATGACTTTATTAAAAAAAGAAAAATAAAATCTAAGAGAATTACTATTTGACGAGAACCAGTATCTATAATGTGAAAGCCTATAAAATTGGCCTTCTATAAACTACTGTCCTCGAAGATAATACAATAAAGTAAAATAAGTATTATTCATTAATTTGTTGCTGCCCGGTTCTCTGCAGTAAAAAAGCGCAAAACGTACGTAAAAAGAGCTTTATTACCTAACCTTTAGTCAAATAAGACAACAACAGAGTACAAGAAAGAACAATTTGAAAAAGAAAAGCTGCCAGCGTTCTTACTATTTAAGAGTTTTTATTATTATTATTAACACATTCCTCGCTCCCCGCTCGGATCCGACTGGGGCGGGGTTATTGTAGCGGCGCCTACCGCTCGGATCCGAGTGCTAGGGATGGCAATTGGGGATCGCAATGCCGGACCAATTTTCAAACCCGGTATTTTCGTTATAGCCCCCAGAACAATACCGGTATACCGGGATCTGAAAAATGTGATTTTTTATTGAAATAATAATAATAACAATATACATTTATCCATATTTACAAGCATGCATATGTACTCAATGAAAAGTCACCTTAAAAGTTGTGGTTTCCAGCTATGATTTTTATTTATTTTGTAAACAGTGAATGTGTTAATAGCCCTCGATGTCCCACTGCAGGGCAAAGGTCTCTCTTCCCTTCTTCCACTCCTCCCTATCCCCAGCTTGTTCGTGCCACCACCGTTTCAAAAAGCGGTCCAACGCGTCTCGCCATCTTTTTCGTGGCCTTCCCCTACGTTTGGTAGCATTTGCAGGAATCCACAGAGTTTTTATTTTTCACACGATCATACCTATACAACTCATGCGACGTTTTCATACAAATTATGCGACGCTTACGTACAACTTACACGTTGTTTCATTATTCAGTTAAGCCAATTAGCTACGGTGCAAAACATTAAGTAAGTACAATTCCCGGCGTTCCGCTCCGTCACTTTGTTTCATAAGACATCGACTAACTAAGAAGAAGATTGACTAATTACTTTATAACTAAATATACAACAGGCGCACTGCTAGAATATTACGCGAGCTTTGTGAATAGAATGTCATATTCAAATCTAAACATAACATCAGACCTGTATCGGGATAGGAAAATGTGTATAGTAGGTAGGCATACACACCCACTCCTCGTCAGCTACGTTAAATCCCAGGTAATAATGGGCAAACCTATTGCCATTAACCGGACGCCCATCTCCGAAACCACGTGATATCAATTAAGCGTCTATGATCCAAAAATGAATTCAATATTCAGACTCATAAAATGTCATAATCGGGTTGAAAATTATATTAATTTCCTGCCGGAAATTTCATGAAAACTTTTGTTTCTTTTTCTATTATTTTCGGTTCCATACTTAGGCGACGAAAAATTCCTCTTGATATCAATTCAGAATCGTGGTTTGAATCGTGGTTCTTTTCGTTACGATGTCACTAACACCTGTACATACTTACCAGCAAAGTTCAGGCAAATTCGCGAGCAAAAATCTAGTTAATTAGAAGTTATTAAAAATTCAAATTAAATATTTATTATAATAAAGGCGTCATTATATAGAAATAACTCATTAGGAGATCCAAACTTTCTAGCTTTAGTTAATTTAGCTCGCTTAAAAAACTTATGAGACGGCGATTTAAGTTTGTATGGGGCTTTTCGCGAATTTCCAAAGGTTTTTGTATGAAACTTCTTAATGAGAAACGTGTACCGTACCTCTCTGAATTCGAAGGAGCTCTATACGTGGTTAAATATTTTAATAAAAGCAAGTACTTAACTTTTCAAATTTTACTTTATATTTTTAAACTAGAATGTTCCGGCTGTTTATTATTCTTAAAGATTACTACCTAAGTACGTAATGCTACTTACCTATAGTACTTGAAAAGAGTTCACTTCATCATCATCATCAGCCCAATAACGTCGCCACTGTTGGGGCACGGGCCTTCCCTATGGATGGATAGGGAGATCGGGCCTTAAACCATCACGCGGGCCCAGTGCGGATTGACGGTTATTAACGACTGCTAATGCAGCCGGGACCAACTGCTAACGTGCCTTTCGAAGTACGGAGGAGCTCGAGATGAAAACTTTTTTTTGTGGTCACCCATCCTATGACCGGCCTTTGCGAAAGTTGCTTAACTTCAACAATCGCAGACCGAGCGCGTTAACCGCTGCGCCACCGAGCTCCTCGCATAACCAAGCAATACAACCAACTAAAAATATTTTAATTTTTAATGCTAAATGGCCACAGTTTATTTCACTCACCTTGCGTCCTGTCGAACATGATGGATCATCTCATCACCTATCATCATACGGTTTATCATTATCCACCTTAGGACTATGTATCAAAAGTGGCTGCAAATAGTTTCTTGATTATTTATACGGGCGTGAGTTTATGTATGTATGTATGTTATTAACCACACATACATAACATAAGCTCAATACTATATCACAATTGGGGTAGTCCTCTGACAACCATCACAAGTGGAACTAAGCACCCACGCCTCACCGTGCTTACTGTTGGACCAACGTGATAGGTAGTGAGCCGCGTCGCCGTCTATAATGGTCGAGCCAACTGTGTTAGTGAACACTGCACTTAAGATAAGTCAATAACTCATTGGTGGAAGTCCGTCAGCGTATTTGTTCAAGAAGTGTATTTACAAACGACATTTACAATCCAATAAATCCTGCATTAAGTTTAAATTTAGAACTCAAACCTACGCACGAGTAAAATTAGAGCCCTGTGAATATATACTCCTACGCAAACTTGCCCCATAAAGAGTTTAAAAGTTACATACATTATCCTGGCAATTACACCCACACTTCTATTCAATCTTGTAGACTGGTCAAAGGTCAGACGTAAAACTAAAAGCATGTTCCTTTACTGAGAATGAATCGATTAGCCTTTTCCGAAATGAACATTTCAATATTACATTGTAGCCGTGGTAGCCCAGTTCATAGAACGCTTGACTCTCAATTTAATATAGGCCTAAACCAACGATTTTTCAAATTTGTTTTCGAATTCATATTTGGATCATAAATGATTATCACGTGTTCAGCGGTGAAGGAAAACATCACGAGGAAACCCACATTCCAGAGAAATATATTTCGGAGGTATATGATCAAACCTATATTGGGCTGGTTTTCCCTTCACGGTTTGGAAGGTCAGACAGGCAGTCGCTTCTGTAAAAACCGGACCTGACAAATCTTCAGGTCAGGTAAACGGACCCCTTGAAAAAGGGATAAAGCTAGGGAGATGATGATGATGAGACATTTCAACATTACGTTTATGTTAATTTAAGTTTGACTTCAGTCATATTCACGACCAGGTGTCCGGCCAAGTAGTTAATGCCACTTGCGGAAAATCTACAATAAGTCTTGTCAAAAAAAAAATCCGCGCTCAAAAGAGAACATAGAGCTTCTTTGGTGTTATGGTGATCAGGTCTATCGCCCATATTATTATGATGGACCATCATGGGTAGCACTGGGGGGTTAAAATGGCCACATCGAAGCAATTCATCTAAGAAAGCAAATGCAATTCTATAGTCTCTGCTTACCCCGGTGGGAAATAAGCGTGAGTTTATGTGTGTATGTATTCTTTATTCTTTGACAAAAGCTTTAACTAAACCGTCACCCGTCTGATGATTAATTTCGAAAGTTACTAAACTTTGTTATTTGTTACCAATCGAACGGACCTAACTGGGCGACTGGGTCCTCAAGGGGCCCAGGGTCTCATTAAAGATCCGAATAAGGCAATAATTATACACAGAGTAGGCGGCCGGAGTAGGTATAACATGGCGGGATATCTTCGTGTTTGTTTGTAATTTAATTAAAATCATTCATTTAACATGATTCGAGCAGTCAGGTCTGGTCAAGTAGTTAATGCCATTTGCGGCAAATCTACAATAAGTCACGTCAAAAAAGAGCTAGTCAGGATAAACTTGTTGAAGGCCAATTTTACAATTATTTACGATTCTACGGCAATTCGCAGGTTGTTTTGGCTGAGGAGAAGAAACGACAAGAAATCCAACATCAACACTAAACACTCACTCATGTCTGTATCTATATAGATCGGACACTCTTCGCCCCGCACCAATTTGTATTGGGCCGAGTTCGATTGGCCTCACCCCCTCTAGGTCTTAGTTAGTTAAGTTTAAATGGCCGTTAGCTGTGAAAGAGTAAGAGCGCGCGCGGATTGCCTGTCTCGCTCACATTCACTTAACGAGCTTGTTGTATGACGTGCGGCCGTGTTAACACCACCAGTGAGTGTGTGGATATATTTAGTAAGAGCCATGTGTCCTACCCTAGAGTTCAGTCATCGGGTCAAACCGACCGGAAACGAATTCATTTAGCTGAAAATCGGTTCCATAGCTATCAATGTAATCCGTGCGTGATCATTCAGTTAATTAAAATCAATCCTTTGAACGTGATCGGAAACGGTCTTATTTTATTTGTTAAAGGATAAAAGGTTTTTATGTGTTTTTGATAAGGCGTGAGTTCGCACATCGCACTTTGTTGTGCTTCTTTCTACTCTTTTCTGTCACTTAGAACCCACAAAATACATACAAGAAAAAGTTTTTTCTTCTCTTCTTCTATCGTGTGGGTTGTGAGGTGGAGTACCAACCTCATCAACCCTGGTGTCAGGGTTATTATTGAGCTGCCAAACGCCCCTGACATGACTCATGTAACGACTACTTACTTCAGTAAGTAGTAACCGGCAGCAACGGCTTAACGTGCCTTCCGAAGCACGGATCGTCCTAACCAAACTAGGGACCACAAAGTACTTTTTGCGATAAATCCCCACCGGGACTCGCTCGAACGAACGTTGTTCTGTATTCAAATAACAAATATTACTAAAATTTACATTGCTAAGTGCGTACTTATATTTATTTATGTACATAATATAAAACGCGCGGTGGCAAGAGTGGCGGAAGGCAAGAGGGAAACCACTGCCCTATTTTTCCCTAAAAAATTAGCATGGAAAATGCTGCACCGACAAGAGAGTGACATAAAGCAAACAGTATTACATTAGGTAGATCGATACATACTTACCATTATGTTTTTCATTTCCTGAATCTTTATTTTCGAGAATAAAATGGAGTATTGCTTGCGGTGAAAGTATATTTTTTACCTTTTTCCAGAACATGAATATTTATCATTTAATTACCAACATACAAATTTAGGTAACATAGGAAACGTGTCAACTACACTGGTTCTCGCCGTCACGGAATGTGAATGACATCTTTCCATTTCTGTCGGAACCGGGCTTAATTAAATTGCGGATGATTTGTTAGTTAAATTGTAATTTTGTAACTGGTCGGTCACATTGCAATACTAGCAGCCCTGGCAATAAGGGGCCTACAATACTTAGCAGTGGGTAATAAAACAGTGTAATTTACGATTTATGATCTCCTTAGTGTTATCACGTTTTCATAGGGTCCGCTTACCTAACCTGAAGATTTGACAGGTCTGGTTTTTTACAGAAACGACTGCTTGTCTGACCTTCCATCCCGCGAAGCAAAAACTAGTTTATACAGGTTAGGTCACATACCTCCGAAAGGCCATTCCCGGGTAAGTGGGTTTATTCACGATGTTTTCCTACACCACTGATCACGTGAAAATCATTTATGATTCAAAAATGAATTCGAAAAATATTTTCGTAAAGCATAGGTTTAGGCCGTTGATGGATTCGAACCTGCGACCTTACAGTGAGAGTCAAGCGTTCTTCCAACTGGCCTACCACGACCCGGCACGATAGTGCAACTTACAATTATGAATCGCAAATTACATACATATAAGTACGTATTCGATCTGGAATACGAATCGAATAATTATCAAAAATAAATTATGAAACATAGATATCTACATCAAGGCGCTGCTCGTTCCATTTTTTTAACAATTCTTCCTATCACTTTGGTTTAACAAAAAGCTCGGTGAGACGTGGGTACTTAGTTCGTCTTGCGAATCTCTGACTACCCCCAATTAGGATATAGTCTTGAGCTTATGTTATGTTAAGGATTCTTCCTGTTTGCTTCCGGAACTGAAAAACTAAAAGTTTTTTTTACGTGTAAATAGAATATCTGAAAATAAGTGGATTCGAAAAGGCAATGTCATAGTGTCGGACCACGTCAGACTTACTAAACAAGGCCGGACAGAGGCTCGCTTTTTTATAAATTGCTTCTCTGCGAGAGAAAGGTTGTCAGAACCAAAATTACCTATTTTCCCTCGACGGCGTACCTAACGAAATCAGGAATCAAATAATATATCGTGCTAGTTTTAAAAATGAGGATTCTTTATTTGAAATTTGTTATTGTTGTGCGAACATTTTTATTTATAAGTAATTTTATTTTTAATCAGAATTGACCCTGACACCAGCAGGTTCAACGATGCCGGTCAACGACCTTACAACCCACATGAAACGGGAACAATAAGTTTACATTTCCGAAAAATAGTTCTTTAAATTTGGTAAATTAAGACTCTTTTTCCTAAATTAATAATGCAAATTAAAGAACGTATAGGTATCCTTTCTTCTATATTACTTTCCCTGAAGGTTACACTTGAGTACTCAATCATAAACCTCCCTTTGTAGCAAAAGTATTGTTCCGAAGAGTCCAATAAAGAATAAAAAACAGTAAAAAGCGGGAGAGAAAAACTGAACAATTTATAAAATCGTAACCGCTTAGTAAGACTCTTTTAGCTCTTGTTATACTCCTTATACGAGGGTCTTCGTCGCCTTCAGACGACAAGAGCCTGTTGCCTTGCCGCCGCAAGGCGTCTAATGAACCGTTTTCATAAAGTGTTTTCCTTATATTCTTGTTTTGTTTTAGACTGCATGAAGAATTTTGGGGCGCTAAACTATTGTGGTAATTACGCGAGTACTTATGTCACATGCAAAGTAAAATAAAATGTTTGTATCCTCCACAAATATAGAAGTTTGCAGAGCATACATAAGTACTTACTCACTAAAAAGTTCACAAAAGGTAATAAAAAAAATGAAGTGATTTAGGTGAGTTTTATTCGTCGTATGTTCATTTTAAATAGGTCATCACAATTTCACCTGATGATAAGTGAAGGAATGTTACCTGAAATCAAACACGATTAATCCAGTAAATGATTATTCATTCTAATTTAAACAAAGAGATGTTGAAAATTTGAAGCTCGTTCGATGTAATGTTCAATTTATTTTTGAATTTACGACACGAGTGTCTTCGCCCACCTTTATACACTTTACGAACCATAGAGCAATTTAGAACAATATCTTATAAACTTTACCAACATTGCTTGTCGCTAATCAAACCCACCTCACAGTCATTACTTAATTAACTCTCTCTCTCTTTCGTGGAACATTCTATTATAGTAATTAACCCTAAAGCTGAAGTAACGTACTATAAAACGGAGCCACATGAAAGTTCCCGGGCACAGTTCCAGCAAACTTCGCCATGTTCTAGATATGGTCGACAGCCTGCCAGGGCGGGTTATAGGGGAAATATCCAGAGCAATGATATTACAGTGTACAGAGTGTTTGTTAGTGACATTGTAACAAATACTGAGGGGGATGATTCAGAACATGATTCTGAGTTAATATCAAGTGGAATTTTCCGTCTATACTTTTGTGATAGAAAATTCGTTACGATGTCACTAACTCCCTGTATACACACTCCCTGTATATAATAGTTTTTGGATTGTACCTATTATATAATTCATTCGTGTTTTCATATATATACATATATATATATATATATATATATATATATACATATACATATATATATACACTTTAAACATTATTAAACATTATTGGTCGGGGATTATAAGCAGATGCGGCATCGCCCAAAGGTTGCTTTCGAGGTACCGAACAATACTTACTACCTCGCTAGCCACAGTTGGAGTGTGACTAGGGATCGATGGTCCAACAGTATTATTGTAAGTTTTATATAGTATATATTATGAGTTGCGCTGAGAGAACTTTGATAGCGCGTTTCAGACATCGATAAACGAAGGCGTTTATCGATGCTAAATGTATTTTGTTGATTCGCCACACAGGTAAATAAGAGAGCTTAGCCAAGATTTAATCGATTGCACCAAATAGTAACACAATTATACATCAATGGGTCGAACGGAATCGAAGTCATACGAATGACAGTGTACTTTGAAATGTCACATGATTCGTTTATTTCAATTCCTATTCGTTTAAATTTGTTGCGTAAAGTGACTGCAGTTGCGTTGGCTAGGTAGGCCCTTTGTTATTTATAGGTAGTCTTAGCACTATTTTGTACTATTGTAATAATTCAACATTAGTACTTCCGAAGCCGTGCCCCGGAGGTAGCATTCAGCCACAAAATGCACTTGTGCAGTAAGCGGCGTTGTTTATCTAAATTGCCTGAAATTTCGAGGCAGTCACATGTGGCTCTTGATTTTGGGTAATAATGGTCATAATAGCCAAATGCAGATCGGAATCTGATTGGTTGTGTCGAAACTTTTCGGATCTTATGCGCAAAGTCCAGCTTATTCCTCCTATGGGTATTGAAGTTATCATAATCTTTCACGTGTAAAAAAGTTTTTGACGAGAACAGTGACCTACGCGTGTCTGAACTTTTTGAAATATGACTTTATGTGCTGTCCAATAAATCATGTAAACTCCCTTTTCTGTTTACTAGGACAGACACAAGGGAATTTTCAAGACATACCTAACTTAATCACTAAAATGTATCTGAGAAATTGCGAAATATGTTTTTTTTTTCTTCTTTGAATAAGAGAGACAAGTTAATTACTGAGGAGTTTTCTTACAAAAGGTGTGAACTAAATACATTTTAATGACCGAGTTTTTGTCTGCTCTTTGTTTCTTCCGTCTCAAACATGGTGTAAAGTGAACGAAACGAAAAAGGCCAGGCAGAATGGTGTTTGTGGGAAAAATGTGAGAGAATTTGAATTTTTCGGGGGAAATTTGAATATGGGTCAAGTTGAGTACATCAATCACCAGAAGATTCATAGCGACCGAATCTGTTCCGAAATTGAAAATTATGAAGAACGCCGCTTAGGTACTTATTTCAATTGTTCGAGAAATTAATTTGCAGAATTATGTTTTGTTTGTAAAGGAATTGTGTTCTCCTAATTCCAAGGTGGTCTTCGAGGATTTATTGTCAACGTTCGGAACAAAGTAGGTTGTGGGGATAAGGATTTTCCTTGTTGGGTATAAAATAAGACGGGAAAGGATTTGTAACTCAGAGATTAGCGAAATGCATATTATATGAGAACATCACAGTTGAAGCAAGGGAGAGGAACTTTGAGGATCTAACAAGTGTATCGTTGCCTTATAGTGAAAACGTCGTAAGCGCCTTTAAGAAAAATCATAATAGAAGCTAGTTTCATTACGGGTAAACAATTTTGATCTCAATTTTTACCCGGAATAAAATTAAACGAAAGAAATTGAGTTTCGTTTAAGAAAATTACATCAGAATATGAATCCTCAAAGAGGCGCTTATGAGGTTTTCACTATAACGCGACGATGCACTGAGTATTACTATTTTATACTTTGTGCACTTTTGACGTATGTAGGTACTTCTATGTGCTTACTTTGATATGGAGTATGTGACTAATCGGCGGTCGGAGTGATTTCACCATGAACCGCGTTAATTATCTAAATGGGCATGGTCATGACAGGATTGATTGCAATGGGTTCGCTTAATTGTTGTGGGCTGATATGTATTCTGCATACAGTTATACACACAAAACTTACGCACATACATACCAAAAACTCACGCCCGTAATCTCTAATGGGGTGGGCAGAGCCACAAGCAATCAAAGACACCTTGCAGGCATAGAAATAACTAAGAATTGAATTTCATAATACCATAATTCCTTCAACAAGTTCCTCCATAAACGAATACTTTAGAGAAGTACTACATTAAAAATAAATGGTCCCGGGATAGAATTTAATAAACACAAACAACTAAGAAAACGAAGCAAATTTTAAACTTGTACAAGTTTCCCTTTTTCTAAGAGACCGATTGAAAAAAATCACTTCAATAAATTGTTTCACTTTTCTTTTAGTTCATTCCTGGAGACTGTAGGTGTGAGTATTTTGTCGTTACCGTTGTCTTAATAGTGAACCATTTTCTCTATTTAATGCTTTGTATCTTGGGTGAACCTGTTCCAACAAACTCCTCAAAGAAAGCAGTTCTTAGATTTTCACTGAACAGTATCGGTCAATAATGATTTGTACTTTTGCTAATTGTACCAAGATTTTCATTCTCGGTGGTTTCTGTCGCATTTATTATATTTCCTCCTCCTCCCCCCCACCGTTGATTGAGGGGAGGCCTGTGCCCAGCAGTGGGAGGTATTATAGGATTTTTATGTTATGTTATTATAATATTTAAATATCGAGAAGGTATTATTATCTCGAGGTGATTATGAGACGATAATGATTAAATATTATATCCAGTAACAAAAGATACAATTAGTTATTTTTTGAATATACTCTTAAAAACTAATAAAATTATAAAATATATTCTTAAAAATAACCAATAAATAAATAAATATATTGTGTAACAAAATTTGGTAAATTGTAAGTACTTAATGTACCAAAGTTTGATGTGGATTGTACCAAGACATGTAACTTATATTATTAAAAAAATTAAGCAAAATTAAAAATTTTGAAAAAAACCCACGACGGTAAAAATGTCATCGAAAAAGAATAAAATAACTCAAAACCCCGACTTAACCCAATTATTATGTAACGAAATATTATATTAGACTTAAAAATACTTTCTAAAACAGAGTTGATATCTCGAGACATCGGTAATAGATATACTTAAGTACCTAAACAATGAATATGGATGTTTACAGTTTTTTCCTAACGTGTCTGTTTCTCGAAGATATACTTAAATGTAGCGATAATAATTTTACCATAATACATAACCGAGGAATATCCGTCGGGGGCTGCCTTTTCTATATAAAATTTCAACAAAAATTGAATCATACTCGTAAGTGTATTTTATGTCGTCGTTAAACATCTACAATTCTTCAATAATTGTATTCACGTCACTAGAAAAACTTTAGCTGGGTTAATGGCAGCCCCCGACCGAAAACGATGGAACCGTGTCTTAACAAATACTGTTATATTATAGTATCTTCTATGGGCTTAAAGCCTCGGCGTTTGTCTTGGCCTAGCAGCGTTTTATGAGATCTTAACGTTGGTGTTGACAAGCCCTAAAACTATATTAGTATTGGTTCAACTTTATGGTGATGCTGCGCAGTAAAAACGAATAGTTCTTCGACATCTCACTGGAAAGTGCCACGATTTCATGGAATTTGCCTTGTCGTGATTGTTTAAAAGTTATTTTTACTCTTTTAAACCTGTTATTTATTTTTTAGATGTGCGGCTCGAAGAACAGATTCCCTCGAAGCTTTCGATACAATTCGTGCCGCGCGCGGCGCGGTAATCTTGGCAGATTTCGTCGGAACGTAATATGATTGAAGCATATACCATATTTTTCCCCCAGTAAGTAACTTAGTCAAGCTATATTGAATTTATTCATATCTCGCCTGTTCCGGTAGGTATTCACGCACACGACGAAATCCGTCGACATTTTATTCATAGAATTCCTTCCATTGCCGCAGGCAGCGGTGGGTTTAATAAACTGAATCCCACTAGTTCACTGCAAGTCTAGAATTCCTAACTTCGTAGTGTGCGACTAACTTCGCGTAATAGATGAAAGAGAGGAAGGGGAAGACCAAGAAGAGCTTACTTGGAACAGATTAAAGAAAAGGTTAACGTCGTGTCTTATAGGGAAGTCAAGGAATTGGCCTTTGATAGACTGGAATGGAAAATGCTGCACCGACAAGAGCGCGGCTCTTAAATTGATGATGATGACAGTAGGGACACTCTCTGCCCCACATTGATACGAGCTTGGACCGAGCTTGGTTTACCTTCCCCCTCCCCTCTGACGGGGGTCACTTTAGTCTATTTAAGTCAGTAAGGGAGCACGCGTGGAGTGTCTGTCTCGCTCGCAAATTCACAGCCAGGATTTTCTATATAAAAATTTAGTAATCTCGTACGGGATTTTTACTACTTCTACGACGTGCTCGGAAAGCACAATTCAGCTGACTTTTCATCCACATCCGCAAAATGCACATAATTATGACTATTGTTATGCTTTTAAATAAAGAGGTTTTCTGCATGTAAACAAGCATGGGTGTACACTTACAGGTTGTGAGGATTCCCTTTATTTGGATTTACGGGAATGACCTTATGTAATATGTAACTATTGGCCCCGATTCCTGCAGACACCGCCTAATTTTATTTTAGGTTATATCCGTCATTTTCGTATCCGTCGAAAAGGAAAGGGACGGATGATTCACAGCTCTTAATTTTAGAAAGAATGAGTAAATTAATGTGTCGGGTTATTGACTGACGTAAAATTTTTAGACGGTTGGTTTAGATTTGTGCTTAAAATTGACGTGTGTTCCATAAATTTTATGCTTGTCGATTACCCGTCCCTTTCCTTTTCGGCGGATAAGAAAAGGACAGATATAACTTAAAATAAAATTAGATGGTATTTACAGGAATTAGCACCATTATGTGTATAAAATGTAGGTATATTATACCTGTTATCTGTTTTCCTGCAGAAACTGTCTTCTCCACTCCCGTGAGCTCAAACTTTTTGTTATAATTTGTCTCTTGCCCAAATGGCATCATTCCAGCCAGCTCATTAAGAATTTTGTCGATTTGTCTAATAATGCTCACAATTAACCTCAGCGTTTTCTTGGCATCTACGACGCAAGGATAGTTATACTTTGACTCTGACCTTATTTCAAGTTTAATCTAGTTAGCTTGTGTTCTTTTAAGCCAATTGAAGGCTTCTAATCTTCTTCTATCGTGTGGGTTGTGAGGTGGATTACCAACCCCATCAACCCTGGTGTCAGGGTTATTATTGAGCCGCCAAAGGCCCCTGACATGGCTCATGTAACGACTACTTACTTCCATCAGTAAGTAGTAACCGGGACCAACAGCGTAACGTGCCTTCCGAAGCACGGATCATCTTACTTTCGAACAATCAGGTGATCAGTCTGCAATTTCCTAACCAAACTAGGGATCACAAAGTGATTTTTGTGATATGTCCCCACCGGGATTTGAACCCGGGACCTCCGAAACGTGAGCGCAACGCTCAAACCACTGCTTCTAATTTAGCTATAATACGTATCCAAACGACTATTAACTTGTACATCAAAAGTTAGGGTCCTATCTTACTAGTACAACATGTTTGCACTATCTGCGGGAAATTACTCGGGTTAGGTTGCCGGCAACGAATTGGTTACGCAACCAGGTGAGGTATCCTCTATAGAACTGCATACATTTTGCTGGTTTCACCACCATGGTAGTGAGATAAGTAGTTATGATTAGACTAAACTTCAGGACAGAGATATAGTATATCAGCTAGCATGAAAGAGACGAAAGGCACTAGGTACAAACGGCATACAGCTTAGCACGAAAGAAAAGAGACATATCTGCGTTATAAAGGGTTTATCTTTGTTTATCAGTAAGTACCTTGAATCTACAAGTGCAATTCGGATACGATCTCTTCTTATCGTTTTATAGGTAACCAATAGTCCGTAAATACGCCTATTAAAATAAGTAGAATGTAATTCCTTGGGTAGCCTAGTATTTTTTATAGACGCCGCATAAATGTTAAACCTTATAAAAGGGGTTGCTATGTAGATGCTAAAAGGATCGAGCTATTAAGCGAGACCTCGGGTGCAAGGCTTTTCTGAAGGCGTAGTCTCCTTTATGGGCGTTAAACGAGGTGAAATCATAGTGATGTTCTTTTATTTTAATAAAAGAGATTGTACCCCTGTTTTACCTATTTATAACGGCGGCCTTTTTGCTCCAGTGGATGAGCGTTGAAGTCACGATCCGGAGGCCTCGGGCTCAAATCTCGGTGGGGACACTTTGTGATCATTAGTTTGGTTAGGACATTACAGGCTAATCACCCGTACAACAAAGAAGGATGATCCGTGCTTCGTAAGGCACGTTAACCCGCTGGTTACATGAGCTATATCAGGGGCCTTTGGCGGCTCAATAATATCCCTGACACTAGTGTTGATGAGGTTAGTAATTGACTTCACAACCGGATAGTAGGAAGACTTATTTATGAGAAGGTTACTAAGTATAAGGCCTTGGCACTTGTTAATAAATTATTTGATAGTCATTATTACAGCAAAATATGCCTGATAACTTCTGAATAGCCTTTGAAACAATTTATCAGCAAGCTGTGAAACTGTAGGCATTTTTAGAAAAAAGGAAAAAAAACAAACATTCCATGATGCTTATTATCCTAGCCTGTCGGAGAAATCGACAGACACCACGTACTTGGAACCATTTGGTATGGAAAATTCGCAAGATGTCATAGACATTTATTGACAATAATAATTAAACGTCACAGATATCACAACTGACTGACATATCAACGCACAGCCTAAACGGCTAAACGTAGGCACTTGAAATTTGGAAGAGACGTAGCTTAGGTACCGTAGAGGTTCACTAAGAAAGGAATTCCCGGAATTCCCACGGGAACGGGAATTAGCGGGAAAATCCTTTTGTATGAAAAATCTAAACCGCTTAAGTTAGACGCTTGACATTTGGTATGCAGGTACCTTAGTTAACTTTAAGCTTAGTTGCAACAGGATATTGCAAAATTCCCACGGAAACGGGAGTTAGCGGGAAAAAATATTTGTATGAAAAAATCGAAACCGCGTAAGATAGATGTTTTCAATCTAGCATGCATGCATACCTTAGTAAATATAAAGTTTAGTTATGGCTGTATTTTGAAAAATGGGAGTTAGCGGGAAAAAAATGTATGAAAAAATCTAAATTGCATAAGTTAGATGCTTGAAATTTGATATGCACTTCCACACACACACAAAGATCTCCCTTATATAACACGCCACGCGGACGAAGTCGCGGGCAAAAGCTAGTTAACTATAAGCTTACTATTTAGAAGATATGAATGCGTGCTATTAACTGTCTGGGAACTGATTAGGTAGCCAAATTACTAAATTGTATAACGAGAACGTCTAGGGCCCTGTGCCGAAGTTTTTCTTGCAGCTTCTTTTCCTTGGCTGCGATGCGTTATGTCATAAATGACGATTCAAAGTGTAACTATGTTACTTACTCGATAAAGACATTTTTGATTATGAATTGTTCAGAAAATTACTGTGAATTAAAGTGCATTAAGTATGCCAAAATTGCATTGTAATTATGAGTGAGCACTTAACTAGAGTTTAACGGTACAAGGCTGTAATAATAATATATTATGTGAACTTCTCAGTAGTTAGAGATATTCTAGTGCCAACTTTATAATGCACTGAATATATTAATAAGGGTTGAGAGTACAGTCCTCGATTAAGTATTAAATACTGCTTCTGTTGTGCTAACTTAATCGCATTAAAGTAGACTGGGACTAACAGCCATTAGTATACAAATGTATTCGAAGAGGCGAGGGGTAATACAATGATTACTGTGCAGTTGTCACACCCCGGACACTTCATACAAAAATCTTAATTTTACCGATGCCGTAGCGTAAGTGTGAGCGAGACAGTGCGCGCGCTCTCTCTTACTCCTTAGCGCGGCCATTTAAAATTTTAGTCTAGCTTTTAGCCCCCTCTCATCTCTCGCCCCCTTGGCCGCTCCACCAACAAAATGAAAATACTGCAGTCAACTATAACTGCGCCTAGTGTTTTGAAAGGTGGTGGTGCCAGTATAGTGCGCTAGTGAAATGTAACCCTGCATCTATTTCGTCTACTTTCTCAACGGATTTATCTACATTTGAATCAAATAGTGTCACCAACAAGATTTGAAAATCTTGATGAAAGACGGATTTGCGACTGTACCTACCTACTGTTACAAATTCAGCGATTGAGTCGGCACCTAAGTAATTTATCATTTAACGTGAATAATTTTAAAATTATTGCGATGAACTACTTATAACACGTTGGTTTATATGCCGTATTTCCCAGAGGCAAATCCTTAGAAGAATTTGAACCTCATTCTCAACCACAACCATTCTCCATATTTCTTCAAGCCCGTGTATTTTGTAAGAATTATGATGCCATACATTTTAAGTCTTAAGACTTCACAAACAGTGTGCAGTGTTCTGGCGTATTTAATATGCACCGCGTTGCATGCATGGAATAATGCGACAGATTAATGTTCCCTCGTTATGGCTGCAGCATATCCGTATAATGCATCGTTGCAACGCAAAAGTTCTGCGAGCACATAGTTCTTCTCTCGTGTGGGTTGTGAGGTGAATAACCGACCTCACCAAACCTAGTGTCAGGGTTACTATTGAGCTGTCAAAAGCCCGTGACATGGCTAATGTATGCAAGTTAGTAGTCGTTACATGAGCCATGTCAGGGGCCTTTGGCAGTTTAATAGTAACCCTGACACTAGGGTTGATGGGGTTGGTAATCCACCTAACAACCCACACGATAGAAGAAGAGGAAATAGCAGCTGGGTAACGTGGCATGTAGTTAGGAAGTATCGAGATTACTTTGGGTTTTGTTTAGCAAGTTTCCATATTCCCTAATTTATATTCGCGAAAGTACATTAATATATAGAACGACAGTGGGCGCTGCGGATAGAAATCAGCTCGCGACACCAAACACTTCAGGACCCCGTTACCGACCCCGTCGGCGTGGTCGAAGATTTCCCCCAATCAGCGCTTATCGCTATCGACCCACTAGGGTCGATTAATTCTTTCAAATATTTTTCCACTCAGACGACGCCCTGAGCCGAGGTTCGCGCCCAACTGGGCACCCTCAGGCCTGTTGTCTTAAACGTTGTACCGGGTGAGAGCCTTCAGCGCTCCCTATTTGTCCGGCCAAGTAGTTAATGCCATCTGCGGCAAATCTACAATAAGTCACGTCAAAAAAAAAAAAACAAAAACTGCGGATAGCTGCGTTGCAGTTATCCGCAGTTACACTGATAGAGCTTGTGTTACCGCCATTATTCTGGTACTAAGTTTTCATAATACAAGTTTATGTTTACAGAGAATAATGCCACAAATAAACAGTTACGCTTTTGTGCGTCTTTTGTTGGAAGTAGGAGTAAAATTAAGTATTCTTTTAACAGTTCTTTGTGGGAAGAAAGGGTAGTTTCCAGTTAAAATGAAGGTCTTTTTATCTTGTAGGTTATTAAAAAATCCACTTAGTTTGCTTACTTATTAGGAAGTGAAGAAAGGAAAGACGGGAGGGGAAGGGTAGAGAACATAAGCAATATGTGTGCAGGTAATGATTACTTATGTTATGATGCATGGTATCTACAGCCCAAAGGTATAATAGGTAAGTATGTAGTGCCTACTTTGTTAAGGGTATACTGGATTTCAGGGATTGAAAATTTACGTAAAAGGGTCACGAATGTGAAAGATTATTTAAAGCTCAACAGATATTAATTACTTACTTATATTTTACTTTTTTTACTTATACTTATATCTTTCTAATTTCTAATTTTTAAGTTTGTTGTGTTTTAATTTTACTTTATTTCTAAATACTTAAGTACCCTTAATTGTATAAGTTATGTACGCCGTAATTGTCATATATATTAGTCATAATACCGTAACCTTATATGTAAAATGTTTTAATATATGTGATGTGGTTGTACTTTATAAATAAATAAATAAATAAATAAATAAATAAAGGTTCTACAAATTGGGGTGTAGTTTGGGTTTTAATATAATTTTCAATAAATATTAAGTACACATTTTATCTACTTATTACATATTTTATATACAATTACTTAACACAACTTCCAGCTAAAGTACAACATTATATCCGTTTATCAAACTCGGTTTATTTCCTCAATAACATTTTGTTTTTCCGATAATTTTACGCCTCCCGTAACAACAGTTATGTGCCTACCCTCATTATAACAATTGACGAAGTCTTAATAAAAAATTTCGCGAACATTCCACGCATGATTTAATAACCATGACCATACTGGCATGGTCAAGGGAGATAAGAAAATTTAGATACTTAAGTAAATCTTTCATGCTGCTTGTCATTCAAAATATCGATAGGCCAGAATCTAACTACTTGGTCACTTTTTAAATGTGGTACATAACCACTTATTTAAGGCACGAATGTCGAAAGTAACTGCGTGTTTATTTTCTAATGTTTTTGACTCGGTAGATACGTGTACCTAATATGAGTGTGTGTCGTCGGCTATTGGTACAACACCACGGAACTACTACTTTAGGACACAAATATCGAAAGTGATTGCATGTTTCTTTTCTGATGACTTTTGGCTTAGTAAGTATACCTAAAATAAGTGTGTGTGTGTGTGTCTCCAGACGTGGTGTTGTAGATTTGCGGTGAACGGACACAGATAATCTGGGACAATAAATACCTACTGGGGAGAAAGGAGGACAATAAATACAACTCAGAAGCGGGACAGCATTTGTAGTCAGTTTTCCGGGACGCCAGATAACCTCATTTCCTCTGTTCTGAGCTATTTTCGCTTGAAGGTGTAGGGGTAAGTGAATTCTCCCCGGGAAAAATCACATTTGCGAAATTCATTTTGCATCCGCTCTTTTATTTAATATTAATTTTGTCATTGTGATACTGTATTGTGCGCTACATTTTATTAGCGTACGTACTTATTGCAATTTACAGCTGAAAACTTTTGAACATGTTATCTTATTTGAAATACGATACATTTTGTCTTTGGAAGCTAATCAATTGATATTATTTCGATCTAGTAGGTAAGCATAGCTTGTAAGTACCCTACGTGCCACCTAAATTAAAGGGAGGGGGGTGCTTTTGGACCGGACCAACTTACTGTCCTTATAAGGGTAAAAGGGTTCCTTATCATTTTGGTTCGGATTCATAAAAGAAGAGGGTGTGATGACGTTTCATGATATATTTTTTTCTGTGTAAGGTCCTTACAGGTAGGATATATCGTTATATATCCCAATATATAACATAGCAATATACCCTACCTTATACTATAAGGTCCTTATCTCGCAGGTCACCATAATGGCGCGACCGTGGGTGACCAACAGAATGTATGCAGCTGTATAAACGCTACCTCACCTGGTGTCTTGTTGGTTACGCAACCGCAGGCGCAAATGCTGGTGCTAATTAGAGACATTTTTTTGGTTGAATAAACATGGTGGTGCCACTATGGTGTTTTAGCGTGAGATATGACATTTAAACAGGTTACTACGTATGTTTTACAGCGTCAAAACGGCAAGCGATATTTTATAAATATGCCGTTTCTTCAATATTCAAGTCTCTTTTGAACATTCGATAAAAGTTTTGTAAAGAAGCTTCTTTGAAAATATCTACTTAGTTACATTTATAGTTTGAATTTCTATGTCTTATTTTCTATATAGTATTTTATATATCTGTGTATCTCGAAGAATATGTGTCAATACAACTTCTTCAGCACATGGCTGGAAGAAATTGCTGCATGAGCAGTAAGGCCGCTTTTTTTGCTTTTCTGTCTTTGTTGTTTTATTTCTGTATCTTGTGTTAATTGTTCTCAATAAAGTATTTTATCTATCTACCTATACTGGCGTATAATTAAATGTAATAAAATGAATGATTTTTGTACATTTTTAAGTTGTCTTACAATATAATAACAAAGCATTGCTCATGTACTATGAGAAAAGCATGAGTTACACGCACATATAGCTATAGTTAGGTACATAACCAACCACAAAAAAATATTTGATAACCCTCACTTGATAGATTTTCCCGCGTTGAAACATAAAATAAATATTTGTTTACCGAAAAGCCTTTTCTAAAAAAGTGTTTGTAAGGGCGCCCTTTGAGGTGCAAAGGAACGAATTCCACTTGGCCCTGGGTTTAGAGTCGGAGTGAATTCATTTGTTTACCATAGGACACTTGGGTCGAGTGAAGGGTGCGTTTCCACTGAACGAGAGAACATTTTCTCTCGCGGGGCGAATTGGCGCGAAGCGGAGGCGCGCTGAATTGACCAATAACAGCGTCACAAGGAGCAGTCTCGCTCGCTGTGATTTGTCAATCCTGTATATATCTCCACTTCGCTTTACACTGCGCCTCTCCGCTGCAATGAAAACGTACCCAGACAGACCCTCTTTTCCCTTTCGTATCTCCATTTTATGCTAAGAAGGCTCATTATCTACCCTTCTCATGCTCGACGTCCTTTGTTACCTGTAAGAAGTGTACTTAGTAGGTGCAATCTAAATAATGAGGAAGTTGTTAGTGATCATTGCTTCATTTGGTTAATGATGCTATTTTTTAATATAACGCCTTCTTTGTAACTGAAATACAAAAAGTGGTAAGCATTAATATCAGTGATAAAGCTTTACGTATTTGTTTTGATAGAAAAAATAAGTCTCCCAATCTATTAGTCTTTAACGGACGCTCTCTTGTTTAAATTATTAATATTGTTGTGTGTGCATGTGTTGTGTGTTTGTTTATTAGATTACCTATTCAATTTTATTATACATATAACTACACAGTAGCTATATATTATTATATATTATATACGTTTTAAAACGGCGGAAGAAAGATTATATTTCTTTATTGTTATTACTTTCAGCCAACCCTGCATACCCAGCATTATCCTCACGACGCCTCTCTAAGATGTATTTCCGAATTTAATTTACATTTTTATTAAATAATTACTTTTCAAAGATGAAAATTCTATTATTGCTAAAAGTTGCTTTTAATTTAATGGCTTTTAAAATTGGTGCTTGGTGTTTTAAATTTTCTATGGAGTGCTGCTTTTAATTTATTCTTAGGTCTGGTCGGGTCGTTAGCATTGTGTCTCTTTTATTCCCTAATCAGCAATTCTTCTTATTTCGGTTCGATTACTTCGGTTCGGGTTTGGAGTTTGATGGGAGTAGAAGAAGCGAAAGTGGTGTCTCAGAATCCAGCCAGACAGCGTAGGTTCACTAAATAGGCACCCGTTATAGTTGATTCGACACCCTAAAAACTAAGGTGATATGTAAATCTATCTAACTTTCTTACGCAATATTTAAAAAGCTCATTGCCATACTCAAAAAAAATATAAATGTGATTTGACACAATAATTGTGAAAATTTCAAGGATTTATAACGTAAAAAATAATTATAAGTGATAAAGAGAGAAACACATGATCGTTAGTTGAAAGTCTTCAAGGCTAGAGTGAAAGGTATTTGCAAGGTAAGCGTAATCCACCCTAGACCACATGGTCACTTACCATCAGTTGACGATATTACTTATTTTAAAAAATACAATAAAAAGGGAATAAAACATTTGGCTTATCTTAAACGTCCATGAAGGTACTTGTAAAAGGAAAATGTTTCGTTAACAATTTACTATCGAAAACAGCTAATACGTAATTGAAGCGTATAAGTATGTAATTGACTTTGATTGATGAAAAAATCAATCTAACACGTAATACTACCAATTTTCCTTATCTGTACACGTGCCTTTAATCTGAACCAGGCTATAAGTCTGTGGTGATCGAGGAAAAATATAAGTTTGCCGAAGAAAAATAAAAAACATACTTGATGAACTCTTCAGTCAAGAGAAGAGGATTATGTTTGTAATAATATCGATAGAAAATTGGTCTGTCTATGGAAAATGAACTTACATATTTTATCACACATATATGTATAACCATTATAAAACCCGCTCGTAATATCAAAAGAAATGTTGAAAGAATAAATACATAATCATCATCATCATAATTAAAACACATAATAACGGGTTCTTACCGCGTTTACAGTAGGGATATGAGACATCCGATATTTCGACACTGTTGCAAGTGCCATGATCACGGGATCACTGATGAGATTGGAGTGGAGTAGGTAGATCCATAATTTTCTACGGGCTATCTGTCTATCTGTCTACCCTCTTTCTTTGCCGCTTGTTTATGTATTTGATATCGGAATGTTCGGAACCATCTGAACTCGCACCAAACTCACTACGACAAACCGCACTCACTGTGCCCTCAATTATGGATCTACTTACTCCACTCCAATCTCATCAGTCATCCCGTGATCATGGCACTTGCAACAGTGTCGAAATATCGGGAGTCTCATATCCCTACTGTAAACGCGGTAAGAACCCGTTATTATGTGTTTTAATTATGATAATAACCGCGTTAACTTAAAACATCATCATCATGTCGTCTAAACCGTATCCGGCGACGGCGACTCTTAACTCCTGAATATCTATCCAGAGTCTAATACATAATACTGCGTATAAAACAGTAACTGTCCACCCCGCGTCTATTCATATCTGGCGCTGAGCTTGATTTACCTCACCCCCTTTCTTTGGGTCTTACAAATTGCCGTAAGCTGCTAAGGGGTAAGGGAGCGCGCGCTGACTGTCTGTCTCGCTCGCACTTAAGCGATAACGCGGCACACGACAAGGAGTAGATTTTTGTAGGAGTGTCCGGGTGTGGTTGAAGTCCTAGGTTTGGTATAATCACAGGTTAACAGCCCATCAACAATATAATATTGTTAGTGACATCGTAACGAAAACTTTGATATCAACTCAGAATCATGGTCTGAATCATCTGATCCTGAGGGGTCAGTATTCGTTACGGTGTCACTAACACTACAATATTTGTATGGCTACCTGTACGTACTTGTATGGGATGTAAGTGACATCGTAACGAATACTGAGGGGGATGATTCAGACCATGATTCTGAGTTAATGTAAAGTGGAATTTTCCGTCGCAAAAGTATAGAATTGAAAATAATAAAAAAAAAAACACAAATGATCATGAATTTTGCGACGGAAATTCAAATTAAAAAAATATCTTTATTCAGTAGGTAACATAGTTACACTTTGAATCGTCAATTTGAAAATTCCACTTGATATTAACTCAGAATCACGGTCCGAATTATCCCCCAGTATAATCAGTATTCGTATCAGTATTTGTATTATCAGTATTAGTTACGATGGCACTAATACTCTGTATAACAATGTGTTTATGTTACTATGTGTTTATGTTACTGACAGTTTCCTATCATTACGTAACTTTCTAGCTGTAGAGGAAATCATGCATTCGTTAGTATGATCGAGTTTCTGTATTGATTTCGAGATGTTCTCCGCCGAGTGTGCTTATGTGATGCAACTCTTGAACTATGCGGTTGTACTTGTATTGAAGTGCTTTCATTACAGTTTGGGTGAAAATGATGTATGGGAGTGTAATCGAGACCTCCCGGTGAGTATGGGAAAACTTCTAGATCCTTACTGAACAGATCTTTACTAGGCTACTAGGCTATTATTTTCTAGGCTATTTATGTAATTTTTTGTCTTCATTTTGTAATGTAAAGTACCTATACAACCTAACATACACAGCCTTTATAATATGTATACGAGTATGTTCCATTGCTAGGCCTCCTCTCAATAAACCGGAGAGCGTATAGACTGTACTTACTTATATATATTTTATTCCCATTTGTCCGGCCAAGTAGTTAATGCCATCTGCGGGAAAGCACAAAAAATAGTTTATTTTATTATATCGTGGAAATCTAATGGTGGTATGATATTTCAGTTCCTAATAGAAGTTTTTTTGCGTAATAACTGATGAGTTCGTTTCTTCATTTCTCATGTCAGTATCCGTGGTCACCTAGTTGGAAGAAAGGTTGACTCTCATTAAGAGGTCGCATGTGCTCAAGTCTAAACTAATGATAAGTATTTGAATTTGTTTGGATCTTAAATTATAATCGTATGTGCTCAGACGGGACGGCTTAGACGCTCAAACAGACAGTCGCTTCTGTAAAAAACCGGATCTGTAAAATTTTCCAGTTACGTGGGCGGCTCTGTGAATATGATGTCAAGGATCGACCATCCAAAAATATAAAAAATATTCTATTTCCGTACTTAATCCTCCAAAACCGCGATTAGGTCAATATTACGAAGAAATCTTTATCTTATATCAGACGCTTAGAAGATTCAGTTACATGACGAATTTATTAAAAACATCATAGAAGGGAAGCTACAAGGAAAGGGATTAAGGGGAAGACCAAGAAGAGCTTACATGGAACAGATTAAAGAGAAGGCGAACGTCGTATCTTATAAGGAGGTAAAGGAATTGGTCTTTGATAGACAAGAATGCAGAATGCTACACCGACAAGAGCGTGGCTCTTAAATTAGTGATGAGAAGATTTAGTAGTAGGTATACCCATACACACACACCGCCTCCGTGGTCTAGTGGTTAGAGTATTGGACTCATAAACTCGACGTCCGCGATCGATTCCCGATGGGGACACTGTCGAAAATCACTTTGTGAGATTGTCCTTTGTTTGGCTATTGCAGGCGGAATCACCTAAGTGTCCGATAAAGAAAGATGATTCCGTGCTCCGGATGACACGTTAAGCCGTTGGCTACTAGCCCAAATGCCTCAATCAGCCCGCATGATCCATACCCCCTCCCTGATTGAAGGAAGGCCTGTGCCCAGCAGTGGTACCTATAGGCTGATTATGTTATATTATCATTTTTTTTATATACCTACTTTCCTTTTACTCCAAAAAGAAAACCTATTCCGAACACCCTTGAATATCGTTTTTGTTTATCTCTTACTCTGGACACAAATGGAAATAGGTACCAACCTACCTAAGGAACGAAAAGATTGCGTGTAAAATCAAAAAACCATTACCATTGTTTTATCTAAAGCCGCAATAACCTAAGAAAAAGGAAATATCAAAAGGCACTTTTTCCCCTTCTAGTAAGCTTTATATCTGCCGAATTTCAGCAGACACGCAAACGGGACCTAGTGTAGCATACAAAAGTGCTCTCAAAGCGTTTATACTCTCTCCGCTATTTACGTCGATGAGCCGGGAAACTTGGTAACATTTGCAAGTGTGTCAGCACTCTAACGATTTCAGACAGTGCACAAATGCGCACTTGTGTTCAAGAATTTTGTTGCCTTAACAAAAGAATTCATTTTGTAACTACTTGAGTAAGTACTTATAATAAAAGCTACTCTCACCTCATATTTGTATACTCGTAATAAAAGCTAGTTTCACCTCATATTTGTATAGTAATAGCTGCGTTCGCCTCATATATGTATAATAATAGCTACGCTCGCCTCATATATGTTATTCCCTTTATTTGCGTATTTATCTTATTTACTTATATTCTATTTTTTATGTTTTAATAATGGCATAAATAAAAATAATCCACCTGTATTTTCGTCTCGAAGTATCGAGTGTATGACGTTGTCGTTAGCAACGAAGCAGTTAATGCGATTGGCGGGTAAATCAATACGTCACGACAAAAAAGTCGTCGTTATTCAATGGGGTACTATCCAGGCTACGTTCACCAAAACAATATAGATGGCGTTGTACAGCTTCAACGTGATAATTACCTATTTTCTCATTACTCGGGTACATAAATATTCCAAAATACAATGTAATGGCACACGCATATATAAAAATAATTGTTAAAAATGCGATTTTTATTTATTTGTGCATTACTAGACCCGAAACGGGCCGCCATGATTGAGCTGTCAGGTTTCAAGATATACAGTTTGACAGTTTCTTTGTTGTTGAAATGTGATGTCACTAGGGTAAATGTCACGGGACCAACCTCTTTCCGCGCGAAATTTGAAATAATGTTTTTTTTTTTTTATTATTATATAAAGATTTTTCGAGAACATAAAATATTGTAAGAGGTATAAAATAAGAGACCTATTTAGTAGAGCATACCCGAGTATACTGTATCTACGAGAGGTTGTTTTCGATTTCAGGTTTGGATCATAAATGGTTATCACGCGCTCAGCACATTCCCGAGAAAGCATTTTCGGAGGTATGTGACCTAGCCTGTATTGGACTGGTTTTCCCTTCGCGGGTTGGAAGGTCAGACAGCTTCTGTAAAAAACCGGACGTGTCAAGTCTTTAGGTTAGGTAAGCGAACCCTGTGAAAAACGGGGTAATGCTAGGGATATGATGATAGTGTATCTACGAGAGGTATCTCTACTACTTCTACAGGTACTACTATAGTAGTAGTATTGCGATCGAATATTCCATTTAGTCTGCGGCTGATGAGAGGATGCCTGCGGCTAATATAGTTGAGTAGGACGTATGTAATACAAGTCTATAAGTTATTACTACTCAATATCGACTGCTATAATGCCAGTAAGTATATTGGCGTTTATACATGTCATGGCCAGATCTTAAAATTGATCATTCATTATGTGTTCGATCATTTATGAAATGGTCCTATTTCATTTAATAGCCAACTTAAGTTGACCTTATCGTTGAAACGTCAACGTTTAATGATATTTCAATCAACGCTTAGCCATATCATTGTAGGCGGAGTCCATGTTATGTGGTGTAATAAAAATGCCAATTAGCGATTAATTTCTTAGGTTCAAAATTATTTACCTAATTAATTCTATCGATATGGAAAATTGTACAATTATATTGATTCATCGAGTATAATATCAATCAAGTTTTAAATATAATCGACACCAGCGCCGCTACCGGTGGATAATATTACGATATAATATGATTGCCAACGTTTGGCCATGTCCTGAAGTAATCATGCATTCATTCACGTGATTTCCAGGATTTGTGCCTGGTGAATGGAAATAGTCTCGCCCCTTAACGGTAATAGGCCTGATGCTGCATGTTATAGAATGCGTTTCGGGCATGTCGTAAAGCTTTAGCCTTTATACTTGTAAAGTTTTCTTATACCTTCTAACTTTTATTTGTAACTTTTACTTGTAACTTTATACTTTATTACTTATGATGTATATGAAGCATCGAGGAAGCGACAAACTGGTTTTAGAGGGAATCTCGTATACGAGGTACGCCGCATTGATTGGCATTTATGCCTACTCGGTACGACAGTGCGTTGTGTGTGTTTTTGAGTTTATTTGTGGATAACTATCGATATGATTCTTTTCAATGTTTTATATTATTGTTGTATATTTATATTATTATTATTTTCTGTATTAATGCGACGAATGGGTGCCGAGACAAACCTCTGTGGTTTAACGGCATCTTTCTTACCATGTATTTTGATTAAGGATATAATGTTAATAAAAAATAAATAAATAACTTATTGTCTTCTTTCGGTAAAAGGGGAACGCTGATGCTTCTCACCTGGTAGTCTACCATTTATCAAGTAGAGTTCTTACTAGTAGCAGTAGACGTGTATAACTCTGCTTAGCAACGATGATTATCTTACCAAAATTCTACGGTTAAATGGCATACCCGCATTTCTGTTGAAGACGGGTTTTAGACAGAAATTGCTGGCATGAGCGACATTCTATTTTACATTTAGGTCCAGAACTTCCATGTTTTAGGTATTCAAATAGATCCTAGAAGGAACTTTTATGCTAAAATTTTCGGTCTGTAAGTGTATAACAAGTAAAACTCACCCTTTAGCTTTTCAAATCATGTTTGTATCTGAAACAAAGAAAAAACTGGTTAGACACATTAAAAACTCTTTGAGAAAAAAAAAACATTATTTCCATTTGTCGAAGAAATGGGGAACTCTAATGTGGCAGTTCGTGAAGACATTTTTTTAAAACATGGAAACAGTTTTTACTCATAGGTTAAGAAGGTTATTTTCAGGTGCCTTAGCCAAGCTGTAAATGAGTTCCAAAAGCGACATCAATGATAAAATATAGGTTGAACACGTGACACGGGATTGAAGCAAATTTAATTTTCTCTCTGCTTACCCCGGTGCGAAATAGGCGTGATTTCATGTATGGTGCGTATAGAATCCCGCTTTCCCGGCTCGGTATGCAGCAAGGATTAAACTGTAGAACCCAAATCAAATAAATGTCTTCATAAGTACCATTTATTGGCACCAATCGATCTCTATAAATCTACTGCCAATTCGAATTTGCTTTATCTAGCGTAACGTTAAGGACCAATAGCTTCTTTATCCTTTTCTTTTGCCTTTTTTGAAGGGATCGCTTATATAACCTGAAGAAACAAACAATTGCCGGTTTAAACAGAAGTGGACACTCCATACAAAAATCTCATTCTTGTTGCGTGTCGTTTTACCATGTAAGTGCGAGCGAGATAAATAGTGCGCTCCCTTACTCCTTTGCGGTTTACAGCTATTTAAACTAAGGTAGAGGTAGCGAATTGGGGCGGGCCGGAGAGCTACCATTCTATACGTAGTATTATTCTTTATTCTATGACAGAAGCTAGTTACTACCTAAACGCTTCAAAAACATAGAACCTGTTCAGCTGTTTATCATCCATGTCTTAAAAGCCTACAGAAGAATCGTGTCCTTTGTAACATTTTGGACTCGGATCTTGGATCTATCTGTACACCTATTACAATACGTTTCATCATATCCATCTTAGGACTTAGTTTTAAAAGTATCTGCGAGTTGTCTTCTGATTACTACAGCCTGTGACTACCAAGTTTATATATGTAAGTACCTATATGTAGATCATCAGCCCATTAACGTCCCCACTGCTGGGGCACGGGCCTTCCCTACGGATGCATAGGGAGATCGGGCCTTAAACCACCACGCGGGCCCAGTGCGGATTGACGGTTATTAACGACTGCTAATGCAGCCGGGACCAACGGCTTAACGTGCCTTCCGAAGCACGGAGGAGCTCGAGATGAAAACTTTTTTTTTGTGGTCACCCATTCTATGACCGGCCTTTGCGAAAGTTGCTTAACTTCAACAATCGCAGACCGAGCGCGTTTACCGCTGCGCCACCGAGCTCCTCAATGTAGATACAATACAGATAATATGTAGATGCCAATGTACTATTGACCAAGTCAGTAACAGGAGCCGTATTATCAAATTAATTGAAAATCAATCTATCCATATCATCTCTTGCAATGTAATCAGATGTTATGTCGATCTGAACTCAATACTACAATTGTATGATGCGAATTAATCAAATTTTATGACAGCTATAATCACGATTTATGAAGATCAATTGGCGTGTAATCAGTCGCGATGGAGTGAGAAAATAAATGCCTTTAAATAAAATTAACCTTATGGTGACAAGGATTAGCATGTCGCACATAACATTTGTCCATCATGTTATAAAGGCCACAATCTCTGTCGGCTTTTGTGACATGCCCGGGAAGACAAGCAGCTGAACCTGTTTTATAATATTAAAGGTTTTAATTTATCTTTATACCCCTAGCGATTATCCCGTAGGTATTCATTATTCGAGTCCGTTTATTTAACCTGAAAATATTGACAGAACGTTTTTTTACAAAAGCGACTGATAGATAGAAGGATAATTTTGGGGTTCCGAACCTCAAAAGGAAAAAGGAAACTTGTAGGATCAGAATCATTTATTCAATGTAACTATCATGTATATATATATCATCTACGTCATTTCGCAAGGTGTTATGTGATCACTTCATTGTCTGTCTGTCAAGACCCATTTTGTCGCGTGGAGGTATTAAGTTGAAATTAAGATGGAATACTTATATCTACTCTCCTTTGTAGCTGTTAAAAAGCAGCCCTATGAAGGTTCCGTTTTCCTTTTGAGGTTCGGAACCCTAAATGGAACTAAAGACTAGAACACGGACGCTAGTTAAAAGTTTTTAATCTGCATGCAGCATAAAATATACGCTCGCAGCACCTGTTACTACGTATAAATGACAGGTTTATGACAAACCCCAACTTGTAGGGGCACATAATGGCCAACAAAACTGTAACTACCGAACTTCTTTAACCTGGGATCAATATCCTGAATAAATACCATTAATCCTGTAGCCTTTAGCACAAACCCAATATATATTATAAGGCATAGAAACTCTAAGGCCTTCCCAACCATTATGTTAAGTTCTCAGGGGAAATTTATAGTAAGTACCAACAACTTTCATCATTCCCATACGGACTAAGACAAAGATTGGTTTGGAGATAGTGTTTTTGGTGAATACACGTGGTTCTTTAGTGAAATTTAAGACCTTATTTTATATATTAATAAGCATGTAGAGTAGAATTACAAATAAATATCATTGCAATTCATTTCGATTCATTCGTACTTGCATATTGTCGCCTTATAGAGAAAACTTCGAAAGCATCTTTTTGAAAAAAAAAACATACATGGATGTGATTTGCGTTAATAAAACCTCGGAATAGATAAGCTAGTTTTAATCCACGTAAAAAATTGTAGTAACAATTTTACTATATTTGAAATTCAAATCTATTTGAAATTCAAATCTAATATAAGATCCCACAGCTGGGCAAAGGCCTCCCTTGCCTCTTTCCATTTTTGCGGTCCTGTACGTCCCGGCCAGTCCCTCCGGCAAGCGTCCAAATCGTCGCGCCATCTCTTTCGAGGTCTACCACAAACCACGACGCCAGTACCCGTTATGGGGCGCCCAAAGCGTAACGATCCGTGCCCACAGGTCAGGGTGCATGCGACAAACATATCCGGTCCAATCCCACTTAAATCTGGCGGCTTTACGTCCCACATCAGCGATTCCAGTTTATGAACGTATTGATAATTTGAAATTAATTGAAAAAAAAATGGAGATTATAATATAATCACTTCAGCATGTGATTTTTCAAAAATACGCTTAGGTAGTTTTCACTACACGGAATCCCAAATATCTCCTTCACTATAATAAATGTTAACCATTTAAATAAATATACAACATAACATAGCATCGTGCCTGTAATGCCGAATGGTTGGTTAGACGTGTGTATATGACATACACCCACTCCTTGCCAGCTATATTTATGTCCCATGTATAGGGAGCGACCCTATATCCATTAACGGGTCACAAATCCTGGAAACCCCGTCACATCCCTTATAACGTGTACATAATTTCTAATTAAATAAATGATAATCATCATCAATTTAAGAGCCACGCTCTTGTTGGTGTAGCATTTACCATTCCAGTCTATCAAAGGCCAATTCCTTGACTTCCCTATAAGACACGACGTTAACATTTTCTTTAATCTGTTCCATGTAAGCTCTTCTCGGTCTTCCCCGTCCTCTCTTTCCTTCTAGCTTTCCTTCTATGATGTTTTTAATAAATTCGTCGTGTCTTATTAGGTGTCCAATCATCTTGCCTCTTCTGTCCTCAATAATTCTCAGTATTTGTCTCTAATAAAGGATGGATTTTAAAATTAAAAGTTACTTCCTATTTGTTCAGTGGTTCCGTCTAATATGTAAAAAATTCATTTAAAGTGATTTAAGTCAATGTCTATGCGCAAACTCAACTCATGTACCAATAAAACTTTTATTTCTTCATCCAATTTAAATATTTAATTCAAACACGCCGACTGTTTGTCCTTTTTTTCCAACTTTATCGTTGAATCCGTCCAACTTTTTGTGTTTAAACATTCATTTTGGAAGTTCAACCGAATTTATTTCCCTTTTTCAGGGAGAAGACGGGACCCTTATAAAATTCAAATTGTAAAAAAAGGTCCCTTATATAATCATCATGTCCATCTGTTCAACCCTCTATATGCCGCAGGATTGTAATTTCGTATTTTCCAATTACAAAAAAAAGAAACTCACACGATTGGATGGTTATTATTGCTATATATCACTTGATTATGACCGTCATGATGACGGGGTCATTCATTTCCAGTCTACTCTGTGAGTGGTTAAATTTGCTCCGAGAAGGGGCAGGCAAAAGAACACAGCCATACAGCCTAGTCAGATGTTATTTTTCTTCTATAATTTCTGCAGGCCTAAGACATTTATTTTCTTCTAGTTTTTGTATTCAAGGCTGAAGCTTTTTCTAAGACAGCCTATTACAGTTCAGAACAAAACTACTGCTAAAAATAGCTTTCTTTTGTTTTACTATTTCAGTATCCTAATAATGATAGGACTCCGAGTTAATATCATCATCATCCTAATACAACGGATTCTCAACAACTTTAACAATTATGACTATACTCAACATGCACTTGGCTGATATATAACTCACCTTATAAAGGGGAAGTAAAGAACAATTTTTCAACGTTAGTAAATTGCAGCTGTATTAAACAGCTGTTGCAGCTCGTGATCCCCATTTATAAGAGCCATGTTATGAAGAAAATCTTGCTGTGGATATTAATGGCCATTTCGTGGATACATGACACTTTAAAATGCTATCTAATACACTGGCCAGCATCACTAAATACCTACTACACTCTTAGAATCATTTTTTCTAAACTATGGAGTTAGAGATTTAAAATAAAATTAAAAAAAAAAGGTTTTATAATTATTTTAACGGCTTTCTTTATAACTATTAAACTATACATAAAAAACATTTCAAGTACTTTTAATTTTTAAAATGTACAAATATTAAACATTACAGATACCAGAGGAACCTCCGAAGAATGACACAAAGAGAATATAATTCAAATTATGTAACCATAAATATCTTGATGGCCAGTAGCATACACCACAGTACTTAACCTGTGCTACGTACTTACTTGGTTTTCATGTGCTTTTTTGGTCTAACTTTCCTACCTTCAATAAACCGCTTTGCATTGTAATAATTGTATCTTCATTCTATATTTTTTGTATATCTGAATTTTAGTTTCCCAAGTTGGTTTTGCATTCTCTACAAGTTGTTTTTGTGGTAGTGACTGTGTACTCGTGTAGCTTGGGAGAACAATTCTATATGCCTTCCAAAGCGAAAAGCAACTCGAAACGAAGTAACTAACTCGAGAGTTTATTTTCAATCTGTTTTCAAGTTGTACTTGTACAAGTAAGCAAGTAGGGAAAGCGCTAAGCAAGTACCTACAGATAGCATCTAAAGCAATTTTGTTCTGGCTTCCTCCCTTTTCCCAAAGAATAATATTATATTATACTAACTTGTTTGAAGACGAAGATCAAGCCCAATGACGCGTAAAATTTGCTTATATGGTTCAGGTAACTTCGTCTTAAGCCGATGAACAAGAACATAATATTTTTACGCCATAGCCATTCAAGAAATTCATTATTTAACTTACCTACCCGGGCATGTCCGAGAAACTAACAGAAGGAATTGTGTCCTTTCTAAACAGATGAAAATCAGCCTTCAACCGTCAATGTCGAAGTGTCACAACATTTTGCTGATTTCACAAAGACCGGAAAGCTACTTAGAGAGTGACCAATGAGTCAATGACTTCAATTGTCGAATGACTGTTAGACAGTCGACCAATATAATTTATCAATGTCGTTCAATGTTTAGTCAAACAAGCTGAAACACTTCTGAAATAGTACAAAGATGATGTTGTGTTATTTATCAGTAATACGTGTAGACTAAAGAGTTTTTAAACTTGTCACTGTTTGTTGTTATGTTTGATGTAAACCATTCATATAATTAATTCTACTTGTCGATAAAATTGAATGTGAGAGTAGTATTATTCCTTGACGTATTCGTACTAGTTACATAAGTACTTTTTAATAAGTATCTGGTTACCGTACTTTAAACAGTTTCGTGTTGTAATCCCTGCAAAGTGATATAATAACTTCTCGATCACGCTTTATTTGAGTACCTATGAAGCTACTTTTTGTGGTTCTTTTGCCGTGACTTACTATCTGGAATGAGACTTGAAATGAGACGAATAGTATTTCTAAAATTCTGGCTGCTCTAACCAGTCGCCGTAGCGGGAATCGCCGTTCGGGGAGTCGCTATCAACGCCATAATTCGTTAATTGTTATTACTTTATAAATAACTCAATTTATTATTTTCAACTACATTTATAACACGTACATACACAAATTAAACTACACAAATTATTACTAAGTGCCACTTTCTTTATATGTTTTTCCACTGTTCGTTGAGGTACTAGATAATTTAATGTACCAAATAGTATCAAAAAGGTATTGAACTTTGATAGTTTCCAAGCATAAAATATCGCACTTGGTCCAGGGGTTCTGACGCTAACGTACTTGACGTAACATAAGTGCACGACCATAATAATAGTCGAGTAAGACAAGTGAGCTTATGTGTTGGGTGCCTTTGGGGTAGTCAGAGGTACATAGCTCACAATATACCCTTCTATGACGTTTCAACTTGTCGGTATAATAAAATAAAATACGTAGTGCTGCTATGAATATGAGCATCCCTTATTGTGTATCTCCGTCGAGCGGAGGCATCCCTACCGGGACAAAGCGAGGAAACACAATACACATTACGCACCGACGGCCACGTACGTACGTACTCTCTCCCTCGCAAGTACCTACGAGATGGCTTTGTATTGCGTACAGTGATGTGCTGTTCTTAGAAATATTCCCACTTTGGAAACGTTTTCGGCAGTAAAAAGGCGCTATACTTATGTAAAAAGAGCTTTATTACGTAATCTTTAGGCAGATAACACCAGAGTACAAGTAAGACCAATTTGAAAAAGAAAAACAGCCAGTGTCTTCCATCATCATCACTTATTAAAGAGCCATTTTATTAGGTACTTATTTTTAAGGATAAATACGGCAGTGGTATCCCTCTTGCCTTCCGCCCCGCAGTACTCAGTCTGATGCGAGTGGGGTTAGTCTATTTCAAAGCCGTACTAGGGCTCCTGTTCTCCGCCTCTGAATAATACTGACAGTACTGCTGCCCTCTGTCAGGTTCCAGGTTACAGTCCCCGTGACATGCCCCTTCCGTCCTGCAGTGCCGTACCGATGGCTCCCATCTCTGCCTCTATAACCGTTGAGGTCTTCGTATCCCTGAGCAAGGGTTCTACGTAGGTCTGGGTCCCGATCCGAACTTAGCCACCACTACGGCGGCCTACTGAAGTAAGAGGCGCCTACCCCCGCGGCAAGGACGCGCCGAACAGGAATTGCCCCAATGGAGAGCAGAGAAGATGACTCTGTCCCCCTTGGGGCCGGGTTAATAATGGTCTTGTATGAAACCAAAACCAAAGGTAAGTCTTTACTATTTTTTTTTTTACAACGGGAACATTCCTGGTTGCGCCGCATGACTGATTGCGTAAGAGCTTGTTTATAGAGGGGGATGTTGAACGGCGCATTAGGCGGTAGAATCAAACATAATGGTTATTAGATACTATTACCTAATCTGTGATCGTTGAGGTGGATTACCAACCTCATCAACCAGTATATTAGGATTGCTATTGAGCCGCCAAGGACCCCTGACTCATGTAACGACTACGTACTTACATCAGTGGCCGGGACCAACGGCTTAGCTTCCGTAGCACGGATCATCTTTAAGGCCGCCATTTGGTATGCACCTAGTTAAGTCTGT
The DNA here is from genome assembly GCF_024362695.1 of Pectinophora gossypiella. Classification (NCBI taxonomy): domain Eukaryota; kingdom Metazoa; phylum Arthropoda; class Insecta; order Lepidoptera; family Gelechiidae; genus Pectinophora; species Pectinophora gossypiella. The sequence continues at coordinate 9,725,207 of NC_065419.1, forward strand.
TTTGTAACTATTTTCTTTTATTTTGGCGCAATAAAGTGTAATTGTTTTTTATTGTATTGTATCATCTTACTTTCGGACAATGGGGTGATCAGGATGCAATGTCTTAACCAAACCAGATGATGTGATAATGGCGATGACGATATTACAGAGTTCATAAATGTCACAAGCCCCAAAAACTCTCAAGCATTCCGTGCTGTTTTTTTCGAACAATAATACACTCCAACAATGCCCTACGGCGCCCTACGGAAAGCCTCCGTGGTCCAGTTGGTGAGCGTTAGGCACACGTTCCGGAAGTCCAAGGGTCGACTCCCGGTGGGGATGTGGAATGCTAGCCTCATCAACCCTAATGTCAGGGATATAATTGAGCCGCCAAAGGCCCCTGACATGGCTCATGTAACGATTACATACTTACATCAGTAAGTAGTAACCGGGACCAACGGTTTAACGAACGGCTTATTGTCACATTAAAAAAAATACTTACGACGCGGCCCGGACACATCGTACAAAAGTCTCGTCTTTACCGTGTGCGTGCGAATAAGACAGACGATCTGCATGCGCATAAGACAGACGATCTGCATGCGCTCCCTTACTCCTTTATGTCTTACAGCTTAAATAGACTAAAGTGACCCCGATGGAGGGGATGAGATAAATACGAAGTAAAAAACGATAATCATTATAATATACATTTTGAATGTTTTCCAGGATTTGTGCCCAATGGCGCCCCTATTACGTGGGACTTAAACATAGCTAGCGAAGAGTGGGTGTATTAATAGAAAGGGGTAGGCTGCTTAACTTTTATTGGGGATTCTAATTGCTATGTTATATTATGTGTTAGAATTTGCAAGCACACAATGAAAAGGCATTTCTTAGCGTATACAAATAACCACAACAGAAGCTCCTCTCAAACGGTCGTTACTTCTTTCAAGAGAATTCTCCATAGAACTATTTCCCATTTCCGTACTTCACAGCAAAGTAAAAAGAAAATATATGAAAGGCGGGAAAACTGTGCATTTACCGTATCTCAGCCATGATTTTTCTTTTTTTTTAAATGCGGTAAAGCAAGAGATAAACCAAAGACAAAGTTATTGGTAAGGTAATGAGGCCCCTTTTTTACGGAAGCAAACCGCATTGCGCGTTATGTGGTCAATACAAACATAGATATACTTAGTTATAAGCTCAAGAACGGCTTCTGAGGTCCCGTGGTTGAGCGTTGGACTCACAAAATTCACTTTGTTTTCCCTAGTTTGGTTAGGACATTACAGGCTGATCACCTGATTGTCCGAAAGTAAGATGATCCGTGATTCGAAAGGTACGTTAAGCCGTTGGTCCCGGTTACTACTTACTGATGTAAGTGAGTACTCGTTACATGAGCCACGTCAGGGGCCTTTGGCGACTCAATAGTAACCCTGACACCAGGGGTGTTGAGGTTGGTACTCCAGCTCACAACCCACGCTATAGAAGAATGGCTGAGTAAAAGCATAGGTCAACATCTCAGGTCAACAACGTGTCAGGTCAATATAGTTAAAACCCTGTTACGATGCACAATACCTAATAGTATCCGTTTACATTCAGGTGAACGCAGCGTTATTTATCATCTACAAAGCAGTCACCTCCGAAGATGCAGATTTGAATGCATGCAGAAAATCTAGTTAACAACTTAATACACAAAGTGTATGAATAAACAAGCAACAAAAACAGCTAACTTTTAACGAGTTTGTATGGGGACGGAATAGAATTGCCTTTTTCAGTCTGTTAGAAGTAGGTGTATTTACATAACAATGGATGATGAATTATGCATTAGTTCAGCGGCGGGTTGGAATTGACTACGTTGCATCTCATGCTTACATTACTCTAGGAGGGTTATAGACATTCGGGACAGACGTAAGTAAGTGCTTAACCTGACTGATTGGAGTCATGGCTAACAGCGGACACTTTATACAAAAATCTTATTTTCATGACCTGCCTGACGTCTGAGTGCGAACGAAACAAATAACGAACTCGTTTTCGTTTCGTTTCTCGTTTTTGAATTTGAATTTTAGCGGCTTACACTGATTTAAGAGTAAGGGGTGAGGTCGGCGCTACGAATTATCGCGGCTCCGCCCCGCGTTACCGTTAGTTACCGTTCTGTACGTATTCTTCATTCTTTGGTCATTGTTTTTGTCACAATGAAAATGAAATGAAAATGAAAAATGTTTTTATTACTAGAAAACAATACAATGAGGCACATAAAGTAGGATGGGTATTTATACATATTAAAAATATATCCAAATGAACAGAGGCTCCCAAACTAGGCGGAGCCTGTATCTTAAACCGTAAAAAAATGGGTATATTATGTGATGTCGGCGCATAGTTTGCCAAAGAAAACTTAAAATTAAACTTACATCTAAGTATTAAAGCGGAGAGTGTGTGTGTTAAGTAGGAATATGAATGAGTGAGTATGCGAGTTTAGTGTATGCGAGTATAATAGAAGTAATCATAACGATAATAAGTCAGTAAGAAAATAAGTGCATATGTATTTATGTATGTGAGTGTGTGTGTGGGGGTCAGAGTTAGGATGAATTTATATTATTTTTACATACAAGCATTTATTTGCGTAGGCATAGCCGCAAGTATAATTATAAGACAACTTGCAGACACTTCACATTTTTTTAAATAACCGAAGCCAACACTGCGTTCTAGCTAGCTAACATTTCAGCAAGAGTAGGAGAGCGGACAATTGAGCCTAGCGGCGCACTTGGCTCATATCCAACAGATAAATTAATGTAAGTAGGTATTATATAAAATTACCACAGGCCGGAAAGATAAACCTAACTACCCTGTGGTAGATTTCTAATCCATTTACATTATTATCTACATACTCAAATCATTATATTTTCATTTTAGAAAACATTTAGCATGACATGTTCAATTGAATTAAAACGTTGAGTTGTTATGTAAGCATTCATATTTTATGGAATAACCCTTACAGCAATTTACATAACAAACAAATAAAGATTTATCTTATCGTTAAATATTTAAAAAATATGAGCAAACTGAAAGCTCGTCTTTTTGTTGGATAGGTAAATATAAATAAAAAGTAATTTAAAGAAAGACTTTCGTTTCGATTGTGTAAATAGTTGGGAATCATTTAAATCATTCTGAGAAGGAATTACTTTTACGAACTGTTAGAAATCTTTTAATTTGTTTGACATTAAATAAAGGGCGACCCTTTGAGGGCCAAAACCCATGAAATTGAACAACTTTTAATCAAAGAAACTTTCAACCTGCCTATAATACGTGAGCTTGGAGTATTTATTCAGGAAATACCTAAGTTTTGATAAAAACCTATTTTCTTGATTTTTGTTTTATAACACGTACACGCACGGGTGCTTAGGGAAACTCACAAAGAGAAAAAAAAATCTTGAACCCGCAGTCTTGTCTTTTTTTCGATTTAAAAAAGTAGTCACCTATTTTCTCGTTTGTTTGTTGGCAATATTATTTCGTATTTTAATTATGGCAAGACTTGCCTTTTCTTCTCCAATATGCAATAACGTGTATCGTGTGTTAAAATTAATAAAAGTGCCGTCAACAACATTGTCCAGATGTATTTTATTCTGTTGTATTATTACAACACATCGGGAGAAGCATCGGCAACACCTAGATGTCCACAGTCATAAAATAAAAAAATCGCTGAAAAACCTCACGTAATTATTAGACGGTCTTTTTCGACTTATGATTATATAAATGGCATTGAATAATTGGCTTTTGTAAAAAAATGGAACTGTCAAATCTTTAGGCTATCAACTGCCACATCACTTGTGAAACAAGCCTCAACCAATGTAGGTATCTAATACTTTTTAGTGTTTGTAATTGTCTGGACAACGAAAATGAAGAAAATCGGAAAATTGAACCCGTGTGTAGCCGAGAACTTTACTAGCATATACTTATTTGCTTACGAAAGATTGTCGATCAGCCAATTTTAACCGTACAAAGTAAAATAAAATAGTAGCTTATACCTATCAAACTGAAAAAAAAAAAAACAAGTGTTTTTGGTCTGTAAGTAGGTGCATTATAATAACGATGAATGCTCGTTTTGTGCATATTTAAATGATAGGATACGCTTCCGGTATCTCTCTAATAAGAACTCTGTGGATATAAACATTCCAGTGTTAGTTTCCAATCAAGTTTGAAACTGTATTTATGATAAAAAAATACAATATCCGATAACGAATTCGCAATGGATGTCCCGTAGGCATATTTGTGATTGCAATCGTACGATGATGCTATCAAAACACGGCTACCATCGGGTCAACAAAAAATGGAATTGCTTTAAAATTGCATTTCTGTGACGATTCGATTCCCGATCAGTGGGGCGATTTGATTTCAGTCGGCTTCAGGTAGGTAGGGGGTAGGTTTGTTATGAATGAATGCCTACTTTCCTACACGCACACAAACACACACACACCTATAGCTGTAATTTTAAAGAGTGTAATTCTATTAAAATGCCTTGCTTTGTACTATGAAAATAGGGAGGAAGAGAGTCTGGTGATCCGTAACAGGCATTCCGTCTTGTATGGACACCAGTCTCTCTCATAATGGAAACGCATTCACTGTGTTCATATAATTACACTATGTTAAGTTTTACTGTAATTGTGAGTGAGAAATAAACTTATTATTATTATTTATTATAATGATTATCAATACAAGAGTGACTCTACTCAACGTACTTACTAGAAAATAATTGTAGTTTGTCACACGTTTAATAAGCTATCAACAAAAAATATCGGTTAAAGAAACATTAATACTCAATTTTGCGGATAAATGGCGCCAGCGTCGGCATAATTATGATACAGGTGGAAAATTGTCATAGATGGGATGAAAACTCGTTGGTTTAATGCTAGGAAAAAAAAAGAAAAGAAAACTGGCTTGTCCCGGCTGGTTAAGAGCTGCGGGTTCAAGTGCCGTCCAAATCAGACTTTTTCGATTAAATTTTCTCTTTGTAAGTTTTCAACATACTACGAGTGCCGTACGGTGTAAAGGACGCACGAACATTTTTATGTGGATTTCATAGTTTTTTATAAATTATATACAATCTCCTTAGTTTATAACAATTTCTATAAGTATTTTATTCTTCTATATAGTGTGATTGTCTTTTGTTTTCTCTGTCGTTGATTTTTAAGTTATTTTCGTTTTTATGTATGTATTTGCTTTGTATTAATTTAGTAAAAGTGATATTCCTTTAGTTTTTTGTTTTTATTTCCGCGCACTCGTTGCCGAACATTTATACACGGTTTTTTGTATAGATGAGTACCTAATAAATAAGTCACATTGTATATCATGAATAATGTACGACATGTAAACTACATCATTTTGTATGGTACGATAGATGATATTTGCAACAATTAAGTTTAGATAAGTACCAAAGTACTCGCTATTTCATGCTACGTACATGCCAATATTGTCATGCTATGAAACGCGAGTAGGAAAATAGCTCGTGAAATTACAGAAATTGGTTTGAAATTGCATTTGAGGAACGCTATCTGATTTCCGATCATTGGGGTAATATAGTTTCAGATGGTTTCTAGAGGTGACGTTACGTGAGATTCGATTTTCAGTTACTTCTATGTAGGTAGGTAGGTATTTCAACTTATAATATGTAAATATATGTGATATTTTAAGTAGATGTAGTGTTTATTTTGTATTTGTATTTCATACGACACGATTCGTTTAGAAAAAAACATCATAGAATGAAAAAATTAAGGAAAGAGAGGAAGGGGTAGACCTAGGAGAACATTTATGAAACAAATAAAAGAGAAGGTGCAGGTCGTGTCGTATCAGGAGGTGAAGAATTTAGCGGGAAGAAGAGAGGAATGGCGATTACTCCACCTACAAGAGCGCAGCTCTTAAATGAATGGAGAGAGTAATTGTTAGTATACTATTTCAATTTTTATTTATTTATTTGACGGTAGCACAGGCTGAGATGAGATGGGAGCCATCGGTTCGGCAATGCAGGACGGAAGGGGCCAGTCACAGGGACCGTACCTGGAACCTGACAAAGGGCAGCAGCAACTGTCAGTATCATTCAAAGACGGAGGACAGGAGTTCTAGCACGGCTCTAAAATAGTCTTCTCTTGACGCCATCCCACTCGCGTCAGGCAGAGTACTGTGGGGCGGAAGGCAAAAGGGAAACCACTGCCCTTTTTTTCCGTAATAAAGTAGTATAGAGAATCCTACACCGACAAGAGCGTGGCTTTTCAATTAGTGACGATAAGTTGACAGTCTAATAGTCTATTGAACACGGAATAGAAGATAAAGACAGATAGATTACACACAATATTAGATCATTGTATTGTATTATTGAACCCATTGGGCTGGGTTTTCCTTCGCAGATTGGAAGGTCAGACAGGCAGTCGCTTCTGTAAAAACTAGGTAAGCACCCTGTGAAAATTCAGATGATGTTGATTAGATCATTGTATGATTGGATTTTAGGATTCGCATCAACAGTGGCTGTCAGTTCGCTTAGATTACTTGTGGCTCTGCCCGCCCCATTACGTATTACAGGCGTGAGTTTATGCATGTATACATTATCGCACAAGATAAACGGTTGAGCCTGTCTTTGTCAAAATTCTCTTCCCGGAGACCGGGAACGAGACACATTTAAACTAAGCTGTAAGTGATCTATTAATAAATAAATAAATAACGATATTCAGTACTAGCTAATAAGCCACATTTTCTAGTTCAAAAATGGAAACAAGTTTCTAATCGACTTCAAAGCTGAATAATAATTATGTCTCAATTTACCACAGCCTCTAAGCCTGTACTCAAGGAAATTGTCACAGGAAATAAAACCATAGCGTAGAAACTAATCAGGAATGTGGATTATCTACACAGAGCTTCTGCAATATTGTTAATCAATATGGCGCATTTTATAACATATTACACATACAGGAAAGAGAAAAAAATATATTAGTAAAATTTTCATAATTGAATATATAACGTCATGGGTCTATTATTATATGAAATTACTTATCGTCGCTTTATACAGGGTGTAAAGCACATCGTAACGAATACTTTGAGGGATGATTCAGACCATGATTCTGTGCTGATATCAAGTGGAATTTTCCGTCGCAAAAGTACATGATATTATCTACTTGATTTTAACTCAGAATCATGGTCTGAATCATCCCCTCAATATTCGGTACAATGTCACTAACACCTGTATGTAATGTAATGGCTGAATCTAAAACTGTATAAGAAAATAAAATAAAGAAAACTGCGAAAGCGTCTTTTTGAAAAATCACATTCTGCAGGTTCTATGCTGTTATAGGAGCGAATAAAAAACATACTGAGAACACGTTGAGCTGCATGTCTCGTGTTCACGACTATATTACCTATTAGGGTAGTCAGAGGTACATTCATTTCATGATAAAGTAGCATGCGACTTCAATCGCATTGTGTGAAAGATTGTTTTGAAATGAAAAGTTTTATCATTGCACCAGTCAACAAACACACCCTTAGTGGCATCACCTTAAGTGATTACTACCCTCTTCATACTGGATGGGTGGAATGGAAACCAACATAACATCGCTTTACAGTGAAAACAATGTAACAGCCTTTTTGAAAAATTATATTCTAATGTGATCTTCTTGGAGCCGGGGTAGCCCAGTTAGTAGAACGCTTGCCTCTCACTATGAGGTCGCAGGTACAAATCCAGCACAGCCCTAAAGCAATGATTGTCGAATTTGTTTTCGAATTCATGTTTGGAACATAAATGATTATCACGTGCACAGCGGTGAAGGAAAACATCGTGAGGAAACCCACATTCCCGAGAAATGCATTTTCGGAGGTATGCGATCTAACCTGTATTGGGCTGGTTTTCCCTTCGTGGCGCGGTTGAAAAAGTCAGACAGGCAGTCCCTTCTGTAAAAAATTGGACCTGTCAAATCTTCAGATTAGGTAAGCGGACCTTGTGTTAAACAGGATAATACTAGGGGGATGATGTCCTAATTAATTTTCTTCTTAAAAAAATGCCTCTCAATTTTTTAAAAAAAAAAAAAAAAAAACTACGTACTACAAATACTACTAAAAATCTATTTCGCAGTAAGTCACTCTGTAGTGAATGACAGCTGCAATTGATTTTTTCATATTATACTGTTTAGGTACTGTTGTTATATTGGTCTGAGAGCGAATAAAAAACATGTATTTTTCAGCTGTTTTTTCTCCTGAGCCTGTTGCTGTGGGCTGTTTAGGCTGCCCACTAAAGTGTCTCGTGGAAAATCGTAAATCAATTATTATTTATTTATGGTCCCTAGTATAGTTCACCTGATTGTCCGAAAGTAAAATGATCCGTGCTTCGGAAGGCACGTTAACCCGTTGGTCCCGGTTACTACTTACTGATGTAAGTAAGTAGTCGTTACATGAGCCATGTCAAGGTCCTTTGGCGGCTCAATAGTAACCCTGACAACAGGGTTGATAAGGTTGGTATTCCACCTCACAAACCACACGATAGAAGAAGAAGAATTATTATTTAGAAAATGAAGATTTGTAAATTGACTCAAGTTTCGGTGTTTCAACTCCAACTCACAGTGGAGTAGCGAGGTGGTGTTGCTTGCTACCATCATCCCTATTGTTAGGGGAAAGCCTGTGTCCAGAAGTGGAATGTATAAACAAGCTGTCCTTATGATTCTTAATTATTTCCTATGTCATTGTACCGGCTGATGTGCGGGTTTCTCATTCTCATCTCATTACAAGAGTGCTCGAAATGCGCACGGCATACGTAGGTACCTATCTTAGAGGTATACACCTACACACGAGCCCAAGTCAGGCGTAATATCGCCCGTGACTCGCCGAATGTTGATTATCCGCATATTATCCCGAATGAAACTGTTATCCGCAAGGAAAATCATCAGCATTTTTTCCTGTTTCCAAGAATAGGTGGGCGTGAAATGTGGATACGAAGATACAAATTAGACGTCCCATTTCTTATTAAGTACATAGGTTCTGTTTGGTTACTGTTGGCCTGATGGGCTTACGTACGCGGTCTTCAATGGTTGGGTAAAGTTACAAGTAATCAGAAGACCTCCGACCTCCGTGGTCCAGTGGTTGAGCGTTGGGCTCACGATCCGGAGGCCCCGGGTTCGAATCCCGGTGGGGACATATTACAAAAATCACTTTGTGATCCTTATATAATAGAATATGTTTATTTATCAAAAAACTTAAACATGTTATACATTACAGCCTCCGTGGTCTAGTGGTTAGAGCGTTAGGCTCACGATCTGGAGGTCCCGGTTCGATTCCCGATGGGGACGTTGTCGAAATCACTTTGTGAGACTGTCCTTTGTTTGGTAGGGACTTTTCAGGCTTGAATTACCTGATTGTCCGAAAAAGTAAGATGATTCCGTGCTTCGGAGGGCATGTTAAGGCGTTGGTCCCGGCTATTAGCCGTATAAACACCTCCACCAACCCGCATTGGAGCAGCGTGGTGGAGTATGCTCCATACCCCCTCCGGTTGATTGAGGGGAGGCCTGTGCCCAGCAGTGGGACGTATTTAGGCTGTTTATGTTATGTTATGTTATATGTTATACATTACTGGCGGACTCCGCACTAGGTAAACCCAGTATCGCGGAGGTCCTGAATATTTCTTATTAGCAAACACTTAAATACACCGGCCAGCTAGCCTTTCATAGAAGTAAAATTATAACATTATTTTCGTACAATTTAGAATAACAAAAGTTATTACTTTTAAAAACAAAACAAAGAAAAAACAACTATCAACACCCATCTATCAACTATTTTCTTCTATTGAAAACAATAAAAAAATTACATGGAACATTTGACGAAAAAAAGAAGATAAAAATGTAATAAAAAATAACTGAAGACTTAACAGCTGATTAAAGTCGTAACGCCGACAGTCCTTTTAAAATCCAAAGTGCATTGTTTTACTATTGTGTCTGGAAATCTCGGCTTTACGAGGTTAATACAATATAATATTGTATATGTGGATGAATGTTTGTGTGTGTGAGTTAGTGTAGGTTTAAAGTGTTACGGTAGAGACTTAATTGTGTTTTCCGAACAATCAAAGAACATAAATTAAAAAGTTAAAGAAAAGACAGTATTCGCTTTTCAAAATGAGATTGAATTCCTTGAAAAATGGGAACTTGTGCTCGAGAGCCCTCTAGAGGCGCATTAAGCCGCGACATGCGATAAGTAAGGGGCCGGACGAGTCGGAATGCTATTAAAACCTTATGAAGTGGAACGACGAGCTGCATTCCTGAGCGACACTGCTTTTCCCGCACTTTTTCTTGTTGTATGTTTTAATAGGTAAAAAAGTACATACATCAACCAACCAACCAACCCGTGGAGGCGCGTGGTGGAGTATGCTCCATACCCCTTCCAAGTGATTGAGGGGAGGCGTGTGCCCAGCAATGGGATGTATATATAGGCTGTTTATATACAAATTCAGGCCCCCAATCCCTAACGGGCTAGGAGAAGTCACAACATAACATAGCATCCTGAACTTTTATATGACGTGCAAATAAATAAGATAAATCGCGTATTGAAAATAAACTAAAAAAAATTGTCCCCATAAAAAATCCACACAAACACACCACAAAAATTACCACATAACCAAACAAAAACCAAACAAACAAACAACCACAAACAAATTATCATTTTTGTCCACATAAATTGTCCATTGTCGTTGTATTATAGACAGAGGTGTATAGTATATATAAGTATATATACATCTACTCCTCGCTTCCGGCCATGTAGTTAATGCCATCTGCGGCAAATCTACAATATGTCACGTGAAAAAAAAAAAAAAAAAACTACTCCTCGCCAGCTATGTTGTTTTGTTGTTTATGTGGAAACAATTACCAAGAATCATACATAACTCGCAGCCACTTTTGATACAGAGTCCTAAGATGGATATGATGAACCGCATGGTGATAGGTAATCAGATCACCGCCCATAAATTGGTCTAATCGTTTAAAATCGTTTCTTAAAACTGGGTTGTTTTTATCGTCTACGTTACATATTTTTTCGTAGCTAATTCGTAGCATATTGCTACGACGACGTAGTAGCGTTTTTTGTAAATACAAGATATTACTGCGAAGCACTTTCGTAGCTTTATAGACAGGAGTTGAGAAAGAAAACTGTTTTTCTTTCCATTATTAAAATTTTCATCCTTTAAAAAACCAACAAGTGGACTTAACAAGATAAATTACCCTTACAACGAGGATTACCAAAGAAAATTACATACAAACATAATTTAAAAAGAACACAATAGAAAGCCATTTTTATCTTCAATTTACTCCGAGCAATGGAAGTTGATTTGATTTGTGATTGGTATAACATTTCGAAGCAGCACAAGTGCTTAACCATAATTTTACGTCCAATAATGTTCCTCCGTACAATCCTGAACCTTATTTATATGACGCTTAGTTATTAAAAGTTAGAAGTGTTGTTTTCTGCTGGTATTTGAGTTTGTTAGCGGATATTTATTAATTTGAGATGACACAATTGAGTTGAAGAAAATTGACTTTTAACTGTAATTGATTGTAATTTACTAGGTTTCCTTGCAATTGCAGTTGAGCAAATATAAAATGATTGCGTTTCACTTCGACCAGTAACATTCAAGCGACAGAAAAAAAATATTAAGAAAAATTGACTTTTTCAACCCAAGCCTCAATATCCTGGCAATAAAAATGGGATATGGCTGGGAGATGATGATTTTGGTCCCAACCCATTGGGACATTTGCTGAAATGTTCGAACCGGTGTGGCAGATTTAAGATAAAAGGATCCCGAATGTGGTAAGTAGGTAAGATATAACAAAACTATTCTAATTTTATGGCGAACCTGCTCACAGCCTGGACTGATTGTAGCGAGGTTTATGTATCTCATCCCCTCTATCGGGGTCACTTTACACTTTCACCCCCCCCCCCCCTCACCCCCTTTCGCTTTTTTCACTTTTTTTAGTCTATTTAAGCTATAAGCCATAAAGGAGTAAGAGAGCGCATGCAGATCGTCTGTCTTATTCGCACGCACACGGCAAAGACGAGATATTTGTACGATGTGTCCGGGCCGCGTCGTAAGTATTTTTTTTAACGTGATAATACGCCGTTCGTTAAGCCGTTGGTCCCGGTTACTACTTACTGATGTAAGTATGTAGTCGTTACATGAGCCATGCCAGGGGCCTTTGGCAGCTCAGTAACCCTGACGCCAGGGTTGATGATGCTGGTATTCCACCTCACGAGCCACACGACTTATCGTGTGAGAAAAAAATGTGATAATGACGATTATCTTTAATTCATACGCGACAGTGTAACCGTGAGTCTATATTGTCCCTATACTTCTATAATCTTCTTCTTTTCATGATGACATCAAATCTTAAACTATAATATGGTCATCACTAACTTAAAAGCCACGCTCTTGTTGGTGCAGCATTTTCCACGCCACTTTTTTAAAGAAAATAGAGCAGTGGTTTCCCTCTTGCCTTCCGGTCCAAAAATAAACTAAAGCCCAAAATTCCGCTAAGAATATAACATCATTGGTAGCCTTCATCATATCTTCTAGCGTCAGTTCTTTGGGCACGCTGGGCACGACATCAAGCGGTTCATCGTTTCAGGAATTGCATTACACCTGCATACCAACTTGGAGTGTTCTTTGATCACAAGCAGACACGGCCCGTGTTGCAAAATTAAATACCTACAACACGAAGCGGTGCGAGAAAAGCAATTTCACCCAGAACAAACAAAGCAGTTGTTCTCGAGCTTCCGAAGCATTCAGCGCTTCAATGAATATTTATTCAGCATCACAGTCTAGGTAGGCACTGCGACTTGATTGCTAGTTTTCATTTGTTTTCATTTGGCCGTTCCGTTTTTAAGGGCCATATAGAACTCACTGGTATGGCCACGTCGCCGAAGACGGTCGCGAACAATTCATACCGAAATATACCTAGTGAGTATAGCCACGTGAGTATGGCCACGTCGCAAAACAAACAATTTAAGTTGAAGTGGCTTTGTTTTCAAAATGTCATCAAGTTGCCAACGCGCCGCCATTCATATTCAAATATAACTACAAATGTGACTAGTATTCACTAATACGAATAGTACTCACTTATACTAGTGTAGCGGACCCAACTAGTTGGCCACCTAGTTCCGCTCACATGCAACAGATGGCGCCACATTCAATAATGCAGTCTTCAAGCGGTCGTGAAACGCGGTATCGAAGTTTTCACGGCAAGACGCATATATACAACTTCCAACACAACACTGTTGGATCGTCGATCCCTAGTCACACTATCAACTTGTGGCTAGCGGGGTACTATGCTCTGTTCGGTACCCCGAAAACATCCTTTGGCAGCAGCACACCCTCGCCGCCAAACTGGTGACCCCGACGTGACCTGCATTACATTGTGTTTACCTGCATTTACAGTTACATTTGCAATTACATTTGAATATGAATGGCGACGAAGCCATTTCAGTTTATATAATTTGTTTGGCGACGTGGCCACGGCTGACTCTAGTCACATGTGAAGGTCCTACATTTGCGATGAGTTTGGATCGATCGATGTAATAACAAATCGGGTGGGCGGGGCCACGATTTCGCAATACATTTAATATATCTCTCTACCCGACGCATAGCTGCCGATGAATCGCGTAATGTAACCTATTACATTACACCGCTGACTATTATATTATATTACACCTCCTTTAGGGGTAGCGTTGTATGGGTTTTTAATGACTCAATAAAGAAATTTATTATTATAAATATATGAGCCCACGACATGATTATATACACTCTTAGGCACATTAGTAATATCTTGGGGATGGAAGGCAAGAGGGAAACCACTGCCCTATTTTTCCCTAAAAAAATCGGTGGAGAATGCTAAGCCGACAAGAGCGTGGCTCTTAAATTAGTGATGATGATGAGTAATACCTTGACCTCAAATTATTTTCCTCAACCTATCGCATACCTACTGTATTTACGAGTATAACTAAGGAAAATAACATTTTGTCATTTTAACAGAACTACTGGGGTTTTTGTCCCAACAGTACTGTCTTTACTGGGGTTTATTTAAAGAGAAGCGTTTACAAGATCTCGACGCAAAGTGCCAAATACGAAAGACTAGACCGAAACCTTCCTATAACTACACACTTAATTTATCAGGCCAGCTTTACTGTGTGCCGTGTGATCGGATCTTCAAGTCGAAGTTCGGTTTCGCCAGCCACATCAGAGCCCACCACAAGAACGACCCGGGATAGATATTTAGGAGTCGCCGTCGCCGGATACGGTTTGGACGACATGATGAAGTTTGACAGATAAGCGGCTCGCACTAGTATTTGTTTTGTCCAACTGTAAGTTTAAATTCCAACTATAAGTTTAAATCTAAGAAGCCAGTCGTTTACTCCTAATAAACACTCTCTGTTAACGGAACTGTGTAACAACACATTGTGTGTGTGTGTACTTTTTTGTCGCCCCGATATAAGCCATATGTATATTTTTAACCGTCTTCAAAATAGTAGGTTCTCAGTTCGATGCGAATGTACGTTCTAGTACCTCTTCGCTTACACGGGTAGTAACCAACTGAACTCAAACACAAAATGGAACAAATATCAGATCTATAGGCCCGTTTCTTTTGATCTATATGCAATAAGCCTTTCAATTTCGTGGCGACAAAATGAAAGATGAGTGCGACTACGAAAACAACCCTTTGCAAAGTTATATTGTATATGTATAAAATATAGGTAAGCTTCGGCCACGTAGTTAATGTAATAAAGTCAAATCTACAATAAGTTACTAGTGAAAATAAAATATATAGGTGGGTTAGAAGGACGTACATTGACCAAATTGGAGATGTCCTTAGAAAAGTTTCAGTACGATGTACTTTGAACCGGCGTGCGATTAGAGAATGTGGAGAAAGCAAGAGAAGTGTCAGGATCGAAGCAAATGAAATTCCATAGTCTGTGCTTACCCCGGAGGAAAATATGCGTGAGGTTATGGATGTATGGGTAAATGTGAAAAGGCTTCGCTGTTATAGAATCACCTAAAAAAACTGATGAAGAGCTAATTCTAATGATTTAATTTATCACAGATCACCTAAACCGAATTCGAAACAAATCAGTTTAAAAGGATCATTTTACATAATCCTATTTGAATATTCTTGAAACCCTGGAATAGAGGATTCTTGCAATAAGAGTTCTGCAAGAAATCTCTTTTTAAATTGTAAATGACGTAAACAGTGAATTCAATTTTCACTTGCTTTTTAAATGACAAGTATCCAACATTTTATGTTATTCACGGAATAATAAATAAGCTACAACGATCATCGAAGATTTCCTTTCTGTTCAATCAATTGTGATCGTAAAAACTACCTATATATGATACAAAAGTCTCGACGGCATGAATATTTACATCAATCGTCTACAAAGGACTATCGAAGGGACCATAAATAGATAATAAAGGCTACACAGTCCTTAAACTGTCACCTGTCAGTTAGCAAAGAAAACGTGCTTCCTATTCACAAGGAACGTAAAGGACAGAATATGCTATATTAAGATAAAAAATAAAGCGTTAGAATTATTTGGAATCTCAATAGTGTATAGTATATAGCTAAGCTATATAAGTAACTTCAGTGCAGTTTTCACTAACACGTTGGTCTAACAAAAAGATCGGTGAGGTGTGAGTACTTAATAAGTAATAAATGCTCGTGACTGTATGAAATATATTTGAAGGTATATTATTGGATTCCGATTAACTTTTCAGCCGTTTCCAGTCACAAAAACAAGGCTGCTAAGTTTTGGTAAACAGCCTAAAAGAAATGCCATAAAAAGCAAATGCTGTACACGGTCGTAACCCATTTTATTCTTATCGGAAAACGTCTGAGTCCACAAATGAAGGGCATTGTAGGTGTAACTGGAACACTGTAAAGCCGGTCACACACTAGGTGTAGTCAGAAGTCGCTTGTAACTCAAGTATCATGTAACATACTTGAGTTACAGAAGTCGCTTGTAACTCAAGTATGTTTCATGATACTTGAGTTACAAACGACTTCTGACTTCCTACTTTTGATTGCAAGTTCGAGTAGTTACATTATGAACGCGTTCAAATGAGCATTATTTATTACGCAGCGTACCAAGTGCCTAAGTTAGGTCGCCTAACCTAAGCCTGTCGTTAAAACTCCGCTAACGACTAGAGGAAAAAAAATGTATGTGATCGATACAATCTAATCACGTATCATTTTTTCTAATGGCACTGGTGTTGTCTTATTGCTATGACGATTTCTTCTCTCCTTCTAATGCTTTTATTTTTGGGATGTACGGCTCGATAAACAGATTTCCACACCTCGCGATCTTACTATCTTATTTTTCTTATTTATTTTTCTATAATGATAACGAAATAAAAAACATTTTGCCTCGGCTCTGTGAAATGATACAATTCAATATTTGTACTTAATTACAATTTTGTTGCACGTAAAACTGATCAACGATCATTACATTACACTGTGTGAGAATTAGTTACTGTAGGTACTTGTAATATCAGTGAAGAATTCCTTACTACATAACAGGTAGACGTTTTGGCCAAAGTGCTCAGTTATCGTAGTATCATTTATTTGCCTTAAAATGGCACATTTTTTTGCGGATGGTCAGATGCTGAATGCTCAAAATCATTTTATGAATCTCGTGTCATGTGTTACATGAGCATGCCGAGTATAGTCCCGGTGAGTGATCACCTTTACAGTTCAGTTTAGTTATTACAAAAGTTTCCGCAACCAAAAGAAATTTCCGTTTCTATCGCGAATGAAATGTTTTGACTTTCCAATTAAAGAGCTCAGGTTCGCTAGAGAAAAACGACAGCAAAGGAAAACGCTGTTTTTCCTGTCAAGTCTAGTTATGCCAGTTGTTTTTATGCCTTGTAACGTGTTGTTAGTTATAATTAACACAAATGACCCAGGACTCCGAATACTTTATGTAATTATGAGGATGTAAGTAATACTTACTGCAATATTTCTATTTACGTCAAAAATATTCGGAATAACTGCATTTTTTTATAAAGATTTATTTTTTGACGTGACTTGTTGTAGATTTGCCGCAGATGGCATTAAATTCTTGGCCGGACAAATGGGGAGCGCTGAGGGCTATCACCCGGTACAAAAATTAAGACAACAGGCCTGAGGGTGTCCAGTTGGCGCGAACCTTGGCTCAGGGCGTCGTCTGAGAGGAAGAGTATTTGAAAGAATTAATCGACCCTAGTGGGTTGAAGCGATAAACGCTGAATGAGGAAGTTTTTATAAAGATAAACATGCGTCTTTCTCACAGGCTCTCCCATGCTGCTCTTATTACTAATTTTATTATATTATACTTACTTAATTTATTTTAGAATTTTTTTGAAATCGTTTAAAACTAACAGCAAAATTCTCTAGGTAGGTACTTCACATTTTTTTCCCTTGTCTGCAATTCTCGTCCTAAAGTCTGATTGTACTAAAGATTCAATTAAGTTCTTGCATTTAATCAAGTAGATAAAATCATGGTGTCGTTCGGTATAATAGCTTCTCCGGTTAAATACCCGTATTTCGGGGAAAAGCGAAACGGAGGACGTTCTCTGTCATTAGTTTTCTTTAATTAATTTTTATTCTTTACTTACTTATACTCTTGTATACACCAGCCGGACGTATAATAACGGTATAATAGACTGTTTTATTATTATCGTTATATTACTTAGTGCAAAGCTTTATGCCCCTAGCATTATCCCGTTTTTCACAGGGTCCGCTTACCACACCTGATCCGATCTGACTGACTGGTCCGATTTTTATAGAAGCGACTACCTGTCTGACTTTCCAACCCGCGAAGGGAAAACCAGCCCAATACAGGTTAGATAACATACAACCGAAAATGCATTTCTCGGGAATGTGGGTATCCTCACGATGTTTTCCTTCACCACTGATCCAAATATGAATTCGAAAACAAATTCGACAACCATTGGTTTAGGCCTGTGTTGGATTCGAATCCGCGACCTCAACTGGACTACCACGGCTCAGCAAAACTTTATAAAGTACTGAAATTGTCAAAGGGTAACTTATTTTCTCTTTTGTTGTGTATATTTTGAGGTTGATAATCAACCTCATCAATCCTGGCATCAAGTAATCTACTCCGTAGCTTTATTTCGATGTACTCATCAAAATCCTATACCGTACTTGCTTGTTTTTTTGTGTGCTCGGGAAGATAAGTAGTCGAGAAACAATCTAAGTATATCTAATCTAATCTCTTGTGTCTATCTCACTGTATCTGAGCTTGGAACTTAATAAAACGTTAAAAAATCGATAGGTGGGCTATATTTAGAGGATTTAATTGCGAATTCCTGCCTCAGGAACAATTGAATATCGAACGGTGGTTCGCTATTGCTACGATGGTGGAGAATTTCTATTCCAAATAGCAGTACCTATACATGGTGTTAGTGACCCCGTAAGTAGAAAAAAAATAACGTCTACGTGACTGTACTAAAACGAAAGTGACTAGGTGATTTCTTGTCGGAAATGTTTAATTAAGATTTTGATGTTTTTTTCTCGCCACAATGTAAATCGAACGTATATACATAGAGTACATATATAGGTGTCAGTGACATCGTAAAGAATTTTTTGAGAGAATATCAAGTGGATTTTTCCGTAGAAAAAGTATTGAACTGAAAATAATAATAAAAAAAAAACACCAACATTTTGACGAATTTTGCGACAGGATCTTCCACTTGATAATAACTCAAAATCATAGTCGGAATCAACCTCGTTAGTATTCGTTACGCTATCACCCACACAAACTCGAATGGCAATTGGGTAACTGGGGGGTTAAAAAGGCCACATCGAACCAATTCATCTAACAAAGCCATATGCGCATATAAAATTAAGTGCGCAATGCAAAACAAATGTCAAATAGCAATATCGCTATCTTAGATGAATTGCTTCAATGTGGCCAGATTAACCCACCTGTACGCATTTGTACGGGGTGTAAGTGACATCTTAACGAATACTGCGGGGGATGATTCGCAAAAGTATAGAATTGAAAATAACTTAAAAACAGGAAAAAGATCATATAATTTGCGATGGAAAATTCCACTTCATAATTCATATTAACTCAGACTCGTGGGCTGAATCATCCCCATTAGTATTAGGTAAGATGTCTCTAACACACTGTATATGTGACCTAACTTGTTATTTTTCTTTCTTTTATTGTTTGTGTTGTGAGATACATTACCTACCAACTTCAGCAACCCTGGTGTCATGGGACATATTGAGTCGCCAAAGGCTTCTGACATGGCTCATGTAATGACTACCAGCATGCGTAATAACCGGGACCCACGGCTTAACGTGCTTTCGAAATCACGAATCATCTTAATTTCAGAATTAGTAATTAGGACGATTTTTGCTGCAGGTTGGAAGATCTTCCAAATAAATATTTTCTGGTTAGCCAAGCGGATCCCATCAAAAAGGGGTTAGGCTAGAAAGCTGATGAGACCTTTCCCCGTGTATTTGAAACTAATATTGATCGGTAATTTCCTACAGAGCACCGATTAGAGGCTTGTATGTTCCGGGATGTACGGCTAATAGAGTTTAACTTGGCTTCTAAGATCCCCTAGGGCTTTGCATTAACGCAGGGTTGCCACGATACGGAACATCATTACGTTTATCAAATCATTTATGTAACACGGGGATCCAGTCAGTGATACTATTGTCTTTACAATTCCGAAAATGAAACTGTCGAATGAAAGTGGAATTAGGCAAACGGTTTAAAGCGTTTTGTAATTTCGGGAACGAGGGATTACCTACCAATTTTTTTTTTTGTTTTAGTTTTCCCCGAAGGGTAAGGCAAAGGGAACTATGCCCATACAGCCATGTCTGACGTATTTTTTTTCTTGATGATTAATGAAATGATGAAAGGTGATGATGATGAAACCTAAGCCCCCACCCTCGGAGTAGACTCCTACTCCGAACCCCAAACGAATTAACTCAAAAGTCCGCATAAACTTTTGAGTTATGAAGCGGCTTCCCGGCACGAAGCGAAAATAGGCAGATACACTTTGTTTATTGAATACTCCAATATAATAACACTCGCGAATGTCTTCCGACTAACTTAATGCGATCATTAACCACAAAACACCACTTCGTATTAATTATTTAGATTACTCAATGAAGAAAGCAACTGTCCCGTTCCCGTTTCCCGCCGAAAAGCCGATTACCTACCAAATTATTGCGCATCCCTAAATATGTATGTTTCCTGTAGCCTATCGGTACCGGTAACGGCAATATCCCATCTTAGTGCGCACTTGTAGTTTCTGACATTACGTGACGAGTGAGTCAGTCAGTAAGAGAGTGAGTGACCCTTTGCTTTTATAATATTTTATAGATTTCAAAACGCCGGTAGGACGTCTCTTGCTTAGATTTATAGACTCGTGTAAGCGAGATATGGAGAGTTTTGGCATGAAGAATTTCAAGACATGACGAAGCCTGCCTGGATAAGTTGTGTGAAATACAGCCACACAGCCACTGTTACCATAATTTGTCAAGAATCAGAATCAGAATCATTTATTCAACGTAATTATCATGGATAAACTTGTTGAAGGTCAATGTAACATTTTTGAATTTACGTCATTTCGCAAGGTGTTATGGCTGAGGAGAAGAAATGACAAGAAACTGCAACAGCAACACATCTTTTAAATCAATGAGGGTACATTACAAGTTATTTAATAACTAGAGGAACACATTCAATACCAGACATTTTTATCATTTAGGTGAAGATGTTGTGGCCAATGATGATGCCTAAAGAGAATAAGCATAAGTTTATCTTATTTACGTATATGTTCCAAAATGTCCCGATCGCCGTGAAATCACTTGTGGCAACCCTACATTAGCGGTAACCAAAGGCCAGCTAATGTGGTAACGGTGCCGGTAGGTATAGTAAGCTGACCGTACCGAGATGAGTTTGAAACTCAATCCTGGTAAAAGGGCAAGTTTGAAATTAATTGGCGAAACAATTAACAGGATTTAAGGATGATATTAGGCGGACCCTTATCAATATAAGGATCAGGAGACGCAGGCATGAAGAATATTTGTTGAATAAAATGAATTAAGTAAATATTGTAGGTTGATACGTACATACACTCACATAAGCTCACGCCTATTTCCCGCTGGGGTAAGCAGAGACTATAGGTAGGACCACTTTCCTTCCACCGACTGTAATTGGAATACCATTGTATTTAAGTTTATAAATTATGTAATACTAACTGGATTTAAAAAAAAAGAAAGGAAATCATGAAGCAGTAGGACTAGGGCCCTGTGCTGGGAGGTTTTCTGGCCACGTCTTTTCCTCAGCGTTACAGAGTTTTACAGCTAGTTACATAATAATGTAATTTAATTTTTGACGTTCAAAAAGCGCTAACTTTGTAAGCCAATTTTGAAAAATAAATATTTTTGAATATTTTTTTTTAAGGACTGTAGCTTGATATAATGAGTATGTTACAAAAAAGGTGACTAACTTTCTTACCCATCTCTTTCTTTAAAATGAGTTTTCTACTATCTACCTTTTAACTTACAGCATTTATAAAATTACCTAGATCCAGGTACTTACCTAACAGTTTGTCAATATTTTCAACAAGTATATTTTAATCGATAAGTTTTAATCGTTCTGAATAAGTCCGTGGTGACTTCACTATGTGGAGTTCGATTCCCGATAGGGACACGTCTAAAACAAATCACTTTGTGATAATACACCCAGCAGCATTGCAGACTGAAAACATCTGATTGTTCGAAAAATAAGATGATTTTGAGCTTCGGACGGAACCGTTTTGGTCCCGGTTACTACTTACTTTTTCTTGTCGTTTCGATGGCATTCAGATTTTTTCTTTACTACTTACTTAAGAACGTATTTGATACATGAGCCATGTCAGGAGCTAATAATAACCCTAAGGTTGGTTGTCTACCTCACAACCCATACGACAGAAGAAGAAGTACACGTATTGGAATTTGACCCGTACTGGAAATTTATCCAGCCAACTTATCGGTACTTTATAATTTATTAATTAAATAATAATTTATTTCGAAATTTAATCTTAGACAATATTCAGGGTGTTAGTGACAACCCTACATTCTACATTCGTTATGGGACACCATAACGAATACCGAAAGGAATGATTGACACCACGACTCTGACTTGATATCAAGTGGAATTTCCGCTCGTAAAATTCATGACATTGTTAGTGTTTCTTTTAATTATTTTCAGTTCCATACTTTTCCTACGGAAAATTCCACCCACCCTGTATATAACGCCCGATTGGAAACTATCAACAAAGTTAAGCAATTTACTGTTTAGTATATAAGTTAGAGGATGGGTGCCTGGAGATTTAAAACTAGGTATCGATACATCATATTGTTACGTAAAGATTCAACTATAACTTATGTACTGGTCAAGATTTCACAAGGTCCGCTTACAGAACCTGAAGATTTGACAGGTCCGATATTTTACAGAAGCGACTTGACTTCCAACCCGCAAAGGGAAAATCAACGAAAGGCCTTTCTCTGAAAAGTGGGTTTCTTCACGGTGTTTTCCTTTACCGGTGAGCGCGTGATAATCAAACATGAATTCGAAAACAAATTCGTATAGTTGTCATTTAGGTTTTAGGCTTGTGCTGGGTTTCGAATTTGCGATCTCGCTGTGAAAGTCAAGCGTTATTCCAACTGGGCTACCACGGGTCATCATCGTGTGCTGATGAGGATAAGTATCTTTCATAAATTTTACTGTAAATAACACAACATAAATAGCTTATTTCGAGAGGTTAGATTGAACATGAGTTACTCACGTGTAGGTTCACAGTCACATTTACGCAGATTGCATTTAATACTAATAGGTCGGACACCGGCCTATTTTTTGTTTTGTTTTTGCCTGAGTGGCGTCACTGTGTCAAAACACAGACCAACTTTGAGCAAAATCGTCTGAAAGAGCTCGACGAAAAACGCCAAACACGCAAAGATCGTCCTAAACCCATCTATAACTACATCTTCAACTCGGATGGACAGCTATTCTGCCTCCAATGTGACCGGGTTTTCAGAACAAAGTTTGGCTTTGCCAGTCACATTCGACCGCACGAGAGAAGAGACTGAGGTCGCCGTTGTCTATATTTCTTTATTTAGATACAATATTGGACTTCCTTTTTTGACCAGACTTAATGTAGTAAGTATTGTCGGACAAAGGGGAGTCCTGAGGGCTCTCACCCGGATCTTGTATACTTACAATTATTATTGTGTACTTTTTTTCTGTAGCCTAATTAATGTCCCACTGCTGGGCAAAGGCCTCCCCTTTCTCTTTCCAACCCTCCCTGTCTTGGGCATCGTTCTGCCAAGTATGCCGGAAGGCGTCCAGCTCGTCCCTCCACCGTCGTCGTGGATTGTGTACTTACCTAACATGAAATTAAAAATCGAAGCTTTAGTATATTTTTCTCAGCTTGCTATTTCGGGCAGAGGCTGTGCTTATTTTGTGCTTAGATGTTCGTTCGAGCGTCTATCATTTAATTAGTAGGTCGGTTAGGTGTTGTACCGCCCATGGAACATTGTTCATGGAAGCGTATATTAAGGCTCTATCGACCATCGGTTTTGGTACGACATTTCATTCGCGTCATTTCTTACGCCCCACTTATTGGGTGGTGAGTACATTTATATTTAGATTTGCTTCGCCTTAGTGTGCCTTTACACTTGCATTCGCCCAATCGCGAACGTGTGTGAAAATTACAAAAAGTCATATTCCTGAGTGTACATACTCCATCCGTCGCATGCAGTTTGCCATATCATTTCCAATATTCGCACTCTGAAATATCTTTATTCAGTAGGTAACATAGTTACACTGGGAATTGCCAATTTTTACATAAAAGTATATTTTGTCGAACGTCTCCTCCGTATAATACGAGTATAGCCAAAGACAAGTATCTGCAAGAAAAGCGTCGGCACGTGGCCTAGACGTTCTTAAAAACAAGCAAAAATATTGAATACAATTTCAGTAATTTGGCTGCTTAATATTGGTTCCCAGGCGGTTATTCCTATCTTCCAAATAGTTATCAACCACTGAATAACATTAATAATAATAGTATGGTATAACATACGCCACATTATTTTGTCCGACCAAGTAGTTAATGCCATATCCGGAAATGTACAAAAAGTCACGGTAAAAAAATAAACCCTATTAAAATAGCTTGATTGGAATAAGCGCTATAGATCAGTGCATTTCTATGTCCGTTTCGTTTGAATGTTATTCTATTCAAGCTAATAACAAATACTTACAATCAACAAAAATAAAAGAAAGCTACAGTACTTACTGTCATTTACTTAGTGATTACTATCCACTCCGCATAAGCACACATAATTAACAATTACCTACAGCAAAATTGAAATTACGTACCTACCTTCACAAAATTCATGAATGTCTCGATTGTGTTTTACATTTTGCATTATGTCCTAAGCCAGTCGGTAACAAATTACGGAATAATCCTGAGCTATAAGAACAGCATATATTTCTAGCTCTATTCAGCCCATATGTCTCTACCAAATCCCGCAGTCCACAGTTCAAAACGTAAGTACGTACAATGTCCGGGATTACGACCAGAAATATGGTAATGACGACCCACTTACAGTAGGTAAGGGTATCCTCTCCCGTTGATTGAAGTACTACTTTTGGTAAATATTTGTGTGTGTTTAGTGAGTTTATGATTAACAAACTACGGCTTGCTAAAAATATACTACACATGAAACAGATTAAAGAAAAGGTGAACGTCGTGTCTTATAGGGAAGTTAAGGAATTGGCCTTTGATAGAGTGGAATGGAAAATGCTACACCGACAAGAGCGGGGCTCTTAAATTGATGATGATGATGAAAAATATACTTACTTGTAGAAGTATAGTATAGGATCTCGTGATATTAGAGATGGCAAAAGAAGGGTGCTAAGCTGGGGACATCAAATGACCATTGACCCCTTTTGTGATTGAATATTGCATATTATGTAATTTTTTGAATGTAAGCAGTCGTACTAGAGAACACTCTGACGTTCATGTTGTTGTTAAAATTCGCCTTATAAGGTAGACAAAGTAGGACCATACAGGCTTGACTGTAGTAAGTAATTAAATATTTTTTTCGGACAATAAAGTTGTCTATGCTCTTGTAAACAAAAAAATATTTTGGACATAATTTAATGTATTTATGCCACAAAATGTGTTAAAGTCAGTTGACTTGTATAAGTATTTTTACCCTGTGCGTGGAAGCGAGACAGACAGTCCGTGCGCACTCCCTTACTCCTTAAAGCCTACGGGTTTGGGTGAATTCTTATTGGTGCGGAGCGAAATTTTCACGCATTTTCCGACAGTAATTTCCATTTGATATCAACTCAACTCAGTATTCGTTACGATGTTACTAGCACCCTGTATAAGTATTTGGTATATTTAAAAAAAAAACAAATATTTACTATAAAACTCAAAAACTACTAGACCGATTTTAAAAATTCTTGCGCCATTAGAATGCTACATTATCCCTGAGTAACAAAGGCTCTATTTATTACTAGAAAAAAATACGGATCCTCACTAAAGTCTACTCTTAAAAATCAATGTCCACATGCGGAAAGCCGCGAACTA
This sequence comes from Pectinophora gossypiella, assembly GCF_024362695.1. Taxonomy (NCBI): domain Eukaryota; kingdom Metazoa; phylum Arthropoda; class Insecta; order Lepidoptera; family Gelechiidae; genus Pectinophora; species Pectinophora gossypiella. The sequence continues at coordinate 9,750,840 of NC_065419.1, forward strand.
ACCGCTAGTTTATCATAAACATCAATACAAGCGACTCTATCGAGTGACAGGTAGATATATCCCTACCAAATGACAGAGATAAACGAGTCCGAAATTCTCAATCGAAAATGACGAGAATTTTCAATCAATTTCAATATTTTTAAAATAATCTCCTAATCCATTTTTAATAAAGTAATTTGCACGGGGTTTAAGTAAGATTTTCGATGATAAATTGATTGCACGCCCCTCTCAAACATCAGGTAAATATAAAACCAATTTTAACTTTAAAATGAACCTGTCTACATCAACAGTGTCTTAACAGAAAGCTTGATGAAGTGTGGGTACTTAGTTCATCTTGCGATGGATGTACTCAAAGTAAGGTGATTCCGTCATTCGGAAGGCAAACCGTTGGGCTCATCAACATCAATTTTAGAGCCACGTTCTTTTCGGTGCAGCATTTCTATTCCAGTCTGTCAAAGGCCAATTCCTTGAATTCCGTATAAGACACGACATTAACCTTTTCTTTAATCTGTTCCATGTAAGCTCTTCTTGGTCTTCCCTTTCCTCTTTCCTTCTAGCTGATGTTGCCGTTGGGCTACTAACCTTAAAACACCTTCACCAACTCGCATTGGAACAGAGCGGTGGAGTATGCTGCATAACCCCTCCGGTAGGTTAAAGGCAGGCCTGGGTCCATTATTAGGATTTTTATACATAATTATGTTTACTTTATGTTTTTTTTTATCGATCTACTCTGAACCGGCGCTCGTGCGTGTATGAAGCGATTGATGAATGTGGTGGGAGCAAGAGAAGTGTGTCAGGATCGAAGCAAATGGAATTCTATAGTCTCTGCTTACCCCGGTGGGAAATAGGCGTGAGTTTATGTATGTATGTATGTTATATTTCCCAAATTGTATTACGAATTCTCTGGCGCAAACTCTTCCAATAAACACATTCGTGTATTCCATCTATCTCTCACGTTTATATCATTCATACTTATTCTATTCCGTACACGTAAAGCGCTATGAATTTAAATTCAGAATATTTTGATCGTAATCCCGTTGATGAATTCCCACGGGATATTTAGATACGATTATTTATTCATGTACAGTCTTTGGATAGGTCATAGGTAAATTGGAGACGTCCTTAGAAAAGGTTCAGTACGATCTACTCTGAACCGACGTGTGAATGAAACAATTGATGAATGTGGAGGAAGCAAGTGTCAGGAGCGAAGCAAATGGAATTCCGTGGTCTATGCTTACCCCGGTGGGAGACAGGCGTGAGTTTATGTATATATGTCATAGGTCAGTTCTAAACCTCTTTGTATACAGCGACACCGAAAATACTACTACTACTGTACTAGGTATAGTAACATAGATGAACTAAAAAATAAAATAAAGTAACATAATATTGCAGATCAATGCCGAGACCGGACGGGATATTTTTTAAATAATTGAGTTTGTATGCATTCTGTACGTAAGTACACAGCTGTGGGCAGTTTCATATTTTTTTTATTATTTTGTAATTTTTTTACAAACATTGTTTTGTAATAAATGACATAGGGTCTCGCCCGTATCCCCGAAAGGGTAGGCAGAGGTTGTGCGGCAAAAAAATAAGATGCTTATCTGAAAACCTGAATATGAGTATTGCTCCCTCGCTACACTTCAAAGCAATTCGGTATAAATATTACATTTCCTTAGAAACAAGATATACATTCTTTGAGGCTACTTAGTCTGGTTAGGACATACATAGCAGGCTATTCACTCGATTGTCCTAAAGTAAAGAACTTAAGCAGTCGATCCTGGTTAGTATTTACGTAAGGTGGTCGTTATAATACCTTCATAGGTATTATGACTCATGTCATGTAGGGGCCTTGGCGGCTCAATATTAACTCTGACACTAGCCATATCTAGGCTTGGGATGTTATCCCGTTTTCACAGAGTCCACTTACCTAACCTCAACATTTGACAGGTCCGGTTTTTTACAGAAGCGACTGCCTTTCTGACCTTCCAACCCACGAAGGGAAAACCAGCCTAACACAGGTTACGTCACATACCTCCGATACACATTTCTCGGATACGTGGGTTTCCTCGCGATGTTTCCTTCACCGCTGCAGCTGATCGACCTACATACTAATTATGTAAGACTTTTTTTATTTATGATCCAAACGTGAATTCTAGAACAAATTCGTAATCATGCGACTTTACAGTGAGAGTCGAATGAAAAATCTAACTGGCTTACACCACGTTTCAAGTAGAATTAAGAGTCAGTTTACGTCACAATTAAAGTCTAGAGTGATTCACTCATTCATCCAATTGATTTGATCTTGACATGACAAAGAGTGCTCATACGTGTGTTATTGGTCCAGAGGTCCAGACCAATTTGTTGCAGTTGCTCTTAATAAACGGTTTATGTACACAGTTTATTTAAATACACTTTGCAACTGCAACGTGATTCATACATAAAATATACATTACATACAATAATATAAAGTCAAGCTTGTAATCCCTAATGACGTGGGAAGACAACTTGCAACCATTCTTCATACGCTGTCATATAATAAGGAATAATAAATACTACGTATGGTACGGCAACTCTCCGCTCCCCACCAGCGGCTGAGCTAGGTTTACCTCACCCCCTCAATCTTACTTTAGTCTTCAATCGTAAGGGCGTCAGACGTCACACACACAGATGCGCGTGTACGATAACGTCAATGTGTAGTGTCTGTGTAAAACGAGGTGTTTTATAATGAAGCGTCTTGGGTGTGACGAAGTCCTAATAAAGATAAACTCGCGACTACTTATCGCCGCCTTAATGTGAAAATGAAGTAAAGAGTCTTTTTGAAAAATCTGTAATAAACTGTTTTATGTTAAGTAATGTAGAGAATAAAATAATTTATATTTCAGTTCCAAAACTCTGAAATGATCTCATACGAGGATGGGTATGGATGGGTATCCCAATTATCCTACGCAATTTATTTAATTTATTGGACTATAAATGCAAATAAGGAAACAATTAGTCCTGTTGTTTGTTTTGTTTATGTACCTATTCGCTGTACTTATATACCTACTAATTATAATAAAATGTTTTAGACAACAGGTCCTAGGTACCTACGTACTTATCTACCGAATTTAGTATTTTCAACTTTACATGGAAAATCCTACCTTCCACCTTAACAGCTTAAGTATTTAATACGATATCAAAAATCCGCTAATCCAGTATGATCAGCCTAGTTGTAAGTAGTAGGTGGTAGTAGGTATTAGGAAGAATTAACTATATGTGTATCTAACTACCTAAGTACTGCATATACGTATATGTTATGTACCTACCTTTAGCTACTTACGTGTTACCATTTATTTAAAAAACGACCTCCGTGGGTCAGTGGTTCAGCATCGGGCCATAGAATAAGGAATAATACTAGGTATAGAACGGAAACTCTCCGCTCCCCAGCGTCTGAGCTATGGCGTCAGACGTCACTCACAGATGCGCGTGTATAATAACGTCAATGTGTGGCGTCTGTGTTAAGCGAGGTTGTTTGTATGAATGTCCGGGTTGTAGTTGGGCTCACGATCCGGAGGTCCCATGTTCAAATCCCGTTTGGGACATATCACAAAAAACACTTTGTGATCTCTAGTTTGATTAGGACAACACAGACCGATCACCTGATTGACCGAAAGTAAGATGATCCCGGCTATTTATTAAGTAGGCCGTTACATGAGTCATATCAGGGACCTCTGATGGCTCAATAATAAGCCAGACACTAAAGTTGATGACGTCGGTTATTGACCTCACAACCCACACGAGAGAAGACTTATTTAAGAGATTGCGTTATTTAATTTAAAAATAATAATAAGTAGTTAAGTACCAAGTGAAGTGGGGAGATAAGCGTACCTAGTCTAATATTTCGCACCAAATGAAAATCGCTAGAACGTAGTAACCTGTGTAGGTAAACTTGTCTTTATTTAGATATTATTAAATTACACACAACAACGGGGTGTTTCAGGCCTTGAGACAACTATCAAATCTAATGGTCTAATCCTTCCCAACTCTCCGGCGCAAATTAGTTGGCATTACTTACACTATGGTGACTTTGAAAGCGTGTCTGGACCCCAATTACCTTCGAGTACCCAAGGACTACAAAGGTCCCGTAGAGGCACCTTCTCTTGAACATTAATCACTAGCCCAAAGGGTGATAACAGAAGCCTTGGGATAGATACGAGTACGGTCACGAGCATTAATATGTGTACACTTTAGTACCATGTCACATTAACTTTTTTGACAAATTGAACTGTAAGTCTCACTAAATGTCAAATATGTTAGTGCGACAGAGTCCTAAAGTGGGTACATTATATTGCTCATGACTGTACAGCATGTTTGCTTAACTGAAGCCGTCGTAGTTAGAAGAACGCTTGACTCTCACCGTGAAGTCGTAGGTTCGGATCCCAGCACGGCCCTAAACAAATCATTTACAGATTCATGTCTTGATCTTAAATGATGATCACGTGCTCAGCGATTGTGGAAAACATCGTCAAGTAAAGCACATTCCCGAGAAATGCACTTAGGAGGTATATAACGGTAAGGTTAGGTCTTCAAGGAGGCTGTCAAATCATCAGGTTAGGTAAACGGACCCTGTTAAAAATGGTATAACGCTAGACAGATGATGATTCTTAACTGGAAATGTTATTGTTTATAGCCGAAACGCCACTACGTCATTGGAAAATAAACAAGTAGGTAGGTATAAAATATGCACAAGTAGGTAAAACAGGTGGCAGCTTGACTCATACCGATGATCATAATTAAATTGGCACGCAACACAAAAGCAAAGATCCGAAGGCTAAACATAAAAGCCATCCGAAGCTAGCCGGAGCCATTGTTAATCGTCCCTTTATTTAACGAGTATTCGCTTCATCCCCATTTTATTATTGTGATCTACCCCGCGGGCTGTGTTTACTTTACTTTAATGAGCGCATTTGGATGGTCCACCTTTAAATTAAACAGCAGATATTTAAAGTCCCTTAGAAGCTGTTAGATAACGGCTCGCTCCCAGGCACAACCTGCGGCGGCGGGGTCGTAACCTTTAACTCCCCACACTCCCATCAAAACAAATCAACACCAATCAATAATTTGTTTCTAAACATAAAAATAAGCAATATTAACCAATTTACAACAATAAAATACTTACAGCGCTAAATTCCCTCGCAGTTTCTCGGCACTTACGAAACGATTATCTTTCTTTAACTTGTTCAAGCACTTTCAGTCAAATAAAATTTTATAAAATAAAACGGCACATGAAACACTCAAAGTTCACAGAATCTCAGCGGCATCACTCCGACGTGGCGGTAGAGATGGTTACTTAATCATTCCACATGGAAATAGGATCGCCGGTTGAAGCGCACTCCGAATGCGGAATTACCACCGCGACATTCAGGGGACTGAGGGCCTGAAACCTGCGGGAAAACGGCGAGCCCGACATGGGACTCGGTTTGAAAATGCGCGTTCGAGAGAAGCGGGAAGGATCGACTGACTCGCTCGGGGGCATGACTCAACTGTGAGTCAGAGCAGGCCAACCGGATAAAACAACACGCAGCTTCAACTGCCGATCCCAACCGAAGTTTTCCGATCGCCGCCGACCGACGAACTAGCGAAAGCTCAATGGACAGCGATATAATTCATTTCGTTATGAAAAGGACATTTCCCAGATACTTTTACCTCCAGTTGGGGGTTGAATTTATGAAGCTCTTCAGAAATTGTTTTTGCTGTAAGCGGCGACGTGCCAAAGGAGTGATTGAATAGACTTGGAATGACCTAGTTTCAATTAAATGTGAGTTTTCTATACATGTCAAAAGCTCTTTTAAACCTTTTAAGGAAATTGAATAAGCGGGTAAGTAGTAAGATACCTACACTTAGTTATTTTTAACAGTGTACCTACCTACTAAATAAATTAATAAATGACATAATCATTAGGTTTTAATGACATCATCAAGGAGCAAATATTGATAAGTAAAATAAACGATTTGGTATTCATAAATGTAATAAACGTTTATTATAAAATGTACCTAATTGTAGAAAACAAACGGACGGATTCAGTACACATATTTACATGATATTCTTTGAGATTCATATCTACTTAAATATAACGAAGTCTTTTCATACAAATTAGTATGTAGTCAGTAAGTGGTGTCCTAACAAACATAACAAGTATATTTTGTTGTTTTACTAAAAATTAACATACATAACAATACTACTGGTGTTATCTGGCGAAATCGCGTTGACGCTCTAATAAACTTGTTTAAAAACAAATAGGTACTTTACAATTATTTGTAAAGCGATAATTTTATTTAAGTAGCGAGAAAATTGCTATCAAAAATTGCTTCTCCAGTCAAATCATATCTACTTCATGGAGGGAAACAGAATTAGTGCTATCGTGCATTGTACCTACTAAAATAACTACGTGTGCCAAGGACAGTTTCTTAGTATTATACGTAGTTTTAAAAATGTATTTATAAATTCTATATTTCTAAAAACGGTCAATTCATTACTAATCTGCATAGTAGTGTGTGTTCTGTATTGTCCACTTTTCACAATTCTTTGTTGTTTTTCTTTGTGGGAGGCAAAGGCAAGATATAAAAAACATGATGTAAAATTGGCAGTATAGTTAAGTACATATTAGTACATGTAATTGTACAAAAGGTAAAAACTAGCAGTTAATTTAATTTACAGAAGTTCTGACCGTTTCATTTTATAATCTAAATGCAATAGATGAAATAAGTTGTTGAATTTCCATCAACCAAAATTATAAGTTTTACCACATAGTAAAACTGTTCAATATGGTTCTTCTTTAAGAATATACAGATAGGTATATGTATCAACTATCAACTACATTATTTCACATATAATAGCTGTAATTGCAGTCAATAACAATCACTCCCATAAAATTTCAATCTCTTTATAGAACTTATGTTGATGTATTTTTCATGATCTAGTTAAAATATTGAAGTATAAGGCACTTAAAGTTACATTTAAGGGTAATATCACCAAAAGTGCACATACAGTGCTAAGATTGTGCTGCTAAAGAGTAAAGCTACGGAAGATTGTATAAATGAGGAGTTGTTGCACTCATCAGCGGAACAATAACATTCTTCCCAATACACTCCGTTGTCGTACACTCCCCAGTTACAAACACCTGTGACACCGGTGTCGGCTACGGACGCACAACGGCGGATAACTTGACGCCATCTACCGTCCCCTGAAATATCATAAAGTTGAAATGTACTGCATTGAAGGGACATGGTACGGTATTGTTCTTATATTATAAAAAGTGACCGTTTGATTATCAGTAAATACTGCAAACTGTGAGGCTGGCATAAGCACTTAAGAGTGGCTCAAGCCTCGAAAAAAATTAGATAAAAAAAGAAGGTATAATATAAAGAGTAATAAAGACAAGTAATAAAATAAAGTAGTAAGTAGTGGTAGGTACTGTAATAAAGAGTTTTGTATTGTATTGTATAATTTTCTTTATGGCATTGACATATAATATTCATAAGAATTTGACTTGGCCTGGCGGTGGGAGTGGGACTAACTTAGTTCTCGACAATCAATTAGGTACATTATTAATTTCATTTGCCTATTCACATGGTTTGCTAGATAATCTAAAGATAAAGACTTCACATTACATTTAATCTATTAGTAAAGAGATCACCTTTCCAAATAGCGAGTTTAAGGTCACTAAATTGAGACATTGGATTTTTGTATGATAAAGTTATACATGGGAGTTTTAGTTTCTTTTGTTAAGTGTCCTAAATGTAAAAATACTATAAAAATATAAAATACTTCCAAGAAATAAGTTTTTAATGATTACTGCCTCACATCACAACACATATGTACTTACTACATTTACTACTGTGCTATTAGATGACCTACTAAGCAGAAATAAGCTTATCAGCATTGAATAGTGTAAACAAATTATTGTAGGTGTAAACAAAAAGGCCACTGATAATATTTAAACATTTGTTCTGCAGTTTTACAAAATGGCCAATGTATACCTACACTAAGATATAAATATCACATGAAACTTACAGATAAATCCTTTGGGTCCTTGTTGAGTGAGCTTCATGCAAAATGAGCCAGGCATATGAGATTCATCACTGTTGCAATCAACTGCTATGTGACTATCCTTGTCGAATCTCTTATAAGCACCACAGGTATCCTCTAATTTGTTCTGTGATGAGGCACATTGGAAACATCTCACACAGAAAACTGGAAATATCACAAAACAAGACGTTAACTATGTTTGTAAACTTCACAGCAAAAGTTTACTTTATTAAGTTAATTTGTTTTTTTTATTAATAACTTACCTGCTGGAACTAAGCATACAATGCTTATTAAAATCAATTTCACGGTCATTATGATTGTATTTTATTTAAAAATAATAAATTGAAACACGTTACGCCTGACGAAACACACCCAAACTTTGTTTAGTGATGCGCACAAAAACCGTTTTTTTTTTTTTTTTTTTTGTGTTTTTCCCCGAAGGGTAAGGCAAAGGGAACTATGCCCATCAAAGACCTTGTATAGAATAGACGGAGCATATTTAAGACGAAAGAAAAACATAGGTTTTGTCTTTCGCACTCATGTGAGCCGTCATAAGTTAAAAAGAGATAAATATACTATCGTCGTAACGTCTTTTGTACTCGTGTAGCGGGTTTGTTATAGAAACGTACCTATAGTATATGTTTTTGTATCAGAACCACTAGTGCCGTTCCATGTCTTTATCGACATTATTATTGGCTAAATATTTCATGTTAGTCCAAGATCTAAAAAAATATACATTACAAATTGAATGATTAATTAAATACAGAAATAACGACCTGAGATCCATACCTGGGTGGGTAGAACTACAAGTAAATTAGTTAAAACGATACCTATTTGTACCCTGATAGAAAGATACCTAAGAAGAACCGTACGTTGCGGTGACAGATTCAGAACCACTTATTCAACGTAATTATCATGGACAAACTTGTTAAAGGTCAATTTATCATTTTTGAATCTATGTCATTTCGCAAGGTGTTATGGCCGAGGAGGTCGAGGACGGTCCATCTAGTCCACATATACTATAGTATCATTTTAATACGACATTGCGGCCACCCTTTGGTTGCTATAAATCACATACCTACCCTTTTATAAAAATTAAATACACGTTTTTCATTGAGTTGACCGGAAATCGAATCGGCTCTCGATACAAGAAGTAGACGACCTTCTAGTATATTTCGGGGATTATCTCAATGCGATTAAAGAATAAAAGCAAATACTTCTTTATAAGATTTTTATTCAATATAGTTAGAATACAATGACTACGAAGCACTGAACAATTCCGACTTTTGGTGATAAAAAAAAAATATTTCCTCTTGTTCACTTTCTTTAGAAGTGTATAGTGTCGGCTCTGGTCGTTATAACTTTACCTGCAAGAATGGCACATATTAACGTGGAGCACACAAATACACAAGCATTGCATGTTTACACATTGCACATAGAAGGAATAATCACAGGTAATTACAAAAATAGTTATTCATACTAATTATTTATAGAAGGAATAATCACAGGTAATTACCAAAATAGTTATTCATACTAATTATTTTGTGCAATAGAGAATATTTGTATTGTATTGAAATATTTTTTCCATGCTAATGTAGAATACAAAAACGAAATAGCTGCAAATTTATCTATAAACTTATAACTAAACTTAAACTCACCTTATGTGAGATATGTGAGTGAATATTGTTGGTACTGCATCTCTATGTAATATTATTGTTTGGTATCCTGCTCGATAGAAAGCAAGATACATCGAAATGTAATTAGCACAGGCTTAAATAAGGAGAAGGCGTCCTTCAGAAGAGAGAATGATCTCGTTTCATGGTCTGAATCTAATTGTTTCTTAATTTCTTGTTTCGTAAATTAGGATATTTAGGAAATCTGGAAAATACAATATCTTTATGTAATCTTCATCCAAATCGGAAACAGGTCGAAAAATAAATTAAACGTGAATAGAATAACGCAACATGTAGATGTTACATTCAAACATAATATTATGTTATCGATATCAAAGGACAACACTACTTATAATACTTTGGGTACATGATCTGTCAAAGCTGATTAACGTAAAATGTGAAATCAATTATTTGTACAAATGTGACGGCTTTGCTGAAAATATGCGTCTGCATCGTGTTTAGGGCTCAATAAACTTTACAAAAACCAGACCAGGTAATGTATTTCTTGCACACAAACATGTATTATGTGGTCGATAACTTACCCATGGTGAGACATTGTTTGATCGTTCTCCATTATAACACCCATTCTACTCTCACAACCAATAGCTACGCAAGCCATGGTTCATAATGAATAACTATTTCACAGATTGTTTATATAAAAAGTTAAAATAATGTCCCAAAACACCAAAAAACTAACGGCAGGTTTGGTATCCAGCTGACTACCACAACATCTCAAAACGGTAAACACTGACGTTCTAGACAGCGGTGTTTGTCTATGTTTGTTTCTTTTTTCCACAGAGATTGTTGCCATAGGGAAGAAAGAGAGCTGTGATAGTTTGATCGTCACTCTAAAATATTATCCGTCTATTCTATACAAGGTCTTTGATGCCCATACAGCCATGTCTTACGTATTTTTTTTCTTGATGATTAATGAAATGATGAAAGGTGATGATGATGAAACCTAAGCCCCCACCCTCGGAGTAGACTCCTACTCCGAACCCCAAACGAATTAACTCAAAAGTCCGCATAAACTTTTGAGTTATGAAGCGGCTTCCCGGCACGAAGCGAAAATAGGCAGATACACTTTGTTTATTGAATACTCCAATATAATAACACTCGCGAATGTCTTCCGACTAACTTAATGCGATTATTAACCACAAAACACCACTTCGTATTAATTATTTAGATTACTCAATGAAGAAAGCAACTGTCCCGTTCCCGTTTCCCGCCGAAAAGCCGCACAAAAACCGTTTTTAAGAAACATACGATGGACGAGGCACGTTCATAAAATTATTCCTTATTAGTATTTTGTTGTTAGAGATTGTTTCTTCAGCAGCAGAAAAAAAAATATAACTGTATTTCGTCCAAATAATGTCATACTTTTTTTAATTGTGATTATATTAAAAAAAATATTACTGATAGATATTTTTTTCATTTTCCATATATAATAACCGGTTAATACGAACCGGTATTGAGAGAAATCTCTTTTACATTAAAAATGACAGCCAGTGTGCTTTATTTGTAATGTTTTCAGTGCAGATAAAGTTTAATACAACACCGCTTTTAAGGTTTATTTCTTTCAATTAATGGCAACATAGTGTTGGTGTTATTTACGATATTTCGAAAAACGTTAACATATTGGCGTATGATATATTTCATAAAATCATTAGCGTAACTACTTGTTAGCGGTTCGGCCGTTTTACATTTATAATTTTGTTAAACTAACTAACAGATCATATTTTTAGAGTTCTAACAATGAGCCAGTGTTACAGAACTGCTATTTGTTTGTTTATTGTGCTCTGCGCGGTTCCTTACGGTAAGAACTTTCTATTAAACTTGGGGTGGACGGTCACGCCCATATAACAACTTTTGTTTACAGTGATATTTATGGTTTTCAGCGCTCAGCATCAAATGTTGGAACTGCCGGTCGAACAACGATCCAAAATGCGCGGATCCGTTCGATAATAGTACCGTTCCAATCACAGATTGTAAACAAGAGAAGGGTCTTCCTCACCTACCAGGCGTCCGACCAAGCATGTGCCGGAAAATACGGCAGAAAGGTACCATTATATTATTAAGATAAAAGATACTAATAATAACAGTATTATTGAATTGAAAATAAGGTAATTAAGATTATATTTGTTCAATCATACTATGTCACCAACCCTTGCAAGCAACCTAATTTGCTTCTGTTAATCTGAGTAGTTAGTTATATTTCTTCATCTCACTTCTGAGTGTGTTATTGAAACTATAAGTATTACTATTAATCAAATTAAACTTTCAGAGAATCTGACACCCTCTTAAAATCTGTTTTCATTATTTTCTGTTTATAAATAGTTATAAAATGTAATTAGTTATATTTGTCTAATAAAATGCTTTCATTATTTCAGTAAATGGTGAATGGCGATACTTCAGAGACTGTGCATACTTAGGGGAAGTTGGTATTCAGGGCGATGAGAGGTTCTGTCTCATGAGAACTGGAACCTACAACATCTTCATCGAATATTGTACTTGCAACAGTAAGGATGGATGTAATGGTTCATACCTTTTCACACCAAAGCCTCTTCTGATGTTAGTGTTAGTTGTGGCACCGTGGTTGTCCCTCAAACTTGCAGCGTAAGAAATAACAAGCCTTATAGTTATGTACCTTAAGAATCTCATCTTGTACAAATATGTTTGTAAGAATCTGACATTTGCTACAGAGTGTTAATGTTCTTATTAACTAAGAGAAAACTTAGATGCCAGTCAAATCAACATTCATAGTACATGTTTCTTATGTATGTGTCACATACTTAATGCCAGTGAAAAATGCCAGCCTAGTAATGGCTAAAACTTAATATACATCATCATCATCATCACCAGCCCATTAACGTCCCCGCTGCTGGGGCACGGGCCTTCCCTATGGATGGATAGGGAGATCGGGCCTTAAACCACCATGCGGGCCCAGTGCGTATTGGTGGTTATTAACGACTGCTAATGCAGCCGGGACCAACGGCTTAACGTGCCTTCCGAAGCACGGAGGAGCTCGAGATGAAAACTTTTTTTCTGTGGTCACCCATCCTATGACCGGCCTTTGCGAAAGTCGCTTAACTTCAACAATCGCAGACCGAGCGCGTTTACCGCTGCGCCACCGAGCTCCTCAATCAATATACATTAAATCATAATAAGACATCACTTATGTGAGATAAATATCCTTTTTTAATTGTTAAGTATAATTTTTATCAGTGCTTTCTAGCAGCTGAAAGACTACAATTTTATCTTGTATTTAATTTTTTTTATCTATTTTTCTGTATTTACATTTAGGGTTATTGATATTGTTTGAGAAATATGCTACTGTTGTGTCTGGCATTAAAAGAAGTTTCTTTTAATGCTTACCTTGACTCTTTTAATGCCTACCTATATTGACTGATTTCTTAAAAGAGATTAGTATTATGGTAATGCATGAATTTGCAAACAAAAATCTTAGTTACATTATACATAGAAGTTCTTTTCTTGAAATTAAATTAGTTGTTATACCCACAAAAAGATAAAAAAGTGTACTTTAACTTTAAATGACTTCATAATTATTCACAAAGTGGTAATTACTTTTTAAATGAATTCTTGTATACCTAGTTGTAATTTAGTTATAAGACTGATTATTCAAGCCGTCCATTAAATAACTCTTTTTATACACATTGATTACAAAATAATAAAATACTTTTTCACATTTTTGTGCTTGTTTTTAACATTATCTAATTCCAGTTTTCAGGTATAGATTATGTTTACTTTTAAATATTTATATTTGAGTCTTTAAAAGAGCTTTGAACCGATTCTAAAACTCACCGTTTTAGCATATTTTAAAAGTGGCTCTGCGAACTCATCCATATTTAAAATAAAAATTATGTTGGTGATATCCCCTCCGGTTGATTTAGGGGAGTTCTGTGCTATGAAATAAATACGCATTTTCGAGAACAATTTTATTAAATTCATATTAGAACTTTTACAATTATTCTAATATTACAGATACTAAGTTTTGAGATTCGTATTTAAACAAAAATGAAATGCGAATAAAAAACAACTTGTTACGTTTTATTTAAAAGATCTTTTAACTTGAAACCTTATGTTAATTTCACAATTAAAATAAAATGAAGCTCTTAAAGTTTAATTCTCGTAATTACATCAAACATTAGCTGTAATTAAGTTAATAGAAATTAAAACATATTTACAATTTAAGGAATAATAAAATAGCCGCTATATTTACCGGTAGAAGAACGTAAGAAAAAGTAGAGCCATAAAAAATAAGATTCAGAACGGTTAATAGTACCTAAGCAGACATGCGAGGTTGCCTCGTTTAGATAGGTCTTACTCGACTCAAAAAGGCGCGAGACAATTTGGATTAAGACGCTTTTGAGTATTGGCAAAACCGTCGAAAGTTCGTCGAGCGATCCTATGCCTTAGAAGAAGTACAAAACCCTCGAGAGAGGTACGAAATTTGATGGCTGCCTCACAGGCCTACGTCTTTATTATAACTTTCACTTAGTAGGTAGTAAATAGTGAAATATGAGGGAGCTAATAAATAACAAGATTTGTGTAAAGCATTTATGACATTAAGATTTATTAGGAGTTAAAGTCCAGAGCAGTTGAAGATAAAATTTACACCAAAGCTCTGTGATTTGTACTTTATTTTAGTCCTGTCCTTAAGCATTGTAGATACCTACGATGGCCAAGGGGTACCTAGGGTACAGTGGTCCCAAACAGCAATAGAACAGAATGAAACTGCAACATATACCATTTTTATGAACACTTGTTTTTAAACTTAAGTATCATCTAAGTCTAAGATCCGTTCAAGACGAGAAGATTAATTTGTGGGTACTACTAGACTCCTATTTAACAGATTATGGAATACCAGAGCTAGTTCTTTGTGTCTTTCAGTTTTTTTTAGACGTGACGTATTGTAGATTTGTCGCAGATGGCATTAACTACTTGGCCGGACAAACGGGGAGCGCTGAGGGCTCTCACCCGGTACAAAATTTAAGACAACAGGCCGGAGGGGTTCTTTGGCCCAAATCTCGGCTCAGGGCGGCGTCTGAATGGATCATATTTGACAGAATTAATCGACCCTAGTCGATAGCGGCAAGCGCCGAATGAGGGAAATCATCGACCACGCCCACGGGGTCGGTATCACGGTGTGTCTTTCAGTGAATAGACTAACCTATCTACCAATTCTATACAATATAATATGATCGTTCAGTAAATATGTGGCGTCAGTTAATCCCTACTTTCGTAAATAAATAATGTCTGATTAAAGAACAGGTATTTTCGAAAATACTGGCTTGATCCGACCCTCGTACATAGTTGGACCCGACCTTTGGTTGTATTGTACAAACAAACTTAGACTACTTTATATTAAGGCACCTTGATGCTAACATTCTCTATCTGTCTCTTACTTGAAGAGCAAAAGGCCCAAAGGTGCGAGTAGTAAGGCTATGGTTTTGCCGATAGTGGCTGCGCCGTTGCATCCGTCGTAGTCGCAGGTTTCGCAGAAGGACAAGACTTCGCTGGGACCAGAGGACGAACTTGGGCACTGGTTGGAGTAGTCATCTGCCCTCTTCCATGTGCACCCTCTCGAGATCACCAGCTGGCCGTTGACTGGAAATAGAAGAAAAAATATGTTAATCTATGGCTACTCTGGTTTTTGAAAAGTATAAGTATACGTACGTTCTGATGCGGACCCCAAAGAACCGTGGTGCCAGGGTCCTTACTGAGCTACTAGAGGCCCTAACATGGCAGATATAACGACTAAGTTATATGTGCTGTTATTTTATACCTTTTATGGGTTTGCCCTTGGTCCCAGACTTGCCCGAAGGCATTGACGAGACCTAAGATGAAGCGAGTTCGCCCAGAAGGCGCCTAAACAGGGGTCTGAGGGTCTAAAAAGCAGTATTGCTATTTGACGTTTCTTGACTTTGCGCAGTCTATATTATGCGCAAGTTTCAAATTGCAATATTGCTTTTATGTATGAATTGCTTCAATGTAGACTTTTTATTACGAAGGACGTAATATACGATCCCGACGACCCAATTACTCTAGCCATAGAGGCAGCCAATCAGCTCGTGACACCAAACACTTCAGGACCCCGATACCGACCCCGCCGGCGCGGTCGACGATTTCCCTCATTCAGCGCTTATCGCTATCGACCCACTAGGGTCGATTAATTCTTTCAAATATTTTTCCTCACAGACGACGTCCTGTTGTCTTAAACGTTGTACCGGCTAAGAGAGCCTTCAGCGCTCCCCATTTGTCCGGCCAAGTAGTTAATGCCATCTGCGGCAAATCTATAATAAATCACGTCAAAAAAAACCGTCGTGTTGTAAATAAGGATGGGATACCATAACAAAGATACTCTTGTGTGTAATATAGATACCTACCTACTTAAACGTTGCATCAAGCAGAACACCGGAACAGATATTTATTCACCTACACAAAAGAACTGTTAAAGGATTTCCCTAAAGATAACAATCTTGATCTTTATAAAGATACCAACTGAGAATACTTGGATAGTTTCTAAAGAATCGGAAGAATGAGCATATTCAGTGAGAATCACTTAGCTAACATCGTGGTCACCGGAGGGTGTGTGAGGGTGGTACACGCTTAACCACATTGTTACTTTCTATCAGGTAAAATGAGGTTACCTAAGTTTAAATACTTACAGAAATAAACACATAAGTATCTACCTATTAGGAATAACCCTTTTTGCTTTATAATCCTTTTTGCTTCGCCGCAGTTAGTGGGGTAAAAAATAATATTTCAATCATGCTCGAACGAAATCTAAATCCCAAGGTTTCTCAATGTTGGCTGGCACATTGCCAATATACTGAATCGATTGTCGAATGTTCTGAGAGCATCCTAAAAACGTCAGATAACCTTTTCCTTACACTTACTTAACATAAATCTGTTGAATAATATTTTGAACTTGCGTTAGTACATTTCACATCATGAGAGTATCTATAATTTTCAATACAAGTAGGCGGAACAATTGATATAACTAGACGAAGGATAGTGAACTAATGATGATTTCGAAAAGCAAAAAGTAGAAAGTTTAGCTGGGTGGTCAGACGACAAAATGTAGCAAGATTCGCACAGGATCTTTTGAAAAGCAAAATAAATACTTATACCTTTGAATAGGTAAGTAGGTACCTATAGGTATCTACTGAAAAGTATCGGCGTCCGAAGGACGTAATATACGATCCCGACGACCCGATTACTCTAGTCATAGAGGCAGCCAATCAGCTCGCGACACCAAACACTTCAGGACCCCGATACCGACCCCGCCGACGTGGTCGACGATTTCCCTCATTCAGCGCTTATCGCTATCGACCCACTAGGGTCGATTAATTCTTTCAAATATTTTTCCTCTCAGACGACGCCCTGAGCCGAGGTTCGCGCCCAACTGGGCACCCTCAGGCCTGTTGTCTTAAACGTTGTACCGGGTGAGAGCCTTCAGCGCTCCCCATTTGTCCGGCCAAGTAGTCAATGCCATCTGCGGCAAATCTACAATAAGTAACGTCAAAAAAAATATAGGTATCTTAACCAAACAATGGGTACAGAAGGAAGCAAAATCGACCTAGTCGCTACTTAGTTAACGAAATTACCTATATCATTGGCCACAATGAATGACAAAAATAACTCTGTAATTTGTTCTTTTCTCAGCGGAAAATATAGGTACGTGACGCAAGATGTCGCTCATCGCATATAGGTATCTTACTAATAATATTATAAATGTGAAAGTTTGTGAGTATGGATGTTTGGACGTTTGTTACTCTTTCACGCAATAACTACTTAATGGATTTTAATGAAACTCTACAATAATGTAGCTTATACATCAGAGTAACACACAGGCTTTAACAATTAAAAAAAACGCAAATTCTTACCGCGGAAACCGAAATCCACGCGGACGAAGTCGCGGGCGTAGGTAATATAGGTAAGACTGTAATGCCCACATGAATGCTTACTTGAAGAAATGTAGATTACGTAACGAAGATAATGGGTCCTGTTTGCATACCGTTATCGGATCTGTGCATTGCAATGTGTATTTATAGAAAGAGTAGTATAAACATAACATAAATGAAGCATTTTTTTGACGTAACTTATTGTAGATTTGCCGCAAATGGCATTACTCGGCCGGACCTATGGGGAGCGCTGAGGACTCACCCCTCACAAAAACTACGTAGGTACGTTATACTAACTAGACTATACATACATACATAAACTCACGCCTATTTCCCACCGGGGTAAGCAGAGACTATAGAATTCCATTTGCTTCGATCCTGACACACTTCTCTTGCTTCCTCCACATTCATCAATCGCTTCATACACGCACGCCGGTTCAGAGTAGATCGTATTGAACCTTTTCTAAGGACATCTCCAATTTGGTCATCGTAAGTCTTTCTCGGTCTTCCTCTGCCAGCCCTACCATCAACTTTCGCTTTATATACCGCTTTTGCAATCCTATTATCTTTCATCCGCTCTACGTGTCCAAACCAACCTAACATTCCCTTCTCAATCCTAGTCACTATATCGTCTTTTACACCACATCTCTGTCTTATCACACTGACTAACTAAACTAGACTATAGTTTAAAAATGTACCATAGAGACGGTAGAAGGAGGAACCATACCTTACAGACAGACAAACATACATATATACTTACATTTGTAAAATTTTGAAAACGTGTTTATAAGCCTACACCTATTGACTAATATATACGAATATTGAACAATTCCAATAATATTACATTCATACGGGTCAAACTGATAACCTAATTCTTATTTCAAGTCGGTTAAAAAAGGGGCTCAGCGGTAGAGCACACAAAATAGGTTAGAAAAACTTGATTGTGTATTACCATAACATAAGCTCACGATTATGTCCTAATTGGGGTAGTTAGAGGTACATCCATAAATGTTCTCCTAGGTCTACCACCCTTCCCTTCGTGTCGTATCAGGAGGTGAAGGATTTGGCGGGAAGAACAGAGGAATGGCGATTACTCCACCGACAAGAGCGCAGCTCTTACATAAAGAGAGAGAGAGAGAGAGGTACATCCATCGCAAGATGAACTAAGTACCCACATCTCACCGAGCTTTCTGTTAGACCAACGTGATAGGTGAGCCGTATCACCGTAATGGTCGAGCCAACTGTGTTAGTGAAAACTGCACTTAAGATAAATTAATAACTCATTGGTGCGCGTTCGCGCGTTCCCCTTTCGAGAAGCCGGGAACATAGGACCAAATTGGCAGTTATTGTGTATACTTAGGTAGTTTTATATATTATAAACCCAACCTTGTTTACATATAAGTCCACACTCATTAAGTACTAAACAGACTACCTATAGTCACGGATCTATAAGTAGTCTAGCTAATTCCATAATCGACCTTGTCACGCCATTTTCCCATGGGCTTGGTGCCATTCAACGGTGCTACGAGTACCCGTCTAATTAGAACATTTAGCGAGAACAATGCAATGGTCAGCACGTCTTCCTCACAAGGCAATTGAAGGTTGAGATGACATTGAGTGGAAAGGCCGGCCAAGTCCGAGTCGAACTCCGTTCCGTTCCGAAATCGGCGAAAAATTGCGGTTTTTGTTTGGGAACCTCTTAAAAACGGTTACCTACGTATTTAAATTAAAAAACGTAACGTTTAATTACCTACGTTTAAAAAACCTAAAATCTAAGTACCTAATATTAAATTTACAACAATTTGTTGCTTACTATGGGCGCCATCCGACTCGCGTCAGACTGAGTACTGCGGGGCGGAAGGCAAGAGGGAAACCACTGCCTTATTTTTCCCTAAAAAGTAGCATCGAGAATGCTACACCGACAAGAGCGTGGCTCTTAAATTAATAATGATGAATGTTTAAATACATAGGTATTTGATTAGATAGATAGGTATAGAACTAACCAACTAATACGAACTTCTTATCGTGGGGGTAAGTGTTGTGTTATGTATAAAGGGTATTTTGAATTTAGGTATTTTAATATTTTTATTCTTAGGTGATTTGGCGTTAGGTTTTTAACTTTAAACATTTAAATACGTAACCCCTAAAAACATTTACGAAAAACTCTAACGAAACTGTTTTTTTTTTTACATTAGTACAACGGACTCGACTAGAGTATTTTTCTGTGATTTAATTTCTTTGCACACCCCTGGAGCAGCGTGGTGTATGCTCCATAGCACCTTCGGTTGATTGAGGGTAGGCCTGTGCCTACCCTTAGTATATAGGCTATTTATGTTTATGATTTTTATGTAAATTTATTTCTTCTATTCTATCGTGTGGGTTGTTATGTGAGTTACCAACCTCGTCAACCCTGGTGTCAGGGTTATTATAGAGCCGCCAAAGGTCTCTGACATGGCTCATGTAACGACTACTTACTTACTAATGTAGTAATCGGGACCAACGGCTTAACGTGCCTTCCGAACTTTTTGGACAATCAGGTAATCAGCCTGTAATGTCTAACCAAACTAGGATCACAAAATGATTTTGTGATAATGTCCCCACTGGGATTGGAACTTAGGACCTCCGGATCGTGAGCCCAACGCTCAACTACTGGGCCACGGAAGCCGTTAATTTCTTTAGTAGGCATGTTCGAGTAGGAGATCACCATATATTTAAAAAAAAAGAAAAAAAAAGAACATAATGTTCGGAAATTCAATAGCTTTACTAGCATTGTACCTACGTGTACTCTGTTCCAAACGCATTCTCTACACTCTCCACAATTGTGTCGGTGAGAATTGGGTTACCTTCTACTAAGGCAGACAAGTGAACTAAAGTTGATACAACTTTTATAAAAGTCACCTACAATCGCCCTACCCACAAAGCTGCTGCGCGTTTAAGTAAATAAATGTACCTAGTACCTAACCGTGCACATAAAATCCAATTTGGTACCATAGCAATAAGGCCGTCTTTTGTATTATCTATTTTATTGTTGAATTGTATTCCATTTGTGCAATAAAGTATTGTGTATTGTAGTGTATAAAAGTATTGATGTAGAGCTGATAAGACGACAGTGGGTAAGAATCAATGTAAGTACCGCATACTATATAAGACAAAATCCGATTCAGCTTTGTAGAAAGCTTTCTTTTAATTAAACTCGTATCGTTTGCTTTTACATTGCTTATAGGTTAAATAGGTACAACACAATACACGCACACACACATACACTGACTCGCGCACACGCGCACAAATACAAAACTATCGATGCATTGTTTTAAGTTTACGCGGTTATTATCGGTTAAAACACATAATAACGGGTTCTTACCGCGTTTAAGGTAGGGATATATACGGGGGTGTATAGGGGTTTAGCGTGGTAAGAACCCGTTATTATGTGTTTTAATTATTAAAACTATCGATGAATGAGAACGTGTCATCCCATGGTTGGTCATCGGATGGTAACTTGAAGGGATTTTATTTTTATTAAGTAAGCATCTTCAGTTTGAAAACTTTGTTTTGTTCCATACTACACAATTAACATTATAGAGGTTCACCACTGTGGTTGCACAGTGTGTAATAAACTCATGACCAAATACAATTGTCGTTTCAATACGTTTTGCGATAACTTGAAATTCGACACTTGCCACCGACAGCCTATTCAAATTGATTTATTCTTTTGGAATGGGGACTGGGGAAAGGTTTTTGCGTACTACGTGATCGAATTAACAATATTCGAATAAGGAACGTTGTAAGCGATATACTAGGCCAGTATGTTAATAAAGCTTAACTGGCATCAGGTACCTACTTACCTATAAGTGATATGATCAGGCAAATCGAAGCTCTATATTGGAGGTAAGTCTACGATGAAGTAAGTCATTAATATCATAAGTGCAATTTTCACTTTGACTTCACCATTACTTATAGAAGGAAATACGGCAATAGGAAATACCTATCACATTGGTCTAATAGAAAGCTCGGTGAAGTGTGGATACTTAGTTGTGATTTTCGCGATGGATTATGGGTACTTATGCCTAAGTTTGACTAGACCAATTGCGTAGATATAGTTGTGATTTTATGTTATATGATTTTATGTTATATTTTATCTGTGTAAAGGTACTGTATGAACGGACGTTTGTACCCAAGTCGATTGCAGTGTTGCACGCTGTAAGTAGATTTAAAAAGTTTTTATAATAATTTCCGAATAGCTTCTGTGGTTTAGTGGTTAGAGCGTTAGGCTCACGATCTGGAGGTCCGAGTTCGTTTCCCTATGGGGACATTGTCGAAACCACTTTTTGAGACTGACCTTTGATAAGGACTTTTCAGGCTTGAATCAACTGATTGTCTGAAAAAGTAAGATGATTCTGTTCTTCGAAGGGCACGTGAAGCCGTTGGTCCCGGCTATTAGCCGTAAAAACACAGCTACCAACCCGCAGACGAGAAGTTGTGGAGTATGCTCCATACCACCTCCGGTTGATTGACGAGAGGCCTCTTCCCAGCAGGTGACGTATATACTTAGGCTGTTTATGTATATAGTAATTTAGCAGTAATACTTACTGTATTTCTTCTGCTTCTTGCACGAAGACTTGGAGGAGGTCAGGTAGGGGTATGTAGCGCCGCTGTTGGAGTCACAGTTCTCAAGCCTGAAGAGGTAGGAGTTGTCGGCCCTGCCAGCGAGGAAGGGGTCGTGGCATAGCGGGTTCAGGTCCGAAGAACATGTCCAGCAGCGAACGGATTCACCTGGAAATGAGAAAAGATTATAATGAGATTTTATTGTTACATTATAACAAAAATCTGTCTTAATCTATATTGTGGCAGAGATATATAGACTGTTAAAGCACACGGTCTCTGTCGTCCTGTGGTTGAGCGTTAGGCTCACAATCCGGAGGTCCCGGGTTCGAATCCCGGTGGGGAAATATCACAAAAATCACTTTGTGATCCCTAGTTTGGTTAGGACATTACAGGCTGATCACCTGATTGTCCGAAAGTAAGACGATCCGTGCTTCGGAAGGCACGTTAAGCCGTTGGTTCTTACTTACTGATAAGTCGTTGTTATATGACTCATATCAGGGGCCTATGGCTGCTAATAATAGGTTGATAATCCACCTCACAACCCACACGATAGAAGAAGAAAGCACAGATCTTACAGGGGCAGCTATGCAAGGGCGGATTTTTTTGTAATGTTCGAGTTTCCTACCCAAGCAAGGGATCACAAAGTATTTTTTTAATTGATTCGTGGGGCCGGAATTCGAACCTGACGCTCTACCACTGGACCACAGAAGTCGTATAATGGCATTTATTTTGAGCATCATGGCGGAGTATACTCCATACCCCTCTCGTTGATAATGGCAGATATTTATGTGCACAGTACACGCAGAGAAATTTCCCAGCCGGTAGGTACTTACCTATATACTATACATATGACCCATTCCTACACGTATAAAAGCCAGAATCGGCTTTGTTTATTAAGTAAGAAAGTTGTTTATTTATGAACGAACAAAACCACAGTCCTATATTGCAAAACGACCGATTTATAAGAGGTAGAGCCAACATAAATTGCGAAATCGCGGCCTCGAGAATCTGGGACCACAGTGAATGGAAAGGTATGACTGGGACGCATGCGCGAAAATCGCCTACGCCGCTTTCATATCAAAATATGGCCGTTGACATTTAAAAATTTAGTATTCAGCAAGTTGACAGTAAAGAACGGAATTAAAAATTGTAATCGCGTCAGTCAAAATTGGTAGAGGCGGTGTATTTTTTTTTGCTACTCCCAATATACTTAAGTATCTTCGTCGAAGAAAATGACTTTCTTTATTTTTTACATACGTAGATACGTACGTATTAGGTAAGTATATAAGCACACGATCTATCGATGTAGAGTCGCAAAGCTATCAGAACACAACCCTGTTTTGTAATATCTGCAGATAATACTCGTATTAACTCGCACTTATTCTGAGTAACCGATAAATAGGAAATTCGAAATCCGTGATTTATTACTAGTTAACACTTTCAAGGACAGAACTTCTACGGACGTTCCGATTCCAAGGTGTCATACTACCTATTATGAACCATCAATGACCCATGGTCTCTGTCCGTGAAAGGGTTAATATAGAAGAATGTGTTGATTTCTTGTAAAAAAGAAACTTTTTCTACTAGATAGAAACGTTCATAAGTACGTAGTGAAATACGAGTACCTACCAAGTACCTGTAAATAGTAGGAAAACAGGAACAATTGGTTTACACCGTTTCCCACGATTCTCTTTAATGACTAAGATTACTGCTCTAGTAACGTTTTATCGTGTTTTTATCCTCAATCACACAACACAATTGTCATCTTATACGGTAACAGAGTAGGGCTGTCTATATCCCGGTATATTAGCAGATGTATCAGTATATTATCAGATGTATCGGTATATTAGCAGTTATCTTGATTGCGCAGCAATTAAATTATTGCCCAAAATAAATTATTAAATTCGTATGTAGGAAACATTTTTTAAAACATCAATGTTGTGAAGACCTGAATGCTTATCGGAAAGATAAGCTGGAGATTGCGCAAGAGTCGAAAAGAGTGGAAGCATCAAGGGAGGCGTTTGCCCAGCAGTGGATCAGATAAGATGACGAATAGTTATTCAAGTTTCATAAAAAAACAATGAAATAATGACGTTTTTCTGTAACAACCGTTTTGACAGTCAGTCGACTATAGATTTTTTTGAATCCTGCGTCTCATGGCAGCCCTATATAGTACAGGGAAGTAGTTTATCGCATTTACACTTTGAGTATGTACATATTTTGTATAATTATACTACGACTTGAGTATAAGTTTTTGGTGTATACAGTACGATAGTTAGTCAAATCACGTACATTGTTAGTTTTGGTTTTTTGTTCAAGTTATCGTCCAAACTTCAAAGACAATTGAGTCAGCTGCTGTTTTTGGGATCGAGTGCAAATAGGGTACTTATAACACTATTATGAACTTAAAAAAGGAAGACCCAGAAGGACGGACATTGACCATATTGCGGATGTCTTTAGAAAAGGTTTAGTACGATCAATTAGGAACCAACGTGCGTGTATGACGCGATTGATGAACGTGGAGGAAGCAACAGAAATATGTTAGGATCGGAGCAAATGAAAATCAAATCAGACTCAAATTTTAGAACAGTATGCCGGTCTAGCACACACTGACCTTATATTTGAACTTAATATTAGGTACCAGCCCATCCCAGTCTACCTATGTAAAGTCCAACACAACAATAGCATGTGAAAAACTACGTAGAAAATAATATAATAGTATAACATAAAATAGCGTCTCTATAAATTATACGTGGCACAGCTGGAAACAGGCCGCTTCTGAATCCCCTAGAAGGTTTTTTTTACTTAGTATAGATTTGCCACATAAAATATGGCATTAATTATTTGGCTGGACACATAGGGAGGCGCTGAGGGTATAGAAGCATACTCCACGATGCCAAAAACTAGCGTTTCGCGATAATTTCGGTAGCTATTTAGCACATCACAATCATCTTTACGTCAGACTTTGCACAATAATTATAATTGTGCTAAACAATAATTGTATACACAATTGTTCCTAAGCAGTAAACTAATTTAAATTAAAAAAATCTACATTTTATAACCGAGTCAATTATGCTACGCCTGAAGAATTTCACATAAATATTCTTCATAGGTAGGTACCTATTTATTATAATTATTATTTGATTAATTTGAAATCCTATTTAAGAATCATAAACCACCTATTGTTGGACTCCATGAAAAAATCAAAAAGCAAACTTTATACTGCTTTGTCGTCGTGTAGGTGTATGAATATATTATATATATGAATATATAATATATTATAAACAAAAATATAACGTTTTTGAATGCCAGTTGTTTTTATCATAACCGAGGTAGATAATAAATGCACCGATAAAAAACTTAATAGTCATCTTGCAAGGCCCTTTCGGTTCATGATTCGAGTTTTTCCGTCACAGTCACGCTACTGGCCACTGACAATAGCAGAAATAACTTTTTTAAAACTAAATGCTTTATTTACCACTATGGTCACGCACACAGGTGAGTAAAAAAGGGTTTACTAAGGTCACACAAGTTTAGACTCCCGTTAGGTAGGAAAAATTCATTACAAATTCAGACTTTGATGCTTAGTCAATTGAGATACTTTTACGAAACGTCAAAACGAAAATTTGCTTTTTAGTGAGGAAGGAGGAAGGAGGAGGAGAGGGATTGTGTCCTCTAACATGATGGACTAATGTTATGGGCGATAGGTTGATCCCTTATCACCAAAAGGTTCATCATATCCATCTTTGGACTTCGTATCAACAGTGGCTGCAAGTTGTCTTTGATTACTTGTGGCTCTGCCCACCCCATTAGGGATTACGGGCGTGAGTTTATGTATGTATGTATGTAGTAAGGAAATAGGTAGGTATTATAGTGGAAATACAATCCAAGTGACGTCATCTATAAAAGCGGTCATTCATCAATGACTAAAATGTCGAAAATAAGTGAAAAAGAAAAATGGGATTGATTTTTGATTACCTTAAACTAGCTTCTATGTCTAGATAAGCATTTTATAATTTATGATTGATCCCGTGAAGTACCATAAAGTAACTACATTCTATATTTAAAAGTGTAGTTATTCGTTTATTTATCATTTCTAAAATTTTCACTAACACAGTTGGTTATAAATCGACTATTATACACGGTGATACGGCTCACTACCTATCACGTTGGTCTAATAAAAAACTCGGTGAAGCGTGGGTTCAAATTACTACATTTTATAACAATATTTTATGTTCTTTTTTAAAGAACGTCTAGGGCCCTGTGCCGAAGTTTTTCTTGCAGATTGCAGCTTTTCCCCGGCAGTATAGGTTGTGAGAAGCTGCAGTAGTTTTGAACGGATGAGACGTTTCAAAGTCGTCGTCGATTCAAAGTGTAACTATGTTACCTACTGAATAAAGACATTTTAGAATTTTAATTTGAAATTTGTTTCCATTTGGGAATATACGTAGTCATGAACATAAGGTTAACAACTTATTTTGAACTTGTGTTATTTAAGTATTAATTAAAGAATTATTTATACATTTATCGGTGAGTCGTAACAAGTGGAGTATAGTGGAAATCATCGTGTCTGCCTATAGGCAGAAATATAGGTATACCTATAGTAAACAGACGTAATTAATTATACACAATACCCTGAAGTTTAGGTACTGTGGATAATGTGTACTTTAATGTGGATAATGTAGATAAATAGTTCCTGTTATTGGAAATAATAATTATCATGTTAGCATATTTCTGTAAATATTGTAATAACATTAAACAAACGAATACATATAAGTATTTATTTATGCAATAACCCGTGGCTGACTAGATCTTTATTGTAAAAGGTAAAAGATCTCTTTCTAGCCAATCCTACCTTCAAAATGTGTACCAAACTTTTTAAATGCGCACTACTTTTGCCGCTCTTTTAAGATTACTTATATTAATAAAAAATAAAATGCGCTACATTTTTTGCATTCAATATAAAATAATAGCAAAATGTTTACGTTCTGCTTAGTTATTAAATATGCATATTAAGTAGACGTAATTAAATGTTAATATTATGTGTTTAAGCGGTGTGACGATTATATAACTATTGGTGCTGATTCTACTACATACCATCTAATTTTATTTTAAGTTATACCTGTCTTTTTCTTATCCGCCGAAAAAAAAGGGACGAGTAATCGACTAGCGTAAAAATTATGAAACTCACGTCAATTTTTTCTGTATCTATCTTCATCTGTGTGAATCTGTTTTGTATGTTGTGTGCAATAAAGTATATTTGATTTGATTTGATTTGATTTGATTTTATGCAGAAATTTATAAAAACCCTTCCAAAATATTATATTGGCCAATAATCCGACAAAATTAAGTTACCAGCGCACGTGAAACGGTTTGCATATCGGCGAGATGCTTATTTTATTCACTCATTCATTTTAGAATTTACTGTTGTCAATCCTCCGTCCCTTTCCTTTTTGGCAGATAAGAAAATGACGGGTATAACTTAAAATAAAATTAGGAAGTGTCTGCAGGAATCGGGGCCTATAAACAAGTCATACCAGTATCATGTAGTGTTTGTTGTAAACGTATGCAAATGTATTTTATTCTTATCTGTGTGTCGTGAGAAAATGCATATAGAATAATCTAATTGTTCTATTTTACATGAGTAAAATAAAACAAATAATAAACTTTACGTAGATATTAATGTACCTAAATAGCTAAATTCATACATCTTATAGGTCCGATTACATATAATAATATTATAGTGGATACATATAATCTTGCCTTATCTATTTCATTTTAATTTTACAGTATTATTCCTAATTCTATAATTATGGTTCAAGCAAAAACAAAACAAAAAACGACGGATATACTTACGAACATTATGGATAGGTACCTACTACCTAAATAAAGTACGTATCATTTTTATAGGTAAAGTTTTATTTGGTTTTTTGGGGAAAACCAAATCTGTTAGTAATAACTGTGTTTTGCAGACTATGTAGGTATATGCTAGAGCGAATGCGCAATAAAATGTAAAAGTAATAATATCTCATGTTTTTTTTTTTTAATTTAGAGCATATTTAGGTGAGTAGTGAGTGGGTAATTCAGGCAGTGAATAGTATCTTATTTACTACGTATCTTTGATATACATAAACACATTATTGTGCACAAAGAAATACAAAATTACAAACAAAAGATTACAATACGTGGCTTTATTGCCAACTTGCCAAGTAACAATCGCTTTCATACATCCTTTGGTTATAGGACATAATTAATATTATATATACTATATATTAATAGATTACTATCTTTATTAAAGCAATAAGTAATCTTCCGTTTTCAAAATATCCACAAAAAACTTAAGTACTTTAAAAAAACTTTAAATATTTTTAGCATACCACACTTGAGTTGCACTTCAGTTGGTAGTACACACTGACCTTAAAACCTTTCGACATGCCCTTGAGGACTGCCTTCCTGGCTTCCCACGCATGACTGCTCGTCACATCTCATTTACGAAGACTCGTAAACTCATCTGGTACCAACTGGTACAGTTACAACGTCATTGCGCTAACTTCAAAGTTACATTTGTATCTATTTGCATGTTCCACAAATAGTGTCTGAGATACGATACAATACTCTTTGTTGTAGGCACTACGTACATTAAAAAATACAGATATATTTAGTATCTTTATTCAACGTAATATATTGGTGATTTGCCACAGATGACATTAAATACTTGGCCGAATAAATGGAAAGCGCTGAGGGGCTCTCACCCAGTATAAAATTAAAACAACAGACCTGAGAAAAACAATACCTAATAAGAGAGCACAAAGGTATGCAGGTTTTTTGATGAGAAGGGTAAGCAGTTTTTCTCTTCTGAAAAATAATATTCTTGGCTTATTATATTATAGTTTCTTTATCTTTAAAATTGGAAGGATAAAAGCGGAGCGTTATATACTATCACTTGGTAACTTTATGAAAATATATGCATTAGGCAGTTGTAAATGTGAGCTTCGTTCAAAATTAAATATCAATTAAAAATCTTACTATTTGACGTAAGTATCTGCAATTTTTAACGAAACTCATTTGCCTTATGACCTTAATAAAAAACAAATCACTTTAGCAAAAAAATACAGATAGGTACACTAATGAACTAGATCAGTGTCGATATATTATCAAAACAGGCAATAAACGTTGTGATAACTTGAATCGAATCACCCAAACAAGGCCAATAGGTGTGAATTTATGTATGATGTTTGTATATTTTTGCCTGCCTCTAAAGGATATATAGACACAGTTAAGTTTTTTATTAAAAGATTTGAGTTCGTTTGACCCACGATCCCGCCTGCTCTTAAGCAGAGATGTAGTTAACTTATGCAATACAAGTTAATAAATAAAATCGCTTAAGCGCTTAAGTTGGAAAAATGCAAGGCAGTGACAGCCCTAAGCGGCTAAGGCTATCGAGTCCTGTCGACATATATGGCTATGTCGTGTGATGTATGTCGTGGATATTGTATTTGTGGATATTTGGGCCAGTGGGTCATGACAAGACAAATCGTTTCCATAAGTGCAAACACTTTTATACCCACATTTAGTCGATGACATGGGTAAATTCGTTTTCTATTAGCTGTATTGGGGAGCATTTTGTAAGTGAAACCTGCCTTTTTGGGTTACTAACACGTTATTATGCGCACACCCCAGACACTCCATACAAAGTTTCATTATTACTGTGTGCTGCCTAACGCATAGGTGCGAGCGAGATAAAACATCCAGTGCGCTTTCCCTTACGACCCAGAGGGGGTGAGGTCGGCCAGATACGAATTGGTGCGAGGCGGAGCGTTACCGTTCTATACATAGAATTATTCTTTATTTTTTTGTAGGTTGCATAACCATGAGGTGGTTTTCCTTATCGTCTTCTGTTTATTTGTTCAATATTTCTTGTGGTCACATAGCAATAGGTAACCTGACTCTTTGCCGTCGACACATCGATGTGTCGAAGATATATTTATAACAAGATCTTTTGAATCATTCCAATATAACTTTACTGCAAGCTGTTTGGTTTTTCAGTTGTTTCATTTAATTTATATTCTGTGTACTCCAATAACGATTAAATTTATATTCTTGTAGGTTGATTAGGTACAGTCATGAGCAATATAATGTACCCACTTTAGGACTCTGTCGCACTGACATATTTGACATTTAGTGAGACTTCCAGTACAATTTGTCAAAAAAGTTAATGTGACATGGTACCAAAGTGTATACATATTAATGCTCGTGACCGTACGTTACCTACTGTGTTTTATAGTTTTTTTTTAAGTACTTATAGGTTTTATTTCTTGTCCGACCAAATTAATGCTATCTGAGCTAAACTTACTACAATTCACTTCAAAAAAATATGTGTAAATGTAATGAAACGTGTAAGTAATTTATTATATAAGATTCTCAGTCAACGTCTTGCTTAGTTACCTTACTGTCATTCGACTAAAGACCAAACAATAGCTACGGAACAATGGCATAAAATTCAAGTAGGTATAATACCTACCTATTACGTGCTAGCGGGCCATAATACTGCGACAATATGCCATTCAAATGAAAGCATCTAGGACAGTGCTGTCCTTGAAATAGAGTCGTAAATCTCATGACCTAGTCGGCTCTATTTTGTTATAGGGCGCAGATATAGAACTCACGCGATAGCGATTTCGAAGTACTGCGCAGTTGCTGATGGAAAGATGGGAATTGCTTTATGTATACAATGTAACTCTAGAGACAACAAATCCGTGATAGCCCTGTTCGGAGAACGCGTGACTTATAACTTAAGAGTTACAGGTTCGAATCCTGGTTCGGGCTCGATATCACTGAATTCGAGTTTTGAGTTTGAATTCATGTTTCGATCATAGATAATTGATATCACGCGGTTCCCAGGATTTGTGCCCTGGTAATGGCAATAGGCTCGCTCCACATAGCTGGCGCGGAGTGTGTGTATATACTTCTGCCAACGCCTTTGGTGACACAGGCGTGATGCTACTAAACCGAATATTTGTGTTTGAGCCACTTGTTGTCTTTTTATATTTCTGCTAATACGCCTAGCTACCCAAGGGAAACACACCAAAAATACTTTATAAATTAATTAAAAACTTTTTACTTTGTGTGTGTGAACCCCGACGGTTATAGTGACGTTTTGTGCTCCTTTTGTTTTATCTGCTTTATCTATAATACGTTTTTTCTGCAAATATTTTAATATAATCGTAAATGCACCGCCGCCGCTGATTAATTGTGAATAGACTGCTGTGATTGTGTTCTTGTGCTGTCAACAAAAATCAGGCCTGGTAAGAAGAATAGAGAAGCTGATCACGTGAGTGTTTCCCTTTTTCTTTGAGCTGGGCTATTTTCAGGGTATAGGGACAGCGCAAGTGGTGAGGATTCTTCGTTTCCTCATCTTTTTCTTTCCCGCATTAATGTGTATTAAACAATTTGGTTGTGGTGCTCAATAAGTAAGCCGAATACCGAATACAGACTAGTCAATGTACAAGAATTCGGTGCATCCCTAATGTTTATCTTCGTGTTCGCGACGTTGATATAAACATTATAATAGTTTATATAAATACTGCTACATGAGTACTGATTGAAAATCAAATACATAACGAAAGTAAGTAAGTGTAGTAAGTTAGTATTTTACCTATATACTTAAATCTTTTATAAATCTCTGTTCAGAAAAATGTTCCTACGGTGAGCGGAAAATATTCATGTGATTATAAGTACTTATATACCTAGCAAAAGGGCGCCATGGAATATTCTATAACCTTTAATATTCATTCATATTCTAGTCATGTCAATCATATACTTATTCGACATAATGCGTGGCGGTTGGTCTGACAGTGAACTTCCTTATTGTAAAGAGTAACAGTATCTATACATAATTAATAAGGTAATATTTATAGTACTTACTATCTAATCTATACCTGTACCCAGTTTAAAGCAAAGAAGAACTTAGAATGTTTCATGAGGTCATTAACCTATTATAAGTTTGCCCTGAAACTTTTGCGCTGATAAACATTTTTAAAGAAATTGTTTTATGGATTTATGATTCGAAAAAGTATTGTAAAAATTGTGCAATACTGTGGGCCTTGTAAAGTGGGTTTTATTTCGAATTTCGGTAGGTAAGTACGGAATATTAAAACAGAACGGCCACTTCAGTACAATTATTGATTATATTTCAATAAGATAGCATTTTACAATCGTCCTAATGCGCGGTAAGAATTAGATCTGTCAAAGTACGTAAGCTAGTGTTGTGACGTTTATGAGCATAGTGATGATCAGTCGATAATAAGTCGATCGATTCTTTTTTAAAAGTATTTAAATTTTATAGCAATACCCTTGATGTGAAGTCGGTGTTTACGTTTATGAAATAAGTTTACTCCAATGATACTAATGTGTAGGGTTACGACAACTATAAAGA
Source organism: Pectinophora gossypiella (assembly GCF_024362695.1). NCBI lineage: Eukaryota > Metazoa > Arthropoda > Insecta > Lepidoptera > Gelechiidae > Pectinophora > Pectinophora gossypiella. Next base: position 9,783,545 of record NC_065419.1, read on the forward strand.
CGCGTATTGGCGTCCTTCCAATCCACGTTGACCTAGTGGCGCGCTTTACATCCGAATGTCATTCAACAGTACACACTTATAGCATTATAAAATTTCAAAGATCAATGTCGCTAACTCTTTTCAGAGCTTCAAAAACCTGCTGCGATTTCATTATGAATCTCAATGTGGATATTTTTATTGTACTTACTATTACGAGTGTGATGTATTCTTATATTCCTTACTTATTCTTCCCTTATTCAGTGCTTATCGCTATCGACCCACTAGGGTCGATTAATTCTTTCAAATATCTTTCCTTCAGACGACGTACGATTTTTACATAACACTTACCGGAAATCAATAATTCTATTTTAGTTCTATGCGACAATCATTTCATTCATTACCGGTTTGGTGGCTATACCTTCTACTAGGCATGGTATAAGAAAACCAGGTACTTATGCCCAAAAGTGACAGCTAACATTTCAAGGTTAGCCCAGCTGACGTCATCCTAACCTGCGTTGCCATTTCGTAAAAAATAAATTACCCGCAACCAATGTTTTTATATTTACTTTGCAAGGAAATATTAGTTTTAGTAAAAGATTTACTTACAGTTTTAATGATTTTTATTTATGTGACAAGTAATTATAGTAATTAAATACATCAGTCAGTAATTCACTTAATTTTCAATACTTACTGAAATTTACGTCCTTCGAATTTTGGAGATACCAATTTAATGGTAACACAGTGGTAACACTTACGTCATCAAAGGGCTAGCAATGGCGGCTTTTCATAGGATTGAGCATACCTGGTCTTCTTATACCATGCTACTAGGCACCTAGTTGGTGAGCCACGCCTGTCATAGGTATATCCAGTAGGAAATAGGTACGGTGACGAGCATTAATATGTATACACTTTGGTACCATGTCACATTAACTTTTTTGACAAATTGAACTGTAAGCCTCACTAAATGTCAAATATGTTAGTGCGACAGAGTCCTAAAGTGGGTACATTATATTGCTCATGACTGTACCACATGGTATTAATGTATTGGCGATCTCCCAAGCTGATTACCAATGGACACCATAGGAAGCTCACATATACATCCGCCTATACACACGCTATTTCAGTATAGTGATAAAAACAACTGACATCATCCGTGTCGTAACTCCCTGTTAATGTGCACCCAATTTGTTAGGTAATAAGGTACATGTTGACGCAATGTGTATTTGGAGAACCGATCAAATGTTTGCTACTCGTCCTATGGAACGTGCGAAGGATACCTATGCCTACACACGTAGTACGTTCCCTAAAAAAAAAATAGATGGCGCTGTTCAGATTTAACGTGATAATTACCTATTTTACATACAGGGTGTTAGTGACATCGTAACGAAAACTTTGAGGGGTGATTGAGGCCATGATTCTGAGATGATATCAAGTGGAATTTTCCGTCGCAAAAGTATGGAATTGAAAATAATTTAAAAAAACACAAAAAATTTCAGGAATGTTCAGACTGAAAATTCCACTTGATATCGACTCAGAATCATGGTCTGAACCATCCCCCTCAGTATTCGTTACGGTGTCACTAACACCCATACCTACTTGTATGGCTACCGTATGTACTTGTGTGGGGTGTAAGTGACATCGTAACGAATACTGAGGGGGATGATTCAGCTGATTATTCTGAGTTAATATCAAGTGGAATTTTTCATCGCAAAAGTACAGAATTGAAAATAATTTAAAAAAAAACTAAAAAAATCATGAATTTTGTGACGAAAAATTCCACTTGATATAACTCAGAATCATGGCCTGAATCATCCCCCTGAGTATTCGTAACGATGTCACTAACACCCTGTATAAATATAATGTAATAGCAGAGGCATATATACTGTAAATAATTGTTGCTTGATATTTGGATCAGATACGAAAGTATAGAATTATGTTGCCACCGATATTGCTTCACATTATTTTGATCAGAATAAATGGGTTTAAGATGTGTTGTGCCTTCGTGTAATACCTAACAAAGGTCATAATTTATAAGTACTTACCCAAAAACAAAGATAAAAGTTGCTTATGTCTGTTATAGATGAAACAAGGTTAAACGAAGGCAAATCTGTACAGGGACATCAATTTTTTCCTTTTTCCTTTAGAGTTTGCGACTACTTTGGATAAACCTCTATTATAATGTTAGGTATAGATCATCCGAATTTACATAACAGCTGTTTCAAGTTTGTCAACTAGTTTATGGTAGGTTTCGAGTAGCATAACATGTCTGACAAAGAATTTGCATTTAAGATATGTCTAGAGTCAATAATAAAGTTCGTTTCTAAGACATCGCTTATGTTATCGATAGTTGCCAACGAACTTCCTGACCTTTTAACTTTAACAATAAATAATATTATAAATATGTAAGTTTGATATATACGTATATATACCTGTATAAGTATTTCATTGCCGAAATATGAAAGCTGCCACTGTCGATGTTGTGATAGATATGAAGTCGAAAGTTTGTATTACTTATTCATTATACTTACTATGGTTTTAGGTTAAGTTCCGATGTTAATTATGATACTTTTATAGTTCTACTTATCGACGTCTTTTAGTAAGAACCTTGTCAGCACCATTTTGAGAAGTCACATCCGGATGTTATTTTAAAATTAAATGAATTATTTTATTTGAGACGTAAATCCATATTTTGTTAATAACAATGTGAACTTAAACTATGTTAGTATCCTTCACACACATTATAGGTACATTTGAAACTGCGAAGTTGCTAATGTTGAAATATCTACAACAGTATCCTCCTCGTGAAATATCTTCACTACAAAAAACCCAAAATAGGACTGTCCCACCTATCAACAATGAGTTCCAGAAGGCCATTGGTACCACTCCTCAATCAACTTAGCAGGGATGTCACTTTAATTTTTTATCCGGATTGTAATTGATTCATTCCTGTATTGGGCTGGTTTTCCCTTCGCGGGAAGGTCAGACAGGCAGTTGCTTCTGTGAAAAACCGGACCTGTCAAATCTTCAGGATAGATAAAATAGCAATGCTATTTTTAAAAACTGTAAAAACTGAACACTGCCTCTCAAGATACAGGTCTCCTAGTTTGAGAGACAGGGTTACCTTCTGCTTTTAAATAGCCACTAACAAAATTATATTTTATTGCTAATGTAATGTTTAAAAATATGTAAATTGTTCTTGTTGTGTGAAATAAAATTTATTATTATTATTATTATAGATAAGCGGACCCTGTGAAAAACTGAATAATGCTAGGGAGATAATTGTAATTGATTCAAAGAAATCGACGTTTTGTAGAAAATTAGGTGACGTTATACAAAAAAATATACATAAATATAAATACGTGTTTACTTTATCTTTTAAGTATATACATAAAGCAGATAAGCATACATAATGATTCATCGAGACCTTTAACTCATCAAATCAGTGCACTTATTGTGAATAAGGTCGCGCATATATTACCCCTTAACATTGGCCTCAATTTTCCAAGAAACATTCTATACCGAATTCTGGAAAAAGTATAAAGAGCGTACTCTATTGACTCTAACACATTAATCACGAACACTCATTCCGCACTACAATGCAAACAATACTTAGCTACTATTGGGACCTTCATCGATTTAACATTGGCTGGCAAATAAACAACTTGCTAACCGGCTCATTCCGCCGAGTACTAAGTAGTAAAGTCAAGCAAATGTAGGGTCTTCTACATTATTTTACTACTAATAAATGTACTTACATCGTAAAAACTTGATTAAACTTACTCTATTAAAACATACGTCGCTTGTTTATTACACATTTAAAGAATCAACTATTATAAATAACAAGTAACCTATTTGGCACACGCTACAAATAAAAACGATTCCTAGAATTGAATTCTAACTGAATCGAGGGGAGGTCAAAAAGTTCGCGGAATGGAGGGGTTGGAGGGGGTTGGTTTGCTCGTACAGGTAGCCGCTAGTTGCACACCTCATTAACAGTATATGTACCAAGTTTGAAGCAAATCGGGTCATTAACGTTTGAACTATCGACCAGCAAACAAGTGAATCGGGAAGAACTCAGCGAATATGGAGAAAATTGAACACCGCGCCGTCATTAAGTTCCTCACCAAGCAAGGAAAATCCGCTCAGACGATTTTTCAAGAGCTGTTAGCAGTTTACGCGGACTCTGCCCCTGGTAAAACCATGGTTTACAAGTGGCATAGTCTTTTCAAGCAAGGAAGAGAGTCGATTGAAGATGACCCCCGCTCCGGACGGCCCATTGAGGCCACCACACCGGAAATCATCGAAAAAGTAGAGAAACTTGTATTAGAAGATACCCGCTTGAAGAAGAAGCAGCTTGCAGCAATGGTCGGTGTATCCGAAACAAGTATTTTAAATATCCTACATCAACATCTTGGGATGACTAAGGTCAGCGCAAGATGGGTTCCAAGAATGCTCACGCCACTTCAAAAAAGCGAGCGTGTCGAGTGTTCTCGCCAGTTTTTAGAGCTCTGTGGAGAGAATAAGGAAGAAGTTATGGCCCGGATTGTTACTGGAGATGAAACCTGGGTTCACCACTATGAACCTGAGTCGAAGCAAGAGTCGATGCAGTGGCATAAAAAAGGCTCACCTCCTCCAAAGAAGTTTAAGGTGTCACAATCGGCCGGAAAGATCATGGCCACTATTTTTTGGGATACAGAAGGTATTTTGCTGATTGATTATAAAGATCGTGGTGTTACTATAACGGGACACTACTACGCTTCTTTACTGGATAGATCGAAAGAGGCTATCAAGGAAAAAAGAAGAGGAAAGCTGTCAAGAGGTGTGCTCCTTTTGCACGACAACGCACCCGTCCACACGTGCCATGTTGCGACGGCTGCCATTCACCGATGCGGGTTCGAAAAATTAAACCACCCGCCTTACAGTCCAGACTTGGCCCCCAGCGATTATTATTTGTTCCCAAAAATGAAAAAGGAACTGCGTGGACGAAAATTTGGCGATGATGAAGAAGTCAAGTCTACAATTTCGGCCTATTTTGACAGCAAAGAGAAATCTTTTTTTTTATGATGGAATAAACAAATTATTTGATAGATCCGGAAAATGTGTTAAGGTTAAGGGAGAATATATTGAAAAGGAAAAATAGTTTCGTGTTTAATTTCGACCCCCTTCCCCCTCATTCCGCGAACTTTTTGACCTCCCCTCGGAATACTCGCCAAAAACTGGCCTGTTCATGTGTGATGTCATAATTTTAATTTCTGTTCCTTTTTTAAAACGATGGCTTCCCTCGCATTTCTTGTTTATTATTCTAATTATGTATTTTTTGCGGCTTCGAGCGCGTGTTCATTATGTTTAATTTAAATTCTTGCATGCCAGTAACGCTTTTTTGATTTTAATTTAATTTTTACTTAAAATTTCAAATCGTCAGTGTTAGGTAATAGGGCAGTGATTACATTGTAAATTAGAAGTGAATAGAAATAGTTATTTTGTTACTTTAAATAGATTTCGATGAAGTTTGGCGTAACGCAGCGCTGACAGCTGGGATGGTGACAGACTGGGTGTAATATGCGCCGTAGAGTGACATTTCTATGGGGAGAGGGAGAGCACAGTCTTCTGTCATTAATTAAATTACAACAATCGTTCAAAAGAGCAATTTAAGTTTCCGGTACTTAAGGTCCTCAGCGCTTAATTCGATGTTCAAATCGCAGTTACTTCAGTTAAGGCGGTATTACGACTGTGACATCATCAAGTATTTGTCGAATACAATGGATAATATATTATGCAAATGCAAATTATCCATTATAATTATTATGAATCAATTGAAAGTGATATGATAAGTGTAAGTAGTTGAATTGAGAGCTTTTTGTTTAGCAATTGCATTTCTATATAGACTTTGGCTTTTATTAAAACTAATTCGTCCGTTTGAAGCGTAAAATAAATGAAAGACACGAATACAATATGATAATATGAAAAAGTATTGATTCATTTTAAAACAAATCATCACATACACATTTTTTTGACCTTATATCCAATGAAACCAAACTATTTAATGCAGATAAGGTAACTTACATAAGTATTTACTGCCTAACTGTCTAAGCCACATACTAAATAATTTTTCTTATTAGCCAAATAGCTGAAGTGTAGGTATATTTAGAATTTGACGACAGAAGCCGACATTCTTTTGCTATTTATAGAGTCAGAAGTAGTGCAGTTACAAAAATAGTTTCCTTTTGTCAGTCCTCGGTTTCTGGGTCATTACCAGTCCTTACTAATAATTGGGGAATTAATCTGGCAAGTATTTTGACCTTGTTTTTAAACGATTAATAAAAAGTGAGTTTGTTGATTCTATTGTCGAATTACTTATGGCAGCTAATAAATTCTAAATTTGAATATATACAGAAAACGCGGGAAGTTAAATGTAAAATTATTTGTTTTTTGAAAATAATGTATACTCAGTGAGGTTACGAGTCACAAAGCTCAATTTTAAAATCCTATTTATTCCTTGCAGATTGCAATCCACATGCGGGCCAGACTGTATGTCTCTTAGTCGAGGTTTTACGATAGATAGGTAGGTATATTATTATACACTACGAACTGTGACGTCATCGTATTAGTGTGATTTTTTTGAAAAAGTATCTAAAAATATTCACGGTATTCCACAGCCAGTACATAAGTATAATTATTTATAAATAATATAATGCATTGATAATAAAGCTATACGTTCTTATAATAAATAAATAAATAATATTTATATTATAATCATGGGCTTTTTTTATCCCGGCCACATGAATATTATAATGGGAATCAATGAAACAGTAAACAATGGCAAGAGAGAAAGAGACGTCGTTAAAATACCTACCTATCTTATTTTTTAAAATATCGTTTATAGGTTAGTAGTTGCTGTTGGATAATGGTCGATTTTGACCCGGATTTTCTTAGAAAACACTCGATCGACTTAATATGAAAGTCACAACACTAGCTTATGTACTTTGACAGATTCTGATTTCATTATTACCGCGCATTGAGAGGACTGTAAAATGTTATATTATTGAAATATAATCTTTAATAATAGTTAAAAGTATATATTCTTTATAAACTCTAGTTAAAATTCTTTCGTAGTAAGATACGTAGATTGATGACTAATGTTTGACATTTGACCCTAAATGATATTCGTAAGGTCGTTCCCCACATTGACACAGGACCCACTTGATCCATTAATAAGTCTTGTTTGACGTTAATCGTAGACGTGGTTTAGTAACTAGTATGTCACTTGGCTGCGGAGAAATATGGTGCAAGTTCATTTATCTTATAACTTTCGAAGGGATAACCTTAAAAAAAATTTCAGAGATTAAAAAATAAGCAACTTTCAACCTTTAGTCACTCCAAACAAAAAAGTCATTTTCTGTGCCTCCTAACGCAAAAATGCGAGCGGAACAGATAGACCGCGAGCGCTCTCCCTTTCTAACTTAGCGGATTACGGCCATCTAGAAGTAAGACCTAGAGGGAGTGAGGCCAGCGGCCGATGCGAATTGGTGCGGGGCGGAGTGCTACCGTTCTATTCGTAGTATATTAATATTATTATATTCATTCATAGTGAGTTCCGAATGTGTAATGTAGGCTGACCGGGTAGCAAGTTTTAAAGTTATTGACCTATATAAACTTCTCGAAAAATAGTATACTTAGGTATGTACGTAAGTACATAGAAACCATCTTAGCTATAGCTAAGGAAGGAGGAAAGTGGGATATTTTCAGTGATGTGACAAAATTTACGTAAAAAAAGAGCTTTGTTACCTAACATTTAGGCAGTCAATTGTCATTTAGCCATGTCAGGGGCCTTTGGCGGCTCAATAGTAACCCTGACACCAGGGTTGATGAGGTTGGTACTCCGCCTCACAACCCACACGATAGAATATTTAGGCAGTGGGCAAATAGTACTGTATTCATGTGTTATGTCTGATTGTTTAAATGTAGTTCTGTTCAATAAAGTATATTTGATTTGATTTGATTTAAGTCATATTATGACATAAAGAACTACTGTTTTACTGTGGATTAAAAAAAAACCATATACATACTCACCTATTATTTAGTACTAAACGTAAATTTTTACAGGATGCTTCGACACAGTTATCGTATCTATGCTACAGTGTTATGAAGTTAATGAGCGCCGCGTGTTGTTAATGACAATTAATGAGTGGTATGATTATGAAAGGTACTAGATATAACCGGTTTTTAGTCCTTTGTAGTATCTACAGTACGTCAGTTGTACGCCATTCACTGTTATATAACTATTTAATGGCTGAAGTTTTTTTATAAGATTATCGGTAACTACATTGCTGCTTATTAACTTATTGACAAGTCATATAAAGAAATATATATGTCAAATGAGACAAATTGTACAATAAATAGAAGAAAGAGTATGGAAGGGCCAAGTGAGCGCTATAATAAACGCGCGCCATAAACCTGTGAGCTAATAGTTCATACTTCAACTTTGATAGTAAGTATATTAAAAGGTTAACAGCCTCCGTGGTCTAGTGGTTAGAGCGTTAGGCTCACGATCTGGAGGTCCGGGTTCGATTCCCGATGGGGATATTGTCGAAATCACTTTGTGAGACTGTCCTTTGTTTGGTAAGGACTTTTCAGGCTTGAATCACCTGATTGTCCGAAAAAGTAAGATGATTCCGTGCTTCGGAGGGCACGTTAAGCCGTTGGTCCCGGGTATTAGCCGTAAAAACACCTCCACCAACCCGCAGTGGAGCAGCGTGGTGGAGTATGCTCCATACCCCCTCCGGTTGATTGAGGGGAGGCCTGTGCTCAGCAGTGGGACGTATAGTATAGGCTGTTTATGTATATTAAAAGGTCATCTTGTGTATTGATTCCTTATCATAGGAAAGCTAAAAACCTTAGTGTGATCGGCTATTTATTAAAAAAATACTTTTAAATGCAGTATCTTACAAAAAATAATAATAAAATTGCAGTCTACCACGTAAAATATGCATTGCCGGTAAAGTGGCTATGGAATTTGAGAAGCAGTAGAGGTGTCGTAGTTATCTGTTTGCAGGAGTAGTAAAAGAGAGCTGGGTTGAAGCGGTTCTCGTACAAAATGCCCGTTAGGGCCTTTCCATCCTCTTAGTACATAAATTTGTCTCAAATTATGTATAGTATGTAATAAGTAGTAAAAAACATAAATAATAATAAAAAACAGTTTATAATAAAAACAGAGCAATCGTCCATTGACCACTGATAAAATCTTCGCTTCAATTTCCTAAAAGCTGTTGAAATAGGTGCTTAACCTCACAAATGGATGAATACTGTCCATTATAGGAATCAATGGTGTGATTTGCCACCATTCATTTACAATAGTGACCAAAGGAGGGTCATGGCTTTTTTATTATTTCCGATTAGAAGTATGCGGGCCCTTTTGTTAAACTCTATAGCACGGCAATTTATTTTACTTGAGTTGAGAATGTAGAGATACGATACATGATAACTATTTTTAGTTTTTTGACGGATTTATCTTTTACTTGTTACTAAAATATGACGGTTGGTAGATATGTTTATTCGCACATAAATTGCAATTATTTTTTTAAAGGATAAGATCGTGACAGTGGCAAACGCTGCTTATTTTTGATCTGCCAATTATCAACGTTTTTTTTAATTAATTTCCCAAAAAGATTTAGCAGTTTTACAAAATAATATTTGGGTTCTTAAACATCGTTATAACACTGTCTTATCACACTTTCTTTCTTATCTTAATCACGTAATAATAACAAGATAAAAGCTATAAGATTACTTCATCTCAAAATATATCGTTTTTCTAAAATTTACACATAAACCTACTTTGACAGCGAACTGTTACAGTGCATACCTACACCTAAAATTAGGAACATAAATGTAAAAAAGTAAAAAAAATATAAATACAATGCCGTGCTTCGGAACGTTAAGCAATGTTAAGCCGTTGGGCTGATGTAAGTACGCAGTTGTTACTGAGTCACGTCAGGGGCCTTTGGCGGCTCAATAATAACCCTGACACCAGGCTTGATGAGGTTGGTCATCCACCTCGCAACCCACACGATAGAAGAATTATTTATTAGATAAATAGCTGATAATTTGTCATAATCGTTTTTTAACTTGGCTAAGGCCTTGGGTTTTCATCGCGTGCATTACGCCACCAACAGCCACAATGTGTTGCCTAATGTCTCCACACGTCTACTACGGTTTATTTACAGACGCACGATGCAAGAAACTGGGATATCGTATTTATAACGAACATTTAGGATGAAAGAATACCGTGTGTTTAAATATCATGCCACGTCTCGTGTAGAGTAGCCAATAAAACACCTTAACATAACATAAGCTCACGACTATTATTATATTCCAGAAAAGTAACTAGATTTAAACTTTCTTTTTTTTTATAAAAAAAAATAAACTTTATTTACACCTTAAACAAAACAGTTACAGAACAAAAATATCAAACAAAACAAAAATAAAATTAAATAAAACTAAAACTAAAACAAAGAAACAAAAATCAAAATAAAATAAATTATGTACAATTAACTAATAACTAAATTAATTTTAAGTTTTGACGACTAAAATCAAGAAATAAGATTTTTATTTAACATATGGAAACTAAGTTTGACGTTTAATAACATACCTAAAGATTAAAAAAGCAATGCAAGAAATAATGAATAAATTCTTAATTTGATTTTGCATTTTCCATTTAATGGAGGATTCTGACATAATTAATAAAAAAAAATCAGTGTAAACGTTTAAATACCAAAGATCATCATCATTATCTTTAGCATTATCCCGTTTTCACAGGGTCCTCTTACTTAAACTTAAGATTTGACAGGTCCGTTTTTTACAGCCCGCAAAGGGAAAACCAGCCCAATACAGATTAGGTCACACACCTCCGAAAATGCATTTCTCGGCAATGTTTCCTCACGATGTTTTCCTTCACCGCTGAGCACATGATAATCATTTATAATCCAAACATGAATTAGAAAAATTCGAATCAATTTCACTCTTTTTTCAAATCAAATTCGACAATCATTGGTTTAGGCCTGTGCTGGATTCCATCCTGCGACCTCAAAGTGAGAGGCAAGCGTTCTACCAACTGGGCTAACAGGGCTCCGCCAACTTAGCCACCACGGCTCTGTCCTCATTGGTTTAAATATTAAAGATATTCCCGGAAAAATATGAAGTTTCTATAGGTATAAATTCCAACTATTCCTAGACCCACAAATAGCGTACTCCCGCCGATTTATTACTTGTAAAATATTTTATTACCGTGTGCGGTTTTAACTGTTTGTGTAGGTGGGTAACTTCCTTTTAGACTCAGATAAAAAATAAAAATAAATTAAACTCAATACGCTTATATTTTTAATGCAGGCTAAAGTCACAAGGCAAGATAATTTGTACAATTAAGTATGTAATATTGTGTAGCGATCTCACAAAATTAATTGTAATCAAAAGTGGCTGAAGGTCTCTTTTGATTACTTTGTGACTGTACCCATCACATCAGTAAGTTTACAGAATAAGTGCATTTTTTTTTTATAGTGAACCGCATTCGCTTTTGCCCATGCGGATTCGAAAGAACGCGATCGGTTCGTTGCTCTATTGCGTAAAACTTGTCTACGGATACACTTGAAAGTTTGCTGGAGCCTATACATAACATACTAGACCACATTTATACAGCGTGTTCGTCAATTTCTTGACGGAAGAAAGTAATCAAGCCACGACGTTTTAGGCTTTAGTTAAAAATTATGGAAACTTGATATGGTATTTCTTAAGAGAGTAAAAACTCTCAATGAATCGTTTAGAAGTAGTTATGCTTTCATTTTGATATTAGATCTCTCTATACTTAATGATGTCTTTTTAAAAAGATTTTGCATAGACGGAGCATGGAATACCTTGTAACATATGCATTAGGTAGGTACTTATGTTTACATACGGTACGTGTGCACGTGTGTACGATAAAGAAAACTTATCTTAAAGTTACTTATTTGCTACAATTTTTTCTTAACTTGATCTTTTTAAAGTCTAAGTAATGCCTTTAAAAAATAAAGTACTTAACTTACACAATATTCAAACGTCTCACAGCAAAAATCTTAACAAAGATGAGAATTTCTAGCGCAACCAAAGCTAAGTACCTACGAGTAGCTACTTTTATTCTATTTTGGAGTACAAATTTTAATTTGGAATGCCACGGTCACGGTAGAAAGCGGTCCCTTCACCTAGTACAATGGGAAAAGGGCTAAAGTGTGTCATAGCTCGAAAGTGAAAGTTTATTGCCGATGCGTGAGTATAGAAGAGGGATCGTAGAATTGTAACGCGTTGTATATTATACCTAATATATGGTCAGAGGGCCTAAAGAAAACATCTTTTCGATTTCGTTAACGCCGAAGAAGAAAGGTTGTCTCAGAATCCCCCGGTACCGACCCCTCCGATGTGGTCGACGATTTCCTTCAGCGATTATCGCCAACGACTTACTAGAGTCTATTAATTATTTCAAATATTATTCTTTCAGACGACCACTTGGTGGACCAGCATGTCCCGATTATTGAAAAATGAAAATTTACCCGACCCGACAACCCTAGACAGAATGTCATGGCGCCGCAAAATTAGGAGAGCCGACCCCACCAAAAGTGGGATAGCGCAAGGAAGAAGAAGATTCTCTCAGACGACGCCATGGGCCGAGGTTCGCGCGAACCTGGGCACTCTCAGGCCTGTTGTCTTAAATTTTGTACCGGGTGAAAGCCCTCAGCGCTCCCCATTTGTTCAGTCAAGTAGTTAATGCTATACAAGGCAAATCCACAATACTTAAGTCACATAAAAAGTATGTATGGGACTTCTTAAGCCCCAAGAATTTTGGCTTGGTCTTCAGGCACCTGGTGCAATGTTAGAAACGAATAACATTTGTTAGGTAATTCGGTGCATAGTCAGAAATGAGTAAAATATTTCAAATGGTGCCCGGTATTGACGTAGATGTTAATAAAAATAAAATAATTTCGCGAAAAAAAAAATTCAGGCGCGTCTTAAGTAGGCCCCTAAGATTCTCAGTGCAGGCGGAACTCAGTTTGTGTTCTAAAGCTACTTTTGACTGTTCGATCATTTGTAACATAACGGCTAAATATAATTTGAATAACGCCGGTTCGAATCCCGGGACCGTACTTGCACCAATGAGTCATTAAGTTTTCACTAACAAAGTCGACTCGCCCATTATAGACGGCGATACGGCTCAACATCTATCACGTTGGTCTAACAGAAAGTGAGGCGTGAGTATTTAGTTCATCTTATGATGGATGTACGGTCACGAGCATTAATATGTATACACTTTGGTACCATGTCACATTAACTTATTTGACAAATTGAACTGTAAGTCTCACTAAATATCAAATATGTTAGTGCGACAGAGTCCTAAAGTGGGTACATTATATTGCTCATGACTGTACCTCTGACTCCCTCAATTGGAATATACTTACAGTCGTGAGCTTATATAATTAATGAGGAAACTAAAGACACTTAGAAATAAATTTAAAGAAATTAGTATTTTAACTTTGGCATCACAATATATCTTTGAAAATTTAATTATGTGAAAAAACATATAGGATTATTTGCAAAAAATAGCGATCGGCACATTGTTAATACCCGGAATAAAAATAAACTTGCTTTACAAGTCAGTCGATTACACAAGGTTACTAAATCTTTTAAGGGGCAATGTATACGTTTTTACAATAAGATTCCCATTGACATTCAGAATTTGCCTTTCAACTGTTTTAAGACAGTAGTTAAACAAAAACTTTACAAAAAAGGTTATTATAAAGTTAGTGATTTTTTAGAAGATATGAATGCATGGGATTAACTGCTTGAGAACTGATATTAGGCAGCTAAATTACTCAATTGTATACCAATATTTTATGTTTATTTTTATTTTTTTAAAGAACGTCTAGGGCCCTGTGCCGAGGTTTTTCTTGCAGCTTCTTTTCCCCGGCTATACAGGTTGTGAGAAGCTGCAGTAGTTTTAGGCGGATGAGACGTTCGTTATGTAAAATTGATGATTCAAAGTGTAACTATGTTACCTATTGAATAAAGATATTTTTGAATTTGAATTTGAATTTGACAATGCTAAAGTAAACTCTTCAAAAATGCACTTCACACTTTAACTCCTTTTGCAAGATTTGCTGATAGTATAGTTAAAAGTCACCTTGACCTAGTGGTCATGCCACAATGCAGTTATAAAGGTCACGGATTAGAATTTTAAGAAAACTACACAAAAAGATACTCATAGCAAGTATCATATTTATAACACAGCATATACATGTTTTTTTTTTGATATATTGGAATACGTACAAAATGTTGAAATTATAATATTGTTTTCGTTAAAAATATTTAGTAAGTACTTTCTTTAAACGATCTTTTCAGGCTACGTTTTTCAAAAACTATATACATGGCGCTGTACAGATTTTCCTTCTCTTAACCTTCTAATTTCATGGATAACTGACATAATAATGCATCTTTTATCTTTGTTTTTGTGCCCGGGTGCAATAAAAAAGGTAAATGATGACCTTTTTTTTGCACCCGAGCACATTTACATATTCCACTCAATAATATTCTGATCACAAATAAGAGAAAAAGAAAGTAGAAACGTATTTATATATACATATGATCCAATCCAAATATCAAGCAACAATAATTTTTATAATCACTACATAGTATAAAACAAAGTCACTTTTTCTGTCCCTATATCCCTATGTACGCTTAAATCTTTAAAACTACGCAACGGATTTTGATGCGGTTTATTTTAATAGATAGAGTGAGTGATTCAAGAGGAAGGTTTCTATGTATAATAACATCCATTAAATAGTGGAGAAATAGTGTTATTTTTGAGGTTTTTAATGTGATATCGTAAATAATTTATTTTTTCCTCAGCATTGCAGCTGAGCGAAGCCGGGACGGGTCGCTAGTATAATATAATGCTTGTGCCATTACTGTATATTTTTGAATAGTTATATCGTCATTGAAACACATAATAACGGGTTCTTACCGCGTTCAAAATAGGGATTCAGTCATCCCGTGATCATGGCACTTGCAACAGTGTCGAAATATCGGGAGTCTCATATCCCTATTTTGAACGCGGTGAGAACCCGTTATTATGTGTTTTAATTATGATAATAACCGCGTAAACTTAAAACAATGTATAGTTATATCGTCATCGTATTTTTGTACTCGAGCAAAGAAAGAATAGACAATTTTCACGTTAGAACTGTACAACGCCATCTATATATAGTTTTTGGGAAAAAAGCCTCGACAGTCGCTCATTACCTAGGTAGGTACTTGCTTATCATACTATAAAATTACTGATGTCACAAATCCGAAGCCTTTATTGTGAGACTATTTATCCCGGCCCGTTTAGCTTCATGTTAATTAATCTACATTGATTTTCATTTTAATAATGAATACGTATTTAGTATTTACCTACTTATCGGTCGGTAGATTGTACCAATTATTATGTTCAATAAAATACGAGTAGGTGTATATATTTTTTATAATTAGCATCAACAACTGTAACCACAACTATTACCATTAAACAGAAATAACTACGTAAGTATTTGCAAAATGAATATAAATATAAAAGATATAACATAAATTTAGCCTATATATGTCCCACTGCTGGGCACAGGCCTCCCCTCAATCAACCGGAGGGGGTATGGAGCATACTCCACCACGCTGCTCCACTGCGGGTTGGTGGAGGTATTTTTACGGCTAATAGTCGGGACCAACGGCTTAACGGCTTTTTTCAGATATTCAGGTTATTCAAGCCTGTAATGTCCTTACCAAACAAAGGACAGTCTCACAAAGTGATTTCGACAATGTCCCCATCGGGAATCGAACCCGGACCTCCAGATCGCGAGCCTAACGCTCTAACCAATAGACCACAGAGGCTGTTTGATATAATAAAAAATATAACGTAATTTAACAAATGTGGGAATTGGGTCAGAGAGGTCAAAACTTGCATGTCGTGGTACATCGTGTTCTTTACTTAACCTGATGGCCCTTTTTTGACTACCTACATATACCACCAACCATCAACCTATATTTTACCTAAAATATACAAAATTAGGTTGTAATACTTCCGGGTGAGAGCCCTCGGCGCTCCCCATTTGTCCGGCCAAGTAGTTAATACCATCTGAGGCAACCTTCTCTCTCCCTCTCTCTATTTAAGAGCTGCGCTCTTGTCGGTGGAGTAATCGCCATTCCTCTCTTCTTCCCGCCAAAACCTTCACCTCTCGATACAACACGACCTGCACCTTCTCTTTTATTTGTTTTGAGGCAACCTTACAATAAGTAAAAAAAGTTGTAATACTCGATAAAATATGATTTGATAGTGACTGTGGTTCACCGGCTTGCTTCTCAATCGGGAAGCGCCGTTATGTACCTATGAGTTATTAATTTATCTTATGTGCGATTTTCACGAACACAGTTTGGTAAGGACATTTACAGGCTGATCATCTGATTGCCCAAAAAGTAAGACGATCCGTGCTTCGGAAGGCACGTTAAGCCGTTGGTCCCAGTTACTACTTACTGATGGAAGTAAGTAGTCGTTACATGAGCCATGTCAGGGGCTTTGGCGGCTCAATAGTAACCCTGACACCAGGGTTGATGAGGTTCGTACTCCACCTCACAACCCACGCGATAGAAAAAGACTACCACAGTTGGCACGACCATTATAGATGGCGATACGACTCGCCATCTATCATGTTGATTTAACAGAAAGCTCGATGAGATGTGTGTACCTTAGCATGTTTAAGAAACTTTGTTAAAAACTCTTAATTAACCTCTCATATGCCGAGATACCAGACACAATAGATTTTACATTGTGTCTGGTCGAGATCCGCGTTCCGGCGTTCGAAAGATTAAAAGAAAAAGTATACTTCCTGTAAGTAAATAAATAATTTCATTTCACATAACAGCGTATAGCCTATGTGTATGTCGAAAGAAATCTTCTCATTCATTCAATTTGCTATGCATTACACGTAATCATGTAGTTAGGATGCAAATAACGTGCAATTGATAAATTGCGCACGTTATAACACATCATAAATTTTACTTACTTGTAAATTTAGAGAGGTACCTAAGTATATTAACTTCTAAAATAAGTAAACGTGAGACTTAAAATCATTTCTAGATAGAAAATAGCGTTTTTTTATTACGAAGTTTTGTGCTTCGGAAAGCACGTTAAGCCATTGGTCCCGGTTACTACTTAATGATGTAGGTAAGTTAGTCATTAGCCATGAAGCAGGGCCCTTAGGCGGCTCAATAGTAACCCAGACCAGGGTTGATGGGTTGGTAATCCACCTCACAACCCACACAACAGAAGAATAAAGTTTTCTTGAAGAAAATCTCATAAAAATGTGATTTTTCAAATATGCGCTTACGAGGTTTTATAGACGCCCTTTTAGGTATAAGTACTTGGTATATTATGAAGGTGTACGTAGGATTCCCCTATCCCCAGTAGTCTTACCGAGTTTTTTGTTAAAGAACGTCTAGGGCCCTGTGCCGAGGTTTTTCTTGCAGCTTCTTTTCCCCGGCTATACAGGTTGTGAGAAGCTGCAGTAGTTTTAGGCGGATGAGACGTTCGTTATGTAAAAAATTACGATTCAAAATGTAACTATGTTACCTACTGAATAAATATATTTTTGAATTTGACTTTGAATTGAGTAATCTTACCAGTTGAACTACTGGGAATTTCCTTCCCAATAGACTTACTGGTAGGTCCACTGGGAATTTTGACTTCCCAGTAAAACAAAATTCTCAATAGTCCTACTCGTATATAGACCTAGATAATATAGACAACCTACATAGTGAACTTGAATCTATGAAACAAACATTATCAGAACCATAATATTATTAGTACAACCAACGAGGTTATAATCACTAGAACACCCAAGAGATGGTAATTGTCAACGCGTAATTTTGTTAGCACTTTGTATTTTTGCCTGAGCAATACCGGTCTATAAAATACAGCTGTTACTTTGTAAATAAAAGAAACACATTCGTTCTAGATTCTTCATTAATTCATTTGTTAATTTTACTACAAATCCAATAGAAAAGAAAGAAAAATAATGTGGAAATTGTTTGCGTCTTTGTTAACGTAGGACCCACGTATAATGAGTAATTTGTATAAGGGGTAACTTGGTAGATTAATGTCAATGGGGAACCCATGAAGGTAACACAAAAGGAAAAGGTGGAGGAGGAGAAATGTAGGGTTTACATTACATACAAGTAAACTTTTTAAAGACTTTGGCAGCCTACTGCTAGCTCGTGACGGGATAATCAACACAGAACATAAAAGTTAACATAAACATGGTCCAAAATAATGATACCGAAATATCAAGATTTGTCGCTGTATCGTAAGGTAAATCGAACAACGCGAATAGTCACAAACGTAGTGTCAAACTTTGACATTTTATTGTGTGATTTATAAATTGATGGTTTTAATAATTCATCCAGTTAAGTACTTATTAATATTTTACTTATTTTAAATGTGGGTTCTATATGCAGTTTAAAGCATAATATGGGACTGATTACAATAAAAATACTAAACTGTTATGAATTTCATTTCAACAGGAAATCCCACTTGATATAAACTTAGATTCATGGTCTGAATCATCCCTGTTACGATGTCACTATCACCCTGTATAATTATTACTTTTAGGGCAGTGTCCGAACACTGCCCTACAATATAATATGCATATAATATGCAGTGCCGAATTGTCGGCAATTCGGCCAAGTAGTTAATGCCATTTGCGACAAATCTAGAATAAGTTACGTTAAAAAACAAGTCCGAAAAGTATATTCTAACATTTAAAGAACATGATGATAATAAGGTACTTCGCATGACATAAATACAAATAGACATTACCATGCAAATTAGATTATCGCTCACAGAACTAGATAAAAAAATATGAGCCCACGCTCCTAATTCCTTATGCAGTAAGCACTAACAGCTGTCTCGTCAGAAAACAATCTAAGTAGCACACATTTTCGATAAGTATTTATTTGTTTAATAAACTAAATATTAATATTATATACTATAAATGTAAATATTTATCGAAAATGTGTGCTACTTAGATTGTTTATCTTAGATTATATATTTAATATATATACGCGAATATATATGCACGTATGAGTAATTATATGTGTTGATGTTTATTTGAGTGTGAGGAAACCCACATTAGGTTTCGGAGGCGTCTGACCTAACCTGTATTGGGCTGGTTTACCTTTCGGGTTGGAAGGTCAGACAGGCAGTCTCTCAGGTTAAGTAAGCGGACCTCGTGAAAATGGGTGATGATGATAATTTTGAGTGTAATAAAGAGTTTTTGTATTGTATTGTATGGAAAAGAAAGTATTAAGTCAAAATATTTAAAAAGTATTAGTATAAAAATAATTTGAATTTCCTAATAGATAAACTGGAGTTTCCCGGGTTTCCCAGTAAATGCTTCTACTATAACAACTATATGGATGTCTACTAACAGGCTAAATGCAGAGACCGAATAATTTTATGTAAGTAAAATCTTTTTGTACACCCGTGTAATACAAATAAACAATTCGATTTTTGAAATTCAGTATTTGATTCTAGTTTGATTCTAGTAAAGAAACAAACGACTTGCAAACGACACTGTTGAAATCACAGCACATTTTTCACATAAAAAAGAATACTAAACATTAGATAAGGCACACTTGTTTTGATAAAAATTATCTAAGTCTGACATTATTACTTCAACCACCAACATTAACAACCGCCATGTTCGGTTAGCAGAAGGTTCAATCTTAAAAGAGGTATTAGGTACCTACCTTACCTAGGTTCTTTACACATACGCACACCTGACGATTAAAATCAAAAGTGGTTTCATACGCATTCAAATAACGCAGGTTACGAAATTAACTATAAAGGTTCGCGTGGTTAGTCTTGGGATACCACTTTCGAAGCAAATCGTAGTGGTTGCAAACCCTAAACTGGTAAGACCAGTTTCATTCAAGTTTAACACGCCCATATTGACAATGTTTATATATATAGGTACCTACCTATCTAAATATAAAACGCACGCTTAGGTGTGACGCTATTTTCAAAATAACGAACCTTTTGCATAATTCATGCATGAATTTATGTGGTAGGAAGGTATTTCTTATTGTTATTGAATGTTTTAAACAAGCATTTTGTGGTTTATCGTGGCGATTTTTATCAAAAATGGTCTTGCCACTCGCCGCAAAGAGAGTCGCTGTCAACGCTACAATTCACATATATTGACAAATAGTCCGCATAATTTTATTAGCTGTAGGTAATTAATACGTTCCATCAGTGTATGTAATTTATAAATAAGGAGAAACGTCGTCACTTGTTTTGCAACTTAAAAAAATCTCCAAATTCAAATCTACACCTATCTTCTATCTATATTGTAGTTTACTAAGTTTGTTGCATAACGACGCAACAACGCGTAGGTAATTCCACTTTAACAGGCGGGAAAATCTTCGATAAACTGCAGTTGCTTAACGTAAACACACCTCAATTGTTTACAACGCCAAGTAAGGTAGGCTAATATTCTTTAATAAGACTCACCATCTCGTACAAAGACAGCCAATAGGAGCACAGGCACAAGGATAGCTAGGTTCGCCATTGCAAAGATTATTTAATGAAATAGAAAGTCACCCGCGAAGTTTTAGGTACAATGTGCACTGAAGAACGCGCGTCCGCCGACGACGAGTAGCGATTGACGAGTGAACGCAGAGCCAAGAACTGGATGGTTAGGTTGTGGTCACACTTGGTGGATTTTCCTTGGGACCATGATACGGACCTTTTCAATCAATTAAAAAAAGTATGAGTATTCAAACTATTATACGGTTGATAGAATGCTTCAAGTCATTGACTATAGTCAGTGAATTATGTTGTTACTTGTTACCCAGACATATTTTTCGAATATTTTTTAATAAATGCTCTTTACCTTTTATTTGTTTTGTATCATCTACATTTATACATAAAAAAACACAACTTGTAAGTTAAAAAATCACACTTAAACTCACCTTACCATAGCACGACACACCTAGTTCTGTTATCTTTAAGGTACACATTAGGCAAATATCGACTCATTGAAGATAATGTTTTAGAACAAACATAAGGTTCTTAAACTTGTCAAGCTGCGTCACACTACCTATACGTTGGATGAATAATAAAATTGCAATTTGTTATTTATATCTTAAGCAGACTGGCTTTCTGGCCATTCTCGGTCAGCTGACCTAATGACACTAATGGCCAATTATTTGAAACTATAATGGATGGATGAGTAAGGCTGAGAAGATAGATAGCTAGATGAAAATTTTATGAAAATGAATAAAATAACTTTCGATTAAATTAAACAGATTCGATTTTTGCTGCAGAATATCACAAATATGGAAATAAATGTTTTCTTCTCTTTCTTTCTAAATATCTAAGAAAAGCTTCCATGCCATGGTAATAAATAAATAAATAAGTAGAGTTCACCCGTTTACACAGGGTCCGCAAACCTAACCTGAAGAGTTGACAGGTCCAGTTTTTTACGGAACTGAATGACTCTCTGACCTTCCAGCCTTCAAAGGGAAATCCAGCTTAATACAGGTCAGGTCACATACCTACCTCCGAAATGCATTTCTTGGAAATGCGGGTCCTCTTTGAATGTGGGACCTTCGGACCGTTCTTCCAACTGGGCTGTTCTGTGCAGTTTTATATAGACACTGCACGCGGTGTACTATCAACCTTACATTACGCTTTACTATAAGGCTTGGCAAGCGTATTGCGTAGTACTACACGATGGTGACTTGTAATCATAGAGTAGAGCGAAAAAAGATAGGTACAATAATACAGGTATTATGCTGCCTACTTTGCAAGTAACGGTGCGTATTTACGCTTATGCCACGCTTCGTTGGGCTAGCGTGTTTATATGGTGCTGAAATGGACTAGGACTGGGGGGTTAAAAAGCCACATTGAAACTATTCATTTAAAAACCAATAAGTAGTGCAATTTGACATTTGCGCATATAAAAGTAAGTGCGCAACGTCAACAAATATCAAATATCAATATTGCTTTCTTAGCTGAATTGCATAGATGTGGCCTTTTTAACCCCCTGATTCTTTGTTTGTTGTAAATGACAATCCAGGTAATTGGCAACATCTCCTGATGCTACAACCGATCATATAGTACTTTCATCTTATGGTCGTAAGGCCCAAAGTCCTTTTAAAATCCAAATCCCATTGTTTAACTATTGTGTCTGGAAATCCGGGCCTTACGAGGATATAAGTACGAGGATATGCACCATAAGTTTTTTTTTGTACGTACAATTTTGAAAAGAGGCTGGTGCCTAAACTAGGTAAAACCTGTCATATAGGACACCAGGTCTCCAAGTTAACAAGAAAAAACTTTATACTCTATACCTAAGTTAAGACGTTGTACTTATATGCGAGTTCATTTAGTCGCTCATATCGTTAAACGTTTTGTGTTCATTGGTCTGGCCAAACTACAACATGATGTGGGCAACGAGTGATATTCTATTTCATGAAATGAACAATTTTAAGATCTAGCAACGACAATAGGTAATTTAATTACCCAGCTACCTAAGTCTTATAGGTTCTATCCTGGACTGGGAGGGAATAAAAACATAAAATACATTTAGCTGTTTATCCTCCTGGGCACATCGTACAAATTGACAGAGGGATTGTTTCTTTTCTAACATGTGGGACCACTATATTGGGTAAGATCATTTCAGCATGACATTAAACCTAGACATTCAGCAAACACGCTGCACCAATCAAATATTATTAAACTGTATTGACCGGTCTTCAAAGATAACATTTGAATAGTTAATTAACTTACTTATCTGTTTTATTATTGATCTATGAGACAGTTGACCTAAGATTTAGGTTACGAAAGAAAGAGATTCGATATTTTTGTTCCGACGTTTTTAATGCTTCCGAATATAATAATAATTTCATTTCTCATAATAGTATAAATAAACGCATATTTCGTAACATCAGAATGTCTTATCTCTTATTTGTACTACGAACAAATTAATATTAACGAAAGAAGGAAAAAGTTTGAACATTATTATAAGTAGATAGGTAAGTACCTAAACACTCTTTTATTATTGTACAACATTTGAAGATATTTATGATGTCACTAATAATGAGGTCACTGGTTTTATAATTAATGTTCAATTGTTACTGTGAAGTAGATGGCTGGATCATCACTTTACGATAGCTAGTTATATGCCTATAGCTATCCTAACATTTACTTAGGTGTTAGTGATAACGTAACGAAAACTTTGAGGGATGATTCTGAGTTAATATCAAGTGGAATTTTCAACACTAAAGACATCTGTTACTCTAATATAACATCAAAATAGTAACGCAGATTACAAGACGAACTTCTTAGTAAGTATACCTACTTAAGTATACTTACGATCACATTGCATAATATTCTACCGTATGTTTGCTTTGTTGATATGCCCAAGACGTCCCATTTACTGAAATTTCCGGCCCGTCAAATGATGCTAGCTATAGGGAAAATCTATAAAAACTTAGCGATAACTTTTCTTCCGTGTATATTATATTATTATATCTACCTAAAGTGCGTGTTAGGGTATCATGGTTCTAATATATGACGTATATTAGTTACTCTATGGTATTATTTTTGTTATTTGTATACAATTCTGTAACCTAACCTGAATTGGGCTGGTTTTCCCTTCGTGGATTGGAAGAGCAGACAGGCAGTCAGTTGCTTCTGTATAAACTGGACCTGTCTAATTTTTTTGGTTAGGTAAGTGGACCTTGTGAGAAACGGGTTACGTTAGGGAGATGATGATTGGTATACAATTATGTGATCCCATTAACAACATCTTACAGAATTAAATCCATCCATCCATCTTGCTAGTATGCAACTTTTTTAATGGGGGACATTTTATCTAGTGACATGTGTCTTCAGAGACATCGAGCGATATCGGGCGACGTCGCACGACGTCCTATCGTGCGACTTTGTTATAGTAAAAATTGTCGTAAGACCGAATGTCCTTTTAAAATTTAAAACCCCATTTTTTAACTATTGCGTCTGGAAATATCGGTCGCAAGAGAAAATAAAGAAATTGAGGAGAAAACTAGGCGAAATATGACGACATCACGTCGTCCGATTTCGGCATATTGTCCAATGTCTCCCGACATATCGCTCGACAAATGTCTCCTAGTAGGGACAGAGCTTCACTTGTCTAGCGATTATTCGTCGTCAGAGATGATAAGAAAAAATTTGGCATAATGAAGTAGCATATTCTACCATTTTTCCCTGTTTAATATAAATAATAATATAATGTGATTTGTTCCCCAAATAATGGGTCATCGCTCGTAGAAATCCCCAATCTATTTCTACTCGCTCAGAATAGACTGTCATTCTCCTCATTCTTGTGTGAACTTCCGACATAATGCAACAATTCGTCGCTCCAATTATATCGAAAATAGCCGAGTAGAAAATAAACAAAACACCTGACTACATAATTCGTTGAATTATTAATGATTTGTCTATTTTTATGACTTGTATTGCTAGCATAGAATTGTTATAACATTGCTCATCGGTATTCTCCTGGGAATTTAAATATTTTACTACATAATCAGGTTGGCTTAACCTTATAGACGACGATACGGCTCACCACCTATCACGTTGGTGTCGCCTCGGTGAGGTCTGGGTAATTAATTTATCATGGGTTGAATGAACTTTTGACTATTAACTAGATTATATTATAACTGTAAAATTTTGTTGCTCTATTAAGTTCTATTACTCCTTCAGACAGATAACTACGATAGCTCTACTGCTTCTCTAATACCATAGCCACTTTACCGGCTATGAAATGTCGTAAGATAATTACTGCATAAAAAAGTATTTTTGGTAATAAATAGCCGGTCGTGATTAGGAGAGATCTCCTTTAATGAGAGTCGATAATTGTTTTTTTTACCCTGCAGAGTGTAATGCACAAGACGACATTTTAATATACTATCGCGGAGCTCCGTGCGTCATAAAGTTTATGGATAAGTGGAGTGCATGTTGAAGTATGAACTATTGGCTCATACTTGTATGGCGCGCGTTTCTTGCTCACTTAGCCCTCCCAACCACTTTCTTTTGTCCCGTGGTTTCAATTCAGGTACAAATTGACCTCTAATTTATATCTGGAATAAAATTAATTAAAATATCGAGGTATTTTTGAAGAAAATCACATCAGAATGTGATCTCAAAAAGGCGCTTGCGTGGTTTTCACTATAAACCAACGATAAGAAACTTCGTCACTTTGTTTATGCTGTGACATCACTCAGGTGCTGAGGTCACATTTTTTTTTAAGTATAGAATTGCTTACACATTTGTTATCCGTAGTCAAAACATCATTTCAATCTAATAGGTATTGGAATGTGGTACATACCGGCTGAACAATAGGAACTATAGGTATTATAATAAATATAATAGGTAAGTAAATAATAAATATTTTACCGAGTCGGGTTGGGTTTAGGAGACAACGCCGTGCAGTGGAGCAACCTGATGTGCCTCCCCATTCCCCGTTGATTGAGGACAGACATGTGCCTAAAACTGGTACGTACTTAATACATTATGTAGGATACATTCTAAGCTTCAAAATCCCAATATATAAATTGTATCCATATCATGTCTTGGCTAGATTAATCTATCCCATAGCTGGTCTGCAATTTCACGTCTTCTTCCATTTCACGACTTTCTTTCCAGTGCTTCGCGTTTTATTCGTCGCGTAATCTCCGTCTAGGTCTGCCAATTCGAAATAAAACTCTAATTCTGGGACCAACTGAGGTTGAGCCCCATTCAGTACCTTAACCTTCGGAGTTGAAGACATGTCTTCTTGTCACCAGACCAAGTCGGTATCTACAGTTGAATACGAACATTTTCAACGAGTTTCTTTAAAGTTCTAATTAACGTTGATTGTAACTGAGTCGTAAAAATATGTGTCATTGTATTTCAACCTGTATGTTAGTAATGTTTGGTTTGCAAGGTTAAAGTATGAGTCAAGACACAAAGTCACAATACCATAGGTAAGTAGGTAAAGTACCCACGCTTGTAGATACTTGCTTCATTGAGTGTGCTTGTCTTCTCTCTACTGCGTAGTCCAGTGATTGAGCGTTGGACTCACGATCTGGAAGACAACTTTGAATACTGGTGGGGATATGTTGCTTCTATGCTGTTCTGGGAGCAAATAAAAAACATAGAAAACGTTCAGCTGCTTGTTTTCCCGGGCATGTCGTAAAAACCGACAGAGGGATTGTGTCCTCTAACATGATAGGCTAATGTTATGGGCGAAAGGCTGATCCCTTATCACCATAAGGTTCATCATATCCAGCTTACGACATCGTATCAACAGTGGCTGCAAGTTGTCTTTGATTACTTGTGGCTCTGCCCACCCCATTAGGGATTACGGGCGTGAGTTTATGTATGTATGTATATGTTACAAAACTCACTTTGTGATCCCTGATTTGGTTACTTTGGTTAATTTGGTTGGTGACATTACAGGCCAGACATTTATCACCTGATTGTCCGAAAGTAAAATGATTCGTTTTTCAGAAGGCACGTTAATCCTCAATTAATTTACTATGTACCTACTACCGCCATCTGTTGACTTAAGTTGCTGATATTTCGAAGCGCTGGCGCTGTCTGTTTGAAACAACTAAGAACTGTTGAAGTACAGCGATATTTAAACAGATGTCGCTACGTACGTAAATAGAAACATTGAAAATCTGCATTTTCTATGCGTTGTGTCAAAGTAGGGAGGTACCTACTTGAAAAAAATTGGATTTTTAAATGATGCTTTAATCTCTAGTATTTACTTGAGGTAAGTAAGTGATGTATATAGTTATATGAGCCAAGTCAGGAGCCTTCAGACCTATAGTAACACTGACACCAGGGTTGATGAGGTCAGTCATTGACCCCACATATCGTCATTGACTATAATTGACCTAATTTCAGTTAGGGCGGTAGTTGGTTGATCAACTATAGATACAGTGCATCAGTTTATCATTAGGTATTTATTTTACGATACAAATGTTAAACACTTTATAATTATTAATTGTGGAGTGGAGGTGTGTTTTTTAGCCTGACCCAGTCTTTGTTTCCAAAACATTACATTAATCATCGAGTTTTCAAAATTGCAATAGCAATTTTCGGTGTAATAGCTCTCCATTTGTGAACGCAAAGAATAAAGCTTTTTACGGAAAGTTACGTATACGCAACTCGCCGCTCCCCACCAGCGGCTGAGCTAGGTTTACCTCAGCCCCCTCGGTCTTACTTTAGTCTTCAATCGTGTGAGTGACAGATGCGCGTGTACGATAACATCATTGTGTAGTGTCTGTGTAAAACGAAGTATTTTACATGAAGTGTCCGGGGTGCGCGTAAAAATAAAATAAAAAGACTATAATTTATTTAAAAAGAAATAGACTTAATGTAGGTGCTAATAGTGCCATTGTAAGTTTAACAGCAGTTCCGTGGTTGCAACCATCATGGTCGCAAGTTTCGCAGAATATTATCTCCCCGCCAACAGTCCCTGGGACTTTAGGTCCTATAGGACACAGCGACGAGTTGTCATCCTTTCGTTTCCACGTACACTGACGTAGAACTTGCATCTGGCCATTAGCTGTAAAAAAGAAACAATAAATTGCATTTATGATTTTTTTAAATATTTATTTTTTGCAGTTCTGTTGTTTTTCACCTATCTTTTGGACTGGGAGCGACTTTAACCAAACGGTTATAAATGTTTAAAATTAAGTTAATAAGTACTATATATTTTATATTTTAAAATACATATTTAAGTATATTAGTGACATCGTAATGAATACTAAGGGGATGATTCAGAACATTATTCTGAGTTAGTATTTTGTGGAATTTTTCATCGTCAAAGTATAGAACTGAAAAAAAAAACATGAATTTTGGCGCCAGCTGAATCATCACCCTCAGTATTAGTTACGATGTCACTAACACCCTGTATGACGATGAACCCGAGACGATAAGTAGTACGATATGTTCTAATTTCTTTAGTACTAGAGTCGCTTTCACCAATTCTTATTTACTTAAAATTAAATTAATTTTTCTACTCCTCTACTTTAATCTGGCATTTAAATAACCAAAAAGTCTAATATAAGTACATACATAATTAAACTCTTTGAAAAAGTGTACGCTCTATGGCCTATAAAAGCATTGTTTACAAAGTGTAACTGTTCTATAATGTCGCCAAAAAAGCATTGTTGTTGTTTTTTTTTGACCTGGAAACTGGCACCTTTACTTTGTTTGGTGCCATAGATATACTATAAAAAAAAGTATACATTTGCCGCCATTTTCCCGCGCGTTGGAAAATAAATTGGAAAATTTTTGTGTTTCGTTTAAAATTACGTCGTCGTAGAAAAAGTACTGTATGCAACGTTGTATAACTAGGTCAAAAAATGCTCGTGGCGTCTCTTATTGCGATGTTCGCCAAGGCTCACATCGCAACTCACGCCACTCGCATTTTTTGACCCTTCTTATACAACTGTTGCATAAAATACTATTAATTGATTTTTCTTCTTGATGTGGCTACAAGTTGTCTTTAGCGGTTTTTATAAGAAATTAAGGTTTTATTAGATACGATCATGATAGTATAATCGGAAAATTATATAAAATTCAAAATACATGCATAACTAACTACAGTAAAAGTTTTTTTTTATAACAAGGGCTGCGTCACATGAGGAAAATATGCACTTCGTATACGTTATGTAATCTGTACACGTAATGTTATAAAAACAGTGGGTCAAGTTCATTATAAGTATACAGGGTGATTGTGACATTGTAACGAAAATTCTGAGTTGATATCAAGTGGAATTTTCCGTTGCAAAAGTATGGAACGGAAAATAATTCAAAAAACTTGTATGGCTACCGTATGTACTTGTACGTAACGTGACATCGTAAAGAATACTGAGACGGATGATTCAGCTGATTATTCAGAGTTTATATCACGTGGAATTTTCCATCGCAAAAGTATAGAATTGAAAATAATTATAAAAACTAAAAAAAACGTGAATTCCGCGACGGAAAATTCCACTTGATATTAACCCGGAATCATGGTCCGAATCATCCCCCTTAGTTTTAGTTATGATATCACTTGTACCCTGTATGCTTGTATTGTAAGTTATTGCTAGATTTCCTTCTTTTACGAGCCCCAGTTAGGTTGAAATAAACATAATATAGTTACCAGTATAATATGTAGCTATATATACACGCCGATTGTGGGCACAACTACAATATAATATAAACTAGCGTGTCTATGGCGAGATATTTTTAATCTCATCAGAATGTGATTTTTCAAAAAAGCGGTTATTATAAGTAAGAATAAAAAAACCAATCAAACCTCTAGTCTAATCAATCTCAGGTAATCTTCAGGTTAGGTAAGCGGACCCTGTGAAAACGGGATAATGCTAGGGGGCTGGTTCCTATAAGTAAGATGATCCGTGCTTATCCAGTTGACCCCGGTTACTATGGCCCCTGACATGGCTCATTTAACGACTAAGTACTTATTTAAGTGAATAGCCCGAACCTACTGCTTATCATGCGCTCCCATAAAGATATAATAAAATAACTAGTAGTAGTAATCACTTTGTGAGACTGTCCTTTGTTTGGTAAGGAATTTTCAGGCTTGAATCACCTGATTGTCCGAAAAAGTAAGATGATTCCGTGCTTCGGAGGGCACGTTAAGCCGTTGGTCCCGGCTATTAGCCGTAAAAACACCTCCACCAACCCGCAGTGGAGCAGCGTGGTGGAGTATGCTCCATACACCCTCCGGTTGATTGAGGGGAGGCCTGTGCCCACGTGGGACGTATATAGGCAGTTTATGTTTATGTTATAAGTAGCTGTTTTTATTACGTGTTTTGATTGTAAGTTATATATTATTACGTGTTTCGTTTTTATATGTTCCCTTTATAATAAACATTTATTTCTTTCTTTCTTTCTTTCTATAAAGGACTGAGAGATGTAATGATGCCAATTCGGGCGGACACAAAATGAACTCAATGAGGGACTTTCCAAGCTATGTTCCTCAATAGCAATATAGATGGCGTTGTAAGATTTTTCTTCGTTTAACCTTCTAATTTCATGGATAGCAGACATAATTATTAAGCATCTTTTATCTTTGTTTTTGGGTATAACCATAAATGACTCTTTTTATTACACCTATTATATTTTCCACTCATTATTCTGATCAAAATAAAAAGAAGCAAAAAAAAAATCAAAAATAAAAAAAAAGAAAAAAAAGAAAAAAAAGTAAAATAATTCTATACATAATGTGATCCAAATATCGAGCAACAATTATTTTTATATACCTTTGCTTCTGCCATTAAATTGTATTTTGGAATAATGATGTACCCGAGTTAATGAGAAAATAAGGTAATTATCACGGAAAAGCTGTACAACGACATCTATATTGTTTTTGGTGAACGAAGCCTGGAAAGTCCCTCATTTTAGTTTGACATATATCTTAAACTAGTGGCCCCGATTCCTGCAGACACCTCCTAATTTTACTTTAAGTTATACCTGTCATTTTCTTATCCGCCGAAAAGGAAAGGGACGGATAATTGTCAGCTCTTAATTTTAGGAAAAATGAGTAAATTAATGAATAACCCGGGCGAATTAAAAAGGTATCTCGCTGGTATGCAAACCGTTTGACGTGTGTCGTCAACATAATTCTGTCGGGTAAAATTTTTAGACGTTTGTTTTAGATTTGTGCTTAAAATTGACGTGTGTTCCATAAATTTTATGCTTGTCGATAACCCGTCTCTTTCCTTTTCGCGGATGAGAAAATGACAGATATAACTTAAAATAAAATTAGATGGTGTTTACAGGAATTAGCACCAGTGTTGTCCTTCATTTACAATAGGAGCAAGAAAGAGATAGGGCTAGCTTTAGTCCTGTCAAGTTATGTTGGAAGTTACAGAGTAATCATAACTAGAGTAGGTACCGGCATGACGTTAGCTCAAGCAGCTCTTTTAAGGAAAACCTATGATAAATAATAATAGGCACGTACATGATGTTTCATACAGGTTTTATCTTCCTGGTTATGTCGTCCTTAGTCGGCGCCTTAAGTAGATATTGCATAACAATGTTATTGAGTTATTGCGAACGATGAACGGATAACCTGTCGCGGCACAATTCATCGTCTTCACTAATATCAAAAGTAACAGAAAGATATCTTCAGAGATAATGGTGTGACTATATTAGGTGCACGTTTATCGAAGCTATGCATAGCTTATAGGATAACCTTACTTATAGCTAACTAATATTTATCTGTGCTTCACATCGTGTATATAAGATGATCCGTGCTTCGGTTACTACTTACTGATGTAAGTAAGTAGTCGTTACATGGGCCACGTCAGGGGCCTTTGGCGGCTCAATAGTAACCCTGACGCCAGGGTTGATGAGGTTGGTACTCCACCTCACAACCTACGCGATAGAAGATAAGTGTTTTACACATTTTACACATTGATAGGACAACTTTATATATTGAATATTGCGATATAACACTAACGCGAATGTGTTCTGACTAACTATGCGATCTTTAACCATAAAACACTACTTCGTATTAATTATTTAGATTATTCAATGAAGAAGCCATGTCGTTCACGTTCCCGCCAAAAAGCCTCATAACTTTTTATATTTTGTCTTTTTCTTATGTTACCACAGTTGTTAAGGTTGATCATGCTGTACGACACTTTATTAGATTATCAATTTGGTATAATACCTAAATACCTATTAAACGTTATCCCTCTAATTTTTAATTAAATAAATAGTTTAGTTGTAAGATAACTAAGCCTTTGGAGAATAGAGTACAGTCATGAGCAATATAATGTACCCACTTTAGGCCTCTGTCGCACTAACATATTTGACATTTAGTGAGACTTACAGTTCAATTTGTCAAAAAAGTTAATGTGACATGGTACCAAAGTGTATACATATTAATGCTCGTGACCGTACAGTCAAGTTATCAAAAGATAACATGCAGCCACTATGTATTGAAGATAGCACAAGTTTTTAGTTTTTTTGACGTGTCTTATAAGCGGCAAATGACATTAATTAGTTGGCCGGACAAATGGGGAGCGCTGAGGGCTGTCACTTGGTGCAAAATTTAAAAATTGTGCAACAGACACTATGCAAATAAATAAATTCCAGGAACGCACGACTAAGCCTTTTCAATGGACAGAACCTTTGTGGTTATATTCATATCTACTAACGATAATGATGTTATGCATACGTTTATAACTATATTATGAAGTATACAAGACACCTGTTACACTGTAGTCACGCTAACTATTGTTTGCTACAATAATTTATTATTTTTTTACGCAGATGCATTTTACATCAGCACAAATCGTCAAATGAAATTAGTTTATTCAAGAGAAATACTTGTACATATACATACGACTGTATTCTCAATTGAAGTACTCAAGGGTACTTACATTAATCGTAAGATGAACTAAGTACCCACACCCTACCAAGCTTACTGTTAGAGCAATACAAAAAAGAAACACCACAAAAATCTTTACTTACTCTATCGCTTCTGAAAGATTTTCTCTATTCAGCCGTAGTTTGAGGACCCTAATAAAATAATCTACCATATAAAAAAAACAGAATAATAAAAAATTCTTACCATATTTCTTTTCCTTCATACAAAACGATTTATAAGAGTCGTGTTGTGATTTGTGGTCATCGCAATTTTCTAAGGCATATGCTTGAGGCGCGGAGTATTTCGTTTGGAACGGATCATGGCATGCTTTTTCAAAACCATCTGTCGGTGAACATTTCCAGCAGAAAAGCGCTTCACCTGCAAAATAAAAGCAGAATAATTAAAGGAATACCTAAATAAGTAAAGGAGATCCACCAACCCGCATTGGGTCAGCGTGGTGGAGTATGCTCGATACCCCCTCCGGTTGATTGAGGGGAGGCCTGTGCCCAGCAGTGGGACGTATATAGGCCGTTTATGTATGTATGATATTTGGATCATATTATGTATAGAATTATGTTGCAACCTATATTGCTTCTCTTTATTTTGATCTGAATAATAAAGGGTGGAAGATGTAATTATGCCTTTAAAGATATAAGATGCATATGTCTGTTAAGAAATTGTCAAGAAATTAGAAGGTTAAACGAAGGAAAATCTGTACAGCGATATCTATATTGTTTTTGAGGAACATAGTCTGGAAAGTCCCTCATTGGTGCGGGGCGGAGAATTACCGTTCCATACGTAGTATTATTCTTTATTTTTTCTACTCCTCTACTTTAATCTGGCATTTAAATAACCAAAAAGTCTAATATAAGTACATACATAATTAAACTCTTTGAAAAAGTGTACGCTCTATGGCCTATAAAAGCATTGTTTACAAAGTGTAACTGTACTATAATGTCGCCAAAAAAGCATTGTTGTTGTTTTTTTTTTTTTGACCTGGAAACTGGCACCTTTACTTTGTTTGGTGCCATAGATATACTATAAAAAAAAAGTATACATTTGCCGCCATTTTCCCGCGCGTTGGAAAATAAATTGGATATCAACACTGCAGTAAAACCTACCAATGTACCCAATATTACCATATCACACAATACCATTCAAAATTTACATCTTCATTTTTATAAATAAAATTTTTCTTTGTATAATTTTTGTTTCATTTAAAATTACATCGTCGTAGAAAAAGTATTGTATGCAACGTTGTATAACTAGGTCAAAAAATGCTCGTGGCGTCTCTTATTGCGATGTTCGCCAAGGCTCACATCGCAACTCACGCCACTCGCATTTTTTGACCCTTCTTATACAACTGTTGCATAAAATACTATTATGATGGGGTAGAGTATGCGTTTTTAATAAAACACTATTGTTTAAATTAGCTATGCACACATATGCAAAACATTTCTTGTTGAGGATTTTTTTCAGTCATAACACGTTTCTGAGTGATAACAGAATATTGATATTCAATAATATTATTGAGTACCTAAGTACATGGAAAATTCATAGATTAAAGTTTGAAATATTGCAAAAGACGGTAGCGATGCGTCACACTGGATACGGCTTAAACATTGCTGGCGAGGAGTGGATGTATATACTATACAACTCTGCCTACCCCATTTGGGTTACGGGCATGATATTATGTTATATGGATACGGATGTGTAGACTCCTAGTACTTAACAAAAGTCTTCAAGTCAAACTCAAAAATATCTTTATTCATCATGTAACACAAGTTAGTGGTTAAATTTCGAACGTCAATTTTAACATACCTAAAATAGATTTTCTTGAACGTCTCATCCACGTAAAAAAGTCTTTAACTCAAAGTCAAAAACTCAAGCTCAAAAATATCTTTATTCATTAAGTAACACAAGTGGTTACACTTTCAAACGTTAATTTTGACGTCAAATTTTTTTTTCTTACTGCGTCTTCTCACAACCTGTTTAGCCGAAGAAATATAGCCGCGAGAAAACCACGGAAAAGGGCCCTAGACAATCTTAAAAAAAAAAAATAAGAAATGTTGAATACAGTTTCCGAAATCCCTTGTCTACATACACAGCCACAATTCTCTAAACTTGATTGCAAGCAAGCACTTTCTATTAAGGGGCCGTTAGCACGTTTCAATCAAAAAATCGAACGAAGTTGACGTTATAGACCGTATTTACTCCACTACATCATCATGCTCCTGCCCTTATCCCACTCTAGGTGTGGTCGGCATAACATGTATTCCTCTTCCATTCATTTCTGTCAGACGTTATCTCGGTAGTCACACCTTTCACACATATCCTTTTTTACACAATCCATCCACACTTTCTTTGGTCGCTCCTACCCCTATATCCATCCACATTCATTCTCATACAACTTACTCCACTAAAATGCTTTTATAAATAGGTACCTACCTAGTATCGTAAACCTGTTACTTTACCAAATACATAGCCGAATATTGTTTTCACGTTTTGTTTAATTTTCATTTCATTGTGTGTGCCCTACACGCGCGATGCTGTGTCATGTTAATAACAACAAATTTTAAATTTGGAATTATCATTGCATTTCTATATCACTCTTCTTCTATCGTGTGGGTCGTGAGGTGGATTACCAACCCCATCAACCCTGGTGTCAGGGTCCACTTACTTACATCAGTAAGTAGTAACCGGGACCAACGTGCCTTCCGAAGCACGGATCTTCTTACATTCGGACAATCAGATGAACCTGTAATGTCCTAACCAAACTGGGGATCACAAAGTGATTTTTGTGATATGTCCCCACCGGGATTCGAACCTGGGATCTCCGGGTCGTGAACCTAACGCTCAACCACTGGACCACGGAGGCCGTTCTCTACCAATTAGATCACTTACTTTATATTATTTTTAATTTTGTTTTAATAACCGCTCTTACTAGTTTATATTAGGAATTTAATTGAAAATTGTTATAGTAGTTTGAACCCACAGATGATAAAACGGGACGTTATCGCATCTTATAATTTTATGCATTGTATTGTTTGAAATTGCATGTGTATTTTCTCTATTGTTTTTATCGCGATGGTATGATTAAAAAATGTGTTTTACTACAACTGTGTGAATTGCAATTCTTTTATGGCCGTCGATACGGTTATTTATAAATGTCGACATTATTCGAAACTCAATGCATTTATATTTACATTTACATGACACTAGACATTTACAAGACCATTTACGTATATTTACTTTAAATATTTAGCATTATTATTGTAACGGCTTATTCTCAAGATATCGATGAACTTATAGAAGGCGAGGCGACTTTACGCCAAAACCAAAAGTATCTACAAGTTCTCTAATGACTACTTTTAGCTCTGTCTACCCTTATGGGGATCACACATTTGTGTTCATGTAAGTATTATCATAAAACACATATCAATATTATAATATATGTTTAAAGATAGCACATCAGCTTCACTTTTTAACTCGAAATAGTTTAGTGCATACTCCAACACCCTGCTCTAGTAATAACAAAAAAAAAACTCCATGGAAAATATTGCTTATTTTTGTAAAAAAATAAAATAATAAAAATCACTTACCAGAGCTAAAGAGAAACACTGTCACTAGAGAAAATGTGATTACCATTGTGAATACGCACTTCGAGTAATATCCAATCGCAGTGTTAAACACTTGTATTAGATTTTTTTATGACAACGAGCACCTCAGATGATAATCAGATTGCAAATAATGGTCGTGACACACAACGCGAAGGTAATACCTATATATAAAATAACATCATCCCACCAAGGTATGACTCAACTATTATTTACTATTCTACTTGGTAGCACATACTTTGACTTAACTTATCACTTTAAGCTGACCTTAGACACTTTATTAGTTAATAAGAAAAATGATTAGAAATAAAACAACTTGTGTAGAAAACCGCTTTATTCTATTAATTTAAGGAGTATACTTGACAATGAGACTTGCTTTGTATAGGTTTATAAGTACCTATACCATCGATATTTACATACGCGTTTGTCATTCAAACTAGATAGTATGTATACTGTCCCGGAATTTGTTCGTTAGTTTAAAGTATTGTTTTTCTAAGACATTGTCCACTTCGCAACTAGTGGGGTTATTAGTAAGGTGATGATCGCCATCGACAAATCCACGAATGACCGGTCCGCTCCGTTGCATCTGTTTCCTTCGCACTCATTACAGTACAACAACTTTACGATTTCTTGGTGCTTGTTATGGTTCTCCCGAATGTCGGCACAAGCTCCTCGTTCCGACGCACATCCGCGAATGTGAAATGTGTTCTTCATGTCTGAAAATAAAACTAGTTTTAGCTTGAAGTTTTTAAATCTGGTGTCGCCCACTGGTATTGCACATAGGCCGTTATCAAGGCGCACCTTTGACCTTAATACTTGGCTCTTTGAGCCGTCGAGGAAACAATATTACTCATACGCTAGAGTTGTGAAAATGTTTTACTGAGAAAATCTCAAATGAAATGGTCGACAGAAGTAAAACTATCATAAGTAGTAAGTATAAATGGAAGTCTATGTATATTTCGGATAACCTCGAGAAGTACTGAGTGGAATTGAATTGCATGTGGTTTTTACTTTTTTTGATTCATAAGACGGTTGAGGTGTTTTGTTATAAATGAAATAACTTACATCGAAATTGTTCAGCGTAAGATACACAGGCCGTTCGGATGCCCCTGTCAAACGTTTTGGGGCACCATTTGGTCGTTGTATTTGGCAGGACTGTTTCACAATTCGTGCAGGTGTAGCATTCAACGAAACCGTACTCATTTGGGAGTGATCTGCCGACGTTTGGAGGGCTTACTAGCATAGGCGTTGGTCCGTAGTGTTGTTGTTTACTGACTGACATTTTAGCATAAGCGTACGCTCCGGATCTCCGTGGGTCGTTTGGGTCTGATGATGAATCATCCTCAGTTTTGTCGTCGACTTTGTCGTCAGAATGGGCGATATCTTAAAAAAAAAATAGCATATTATAACGTGTCATTGACTAGGAGATATGTGACCTAACCTGTATTGGGCTGGTTTTCCCTTCACGGGTTGGAAGGTCAGACAGGCAGTCGCTTCTGTAAAAAACTGGACCTGTCAAATCTTCAGGTTAGGTAAGCGGACCCTGTGAAAAACGAGATAATGCTAGGGAGATGATGAACGTGTCATCGATTTCTGAATTTATGCTTGTGCTGGAATCGTCGGGTTGAGTTAAAGTAGATAAAAACTCCTTTTAAAATACATTCAAGAAGCATAACATTTTCTGTAAAAATACAGAGTAAGGAAATGGACTATTGTACAAACATTAAACGCATAAGGTTTCGTAAAGGCAAAGCAGTAGAGCAATATAGTACTTTTTCGTACTATGTTATAATATAGTACAATGTTAGGTATATGAGCTTATTATGAAAAAAAAATAGGTGCATGATAAAAACAATACCTACCAATAGATTCGGCAACGTTGTAATATCCGATTGCGATCGTAACTATGACGACCAGCAGGGAAAATTTTGTCATTTTGCTGATTACGAACAGCAAATGGTGACTTCCTAACGGCTTTATATGGACAGGTTATCAGACATTCAATAGATTCACGCTCCGTGGGGCTTGAAGATATGCATTCGACCAAACAAAGAACGCAGCGTGTATTACGTAGTTTAAAGAACAATTAAAAAAGCAACCAGTGACCTTACTATTAAAGATATTTTTCAAGAGGAGTATTATTAATCTCTTTATTGTACGGTCACGAGCATTAATATGATACACTTTGGTACAATGTCACATTAACTTTTTTGACAAATTATACTGTAAGTCTCACTAAATGTCAAATATGTGAGTGCGACAGAGTCCTAAAGTGGGTACATTATATTGCTCATGACTGTACACATTAATACAAACAAAATAGGTACAAATAATAATATACATAATATTAGATATGGTGTGATAGAAAAAGCTCTTTTAATTTAGCTTTGAAAGAAGCAACTGATAGACGTTCTCTAATATCTGCTGGAAGTTTATTCCACAACTGAACAGCGTGAACAGAAAACGAGTTAAGAAGGCAACGGGTATTGGCCACTTTGGAAATATTAAACACCTCACTGGCATAGAATAAGGAATAATACTGCTCTGCTCCCCACCAGCGTCTGAGCTAAGTTTACCTTGAACACCCCCCCCCCCCTCCCAAATAGGCATTAACTACTTGGCCGGACAAATGGGGAGCGCTGAAGGCTCTCACCCGGTCCGGTGCCCAGTTGGGCGCGAACCTTGGCTTAGGGCGTCGTCTGAGAGGAAAAATATTTGAAAGAATTAATTGACCCTAGTGGGTCGATAGAGCGCTGATTGAGGGAAATCGTCGACCACTCCGGCGGGGTCGGTATCGGGGTCCTGAAGTGTTTGGTGTCACGAGCTGATTGGCTGCCTCTATGGCTAGAGTAATCGGGTCGTCGGCATCGTATATTACGTGGTGTCTGTGTGAAACGAGGTTGTTTGAAGTGTCCGGGATGTGCCACTGGATAGCACGCGACAGCCACCGGTGGTCTATGGTAACATAATTATTATACTATAAATCAATACCGGTGTCTGAGGTCGAGGGCGCGTTTGCTCCAAGCCTCATAGTTCCGTGGTCGACGCTTTCCCTCATTGAGCGCTTATCGCTTTCGACCCACTGGGTTAGATTAACTCTTTTAAATATTCGTCCTCTCAGACGACGCCCTGAGCCAAGGTTCGCGCCCAACTGGGCACCCTTAGGCCTTTTGTCTTAAATTTTGTACCGGGTGAGAGCCCTCAGCGCTCCCCATTTGTCCGGCAAAGTAGTTAACGCCATCTGTGGCAAATCTACAATAAGTCACGTCAAAAGAAAACAGACAGCTGTATTTATGTTTTACCTTCATTTTCTTTAATCCAGCTGACGTAAGCATGATGTGACACACTAGGTACTTACCTACAATAAGCTTATAATATAAAATAAAGCTAATCCACCCGTTACGGGGGAATCACCGAAAGATAAAAATAATTAGGTCGATACGTACAGTTATTGTTTTTTTAGCATGTTTCATAAATTTTGTGTGCGAAGTTTATTAAATTCTGAAAGATTGCAAGTAACGTACGCCAGAACAAATTACATTTGATCAATGATTTCATACACGCAGGCTGGTTCAGAGTAGATCATACGTCTTTTTAGGTCGTCCTCTGGCAGCCCTACCAACTACCACCACGATTAAAGACAACGGCTGAAAAAAGTAAACTTCTGGGGGTTAAAAAGAACACATCAAATCAATTCATTTAAAAAAGCAATATTGTTATTTCATATGTGTTTGCATCGCGCATATGTGCAAGTGTCAAATAGCAATATTGCTTTTTTAGATGAATTGCTTCGATGTGGCCTTTTTAACCCCCCTGTTCTGTGTCTATAAATGTACTACATTCAATTGTTTGACGCTGTTGCTTGGCATCGAAGTATTTATCGATCTTCAAATGGGTTGATTACAGCGATCTTGTTAATTCACACATATTAATCATGTTCAGTAGATATAATGTTCTACCACGGGATTTTTGAATTATTGACAATAATGCTTCCTATGTCTATAATCCTTCAAAAAGTACCTGCTGTGTCGTCAAATGGAATTTATTATCTTGTTTTATGAGCATCGATAACAATGCGATAATGCTGAATTCAATAGTCGTGTACTAATCCCGTTAGCAATAATTGTTACCGGTTTGAATATTACATCCGTAAATCCGTATGTACGATTTATTCGTTATGTCCCAAAAAAAATGCTTGAAATTCGATCTAGAAATAATGCTGCTTTGGCATTAGGAACTCCAAGGCCTCCGTGGTCCAGTGGTTGAGCGTTGTGCTCATCCAGAGGACCCGGTCCCTAGTTTGGTTAGGACATTACAGGCTGATCGTCTGATTGTCAAGGCACGTTAAGCCATTGGTCCTGGTTACTACTTACTGATGTAAGTACGTAGTTACATGAGTCATGTCAAGGGCGTATGGTGGCTCAATAATAATTTACCGGGTGAGAGCCTTCAGCGCTCCCCATTTGTCCGGCCAAGTAGTTAATGCCATCTGCGGCAAATCTACAATAAGTCACGTCAAAAAAAAAAAAAGCTCAATAATAACCCTGATACCACTTAGAAGGGCTATCTACTCTGGTGTTATAATAAAACGATCAGCGGACTGTAAAAACTGATAATTATTGGTTCTAAGAGAATAATAGAAAAAAGGGCGTTGTCAGCTTTCCGCCGAGATCGTCGCAGTGTTCTCCTAGCGGCGCGCAGACTCGTTACTGTAACCTTGTAAAGGCGCGCACGCGCGTTGCGCCTCTTATGCCGCTCATAAGTTCGGGTGGGTTTAAATGGCACAACCAATGGGGTTGGTAATCTACCTCACAACCCACACGATAGAAGAATAGGAACTTGTTGTGCCTTTTTGTTCTATTTATGTATTTCAGTATTACGTGTCAGAGCATAGAAACAAAAGAGATATGCCCTCAGCACTAGATTACCCGCAAGTCGCCTGTTAGCGGCGTGTGAAGCGGCCGCACCAGGGTATTTCTGGCTGGACCGCGACATCGATTTACATGAAACAAAAAAATAGGTATATTTGTCTGACATTCTTCCGTGTCTGTGTGATGTTTAACAGATACCCGTGGTCGTATGCCGTGATAAGACAACTTTTAGGACAGATTGGCATATGACCACGGCTTCTAAACATCACTAA
Source organism: Pectinophora gossypiella (assembly GCF_024362695.1). Taxonomy (NCBI): domain Eukaryota; kingdom Metazoa; phylum Arthropoda; class Insecta; order Lepidoptera; family Gelechiidae; genus Pectinophora; species Pectinophora gossypiella. Next base: position 9,824,815 of record NC_065419.1, read on the forward strand.
TCGGAAGAATTTCAGTGAAATATACCTATTTACTTGCTTTATACTTATTAGAGCCTGATTTTTCGGAGTCGGGTTTTATTTAAACTTATATTTTTATTTATATTGTTTTGGGTTCTTATTTATAACGATAACTTGCCACCGATACATGTTTTATGCGAAATTTGGAGATAAAACATGTCTCGAACAAGTCTGAACAGTCATGTTAACAATTCATTGTAATTATCGAGTAAATGCAAGGAAACCCGCAGGCAAAAGCTAGTAATAGGTACATATTTGAAATGTGTAAATTAAGTCCTTTCATTTGATACCCAATACCACAAAATTTATTAGGCCATATTGAATTTAGTGTGACGTCACTTTTTTTTTTGTTTTGGTTTTCCCCGAAGGGTAAGGCAAAAGGAACTATTATGCCCATACAGCCATGTCTGACGTATTTTTTTTCTTGATGATTAATGAAATGATGAAAGGTGATGATGATGAAACCTAAGCCCCCACCCTCGGAGTAGACTCCTACTCCGAACCCCAAACGAATTAACTCAAAAGTCCGCATAAACTTTTGAGTTATGAAGCGGCTTCCCGGCACGAAGCGAAAATAGGCACATACACTTTGTTTATTGAATACTCCAATATAATAACACTCGCGAATGTCTTCCAACTAACTTAATGCGATCATTAATCACAAAACACCACTTCGTATTAATTATTTAGATTACTCAATGAAGAAAGCAACTGTCCCGTTCCCGTTTCCCGCCGAAAAGCCGTGTGACGTCACATAGCTTATAAGCACCGACCAATCCAGACGCTTCTAGTGACACCTCACTTGTTAAATTCTGACAGGTGGTTTAGAAGTTAGGTTGGAATAGACGTGCATACACATATACATACATATGTATTATACACATAAATAGCGGTCAAACACATAACTCTCCTTTTGCTTCGCCGAAATCGGGTATCAAGAGACAATGGGCCGTGAGCCTATTAAATGATTCACATGTATTATTGATTAAAAGTGTAAAGATAAGTATCTACTTACATAATAGTATAGTTAAACTCTTGTAAATGTTTATCTACTATCTTATCGATAGCACTGTAAATAGTATGTAGTAGCTATATCTATAGTGGTGACTGGTGACGTCACATAGAGTATGCTAACTCTTGACAATAAAGAAACTTTATTTAATCCAATCTATAAATTGCTGGTATTCAATCTTTATTTCATTTTAAACTTTCGATTTTATTACTTTATTTCATTATTTCACAGGTAAGTTTTAACAATAGGTAATAGTAACTTCTTAGGTCATTGAAAACATGTAGGTACATTAATATGAATTTAGAATAAAAAATTGAATCTAAAGAAAGGAACATTCCACGCCATGCATCTATCAATGACATTATCCGTCTTGGCCATGGGCTTAGCTTCAGCGAATGTTCCAGCCATTCGAGAGTCCAATGGAATTTTCCGGTCAGATGGGAAAATGCCCGATGGTTTGTCTTTGATTCCTTGGAAGTTTGGTAGGTGTTTGGTGTGGGATGCGACTTCTGTGGACACATTGGCACCATCACATGACGATGGAACCTCTTCACGTCCGGGAGCTGCAGCTTTGATGGCAAAAAGCCTTAAAAAAGGAAGTATCTGGGTCTGGGTCAGTCCTATTTATTTGTACCTTTTGCTATAGAGACGATGGGGCCGTTTGGCCCGGAGACAAAAAGTTTCATTAAGGACCTTGCGAAGCGTCTTGTCGAGGCAACCCGAGGGCTAGCAGCTACTTTTGTCAAAGGGATGGTTTAGCTGTTCAGTCATGAGCAATATAATGTACCCACTTTAGGACTCTGTCGCACTATCATGTTTGACATTTAGTGAGACGTACAGTTCAATTTGTCAAAAAAGTTAATGTGACATGGTACCAAAGTGTATACATATTAATGCTCCTGACCGTTCAAAGGGGAAATGCTGTCAATCTTTTGGGCAGTTTGCCTCGGTGTGATGCTTTGGAGGAGTTTCTCTATTTGTAGATAACTGTATGTTGTTTTGTGTTTAATAAATAATTTATAAGGTAAGACAGGAACAAAAAAAGTCCGTTTTAAGTTAAGCAAATCTACTTGAATTGACTACGTTGTAGTGCCCCTACAAGGTTTCTGTTTATACTTACCTCTACTTTTAAGAACTCTGTAATGACACCAGGAATGCAATAAATATCTTATATAACAAAAATAACTTCAATATTTATGCGTGGAATTTACAAACGTCATCAGGGTAACAAATGCCTATTCGGTACCTAGTTACTTATTAACATAAAAATAATTTATAAAAAAAATGCTATGTAAGTATGAAAACAATTTCTTCTTATTCCTAATAAATACGCTTACACTTAATTGCTAAGACAACTGTAGTTGGAGTCTTCAATGCTAGAGCGAATAGGCATTTACTAGGTAAGCGTGATCCACCATAGACCTTTTTATTTTTTTGTTAAATTTGCCCCGAGAAGGAGCAGGCAAAGGGACATAACCATACAGCCTGGTCAGATAAAGTTGCCACCATAGACCACATAGTCACTTACCATCAGGTAAGATTGTGGTCAAACGCGAGCCTCTATTATTAAAAAAAAAAAAACTTAGAACTCAAAAATTAAGGACCTATTTATATTCAGTGTAGCTGAGTTGAACATAGGTTTTTTATTTTCTTTTGGCCTGGCTTATTGTAAGCATGAATATATAGATATAATTACGATTGACATAGGTAACAAAAAAGTATTCTCTCTCTTACTTTTCAGCTGCTTACGGTCATACTCTCTACTTGGTCTGTGGGTCATACCTAGAAAGGCGGCGCGGAGCGTAACCGTTTTCATTCTTTATTTTATGGTGTTTCATAGTACACAAACTTTACAAAAATATCCCAACGAAATATACCCAATATTAACTATGTGCATTTTTGCGTTAGGTACCTATTGTAACCTACAACTATTATAAGAAAAACACATAGAAATAATTTCTTAAAAATAAACATAAATCTTACCTCTTTACAATGTTATCCCTATAACACGTTAATTTGCACAAAGACTTATGGAAAATTAGGCGGCTGTATAAATAATTATAATTATTAATAAATATGTACTGCTTTATTTAGGATAACTTTATTTGAACTATAGATACCTAAGTATGTCTATTCTAGAAACACGATGACAAAGTACGCAGTAGATTGACATTAATTATTAATAAATAGATATAATTATTAGTTTAATTCTATGTTACTTTGTAAATACAAATCCATGATTAGGCATTCACGCTAACCCGTTATGGGATCCACGGAAAATACACATTTTAAAATACAAATAGCAGTTAGTGTTGCCAAATAATCGACTATTTACCCCTAAATAAATTAAATATCGATATGCCTATCGATATTGGAAATTCTACAATCATAGGTATCGATTATAAATCGAAATCCAATATCGATATTATCGATACTATCGATAGGCATATCGATATTTAGATTATAATAATAATAATAATATAATTTTTATTTTTCTCCAGTATTTTACAATATCGAAATTGTGGACCTCCCAGTAAGCAATTTGATATATTATGCTTGTGTTGGGAGTAAATTATTAGGGAGGAGATTATTTTGGGGCTTATAAATATTCGATTATTAACATTCAGTACAGTCGATTATCGAGCAACACTAATGACAGTAGCCTAAAACCAATATAGGCATTATACATACAAGACAAAACATGCAATAAACATAATTATTTGAAAACATTCATCATCATCATCACCAGCCCATTAACGTCCCCACTGCTGGGGCACGGGCCTTCCCTATGGATGGATAGGGAGATCGGGCCTTAAACCATCACGCGAGCCCAGTGCGGATTGATGGTTATTAACGACTACTAATGCAGCCGGGACCAACGGCTTAACGTGCCTTCCGAAGCACGGAGGAGCTCGCGATGAAAACTTTTTTTTTATTTTGTGGTCACCCATCCTATGACCGGCCTTTGCGAAAGTTGCTTAACTCCAACAATCGCAGACCGAGCGCGTTAACCGCTGCGCCACCGAGCTCCTCAAACAACAACAACAAACAAAAAAACACAAACACAAAACATTAAAAACATTGAAAACATTATTATTTATAAACATTTAACTGACTTACCTATTATACTTATATGACATGGTCATAATTATCACAGATTATGACTATAATTAATTAAAGTGACTCTGCTGTTATAATCCTATGATGAAATCAGTAAAATCTTCTTCTTCTTCTTCGATAAGAAGAGTGAAATCTTAAATGATAATAAATGTTATATAAAATTATAATAAGAATAAAGTAAGTACACCATTTACAAATACATTATAAATATCTCTTCTACGCGCTACATTATTAACGTTTAAAATAAATCGATAGTAAATTAAGGACATCAGTTATCAGGCACCTACTACGAACCAGGATGCTAGATAAATAATGGACCCAGATAAATAATTAAGCCAGGTTTCCGAGTAATACGTATGATCCAGCATTATTATCAAAGAATTCAGTTCATCTGTTAGGTCTGTAGTTAGAGTTCCAGGGTCACAAGATAATCAAAACAATTCTGTCAGGCAGTGTAATTTTAAGTACTTTTACAAACCACTAATTTACTTAAATCGCCTGGTATTCCCTAGTAAAAAGTGATAAAGACTCCGAGAATAAGTATAAAGATTCCTACAGATGATTTTGATGTAGAATTACAAAGATCTCCAACACAGAGACGGCAGCTTCGCAAATCACCTGTGAAGTTTCCACCCATTGCGGCGGCGTCTCGACATGTTGTCTCTAAATCTTCCGAGACATATGCGCAGCCACGCACAAAAATAATTTCACCATGTTCTGAAAACGGAATAAAATGATTAGTTTGCTAAGGCTATCAGTTGGCAGGACAACATGGGAATGCATTTCAATTATGCGAATTTCTAAAATCAACATCAGCACTGTCCTTTCTAACTGGATTAATTTTACGCTTAAGCTTTAAGCAAATAATTCAGGACCGCGATACCGACCGAGCCGGCGTGGTCGACGTTTTTTCTCTTTCAGCGATTATCGCAATCGGCCCAGTAGAGTCGATTGAACCTTTTAAATAATCCTTTCAGATAATGCCTGAGCCGAAGTTCGCACCCAACTGGGCGGCACCCTCAGGCCTTTGTCTGAAATTTTGTACCGGAGGATTTTGTATAGGAGCCTTCAACGTTCCCCATATTTTTTTTTTTTTTTTTTTTTTGTAACGAAGGGGAAATCCTCATGGATACCTCGCCACCCGGGGGAGCGACGAGGTTATGTCGGACTCTTACCGACTAAAACCCCTCCGATGGCCCTCTGCTGCGCATGTCGGGAAGCTCCGGGATCTCTAACGAACGCACCGGTGCTTCCCTCGCGCCTGCTATAAAAAGCGCGTCCCGGGGTAGGTCCCCACCCCTACGCCATCCCAGTTTTACGGCAATGCGAGGCCATGTCACATTGCCGTCCCTCCCGGAGACCGCATGAAGAGCGGCTCGGGCCCCCGCCCCTACCACTCACGGTCTCCAGTGTCCCCTTTCAGTCGCCTTTTACGACAGGCAGGGGGTACCGTAGCCCTATTCTTGCGCCCGGAACTACAGGGCGGTCCCCATATGCCTGGCCAAGTAGTTAATGCTATCTAAGGCAAAAGTACAATAAGTCATGTCAAAAAAAACTAACTTGGCTGTGTGTGTATCACTTCCGTAAAGGACCTATGCATAGCCATAGTTTGGACCAAATAGGCCGAATTAAAGTCCAATAGGAAATTTCCGCAAAACTTTTGTTTTGTGTTCCATTCGAGTACAGTTTATGATGCCCTTTCTTTGTGAGTTTCCCTTAGGACATGTTAGTGCTATAAAAAGCATTTAAAACTTACCTTGATATGTGGTCACCATACACCGAGCATCGGATTCCTCATCATCTTCTCCGTCTTCATCGTTATAATCATTACCATCATCATCATAATCGCCATCATCGTCAGTTCTTCTCATTTGCTTAAGGGTCCTCAAGAAGACTCTTTGAGGTGGATTCATTCCTTTAAAGTAGACTTCGTCCACCTAAAATACGAAGACCAAGGATAGATTTTATTTAATGTTTTAAAAAATACACACACAAACTACACGTGCATAGATGCAGTTACTGTAACTACTATTCAGAGGCGTTGGACATTAGTCCTAGTACGGCTTTGAAATAGACTACTCTGACAGAATGTTGCAAGGCGGAAGGCAAGAGGGAAGCCAATGCCCTATTTTTCCTTAAAAAAGTAGTATGGACACCGACAAAAAAGTGGCTCTTAAATTAGTAATAATAAAAAAATAGACACTGCTTTAAGTGTTTTTTTATAATATTATAAGTAACAGTGATAAAATATAATGGGATTGATATGTAACCTTATGTCAATCTCATACTTTTTTGTCACTGTAATTGTCGCCTTTGAAATCATAATGCACCTTTGCTAATTCCCAGATAAGAAGTAATATAGGCAAGTATACATTCTACTTCAGGGAAACTTAAACATCGTATTGAGAATTTCATAATTGATATTTCTTCAAAAATGGTTCTGATTCCTGCAGAAATAAGCTTCATAAAAGTAGATGGTTCAAATTATAAAAAGTCATAAGATGGATAAATTGGATCGTCGTGAACAAATCATTTCTTTACTTACAATTTTCATCTTTTGATACAGTGTATCCACGACGACCTTATCTGATGCATTTTGGACAATTTCCATTGCGTTAGCGGCTTTTACGATTGTTGTATCTTCAGTCGTGATGGTTGTATCCTCAGTTGTGATGGTTGTATCCTCAGTTGTGATGGTTGTGTCTTCAGTTGTAAGAGTTGTGTCCTCAGTCGTGATGGTTGTATCATCAGATGTTATAATTGTGTCCTCAGTCGTGATGGTTGACTCTTCAGTTGTGATAGTTGTGTCCTCAGTCGTGATGGTTGACTCTACAGTTGTTATGGTTGTATCTTCAGTTGTGATAGTTGTGTCCTCAGTCGTGATGGTTGACTCTTCAGTTGTTATGGTTGTATCTTTAGTTGTGACAGTTGTATCCTCAGTCGTGATGGTTGACTCTTCAGTTCTTATGGTTGTGTCTTCTTTTGTTATAATTATGTCTTCAGTTGTGATGGTTGTATCCTCAGTTGTGATAGTTATCTCTTGGGTTGTGATAGTTGTCTCTTCCGTTGTTAAAGTTGTTTCCTCGGTTGTGATAGTAGTGTCCTCAGTCGTGATGGTTGACTCTTCAGTTGTGATAGTAGTGTCCTCAGTTGTGATAGTCGTGTCTTCAGTTGTGGGAGTTGTATCCTCAGTCGTGATGTTTGACTCTTCAGTTGTGATAGTAGTGTCCTCAGTTGTGATAGTTGTGTCTTCAGTTGTGGGAGTTATATCCACAGTCGTCATGGTTGTGTCCTCTGTTGTGATAGTTGTATCTTCAGTTGTGATAGTTGTATCTTCAGTTGTGATGGTTGTCTCTTCGGTTGTGATAGTTGTGTCTTCAGTTGTGGGAGTTGTATCCTCAGTCGTGATGGTTGACTCTTCAGTTGTGATAGTAATGTCCTCAGTCGTGATGGTTGATTCTTCAGTTGTGATGGCTGTGTCTTCAGTTCTAATAGTTGTGTCTTTAGTTGTGATGGTTGTGTCTTCAGTCGTGGGCGTTGTATCTTCAGTTGTGATAGTAGTGTCCTCAGTTGTGATAGTTGTGTCTTCAGTTGTGGGAAATGTATCCTCAGTCGTGATGGTTGACTCTTCAGTTGTGGGAGTTGTATCCTCAGTCGTGATGGTTGACTCTTCAGTTGTGATAGTATTGTCCTCGGTTGTGATGGTTGTGTCTTCAGTCGTGGGCGTTGTATCCTCAGTCGTGATGGTTGTGTCTTCAGTTGTGGTAGAAGTGTCCTCAGTTGTGATAGTTGTATCTTCAGTTGTGATAGTTGTGTTCTCAGTCGTGATGGTTGTCTCTTCAGTTGTGATAGTTGTGTCTTCAGTTGTGGGAGTTGTATTCTCAGTCGTGATGGTTGTGTCTTCAGTTGTGATAGTAGTGTCCTCAGTTGTGATGGTTGACTCTTCAGTAGTGATAGTAGTGTCCTCAGTTGTGATAGTTGTGTCTTCAGTTGTGGGAGTTGTATCCTCAGTCGTGATGGTTGTGTCTTCAGTTGTGATGGTTGACTCTTCAGTTGTGATGGTTGTATCCTCTGTTGTGATGGTTGTCTCTTCGGTTGTGATAGTTGTATCTTCAGTTGTGATAGTTGTGTCCTCAGTCGTGATGGTTGTCTCTTCGGTTGTGATAGTTGTGTCCTCAGTTGTGATAGTTGTATCTTCAGTTGTGATTGTTGTTTTCTCAGTTGTGATAGTAGTGTCCTCAATTGTGATAGTTGTGTCTTCAATTGTGATAGTAGTGTCCTCAGTTGTGATAGTTGTATCTTCAGTTGGGATAGTTGTGTCCTCAGTCGTGATGGTTGTCTCATCGATTGTGATAGTTGTCTCTTCAGTTGTTAAAGTTGTATCCTCAGTCGTGATGGTTGACTCTTCAGTTGTGACAGTAGTGTCCTCAGTTGTGATAGTTGTGTCTTCAGTTGAAGGAGTTGTATTCTCAGTCGTGATGGTTGACTCTTCAGTTGTAACAGTAGTGTCCTCAGTTGTGATAGTTGTGTCTTCAGTTGAGGGAGTTGTATTCTCAGTCGTGATGGTTGTGTCTTCAGTTGTGATAGTAGTGTCCTCCGTTGTGATAGTTGTGTCGTTAGTTGTGATAGTTGTGTCCTCAGTTGTGATGGTTGTGTTTTCAGACGTGGGCGTTGTATCTTCAGTTGTGATATTAGTGTCCTCAGTTGTGATGGTTGTGTCTTCAGTTGTGATAGTAGTGTCCTCCGTTGTGATAATTGTGTCGTTAGTTGTGATGGTTGTGTCCTCAGTTGTGATGGTTGACTCATCAGTTGTGATGGTTGTATCCTCAGTTGTGATGGTTGTCTCTTCGGTTGTGATAGTTGTCTCTTCAGTTGTTAAAGTTGTATCCTCGGTTGTAATGGTTGTGTCTTCAGTTGTGATAGTAGTGTCCTCAGTTGTGGGAGATGTATCCTCAGTCGTGCTGGTTGACTCTTCAGTTGTGATAGTATTGTCCTCAGTTGTGATGGTTGTGTCTTCAGTCGTGGGCGTTGTATCTTCAGTTGTGATAGTAGAGTCCTCAGTTGTGATAGTTGTGTCTTCAGTTGTGGGAGTTGTATCCTCAGTCGTGATGGTTGACTCTTCAGTTGTGATAGTAGTGTCCTCAGTTGTGATGGTTGTGTCTTCAGTCGTGGGCGTTGTATCTTCAGTTGTGATAGTACAGTCCTCAGTTGTGATAGTTGTGTCTTCAATTGTGGGAGTTGTATCCTCAGTCGTGATGGTTGACTCTTCAGTTGTGATAGTAGTGTCCTCAGTTGTGATGGTTGTGTCTTCAGTTGTGATAGTAGTGTCCTCAGTTGTGATAGTTGTATCTTCAGTTGTGATACTTGTATCCTCAGTCGTGATGGTTGACTTTTCAGTTGTGATAGTAATGTCATCAGTCGTGATGGTTGACTCTTCAGTTGTGATAGTAGTGTCCTCAGTTGTGATAGTTGTGTCGTCAGTTGTGATGGTAGTGTCCTCAGTTGTGATGATTGACTCTTCAGTTGTGATGGTTGTATCCTCAGTTGTGATGGTTGTGTCTTCAGTTGTAATAGTTGTGTCTTCAGTTGTGATGGTTGTGTCTTCAGTCGTGGGCGTTGTATCTTCAGTTGTGAAAGTAGTGTCCTCAGTTGTGATAGTTGTGTCTTCAGTTAAGGGGGTAGTGTCCTCAGTCGTGATGGTTGATTCTTCAGTTGTGATGGTTGTGTCTTCAGTTGAAATAGTTGTGTCTTCAGTTGTGATGGTTGTGTCTTCAGTCGTGGACGTTATATCTTCAGTTGTGAAAGTAGTGTCCTCAGTTGTGATAGTTGTGTCTTCAGTTAAGGGAGTTGTATCCTCAGTCGTGATGGTTGACTCTTCAGTTGTGATAGTAGTGTCCTCAGTTGTGATAGTTGTGTCTTCAGTTGTGGGAGTTGTATCCTCAGTCGTGATGGTTGTGTCTTCAGTTGTGATAGTAGTGTCCTCAGTTGTGATAGTTGTGTCGTCAGTTGTAATGGTTGTGTCCTCAGTTGTGATGATTGACTCTTCAGTTGTGATGGTTGTATCCTCAGTTGTGATGGTTGTCTCATCGGTTTTGATAGTAGTATCCTCAGTTGTGATAGTTGTGTCTTCAGTTGTGGGAATTGTATCCTCAGTCGTGATGGTTGACTCTTCAGTTGTCATAGTAGTGTCCTCAGTTGTGATAGTTGTGTCTTCAGTTGTGGGAGTTGTATCCTCAGCCGTGATGGTTGTGTCTTCAGTTGTGATAGTAGTGTCCTCAGTTGTGATAGTTGTGTCGTCAGTTGTGATGGTTGTGTCCTCAGATGTGATGATTGACTCTTCAGTTGTGATGGTTGTATCCTCAGTTGTGATAGTTGTCTCTTCGGTTGTGATAGTAGTGTCCTCAGTTGTGATAGTTGTGTCTTCAGTTGTGGGAGTTGTATCCTCAGTCGTGATGGTTGTGTCTTCAGTTGTGATAGTAGTGTCCTCAGTTGTGATAGTTGTGTCTTCAGTTGTGGGAGTTGTATCCTCAGTCGTGATGGTTGTGTCTTCAGTTGTGATAGTAGTGTCCTCAGTTGTGATAGTTGTGTCGTCAGTTGTGATGGTTGTGTCCTCAGATGTGATGATTGACTCTTCAGTTGTGATGGTTGTATCCTCAGTTGTGATAGTTGTCTCTTCGGTTGTGATAGTAGTGTCCTCAGTTGTGATAGTTGTGTCTTCAGTTGTGGGAGTTGTGTCCTCAGTTGTGATGGTTGTCTCATCGGTTTTGATAGTAGTATCCTCAGTTGTGATAGTTGTGTCTTCAGTTGTGGGAATTGTATCCTCAGTCGTGATGGTTGACTCTTCAGTTGTCATAGTAGTGTCCTCAGTTGTGATAGTTGTGTCTTCAGTTGTGGGCGTTGTATCTTCAGTTGTGATAGTAGAGTCCTCAGTTGTGATAGTTGTGTCTTCAATTGTGGGAGTTGTATCCTCAGTCGTGATGGTTGACTCTTCAGTTGTGATAGTAGTGTCCTCAGTTGTGATGGTTGTGTCTTCAGTTGTGATAGTAGTGTCCTCAGTTGTGATAGTTTTATCTTCAGTTGTGATAGTTGTATCCTCAGTCGTGATGGTTGACTTTTCAGTTGTGATAGTAATGTCATCAGTCGTGATGGTTGACTCTTCAGTTGTGATAGTAGTGTCCTCAGTTGTGATAGTTGTGTCTTCAGTTGTGGGAGTTGTATCCTCAGTCGTGATCGTTAAGTCGACAGTTGTGATAGTAGTGTCCTCAGTTGTGATAGTTGTGTCGTCAGTTGTGATGGTTGTGTCCTCAGTTGTGATGATTGACTCTTCAGTTGTGATGGTTGTATCCTCAGTTGTGATGGTTGTGTCTTCAGTTGTAATAGTTGTGTCTTCAGTTGTGATGGTTGTGTCTTCAGTCGTGGGCGTTGTATCTTCAGTTGTGAAAGTAGTGTCCTCAGTTGTGATAGTTGTGTCTTCAGTTGAGGGAGTAGTGTCCTCAGTCGTGATGGTTGATTCTTCAGTTGTGATGGTTGTGTCTTCAGTTGAAATAGTTGTGTCTTCAGTTGTGATGGTTGTGTCTTCAATCGTGGACGTTATATCTTCAGTTGTGAAAGTAGTGTCCTCAGTTGTGATAGTTGTGTCTTCAGTTGAGGGAGTTGTATCCTCAGTCGTGATGGTTGACTCTTCAGTTGTGATAGTAGTGTCCTCAGTTGTGATAGTTGTGTTTTCAGTTGTGGGAGTTGTATCCTCAGTCGTGATGGTTGTGTCTTCAGTTGTGATAGTAGTGTCCTCAGTTGTGATAGTTGTGTCGTCAGTTGTGATGGTTGTGTCCTCAGTTGTGATGATTGACTCTTCAGTTGTGATGGTTGTATCCTCAGTTGTGATGGTTGTATCCTCAGTTGTGATGGTTGTCTCATCGGTTTTGATAGTAGTATCCTCAGTTGTGATAGTTGTGTCTTCAGTTGTGGGAATTGTATCCTCAGTCGTGATGGTTGACTCTTCAGTTGTCATAGTAGTGTCCTCAGTTGTGATAGTTGTGTCTTCAGTTGTGGGAGTTGTATCCTCAGTCGTGATGGTTGTGTCTTCAGTTGTGATAGTAGTGTCCTCAGTTGTGATAGTTGTGTCGTCAGTTGTGATGGTTGTGTCCTCAGATGTGATGATTGACTCTTCAGTTGTGATGGTTGTATCCTCAGTTGTGATAGTTGTCTCTTCGGTTGTGATAGTAGTGTCCTCAGTTGTGATAGTTGTGTCTTCAGTTGTGGGAGTTGTATCCTCAGTCGTGATGGTTGTGTCTTCAGTTGTGATAGTAGTGTCCTCAGTTGTGATAGTTGTGTCTTCAGTTGTGGGAGTTGTATCCTCAGTCGTGATGGTTGACTCTTCAGTTGTGATAGTAGTGTCCTCAATTGTGATAGTTGTATCTTCAGTTGTGATAGTTGTGTCCTCAGTTGTGATGGTTGTCTCATCGGTTTTGATAGTAGTATCCTCAGTTGTGATAGTTGTGTCTTCAGTTGTGGGAATTGTATCCTCAGTCGTGATGGTTGACTCTTCAGTTGTCATAGTAGTGTCCTCAGTTGTGATAGTTGTGTCTTCAGTTGTGGGAGTTGTATCCTCAGTCGTGATGGTTGTGTCTTCAGTTGTGATAGTAGTGTCCTCAGTTGTGATAGTTGTGTCGTCAGTTTTGATGGTTGTGTCCTCAGTTATGATGATTGACTCTTCAGTTGTGATAGTTGTGTCCTCAGTTGTGATGGTTGTCTCTTCGGTTGTGATAGTTATCTCTTCAGTTGTTAAAGTTGTTTCCTCAGTCGTGATAGTTGTGTCTTCAGTTGAGGGAGTTGTATCCTCAGTCGTGATGGTTGACTCTTCAGTTGTGATAGTAGTGTCCTCAGTCGTAATGGTTGATTCTTCAGTTGTGATGGTTGTGTCTTCAGTTGTGATGGTTGTGTCTTCAGTCGTGGGCGTTGTATCTTCAGTTGTGAAAGTAGTGTCCTCAGTTGTGATAGTTGTGTCTTCAGTTGAGGGAGTTGTATCCTCAGTCGTGATGGTTGACTCTTCAGTTGTGATAGTAGTGTCCTCAGTTGTGATAGTTGTGTCTTCAGTTGTGGGAGTTGTATCCTCAGTCGTGATGGTTGTGTCTTCAGTTGTGATAGTAGTGTCCTCAGTTGTGATAGTTGTGTCGTCAGTTGTGAAAGTAGTGTCCTCAATTGTGATAGTTGTGTCTTCAGTTGAGGGAGTTGTATCCTCAGTCGTGATGGTTGACTCTTCAGTTGTGATAGTAGTATCTTCAGTTGTGATAGTTGTGTCTTCAGTTGTGGGAATTGTATCCTCAGTCGTGATGGTTGTATCCTCAGTTGTGATGGTTGTCTCTTCGGTTGTCATAGTAGTGTCCTCAGTTGTGATAGTTGTGTCTTCAGTTGTGGGAGTTGTATCCTCAGTCGTGATGGTTGTGTCTTCAGTTGTGATAGTACTGTCCTCAGTTGTGATAGTTGTGTCGTCAGTTGTGATGGTTGTGTCCTCAGTTGTGATGATTGACTCTTCAGTTGTGATGGTTGTATCCTCAGTTGTGATGGTTGTCTCATCGGTTGTGATAGTAGTGTCCTCAGTTGTGATAGTTGTGTCTTCAGTTGTGGGAATTGTATCCTCAGTCGTGATGGTTGACTCTTCAGTTGTCATAGTAGTGTCCTCAGTTGTGATAGTTGTGTCTTCAGTTGTGGGAGTTGTATCCTCAGTCGTGATGGTTGCGTCTTCAGTTGTTATAGTAGTGTCCTCAGTTGTGATAGTTGTGTCGTCAGTTGTGATGGTTGTGTCCTCAGTTGTGATGATTGACTCTTCAGTTGTGATGGTTGTATCCTCAGTTGTGATGGTTGTCTCTTCGGTTGTGATAGTAGTGTCCTCAGTCGTGATGGTTGTGTCTTCAGTTGTGATAGTAGTGTCCTCAGTTGTGATAGTTGTGTCATCAGTTGTGATGGTTGTGTCCTCAGTTGTGATGATTGACTCTTCAGTTGTGATGGTTGTATCCTCAGTTGTGATGGTTGTCTCTTCGGTTGTCATAGTAGTGTCCTCAGTTGTGATAGTTGTGTCTTCAGTTGTGGAAGTTGTATCCTCAGTCGTGATGGTTGTGTCTTCAGTTGTGATAGTAGTGTCCTCAGTTGTGATAGTTGTGTCTTCAGTTGTGGGAGTTGTATCCTCAGTCGTGATGGTTGTGTCTTCAGTTGTGATAGTACTGTCCTCAGTTGTGATAGTTGTGTCGTCAGTTGTGATGGTTGTGTCCTCAGTTGTGATGATTGACTCTTCGGTTGTGATAGTAGTGTCCTCAGTTGTGATGGTTGTATCCTCATTTGTGATGGTTGTCCCTTCGGTTGTGATAGTAGTGTCCTCAGTTGTGATAGTTGTGTCTTCAGTTGTGATAGTTGTGTCTTCAGTTGTGATAGTTGTGTCGTCAGTTGTGATGGTTGTGTCCTCAGTTGTGATGGTTGACTCTTCAGTTGTGATGATTGACTCTTCAGTTGTGATGGTTGTATCCTCAGTTGTGATGGTTGTCTCTTCGGTTGTGATAGTAGTGTCCTCAGTTGTGATGGTTGTATCATCATTTGTGATGGTTGTCCCTTCGGTTGTGATAGTAGTGTCCTCAGTTGTGATAGTTGTGTCTTCAGTTGTGATAGTTGTGTCGTCAGTTGTGATGGTTGTGTCCTCAGTTGTGATGGTTGACTCTTCAGTTGTGATGGTTGTATCTTCAATTGTGATGGTTGTCTCTTCGGTTGTGATAGTTGTCTCTTCAGTCGTGGGCGTTGTATCTTCAGTTGTGATGGTTGTATCCTCAGTTGTGATAGTTATCTCTTGGGTTGTGATAGTTGTCTCTTCCGTTGTTAAAGTTGTTTCCTCGGTTGTGATAGTAGTGTCCTCAGTCGTGATGGTTGACTCTTCAGTTGTGATAGTAGTGTCCTCAGTTGTGATAGTTGTGTCCTCAGTTGTGATAGTTGTGTCGTCAGTTGTGATGGTTGTGTCCTCAGTTGTGATGATTGACTCTTCAGTTGTGATGGTTGTATCCTCAGTTGTGATGGTTGTCTCTTCGGTTGTGATAGTAGTGTCCTCAGTTGTGATGGTTGTATCCTCATTTGTGATGGTTGTCCCTTCGGTTGTGATAGTAGTGTCCTCAGTTGTGATAGTTGTGTCTTCAGTTGTGATAGTTGTGTCGTCAGTTGTGATGGTTGTGTCCTCAGTTGTGATGGTTGACTCTTCAGTTGTGATGGTTGTATCTTCAATTGTGATGGTTGTCTCTTCGGTTGTGATAGTTGTCTCTTCAGTCGTGGGCGTTGTATCTTCAGTTGTGATAGTTGTATCCTCATTTGTGATGGTTGTCCCTTCGGTTGTGATAGTAGTGTCCTCAGTTGTGATAGTTGTGTCTTCAGTTGTGATAGTTGTGTCGTCAGTTGTGATGGTTGTGTCCTCAGTTGTGATGGTTGACTCTTCAGTTGTGATGGTTGTATCTTCAATTGTGATGGTTGTCTCTTCGGTTGTGATAGTTGTCTCTTCAGTCGTGGGCGTTGTATCTTCAGTTGTGATAGTTGTGTCTTCAGTTGTGGGAGTTGTATTCTCAGTCGTGATGGTTGTGTCTTCAGTTGTGATAGTAGTGTCCTCAGTTGTGATAGTTGTGTCCTCAGTTGTGATAGTTGTGTCGTCAGTTGTGATGGTTGTGTCCTCAGTTGTGATGATTGACTCTTCAGTTGTGATGGCTGTATCCTCAGTTGTGATGGTTGTCTCTTCGGTTGTGATAGTAGTGTCCTCAGTTGTGATGGTTGTATCCTCATTTGTGATGGTTGTCCCTTCGGTTGTGATAGTAGTGTCCTCAGTTGTGATAGTTGTGTCTTCAGTTGTGATAGTTGTGTCGTCAGTTGTGATGGTTGTGTCCTCAGTTGTGATGGTTGACTCTTCAGTTGTGATGATTGACTCTTCAGTTGTGATGGTTGTATCCTCAGTTGTGATGGTTGTCTCTTCGGTTGTGATAGTAGTGTCCTCAGTTGTGATGGTTGTATCATCATTTGTGATGGTTGTCCCTTCGGTTGTGATAGTAGTGTCCTCAGTTGTGATAGTTGTGTCTTCAGTTGTGATAGTTGTGTCGTCAGTTGTGATGGTTGTGTCCTCAGTTGTGATGGTTGACTCTTCAGTTGTGATGGTTGTATCTTCAATTGTGATGGTTGTCTCTTCGGTTGTGATAGTTGTCTCTTCAGTCATGGGCGTTGTATCTTCAGTTGTGATAGTTGTGTCTTCAGTTGTGGGAGTTGTATTCTCAGTCGTGATGGTTGTGTCTTCAGTTGTGATAGTAGTGTCCTCAGTTGTGATAGTTGTGTCGTCAGTTGTGATGGTTGTCTCTTCAGTCGTGGGCGTTGTATGTTCAGTTGTAATAGTTGTGTCTTCAGTTGTGATGGTTGTTTCTTTAGTCGTGGGCGTTGTATCTTCAGTTGTGATAATTGTGGCCTCAGTTGTGATAGTTGTGTCTTCAGTTGTGGGAGTTGTATACTCAGTCGTGATGGTTGTGTCTTCAGTTGTTATAGCAGTGTCCTCAGTTGTGATAGTTGTATCTTCAGTTGTGGGAGTTGTATCCTGGGTTGACTCTTCAGTTGTGATAGTAGTGTCCTCAGTAGTGATATTTGTATCTTCAGTTGTGATAGTTGTGTCCTCAGTTGTGATGGTTGTCTCTTTGGTTGTGATAGTTATCTCTTCAGTTGTTAAAGTTGTTTCCTCAGTCGTGATTGTTGTGTCTTCAGTTATGGGAGTTGTATCCTCAGTCGTGATGGTTGTGTCTCCAGTTGTGATATTAGTGTCCTCAGTTGTGATAGTTGTGTCTTCAGTCGTGGGCGTTGCGTCTTCAGTTGTGATAGTTGTGTCTTCAGTTGTGGGAGTTGTATCCTCAGTCGTGATGGTTGTGTCTTCAGTTGTGATAGTAGTGTCCTCAGTCGTGATAGTTGTGTCTTCAGTTGTGGGAGTTGTATCCTCAGTCGTGATGGTTGACTCTTCAGTTTTAATAGTTGTGACTTTAGTTGCGATGGTTGTATCCTCAGTCGTAATGGTTGCATCGTTAGTTGTGATAGTCGTGTCCTCAGTTGTGATAGTTGTATCTCCATTTGTGGTCTTAGAAGTTTCATCTGTGGGTCCTGCATCTGTTTGAGTAGGCTGTATTGTTGTTTCTGTTGCGGGCTCTGTACTTGGATCTGCTGTGGGGCGTGGAGTTGGTGGCCTAACTGGGCATTTTTGAACTTGTGCTTGCGTAGGCTCCTTACAGTTATGACACACGTAGCATCTTAATGCGTCCGCTGTGAAAAGGAATGTTTCTTATTTTAAGATTTCACTTTTTTAAAATTTCGTGTTTATAATGGCCTCGATTCCTGCACACACCAAAATCATTTTAAGTCTATTTATTGGTCTACCTTTGAAGAAGGGACACAATTCTTCAGTCTGATTTCACTACATATACGGAGAGTGTGCCCGCGATCTTTACGAGCTCATTCCACCATCCCCCTTTTATCTTCGGACTTCCAGATGTACGTCCGGGTTCCATCCCTATTTGGTGGATATCCCAACTATTCGCACAAAGCGCTTCACATCGTCCTTCATCATGCGCACTGCTAAGGTTTGGAATTCTCTGTCGTCTTTTGTATTTCCGAATGCATACAACCCGGGTGCTTTCAAGGCCAGAGTGAACAGGCACCATTTGGGCGAGTTCAGTCCATCTTAAGCCTCGTCTATGCCTTCCGGCAAGTCCAGACTTGCCCAAGGCGAGACTAAGACTTGCAAGGCTAAGAGCAAACCCATCAAAGGTTAAAAAAAAGTTCAACATTGGACAAAAAATTCGTTTGGTTAATATCATACGTTGCCTTTGCCAGTCAATAATCTGGAAGATTCATTGATTGAGTTGTGTTAATTTTATATTTTTGTAGATACTGCTGATCTGGTTGATGTTATGGCTTGTTGACGACAAATGAAATACTCGTTTTTATTTTATTTTTTGTATATTTAGTATCACTAAGGGTATAGTAGTATAAACTTATTATTAGGGCGATCTTTTATCGTTTGGTGTCGTTATTACAATAATTGGTATATAAAAAAATACACATTAGGTACTTACATTTTCCATTAAAAAAGACTATAAGAACAAACACATATAAACTCCTAAAATGATTAAAAAATATCATAATTAACTTTTTTTGGTGATTTTGTTATTATTTATATTAAGTATCATTTTCCACAACACAGTAGTTGCAATCACCAGTACACGTCAATCGTCAGTCGTTGTCAATAAATAGATTTCGATTATTATTTAACGCGACTACTATCTGATATTGATGATAATACTCAATTACTAACACACATTTTTCTTTATCGTATTTATCGATTAGCATAATATATCTTAAGAGCTGGCAATATTCCTTGTTATGTTATGTTATGTTAGTGGGCTCTGTTTTCCGCATTTAGACTCTAAGATGGCCCATTATGCGTGTGATTGTTGACTACGTAAGCCAACCTATCTCCTTCCAGAAGCTCAGAAGCCTCCTGGGGTTTTCACAGGCTTCGCGGAGCGACCCCATTTCTTTGAGGATTTTTACCCGTTGTGCTGACACTCCCGTGCATTCCAGGATTACATGGGGGGCAGTTTCTTCTGCGTCTAGACAGCCTCTGCAAAGTGGGCTGTCCGTTATCCCTAAGTTAAATAGGTGCTTGTTGAGTGGGCAGTGACCCGTAATACTGCCCACTACTATTCGAAGGTCATTGCGGTTTAAGCGAAGCAGTCGACGAGTGAAGCTCTTGGATATCATAGGCATGATATCCTTCGACTGTCTGCATGTGGGCAGCTGTGCCCATCTGTAGTTGTGTAGTTGCAGGGTATGGTCCCGTACCCACGAGCGTAACTGACTGAAAGGTATCGGTAGGATTGGTTCGGGTCCATGTATCCTTGTGTCTGATCCTCTCCTTGCCAGTTCGTCGGCGGCATCATTACCCAGCGATCCACTGTGCCCTTTAATCCACTGCAGGGTAACCTTGTTAGTTAAGGCCATCTTCTGCAGTTCTCTGTGGCACTCGTATATTAGCCCCGAGGTTATGTTGTCACTATTTAGGGCTTGTAAGACAGCTGCGCTGTCTGAGAGGATTCTGATGTCATAACCCTTGACATTTCTCTTCCTAACTGTGCTGGCGGCCTGAATTATGGCTACACATTCGCATTGAAAAATGGAGCTGTATTTTCCTAAAGCCACTGATTTTTGAATGTTTAAGTCAAGAGAGAAGACTCCGGCACCCGTCCCTGAGGACATTTTGGAACCATCTGTGTAGATGCGGAGTTCCCTGATGCCGGATTGATCTCGCTCTGTTTCCTGCAGACTTATCACATAATTTCTTTCTGTAATCTGTGTTTGTGGGATTCTGTCGCATGGGGCGAGTAAAAGTTTCTGATGTTGTATTGCCCTGTCTAGAATTTTGGTATGTGGGCCTATGCCATTTGTATCCCATATCCCGGTGTTGCGAAGTCTCATCGCTGCCATCGTGGCTTCCTGTTTAACGATCAGGTCCAGGGGTGGCAAGCTCAGAATTACTTCTAGTGCTGCAGTAGGTGCAGTTCTCATGCAGCCGGTAATAGCAGAGCAGGCCAATCTCTGGAACTGCTGTAGCTTTGTAATGGTTGTGCTGAGCTCGGTCCTGGGCCACCATACGACTGCTCCATATGTTAGTAATGGTTTTATCACGGTATTGTATAGCCAAAGCGTGATCTTAGGTGAGAGTCCCCATGTTTTCCCCATGAGCCGTTTGCATTGCCAGAACGCTATGCAGGCTCTCTCCAGTTTATTTTCTAGGTGTTTGTTCCATAGCAGCTTATTGTCTAGAATAACGCCCAGGTATTTGACTTCGCTACTTAATTTGAGATTTGTGCCGAAAAGTTTGGGTAATTTTAAGTTATCCAATTTCCGTTTATTTGTGAAAAGTATAAGTTCCGTCTTGGACGGATTTACCGATAGGTTGTGCCTAGTGCACCAGTCTTCGACTATCCTCAAAGCGGATCCCATGAGATCGCATAGTGTGTTTTCAAATCTCCCACTGATGAGAATAGATAAATCGTCAGCATAGCCCACTGTGAAGAATTTGTGTTTATTTAACGATTCTATCAATTCGTTAACCACTATGTTCCATAAGAGAGGCGATAGGACTCCGCCCTGTGGGCACCCTTTCGCTACTATGCCTCTAGTGGTGTTGTTCACAGTGAATTGTATGGCTCTGTGTCTAAGCATGTTGTCTATCCACCCGGCAACCGTGGAGTCGACGTTATGTTTTTCAAGAGCTCGGCTAATGCTGGTAGGCAATATTCCTTGGTTCGATCACTATCCAGTCAAATATCCAATAAAATAAATTTATTTAGTTATAAATATTATGGTAATAATATGAATCATTCGCAACCTTATAAATATATTGAAATTCCTTATTTTTTGAATTTCGGATGTCTTGTGGCTTTCGCCGTCTACCTATGTCCTCATAGTTCCTATCTTATGTAG
The DNA here is from genome assembly GCF_024362695.1 of Pectinophora gossypiella. Classification (NCBI taxonomy): domain Eukaryota; kingdom Metazoa; phylum Arthropoda; class Insecta; order Lepidoptera; family Gelechiidae; genus Pectinophora; species Pectinophora gossypiella. The sequence continues at coordinate 9,845,495 of NC_065419.1, forward strand.
TAAATGATGCATTTCAATAATTATGTTCTTTTTAATGATATTTTTATACACACACGGTAACAATATTATATAATTATATTTTTAACATTTTTAAATATATTTTAAAACTACTTACTTACAAACGTTCTTTAAGGGTGGCTTGCGTAAGGGTCAAGCCACCCTAAATGAAACAAACAAACTAGCATACTTGCTCTCTTTTTATTGTAATTATCAAGTTTAGTACAGATAATATAAGTTATCTTATAGATAAGTAATACAAAGGATGAGCGAAATTGTATGTTTCAGTCCTTCTTTATCATCTACGTGTGTATCAGGATCTCAAGTCTAAACATTGCTTATTAAACAATCATTTTGAACCAATTTTAAATGTCTCATTTGTGATTACTAAAGTAAATATAAATTCGTGGGTATTGCCAAAAAGTGTCATAAAAATGTACTTATATCTGTTAACGAGTTATTTCAGAGGCCACATATCCCCAAAAACATATACATGACAGTACGTGATAATTACCTATTTTCTAATAATAATCAAATAATCTAATAGCAGAGAGAAATTTAAATCGAAAAAAAAAAATTGACTCGGACGGGACTTGAACCGCAGCTTTTATCAAGCAGGACATGCGAAATTTTTCGATCTATGTTTTTGTGATTTATTATTTTTTGTTGTATTTGTGAGTTTTCCTAAGCAAGGCAGAGTGCTATAAAAAATAAAAAACTTTTAAAAATAGCGCTTTATAATAATTTCAAATCCACATTCAAACTGTAGACTTATTTATCGGTCTAAGAAATATTAGTATTCAATATTTTAGATAGAACCGGCATCGGTGTAATGACGATACATAGATCGTAGAATTTCGCATTGACTCCTGTCCATGTCTAGGAGGACCAGGGGGGTTAAAATGGCCACATCGAAGCAATTCATCTAAGAAAGCAATATTGCAATTTGACATTTATTTTGCGCATATAAAAGTAAGTGCGCAATGCAAAGAAATGTCAAATAGCAATATTGCTTTCTTAGATGAATTGCTTCGATGTGGCCATTTTAACCCTCCAGGTCGTGTAATGGTTAACACGCTCTTCCGGCTTGACAAAAGCTGCGGATTCAAGTCCCGTCCGAGTCAGATTTTTTTTTTCGATATCTCTTTGCGAGTTTCCCTAAGCACGATGCTATAAAAAACAAAAATCGTAATGGCAGAGTTATATAGACTAAAAAAATACTGCTTGATATTTAAATTAGATTTCTATTGAATTATGTTGCTACCTATGTATATTGGTTCTTTTTTTTAAACAGAATAATAATGGTTGGAAAATCAGTCGCCGCAACACGTCTGAGCGTAATTAAGTAATATGGATCATCATAAAATTTTATGCTTGTCGATTACCCGTACCTTTCCTTTTCGGCGGATAAGAAAATGACAGATATAACTTAATATAAAATTAGATGGTGTTTAAAGCTAAAAGTCTAAAAGTCGTAATAAACTGCTATAAGATGTGAAGCAACGTGAAGTGTATCCCGTCTGAAGGATGAGTTACCAAATAATAATATGTTTGTTTACTCTGGTAGTATGCGGAAATGTCAAAATTTAAGAACAGTCAACAGTAGCGACACCTGGCGGGAGAAATATGCAGTTTTTATCCTAATTATTTTCAAATAATCGGCGATTGTAACAAGTACAAGGATCACGACAAAAACAGGAGAGAACTTAGAAAAACAATATTTATATAAAAATAATATTTTATTTATGATAAAATAATATAGGGCAATATACAAAAATATTTAAATTATTTCTTAAAATTATAATGACAATCATAAATTAAATGCTGTTATGGTAATAATGATTCAAATTATGTGTGAATATTAAATATAAGTAATTATTTACACTGATTCTTTTTTGATGTGTCCATGAAAAATACTTACAAAGAATTCTTTATTACCTATCCTTAGCATTTCTAAAAAGGCAAACAATCGTGTCCTTTCCAACATCGACAAGCTGTACACGTCATCATGCGGTTGGTTATAAAAGTAAATAAATTCATGAGAAATCTCATACATTTTTTAAAAATATTAAAAAATACATCATATATGATCTTGAAGTAGGTGGAGTACCATCATCATCAACCCTGGGGTTACTATTGAGCCGCCAAAGGCCCCTGACATGGCTCTTACTTACATCACTATTACTAACGACTACTTACTTACATCAGTAAGTAGTAACCGGGACAAATGACTTAACGTGCCTTCCGAAGCATGGATCATCTTACTTTCGGACAATCAGGTGATCAGCTTGTAATGTTTTAACCAAACTAGGGAACACAAAGTAATTTTTGTGATATGTCCCTACTGGGAATCGAACCCAGGACCTCCGGATCGTGAGCCCAACGCTCAACCATTGGACCACGGAGCTCGTTACATATGATATTAAATATTGTCTCAATGCTATATTGAGTTAGGTTTCATAGGCATTGTCCGCCATAGCGATCACAGATTATCACTTTGTATACTGCAGTGTCTTTTCCAGCTATCGACATTTACAAAATGTCTGTTAAATACTTCTCATGTATTATAAGTAATCTTAGGGCGAATTTATTAAGTTTTTATTTACAAAAGCAACTATCTTATACAGAATGGTATTACAACATAGGGCCTTTTCTCATCTCCCGTCGTCACAGTGTCGTCGTAACGTGGAACTTCACATCGACTCGAAAACGTAACGTCGAATTTCCACGTTACGACGCCGTGATGTGAACTTGTGGACAGATCCTTAAGTATAAGTTTGCCTCAGATGGCAATCATAAAGTGCAGAGTCATATTGTTAACGGTTTACTTAATCAAAGACGATATCAAAAACGATTTGCTAAAGAAATTTGTTGCGATGGATCGTCCTTTTGTATCGTCATGTATATATGGGACTATTAATGGGGACCTCGGCGTAACCCACTCGAGCATAAATCATAAGCGACTAAATCACAAGTGGGATAGTCAGAGGTACATCCATCTCAAGATGAACTAAGTCTTCACACTTCACCGAGCTTTCTGTTAGACCAACGTGATAGGTGGTGAGCCGTATCGCCGTCTATAATAATCGAACCAACAGTGTTAGTAAAAAGTGCACTTAAGATAAATTATAAACACATTGGTGCAAGTCTGGTATTGGGGTTTCCCTACTCTGCTATTTACATCGACATTTTATTTTCTGAAGTGAAAAACAAACCACACTCATTTGGAATAAACCCTTCAGTATTCACTTCACGTTTATCACGTTATCACATAGTTACATGACATATTTACGCTTTAAATAAATCAGTCGTGAATTCACTGTAAGTTAATAATAATTCCTAGAATTAGTATTAGAACTGTCAAAGAAGATTTGACAGCGGCGTTACAAAGTTCGCCATCACACACTCTGCAATTATTTAATTCACCAGTAAAGTTTTCTCCGACCGCATTCCGACAGGTCGTCTCTATGTCTTCCGAAGCGAATGCACAGCCACGGATTACCACTGTCTCACCATTTTCTGGAAAGATAAATTAAATGTTTAATTAATACATTTTTCTCCTAGAGCAATGGAAAAAGTCGCAATTTCGAGTTCTGATTTTACAGAAGCGCATTGGTTATTTTTTTAGTGGCACTGGCATTTGTGGGTTTACTATAAGGCTTTGTCAAATACAAAAGAGATATGTAGATTTCTATCGATAACTATCTATAAAACCGGTAAATCACTAACTACATAACATAAATAGCCTATATACATCCCAGTGCTGGGCACAGGCCTCCCCTTATTCAACCGGAGGGGGTGTGGAGCATACACCACCGGGCTGCTTCACTGCAGGTTGGCGGTGGTATATTTTTACAGTTAATTCTTACTTTTTCGGATAATCTGGTGATTCAAGCCTGCAATGTCCTTACGAAACAAAGGATGGTCTTACAAATGATTTCGCCGTTGTGTTACAATGTGTACGTCGGGAATCGAACCTGGACTTCAGATCGTGAGCCCAACTCTTTACATCAACAACCACTAGACGACGGAGACTGTTAGAAGCAACTATTGAAAAAGGCCAGCCGCGCCCGCCGCCCCCTGCATGGGGGCTATTGGGGACCATAACCAAGCATTTAAAGACCACGGGATTAACTAGAAAGCGCCTTTGATAATAATATAGTAGCTGACTTTGCTGACGTATCTGAATTTTTTTTTTATTGACAATTGTGAAAGGTGCAAATCAGGTTCGCCAAAAACTGCAGATACTTACGTCAATTCGCGACATCAGTGACGGTATATTTCATATTGCACTATTACAATATGATCAAAATTCAATGTGTTCAGAAGCGGTATTCAGTGCGTCGCCTACAGTATTATGCGTTAAGTAACTCATGTTTCTTTACCTTGGTAAGATGTAACCATACACCGGGCGTCAGAATCTTCATTGTCGTTTTCCCTCAATTGCTTAAGGGTCCTCAAGAAAACTCGCTGAGGAGGATTCATACCTTGAAGATGTACATCGTCCATCTGAAATTAGATATAAATTATTTAAAAATATATCGACTACAATGATTATTAATGGACAAATTCTTCTTATTTTTTCTGTCTAATATTAAGTTTTTATTGACATGCCTGTGAATACATTATATACACTATATGTTTTATTTTCGTTTCTCCTAATTCAACAGTAGATATATAAAGAAGTCAAAAATATACATTGTTGATATCAAATATTAACAAAATATTCAGCGGGTTTTGCACGACAAACACGCGGCGCGAATGATATCGAGGCCTTAGACGTAGCTAATGATAATCTAGGGTAGATATACGTCGTACCCACGGCTATCACACTTTTGCACCTTTGCATCTTTGCACCTTCGATATAATTCTCGCCGCGTGCGGCGTGCGCGGTTGCTATGCCGCGAGGGCAGAAAATTTAAATTGATTAATTTCAAAACAAATATTAATCGGGTCTTTTTTACCTTTTTAATCCTTATAATTTTAGATTCTTTCCATGGCTGAATTGGCACCGTAGGCGCCGTTGGCTCAGTTGGCTCCGTAGGCAACGTAGGCTCCGTTGGCTCAGTTGACTCCGTAGGCTCTGTAGGCTCAGTTGGCTCGGTCGGTACTGTAGGTTGAGTTAGCTCAGTTGGCTCTGTGGGCTCGGTTGGCTCAGTTAACTTAGTTGGCTCCGTTGGCTCTGTTGGCTCCGTTGGCTCTGTAGGTTCAGTCGGCTCCGTTGGCTCAGTTGGATCCGTTGGCTCTGTAGGTTCAGTTGGCTCCGTCGACTCAGTTGGCTCTGTAGGTTCAGTTGGTTCCGTTGGATCAGTTGGCTCCGTTGGCACCGTTGGCTCCATTGGCTCCGTAGGCTCGGTAGGCTCGGTAGGCTCGGTAGGCTCGGTAGGCTCGGTAGGCTCGGTAGGCTCGGTAGGCTCGGTAGGCTCGGTAGGCTCGGTAGGCTCGGTAGGCTCGGTAGGCTCGGTAGGCTCGGTAGGCTCGGTAGGCTCGGTAGGCTCGGTAGGCTCGGTAGGCTCGGTAGGCTCGGTAGGCTCGGTAGGGTCGGTAGGCTCGGTAGGCTCGGTAGGCTCGGTAGGCTCGGTAGGCTCGGTAGGCTCAGTTGGCTCGGTAGGCTCGGTAGGCTCTGTAGACTCAGTTGGCTCGGTTGGCTCAGTTGGCTCTGTAGGCTCGGTTGGCTCCGTCAGCTCAGTTGGCTCTGTAGGTTCAGTTGGCTCCGTTGGATCAGTTGGCTCTGTAGGTTCGGTTGGCTCCGTCGGCTCAGTCGGCTCTGTAGGTTCAGTTGGCTCCGTTGGATCAGTTGGCTCTGTAGGTTCAGTTGGCTCGGTTGGCTCTGTAGGTTCAGTCGGCTCCGTTGGCGCCGTAGGCTCCGTAGGTTCGGTAGGCTCTGTAGGCTCGGTTTGCTCGGTAGGCTCGGTTGGCTCGGTGGGCTCGGTTGGCTCTGTAGGTTCAGTTGGCTCCGTCGGCTCGATTGGCTCGGTAGGCTCGGTTGGCTCGGTGGGCTCGGTTGGCTCTGTAGGCTCGGTTGGCTCCGTTGGCTCAGTTGGCTCTGTAGGTTCAGTTGGCTCCGTTGGCTCAGTTGGATCTGTAGGTTCAGTTGGCTCCGTTGGACCAGTTGGCTCTGTTGGCTCTGTAGGTTCTGTTGGCTCAGTTGGCTCTGTAGGTTCTGTTGGCTCTGTTGGCTCTGTAGGTTCAGTTGGCTCCGTTGGCTCAGTTGGCTCTGTAGGTTCAGTTGGCTCCGTTGGCTCAGTTGGCTCTGTAGGTTCAGTTGGCTCCGTTGGCTCTGTAGGCTCGGTTGGCTCTGTAGGTTCGGTTGGCTCTGTAGGTTCAGTTGGCTCCGTCGGCTCGGTTGGCTCGGTCGGCTCGGTCGGCTCGGTCGGTTCTGTCGGCTCCGTAGGTTCAGTCGGCTCCGTAGGCTCGGTAGGCACAGTAGGCTCTGTAGGCTCGGTCGGCTCGGTCGGCTCGGTCGGCTCGGTCGGCTCGGTCGGCTCGGTCGGCTCGGTCGGCTCGGTCGGCTCGGTCGGCTCGGTCGGCTCGGTCGGCTCGGTCGGCTCGGTCGGCTCGGTCGGCTCGGTCGGCTCGGTCGGCTCGGTCGGCTCGGTCGGCTCGGTCGGCTCGGTCGGCTCGGTCGGCTCGGTCGGCTCGGTCGGCTCGGTCGGCTCGGTCGGCTCGGTCGGCTCGGTCGGCTCGGTTGGCTCCGTTGGGTCTGTAGGTTCAGTAGGCTCCGTTGGCTCAGTGGGTTCAGTTGGGGGGGTGGGATCCGTAGGTGGTGGCCTACTTGGGCATGTCTGTATTTGTGCTTCTGTAGGCTCGTCACAGTCATTACCATGACACACATAGCATTTTAATGCCTCCGCTGAAAAAGAAGAAAAGCTATTTAGGGATATCTTGGGATTTTGTAGGTTATAGAGTGAATGAGTAATACTTGCTATAAGTACTAGCTATTGCTGCTTTTGTTGTAAGATTGTTGTTGTTTGACGTGACTTATTGAAGGTTTACCTCAGATAGCATGACAAATTAGGGGTTATATTTTAAGAGAAGCAGCCACTAGCAAACCAATAACGAGAGAAAATAAAGAAAATTTTCGCTAAAAGAAAACGTAGGTTTCTGTGCAAATCACCCACCCACTATAAGCTGTATAGCCACCTATTACAGCATACAGCATAATGTATTACAACATATTTGTCACTTAACTGTCGCTGTTGATTTTTTTTATTATCTACCTATAGCATGTGTAAAAATAAAGAGTCTTGTTTAGAGAGGGGCGGTTTATCCGACTAGCCGATTAGGCGGCCCATAAAGCTGACCAGTCGACTGACTAGTCGACCAATTGTACAGCTACAACTATGTAGGAAAATACTGTCTCTCAAATTGGCAATAATATACAAGAGACTATCTTTTTAAGAACTCATAACAAAATAATTCATGACAAAATAATTAAGTATCATACAATAATACATGCCGAATAGATATTTCTTATTATTTCGTAAGTATAAGTTTTTCTTATCTTACTAATATTATAAATCTGTACCGTCGGTGAAAAGTAATACAAGTCCAAAATTCAAGTTTTGAGAAAATCGAGTTTAAAGTTAAAAACATTCTAGCTCGCGACTTATAAGGAGTAATGGAACAGAAGTTAGATGTGTCGATAGGTGATGATGGAAGGTTTCTTTTCTAATATTTAGTTATATTTAGAACCTAAACAGAAATGGTAGAGGATCAAAATAAATTACATGTATCAGTTGACACCAACTTTTATACTGTGTAAATTGATACAAGTCTACTTATACTCTTTTACACACATAACTATACAAAAGTCATCGTTGATATATCATATTTCAATTAACAATTTTACAGTCTTATTCTACAAAAAACAAAATGTCTCGGAAGAAAGATTATTTCATAAAGTTGTAGAAAGGCAAAATTCTATTTATTTTCTTTAAAAAGTAAAGAAACGTAACTTATATCAATTGACACAAACGATAAACTATAACGAATTTGTGTCAAGTGGTTTAAAATGACTTATTTTTTCGGTTTTATTGTGTAAAATGATACATGTTTTTACGAATTTCTAGTAATAAATACATATAAAGATGGTACACGTATATATAGTGTAAGGTGGCGATATTAAGATATTTTTGTTATGATTTTACTCTCAAAACTCATAAATAACCGGTCAAAACCACCACTGCTGCCCGCTTCAAAACCACTTTTGGTTCATTTTTGCAGTCAAAATCTTACAAATTCAATTATGATAATATTTCCACCCCTAACAAATGAAGGTAAGGGGAATCATATTAAGACTGGTCATTAGGAATGTTTCGGGCTAGCGTGGCAGTATGGCCTGGAGATAAAGGTGATGTACCTACGTACTTTTAGACCAAAATCACATAAACCGGTAAGTGTTACGTCTTTCCTAGTGAAACTATGTATTTAAAAGATCACAACTCATTCCCCTAAAGTAAAGTAAAATTCGATATTTCAAATTATCAAAATTCCCGGTCTAATGGTAGCCCGCAACATTGACAGAACTATAAACGGAGTCGAATCAATGTTGACGATAATAATAGGTAGTGAAAATGAAGATCATTGGTTCACTTCCAAACCTATAGATTACACAGGGCTATCCTCAGGCTAGGTCTTGTCACCTTTACCATGGTCTGTTATGATTAAGCTAAATGTTTAAGATCGCATATATGATTAAGATCGCAATGTGGATCAGATATGGTTTGCTCTAGACAAAATGTCTTCCCATAGACAGGTTTATGCGGAGGTCACCTTAGGATACACACTGGAGGCGCATGGAATCGAACTTGTATGTATCGTTATACACGACACGTTATTGATATTCAAGATCGTATTTTCTGAAATATTTTGATATATATTAATTTATATTACTTTTCACAAAAAAATAAATTTGGTGTTTGATGTTACAACTAAAATTATATCATTAAACACGGACCGTGAGAATTCAAGGATTGCGTATATTTTAATATATGTTGAGTTGCATTTACTTACACCAAAATATTTAATGAAAATCTTCATTTCACTTTGATGCAAGTTAAGATGAATTATGTTACACGTGTTATAACAGCATGAATCGTTCACAAACAGTACTTATATCACTGAACACAAAAATTATCTCCGTATTTATAATAGCTACAGTTACGAGAATTAGACAGAAAGAAAGAGAATTTTTTGAACATGAAGTGTGTGCTAATAACTCAAAAGTGATACAACTCGAGTTGTATTACTTTTCACCGACGGTACAGAAATGTGAAAGTTTGTGAGTATAGATGTTTGGATGTTTGTTACTTTTTCACGCAAAAACTACTGAATGGATTTTAATGAAACTTTACAATAATGTAGCTTATAAGTACATCCGAATAACACACAGGCTTTAACAATTAAAAAAAAAACGGAAATTCTTACCGCGGAACCCGAAATCCACGCGGACGAAGTCGCGGGCGGCCGCTAGTAAGTTTATATTAGTTAGTAAACTTAACCTTATATACATTTTATAAGTTCTTTTTTTTTTCGTAAAATATACATACATACATACATACATAAACTCACGCCCGTAATCCCAAATGGGGTGGGCAGAGCCACAAGTAATCAAAGACAACTTGCAGCCACTGTTGATACGAAGTCCTAAGATGGATATGATGAACCTTATGGTGATAAGGGATCAGCCTATCGCCCATAACATTAGTCCATCATGTTAGAGGACAAAAAAAAAAAAAAAAAATATATTTAATTATATATTTATATATATATTTTATTATATATTTTTTTTTTTTTTTTTTTTTATTTTTTTTTTTTTTGGGAAAATATATTTTAGTAATATAGTTTAATTAATTATGCAATTAATTTTTATTTCAAGTAGGTACTAACTTATTATTTGCTGACTAGTCACCTACTATGATATTCGCCGACTAGGCTTTTCCGACTGGTCGGCGTCGAGTCGGTGCATCTCTAGTGTTGTTGTGTTACAATTTAATACTCGTATAAAAGACGAGCTCGGTGTCGCAGCGGTAAACGCGCTCGGTCTGCGATTGTTGACGTTAAGCAACTTTCGCAAAGGCCGGTCATAGGATGGGTGACCTCAAAAAAATAGTTTTCATCTCGAGCTCCTCCGTGCTTCGGAAGGCACGTTAAGCCGTTGGTCCCGACTGCATTAGCAGTCGTTAATAACCATCAATCCGCACTGGGCCCGCGTGATGGTTTAAGGCCCGATCTCCCCATCCATCCATAGGGAAGGCCCGTGCCCCAGCAGTGGGGACGTTAATGGGCTGATGATGATGATAATTTAATAATAGTTTAACTTTTATGTTCAATTCGTGATACGATTATACTTCTACGTCACTTTTTTATTCTGACATCAATTTCATACTCAGATAGGTTTCAAGACCTAATGTCCTTTATAAATCCATTTTCCATTGTTTTACTATTGCGTATGGCAAACCGGGTTTTATGAGGTTAATTCAATTTAACATAACATAATATAATTTCACGCCTTTATCCCCGATGGGGTAGCCAGAGTTGTATACTATATACTGCACTGATTCCTAGCTAGCTTTGTTTAAGTCCCATGTAATAGAGGACGAGCCTATTATCATCAACCGGGCCGGGCAAGTACGTAATCGTTACATGAGTCATGTCAGAGGCCTTTGGCGGCTCAATAGTAACCCTGACACCAGGGGTGATGAGGTTGGTAATCCAACTCACAACCCACACGATAGAAGAAGAAGAAGATTAACCGGGCACAGATCCTGGAAATTCCGTGGTATAAATTATCTATGATCCAAACATGAATTCAAACTTACATAAACTGCCTATATACGTCCCACTGTTGGGCACAGGCCTCCCCTCAATCAACCGGAGGGGGTATGGAGCATACTCCACCACGCTGCTCCAGTGTGGGTTTGGTGGAGATGTTTTTACGGCCAATAGCCGGGACCAACGGCTTAACGTGCCCTCCGAAGCACGGAATCATCTTACTTTTTCGGACAATCAGGTGACTCAAGCCTGAAAAGTCCTTACCAAACAAAGGACAGTCTCACACAGTGATTTCGACAATGTCCCCATCGGGAATCGAACCCGGACCTCCAGATCGTGAACGTAACGCTCTAACCACTAGACCACGGAGGCTGTTATAAAGTCGAATTCAAACTTATAAAATCGAATTCCCTGGTTTAATGCCCGAGCTGGGTCTGAACCCATGATGACGATGTAAATGACGCGTTCTCCGAACTACAAAGGACTAACACAAAATTCACGGATTGACGGAGTGTTAAATTATTATATTTCAGTTTCCAAAGAATAGTTCATTTTTACATATGAAATATTTAATGACTCTAACATGGTGGTGGACCATTTCTTTACCGGGTGAGAGCCCTCAGCGCTCCCCATTTGTCCGGCCAAGTAATTAATGCCATCTGCGGCAAATCTACAATAAGTCACGTCAAAAAAAGGACCATTTATCGAAACATCCATATAATAAATAAATATAAGTACAAGTTATTATTAATGCTCAAACTTTTGATTTTCCTTGTCAGATCACAGATTATCGATACATCGTATTCAGTACGCACAACCTTTTCAAAGATAGATTCATTGATCATTATATAAATAAATATTTAAATACTACTGCACAACATTCGCGAACAGTTCTTATTTAAAACAATAAATTAATTTGCTTATTTTTTTATTGCAAACTTTTTATTTCATTTGGTTAGTTCCATAATTATATATTTGGTATTACAATTAGTTTATAAGAAACTTATATTATTTTGAAAAAACGACATGAAATGTTTTTAAATAACTGTCAATATAGTCGGTACCTAATTGTAAGTATAATACCAGATCTATTAAATTCGTATAAATGTACTTACTGTTTCCGTAAAAAATCACTACGCCAACGAAAACGTATAAACACGTAATATACTTGAAAGCGAACATTTTGATATAATTATTTAAAAAAATATATTTTTATATCATTTTCCACACACCGTTTCGGATTGCCACACACGTCAAAATGCAGGTAAACGGTTTTGATAGTAATTTTATACGTTAGTATTATCTGATTCCGATGATAATACGTAGCACGGGCTGGTGTATATCGCTTAGGTATCATTATTAGGTACTAGCTGCTCAAACTTGCTTCGTTCAGTGCCAATTTATTTGCCATTGAAAATAATTAAGTATTGTTTTCCATTGTATCCACAACTTCTCCACATGGAAGTGAACGTGTATGATCATAGGTTTTTTGAATGAATAGGTAGTCAAAGGTAAAGTATTGAGAATAAAATAATTCATAATTAAAACACATAATACCGCGTTCTGACTGCGTTAAGGATATGAGACTGAGGGATATAATGTGGGAGTCTCATATCGCTGATTTTAACGCGGTAAGAACCCGGTATTATGTGTATTCATTGTGATATTAACCGCATAAACCTCATACAATGTATAATAGTTCAGTCTTGAAGACTCCGTTCCGTTTTTTTTTTGACGTGACTTATTGTAGATTTGCCACAGATGACATTAACTACTTGGCCGGACAAATGGGGAGCGCTGAAGGCTCTCACCCGGTGCTCCGTTCCCAGCAGGAAGGTTCTACTTGTAATGTACCTACTACGTTAAAAACGTGAACATTATTTGCATTTCCTGCGTTATATTTTACGAGTAGAAGCTGTCATAAGAACGCTGATCAAATCATCTTACAAAGATGTAAAGACCTGACATGATGATGTATTATGTATTCAGTGCTAGTATCACAAACCGGACACTCTATACAAAAAATCATTGTTACCGTGTGCCGCCTAACGCGTAAGTGTGAGCGAAACATAGTCGGAGCGCTCTCTCCCTTACTCTTTAGCGACTAACCAGTTGGCTTAGCACCTGAAGCACGTGACTCTTTCTCGCCGCGACAGAGATTATCTGTCTCTTTCTGTGCAGTACTGTGAGAGAGGGATGTGTGACGTATGTCGAGGCAAGAAAAAGTCGCGTGCTTACGGTGCTAAGCCCGCAGGAGGGGGTGAGGTTGGCGCCCGATACTAAAGAAAGAAAGAAACATTTATTACTTCCGGACACCATAGACACAGACAGACAGGTACATTACATTCAACACAGGACAGAAACTACTTACTGATTGGTGCGGTGCGGAGTTACTGAACTGTTAGTGAGAGGTATTACGCGAAGTTCACTGTATGAATGCAATGTAATAAAGCGTGTCAAGGATTGGTTCAAACTCCAAAACAAGGCAAACTTTTGCGATTTCTTTTTATTATCTCATAGAAACTACCTATTTACTACTTATACATAATGTATTTTTCTCATTTTAAAAATATCCAGACAAAATCAATCCAGTTTACTAACTTAAAAAGATGATCAGCAAATCACAGATCACAGAATATTTAGCAGTATAAACAAACATACAAATTCACAGTAAAGCAATATAACATGAGATAGAATATGGAAATAAAAACGTCAGCATTCTCACAATATCTCTTTCATTCATGGCTAGAGTGTTGATGTTATCATTTATTGCCCTAGTCAGTGAATTCCCTCGTATGATTTTAAGACATTTCTTTACGTAATGACTCAGTAAATATACTGCTTTCTAATCATATAAACAGAAAATAAATAATAAATACTACTTATTAGGGAATGCAATCCCGACTCGAGACCGCAAATTGGAGATCCCGCGGGATTTAAATATCAATCCCGCGAGATCCCGAAATTTTCGCGAACTCATCAAGTTCATTAAAAAAAAGTAAAGTTACGGTGGTTGAAAACGATGAAAACTGCTTGTTTGTGATAGTGAGAATAATTAAAACTTTTTAGAACGAAAACAAAAACCTTTATTCTACAATATTACTAACTAAATAACTAAGTTTTCTTTGGATACCAGCGTAATCAAAACAAAAAGTATAACTCAAGGAGATTCGCCCAATCCCGTCAATCTCGACCTCGTATAATTATGCTTCGGGATTGATCCCGAAAAATTGTATTAAGTACTTAATAGTAATCCTGACTACAAGGTGGTAAGGGCGGTCATTGGCCTTACAAACCATACGAAGGAAGAAATACCTCCATATACCAATAATACTAATATAGATATTTAATCATATTATCGGTGTAAAACTTTATCGGTATTTAAGATAATTTAATAACATAGTTCTTAAGTTTGTTACTATCCAAATGGATCTAGTTGTTCGATAATAAAATATTTTATATTTATTTTTTTATTTTATTAACTTATGTGATATACTCGGTACATGAGCGCCTGTTGCTTTTTGTAATGTCCTTATACTGTTAAATAAATTAAATAAACATTATTATTATGTTTCCTTTCCAAGGACAGGCTTAATGTACTTGCCGTGTCAACCAAATTCACAGACGACAAGGTAATTAAAAATAAAACTATTAATATTTAAACTTGCAGATTGTTCATTACAATCGTATGATGTTTTAAAAATGTTGCATCAACGCTTGCCTAGCGAAATTCAACCCATAGCTTGTGTTAATATGACGAAATACAGGTAATATACTTAATATACAAAATGAATACTGGTCAAATGATTTTATATAAGTACTTTAATGATACGGTAAAAGACGTCATAAATATAACATTATGTTGTAAAACATGAAAGCGGCATAATATACCCATGCAAAGCATAATAATATGCAATAATAATATTATGAATTGTAAACCGCTGATTATATAGATTGCAAGAAGATGGTGGTTTCCAGGATTTGTCTCCGATTAATGACAATAGTCTCACCCTATATTACATGGGACTTAAACATAGCTGGCGAGGAGTGGGTGTGTATACTATACTTACACATTATTTTGTAACATAATTATTTCCTTAATATAACATAGCAGCAGCCTCCGTGGTCTAGTGATTAGACTAACGCTCACGATCTGGACGTCCGGGTTTGATTCCCTTTGTGAGACTGTCCTTTGTTTGGTAAAGACTTATCAGGCTGGAATCACCTGATTGTCTGAAAAAGTAAGATAATTCCGTGCTTTGGAGGGAAAGTTAAACCGTTGGTCCCGGCTATTGGCCGTAAAAACACCTCCACCAACCCGCATTGAAGCAGCGTGGTGGAGTATGCTCCATACCCCCCTCCGGTTGATTGCGTGGAGGCCTGTGCCCAGCAGTGGGACGTATATATTGCTTTTTATGTTTATGTATGTATGATGGGAGAATCGCGCTCACTGGGACCCTCCAACCTCTTTCTTCTATTCCGTGGGCATTGAGAAATTATAAAGGTTAGTGATTGTTTGCCGGTCACCGTAATATGGTGCATCCTCAAACTTCCTATTAAAAAGTCTGCAAGTTGTCTTACTTTTATATATAAGTATTATAGTTTTCATCTATCCGATGATTTCTGGACCCGCCAAGCTCAATATGAATTACTTTCGTGAGTCCATTTATCTAAATCAAGAATTTTAATACGAATTCCGATCACGTGATTGGATGAAGTGGTTTATAATGATATCTTATCTTTTGAATTAGTTTTAAAAGAAATGTACCGCTTTTAATTTATAAGATATGATAAATAACTTGAACAAAATAACATACCTACTTACTTAGTTCTCAATTCAAATTATGTTACGACGAATAAGTGACAAATCTAATAAATAATTAATTATTGTCTTGTCTTTGTGTGTGGCGTCCTTTTATAATAAACAATTTCTATTCTATTCTAAATAATTGATAATCAAGGAATTTAGCATTCTTTTTTATTTGGGAAAATAGAGCACATAGCATTAGTTCACGACTATATGCCAAAGTAGTCAAACTTAAAAAAAAGTACCTGCATATAACCCGGGTGCTTTCAAGGCCAGAGTGAACAGGCACCTTCTGGGCGAGCTCATTCTATCTTAGGCCTCGTCAATGCCTCCGGGCAAGTCTGGGGCCAAGAGCAAACCCATCAGATAAAAAAAGAGTACCCACGCCTCACTGAGCTTTCTATTACACCAACGTGATAGGTGGCAAGCCGTATCGCCCCGTCAAACTGCAATTGATTATGAATTAAACTCACTATTATAATCACTGTGCGATTATAAGATACTATAGCTACTTATCGGTGTTCAATAACAAAACAATGCCTAATATTTTTAAATAGGTACACATGTTTATTTTTATCAACTAATCATCGATAAGTAGAAAATTATTGAACACGTTTAGTTTTTTGACATTCTACGATTTTTCGTTACATTATCACGTCTGTAGCCTTGAAGGGGTAGGCAGAGTTTAGTACATGAGTATATTACGTGTATATTACATTAAATTATAGTATAAACCACCTCTTCGTCAGCAGATTTTTTCCATTGACAGGATTTGTTAAAAAAATTTAGATCATACCTAACAAAAATTACGATGATGATCTTTTTTTTTGAAGATTGTAAACCAACGGACTTAAAAAGTACCTTTATAACAGTGTAAAATTAAATATTCCCCGAAACACTAGTAGCGATTTCGGTAGCATACGTTAATCAATATTAATTAGCCGATAACATGCGGGCAGTGTACTTCTAAAATTAGCGTAGGTTGCCTTATCTAAATTAATTCATGCATTAAGGCGTAAAATATAGGATAAAAATAAGCACGAGCCGTTGCTCGCGACATCGACCGCTTGGCTTTCGGTTGTAACGATAACAGTTTTACCTTGGAATGCATGCTATCTAAATCATCTCCTTAACTAATGCTAAACGGAATAATTTCCGTTTTTCACAGGGTCCGCTTACCTAACTTGAAAATTTGACAGGTCCGGTTTTTTACAGAAGCGACTGCCTGTCCGATCTTCCAACCCGCGAAGGGAAAACCAGCCCAATACAGGTTAGGTCACATACGTCCGAAAATGCATTTCTCGGGAATGTGGGTTTCCTCACGATGTTTTCCTTCACCGCTGAGCACGTGATAATCATATTTTATGATCCAAACATGAATTCGATAACTAATTCGACAATCATTGGTTTAGGTCTATGCTGGACTCGAACCTGCGACCTCAAAGTGAGAGGCAAGCGCTCTATCAACTGGGCTACCACGGCTCTTAATGTATACTATATACATAACGTAGCTTAATAGTGAAAACGTCGTAAGCGAAGTTTTCCAAAATCACATTTAGATGTGATTTTTGTTAACAAAACTTAGCAATAGACATGCTTGTCTTTTCCGGGTAAAAATTGAGTCCGCATTTTTTTACCTGGATTGAAACACTAGTGTACTAGTGATTTTGAAAAGAGACGCTTACAATGTTTTCTCTATACGACGATACGTAGATAATGTCATTCCTATATACCTATTGAAGTAAGCTGAGTCACACGCCGTCAATTAGGTACGATAAGGTGCAAAAGTCCAATCAGTTTCTTGCAAAGTAATAAATTAACTGGTCGCACTTAACACCTCCTGGTTACATGTCGTTTCTGTAATAGACCAAAAACACCTACAAAAATATAAATTTTATAATTATGACAATTAATTTTTCATAATTTCACCACTGCTTACAAATAATTCGCTGGGCTCACTGCACTTTTGCTATTTGATTGTACATAACCTCCGGCCATATTTGATCATAACGATATCTCACCATAGAACATTATTACCTCTAAATACAAAATTTTATTAGTGGCACCGGTGATATATCGCTCCGGCCAAGTCTTTTTTTTGTGATTATATCTTGCCACGGAGGACGCTTCACCCAGCGGAGTCAGTCCTTTCTTTCAAGTACTTAGTCACTTCTTCTTCTTATCGTGTGGGTTGTGCGGTGGAGTACCAACCTCATCTGGGTCAGGGTTATTATTAAGCCGCCAAAGGCCCCTGATATGCATCATGCTACGATTACTCACTTACAAGTAGTAACCGGGACCAACGGCTTAATGTGCCTTACGAAGCACGGATCATCTTACTTTCGGACAATCAGGCCTGTAATGTCCTAACCAAACTAGGGATCAAAAGTGATTTTTGTGTTATGTTCCTACCGGTATTCGAACACGGGGCCTTCGGATTGTGAGCCCAATGTTCAACCACTGGACTACGGAGGCCGTTCGTAGAAGTTCGAAGAAGTAGTGACTTCAGCCTGACTACCCTTATTGAAAATGTCTCGTTTCTTTTTTAGACATATAGTTTCTGGAATAGTTAGTTGCCCTGCCAGCTGATTCGGGGCATTTGTAATCTGTGGAGAGTTGCCATTCTATACGTTGTATTATTCCTTATTCTATGCAACTGGCTTCGTAAAATACTCTCATCGGATGGCAATGGTGCCGTAATAGGTAGCAGTATGTACTTACTAATGGATAAGGAATATGCATACGTCGCGCCCTTTGATATTCATCAGTTTATGTCGATAATACTAATTAATGACTCATCCTTAATGCATAATTTTCCATGCTGCTTATCATTTCCAGGTTCCGTGCATATCGTACATCTATATCGATGTTAGACGCGCGGTCTCTACTTTAGAAAGAGCAAACTAAACATTATTTGACTATGAAAATTTTACTAATTTCATAAATGTGTTGTTTCCTGTGCACACCATCTAATTTTATTTTAAGTTCATCATTTTCTTTTACGTTGAAAAGGAAACGGACGGGCAGTCGACAGGCATAAAAATGGAAAAAATACCCTTCCAAAATTATATAATGACCAATAACCCGACAGAATCAAGTTGACAACACATGTCAACGGGTTGCATATGAGTGAGGTGAATATTTTATTCGCGCGGGTTATTCATTCATTTTAAATTTAACAGTTGACAATCATCCGTCCCATTCCTTTTCGGCGGAAAGAAAATCTTAAAATAAAATTAAGATGTGTCTGCAGAAATCAGGGTTATGGTATCCCTTAATCAGTGGCGGCCCTTTTTTATTAGTTTACGGCCGCCGAAATATACCTGTTTTCTTTAAAATGTCTTAAACTCATACATTTAATAAGAGGTTTATTAAGAAGGTACCTACGACCTCTTATTAAATGTATGAGTTTTATGTGGCCGCTAAGAGGTCTAATGCAGAGGCCCCATCCAGTTACTCCCCAGTAGATACGGGGCTGCCAGCCAGAGTGGTCCCGTCTTGGTTGATTTTAGTTAATTCCATGTGCGGCAAATCTACAATAAGTCACTTCAAAAAAAGGCGCCCCCCTAAAACGGCGCCCGCTGCGATCGCACCGCTTGCACTGCCATAGGGTCGCCACTGCCCTTAATAATAAGTAACCTTCATAGAAAGCCAAGGGCAAACGTTTATCTATATTCACATAGAGTTTGCACTTAATCAATACCTAGGTAACAATCAGTGTTACGCTATCAGAGAAGAGCCCGAGAATGGATAAAGAGATAAAAGAACCACTTACCTACTTAACGTATAATTATTGATCACAAATAACAGGTAAGTATGTTGAAATAATAGTATGTAGGTATCATTCTTATAGGTACACAACGTACACAGTTTTGTAGCTACTAAGCTACAAAACTGCAAAAGTACGTCATATAA
Source organism: Pectinophora gossypiella (assembly GCF_024362695.1). Lineage (NCBI taxonomy): Eukaryota > Metazoa > Arthropoda > Insecta > Lepidoptera > Gelechiidae > Pectinophora > Pectinophora gossypiella. The sequence goes on from NC_065419.1 coordinate 9,864,990, forward strand.
CACAACACCACGCCTGTATTCTCGAAGAGGTAAACAGCGATGTAGTACATAAACCACCCCTCGCCAGCTATGTTTTAGTCCTATATAACAGCTGCCTATTGCCATTAACCGGGCTGTTATATATTAAATTACAGGGTAATCATATAAAATAAAAACTGCATACTCAATTCCTATTGCATTGACGTCAATGCAATAGGACTCCGGAACCATCAAGTTTCATTTCAATGGGAAATCGTTAGTTCGGGTTTGGAATTCGGATAGTTACTACGTCCTGTGTAATTCTAATACATTTTCTTTAAATAAATCTTTTTAGCGTAAATAAAATTGTTTTTTAAAAAGCATCACCTGACCCACCCCGTAATAGTGGTGTCAGAAGTGGGATACCAGTGAATTTTTACCGTTTCTTCGTCGATTCCTGGTATTCCATAACGCGTTCGCGTAAACGAATCTCATAAAAATTGTGTGGAACATTGGTGATGTGTCTGTGAAATTACAAACTTATAAACTAATACGCTATTCCTGTCCGCTCGTCGTCGCCAACCCGACTCCGGAGTGACTTCCAAGTTCTCAAGTTATTTTCGTCACTTCGTCAAACTCTTCAAAATCTTCTAACTCACCGTCGAATTAATAAGTACGGTTAAACGGCGACAGTCTACCTTCCCCGCATCAGCTCGCCGATACTCGCCGTCTATCTGGAGGTCTAACCACGACAGTAAGCCTTACTTCGAGAAGCCTGCTGGTGGACCACCGAGACTGCATCCTGGGGTCAACAACAAAACTGTCAGAGTAAGCCTGCCAGTCGATCGCCGTCATATATTTTTCCTGCCGCTGCGCTGCCGCCGCCGTCACCTCGCTGCCGCTTTCCTGCACGTATCCTGATTTCGCTGGAAATGAAGATTTACAACGTGGTGTTCGCGCTGGTGTTAATGTGAGTAAAATATTTGATTCACTGTAATTGCTTCGCCACTCTCTTTTAATTAATCTTAACATTCTAAATTTTGTATCACTTAGTCGATTCCTAAATATCTCCTATTATATTACCTGTCTTAATAATCCAAAATCTAAAATAATAATCTAACCCTAATACTTACCTAAATCCTATTTACATACTTACGTACTTACTTACCTCTTATAATGGCGGAAAGCAAACCTCCATCAACTCCTTCAGCTTCGAAGAAGGTTCCTGAAATTTTCATATCTGAACCTTGTCCTCTTCAGGTTCTCTGTAATTTCATTAATCCATATAAGGGTGATCGAGAAACCCTAACCGCATTTCTGACAAATTGTCAAAATGCTCTTGATCTGGCTTCACCTTGCCAGAAAATAATATTATTAAAATATATTATAGCTAAATTAGAAGGCAAAGCACAGGTAGCATGTTCTAACAAAGTGTTTGAAACATTTGACGAATTAAAGTTATTCTTAAACCAAAACTTTGGAGAAAGGAAGCATTATAATCATCTGTTGTTAGATCTTCAATCATGTAAACAACAATTTAACGAAACTGTTGCACAATTCGCTTTGCGTATCGAAAGCTGCTTAACATCCTTGCAATCGGAGATACACAATTCAGCTTCTCTAAAAAAGGAGCTCGTCGGTCGACTCGCTATGACCGAAGACCTTGCCTTGTTTACGTTCAATTTAGGATTATCACCACGATTGAGCACAATCGTCCGATGCCGAGAACCGAGGTCATTGAACGATGCCATCAACATAGCTCTCGAAGAAGAGAAGCTTGAAAACCTCGTGTACAAGGTTAATCGTAACAAGCAAGCTCATTCTCATTCGGAAGGTATCTCCAAACCAAAACGCAACTTTCAAAATTCTATATCATCGCAACAAAATTCGATATCACAAAAAAATTGTAGATATTGTAAAAACCCGGGCCATGATATTTCGGAATGTTTTAAACGAAAACATAATAATTCCAAACGAAATTCTAATTATCAAAACAATAATCCCACGGCTCCTATAAATCATGTTGCGGACGAAGCGCAATCGGAGCCGGAGTCGTATAACAACTCGGATGGCCCGTGCGAACTATGTGATAACGATAATTTAAACTAGTAAACAGAATTACGGACACGTGTCGACGTAATTCTGCTCGTTTAGACACAAAAGTAAATGCTAAATCCTCTCGTGTCACTGCTTCCTTAAGTTATGCTAAAGCCTGTGCTCAAAACTCTCCAAAGAGAGTCACTATATCCAAGAGCCAATCTAATTCAAAATCTCTATCTCAACCCTCTCCTACGAGAGACTCTGTTTCGTTGAGTCGCAATAAAAATATTGCACCCCTTAAAACTCTATCTCAACCCTCTCATACGAGAGACTCTGTATCGTTGAGTCGCAATAAAAATATTGCACCCCTTAAAACTCTATCTCAACCCTCTCCTACGAGAGACTCTGTTTCGTTGAGTCGCAATAAAAATATTGCACCCCTTAAAACTCTATCTCAACCCTCTCATACGAGAGACTCTGTATCGTTGAGTCGCAATAAAAATATTGCACCCCTTAAAACTCTATCTCAACCCTCTCATACGAGAGACTCTGTATCGTTGAGTCGCAATAAAAATATTGCACCCCTTAAAACTCTACCTCAACCCTCTCATACGAGAGACTCTGTATCGTTGAGTCGCAATAAAAATATTGCACCCCTTAAAACTCTACCTCAACCCTCTCATATGAGAGACTCTGTTTCGTTGAGTCGCAATAAAAATGTTGCATCCCTTAAATCTCAACCCTCTCATATTACGAGAGACACTGTTTCGTTGAGTCGCAATAAAAATATTGCATCCCTTAAATCTCAACCCTCTCATATTACGAGAGACACTGTTTCGTTGAGTCAAAATAGTCATCCATTGCTAAATCCTGAAAACTCTCAAAATAGTGAAGGTCCTATGAGTTCTATCTCTACTTCGTCGGAAAACAATACTATATATAAAGTAAACACAATTTCACATAAAATCTCATTACCGCATATATTATTAAAAACAAATTATGCGGAACACCCTTTATGTTTCTTAATCGACACCGGTTCAACCGTCAGCATAGCTAAACTAGCAAACTTTACGAATAAACCTTCACTATCCAACGAAAAAATTAAATTAAAGGGACTTAGCGATGATGACTCATATTGTGAAACCTTAGGGTCATTCCAAATCAATTTCAATTGCATTACGTCATCCGAAAATCCTTCCACTATAACTTTCGATTTCAAGTTTCATGCTATTAGTGACAATGTTCAATTAAATTACGATGGCATATTAGGCAATGACTTTCTTAAAACTTTAGATGTCGATATTAGATATTCTCGCAACTGTTTGTATATGCGAGGTCATTCTCTACCAATCCGCTTCAATCGGCCCACATATGCCATTCCTCCGCGATCAGAAGCCATAATCGAATGCTCAATTTCTAATGATCTAAAGGAGTACGAAAATCTTAAAGAAAGTTTAGTCCTTGACCACTTTATTTCGGACGGCGTATATATTGCAAATTGTATCGTTCTTCTCAAGCCCAATGGTCGAGTTAACTTATCTGTTCTAAATACTACTGAATCAGAGATCATCATTCGAGATTACCGCGTGAATCTCACTCCATATGATAAGCAGTCTTCAACACAAATATCATCTCAAGATGATTTTAAAGACATTTACAATGTCCACGTTTTACATTCCGATAGGAATCAACAAGTCCTCGATCTTATACGAGCAAATCATCTTAATAACGAGGAATCCAAATGTCTACTTGAATGTTGTTCTCAGTACACAGATATCTTTCATCTGGAGGGAGAACCATTATCTTTCACTAGTGCACTGGAACATTCAATCAATACAAAGGACTCTGCTCCTGTCCATGTAAAATCCTATCGTTTTCCCGAATGCCATAAGGATGAAGTTGAAGGCCAAATCAAAACAATGTTAGAACAAAATATCATTCGTCCTTCAATGTCACCTTGGAGTGCTCCAGTTTGGGTAGTCCCTAAAAAGAAGGACGCGTCAGGGAAACAAAAGTGGAGGATAGTCATTGACTATCGGAAGCTTAATGACGCAACCGTTACCGAGATCTATCCACTTCCGTTAATAACGGACATCCTCGATCAATTAGGTCACTCCAAGTATTTTACGACACTTGATCTCGTCAGCGGCTTCCATCAAATAAAACTTAAAAAGGAAGACGCTGAGAAAACCGGCTTCACCGTCATTACAAATGGCACTTCAGGACATTATGAATTCACCCGTATGCCCTTCGGGCTGAAAAATGCCCCTTCAACATTTCAAAGATTGATGAACACTGTTCTAACAGGGCTCCAGGGTTTACATTGCTATATTTATCTCGATGACTGCATAATCTATTCTCATGATCTCGATTCACACATTCAAAAACTAAAACTCGTGTTCGACCGACTTCGTCAATTTAATCTAAAACTACAGCCAGATAAATGCGAATTCTTACGTCGCGAGGTCGCTTATCTAGGCCATATAATCACGGATAAAGGTGTGTCACCTAATCCCGATAAAATCAAGGCAGTCACAGACTTCCCTATTCCAAGGAATGCCAAAGACATTAAATCTTTTCTTGGCCTCGTTGGTTACTACCGACGATTTATCGAGAACTTCTCCAAAATCACCAAACCCTTAACTTCCCTTCTTAAAAAGGACGCAGAATTTAAATGGTCATACGACCAACAACAATCTTTCGATATTCTAAAAAATAAACTAACATCTGCGCCCCTCCTCCAATATCCGAATTTTAACGAACCATTTATTCTCACTACCGACGCTTCCAACTACGCTGTCGGAGCCGTGTTATCGCAAGGCGACATAGGTAAGGATAAACCCATTGCCTATGCGTCTCGAACACTCAATAAGGCCGAAGGTAATTACTCCACAATAGAAAAGGAACTTCTAGCTATCCTTTTCGGTGTGAAGACTTTCCGACCTTACTTATATGGTCGAAAATTTAAAATCGTCACCGATCATAGGCCACTTGTATGGCTTTTTAATGTCAAGGACCCTGGTTCAAGATTAATAAGGTGGCGCCTAAAATTGGAGGAGTACGACTACGAAATAATTTATAAACAAGGGAAACTTAATTGTAATGCAGACGCTTTATCTCGTTGCCCTGTCAACGCTCTAAATGATTTTGGAGATCCCGATTCAACTCGTAATCCTTCTAATTCTACTAATTCATCACCTCGCGTGTCCGATGACCCGAGTCCTTCTATTTCCGAAACTTATGAACAATTCTTACAAATAAACCGTCAGCCAGACGTATCTTATAATACAATCATTGAAGAACACAATCAATCTCTACTTAAAGCTAAGTGTAAACTGATAGCTTATCCAACGTCAATTGACTTAGATGAATCTGTCCCATACTGTACAGAAATCATCAATTCCTCCACAAGCGAACCAAATATCCGAGACATCGATCGTGAACTTAACACTTATTATTCCACAAGTAATGATAAACATGTCTTTACTCATCTATTTATTCGTCTCAATCACTATGACGAAATATCTTATAAGGATATATTCAATGTCTTACGCGAATACAGAGATATGATCAAATACTGGTATTTGGAGGAAAAGGAATTCGCAATCTCAGATTTTTCCGATCCTTTTAACAAAATAGTTTACACTAAAATTTACAACATTCTATCTTTTCTATTCCATGATACGGGAATCAAAGTAAATATCTATCGAAATTCAATACTATATCCTACTCCTAGTGAAGTCAAAAACATTTTAAAAGAAAATCACGATTCTGTCTCAGCCGGACACCCCGGCGTATCTCGCATGTTTGATCGAATCAAATCTCAATACTGGTGGAAAAACATGCGCCAAGATATTGATGATTATGTAAAAAATTGTCGCTCGTGTCAAATAAATAAGCCTTTGCGCCAAGTGAATCGTGCGCCGATGATAATAACATCGACTGCCACAAGGCCTAACGAAAAGGTCTTCCTAGATTTAGTCGGTCCTCTCCCTGAAACTCACGAACATAAGTTCAAATTTATTCTTACACTGCAAGACGACCTGACTAAATATTCACAGGCTTATCCATTGCAAACATGCTCGGCCGAGGAAACGGCCAGATTATTCGTTCGGTATATATCTCACATAGGTATTCCCAAAATGATAGTCACAGATCAGGGAACTAACTTTTGCTCTGATGTATTTAAGCAATTAGAAAAGTTGTTCGGTATAAAGCATATATATGCATCTCCTTATCACCCTCAAACATGTGGTGCTCTAGAGAGGAGCCACTCGACTCTTAAAGAGTATTTAAGATCTTACATTGGAGAAAACCAGCATACGTGGAATCTGTATTTACCTACCGCTATGATTGCGTATAACACAAACGTCCATAGCACCACAGGATTCTCGCCTATGGAACTTTTGCTGGGTTTTAAACCTTATATCCCGAGTAGTATTGACTCGCTAGATAATAATACATATACCGACTACATCAGAGCCCTTAATTATCGCTTATGTTACAGCCGACAAAAAGCTAAAGAAAACATTATATCTTCAAAAGAACGCTCAAAAAACTATTATGATTCACGTACTAAACCTACAACTTATAAAATTGGCGATATGGTATACGTTAAATGCCATCACAAACAAAATAAAGCCTTATCACCGGTGTGGAAAGGTCCTTTTCAAATCATTAAGCTAAATGGACACCACACCGTTACATTACTTATAAATAGAAAACATGTACGTCATCACTATGACGAAATAAAACTCGCAGCTGATCAAACCTTAACACCGTAACATAACGCGCGTCTCTATCTATTCCAGGGCCGCACCACCGGTTATTTGTGAATTCGTTTCACAAATCCGAGATAGTCCTGGACTTTTCTTCGACAAACTTCTAGATGTCAAATTCACTAACGGCGAATGGAATGTCGTTACGTATTTAGATATAAGTCATATTAAACCTAATTTAGATAAAGCGGAGTTCTTATTCGAAAGAGTAAATTTATTTTGCAATTCGTTTTCATCGTCAAAGCTAAAAACAGACTGTACTAACTCTCTGTCTGCTTTACATAATCAACATATAACTAATGTCAATAAATTTTCTTCTATATCATACTTACTTGTCGATGAACAACCCCGACGTCAAAAACGAGGTCTCATTGATTTTGGGGGCTCCATCCTAAAAACCTTTTTCGGCACTTTAGACAATGAAGATGCGATTAAATTCACTGACGCAATTGAACAGGTACAGACAGACGAAAAACAGTTGTCTTACCTGATGAAAGACAATATACATGTAATTAAGTCAACTATTTCAAATTTTAATAATTCTATGTCTAAGGTCAATGAAAACGAACAAAACCTACTTAAGAATATGGACACCGTGAATAATATGTTAAATAAGATTAGTAACTCTAACGATAAGCTAGAAATGAAATCTCAATTAAGTTCTTTATTCAATTCTTTAGAAGCTATAATTTTAACATTATCTTTCGATATAGATGATGTAAATAATGCTATCCTTTTTGCAAAGCTAAATATATTACATCCTACTGTGCTTAGCCCTTATCAATTGTATAACGAGTTAGATAAGCATAGGAATGCTCTTCCTAAAAACCATGAATTGGCAGTATCACTAACTCTGCAAAACATTCATCAGCTATTAGACATTTCTAAACTCGTTTGTTATTATCACCTTAACAGAATAATTATGTTAATCAAGATACCGCTCGTCTTACCTCAAACCTATAATCTATTTAATATAATCCCTTTACCCGTTCCTTACGACGTTTCAAAACCAGATACTTTTGTACTTATTGCACCTACAAGTTCTTATGTAGCAATTACAGCTGATCATATGTTTTATTCACCGATAAAAGATATTGAGAAGTGTAAAGTGATCAGTGGCAAGTGTTACGTGTGCGTGTTAACGAACGTATATTCGACAATTGCGAATCCTACGTGTGAAACAACCTTAATCACCGAAGTAGTACAAAATTTACCCGATTCTTGTGAAGTTAAATTGTTACATGGACATGTAGATATTTTTCATAAGATAAGTAATAATAGGTGGCTCTTTGCCCAATCCGAACCAGGCAAATGCCATATCACTTGTAAGAACAACCCTATCAGTTATGATGAAATTTTGTTTTCTATTGGTATTTTAAAATTGCCAAAAAACTGTAAAGCTTTTTACAAAACTTTACAATTTGATCCTATTACTGAAAACTACATTTCCAATGTAACAAACTCAATTTCTGACTTTAACATAATACTCGATGATTGTTGTGAAAGGACTAAACTGAACAAAACATTGTCAAAATTACCTTATAATAAGCTTACAAATATTGATAACTTAGATTCACTGTTACATGCTAGTGTGCATTTAGATTACCTGGAAAAGGAATTAAATAGTATCGAAGGTCCAACTCATATGCAAAAGTATGGCATTCATTATATATCGTTAAGCTATGTCCTAGGAATAATATTTTTGTTATATTTACTTTATAGATGTAGAAAACGTCTGTGTCGAAATAATCCTTCCACATGCTTAGTCCAGATATTTAACCAATGTCACAATAAAAAGAGTTCTAACAAACCAGTAGCACAGACCGTAGTGATGTCGAATGTGCAGGAATCTTTCTCAGACACGGAAGATGAGATAAGGACACCAGTCACAGTCAAAAGGAATATAATCCTTGCATCTCAAAACCACTCACCTTAACTTCAAATTCATACTTATTATTTTCGTCGATAAGAACTTATTATTAATATAGTAATTTTTAATATAATGTAACCGAAATCCAAGTTCGATCTGATTTTAATCTCACATCATTTTAAGGGTGATGTTCGATCTTATTCGGGGGGTTGTTATATATTAAATTACAGGGTAATCATATAAAATAAAAACTGCATACTCAATTCCTATTGCATTGACGTCAATGCAATAGGACTCCGGAACCATCAAGTTTCATTTCAATGGGAAATCGTTAGTTCGGGTTTGGAATTCGGATAGTTACTACGTCCTGTGTAATTCTAATACATTTTCTTTAAATAAATCTTTTTAGCGTAAATAAAATTGTTTTTTAAAAAGCATCACCTGACCCACCCCGTAATAGGGCACAAATCTTGGAGTCTACGCGATATCAATTATCTATGCTCCAAACATGAATTCAACCTGTCAAAGTCAAATTGTGCTCGGTTAGGTATGGGTATTTTCTTGCGATGGATGTAACTGTGTCTACCCCAATTAGGACATAGGCGACTATATCCTGACTGAATTTGACTTTAACATAATATAAAGTCATGAGAGTGTGTTATGTTAAAGTCAAATTCAGTGGTTTAGAGTCTAAACCGGGATTCGAAGCGGTGACTCTACAATGTATGTCACGCTTTCACCGAACAGATCTATCACGGAGTATTTTAGTATTTTTTATAAACATACATAGCTTTTAAGTATTCATAGGCTTTTACTCTCTGATCGGAAGGGGTACAGACAGAGCATTCTCTGCCACGTTACGTTGCTCCTTTTCTTTAATTTGTATTTACTCAGAAAACTACGTTTCGTTTCAAACAATGATACCTATTAATCGAGTCAAAAAAGCTTCCTAACTTGTTATTTGCCGGGGAAATTTCCGATTTTGACTTTACTTAAGAGCTGCGCTCTTGTCGGTGGAGTAATCGCCACTCCTCTCTTCTTCCCGCCAAATCCTTCACCTCCTGATACGACACGGCCGGCACCTTCTCTTTTATTTGTTTCATAAATGTTCTCCTAGGTCTACCCCTTCCTCTCTTCCCTTCAATTTTTTCTTCTATGATGTTTGTCATAAATGAATCGTGTCGTATCAGGTGGCCAATCTTATTTCCTCTCTGGTTCTCTATAATCTTATTTTTTTTTTATATAAGTATTTGAAATCAGAAACATCTGGAGTGGCGGAAATAGACATTTCGCACTTTTTTTTTCTTTTACCTATGCAACTGGCTAACTGACAGAATAACGTATAAGTACATTGTTATGATTATGGTTTGCCCACTCGAATCGGTACATTCTTTTGTTTGCGAACGAGTCATTCATTAATTAAACAATGAATTATTTTTTATGATCGGTCTTTCCCCTGCGGGGAACGTGTGGAGATTTTCCACGATTTTCTTTTTTGACTTCTTTGATAGAATGGAAAAAAAAAACATAAATAAACTGAGAACTTTCAGGAAATCTCGTAAAACTCAATAAAGATATTCAGTAAATAGAAAAACTAAAAAACGATTATTTACGGTTTACATAATAATAAATAAATAAATATATCTTTATTTCAGGCTCAGACCCTACAGATAATACATATACCATATTATCTCCGATTTTCTATATCAAACGGTTTAAAAGATGAATAGATGCTCATGTTACGGGGGTCAAAAAGATCATGTTGAATCAATTGACAATTATTATTCATCTAAACGAGCAATATTTAAATTTGACGTAATTATCATGTCAACAATTGAATGAATTTCTCTAAGTCGCCGTTTTAACTTGTTTTCTATGTTTCTACCCGTGTATACTCAAGTTCTTTTACGTATACTAAATAAGTAATTCTATATTTCTACATGTATGCTCGTGGGAGTTTATAAAATGACTAAAATAATAAAAAAAACACAGAGAGAAAACAACAGACAGAACGCTTGGTGTACTTAGTTCATCTTGCGATGGAAGTAACTCTGACTACCCCAATTGGGATATAGTCGTTACCTAATGTTATAAATGACTAGAATAGCATTTCACATTATGCTACAATAATTATAATTAGAACATGTGTCAATAATGAGAAAAAGTTGAATTGCATAATTGTAAGACACGTTGTCAATCGGGGGTTTCCCGTTTTAAAATTGACTCACGTTTTGGTATTTTATTGTTCTATTTAAGCTATCTTAGTATACTCGTACAGTTTCAAGAAAGATATAGATAAATGGACAAGACAAGTGTTAATTAAATGATTAGAGCCTTACCTTACGTTGCATATACATATTATATATACCTATACATATATCGGTTAATAGCGAGGCTCTACTAAACCACCGCTATCTTCGAAATAACAAGGTTGAGTTGCACGGGATATTTTAAATATCTTTACTCCTTATATTTTAACAAAATCCTCTAACCCGACAGACATCGCACCATAGACTCGCCTTTCTTACTTTTTAAAACTGCCTTACGTCCCATTCATTATCCTTCCATAGTATTCTCACTTTCCTACAACTTGGCCAATCACGTCCGTCATTCCAAATGAAATGGGCAGAGGCGCAAGTAATAAGAAGAAAACTTGCCTACCAGTCATAAGGCTGCCTATTGTACTCTTTCTATTTCTCTTTTGTTTTGTATTTTACTGTTTATGCAATAAAGTATTTGTTATGTTATATAAGTAAGATGGTAATAACGTACTGGGGGGATAAAATGGCCACATCGAAGCAATTCATCATCAGCAATTCATCGACAGTTGCGCATATAAAAGTAAGCAATGCAAACAAATGTCAAATAGCAACATTGATTTTTTAGAATTACTTTGATGTGACTTGTTTAAACCTCCTGAACAACGAATAGACAACATAGAGCCAAAAATCGCTACGAAGATTTTCACAATTACTCCAGCGAACGCTATACACTAGTGCTTACTATAGTATAGAGTAAATAATTTCACGTCATTCTTCATGAAGATGTCGGACTTCATAGTCGCATGTGTGCGGAACGACTGGCTCGGCAAAATGCTCGAAGTTTTGCGATAAAACGCTACCGTTTATTTTTCTGTAATGTTAATAACATTCGCTAGAATGCTCGAGGACCCCGATACTGACGTGGTTGACAATTTCCCTGATTCAGTGCTTATCTATCGGAGCGCTATCGGTCCACTAGAGTCGATTGATTATTTCCATTATAACCCTCTCTCAGACGACGCCCTAACGTTCGCGCCCAACTGTCTTCAATTTTATACCAGTTTACACCCCGGACACTTTTTATAAAACACCTCGTTTAACACAGACACTACACACTGACGTTATCGTACACACGCGCATCAGTGTGTGTGACGTCTGACGCCCATACGATAGAAGCGGAGAGTTGCCGTTATATATGTACGTAGTTTAATTCCTTATTCTATGACCAGGGGGGTTGAAAAGGCCACATCGAAGCAATTCATCTAAAAAAGCAACAATTCAATTTGACATTTGCGCATATAAAAGTAAGTATAAAACCCCTCATCAGAGTCCTCAGCGGTCCTCATTTGTCCCTCCAGGTAGTTACGAGTAATGTCATAAGAGATAAATATCGCAGGTTTACAAGCCACGTCCAAAAAGAGACTGCTAACGTCCATCAGTGTCTTTAGACATTCCCCGAAATTAAGCAGTTGAACACGTTCTAAGAATGTTTACTATTCGCTTCAAGTCCAACATAGAACGAAAGAAAGGAATAAATAATTTATAAGTATTTTCCAATTAGTGTTACGTGTACGTTATTAAACGTATGAATGTCTGGTATATAATTAATTCATTAATTAGTCCGTAAGTCCATAATCCCGTGGATAATAAAAAAATAATAAGATAAATAAGAAGTAACAATTCAATTTGACATCATATATAATAATTATAACAAGGTAATTTAAAAAAAGAAAACAATTTATATAGGTAACAGAAAAAATTGTTTTTATTTATTTTTAACAAGTGTGTTTCTTTTGTGTGCAATAAAGAGTTATTGTACTGTATACAAGCCATTTGGACATTTCTAAACAAATTTCAAAATGGCGGCGGCGAGAACCAACATGGCGGACACCTGCACTGAAGCAGCGCTGTTGCATTTGTCAGTGTTGCAAGATGTGCAGGTGATATTCCCAATCATACTTATGTCACTAACGTCGCAGACTTTGCCATTGTCCACTGCACAGCCCCTGTGTACCGTGTTAGTATCTGTAAAAAGATATGAATCAACTCAGAAAGTAGGTAAAAATCGTAAAAAAATGAAAAGAAATGTGTATTATCTTATTTTAAATCAATTAAAATTGATAGAAACATAAATTTGCGCCTGAAACATAAGTAATCGCAAGACAATTTACGTCCTTTAATACGAAGTCCTAAGAAGGATATAACTAACAAACCGAAATTGTTGACAGGTGATTGGCCAATCGTCCTTTGTTGAGTTTAACAACATGTTCGGGCAAACAATATTTTCAATTTTATGACTACCTACCTCAAAATAATATGTAATATTCTATTCCAGATATATGTACTTTACCTTCGAGCGTGACAGTAACGCAGACGTACTCAATGGCTCTTTCTTGGACTCTGATAGTTCCTCGTTTTACACGTGGTCCTTGTAATTCAGGATCTGCTGATCGTCCTGAACTTGGTACAGTAGTAGTGGAAGCGGTGGTAGACTCAGTTGTTGGAGAAGCAGTGCTTGTCGGAGGCGTTTCAGTAGAGGTTGCTGTTGTACCAGTTGGTGTTGTGCCAGTGCCAGGAGAAATCGTACTCGGAGATTGCGTTGTCGTGTCTACACCACACGTCATCAACTGTCCTGCTTTTACTTCCGAACAGTTGTCACAAACGTAGCATTGTAAGCTATCAACTGCAAAAGAAAGCATTCCAAATTATCCAAAATTCAAAAATATTATGCGAGTAGGTACTTGTACAATTTCTCGTAAAGTGGATGTTAACATTGACATTTCCCTTTCTTGTCTTCTTTCTGCCGCCATAGTTTAGGTTGAATTAGACAGAAACTCTGATACATATTATTAATAAATTTTTGTTTAATTTAGACATTGCTGCAGAATATCGCACAAAATCAATAACAAAATTTTTAACGATCTTCTTTCGTCTCACATCATCCACTACTTTTACTGTAAGAAATCAATATTATATACATACTTAACCTTGTTGTACTAACCTTTTATGAGTGCACTTAATAGAAGAACTAATATACTGAGAATTAATTTATTCATGTTTACGTTTGCTAACAGTTGAAAGCTGGACTGAAATGTGATGCTCTACTAAATAACATTGATATAAAATACAGATAAGTTTTATATTGCTTTAATAGGAAACCACTTAGAAAATAAAGAAGTACTTGTAAGTAAAGGTTTTAACTGTTAAGATAGTGGAACTAGTCACCAAAGACAATCAGTATTCACTATCGTATTCGTAAGTACCTTTATGGAAACTAAGAATGTAGCATTTACATATTTCAAGATAGACAATCAGTTATCATTATAATTCAAACATCTGTAATTGTCTAATCCACCGAAAATGAAAATTTTGAGTCATGTGATACTCGTACGTGGTGATAATACTTATACTTCATCATCATCAGCCCATTAATGTCCCCACTGCAGGGGCACGGGCCTTCCCTATGGACGGATACGAGTAGGGAGAACGGGCCTTAAACCATCACGCGGGTCCAGTGCGGATTGATATTACTTATACTACTACTTATACTAAGTATATAATACTTATACTTAGTAAGATATATATGTATTTAGGCTAAGTAATAAAATATTTTTGTCCGGCCAAGTAGTTAATACCAACTGCGGCAAATCTACAATAAGTCACAAAAAAGGCTAAGTAAGTGGGCGGACCGGCGGCGATCCGTTGGTCACATTGGATGACATAGTTGCAACCCGCAATGCTAGGAAAGCTGTGGATGAAGTTATCGCAGCAATGGGATTATCTAAAAATCACGCTGTCCGTTCACCTAAAATCGTCAACGCAACTTCGGACTACCAACAGCGTGAGCTGAAACTACTAATAGTAGTAGTCAAATTTCTTTGAAAACATAGACAAGAGACGTTGACGGTTCGTCGTAGAAGTATAAAGGATGAAAGAGTTTTAAATAATCACAATGCTGGTCCAGGAAATATGGTGCAAAATCGAGGACGCCTTTAACAGCGGGATAATGTTAAAGGGATGGGGCACACATGTTAGATACCGTTTATTTATAAGTGTATATTTTTTCTAGCCTGTATTTCGAAGCATCGAAATACAAGCTAGGCGCAATGTATAGACTCTATGTATTCCCTGCCTGATTGATTGTTCGTTCCGAAGTCCTAAAGATTATCCTCATCTACATACATATAAACATACTTCTGTACCTCATAAATTTTCTTGACTTATAAATGTCGCTGTGCCAAGTTGTTCTCAATTTCTCATTGCTAAGAAAATGGCAACTATCAATGGTGTAGCTTGTTCATATCTACAAGCACAGGTAGGTAAGCACGTAGGAGGTAGTTACCTTTATATTTTATGGTAGAAATTAAAAGTAAGTAACAGTAGATTTTAGTACTTCCATAAAATAAATCAAGACAATTCCAAATAATAAAGTAATTTATTTACAAAATTTTCTAGATCAATTTATTGTACGTCACTTTTAGTAAACTGATTTCAAAATGGCGGCGGCTAGAATCAAGATGGCAGACAACTGAGTTGAAACAGCGCTATTGCATTTGTCAGTGTTGCAATGTACGCAGGTAGCATTCGCAATACTAATCTCACATACTTTGCCATCGTCCACAGCACAGCGTCTGTCTATGGATTTATCTGCAAAAAGAAATAAATCATCTTAAAAAAAGTAAAGAGGTAAAGAAAATTATGACAAGTATCTATTTAACGACTTTTCTAATCCAATAGCCATATTAAAGCTGTAAGGTTAGTTGAATACCTACCCTTGGTGTCAATCATTCCACGTGATACATAGAGCGTTTTCTTTCATACTTAAATAAAATTATAAATGTAAAATTGATATACTGAGTAGAGTCAGTAGGCAAAAGTGGCGTTATTAGATTTTAGGGAAAATATTGTGGCTTAGAAAATTTTCATTTATAATTTTATTTAAGTACGAAAGAAATCGCTCTATGCATCACGTGGAATAATTAGGAACACCATAATGGTGGCTTAATTATTTTCATATCTAAAATAATATTAGTTGCAAACTGGCACTTAATATGGATCAATAAATTTACTTACCTTCATGCGTGATAGTAAGACAGGCATATTCAGTCGCTCTTTCTTGGACTTTGACAAGTTCCCGTTTTACACGGTTGGCTTGGATTGAAAGTTCTTCAGATTTAGTAGGTGAGGCTATTTTCGCAACAGCTGCCGTAGTAGTAGATTCGCTTGATAGAGACACAGTGCTTGACACAGTAGTGGATGAAGAAGTGGAAGATACAGTGCTTGTTTCTCCTGTAGGTGATGTTGTACTTGAAGATTCGGTAGATCCTGTTGATCCCGTTGATCCCGTTGATCCCGTTGATCCCGTTGATCCCGTTGATCCCGTTGATCCTGTTGATCCTATTGATCCTGTTGATCCCGTTGATCCTGTTGATTCTGTCGATCCTGTTGATCCTGTTGAAACTGTAGATTCCGTTGAACCAGTGCCAGGTCTAGCCGTAGTAGTACTAGTAGTAGTTGTCGATCCGCATGTCACCAACTGTTCGGCTTTTACTTCAGAACATTTATCACATACGTAGCATTGTAAGCTATCAACTGGAAGAGAAAGAATTTGAAATTAGATAACAAAATAGTATTAATGTATTTTTGCTTCTAGTATTATAAGAAGTACGTGCTCCTACGTGATAATTGTATTTAAGTTTTTCGGTTACATCTAAGGTAATCATATTTGGGTTGCTTTTCCATAGCACTCTAATGGGGTTTGATATCTAGATGTTTTACTTAAACTGCATAGTTATGAACGGTTTCTGTTCGTCATCTATTGGATACAGATTATTCTGAAGTACGTCAATACACAAGCTATTGTCAGTAAATATCCAAATACTAACCTTTTATGACGGCACTTAAGAGAAGTAGAATTGCAAAAGGAATTAATTTATACATGTTTAAGTTTATCTAGAGCGAGAGGTTACACAGAAATCTAAAGTCCAACTAGATGTGTAGTGTACTACCTGATTAGTTTTATATTGGCATAATAGGAAAACACTTAGAGACCTCACTACTTTTACGTAAAGGGTGTTAAAAAAAATATTGTGTACACAACTTTACAGGTGACATTATTGATAAATCAATGTGTTCACATCTTAATGGAATTCATAATTATGAAGCAGATGTTATTAACGTGACTGCAGACAACACATCAGGTAAAGCGAAGTGGTAAGAGAAGAGGGATATCAGAATTGCCTTAAATACCGCTGATGTATGAAATAATATGTCTTATTACAATAACGCCTAGGTCTACTGTCCTGCAAGTGATATCCATTGTCTAAAGACCTGCCAAAAACTGGAGACATCAGATGTCATGCTAACTGATAAGGATTATTTACGGAATTGATAATTAAAGCTGCTTTGACTTTGTTTAGTAGTTTTATTAAAGATACCTTCGTTTTCCCGGCTAGACGGCACGACAGAAAAATAAAAATGTGACTCTGTCATTCCCTTCATTCCAGCGGTCCAGCCATTTGTTCAACCGGCCAGAGTATTACCTTTATTACGCTTGACGTCAAGCATATTCAAAATAAAAATATGTATTTCCCAAAGATCATCATGTACAATGTTTATTCTAGTATGTAGAACAGCACTCGAGTATTCCACTATCACTGGTTAATGCAAGCCTCTACAGATAACTTTAAACTCTCGATCGATAAATTAGAATGGCAATGATACCGTTTTGTACCACAAGATGGTCACATGTATCTGTATGAGCTGGTATTTTCCTTCCAACGACATGTGGCAAAATATATAGATTATATTTTTGTACAGATTTGTAGTGAGTAATCTCCTTTTCTGGATTGGTAGTAAAGGAATACCATATAATGCGTTCAGCTGGCCTGTCAAAAACTAAGAAGTGTCCCATCTCTCTACAACATCCTGCACCATTACAGTTGCACCATCAACAAAATGTATGTAGTCGAATAAAGGATAGATGCCTCATCTTGTTGCGCATCCAATGTGTTGTCGGCTACCGAATCCTGAATATTTTATGCACTGGTGGCGCAACCGTTATCATGTTAAATTATACATAGTTATTACATGAAGTAATAATTAGACCAATGTAGATTATATAAGCTACCTTTGCTATTATAATATGAAACCTAATTTCCTAAAATATATATTTTTTAAATTACGTTGGTCTAATAGAACAATCGGTGAGATATTGGGCACTTAATTCATCTTGTGATGGATACAGCTCTGAATACCCGACTGAGATATAGTCATAAGCTTATGTTATGTTTTGATTTTTATAACGAATCGGTAAATGTTTCTATCAACAATACAACCACAAAGTGACGTGTCTCAGAGACACGCTGGTAGAAATGTTTGTATCGAGAAATAACGCTATGACTCAAGACTCTCCTCCGGTCTATCGGAGGCTCATCGCTCTACGAGTATGTATCTATTGTTACAACTTTAACCCACATTTTAAAGAAAAGAAACGATATTATGTTTTTATTAATTTATTACAAAAACTGGGACGGTGAGGCCAATACCTATTATATATTTATCATACACATAAATGCTTAGTAAGTTGTCTTGCCAACAACATTGATCCTTCAATTTACAAAGAATAACACTAAAATCTAAACAGAGTAACATTTAATATTTTTTATCAAAGCTTTATTTACCACTATTATATATATTTATTGTTATGCTTTTTTTATTACAGATGATCGTAATTATAATATCAATGTAAAAATCGAGATTCTTTATAACATCAGATAAATCATTTACATACAGGTACATCGTCATTAGCACTAAAACAACAGATGAGGGTTTTAAATAATAAGGTACTTAATTTGGTTTTGTATTGTCTTAAAAACATCGGGAATTCATTTTTATTATCTTTTACTTACATTATGTTTTTTTATTAACACTAAGTTAAAATAATCCACCACTGCAAAAGTAAGAACAATGACAGGACGGTCCGTAATTTTGAAAGCCTTATCAATCTTTTGATTTTTGGCACTGAAAAAGCCGAGTATAGAAAGCTTAGCAGATATTTTGTATTTTGACCAATAAAATCATTGTTCACTTTTAAACAACATTAAGCGGACTGCTTCTGACCAATAAAAGACGAGCAGCGCAGAAAGCGCGTCGCTGATTGGTTGATGATCACGCGATAGCGATCATCTTAGGTCTGACGCACGTCAGAGAACAGTTCGCTTATTTATGTTCTAGAGCTGTTGCTTCATTATTGCTTGCAGTAGAGGTATGAAGCGACGGCGGCGAGGATGGCTAGTGGGTAGGAGGCGGCAATGGCACCAGATCCGTTGCAAATATCAGTGGTGCAGACACTGCAGTGTTTCACTGCCTGCCTAGAGCCAGCGTTGGCATAGTTGTCAATCCTCTCCAAAGCACGGCACGTCTGGCTGGGCTCCAGTGGGTTGGCATCCAGACAAGTACGGATGGTGGTTCCGGTTTCTGGAAATCATAATAGAAGGTTCTTAAATATCTAAAATATTAAAAGCAAGAGAAGTGTGTCAGGATCGAAGCAAATGGAATTCTATAGTCTCTGCTTACCCCGGTGGGAAATAGGCGTGCGTATTAATTCACCATTCGGTTCATCATATCCGTCTTAGAATGAATATGAATAGTGGCTACAAGTTATATTGACTGTGCCTACATGACTTTGGATTGTACCTACTCCAATATTCATACAAATATGAATTTATATATTTATTTAATTGTGCATCTTTTCGTGCATAAATTAAGACTTTGATGAGATTTGAAAAAGCTAAAGAAGTTGTCGGGATCGTAGTAGGGGGAATTCCGTGGTGTCTGGCTGCCAATGGGAAATAGGCGTGATATTATGTTAGGTAATAAATTGGTGCTAATTCCTGTAAATACCATCTAATTTTATTTTAGGTTATATCTGTCATTTTCTTATCCGCCGAAAAGGAAAGGGACGGGTAATCGACAAGCATAAAATTTATGGAACACACGTCAATTTTAAGCACAAATCTAAAACAACCGTCTAAAAATTCGCCCGGGTTATTCATTTATTTACTCATTCTTCCTAAAATTAAGAGCTGTCAATCATCCGTCCCTTTCCTTTTCGGCGGATAAGAAAATGACAGGTATAACTTAAAGTAAAATTAAGAGATGTCTGCAGGAATCGGGGCCATTATGTCCATAAAAGGGTCATTCTACTTACGCAAGACAAGTTTAGCGCAGTATCTAGGTGCGCCGGCGACGCCGTCAACGAGCTGCGAAGGAAGAACGTCACGAAGGTACAGCCGGTTGTAGCTCACGGAGTCCTGGGTGTTGCAGTCCTGGAATCAAGCGTCAATTCAGATTAATGTTCATCAAAAAAATACTCGGGTAATAAAAAATACAAAGTTTTGGCCGTCAACTCAGCATAATCAAGTTTTTTTTTTCAATTACGATGGGATATAGATAGATAATAGAGGATGAGTCAAACTAGTCCTATTTAACTATTTCAAAGGAATTGAAGTACTTCTCTAAAACAATTCAAACAGGATGTAAGTGATGCCATAACAAAAACTTAGGGGGTGGTTCAGATCATAATTCTGAGCTGATATCAAGTGAAATTTCCTGGAAAATCCATGAAAATTTTAGTGTCTTTTTGAAGCGGCATAGAACCCAAACATAAAATAAAAAATGATTAAAAGCTATCAATGTAAATTGATGAACGAGTACGGATATTGGGAAAACGCTCTCACCTCGGCCAGTCTTGGAGTATGTTTTTTCAAATTAGGGTAAGAATATACCTCTAGTCAGTTGATTGAGAGGAGTCCTGTGCCCAGTATATAGGCTATTTATGTTTTTTATGTTATGTATGAGGAGAATAAGATGATTATTGTTGTGAACTTACCACTAGGAATCTGCCAGAAGTGACAAAGGGGTCCAGGCAGTCGCGGTCGGACTGGGAGTTACATTGGTAGCACCTCGTGCATGATCCTGTAAACAACAAATAGGGTCATTGGGTTTTGTAGGCGAGTTTGTGGTAATTCCACCAATATATATTTTTTTTCTTTTTGGTCATTGTTTCGTGTTCCATCGATAAAAGAATATAAGTGGACCTTTTATTATAGGTATCATACTTCGCGTTTGTCCTCAATATCACCTTGACTTCTAGTGGCCGAGATTCTCAGACACTATACTTAAACTATGGGGTTTGGATTTTAAAAGGACATTCGGTCTTACGACAATGGTATTAATAAACTAATCTCAGCTTCGAGACTGGCTTCTAGATCATGTCAATGTGACAGTGTTATATACAAACAAGGACTTGAGCATGATCTTGAGGGCAGTCTCAGCTTAGGGTAGTTTATTAATTCTACCTTAAGATAGCACGCGCTTACGTAGTTGTCGTATATGAAACTATTCTCTTGTCTTATTACTTTTATTCTACGACTAATTTACTTTGACTCATCATTATCATCTTCAACGAACAATGACACTATTGGATACAAAACTCTTTTAATTTAAAATCTATCACTGAATCTAAGACTGTTCTATCTATTCATTTGTTTTAGTTACTAGTAACATTGTTCAAATTGTCGCTTGGCTAAACCACAGGCACTTTACACAGTAAAATAAAAAAAATACTTTTAATATTGGTATTTATATCACCCGATATAATGTAAATGTACATAATATAAGCGATATAATTAATTAAAAGCGAAATTGGCTATGAACGTGTTGTTGCATTTCACAAGGTTTATAAATAGTTGTTCCCTTTTAACGTGTACGTAACTTTTATTTTAAGACAGCCGGGCGTCGCTGATTTCATCTCTATGTTTACAGAAACCACTGAACTAGATATTCTAATCTTACGCTATTAAAAGTGCATTTTTTCTATATATTCTATTTTTACTCCTCTTTGCCTATTGTACTCTTCTATTTCTCTTTAATTTGTAATTTTGTATTTCCCGTGTGTCTAATAAAGTATTTTTTATGTCATGTTTTACGTAAGTATCTACTTTTTGTATTCTTTCATATAAGTTCATAGCTTTACAAATGATTTCGACGACTTTATCAAACAGATTGTGATTATTTAGAAGATTTGAATGCATGGGATTAACTGTTTAAGAACTGATATTAGGCAGCTAAATTACTCAATTGTATACCAATATTTTATGTTTATTTTTATTTTTTTAAAGAACGTCTAGGGCCCTGTGCCGCGGTTTTTCTTGCAGCTTCTTTTCCCTGGCTATACAGGTTGTGAGAAGCTGCAGTAGTTTTAGGCGGATGAGACGTTCGTTATGTAAAATTGACGATTCAAAGTGTAACTATGTTACCAAGTGAATAAAGATATTTTGAATTTGAAACCTTCGGATCAGGTCTTTCAATCTTCAAAATGATTTAATCAGTTTATCGTTTTTTACAAGTTTATTTTTAGAATTTAATAGTTATTAGGGTGTCATAGATTCGGTCTAGTTGGGTACCTATACTACTGCGTCGTAAACCGACTTAGTGAATTTAAAACGATGAACTCAGTGAATTTAAAATTAAAGATAAGTAAATCAAAAAGCATTTTGCTCACATAAATATTCGGATTTATTTGACTGTATAACTGTAAAGTTTATGCCTTTCTTTTGTATCTCTAGTTTCTGAAATAGTGCCAAAATATTGTAAAGTATGAAGCAATTTTAAGATAAGTACTTTTTTTATTTTTCATGATAAATTGAAGTTGTGTTAAGTTTTAGTAAGACAAGTCGAAAAGGATACGGCACGGTATTTGGGCAATAGACACTTCTCTGTCATCTTTCGGTTCATCAAATCCCGTTAGTTTAGAGTGAATAGGCTAAGCGTGATCCACCCTAGACCACATCATCACTTACCATCAGGTGAGATTGTGGTCAAAAGTCAGTCTAAATCATTAAAAAAAACTTACGAAAGAAACTCTGGGGGAGGCACCACATTTTCACACAACATTTTTTTTGGGCTTAGGAACCAAGTTGCAATTGGTTACTACGACAGTATAATCGAGAAATGTATGAGATTGTCATGTCACCTTATGTCAACTTAAGTGCCTACACATTTTATTGGGTTACACTTCTTTTTTCATAATCGTTTACAACTTAGAGGCCCCAGGAGTGGCTGCGAGTGGTGTTTTAAATATATCATTTATCAGAATGGGGTAAGCCAGAAGGTACCTCGATCTACTGGACGCGTTTTGTGTATGTATGCGTGCATGTATTTATTTTGCAATTTATTTCATTACCTCACTATGCAATGTGTGGAACGCGTAGCAGAGAAAATAAGAGCCTATTTATCGCCTCTTTTATCGTCCTTTCCTAGTCATATAAGTACTTCACGCCTGGATGGCATAAAGTCACATTCTCTGGATCCATGACCTCATAATATAGTATAATTGGCATTAGTCATATGACCGGGATGAAGTCAATTGAGTTAACGACGTGACTCCTGAGTAGAAACTTGCGAAAGATTAATTTATTACCGCACAACGAGTTATTATTAGCGAGTGAACAAAAACGCGTGAAATTCTCATGTGTCGATGGGAAATTTTATAACGCACGTTTTAATGCCAGCGTAGCCAAAATTAACTCCCCACAGCTCGGAATTCATTCATAAAATAAGCGACATATGTTTCAAAGATAATAACGATAAAATTAGTTACTTATCATAAATTACTTATTTTATTATTTGATAAGACAATAATTTTGTGAATAAAAGATAAAAAAAGATATAAAGGCCGGCCATTCGCCTATAAATAATTCATCGTGTTGGAAAGGACAAAGTTAACTCAGACCAGGGGGGTTAAAATGGCCACATCGAAGCAATTCACCTAAGTTAAGCAATGTTGCAATTTGACATTTGCGCATATAAAAGTGCGCAATGCAAACAAAAGTCAAATAGCAATATTGCTTTCTTAGGTGAATTGCTTCGATGTGGCCATTTTAACCCCCCTAGTCCTGCGGATAAGACGTATCACAACAAGTATTTTTTGTTAACACGTTCCGGGACACAGCGTGGAGAGACGAGAGCATCAAAACAAAATCTGAATTGATATGACGCATACGTCAACGATAACTTTGAGCTTAACAATTAGAATCGGAATCATTTATTCAACGTTATCATAGATAAACTTGTTGAAGGTCAATTAGACAATTTTTTATGTACGCCATTTCGCAAGTTGATCCCGGTTACTACTTACTAATGTAAGTACGTACCTAGTCGTTACATAAGTCATGTCAGGGGCTATGGTGGCTCAATAATAACTCTGACACCAGGGTTAATGGGGTTGGTAATCCACCTCACATCCCACACGATAGAAGATGGAGTCAATATTAAAACTATTACAGAACACAAACGCTTTAACTTTTCAAGCAATCCCTGCACCCTATACATTACCACGGTTCCAAACTGACTGAAAGTTGCACGGAACTTTTATATCGCGTATCTCTTACAATCCCGGTCAAACAAACAGTGTTATTACTACGTCGAAGAAATTTATCGCAATGTTATTGGGGCTCCAGATACTTACTATTGGGGAAGAAAATAAAAGAGTCGCGTCGCGCGTCGTCCTACCAAAGATGCTTTGTCATGCGTTATTTAGAGTTGTGTCATAGTTTAGTCGAAATATAACATGTGTGGGTAGTTGATTTACGTATTAATAGTTTATTCAGTAACACTGAAACTAAGGCGTTTCTCCCGGGCGAGAGCCTACAGCGCTCTCCATTTGTCCGGCCAAGTAGTTAATGTCATATGCGGCTTTACAATAAGTCACGTGAAAATAAGGAAGGACGATTCTTATACGACTAACACGGTACTTGTATTATCGACGCGTGGTATTCGTGTATGGTATTTTTTATTTTGATAATATATATATATTTTATTATTATTAATTTATTTGCACACAATAAAACAGACACAAGGAACATGAAAGAAAACAGATAGTACAGGTAAGCTTATCTCTAAACTAAGAGATTTTTTATGATGAGCTTTAAATTTATTTTCAAAAATTATATTGTTTACTCTTTGTGTAAGTATACATAGTTAAGTTAACTTATTTGTACTCATGTTTCTTAACTCGGCTTATACAATTATCAATGTTTCACGGCGCATTGGCGCTTCTGCATTGTATAGTCGTAGGTAGATAAGTACAGTATTAGAAGTAGCAAAATGATTGGCAATCTTGTTTTTGCTTAGTTCTATAGTATAGCCAGCAATAGTACATAAAACTGGGTAGCCTTGAAGCGGAATTGCATGAGATTGAATTGTTTAGTTAGTGGTATAAAATATCCTTGTTATTTACTATCAACTTGCAATAAAAACATAGAATAAAGAATAGTACTACATCTAAAAGTATTTATTAACTATCTTTTTTGCCAACAACCTTTTATAAACTTATAATTTATTTATTTAGAGTAAAATTATGGTATTATACAGGTCTCCTGTCACCATAAAGTTTGTAATGTTATTATCTTAGGATTTTTTGGCCATTGGCGTTCATTATAAGACATTTGGGGCTGCACGTTGTGGTCTAGTGACTTTATTCTCATAAGGACAGATTCTCAACGAAACAGATTTTCAACAAGACAATTTCTCAAAACGACACAAGCACCTGTAAGCAGAAATAGTCTTGTGCAGTCAACTTTCAAGAGAGTCCAAAAACATAATTTACGCCTTGTTCTCAAGTTTTTTTTATAGTACTCGCTTAGTATGTTGCTACACCTGAAAATAAAATTTTAGGTATATTTTTTATTTATACTTGAGTAAAAAAGGAAATCTGCCCTCTATGTTCGGGATTAATTATTACTGTATGGATTTGCTCGCGGTTTTTATTACTATTACGATGTGCATATTTTAAGAAGATTGGGGAAATTGTAACCAGGCTAAGTCAGTTCGAATTAATAGATCTCTTTATTAATTAATCACTTTGTGAAACGAATCAAAATAAGTGCAATGTACGGAGCGTAGGCTGCCTAATATCGTAGAATGCATAACAACAGCGTAATAAATTGCTTTGTTCTCTCAATGTCAAACTTGTAATTTTTGTATTTTGGGACGATTTTAGCAGCATGACGACATGTAGAACATTGCTGTGATGATTTCCGTCATTTACATACGGTCACGAGCATTAATATACATACACTTTAGTACCATGTCACATTAACTTTTTTGACAAATTGAATTGTAAGTCTCACTGAATGTCAAATATGTTAGTGCGACAGAGTCCTAAATTGGGTACATTATATTGCTCATGACTGTACCTACACATCACCTAAAAGTGGAAACCACATAAGCGCCTGACCTGATTAGAAAAATCACAATCCGATGACATTTTCTTCAACAAATCCTCGATTTATTTCCATTGATTTTAATCCGGGTAAAAATTGAGACCACAATTTTTTACTTGGGTTAAAACTATCTGAGTGTCTATTGAAATGTTTTGTTTACAAAATATACATCAGAATGTGATTTTTTAAAACGGCGCTGATGTGGCTTTTACCATGAGGCGAAGGTACATGATAATATATACCGGTCTTATTATAGTAAGTATAATACTAGATACATTTCAGTGAAGTGTAATTTATTTGACAGTTAATCATCATTATGTAGAATAACAATAGGTAAACAGCCTTTTTCAAAGACTTTTCCAGTAAGGCAAGCGATTTTTCAAAACGTTTCACTACGTTCAATAATAGGTAAGTACAATAAGTATTACGATATTGTCATTGTTTTTATAAGATATTTACTTACGCGTCTAATCGTCAAAGAGTCCCCCCGATTTGTTCCAGACGCAAAGGTCCCCTTTATTCTCGCCCGTTGTTTTAGAGTTTAGGATCGAATATTTTCATACATACATAACATACTGATGCATAATGTCTATTATTATTTTGGTAGTTAGGTACTTAATTACTTTAAATCTTATGCTAGCTGTACATATCTACGCTACTAACGATTTTTTTTTATTTTTAAGTCATTGATATCATTAAAACTACGAAGTCTACTATGTTTCTTAACAAAACGACCGAAAGACAACCAGTTTTTAGGTTATGTTGACAGGACAAAACCAGAACCTCCAAAGATGAAGAACCTTGTCAAATTAATGCAAATTGCTTACTTAAAGAAGCCGGATCATCACGCAGTATTTTGTCAAGTTTCAAGGTATGGGAATGCGTAATTCTTTATGTTAACAAACATTGTTGTCGACGCTATGTTGACCTCATAGAGGCCCCGAAAGGAGGCCAGGCCTACACCGCTTGGACCTATTACTCATATTATACCATAATATCTGTTAAGGGCATTTTTTGTCTACCATTATTACGACAAAAAAACCTGCGAATCATTTAGTTGTACAAGCGAGTAACCGTCAGCTTTTAATGGAACTGTATCTTACTTATCATCAAACTAGCGACCGGTCCCGGCTTCGCTCGGGTGCAATGCTTTGGAAAAAAAATATTGACGACATCACATTAAAAACCTCAAAAAATAACAGTATTTCTCCACTATTTAATGAATGTTACTATACATTAGAAACCTTCCTCTTGAATCACTCTATCTATTTAAAAAAACCGCATCAAAATCCGTTGCGTAGTTTTAAAGATTTAAGCGTACATAGTACATAGGGACAAAAAAAGCGACTTTGTTTTATACTATGTAGTGATAATAAATAGCCACTGTGGTCCGGTGTACACCGGCTTGCTTCACAAACGGGGAGCGCCGCCGCCGGTTCGAATCCCGACACAGGACTTACACCACATAAACAGCATATATACGTCCCACTGCTGAGCACAGGCCTCCCCTCAATCAACCGGAGGGTGTATGGAGCATACTCCACCACGCTGCTCCACTGCGGGTTGGTGGACTTACGCCAATGAGGTTATATTAATTTATCTTAAGTGAAATTCTCACTAACACAGTTGGCTCGATCATTAGGTATAGACGGCTATACGGCCCACCATCTATCACGTTGGTATAACAGAAAGCATGGTGAGCTATGGGTACCTAGTTCATCATGCTATAGATATACCTTTATACCTTTGACTGCCTCAATTTTGATATAGTCGGGAGCTTACGCATGTATGTAGAAATCAACTGGAGGGGGGGGGGACATACTCCACCACGCTGCTCCAGTGTGGGTAGAGGTATGTTACTACATTTTAAATGATACAACGTATTTTTTTAATAAACCTTTGTAATATTTTAGTTATTTATTTCAAAAAAACACGTCCATTCATTCGTAATATACTACTTATGCCATTTTATTTATATATAAAAACTTGTAACTTGTTTTTTTGTGCATAACAAAAGCAACGTTAAGATGTTGGAAAATTGAAACCTGTTTTTTTTTAACGTAGAGAAGTACTCAACTGGTCAATATGTATCGATGATATCATTGTAACGTAGACTGGATCAACAACATAGCGACTCTTAGATGTAAGTATAGAGAGATAGATTGTAAACAAAATCGTTAACACTTATTTTACGACGTCCATAAGTACCTAGATATATTTATTTCATTATTGTGTTTTGTAATTTAGTTCACCATCTTTAAAAGAAAAGGCATTTCTTATGTTTATATTATGTTTTACTGCCTCTTTATAAATTGTAATATTGTTATTTTCAAATAAAACTATCAGCTGAACAGCTATACTATGACTTAGTTTGTTAGACATAAACATAAGCTCGCACGAGTATACTAATTGGGATAGTCAGAGGTAAATCCATCGCAAGATGAACCAAGTAGTCACGCATCACTAAGCTCTCTACTAGACCACCACACCTTATGGTGTGGTGTAACCACCACTTCTATAATATTATACAAAAAACACCATGATTTTAATGGGATATATATATACTGCGAAGGCATGCATGTGGAAGTAGTTCAGTCGTCTTTCATGCTTTGCCTATGACGCCCATGTTTCAGCTCCGTACAAGTATGTGCTCAGGACACAAATTCGATAAACTATAATTTTTTTACGCTTCTAATCCCAATGGGTTTATTTTTTCTTATTTAACAGTGTATTGCACACAGAATATGATATACTTAAAGACAATTTGACTAACACAAGACAGAAAAAGAAAATGTAACATTCAATTGAAGATTCCAATCCAGCATGAACATACATTTCACAATGTCACAATGTTTATTGGATGATTTCCTTGTGTTCCTGCTGATCAAATGAAAAACAAATGATCTACTCTAACAGGCATATAATTAAACAGCATTTACACTTTTTACATTGCCACTGATAGATGTTCCACCATATCAAGTTGTTCTTTCTAATCTGAGTAACAAATAAAGTTAACCGGAACTATATACTAAGCTGAAACCCAGAAAATCTGTAATCTGTTAGTAAATATTATATCTGTACTGTATGTTGTAACGACTGAATTAATAGCAGCTGATGTCATCGTTACTCCTTATTTATATGTAAGTATAGCCGTGAATACAGTGCCACCTTGGCATGTGACCGTAAACTGAGCATAGTAGTTAATAGTTTATTTATACAAGCAATGACGAAGCCGACCTTCACCGGACCAGAGTGAAGATGTTTACTATACTCTAACACTGTTTTATACTAGTATTCTGGTCACAGTACAGACAAAAGAAAAAACACGAACAAACAAATGAAAGAAAGATACCTTTCTTCATAAGTATTGTTAGATAGGATAAAATCGATCGACCTTAACTCGACTGATACATCACTATACTAGTGAACGTGGCAACACTAGCTGACGTACTTTGACAGATATAATTCTTCCCGCGCATTGAAAATGTTATCACTTTTTTTAAATCTTTATTTGGACAAAAAGGCTTTCGTCGCTGAGCGATTATGTCAGCCCTGTTGTTGTTTCAAAAATCTTATTTTCAAATTTTTATAAGCTTATTTATTTTATAAGATAATATAATGCAAAAAATTTCGACACTGGTTCCGATAATAACATATTTACACATCTAATTTGACTTAAGTCGACGCCGGCTTCCAATTCTATTTTTTTCCGTTCTGTCTCAATACGGGCACACTCCACCAAAGCGTGGTATACGTCTTCCCTTATGCCACACCTTAAACTTTCTGTTTAATACGTTGAATCGACATTTTTTACCTAACGAACGTCTCATCCGCCAAAACTACTGCAGCTCCAACCTGTAAAGGGCTATGTAAGACGCTTCTCTAAACTGACGCTCGCGATCACTAATAGAGTGAACAAAGCCACGAGTAAACAGAAGACAAGTTGCAGCCATTTCTAATGTGGCATAAAGATGGATATCACTTATGATGAACCCCGCCCAACGGCCCAACATATCAACCATTTTCTTTTCTAATCTTATCCTTAGGTATTTCCTGTAAATGTTTTGTAAATTTATGTGCAATAAAGTGTTTTTATTATTATTATTTATTTTAAAAGCGACACAACAAAATGTTGCATTGCAGTAAAAAAAACATTATTTTTTAAATAATGAGTACGCATTATCTTATAAGGCGACATTCAGCTAACTTATGAGGTTATTTAAAGGTTTTCTTTTTTTTTCAGTTCCCTGGCGACTATCCAAACGTTAAGTAGTCTAATTTCCATGGTCTGGCCATGGTCGCAATATACAAGTTTTGTTAATATTGCGTAAGTGTGATTTGTTTGATAGTAGTAATTTGAACTATTATCATCATCGTTTAGGTACAGATTTACCTGGGCCATTATTGTTGAAAGCTGTAATAAACACATTATTTCTAGTGTGGAGATTTTATCAGCCTTATTTTCACTTTGGCCTTGGAGTATTTTCACTATTGTTTTCAGAAATCTACTTACAAATTTACTTACTTTTACTTTCATGATATCGAAAAGTTTATTTAACAGACTTGACAATTTTGCAAGAAACAATCTATTTTTATGTTGATATTTTTGTTATATTTTTTGACGTGACTTTTTGTTGCCGCAGATGGCATTAACTACTTGGCTGGACAAATGGTCTCACCCGGTACAACGTTTAAGACAACATGCCTGAATGTGCCGAGTTGCGCGCGAACCTCGGCTCAGGGCGTCGTCCGAGAGGAAAAATGTTAAAGTTATTAATTTATCTTAAGTGCAGTTTTCATTAACACAGTTGGTTCGGCTACTATAAACAGCGACACGGCTCACCTATCGCGTTGGTCTAACAGAAGGGTCAATTAGGTGCGGGTATTAAGTTTATCTTGCAATGTGCGTCTGAGTACTCTAATTGTGATACAGTCGTGTATATGCAAGTATGGAATGAAAAAAAGCTGCTTCGTTTTGTAATGAATGCATAGTCACTGGACAGTGAGATGATTTCCTCATGCTAGTTACGAGTTTGATCGTAATCTTGTCATTGTACCTTTTTTTTAACGTGACTTATTGTAGATTTGCTGCAGATGGCATTAACTACTTGGACGGATAAATTAATGGGGAGCGCTGAAGGCTCTCATCCGGTACAACGTTTAAGACAACAGGCCTGAGGGTGCCCAGTTGGGCGCGAACCTCGGCTCAGGGCGTCGTCTGAGAGGAAAAATATTTGAAAGAATTAATCGACCCTAGTGAGTCGATAGCAATAAGCGCTGATTGAGGGAAATCGTCGACCACGCCAGCGGGGTCGGTATTGGGGTCTTGAAGTGTTTGGTGTCGCGAGCTGATTGGCTGCCTCTATGGCACTCGTACTACCACACCCTGGACACTTTATACAAAAATCTTAATCATACCGTGCTCCGCTTAAATCGTAAGAGCGAGCGAGACGTCCCCGGAGTAAGGACTCCTTAGAGATTTACGGCCATTTAAAACTAAAGTATAGAATAAGAAATAACACTACATATTCTTTAATCTATGGTACTACTGCCTTGCTTACGTGTAAAACGCTATTTGTTGAAGTGTCTTTTTGTAGACACAATAGTATCTTGGATGGCATTTATTACTTGGCTAGAAAAATGAGGAGAAATGAGTGCTATGGGCTTCATATTTAGGGCGTCTAAATCGAATCTAACTAGGAGTGGACATCAGTTGAGGAAACGCTCTAAGGAGAAACACCCAGAAGTAGGCTAAAGGATAAGTCTTGAAAAAGGAATCAACAACGCCAGCGGGAAGTTACTGGTGCAGATTCGGACAGTCATGAACTTTCATTTTTAAATTTTAACTTAATTTCACAAGACTAAACTAGCTCCATCTCTTTCTTGAACCTATTGTAAGTGAAGGACGGCACTAATTTAAAAGTAATGCAATACAAATATACACACAGGCACCTTCTGGGCGATCTTAGGCCTCGTCAATGCCTTCGGGCAAAAGCAAACTCTGGGGCCAAGAGCAAACCCATCACAGGTAAAAAAAAATACTTCATTGCACACAACATACAAAACAAGTCTTACATACATGAACGAAAGATACAGTGCAAACTGGCGGCCTTATTGCTAAGCAGAAATTTTTTCCAGGCAACCAGTGGCAAGAAAACATTTATCACAATTAGGTGCGGGACGGTGTTTAAGATTGTGTCCGTCAGAATACACGTTAATTAATATCAGAGATATGTACAAGTAGAAACTATTGACATTGGAAAAAATGTATTTACACTCGCTTGGATTCCAGAACAACTCATTCTCTTTCATGACATAGATGAAGATAAAATAAATTATAATAACAGGCTGTCGACGTTAGTCATAATAACCATCCATAATGCGTCATAGCCAAGCATCACCTTGAGTAACTACAATTTACCTGTGCGTTGACTATTAAAGAAAACAATAGGAATATTCCATTCTATTTTTCCTGTCTCATATCTTGATATTTAAGTTATTTTCTGTTTCTATAAAATTATTTATTCCGGAACCGGAGAGCAAATATGATTGGCCACCTGATACGACACGATTCATTTATGACAAACACCATAGAAGGAAAAATTGAAGGGAAGAGAGGAAGGGGTAGACCTAGGAGAACATTTATGAAACAATAAAAGAGAAGGTGCAGGTCGTGTCGTATCAGGACCTCCTGATACGACACGACCTGCACCTTCTCTTTTATTGTTTTTATTGTTTCAAACCTTCACCTGAAGGTTTTGGCGGGAAGAAGAGAGGAGTGGCGATTACTCCATCGAGCGCAGCTCTTAAGTAAAGAGAGAGAATATTATTTAACAAAAATGCGTGAGCAGTCGGTCCCGCTTACGATAACTAAATAACCAAAAACTAAATAAATAAACGTTTTACAAAATAATATAATGTGCTTTTTCATACAATTTCCTTAGTAACTTCGTGTTTTGACGTTTAGTAAAAAGTAACAGATTTGACTAGTGTGCTAAATTATCATGAGTGAACGCTGCCTGCTCTGTAAAAATTACAGGTATGAATAGTCCCTGGTTTACTTCAATATAATAAAATACACCTTGAAGTTATGTAAATTAATTAAATCACTCTTCATTAGCATTAGATCATCAACTTAAATGGTCGCATCATTGATACCTAAATTTGTAAATAAAATAACATGACGTAGTTATTACTATGTTATTCAAGCTTTGATCAAAACAAGTCACTACATTTGAGAAGTAGTCAATTAAATATGTTTAATAACATAAGCTCAAGATGATATCCCAATTGGGATAGTCAGAGGTACATCCATCGCAAGATGAGCTAAGTACTTACACTTCACGGAGCTTTCTGTTAGACTAACGTCACTAACGTAATTTACAATAAAATATAATATTTTGAATTTGTCAGAAAATAAATTTAAAGCTCATGTGAAGCTTATTTTATGTAAAAAAGCTTATTATAAATTTGATGATTACCTAAATGATAAAAATGTCCGGTATTAAATGTGTTCCTCTAGTTATTAAATAACTTGTAATGTATACCCTCATCGATTTAAAAGATGTGTTGCTGTTGCAGTTTCTTGTTATTTCTTCTCCTCAGCCATAACACCTTGCGAAATGACGTAAATTTAAAAATGTTACATTGACCTTCAACGAGTTTGTCCATGATAATTATGTTGAATAAAAGATTCTGATTTCTGATTTCTGATAGGAAGTGGGTGAGCTATATCGCCGTCTATAATAGTCGAGCCAACTTTAGTAAAAATTGCATTAAATGCAATTCTACAATTTTCCATAATGTCGGTGGGTTATCATTTGATAAACAAATTACAACAAACTATTTGTTAAATAACCCCTTGGTAGATAAAATAATATTATCATATTATTCATGTAGGTACTTACTTAAGTATTTATCATTTTTATTCCTGGTTAAATGTTATCAAAAGCAAATATATAATGAATCACACCAAAAAAAATTACGTACGGTCAGTATTTGTTTAAGAATACATATCTATTTTAAAACTCTTACCATTTGTTTATAATTTTTTTGAATGATCAGATTGCACAACGAGATATTTTAAAAACCCAATAAGCATAAGGTCACTTATTGCTTGATAGATATAATCTCTTCATTGTGAAATAGTGTTTTCATAGAAAATGCCCGAGCAACATATTACTTATATTTATCATCATTATTAACACCTATTATAATTTATGAGTATGTATTCTTATAGATATTTTAAACACAATTATTTAGTCAGAAAGCTGGAAACAAGTTAATAAAAGTCAGCACATATACTTAGTTTTATTATCAGGGCTATTTCTGCAGCGGAAAAGCTATAATTCAAGTTTTAGTTCAGCATAAAACTTTAGATTGGTAACTGATACGGAATTAGCCGCACTATTTAAACTTGTTCTGTATGTTGTGTGCAATAAAGTATATTAGTATGTAAACAAGGAATCTACATAACACGTTAGTTTCTTTTTTTAGGTAGATGGGGGATATGCAGGCCTTATTTCATGCACTGTATTACTGTTACCTATAATATAATATCGTAATCGCCGGCTTATGCTACAGGTTCACCTCTAAACCCTACAATATCCTTTTTTGTCTTATGTTTTAGTGTAGTATACTCAAATCCTTAGGGCTAAAAGTTTGAGCGCGTCAGTTTCACCTTAACTGAAAATACTATGTTGTCACTATGCTGTAACTTAAAACAGGACTAAAACACGTCCAAACAATATAATATACACTGTTTACACAAAAGTCTGTCGTAAAAATATTGGAAATGTTCCAACTTTTAGCAATGCGAGGACATTGTTGTTTACTTCATAATTTGTAGTTTTAGCTTGAGAATTATTATTATATCTGTCGGTTACTGGGATTGTATTTGAAGAAGACCCGATATTTATGTAAGAATTCTGAATACCAAACCACTGACGAGATTCTTTTTTTAAATAAATCATAATTAATTATATTACAGACACACATTCGCATTATTATTATTTTTTTAAGCTCGCTATTATTTCTTATTAAATGTATTTAATTTTATTTTCTAGAATCATTTATTCAACGTAATTATCGCGTATAAAATTTTTGAAAGCCAATTTAAACATTTTTGAATCTTTTGAGTTGCGTTTGCTTTTTGTAATGTAATTAACAAATAAGAAAAAGAAGTACTTATGTATTATAAAATTGTTTAAAAGTATAGATAACACTCCATTGAGCATTTTACGAAATTGAGCAGAATATATAAAGGTAACATGACTGTTTTTATGTTTTGCACCTCATCTTGTTTATAAAATATCCAATAGCTCTTAAAAATGGTTATTTCCGTACTGTTTTATAACTAGTTTTGACTGGTGATGTTGTGCGGTAGAGAGAGTTCGAGTGATGTCGCAACATACAGGTTTTGATACTTGGATGGAACTCGGTCGACTCGAAACATCTATGTTTAAGATGGTCTTTAGATAGTTGCTCGAAAATGTGACAAAAGAAAAATCATAACTAAACTTTCATTAAAAAACCACGGTTTAAATATTTATTGGGCTATATTGGGCTGGTTTTCCCTTGGTTCGAAAGGTCAGATAGGCAGTCGTTTCAGTAAAAACCTAGACTTGTCTTCAGGTTAGGTAAGCGGACCCCGTAACAAACGGGATAACGCTAGGGAGGCTATGGTTTAAGCACTTAAAAAAGCTTCTGGCGAAAAGATTGTGGTTAAATGAAAATAGAGTATTACCATGCCATCCGAGGCAAGGAGGAGCTAAAAATAATGCTAAAAGTTTGCCAAACCTCGCCGACAAGCAACTATATCTATATTTCTCATTTCTCCAGCACAATAGGCTAGTTTCCAACTAGTCAAATCAATTACTCTTTACTAAACGTCAAAACACAAAATTACTAATATTGTATGTAGCGCGATAAAAAGTGTAGTAGTGGGAATCGCCGTAGCGGGAATCACAGTAGGGGGAATCGCCGTTCGGGGAGTCGCTATCAACGCCATAATTCGGAATTTGCCCAACCGACCCATAGTTACACTGAGTTACCGGTGTGACTATGGACCAATAAAATGATCCTCAGTCACACTATAAGGATATTTCTCCAACTAAGCGGCGTTATACTGTGTGAGTTTTATATAGTGAGAACTGAAAAAAAAATGAAGGGAGAAACTTATATTTTATTGATCCATAGTCACACTGGTGTGGTAACTCGGTGTGACTATGGGTCGGATGGGGGAATTTGTATGAAAAATCAACTTATAACGTCATAGAAAAACGTGACAAAATGTCGCACTTATTAGTACATTTTTCTTTATTAAAATTCATAAATAAGTTAAATAGAAAATATAAAACTTTTTTGTCACCTTTAGTGCTATCTTTATTTAGTAATCAGAATTTTATAATTTATCCTTGACCTATGACACTACCCAATTGTAAACACACGAATCTTAAAAATATACATACAATAAGTAGGTTAAGTCAAAAAAGGAACTCCTATTGAGCATCGATATCCTCTAACCTTCTGAATTCCACAACTAACTACTTACCTATTTTCTTTTGTAAGACAAGCCAGCACTGTCCATTATCCCACATCTATTCAAATGTATATGACCTCTCTATCAACTGCCAAAATACGTATACAAATCAACTGCCAAAATACGTATACAATCACAGAAACACGACTTTGTACCTTAAAGAACAGATATATAAGCATATTATTATTATAGTAGGTGTAGGTAGGTAGGTATGTTACTGTGAGGCATGTTTGGAATTTTACATAAGTACGTATTATTGTTGTGTTGTGTACCTTTGTTCTTTCATTTTAATTTTGTTACATATAATATTTTAAGCGCTGCATCAGAATCGTACCGTAAGCGCTGCATCAAAAACATAATCAAATCGTTTTCTTTACCTACTTCAATGGAAAATAGGCGTGGTGTTATGTAGGTACATAATTTTTCAATTTATTAATCGAATGAAGTAATTTATGGACCTCGGACTTAACATAACTGGCAAGTTATGCGTGTATATACATACACCTCAACCTATCTCTGCGGGTACACGGATGATACTTCGTTACTTTTTTTGGCTAAAAGAAAAAAACATTCTTATTTTAAAAAGTTTGTATAAATAACTGACTAAGAAGACACCGAATAGGTAATAAATTGCCTGATAAAAGCAATTAGACCCGTAGAGTGTAGAAGCACTTTAAGATTAATAGCAAGGAGTCTTAAATTGGGAGGTCACTAGTTATTATCCTCGTTAAACTGGATGACGTCATATTGACTACCCAGTTTTATTGAGAAGATTAAAAGGAACAAAATCGTTTGAATTAGTGTAGTAAAATAGATGGAACAAACGTCAGTGACAGTGTATGAGAACACGTAAACAAATTGTCTTCCCCTTAAATTTAACTAAGATGAGTCAATGGAAATAATATTTTATTTATACTAGTTAAGGTTAAGGATTAATTGCTTAATAGCTTGTAGGCTAGATTGTAACTGTTTCTAATATATGCTAATGCTTTATTTAAATAAAAAAAGCTAAACTAGAATGTTTTGTATGATTGTGATGTTTCTAATAGATGCAATGCATCAGTATTCTGCTTTGATAATCATGCAGGTATGCGGTGAAGATAGCCCGGGGTGAGAGCACTCAGCGCTCCCCATTTGTTCGGTCAAGTAGTTAATGCCATTTTGTAGAATTTAAACTGGCTATGTAGTGAAAGCAATAATGTATAGATTAGTAACTCGTCTATAATTACTTTTATATCAATACAACATAGACAGACGTCTACCTCAGTAGGAAACACAAGCGTGATCGCAAAAAATGTTAATGTACTATTTACTCTGAGATTAAGACATTAATTAGAAATGTATTTATAGTTCACAATTACAACATTTTTCTCTAACATTCTAAAGGAGTCCGCGTAAAGTTGTTAAATTACCTACCCAAAATATTGTATCTAGAATATTATATACAACCCGTAAGAAATAATTTCTTATTCCAACCATGCTATGGCATAAAAAGAAAGTTTCGTGGAACAGTTTACTATGCATAGTTCGTTGCTTTGTTTACGAGCCAACCCACTTTTGAGCTTCCATTGCACACAAATGACCTTATCGGAACTTTGGAGAGGGAAAACGGTTCACGTCTACATTGTATGGTGCCGTGGATTTATGGAAACGCAATTTTACTAACTTATATTTTTTTTATTATTATTCACGATAAGTCATGACTTATAACCTAACCTTTAACCTTTTAATATTTTTGTTTTTACTATACACCTACTAAATAAAAATAAACAATAAAAATTATCTAAAACCGAAAAAACTTACATGGAAAACGCATAATAAAAAAATAAAATAAATTAATTTAAATTCGATGCGGAAATAAAAACACTCGAGCGAAATTAAAATTCAAAAATGGAAGAGCACGTACCGATTTCAAAGACAGCCAATAGGAAGGCGAAACTGAGGGCGACACTGCGGGCCATGGTTATGGGTACACAAGGGTTACGTTACGACGAGTGAACTGAAGAAAATTCTGAGCGATACTGAGTCGGAGCCGCGAGCGGTCGCCCCAACGCGCCAACTTGACGCCGGCCGAGACGCATTTGCACGCGTAGGGTGACCAATAGCTTTTTTATTTTTGGAGATTCTAAAGGAGTACTTTTACAACTACATAAATCATAAAAAAGAGGTTGTACAGAGCCTCTAGGGTTATTATTGAGCCGCCATAGGCCCGTAACATGACTCATGTAACAACTACGTACTTACATCTATAAGTAATAACCGGGACCAACGGCTTAACGTGCCTTCCGAAGCAAGGATCATCTTATTTTTGGACAATCAGGTGATCAGCCTGTAATGTCCTAACCAAACTAGGAATCACAAAGTGATTTTTGTGAATTGGTCCAACCGGGATTCGATCTCGGGATCCCCGGATCGTGGGCACAACGCTCAACCACTGGATTACAGAGGCCGTACCACAGGGTTGATGGATGGTGAACCCACACGGTAGAAGAAGAAGGGTCTTTAGAATATGTTGAACCATTAATCCTAATGTAAGTACAAAGACTGTGATATGGATAATTTCAGTTAAACAAAACATTTCATCAATTAAAAATGCCATGCATTTATAATTGGATTCACACAATATAAATTGCGTAAGCGATTATAATTATTTATTTGTACAAATATTATTAGGGATTTCGAATAAATTGATACCTACATCTAAACAAAAATGTAAAGCGAATCTCATTTGTTGTTTAACCCGCAACAGAATGATGCATTTGGTGTTATAATGACTCATATATTTACTCATTTTTACGTTAAATTGATGATTACATTATTAATTTGTAGAAACAATAAACAAATGAATGAGCAATTAGCTGGTGGATGTGCGTATAGGACAAACAACTCATATTCGGGCTAATAACTACTTTGGAACATCAACGAACGCTTACTTTGTTGAAAAGTTCTGTGAAAACCATGAAATCATGGTCACCACAATATTCATCGAGAAAATTATTATCTTCGTCCGTACATTGTATTCGTACGTTTGTTTTTATCTTATTCGAGTTCCAAATTAATTAATTTTCTTGTAACCTGAATGAAAATTATTTTCCTGTGTCTAATAATAAAAATAATATCGCAAAAATATTGGTTCGAAAATATTATCTTAGTCAGAACTATTCTTCTCAATAAATCATTTTTTATACATTAAAAAGTTAACTTGCAAACACACTTGATGGATCTATTGTCGACCTTAAATACTTCAACTTTTTTCTTTTTTATGGCTGCATAGTTTACGATGATTCTGCCAACGTCAGGGTTAAACCTTAGATAAAAAATTGTACCTCATATTGACAGGCTTTCAATCACGTAATAAATAAAAAATAATTTATT
Organism: Pectinophora gossypiella; assembly: GCF_024362695.1. Lineage (NCBI taxonomy): Eukaryota > Metazoa > Arthropoda > Insecta > Lepidoptera > Gelechiidae > Pectinophora > Pectinophora gossypiella. The sequence continues at coordinate 9,905,099 of NC_065419.1, forward strand.
GTTCATAATAGAAGATCATTCAAGATTCCAATTTTGCCAAACCAAAAGCCAAGCCAAATGGGTATGAACTCGAGATAAATTCAACACGATATATTTTTAAATTTTCTACTTTTGCTTGATACTTTATCCCGTGCGGCTTAACAAAACAAGTTGCCTTGTGCAAAGAAGGTTGTATACTCACAAAGTTTCTAGTTAAATCGCAGGAGTTTCCTTAGTAATAACAGTGTGCAAGTCTCATAATATTTCAAAGCTTATGTAGAGCTTGAGTGAATGAGGTTGCCCTATTAGGCATCCAAGGGTACCTAACAACCTATAGCTAGTATATCCACAGGTTAAACTGGGTCACCCTATATCCAGGTAATTTGTCCGTGTGACGCTTCAGTGCCTCGGGCTGGTCGAGTGAGGGGGGAAGGTGGGAAGGGGGACATGCATCGTTTTGTGAATCATTTTACGCTGCGTTGCGTGCGCTGTGACAAATGACGACGTACTGGAAAACCGTATAAAAATCACCATTTTTATTTTTATCAAACGAATATACTACCGCAGACTTTATTCCTCCTACAACTGACTATGTACAAGACTTTCTTGAATACCTACTTTGATGCTAGCGTCAATACAATAGCTTCCCTTACCTAAAAGGATTTTTTATAGTTTTTACCTATAATTACGATAAGCTCGTGTTTGGTCACTATCTCACCTATTGGTTAGTGGCGATGTGGCCTAAGGTGAAACACGTTAACCTAGGATATGCCTATAACTCTAGCCTTGAAAACTTCAAGATTACAGAACTGACTGATTAATAATTACAGAAACACAGAACTGTTGATATCCATTGGCTTTTAACTCTCACAAAGTATTAGTACTGCTCTCTTTTCGGAACTATGTAGTGGAGTCCGCTTTCTTTATTCTTTTTAGGTTCACCTGTGTTTTTAATTTCACATACTTCTGTGTTTTATGTGCAATGAAGTGTTTTATTATTATTATTATTACTTCTATTCATCGGAAACATTACGCTTTCCAACATCTTTCCTCACAATTAAAGCACATAATAACGGGTTCTTACCGCGTTTAAATGGGGATATGAGACTCCCGATATTTCGACACTGTTGCAAGTGCCATGATCACGGGATGACTGATGAGATTGGAGTGGAGTAGGTAGATCCATAATTTTCTTTCGTTATTATGTGCTTTAATTATGATAATAACCGCGTAAACTTAAAACAATGTATCTTTCCTCACTATTATCTCTCACAGAATGTTTTATTTAACTACTGCTTATTGTGACTATGAATACATAATTTATGTACAACGATTGTCTACTAACCAGTGGACCAATTTAATAGTAGCTCGGAACTATTGAGGTTAGAGTGAATACGCATTTTCTAAACAAACGTGTTCCAACCACGATGTAATCGACACTTTCCATCCGGCGAATTAGCGATTAAATGTTATCTTTGCGTGCACTCAAAATACCAATAAAAATCTTGGCTATTTCAAAATTTCTTAAATAAGTATTTAGTTTTCATGGAATGTCTTAACAACATAGGATTACAGCTGTATTTATTCAAATGGCTTCAAGAATGACAAGTACCTATAGGGACATTTTGGATTTTTATTACCATAACATTATGTTTTGCTATTATTTAACAGACAATTATAATGCGACTTTTTTCTTTTTAACTTGTCATAAGTGGTAATTTCACTGACATACTTGTCTCGATCATTACAGACGGCGATACTGCTCACCACCACGTTGGTCTAATAGAAAGCTCAAATGAAGCGTGAGTATTCAGTTCTTGTGACTAGCCCAATTTATTGGGAATATAGGCATTAACTTACATAATGTCAAGTTGTTACTCGAGACTTTGGTATTTTCTGTGACATTGTCATCATCATCATCAGCCCATTAACGTCCCCACTGCTGGGGCACGGGCCTTCCCTACGGATGGATAGGGAGATCGGGCCTTAAACCATCACGCGGGCCCAGTGCGGATTGATGGTTATTAACGACTGCTAATGCAGCCGGGACCAACGGATTAACGTGCCTTCCGAAGCACGGAGGAGCTCGAGATGAAAACTTCTTTTTTGTGGTCACCCATCACCATTGACATCTAATAATATAGGTCAAAAAGAAATAATTTCCTGTCTAGTCTCTACTTACTATCAAATGGGGTCGGAAAGTAACTGTTATTCCTCTATCGCTTTCGCTTATCAAAGTGTCATCGTGTTTACTCGTTAATGATGGACAGGAACTACAGCCAGGTGTTGTACTGATAGCCTATCATATGTAGGGTTCAAGCTCTAATTAACCTGTTCCCTTCAATTTGGAACTACGTTCTTGCAGTTTTAGATGGTTTTAGTTCATTCTTAGTATTTTTTTGTGAGTACTTACTTATGGTCACTTATTCTTATAACTGAAAATGAGTAGTCAATGTTACCGTCAATGGGATAGTCGTTTGTAGTAGTCGATACACGAGCCATGTCAGGGGCCTTTGGCGGCTCAATAGTAACCCTGACACCAGGGGTGATGATTTTGGTACTCCACCTCACAACCCACACGATAGAAGAATAAAACGGTCAATGGGATTAAATTAAGTAGTTTCCGAGGTCAAAGATCTATTATGGAATTGTTTTAAGTTTACGCGGTTATTATCATAATTAAAGCACATAATAACGTGGCCCATAAAGCCCATAAATCAGTCATCCCGTGATCATGGCACTTGCAACAGTGTCGAAATATCGGGAGTCTCATATCCCCATTTAAACGCGGTAAGAACCCGTTATTATGTGCTTTAATCTATTATGGAACTCTGATTAAGTACTAAATAAAGACAGATCTAAAGGTGACAAAGAACGTTTTCTTTTTTCTATTTAACTTATTTATGAATTTTAATAAAGAAGAGTACAATCATAAGTGCGACATTTAGTCATCATAGGTTGTTTTTTTCATACAAATTCCATAGTAATTTCATGTTTTGATTTTAAGTAAAAAGTAACTGATTTTACTAGTTGGAAACTAGCCTATTGCAATTCTTCTTTTTGCCGTATCTGAAATACGTAAATGTACTTAGATATTCGAAATTTAAAATATAACAAAATAACATAAGTTTATTTATTTATTTCACACATAGTCATTACAGATAAACCAAATCGACAATGTATGCAAACTATTTACTAAAAAACTTTAGACTGATATTAGTGAATTCCGCCAACGAACATGTATATAAATCTGTGTCCGGGTTTTCTTGAGCTATTTCGTTAATCGCGCGAGTAGCCCGGGCAATAGGTGAGTGCTTCCCGAGTTCACGACTATATTCCTAATTGAGCTAGTCATAGGTACGTCCATCGCAAGATGAACTGAGTATCCACGCTTCATCGAGCTTTCTGTTACACCAAAGTGATAGGTGGCGACTGGGCGAGCCACATCTCCAGTTAACGCCATCTAAACCTACCAATGAGTCAAATAATTAAAATTATAACGCCAAGAGTATTTACAACGGAGTTTGTACCTAGATGAATAACTTATTCAGAAACATTTTTTTTTTCTTATTCTTCAATTAAGTATGTAGTTTTCTTATTCTTATTGATAACTGATTTATTCGATTTTTTAGTCGTTTCTTTGTACCACCACGCGTTTTTCTTTTTTATTATTATAGGTATTCGTGTCGTGTTCTTAGATAAGAACACTTAACCAAACAAGCAGCTAAGTAGTTTATCTAAACGAGTATTGAAACCTCAATACTTAAGCGTCGACGTCATTTCCCTTATTAAGTTACCAAAATAGGCTACTTGACAACCTAATCCAATGAGATACTTTTTTACGAAACGTCAAAACGAAAGTTTTCATTGGCGGCGTTTGTATGGAAATACGAGGGAAATACTATCCTATGACGTCATCAATAAAAGCGGTCAAACGTCGTACTCATTGTCACTTAATTCGTAAATAAAATTCGAAAATAAGTCGAAAAGTAAAATGAGATTGATTTTTGTTCATCTTGGACTGGCTTCTATTTCTAGATTAGCATTTTATAATTTATCTTTGACCCAGTCAAATACCCTATTGATATATTAAATAACGATTCAAACAAATACATAGTTACAATATCGGTTATATTTATATTCAAACGCATTTTCCATTTATGAACTTGAATCTATGTATGTCCCTGTATGATTTATCTGTAGCCATTCATCATCATCAATTCAAGAGCCACACTCTTGTCGAAGTAGCATTATCCATTCTTTTCTATCAACGGCCAATTCTTTGACTTTATAACACAAGACGCGAAGTTCACCTTCTCTTTCATTTGTTCCATGTAAGCTCTTCTTGGTCTTCCCTTTCCTTTCCTTTTCTTTTCCTGTCATTCTGCAGCCGTTATTCTATCAAATTTATTGGTATATTATAACGAACACCGTATGGCATAGAAAAATATGTACAAAATTGGAGATACAAACATAGGTAATAATGTTCGTACTTTGCATTACAAGGTTACATCAAAACGCATTACGCTTTTGATGGCACGATCGTACGCAGACCATGGAATACACATACCCATACATCCTCCATATATTGTGCGTGCAATCTACCACTAAAGTTATCCATTCCTAACTGCAGCTTCATTGTATTACTACGGGGATTGGTTTAATTACCAGCAGCAGTTGTGTGGTGCGGTGTATGGGACATGGACACATCTATTGAACTATTGTTATGTAGGTGTTTCTAATTGTGCCGTCGTGTCACGCCCTGCGTTGACTAATCGCTCAATGGCAACTGTTTTAATATGTACTAGAGATCGGAATAGGGGACTTCCCAGGCCACGTTTCAAGGATAACAGACATTTAATAAGTTACCCCGATGAGAAGTAGGCGTGAGTTTATGTATTTATGTATGTAACTTCTTCTTCTATGGTGTGGGTTGTGAGGTGAATTACCAACCTCATCAACCCTCGACTACGTACTTACATCAGTTAGTAGTAACCAGGACCAACGGCTTAACGTGCCTTCCGAAGCACGGATCGTCTTACTTTCGGACAATCAGGTGATGTCTTGCCTGTAATGCTTGTAATGTCTTAACCGAACTAGGGACCACAAAGTAACTTTGTGATATGTCCTCACCGGGAATCGAACCCAGGACCTCCGAATCGTGAGTCCAACGCTCAAACACTGGACCACGGAGGCCGTGTATGTAACTATACTTTGTTTACTATTATAACTTACAACACTGAGATCACCACTGACGAAAATGCCAAATTGCGGTTGTTAGTCATATGATCACGTGAAAATGAGTTTTCCTGGTTCTTGTCATTAAAATGTTGAATCACAAAATTAAAGGCAATATGATGTCATTATTCTGTTATAATGTAAACTATTAGTTAGTATACTAGTAGTTATAAAATAACGATAAGTAATAGAGTAAATTATATTACATTACATAGCTATCTACTATCTAGAACAAACAAATTCACAGTATTTATATTTATGTACAAAACAAAAGCGTTTATCAAGTCAAAATCAAATTACTTAAATAAATAAAATTAATTGCATAACACATGGATACAGTAAAACTTTGTACAGTTTTTGTTTAGTCGCAAAAGATCCAATTTCCAAAATGCCTAATAATCTTTAAAACTGGACTTTCCAGGCTATGTTCCTCAAAAACAATATACTCGTAGATAGAACTGTACAGATTTTCCTTCGTTTAACCTTCTAATTTCATGGATAACAGACATATGCATCTTTTATCCTCGTTTTTAGGTGACCCTTTTTATTACACCCAATCACAATTACATCTTCCATCCATTATTATTGTGATCAAAATAAAGAGATGCAATATAGGTTGCAACATAAGTCTACGTAATTAAAGCACATAATAACGGGTTCTTACCGCGTTTAAATGGGGATACGAGACTCCCGATATGAGTCTCATATCCCCATTTAAACGCGGTAAGAACCCGTTATTATGTGCTTTAATTATGATAATAACCGATTAAACTTAAAACAATGTATAAGTCTACGTATACATAATATGATCCAAATATCAAGAGCAATATTTTTTTATATATATGCTATGCTGCCATAACATTGTATTTTGGAATAAACATTAATTATGTGAGTAATTATCACGTTAAAGCTGTGTAACGCTATCTATATTATTTTTGGTGAACGTAGCATGGAAAGTCCTTTATTCTCAAAACACGTAATTCCAAAAAAGTTAATTCTTAAAAGAATTATATTCTACCTCTATAGCGTTGTAGCTCTACCTACTCAAGTAGAGAATATCACCGTAGATTAACCTACAAATCTATTGAAGTTACTTTCTATAAAAATGAAAGCGTCACGACGTCTAAGTACATAGAGTTGGTACTAAAGGGCAAAGCGAGCGAAACCGTTAGTCGATGTACCTTGGCCCTTTTAAGGCAGTCGACTCGCCATTGCACAATAACCTCTGTATGGCGTCGGTGTACGCGAACCGGTTGCAACTAGGCCCTTGACTTATACAAAACATACAGTCGCTTCTATACTTTGTAACCTTTTGGTGAGACATCAGATGCGTAACTACAATAAGTTGTAGAAAAAACTCACATTCATAGAATATGATGATGATGCTTCACAGTCGATTTCGACTACTGCGACAGCAGCTGGTGGATTCATTGACGGTTGTCATTCAAGAGCTCGGAAAGTCTGCTCTCTGGTGTGCTCTGTGATGGCTCGTATCTATAGCCAATTTTATGTGAAAACGTGCGCCCACATTTTGGGCACGTCAGCACACCCCCTACGTAATTATAGGTGATTGCCGCAGGTGGTCGGGCTTTCAGATCATCACGTTTTCTGTCCAGATCTGACCTTCTTTCTGTTTCGAAGTCAGACACCTTTTGTTAAACAAGGCGTCTCCACTCCGGGCGCTGGCTTGCTTGCGCCTCCCTGCATGAGGGCTTGATGTGGCACCGTTTCATGTACCTTTTCAGAACGTCCTTCATTATTGGGTCATCTGATGCAATGTGTAGTGAGAAATTTAAAAAACAATTAGGCACATAAAGAAATTTGAAAAACACGTCTGGGGGGTTAAAAAGGCCACGTCATCTAAACAAGCAATATTGCAATTTGACATTTTGTGCGTGTAAAAGTAAGTTCGCAATGCAAACAATTGTCAAATAGCAATATTGTTTTCTTAGATGAATTGCTTCGGTGTTGGCATTTTAATCCCCTGTTTTATCATTCAGCTGAAAGCTGACCAAAGCTCTTCGGCATCGTACGCGCTGTCAGATTTTTCAGTTTTAAATGGAATCAAATCATATGAACTATTACAGAACAGATAAGGTCTAATTTTGATTTGGTAATTTGAAGAAGAATTTGGTACGTAACGTCACTGGATGGTTTAGGTACAAATTTTGCAAATGAACACATCAAAAGTCGACCTTCTCTGATCTATGATACTGATTAAAATTCCATATAAAACTGAGAATTCTGACGGCCAAGTAGTTAATGCCATCTGCGGCAAATCTACAATAAGTCACATTTGACTACATTTGATGCGGAGGAAGTTTGGTCTGCTTTCAGAATTACTCCCACTTTACAACAGAGATGAGGAGCTGGGTGGCGCAGCGGTTAACGCGCTCGGTCTGCGATTATTGAAGTTAAGAAACTTTCGCAAAGGCCGGTTATAGGATGGGTGACCACAAAAAAAAAAGTTTTCATCTCGAGCTCCTTCGTGCTTCGGAAGGCACGTTAAGCCGTTGGTCCCGGCTGCATTAGCAGTCGTTAATAACCACCAATCCGCACTGGGCCCGCGTGGTGGTTTGTGGCCCGATTTCCCTATCCATCATAGGGAAGGCCCGTGCCCCAGCAGTGGGGACGTTAAGGTGATTCGTTTTCCATACAAAAGTTGATGCAGTGCTACAGGAAAACGGATAGAGGAATATTGTTATAAAACCGATAAATAGTAATATTTTGGTGTATTATTTTCGCAAACTAACAAAAATTTAGGGTCCGAATACGAGAAGTACCATATTTCAGACCCTCAATTTTGATCAATTCTACATTTGTAGTGGTGCAGATTACAGTGTATTTGCTGAGCGTGTAGAGGTGTCAATGTTGGTTTGTGTGCGTGATAGTTTTTTTTTTTCTAAAGGCTTTGACTACTTGACAAGTGTAATAGAATGTCAGTGACAATTTATAAAGAGATTTTGTATGAAGAGAATAAATATAAATAAAAAACTAAAAATACTACAATCTGAGAAAAGGAATATTGGATAAATATTTTTGTAATAACGTATCTTATTTAAACATTTTTAAATAATGGGTAAATACCGTGTTTTAAAAGAGGACATATATTATAATAAAAAATCAATACATAAAATGAAATGGCTGTATGGGCATAGTCCCCTTTGCCTTACCCTTCGGGGAAAACCAAATCAAAAAAGAAGTTGTTGCATTTGCCGGCCTAAATAGTAGTCATTTATAATTAATTGTTTTTCCATCCAACATACAGATTTATTTATATTCTCTTTGCCGCGGACTTTTTGGTGGGACCGGGAACGGGAAGGTTGCTTTCTTCATTGAATAATCTAAATAATCAATACAAAGTGGTGTTTTGTGGTTAATGATCACATTAGTCGGAAAACATTCCCGATAGTATTATTAAATCGGAATATTCAATTGTCTACTTCAGCTACTTCCACAGCGTAATGTCTTACGGTATTTTATTGTGGGGTCGAGCCGCTGATGTAGAAACTATTTTCATCATTCAAAAAAGGGCAGTTCGCGCTATTTATAATCTGCGTTGTCGGGACTCTTTAAGGGAGCTGTTTAAAGAAATAAATATACTGACGGTCGCAAGTCAATATATTTATGAAAACATTATGTATGTGCGTAAGAATGTATCTCTCCTTCCGAGAAACTGTGAAAGGCATACTTACAATACAAGGAATAAAAATAAAATTGTTGTTCAAAATTCTAGATTAAGTAAATTAAATTCATCTTTTTTGGGGTTATGTATACGTTTTTACAATAAAATACCAGATAATATTTTAAATTTGTCAGAGAATAAATTTAAAGCTCACGTGAAGCTTACTTTATGTAAAAAAGCTTATTATAAGATTAATGATTACCTAAATGATAAACATGTCTGGTATTAAATGTGTTCCTCTAGTTATTAAATAACTTGTAATGTACCCTCGTTGATTTAAAAGATGTGTTGCTGTTGCAGTTTCTTGTCATTTCTTCTCCTCAGCCATAACACCTTGCGAAATGACGTAAATTCAAATGTTACATTGACCTTCAACAAGTTTATCCATGATAATTACGTTGAATAAATGATTCTGATTCTGATTCTGATTCTGATTCAATAAACAAAGTGTACCTATCTATTTTCGCTTTGCGCCAACAAGCCGCTTACTTCGTTTGGGGTTCGGAGTAGGAGTCTGCTCCGAGGGTGGGGGCTTAGGTTTCATCATTTCATTAATCATCATCAAGAAAAAAAAACACAAGACATGGCTGTATGTTCATAGTTCCCTTTGCCTTGCCCTTTGGGAAAAAAAATAAGATAAATTTTGAAATTCTTATGTATAATAAACAAACATCACAGACATCATGACAGATCTAAAACTAAATAAAATCTTTTTTCTTTTTTCTATTTGACTTATTTATGAATTTTAATCAAGAAAACGTGATAATAAGTTCGACAGCAACCAGTTCAAGTCCCCGAAACAGCCCATTTCAGGCCGCGTATATATGGAAATACTACTTCAATACGTCCCAGCCTCGTCTTTTTTTAACGTCCTCGTTATAAAAAGACGTCCTAACCTGAACTAACTAACCTAACAATAAACACCACGCGTAAATATATGTCCAGAAATGCGCTGTGAGTCGTCTGGACTGGGCGCGAAAACAACATAGAATTCGATTAGGTGCTAAGTGTCCCGCATGCTATCACCAGCTGTCACTGACATACGTATGAAGTCCCGCGGATTTTATTGGAACTAAATGACAAGTCATAATAATTATATGCGGATACTGCGACATCAGCGCTGTGCTTGCGGGACGTCCTGAAGCGCTATTACATCTTTCAAACGCGATGCGACAAAGTTTGAACCTACGCAATTTAGGAAAAATCTACCTTATTATTACTGTATTGTGATCGTTATTTGTAAAATCATACAATACATATACACAATTCTTTATACACAATATAATTATTATGACATATTGCGGACTTTTCGGTATACCTACAAAAAAGGAACAATTCAACCATACGTTGTTTTGTTATATATCTCAATGGGCTCAGGCAGCGTTTTCGCCGAAAGCTCCAAGTCGGCTATATTTGTAACGATAATTATGTTTGACATTCATCATCATTTTTGAACCATTTTATACAAAAAAAATACTTGTATAAATTATAAACCCTAAAGCACGCCCATGAATCACTCTACTCATTGGTGAAAACCGTATGAAAATCCGTTCAGTAGTTTTTTAGTTAGCCGCGTGTTCACTGATGCGATTAATGCCTGTTAGAATTTTACAAAATAAAAAATACGGAAATTACGGAAGGTACTTTAGTGCAAAGTAAATTATTGTATACTTAATTATAATATTATTGGTAAAAGTGATACTTTTTGAAAATTCCGTAACAAATAGACGGGTTCGCCAAATTCAATTGTAAAAAAAAATACAAAAAGTAAAAACAATTAAAACATGCAGTTGGGTTTGAACCGTGAACCTTAAGAATGGCGGCTACTGCTTTACCAAATGCGCCATTTAGAAGTTAGAAGTAGACTTCAAATTATGCATCTCTTTTAATAGCTAACCTAGTTCGCATGTGTGTGTGTGACAGCTTCGTGTTTGTACACAAATTGAAATGACACCAACTTTTGATGCAATGTTTCAATATGATATCTTCAGTAAATACTTCAAAATTGTAGCTTAACTTAAAGATAATGTATGTAAGATTTCGCCACCTAACATTTCACTGGGTCAGAACTCAACACTCAACGAATAAATGGAAAAAAATACGAAAACTGCAGAAGTAACGCCATCTACTGACGCAGCGTTACCTAGCTGACTGAAACACATCACCTTAATGGGCTGATGATAATTACAACAGAAGTGTTGTGTAGATTGTAGCGTACTATATAGATAGTTATAAACAAAAATGGCAAACGACATTGAGGAAAGATAATATCGATTCACCTACAATCGATTATGAATCGTGTACTAAACCGCGCAAGGTCTACGATAACCTTCTGCAGCAAGACCTACTCACATATTGGAATAAGGTCAGATATGCAAAGTGCATTACAGGTTCAAGTGTTTGAACATTTGCATTCTGATGGCGTAGAATTTGCGAACAGTAACGTGCTTACGTCATAGAATAAGAAATCTTAGGTATACAACAGTGTTTGGAGTAATCAACGATAAATTAATATGGGAAAAATTGCGGTAAGTAAATACTTATTATGAAAAGATACTTAAAATAATAGTATTATTAAAATAATTAAAAAGAATAGTAAAATGTTCATGAATTTTCCGACAGGAAATTCCACTTGATATCAACTCAGAATCGTGGTCTGAATCTTACCCCTTAGTATTCGTTACAGTGTCACTAACGCCCATACCTTCTTTACTATGTACGTACCTGTACGTACTTGTATGGGGTATAAGTGACATCGTATAACGAATGAAACGACGGAAAATTCTACTTGATAATAACTCAGAATCATAGTCTGAAGCATCCCCCTCAGTATTCGTTACAATGTCACTAACACCCTATATAATTAATAATTTGTTGCGTATCAGATCCCTTCTGTTATTTTTTTTAATTTTATGGTCATCCAAAACGAGTGAGACCTACTATCACTTTATCAAGCCATACTTAAAGTTAACCCATCGGAAAGTATTACTACATTACTACCTATTCATATAGATTTATTTGTGGGTTACGACATATTTATAGACGTGTTGTTCCTTCGTCGCAGACTGAGTGTCGTCATCGCGGTCCTTGACCTTACACCCCGTCGGGAACGCCATGAAAAGCCTAGATGGTAGATAAGCTTCGAATGGTGGAAACTAAAAACTTACGTTATAGTGGAACCATCTTTTTTTGTGTGTTCGAGTTGTCATCTAACCCTTGATACTAAGGGGTCTGTAGGAATTTATTTTATTCCTACTATTATCACATTTAATTCAGGCCTCACACATCTTTTCCAGATGATTCATACAGAATTTAGGAGGCAGTTTTTTGATAACTATTATAAGGCCAATGCAATAGTGGCAAGGCCTACCACACGCTTTGCAGATGTAGCCAATGGGAAGTCGTCCCGTGCCACTTTCGTGTCGCCTGAACCTTTTTTCTGCCAATAGATCAAACCAAGCGTTGTCGTGAATCTTTCGTCCATCCTGAAATCTCCAGAGCCAACAAAAAATATATACCAAAATAAAGGCTACTTACCTAGTCTTTGCGAAACGAAAACTATCGTCTCTCTAAAAATAAAGGATTTTCACAATCGCTTCAATGGCTTCGCAGATTAAGTTATACCAACAAACTTTTTCTCTTTATAATATTAGTTAAGTCAACTCGATACAGAAGATAAATAACTTTGCAAATATTTTTGATTTATAACGACACTTTCTAGATAAAGTTTCTCTATCTACTTCAACTTGATTCTTTATAATTATACTTCTCATTTTGACTCAGCCTCCGTATTCCAGTGGTTGAGCGTTGGACTCACAATTCAGAGGTTCCCGGTTCGTCACTTTTTGATTCATAGTTTGATCAGGTACAGATTGATTACTTGATAGTCCGAAAGTAGGATGATCTGTGCTTCGAAGAACGTGCGTGTCCATTGAGGTACCATAAAATTTGAACTTCTGAGTGCATCAGGAGCTAGTACATACATACATAAACTCACGCCCGTAATCCCTAATGGGGTGGGCAGAGCCACAAGTAATCAAAGACAACTTGCAGCCACTGTTGATACGATGTTGTAAGCTGGATATGATGAACCTTATGGTGATAAGGGATCAGCCTATCGCCCATAACATTAGTCCATCATGTTAGAGCACACAATCCCTCTGTCGGTTTTTACGACATGCCCGGGAAGACAAGCAGCTGAACGTTTTCTATGTTTTTTATTTGCTCCCAGAACAGCATAGAAGCAACTAGTAAAACTACTTTTTATATAAAATTTCTTTATTAAAGGTATATAAAAATACAATGCATACCCAGTGAACATATGCCATTCCTAAGTGCACAATTTAGCAGGCTGAAAGACAGCTATATAATTATAAACTTCAACCTTTACACAATAACAGACACAACATCAAAATCAATTAGCTACAGATGAGTTAAATTTAGACATACCAATATGTCTACTATATATCCGACAATTATGACATAAAAAGTAAAATTACTAATTCGATTGTAAATCCATCCTATAGATTGTAAAAATAGACACCAAAATGTAAGAGTCACTTTAAAGCGGTTTCTCAGCCGTCCATTTTTCATTATCCAACAAATCTGTCTGTAAAACGATCTAATCTGAGACGAAGAATACCTAATGAATACGCCATAAAGTTAAAGTTTGTCAAAAGAAATGCGTTATTTATTACTTCAACTAAAATGGTTCTTTTGGCAGCTGTAGAAAGATTTAAGTGGTCAAAGGCATGGTATTTAATTAGGTATGCTTGCCAAGAAAAGTGTATTCACTAGGTACAGGCTTTGAGAAAACTTTGACCTCTAGTCACCTTTCATTCACTTATATCAAAGACTAATACTACGGATAGAACAGTAACTCCCCGCTCCGCACCATTTCGTATCGGGCGCCGAGATATATTTACCTCACCCCCTCTGGGTCTTACTTTAGTCTAAAAGTCTGTAAGCCGTTACGGATTAATGGAAAGCGCGCGTTTTATTAATATCTGATGGAAATAAATAATCAAAACAATATTATGATGGCCTTGGCTCTTCTTTTTATCATAGAATAACCTCAATTATCTCGAGTCTAGTGACATTGATTTTATTGGAAATGCAAAAATAATTAAAATCATTTTCTTTTAATCGTGTCTTGATCATCATTCATTTAAGAGCCACGCTCTTGTCGGTGTAGCATTTTCCATTCCAGTCTATCAAAGGCCAATTCCTTGACTTCCCTATAAGACACAACGTTTTTCTTTAATCTGTTCCATGTAAGCTTTTCTTGGAACCCCTTCCTCTCTTTCCTTCTATAATGTTTTTAATAAATCCGTCGTATCTTATTAGGTGTCCAATCATCTTGCCTCTTCTGTCCTCAATAATTCTCAGTATTTGTCTTTTTTCCCTTACTCTTACTAGCACTCTCATTTGTAACCCTTTCTGTCCAACTTATTCTTTCTATCCTCCTCCAACACCACATTTCAAAGGTCTCGCCTAAATCGTGTCTTAGAGCTCCGAGAAAGAGATAAGAAAGGACTTTGCGTGTTCCATGGTTATAAAGTGTAACTGAAATTGACCCAGATTCTTAAATAAGCTTTTGAGGGAACATAAATAATGGTTAAATCAGTACTTTCAATGCATGGCTGCTAATTCTGGTTTACGACAGACTACTTTAAAAAAGGCTGATTATTTTATAGGTACCGTAGAACGCTGTAACTTTGCCTGGATTTTGAGGTTTTTTTTGAACATATCATTACCTATAAGTCCTTATTACTTCTAAAGAGTTTTAGTTGAAATATGAACTTTATTTCCTAATATATATGGCTTAAACAGTTGGAACTAGTAGTGGTTTCTGTAAATTTCAAGTATTTAAATTCGTAGGCAAAGTTGTAGGTAAATGGCGTAACTTTGCCTAGAACGATAACTCAATAAATATGTTGCCGTTATTTGTACACATTTTTTTCCGTGTGCATAACATGTCGTTCTTGTCCTCGGCTTTCAAAGTATAGCCAATTTACGGGGGTTTTTTTTTTTCTCCGGTAATAGGCAAAGTTGTAGCAGGCGCCACAAACTCTTCATACAAAAATGGCGCTACCTGTAGGGTTGTGCAAAGAAATCGACACCACTTATATTATGAATTTTTATTTTTTTACGGTAATTACAAAATTACCAAGTCAATTATTCATTAATTTGCTTAGGTACAAATGTTTATAATCTTAGACAAATCTTAGGTACGCATGTTATTTTATTATAGTGCCACAAACTTATCTGACCCGTTGACTGGCTGGGCGTCGCTAGTGGTCAAAAAACTAATTTTCGAAAAACAACGTTTTTAGTAGTCCGTGTCACCGTGTCGGAAGCTTGCGGCTGTGTGTGAATTAATTTTATATAATCTTTGGTACGTTACAGGAACATTATAACAAACATAGGTAAGTACTAAAATATATAATTAAACATAACAAACATTAAATGAGCAATGTAGGCATTTTTAGTTATCTTAACATCTAATGTAGCTAGGCAAAGCACAGAAAAGTTATTAATCATTCTTAACGGAATAACAGAAATAGCTACCTAATCAAAATATTTTTTTACCGGATAAAGAAATTATTTTACAGGAATGCAGGACTAGCCAGTATCACGAAAGATTTTTTTTATTTTTTATTAATGAATTATATTTAGCTTATTGTACGTTATATTTATCAAAATTAATATTGAAAATGAAATGTCCTCGTCTGGAAACTTGGGGATCAGGTAATACCGCGACGATATCGTTCAAATCTTGCACAGTAAATACGTCTTCAATGTAAGGATAGGTAAAGACTGTTCCTTGCTGACGCTTAGAATTTTTCACTTTTCGTGCAAACTTCACTGTAGGAATTTTATCATTCATTGATATAACTTCCCCTACAAAATGTTTAATACTTTTTTTTGAAGCGAATTTCGCTATTACCCAACGGCCTTCTTGCAGTCCTAGACAATCTTGCGTATAGAATTCAATATCGCTCAGCCCAAACGGACAAACGTTTTCCTGTTCTTCTTGTTCCTGCAAACATGACTCAATATAGCTATCGAAATTTTCATACTCTGAATCATCTGTGTCAGCAGCGTCAAAAGAAATCTGCGATGTCAGGCTTGAATCGCTGTTGTACACGTGTCTCTTTTTTCTACAAATTTTCGACTGTTTTCGTGTAGTACTTTTTCTTCTTTTCCTTTTATTTATTTCAGTACTTATTTCTCGTAAGATATTATTTTTTTCAGCGGAGGCTGCGTTTATAACTATATTAGATGTAATTATTATTTTTGGCTTCTGGTTAGATTTTTCAGATGGTTCTGGATTATTGTTAGGTCCTGCAACAATTTTCATCTGTAAGCAATTAGGTGTGTTATTGTAAAACGGTGTATTAGTTTCGGAATTCTTTGATACATCTTTCAGGCGTTGTACAAAATTATTTAAAATGACTTCTGAGTTCAGCAAATAAGTATTTACGGCAATAACACATAGACCAAAAAGACTGTTAGAGTTGTTTTGCACCGATGGTAAACATTGTGATTGTGTCAAATTGTTATGAATGCAACTGTCATTTTCTTTATCAAGCTCGTAGGTATCAATGGATGATGGAACACTTTTTTCTAATTCAGAATTTTTTATTTCAGCATGTTTTATACTCTCTTCTCTAACAATCGTTCTTGTTTTCGACGGTCCTGGTAAATTTGAGTCTATTTTAGCTTTCTGGTTGGTTATTTTAGCATCTTTCATAGCTTTGTTTGCATCTATTTTGGCTTTCTTTCCGTCTTTTTTTGCATCTTTTCTCGCTTTTTTTGCTTTAGCTAGCTCTTCCGCTTCTTCCGTTGATATAGATTTACCAGGTACAACTGTAAGCTTATTAAGTGTGCCTGTCTTAATTGGTCTTGATTGCCTGTTCTGCTGCAAGAATTTTAGAAGGCTAGCATCAAACTGATGAGTATTTTCTTCTTGTACTGTTGGTATTTTCACCATCACTCGTGACGGGTTAAAAGGATATATTCCCGATCCTTCGAATCCCTTGCATATGTTGGTCTCCTTTGTAATGTTTATTTTAGTCATTAATTGTTCTAGTAGCTGTGGGAAATGGCATTTGTTGATGGTGTTTGCAGTGCTGTATGTAGCTTTATAATTTGTTAAAATTTGACGCCAATGACGTTTCATCGGTCCAAAAAATGCTACGTCTAGCGGTTGAGTAAGGTGGGTAGCATTTGTAGGAAGGAAAACAAATCTGATGTTGTGGGTTTGGCATAACTGAATTGTCTCCACGCTAAGGTGCGATGCCAAATTATCGCCTATAATCAATTTTATGCCGTCTCGAGAATTAGCCCACGGTAAGACTATAGTCTTGAACCAATCATCGAAACAAACCATATCAAACCATCCAGATTTTGTCCTATTATAACGAGCATCTTTTGGTCCATCTTCACACCATCTAGACCACAAGTGATCTGATTTATACACTACATATGGTGGTAAGCAATGTCCATCAGCAGTTCCGCTGAACATTATGGATACAGAACTTTTGCTAGTATTGATCACTCTTTCGGGATGTTTAGTCCCTCTTTTGAAAATGCATTTCTTGGAACCAGGATCATCACTCAAATTGGTTTCGTCAAAGTTGAGGATGTTAGAAGGCGGAACGTCGTTTAGCGAAGTTTCCAGATTTTTAAAGTATTCGTTCAACTCCTCTACGGTCTTAGAAGAACGACTTTTTTTGATGTTTTGAGTGGCCCTTTGTGCAAAATTGTGACGCGTTAAAAATTCACGGGCCCAACGTTCACCCGGCATTTTTCCTTTAAATAGGCTTAGCTTTCCAGTTTTAATTAGATAATTGTGGACTACAATCCGCAAATCTAATAAAGTAAGCGGACAGCCAAATTCGGCTGAAACATCCACCACTTTAGCGATATGTTTTTCTTCTTCTGTAGATAGCTCTGTAGGCCGACCAAAAGGTTTGCTGTGAAGGTTTTGTGATTTATTCACAATTGTTCTTCGGGGGATACCAAATTGCTTTTCAGCTTCGTATGATGAAATAACTTTGTCTCTTACGAGATTTGCAGCTACTTCCAACATTTCCGCTGAGTAGTCAGCATAACTGCGAGCACCTGGTTTTCTTCTTTTGCGCTTTTCTTTTGCCATTTTTTCATTTAACTGCAAAATAATTAAGAGAAAGTCAAGATAAAATTGATGCAGTGTTACTCAGGCACTGTACACATTGTATACTTTATGGGGTGACTGCAACTTTACAAAAATGTTGAATATAAATCTTCCCTTGATACTGAACAACTTTACTCGAGGAACCTATATGTATCTATAGAATTCTTAAAGAAAAATCGTCAGCTAATGTTAAGGTGATCAGCTGATTAGACCGCTTGAATGGATGGATGCTTTCTTTTAAAATGTATCGAGCTATGTTCTTTTGGAAAAATTGTTCAGTTTCATGGACCGATGCACATCTTTAGTGACCTATTGACTTACCTAAGTACAATTAAAACAAAATCATTTTAACCCACTTGCACTCCTACTGGGAGAACAACCAAATGAATGAGTGAGTAAGTGGTAATCCAAAGTATAAATTTATGATTAAACCTTTATTGAGGTTCACATTCACAAAATGTTACTAGTGCCAACCCTAGACCTAGGCAAAGTTGTGTCACCGAAAATACCAGAACACGCTACAACTTTGCCCACTAGGCTTTCTAGGTGAAAGCAAGCAATTTGTTTAAAAATATAAAGAGCAACGGGAAATAGGTAGTATTTACTTACATTGGAATGTTCTCACAGCTCTGAAACACTTTCTTTTAAGCAGAAACAGCAAATTCTAAACAGACACTTACAATCACTACGCGCACGCGCTTGCTTTCATTACTCAACTGTCGTACCAATATTGAAGTTACCATAAATAAAATTAAAATAAATGTTGCCATAATAATGTAAAATTTTTACCAAATAGTCAGAAGTAATACAAAACTAACCAAATGGGAAATATCGCAGTTGAAACAAATTAGGCAAACTTGCGCTTGGTTGGCAATGTTGCAGCATTCTACGGTACTTAAATCGATGTGACCGACTTTTCAGTATAGCCACGAAAAGTTTAAGACATTTTTTTAGATCTGGCTTTTTACATCACACGGGCTGGTGAATGTGTTTTTTGACGGCTAGCACTTGGATCCAACGGCTTAACGTGATTTTCGAAGCACAATATAATGTGACTTGTCAAAAACATTGAATTATTCGTATGTTTTAAATAGCAAATCTCTTTTTTGAGATAAAACAATACACATAAAAATACTTAATTTGATTTAATTATATTTAACTAGCAATTATTATTTATCTTTTAAGATAAAACTGTACTTACATAAAAAAACGTACTTAATTAAATTTTATTCACCTGTTTACATATACAAAGGAATGAAATGGTAATAAAAAAGTATAGTTTTTTTGTCAGTATAATAATGACGTCAGTAAAGATAAAAAAGTAATAAATAGGACGTGGCTCTAGATAGGTTTAGATAAACCTCACATTGCCAACTTCACCACGGCGCGAAGTAATTTATGCGATATCGAAACAAGTGACAATTAGAATATAAGGTTTTGCAACCTTATCTAGGTATAATACTTTTATAAATAAATCAGAGTGTCAATATTCTCGTAAAGTCTAGATTTCCAGACACAATAGTTAAAAAATATTCAGAATAGACAGGCAGTCGCTTCCGCAAAATACCGGAGCTGTCAAATTTTCAGGTTAGAAATGAAAATGGGATGACGCTATCGCTAGGTGTCAAATTGTCAATAAACGTTCAAACATGGAACTTTTTGTTACATGTGGTCAACCACTGGCAACCTTATCCTAATATTGCTCATCCATCGCACCGTGAGGATGGTTCTTTATTGTAATGTGAGTTATTACAGACATTCAAAGCGGTATTATTACCTGTGTCATCATATAAAGCAAGCGATGACTGAACGCTAGCGAACACTTAAATGGTGACTAATCAAGTATATTGTACTTGACATAAAGCAATTAGGCACTTAATACGATAATATTAATAATGTAGTGGTCGTATACCAATATGTACTAAGAGTTGGCTTACAACGGGTATCTATCATCAATATATTGAATTCAAACAGGTTTATAAAATGTACAAGTTTGTCTAGTTATTAGATGTACGATAAGGAAAGATCCAGTTTCTTGCAAAGTAATACATTAACTGGTTGTATTTAAGGCCTCCTGGTTACATGTCGTTTCTGCAATAGACTAAAAACACCTACAAAGACATAAACGTTATAATTATGACAACTAATGGTTCATAATTTCACCGCTCGCGCTGTTTACAAATAATTCGCTGGGCCAGTGACTACACTTTTTCTCTTTGATTGTACATAATTTTATTGTTTGTAGGTAAGAATTTTTTTTTAAATATTTTCTTGTTTCATACTTTTTCGAGTGCGTAAACCATTGATGATCAACTGAAATAATGAGCTCATATTGTACACATCGTGTCTTTAACTCGTAACACACACCCGTATCATAACTTTTAACATTCTTCCCAGCAAATTATACTTTGAAACTATTTTAAAAGGTTGTAGAAAAATGGTATACCTACCACACCCTGAAATAAGCTAAATAGAACCCCATAAATGTAAGTACTGCTTACGCAATCAATACTTTTTACAATATTACGTGTTTATGTTCTAAGTTCTAACTAAAGTCCTGGGAGTCGTTGCAATTGCGCCATTCGCCATCGAAACAATGGTTGTTTGACGTTGGTGGTGTAATGATTGAATGTACTAACGTGGACTGATTATTCATGTTGATTTGCTTCGAAGTAATATAGTTTAAATAAATCTTTGTTCTAAGTAAAGACTTTGAATCGGTTTATGATTTATTTTAAGCCTGTTTTTATGTGTTGTGGTGGGCGAGGGAGGGGGGGGGGGGGGATGACGTGAATTTGATGTAAAAAATAATAAAGATGGATATGTGTATTAGGAAGACAAAAACATAAAGTAAAATCCACCATACAAAGTAAAGACTAGGTAAGTACCTAGTTCGCACGTAGGTTAAAGATGAAATCAGATTAACCGACCAATATTATTAAGCCCGACCGCCTAAGGCGATCAATTATACATATTTGATTGGTGTGCTCACATGCTATATAAGCCACATGCGAGCATATGAACGTCGGAGTTGAATCAGTCGCCGTAGCCGAAATCGGCTGGATCACATCATCATAATAACGAAGCATCTACCTGTAGTGATTTCTCCGTGGTGTGAAACTTCCGACCAAGCGGCGAGTGATGCGACACAGCCGGAAGGGTCGGCGCCACGGTTCCTATCTAAATAGGTCGATTGCCTTGTTTATTAAAACCACCCCAACTGACCTTGTTTTTACACCATAGGTCGCTTTGGTTTGTATAAATTTGTACTCGGATTACATGAGAGGCAGGCAGTAGGTGTATAGTAAGTATACACACCCACTCGTCGCCAGCTATGTTCAAGTTCCGTGTAATAGACGGTGAGTCTATTGCCATTAATCGGGTACTGATCTTGGAAGTCTCGGATTCGGATTTGTATTTTAGCTCAGTTGCAAGATCGCTTGCCAGCACAGGCCAAAACCAATGATTGTCGAATTTGTTTTCGAATTCATGTTTGGATTATAAATTATTATCACGTGCTCAGCGGTGAAGGACAACATCTTGATGAAACCCACATTCCCGAGAAATGCATTTTCGGAGGTATGTGACCTAACCTGTATTGGGCTGGTTTTCCCATCGCGGGTTGGAAGGTCAGACAGGCAGTCGCTTCTGTAAAAAACTCTGTCAAATCTTCAGGTTAGGTAAGCGGACCCTGTGAAAAGCGGGATTATGCTAGGGAGATGATGACTAGTAAGTTTCATTTAATAAGGAATAAGCGGCTGATACCAGGAGAGATGAGGTATCCTTGATACGACTGCATACATTTTGTTGGAAGCCTGAGTTTATATATGTGTATTAGTATATGTATGTACCTATTTTTCATGGTTTGGCATTGGAAGGTTGGCAGATTTGACACGTTTCCTCATCGCTTGGGGAAGGAAGGAAAAACCGTTGGTAAGAACTAGTTATGCCTTGGTGTTTATCATTCAAAGCACGTTGTAGATGTTGCCTAAAGGACAATATCGTCTTGAATAGTTATAGGTTAAATGTATAGGTTTTTGTCTCTGATTTCCCCGTTCCATAGTTTAGTCTGGTAGTCTAGCCAGTGCATTAATATAAAAAAAACACTCTTCTTCTTCTTGTCCTTTCGATGGCATTAGATTTCTTCAGCCCAGTATTCCGCCACTCGAACAGCATCCTCGGTGGCACTCATCAGCCCCTCTCGCGTGCAGGTATCAGGGCACGCGGGGCAAGTTATCAGATGAGCCATAGTCTGTGGCGTAACACCACACACGCAGCTCAGATCCGACCCGATGAGAAAACCCCACCTGGACAGGTTATCTTTACTTCGGCCAACCAAAAAAACACTTATAGGCATATTAGGGCACTGTTATGGTATGTATTCGCTTATATTAAAGTACTGGCCATACAGGATCGTTTATTCCACGATTATCATTATGATAATAAACAAACGAATACACGAACACACAAAATACAGGTCGTGGAATAAACGATCCTGTATGGCCAGTACTTTAATATAAGCGAAATATCATACGGCCTCTGTGGTTCGGTTGAGCGCTGAGCTCACGATCCGGAGGCCCCGGGTTCGAATCTCGGTGACATATCACAAAAATGACTTTGTGATCCCTAGTTTGCTTAGGAAATTACAGGCTGATAACCTGATTGTCCGAAAGTAAGATGATCCTACTGATGTAAGTACGTAGTCGTTACACGAGCCATGTCAGGGGCCTTTGGCGGCTCAATAATAACCCTGATACCAGGGTTGATGAGGTTGGTACTCCACCTCAAAACCCACACTATAAGAAGAAGAAGAAGAAGAGCATAGATACTTACCCCAAAACACGTGTAACCTAACTGAAGCAGAAGCCTAACGAAACTATGTCAACAGCTAAAGTAACTACAAAGTTCGAAATAGTTTAAATGCTAATGTTCAAGTTACGACACACAAGTTACATTTCATCGGTAATTTAAGCGAAATTTTATGTTACTTAAACCCATTTAAACTTTTCTGGCAATACCAAAGTTAAACTATTACCTACACGACATTTTTCCGAAACAGTTTCAGGACTTTACGAGATTTTTAAATTCCAAATTGCATTTCAAATTATGCTTCGCGTGTTCATAAACCGTTTATCACTAACAGCTGTTTATTATCAAAATTGTTAGGTATTTTTGGAAACTCCAGCGATGATAATCACCGATATATTATATGCAAATGTGTATTATTTATTTGCTTAGTATAGGTTAAACGATTATTATGCAACGCTATATTTAGTGTTTATTAAGTTTTTAAATATTTACACATTGAATAATTATTTAATCTAGTTCTAAAAGAAACCTGAAAATAAAAAAAACACACTTATTATAAAATTTAACCGCCTCCGTGGTCCAGTGGTTGAGCGTTGGGCTCACGATCCGGAGGCCCCGGGTTTGAATCCAGGTGGGGATATCACAAAAATCACTTTGTGATCCCTAGTTTGGTTAGGACATTACAGGCTGATCACCTGATTGCCCAAAAGTAAGATGATCTGTGCTTCGGAAGACACGTTAAGCCGTTGGTCCTGGTTACTACTTACTGATGTAAGTATGTAGTCGTTACATGAGTCATGTCAGGGGCTTTTGGCGGCTCAATAATAACACTGACACCAGGGTTGATGAGGCTGGTATACCACCTCACAATCCACACGATAAGAATAGAAGAGGAGATAAAATTTAAGCAAAGGCCGACAATGTCTTTGAGCAATATAGGAAAGCTCGTAAAATTATACCAAATATTTATATTCCTGGGATCTTACCGAAGTTGCAACATTACATAACCAACAGCCTACATATCTCCCACTGCTGGGCACAGTCAATCAATAAATCGAAGGGTGTATGGAGCATATTCAACCACGTTGCTCCAGTGCGTATTGGTGGAGGAATTTGCGCTAGTAGCCCGGGACCAACGGCTAACGTGCCTTCCGAAGCACGGAATCATTATTCGGACAACGAAATGATTCAGCCTACAATCAGGGGCCTTTGGCGGCTCCATAGTAACCCTGATACCAGGGTTGATGGGGATAGCAATCCACCTCACAACCCACACGACAAGAAGCCTACAATGTCCAAGCCAAATCGGGAATCGAACCTGGACCTCCAGATCGTGAGCCCAATGATGACAAAAACGACAGACCATTGTGTCTCTTTCATCGTTCGCGACATGGTTAACACTCCTCGCCTCCAGGGGCCTGTTTAATAAAACTTACAATTGTAAATTACAATGACAATTTGATGTACATTGCGGAGTATGTGATCACGAATATTTTGCAGTTTCATATTAGCTACGCAATGAACATCAAATTGTCGTTGTAATTTACAATTGTAAGTTTTATTAAACAGACTCCAGGGCTAGCTGTACTGGGCTCTGTCTTCCCCAATAAGGATTGTCATCGTAAGTTTATGCATGTGTAGGCATACAAGCTTCATTTTGATTCGTAGGTACGGTCACGAGCATTAATAATTATGTATTATACACTTTGGTACATGTCACATTAACTTTATTGACAAATTGAACTGTAAGTCTCATTAAATGTCAAATATGTTAGTACGACAGAGTCCTAAAGTGGGTACATTATATTGCTCATGACTGTACAAGTACTTACATTAGCTTTTAATACAACAACATGGTGCACTTTTATCTTTAACAGGCACCTAATCAATGTTTTATCGCTTATCGGAAACTTTATAAAAATTGCATTTAATTATAATTTTCCCAAAACGTTTGGATGTATGTAGGTATATACATTTTTTTATTTTCTTATCAGTGAGTTATTGTTATTATGGTTGACCTAAGATCTATCTTCATCATCATCAGCCGTACGACGCCCACTGCTGGGCATAGGCCTTCCCCAAGGATCTCCACGACGATCGGTCCTGCGCTGCCCGCATCCAGCGGCTTCCCGCGACCTTCACCAGATCGTCGGTCCACCTTGTAGCGGGCCTACTCACTGAGCGTCGTCCGACACGTGGTCGCCATTCCAGAACCTTTCCGCCCCATCGGCCATCGGTTCTCTTCGCTATGTGTCCTGCCCACTGCCACTTCAGCTTTGCAATTCTCCGAGCTATGTCGGTGACTATCTATCTTATTTATTATTATTAATATAATAAGGAGTGTATGAGAATATTGAGGTACCTACTCGTACTTAATACTGGACTGGCTTCCATAAATTCAACACATTTTTCCATGGGATTGTTTGATAAAACAAGAGGCGCGTTACCCCAGTTGGAAAATCACTTGACTCGCACGGGCCTAAATCAATGATTTTCGAATTCATTTTCGGTTGGTAAGTGTTTATCACGTAATCAGCGGTGAAGGAAAACATCGCGAGGAAACCCACGTTCCCGAGAAATGCGTTTCGGTAGTACGTGACCTAACCTGTATTGGGCTGGATTTTCCTTCGCGGGTCTGATGGTCAGACAAGCAGTCGCTTCTGTAAAAAACCGGACTTGTAACTTCTTCAGGTTAGGTAAGCGGACCAGGGTCCGAGAGAGGGGAAAAACGGGACAATGTTACGAAGATGATAATATATGGTGATATGGCTGAAACTTTTCTGTGTCAAAGTACGCAAGAAGAATTATTATTGTCAGAATCAGGCTATAAAATCCAAATGTATGTTCTGATCTTCATAAAATTTCGGTCTAGATTCTCGATAAAATGAACATTGCCAAACATGGTTTTATCTTCGTGTTATTTATGAGATTTTATGACGGTTATAAAATGTGTTCAATATTTCATAGATACCTAGTTAATTACTTGCTATGCTCTAGGAAGTATAATCCCTGGTATTTTCTTATCATAACAACTTTAGATAATCAAACTACCGTCTACCTAGTATTTCTGCACAGAAAATAATAGTTCCACGTGATTGATTGCTCTATTAGCTGTTCTATTAGTGGTCATTAGCGACATCTAGTGACATTTAGCCGTTCTATTATGAAGCTAATCTTGTAACTTGATTTATGTACAAACCAGTTATGTTATGTAGCACGTAGTTCTATTATAATTTACTAGATGGCGTGGTATCAAGAAAATTATAAAGTCTTGGGCAGTAAGTATGGTTTAGGTTTCGACTTGGATTGAACCCAGAATCGAAGGATTTTGTTTTAGAAATAGGCGCGAACTTGTGTATGTATGTATGCACCTATGCATGTAGGTTTGCATTTGACCACACTTACCTAGTAAATGCCTTCATTGTACTTTTGAAGAATACAATACAATACAAAAACTCTTTATTGCACTTGAATCACATTAAAAATACATTAGTATTATAATTAAATTGGTAGTACAACAGGCGGCCTTATTGCTAAGGTAGCAATCTCTTCCAGGCAACCTTTAGGCATAGGATATTATGAATTTAATGAAAAATGTAGCGGGATAGACAGTGCAAAAAAATAAAATAAAATAATAATAAAAAATGTTGAAAAATATAAGTACTATAGAATAGTGAAAAGGAGGGACCGGGTAGCTGTGCAAAGTTTCAGTAGCATGGAATAATTATTACTTACTTACTTACATATTATAATAAAATCTTACGGCTGTTTACATTGCAGGTGTCACGGGTTCTAATTCCGGCTCGAGCTTTAACTTAAGTCAGAAAACATTGATTTATTCGACTTTATGACTTGGAATTCATGTTTGATATTACGTGGTCTTCAAGATTGGCGCCCGTTTGATGGCAATAGGCGTGCCCCCTATTACATGGGACTTAAACACACACTGCCTACCCTGGATACAGTTAAAAACTTGTAGCATAAATAACATAGGTTCGCCCTACAAGGGAATTCAACATGGCTGGCGAGGAGCGGGTGTACCTATATACTATACACATCTGCCTACCCTTTTGGGGATACAGGCGTGTAGCTACGTTATAGAAGCATAGTCAGTCAAAAAAATGTGTTGAATTTATGGAAGCCAGTATTAAGTACGAGTAGGTACCTAAGTATTTCCACGTCAGCTCATTCACTCCTTATTATATTCATGTGTATTAAATAGATCTTAAGTCAACAATGAGCCTATTCTGACGGACTCAAAACTTAATTTTACTTTGGCAGCTCAACTAGTCTTGTCCTTCACTTACAATAAGTGGAAGAAAGAGATAGAGCTAGTTTCAGTTCGAGTTGCTTGTCCGAATCTTGTCATCGACCACATGCGACATTTCGTCAGCTGGTCGCCGGAAGACGGAACAAGGTCTCCACCTGATTGATCATTTCTCCACCTTCCTGCTCCACCGAGGTCAATGCCCATTGTAGTCACGTCGAAAGCTCTAATTGCTTCTGATGATATACTATGAGACACTAATGGGCTAAACTGTGTCGTGACGTTTTGTTCATACAAAGATGTATGGGGTTGGCCTTTTATTGGCTTATTGTGACGATTAATGGGATTACAATTAAAGCAAACATATATTGTCTTTAGTTTTGCAATGGCCCCGATTCCTGCAGACACCGCCTAATTACCCGACTTCGGAGAAGCAAAAAGGAGGATTATGTGTTTGACCCTTATGTGTGTAGTCTATCCTAAGATTTTGCTCATACAACCACGGGGACCTTGTTAACATCTCTACTCGGAAGAATTTCAGAGAAATATAGGTAGGTACTTACCTATTTTCTTGTTTCATACTTATTAGAGCGTGATTTCTCCGTAATCGGGTTTTAGTTTTTCAACTTATATTTTTATTTTATGTTAAGTTACACCTGTTATTTTCTTATCCGCCGAAAAGGAAAGGGACGGATAATTGAAAACTGTTAATTTTAAAATAAATGAATAACCCGGGCGAATAAAAGAAGCATTTCACTCATATGCAACCCGTTTGATGTGTGCGGTCAACTTAATTCTGTCGGGTTATTGGCCAATATAAACTTTTGGAAGGGTATTTTAAACCTCTGCCTAAAATTGACATAAGTATATGTTCCATAAATTTTATGCCTGTCGATTACCCGTCCCTTTCCTTTTCGGCGGATAAGAAAATGTGCTCTTTCTGTTTGTCTTTTGTTTTGTATTTTGTATTTCTTGCGTGTGCAATAAAGTATTTGTTATGTATAATTCAGTTTAGGTTGTAAAGCACAGATTACGTAGGTAGCTAAACTAAAATACCAACTATCTATTGAATTGTACTCTGTTGTATTCTGTTATATAAACACCTTACCTTAACAATATATTAGGCAATGAACGCAGTCGTAAAGTACATTATTTAGATTATAATTGTAATAGGTAGTTTTGTGCTTAGCTGTAACAGCTGTTAGGGCGTGGCTGATCCAGTTTCCTATTGTATATATAGGTCTACAGTTCGCCTTTGAAAGAGCTTTGGATACGTAGGTGATTGACAATCACTTTTAGTATTCCGGTATGTGTAAATATCGATGGTTTATATAGATGTTTGGAATGTTTGTCTCAATTCTCTACTCCTTTTTCAGAGTTAAGTAGTCCACTATCAGTTTGATACATAAAAGAAAGAAAATTGTCAGAAAGGGATTGATTGTAGTAATAAGAATCTGATATGTTTACCTATATTTAATTAAATCCTGTATCAAAATTGCTTGTAAGTAGTATAGAAACTAATATCTTTGGCCGCAAAATCGTCAGTTAGGCGAGATAGTGGTAAATAAAAATATTTATCTAAATTTGAATTAGTTATCAAAGCTTTCCAAATTACAATAACATCGGGCCCGATTCAAAATGGTTATTGTAACATAGCTACAGAGTATTAATATTAATTATTGTAATTTCCTTTCTAATAAATTCATAATGAACAAAATAGATCACGTATTGTAGTCTAATTTTAAACGAACAGTGTAAAAGCAGTGGCAAAAGTGTTAGAACATTTGTTTAAATTACTATAGATTTTCGCTTTATTTATTTAGATTACTATTGTCAAGTGAATTATAAACGAAACCTTTTAGTATATCTGAAGTAAGACAGGGTAGTAAAATATGAGGTTAGGAAGTAAGCGTAGGTTTTTGTATCATCATCATATCCGTAGCATTATCCCGTTTTCTTTCCAAACTTTCCAACCTGCGAAGGGAAAACCAGCGCAATACAGGTTAGGTCACATACCTTCGAAAATGCATTCTCGGGAATGTAGGTTTCCTCACGATGATGTTTTCCTTCACCACTCAGCACGTGATAATCATTTATGATACAAACATGAATTCGAAAACAAATTCGTCAGTCATTGGTTTAGGCCTGTGCTGGATTCAAACCTGCGACCCCAACTGGGATATGTATGTGTCTATATTTTAGTTTAGGTATATTGAGGCCTCTGAGTTCATTAAAATAAGAATTTGCAAAACATGCAAGGGGAAATCAGCTACCTAACGGGGAGGATCTTATTTGTGCCCCGTAAATAGGCTCGCTCCCTGGGTCTAGGCGCGAATGAGACTTAAACTTAGCTGGTGAGAAGTGGGTGTATAAAGCTCGGTGATACCCTGTCTTGGACTTGAACCGCGTTTATAAAAACCCAGCACCTGTATACTCGAAGATAGAGGTTATATTATACAATATAACTTAATTATTCCTGTTCGCATTCTTTTTAATCATCATCATCGGCCCATTAACCTCCCCACTGCTGGGGCACGGACCTTCCCTATGGATGGATAGGGAGATCGGGCCTTAAACCATCACGCGGGCCCAGTGCGGATTGATTGTTATTAACGACTGCTAATGCAGCCGGGACCAACGGCTTAACATGCCTTCCGAAGCACGGAGGAGCTCGAGATGAAAACGTTTTTTTTTGTGGTCACCTATAACCGGCCTTTGCGAAAGTTGCTTAACTTCAACAATCGCAGACCGAGCGCGTTTACCGCTGCGCCACCGAGCTCCTCACGCATTCTTTTTAATGTTCTCCCTTAATTATTTATCCTTCAAAACATTATTATGATAAAACATTGACATAAGTGGTTCAGTTCAAAAGTCCGTTCACCTATTACGAGTTCGACACCCAAAAGCATTGACCCTTTAATATTAAAAACCTGCGTCAGTGAGTGTACTGTCCGGTCACGAATTAATTGACATTGCAATCTTGTCATTTCGTAGCAACTTGTCATATTGCAATTCCTTCCTCGTATATAGGATGTAGGTTAATTAATGTAATGCGTATATGTAGTATTAGACGGAACGACTAGTTTAGTACAATTAGTGATTATATTTCATAATACTTAACTTTTACCTAAGATAGGTGTAGATAATCGAGCCGTGGTAGCCTAGTTGGTAGAACGCTCGCTTCTCACTTTGAGGTCGCAGTTTCAAATCCAGAACAGGCCTAAAAAGCCGAATTTGTTTTCGAATTCATGTCTGAATCATAAAGATTATCACGAGCTCACGAGCTCTGCAGTAAAGGAAAACATCTTGAGGAAACCCACATTCCCGAGAAAGGATTTTCGGAGGTATGTGACCTAACTTGTATTGGGCTGGCTTTCCCGGGATGGAAGGTCAGACAGGCAGTCGCTTCTGTAAAAAACCGGACCTGTCAAATCTTCAGGTTAGTTAAGCGGACCCTGTGAAAAACGGGATAACGCTAGAGAGATGATGATTTCAATATAGGTAGAAAATCCGCGGTACGAATCAGATCTATCAAAGATGCCAGTGTTGTGACTTTCATTAGCGTAGTGATGTATCATTCGAGATAAGGCCGATCGATTCTTCTCTGACTAACAGTGGGTATATACGAGTAGTATCGCGTGTTATTGCGTTTCATCCCTATTCCCACTAGTAATATTCTTAAATATATCGAATTCTGGAAGAGGCATCGAAAGTTCACGGTTATTACGACTGAGCTACGTCTCAGTATTCAATGACCTTTAGTGGTCGAGACATTTCGAAACGCGGCGCAGATAAATGGAATAGTTTTATTATGTATAACATCGATTTGACAAGGACTCCGCGTGCGCATCTTACGATTTTTCCGACGAAATGATTACGAATAAGGGTCAAACCACATTTAACAGTACCTCATCGCATTTCCTATCCTTTTCTATTGCTAAGAACGAAACTTTACTCCTTTACGAAATATCTTCTATGCTCCAATCTTGTTTATATCTAAGCTTTAATGAGAAGTTATTTTTTTTGTAACCTAAACTTCCCTAACTACAACAAGTTTGTAACTATCTTAGTTGCGTATGAAGCTTTTCGCTTTTCGGGATCAATCCCGAAGAATAATATTATTATGACGAGATCCCATTTCAGATTAACGGGATTGGGCGAATCTTCTTGAGTTATACTTTTTGTTTTATGTTTTTGTTTTATTATGCTGATATCCAAAGAAAACTTAATTATTTTGGTTAGTAATATTGAAGGATAAAGGTTTTTGTTTTCTTTTATAAAATATTTCGTTTTAATTATTTATTTTATTCTTATTCTTCTTAATTAACCTCTCTATGACAAACAAGCAGTTTTCATCGTTTTCAGCCATCCTAACTTTTCATTTTTTTATGAACTAGACAAGATCCCGAAAATTTCGGGTTTGATATTTCCAATCCCGTGGGATCTCCAATTTGCGATCTCGAGTCGGTATTGCAATCCCTACTTAGTATCCGTACTTTGTCACCTATTACATACCATAATCAACAAATCTATCTATTCACTATCCTAATGTCAACAATATAGCCAACCTTATCCTATGAGTCAGTGTTAAGGCGCGCGCCCTTTTCTGTAAAAACTACTCATATATTAACAATACAATAATTCTTGTCTGTATGTATATTCATTGTATCACTTATAAGTGTCATTGTACATATTGTTACTATAGGGAGCTTTCCATATACTGTAGTTAGGAGATAAAAATCTCATAATATTACTTAATACGACTACTTAATAATAAATACACAATAATAAATAAAAAAAATAAAAAAATATATTAATAATAATAAAAAATATTATTATTTTATTTTTAAATAAATAAATATTTCAATTTCCTTTTTTGTTATTCTTATTTGATCTATCAATCTAAGGAAGAATACCAAAAGTGGCTGCTTGCTGTCTTATTCTTCTCCTTCTCTCGTGTGGGTTGTGAAGTCATTATTCTATCAACCGTGGTGTCAGGGTTATTATTGAGTCGCCAAAGACTCCTGACATGGCTTATGTAACGGTTACATGTTTAAGTGAATAGCTGAGGTAAATATGTGCCAAGCACGGGTTGTTTGAATTTCGCACGACCATCAGCACCCTGCGACGTTCTAACCAAACTAAGGATAACAAGTGTGATTTTGTGATATGTCGTCACCGGGAATCGAACCCGGAACCGAGACGCTAGTACCACTATAGCTCGGAAGTCGCAATCATTTTGATAGGTAACTTATTTTATGCACACATCTACTAGATGAGCATTTAATTATCAAATCAAATCAAATATACTTTATTGCACAGAACTAAATTCCGTGTTCATTTTTGTTTTTTTTTTAAACAATATAATAATAAAACAACCCCATTAATATCGACCTAGATTATTATAACTTAAATTAACGTGATATATGAAAATCCCCCAAAGCGTTTTTATCTCACCAATATTTTACATAATATTTGACTGTTATGGGACGGGACGATCGCGCATGCAATCAAAATATCAAGTAGTCCGTATTTTATTTACCAGTCTGTTTTTGAAGTTTGTTTTACGATTTTATCACTTAAAGAGATTACACCTCTTTAAAGTATAAAAGCAGTATTGACAGCTCTTTGTAGTCTGACATCTTTAATTCTTCCATCTTTTTTATCTTCCGGAATACATTTGCTAAAGTTTATCAAATCGTCATCAATGTAAGTCGTCTGAATATCGTTTTTCACTAGTTTTTTAGGGCGGAAGGCAAGAGGGAAACCACTGCCCTATTTTTCCTAAAAAGTAGCATGGAGAATGCTACACCGACAAGACCGTGGCTCTTAAATTAGTGATGATGACTAGCTTTTGAAAACAGAATACTGTTTTCACAGGGTCCGCTTACTTATCCCGAAATGTAATCAGGTCTGGTTTTTACAAAAGCATCTGCCTGTCCGACCTTCCAACCCGCGAAGGGAAAACCAGCTCATTACAGCGATTAGGTAACCCCAGCGACGTATTTCTCGGGAGTATGGGATTCCTCACGATTCGAAGTTTTCGGTCGCAGCTGAGAACGTGAACTTATGATAATAAAGACAATGTCCCCGTTTATCGTTCCTGTATAACAAGTATAGTTTAAAACTACAACTTTATTCCAAACAAGTCTCTTCTCAATATTAAAACCAAAAGTACCTAAAATCCGCCGTATTGAATTCCATGAATACTGAATTATTTTTTCTGCATGATACCAAACGTCGATCGAACAAGTTACCTTGGTGCAGTTCTGGGAAGTTTTGCGTGAATAGGAACGTAAAATGTCATGAGGTGAAAGGATTCGGCGCCTGCGCACTGCAAGGAATGTCGGCACAGTACAATGACGCTATGAATAATACCCATTCCACCTGGGGCTAGTGACGACTTATCGGAGATAAATAGATATACTGTCCAATAATATATAAAACAAAAATATTATTCAAATTAATACACTATATACATACGTCTCACTACCTAGGCATAGGCGCCGCGTCCATTCCCTTGTCGATTGGTGCGAGTACGAAACTCACTCTACGAGGCTGTTCCATTATTTATTCAGTAAAACAACGTCGCTGGAACACGAAATAATCGCTTTACTCAACACTCATCATCTCCCTAGCATTATCCCGTTTTTCACAGGGTCCGCTTACCTAACCGTCCTCGCTGCACTGAAAAACACTGCACTGCACCGCATTGCATTGCTTCTCTCTCTCTTTATTTAAGAGCTGCGCTCTTGTCGGTGGAGTAATCGCCATTCCTCTCTTCTTCCCGCCAAATCCTTCATCTCCTGATACGACACGACCTGCACCTTTTCTTTTATTTGTTTCATAAATGTTCTCCTAGGTCTACCCCTTCCTCTCTTCCCTTCAATTTTTCCTTCACTTGCACTGCTTGTTACACTGAAAAATGAAAAAAAAAATAAAGACATTTTTTATGAAATACAAGAACATGTACTTACTTGATAAATTTTCTTCAATTTTATTTCTTCTTTTTTGACAATAATACAGGCAAACGCTATACAAAAGAAGACCTTTATTAGATTGTTATAAATTTCATTAAAAACGTACTTACATGTTCAAACTTCATAATGGACGCCTGGGAAGCCTGTTATTTACTTTAATCTCATGATTATACTACACCGAAACACGTGTTCGGGCTAACCAATTCTAAACTAATATAGGCTTTGAATTGGTTAGATCAAAGTAGTTTGATAACGAAGTAAACATAGGCTGAAATAGTTTATTAGACTTAGAACTAGATTGACTACAAACAATCTTTACGACTTTGTACGCCTAGTAATCAATATAACTTTGATCAAATTGTTTTCCTTTCAACACATTATGTAGAACCGGTCATCTGATAAACAATATACTTAGCTAAATACAAACTAAAATATTAGAATGGAATGGCTATTTTTCATAAAGACTAAAAATCGTAACAATAAAAACCCAACAAAACCAAATTGCCAGATTTGACTGTGGGAGTATGCGATCCACTGATGTCTAACATATATACGAAAGATTGTGTGTGATTGTGTGATCGCGGTAAGGACCGTGAAAGTCCGAGCGAGACAAACAGTTCGCTCGCTCTCCCTCCTTGTTCAATCTATCTACCTTGGCGTCGATACGAATTGGTGCGGCGGCGTAGAGTGCCCTGTCTATATCGTCATCATATACGTAGAGAACACTGCGTTACCACCTTTTTGATACGTCACTTTCGGATGTGATTATTATTGATAAAACCACACAATAGGCAAGCTAGTGTCAATCCAGGTAAAAAATTGTAGTATCAAAACCTGGATTCGCGTCACCCAACAGGGTCCACATAATATCAGCGTCGTGGTTCACGCCGCGACTTGTGCTGAGTGAGGCCCTTTTATCTCAGGACGTCCACCACCGCCTTATGATCATTTCGACAAACATTCGTCTTGCTTTTTTGTAATTGTTTTAGTGGAAATTTGATATGATGTTGTTGTCTTTTTTTTGTATGTGGCGCCCTTTTATAATAAACTATTTCTATTCTATTTAAATTAATTGAAAGAAATCGAGGTTTTGTTGAAGAAAAACACATTAGCATGTGACTTTTTCAAAAAAGCGCTTTCGTGGTTTTCACTATAAGGCGAAGATTATGTAGTATTACTTACATTCATTGTTCCATGCTGTAGCTAAAGAATACCCTATGTCCGTTTCAGGTTTGTTTCGAACTACATCATTATGGCTCATTAGCCATCGTCAAAAAGGTAACATAATTATATAAATAGAGTTACTGTCGCATTCATAATCTTAAGTATGGATGCAAAATTATTTAAACTTTAACTTAAGATTACGAAAGCAGTATTATAAAGTGAAGGTTGGTGGTAGGGCTTGCAGAGATTGACCCAGAAGGAAATACATTGACCAAATTGGAGATGTCCTTAGAAACGGTTTAGTACGTTCTACTCTGAACCGGTGTGCATGTATAAAACGATTGATTAATGTAGAGGAAGCAAGAAAAATATGATCGAAGCAAATGAAATTCCATAGTATCTGTTTACCCCGGTAGGAAACAGGCATGAGTTTATGTATGTATGTAGTATGTTGACTTATCACCGACGGATAAGAGACAGAACCGAGACTTCCTTGGCAGCGGTCGTGACCGGAGCATAAGTGAGCTCGACCGCATTCTTGCCCGCTGGTCCATTTGCACTGGTTTATGGTTGTTTAACAAGTATCAAGGGGAAATTATCATAGCGAGAGTAGATAAGAATGAAGTGACTGAGAGAGAAAAAGCATAAAAACCATAGAATATGGAATAATACTACGTATAGAACGGCAACTTTCCGCTTCCCACCAGCGCCTGAGCTAGGTTTACCCCACCTCCCCTAACATAGTTGATACTTGAATCGTATGGCGTCAAACGTCACACACACAGATACGCGTGTACGATAACGTCAATGTGTGGTGTCTGTGTAAAACGAGGTTGTATGAAGTGTCCGGCGTGTGGTAGTACTCGAGTCTAGCCTAAGCATTAGCTCAACTCAACTAAGAAGACGGTACGAATAGGTGCGGGGCGTGGAGTGTTCTACACATACATACATACACAGACATAAGATCACGCCTATTTCCCGTTGGGATAGGCAGATACACAGATTTCCACTTACTACGATCCTGATACACTTTCGCTTCTTCCACTCTCATTAAAAACTTCGTGCATGGTTTACAGTGTTCTTGGTCTGTTTAGATTATTAGTTATTTCATAGTGTTTGGATTTTTTGCAAACTTCGATAGATGGCGCTAGTAGTATATTAGAACGAGCTATGTTTATCGTTTGTATGGACAAAGTGATAACCCTAATAAAGTATGATACCATTACACTGCATTAGCAGTCGTTAATAACCATCAATCCGCACTGGGCCCTCGTGATGGTTTAAGGCCCGATCTCCCTATCCATCCATAGGGAAGGCCCGTGCCTCAACAGTGGGGACGTTAATGGGCTGATGATGATGATGATGACCATTACACCCAGTTGGTCTTTCATTTGGGAATTTTGGGGTTTCCTAGTAAACGGAACATGGTCCTTCGAGCCGGATTACCCAGTTTATTAAAAACATCCTGAATCTGATCGCAGTATGTGTGCGGTTACGTAGTAAATATTCTTTATCCAATGCAACAATAATTTCATAAAAATGTAACATTAATTAATAAGATATGTAATACAAAAACAAGATATCAACAAGCGACACAACAAAACGACGAGAGAAAACCACGTCATCATTTCTCATCACTGTTATCTCAACTTCATAAATACAGTCATAATTTACGAGACCTGATTTCGCATATTTCTGACACTGGTGCTAATTCCTGTAAATACCATCTAATTTTATTTTAAGTTATATCTGTCATTTTCTTATCCGCCGAAAAGGAAAGGGACGGGTAATTGACAAGCATAAAATTTATGAAACATACGTCAATTTTAAGCACAAATCTAAACCAACCGTCTAAAAATTTTACATCAGTCAATAACCCGACACATTCATTTACTCATTCTTCCTAAAATTAAGAGCTGTGAATCATCCGTCCCTTTCCTTTTCGACGGGTATGAAAATGACGGATATAACTTAAAATAAAATTAGGCGGTGTTTGCAGGAATCGGGGCCACTGTATACTTAAAGGAAGACTTAAAAAGTCAACAGACCGTCTTGACCGTTGACATTACACGTTTAATTCACCATAAATGTGACAAAAAGGAAATTAAATAAATACAAAGACAGTTAATTAGCGAAATTGTTAAATTGTTGGGGCTGAATGGTCTTTAAATTAAACGCAAGTAATAATTATGATACTTAATAAGGTAAAAAGCCCTTTAGCGCAATGGTATCGCGCGACTTGAATTTCGATGATAATAATAAACCTGAATTTATTATTATCATATTGATATTAATATTAATTTCCCTCACTTAAGTGAATCATCCCGATGAAACATATAATATCCGGACAGCATAATTTATTATTTATTTATTTTGAGGAAGACTTACGGCCATATACATTTTCTAACATAATAACCAGACAATAACTAAAGGCTAATTACAAGTCTCCACCTAATAGTGGCTAAGTTATTTACCCTTTTACAATCATAAAAATCAAGAATTAAATAAGTAGGTTAAAGCAGGTTAAGTAAGGTAGGTACAAACATTTGACGTTCTCAAACTAGAGCTAGTAAGTCACTTGTGTCTCAAAGAAAGTTTTCGCAATTTTTTGTCGCATCATGGATACTTTAGAACAAAACAAGTCTAGATCGTACTCAGGTAAGCTGTTAAAACTGTCAATAGATCGTATCAAGTAGGTAATATAATAGCTCCAACAATACTCTCAAATCGATATGGGATGGCATCAACTCACCAATATTATTTAGTCTCTACAAGATGGGGAAACCGGAAAAAAGTAGGTACACAATATTACTTTGTAAGTCATTTTTTATTAAACATTTAAAGCATCTTATTATCTAATGATTAAAAAAATAATTGAAAATACAAGTCTTCAATGAACTTCAAATCAAAAAGAATAAGTTCAGTTGAATTAACAAAAAAAATCAATAAAAACTTGAATCTTTGTCGATCAAAACAAATAAGAGCTATTTTCTTCGAAATATGTAGAACGGTAATTATCTAAGGCGATAATTTCTGACTACGGCTGCGTGTCAATAGTAAACGATTAATGGCTGAAGACTCCTGCGCAATGCGCGGAAACTACTTCCCCGAACGGAAAAGTGGCTTAACCGGTTACCTGTAAACGATCGGTAACAGCGGTTTTTACCTGTAGTACGTGCGTATGATCTAATAATTGTTTATCTAAACTTGTTATTAATGATATATCTTTCAAAATCCTTATTTTTTTATTTCATACTTGCCTACTCTACCAAAAATTTCGATAAATATTATGAGTCTAGCATATAAAAAGAAGCAGGCGTATCTATACTATAGAACAATGAATTATTAATCTACTTATAGAACTGCAACTCTCCGCTCCCCGCAAGCGTCTGAGCTAGGTTTACCTCATCCCCCCCCCCCCCCCACACACACACACTCCCCCGGTCTTACTTAAATCTTCACTAGTAAGGGCGCCAGACGGTACACATCTATACATCTGTATAGATGCGCGTGTACGATAATATCAATGTGTAGTTTGTATGTAAAACGAGGTATTTTGTATGAAGTGTCCGGTGTGTGTATAGATACAGCCTGAACCTGTGGACTCTGTGCCGCGCGCTGTGCGAATTGTATCGACATTTTCAACCAATAGACGCAGCGAATGCTGTCTACGTGGATAGACGTCGTACGGCTATTGGTCAAAGCCCTCGATATAAATAGCGCGCGCGACGCGGTTGCCGTGTTGCTAGAGCTGAACAATGGACAAGCGACAAAGCCGGGCCAGTGTCCGAGTGTTCCGCTTTTGAATTAAGTACAAATGTAATCTAACAATCACATCGGCACGAGAATACAACTATTTGGATCCGGCAACGTTAATTGTAATAGCTGCAGGCCTAATTTAATTCTACGCGCTGATTATAACGTTATGACGTAGGTGCGTATGCAGGACGTCAGCATCCTTTTCTAGCTTTGTTTAAAAAGTTTAGGCTGACGGTTCATTGTTCAGTTTTGTGTAACCTAACCAGACCTGACCTGTTCAAATCCCGGTGGGGACACATCATGAAAATCACTTTGTGATCCCTAGTTTGGTTAGGATATTACAGGCTAATCACCTGATTGTCCGAAAGTAAGATGATCCGTGCTTCGCAAGACACATTAGTTGATTATCCACCGTCCCGGAGCGTGGTCGTGCGCAACCGCTCTTTATTTTTAACAAATATTGTGATTGGGTGAAATTATAAATTCCAATTTCTTGTCGCACATTAGTGATTTATATGGACTATTCCCCCCTCGGGGTTCGTGTGAAGAGGATAGCTGTGTTTTGCTCGGCTGCTGATAGCGAAACATTGAAAAAAGTGCTGGTGATTGGGTGTGCCGTTGTGGGGATCGAACCTGGCGTCGTCGGGCCGCGTGCATTCTACATTGCCGCTAGACCAAGCGCTATTACTCATCGGTCGGCGAAATACGAGTACGTACCTCACTGCGCTCTCGACGCGCCACTGTGACTCATCAACACTGCTGAGAGTTTATTGCTACAACGTGCGTCACTGCTAAGCATCTGCTACACAGCTACGAACACTAACGATACCTGCCTATTTGTTATTACTTTAGTCGCTCGCTTCTCGCATATTGCATATTGGGATAACAAATTTAATATGGCTTGCGTAAAACGTACTCCCCCGAGTTCTAAGAAGGGTGAAACCACAATTAATAAGACTACGTCGGAACCTAATCTGTCTTCTTCCCCGATCCAGTTGGAAACACCATCTACAGCAGGTATTACTGTTCGCAATAAAAGAGTGCGACCGGAAGACTTCGGTTCGCCAACCGAACGACTTAGCGAGTTGGAGGAGATCAGAGGAATGTTTCGATCCCTAATGAGTGAACAGGAAAAGAAGTTCTCTGGATTAACTAAAGAAATTACGGAAATAAAAAAACAAAATGTGGAAATTCAAAAAACAAACGCTGACATTCAAAAGTGGATGGAATTTAGTAACAGTAAGTACGAAGAAATGAAGAATCGTATTGAAATATTAGAAAAACACAGACAGGAAGATCAAGAATATATAAAAACCTTGGAATAAAAGTTAAAAGACATCGAAGTTTCTTCACGTTCTTCTTGTCTAGAAATACGCAATATTCCACAGAAGGATAAAGAGTCTTCAGAATATTTATTGACCAGTGTTTGTTCAATCGGAAAAGTCCTTGGCACAAACCTCTCACCATCTGATATACGGGATGTCTACAGACTACCAATCAAACCTGGTATTGACAAACCAATTGTTGCTGAATTTAACTCAGTTCACACGAAAGATAACGTTCTATCTGCTGTGAAACTATTTAATAAAAACAAGCCGACCATGGAGAAACTCAACACGGAAACACTGTGCCTACCCGGTAAACGCACTCCAGTGTATGTTGCAGAATACCTATCTCCCAGTATGAAGAAAACCTTTTATCTGGCACGACAATTTGCAACCCAGAACAATTATAAATACTGCTGGGCTACCAACGGGAAGATTTTTCTGCGCAAGGAACATGGAAGCGAGTTGTTTCGGGTTATGTCGGAAAAATGCTTACAAAAATTACCGCGCAATAATAAGTGATTATTATATTTGTAAACCCGTTCTAACTGTTAATGTCTATATGAGTTACCTGCTTATTAACCTATATTTACATTGGAATCAACACTTACTTTACATTTACAATTTTATACACACACCACTACTTACTATTCCACATGCCGCATACACGCAGACCTTTTATACACACACATATACAAAAACATTTATTTATTTAGAAATTATAAACCTGACAAACTTTAATCACTACAAACTTTTGACACCAATTGTAACAATCTCACTAGTATCTTTTATCTATAAAAATGGCTAACACTGAATTACAGACGGATATAGACTGCTTCTCTGTGTCTGATTCAATGATATGTGACCCAGAAGACTGTTATAAATACGAAAACGAATATTCTACCTCGCTTAAAGTACTTACACTAAATATCCGAAGTGTAAATGCAAACATCCTTAGCTTGGTAACACTATTGACTAGAATAAAACTAGAAATCGATATTATTGTACTTACCGAATGCTGGCTTCTACATAATCCCATTATTCCTCATATAACCGGTTATAATTATTTTACTACAACTAATCCCCACAACAAAAATGATGGTGTCATTGTCTACGTAAATGGTAATCTGTCTAACATTCTTGTGGAGGAACCAACATTCTTAGATGCTAGTTGTCTTCTTGTCAAGCTCAAACCAGATACAGTCATCATTGCTATATACCGGCCATGGGCCTTTGACAATGCTGATAATTTTATATCATCACTTAATACCGTCCTCTCCAAACTGTCCTCCTTTAAGAATATTATCATTACGGGTGATATTAACATTGATATTACTCCTAACAATAGTGACAATAAATCGTCTGATTACCTCAACCTCGCGGCGCACCACGGTCTTCTACCAGCGCATACTATTCCAACACACGGTGCCACATGCTACGACCACGTGCTCCTTAAATCTAACAATAAAGCCCTATCACTTGTCCTACAGGTGCCGATTACCGATCACGAACCCGTCATTCTCCTTTTGCAAACTAAGAAACAGATGAAAACTCACTCTACTTACACTAAAATAAATGAGAAGGGGCTTTTCCGTGCCCTATCTAAAACCGATTTCTCACCCATCTTCTCTTCTCCTGATCCAAATACTGCATCTGTTATTCTAACTTCATTATTACAAAGAGCATTACTTTCTAATACCATTTCACACACGTTACCGCACCGATTAAGGACAATAAAGCCGTGGATCACCATAGGTCTTTTGCGTTGTATAAGAAACAGAGACAACATGCACAAACAGCTAAAGATTACACCTAATAATTCAACGCTTAAGATCACATATAAAAGATATCGTAATTTTTGCAATTCATTATTGAAAAAAGTGAAATATCAGTACGACCGCAATGAGTTAATTAAAGCAGGCAAAAATTGTAAAAAAGTTTGGAACACGATAAAGAGCTCTGCTAATTTACATGGGGTTAAGTCCTGTGCTAAGGAACTACTTAACATAAACACTTCCCCTGCAGCCTCTGTAAATGCGGTTAATTCCTTTTTTGTGAATATTGGTGAGTCCCTGGCAGACAAGATAGTCACCAATGGCACTACTGACTTTCCAATATCGCATTATTCAAAATCCTTCGTCTTGCTGGACACTGATGAATCCGAAGTAGCATCTACTATTGATTCACTTAAAACGGATTGCGCTGTTGGCCTAGATGGTATCTCTTCAAAGTTCCTTAAGAACTATAAAGACTTTATTATTCCACCTCTTACCTATATAGTCAACCTGTGTTTCACTACAGGTATATTCCCTGATATTTTTAAAAAAGCACTTGTCCATCCTATACATAAGGCTGGTGTTCGAGACCGTGTCAATAACTATCGCCCGATATCGGTCCTTCCAGCAATGTCCAAAGTCCTTGAGCGACTGCTGAATAAAAGACTGGTTAGATATCTTGAGGAGAATTCCCTTTTGTCCGATAGACAGTTTGGCTTTCGTCCGCACAGGTCCACTTCTGATGCCGTGCACGATCTTATCAGTGACGTTGTGGACATCTTAGACAAGGGTAAAAAGTGTCTAGCGGTCTTTTTAGACTTGGCTAAAGCATTTGACACGGTCTCGATTTCCAGGCTTGTGAATAAACTGGAACTTTTGGGAATTCGGGGTAAACAGCTGGAACTCTTTCAAAGTTATTTATCAGATCGGACGCAATGTGTTAGGATAGAACAATATGTAAGCAGCGAGCTTCCCATTTCCCACGGTGTTCCTCAGGGAAGCATCCTTGGACCGAGCCTGTTTCTGGTCTACATAAACCAACTTTGCTCC
Source organism: Pectinophora gossypiella (assembly GCF_024362695.1). Classification (NCBI taxonomy): domain Eukaryota; kingdom Metazoa; phylum Arthropoda; class Insecta; order Lepidoptera; family Gelechiidae; genus Pectinophora; species Pectinophora gossypiella. The sequence goes on from NC_065419.1 coordinate 9,948,311, forward strand.
CTAGATATCCCCAGAGGAAGAATTATTACTTTTGCTGACGACACCGCCCTAATTTTTACAGCCAATTCATGGCATGAGACTTACGTTGCTGTACAAAATGGTTTCAACATTGTTAGCTCCTGGTTGAAACATAATTTCCTTACTCTTAATATTAATAAAACCAAAGTTCTTCCTTTTGCCCTCCGCAATCCTTCTCTACCGCCTGTTAGTACTTTTACCATCATAGCCCATAATTCCTGTATCGCTGACCAGGCTCCCTGCTCCTGTACGCCACTTGAATCCACCCAGAGCATAAAATATCTTGGGATAATGATCGACTATAGTCTATCCTTTGTGCCACATATTAACCTTTTGTCAAGTCGTATACGTAAACTTATTTTTGTTTTCAAGCACCTTCGACATATAGCCGATCCAAGTCTACTTAAAACGGTATATATTGCTCTTGCCCAATCGATCATTACCTACTGCATTACGTCTTGGGGTGGCGCAGCAAAAACACATATGCTGAAGGTAGAAAGAGCTCAGAGAGCACTACTCAAAGTTTGCTATTTCAAACCCTTCCTTTTTCCCACTACCACTCTGTATGACATCTGTCAAGTGCTCACCATCAGACAATTGTTTATCCTTCACACAGTCCTTATGCAGCATAAACTAACTGTTTTTAACCCTACTTCTTGTAAACGAAACCACCTGGTAGCCAAAACCACTCCACACAAAACAGTATTCAGTAAACGGTTTTTCAGTTTCCTTGGTCCTTTCCTTTACAACAACGTACACCGCACTCTCTCCATCCATCAACAAAATAACTTTATCTGTAAAATCACAGTGTGTAAATGGCTCCAAGGTCTAACCTATAAGCAGACGGAAGACTTACTCCTAACCCTAGTGTAGATAGAACTTCACATATAATTATACCGCGCAAACATGCACGCAGGACCACACAACACGCACGCACGCACGCACACAAATACACACACACACACACACACACACACACACACACATTACACACTCTCACACAACACACACACATTTATCTTTTCATTCAACAGCACTTTACATCGTAAATAAATTCGTAGTACTGGCTATTGTATACTAATGAAATTGTTACTGATGCTTATAGCACAGGAATTAATTTTCCTATTTTAAGTGTCAGTAGCTATACCTTAAATATTGTATTAATCTAGCTAAAAAATGTAGTGCTGAGTGTCTACTGTGTAATCAACTTTTATACGCAATAAATTTATCTTATTTATCTTAATTTATTAAGCCGTTGGTCCCGGTTACTAGGTGCTTACTCATGTAAGTACGTGAGTCATGTCAGAGGCATTTGGCGGCTCAATAGTAACCCTGACACCAGGGTTGATGAGATTGGTAATCCACATCACACCCCACACGATAGAAGAAGAAGACCAGTAATTTCACTTTGGGTTGGACGGTTAGATCTACTTCTTTCATGTGCATTGTAATGTCGATGACCGACCTTATCAACCATGGTGTTGGTGTCAGTTCTGCCAACCCCCGTTGCTTTGCCTTCTTCTTAGATGGCGCATAGCAACTGGATAAGTAAGATTTTCTCATCATAATTAATTTAAGAGCCAATTAATTTAATTGTCTAAGATGATGAGAAGATTTTTATGTTCTATGTCATAGAGATTTCTGGAGAAAAAGCAATACGTAGGTATTTTTAACTTTTACATTTTTTCTGAACTTAGACTACAAGAGAAAGGAAGTACTAAAGAGTCATTAAAATAGGTACCTAGTATTTGATTTATTCAAGACTCATTGTTTTTGCTTTCCCTTTAAACTAACCTTTTTTGTAACAACCATATTAATTATCAAAACCAGAGACAAAGGTCAAAGAGACGTGTCTCAGCAGGTGTTTAGCAATCTGAACTTTTATCTCGATTGTAACATAAATCACAGTTCAATAATTATAATCGGGTCCAAACACAATAGTCGTGCGCGACAATCAGCAGACATAATAAAGCATAATAATGATCGATTGCGTTCATATTGTTAGTTGAATAATTAAACAATGAAACATTCATAACGCGTACTAATAATTATAATTTTATTGTCTTATCAAAGTGGTGTTTGAAACGCACCTTAAGTTCCAATAAAACAAGTGGGGATCGGCATAATTTCCCAGGGTACTTTCTCAAAAAAAAAAAAAAAAAGATAGATAAGGCTGTAAACATTTTTCCTTCATTTAATCTTCTAATTTCATAGATAACATTATAATGCACCTTTTACTTTTGGTTATGGGTATAAATGATAAGCATTTTTATTAAACCTAGCGCAGGTACAATACACTTTTCACCCATTATTATTGTGATCAAAATATAGAGAAGCGATATACTTAATACTCGTAGGTAACAACAAAATTCTATACATAATCTGATCCAAATATCAAACAACAAATCATTTTATATGCTTCTGCCATTACATAATATTTTTGAATACTTATGTACGCGTTATAATAGGTAATTCTTACGTTAAATCTGAACAGCGCCCTCCTCCACCTCAGCTCCTCCTCTGGAAAGTCCTTCAGTGTCGAATTCTGTCAAAATATTAGTCACTCGTGATTCAACTTTGAACCAAGGAGAGTAATTAAGTATTAAGTTATTTAAAGTCATCTCACATAAACGAACCGATCAATAACAGACAGGAACAGCCGGAAGGCACGACATAGTAATGACGGGCCGGAATGTAGTGGGTAGGTATGTATGTAACGACGCACTTTATAAAATTTGTCACAACACAACATGACTGATTAAAGCGATTAAATTAACCAAAAATACTTGTAATGGTGACTTGAGCAATTTGCGTTGTATCTTTTTATGATTTTGAAATGCAGTGAAAAGTTCCTTTTTTAAAATTTTATAGGTACATTTTTCAAACAGATACTACTAAATTCGAAAGTATCTGTCTGTAACGTTTTCACGCCTAAAATACTGAACTTATTTTTATGAAAATTGGTATATAACAGAGGGGATTAGACCTTGTTACAGAACTAAATGTGATGCCAAACAGCCAAACATTTAAACAAGTCTTTTTACAAATATCAAATGCCGTAAAAATAGGATATCGCTAGGTTTTTTACGTGATTTATTGTAGATTTACTTCAGTTTAATTAAATACTCGATTCCCCAGTTTGTTGTAAAAACATTTTTTTAATTAAGTAGTCAATTCTATCCTCTGCCTGCATTCAAACTTTGACTGCATCAAACCCAAACTGTACCAAATGTGTAGACAATAAAGTCGTGACCTCAATATAATAGTTTGCGGTAGTGAAAATATTATTACCATTACGGTTAATTATCGGTGCTTGTATCTTGTCCTTTAACGCCTCAGTACTCGTTGTACCTGTCAATAGTATTTTATTTTACATATTTGCCAATACAAACCCTTAAGTGCAACATTATTTTTTTTATAATTATTCACAATAAGTAAAGTTACTCAGTATTTAGTAGTTAATTAGACATCATCTCCCTAGCATTATCCCGTTTTTCACAGGGTCCGCTTACCTATCCTGAAGATTTGACAGGTCCGGTTTTTTACAGAAGCGACTGCCTGTCTAACCTTTCAACCCGCGAAGAGAAATCCAGCCCAATACAGAGTAGATCACATACCTCCGAAAATGCATTTCTCGGGAATGCATTTTTTGGGTTTCTTCACGATGTTTTCCTTCACCGCTGTGGGTCGATACCCACTAGGGTCGATTAATTCTTAAGGTGGAACACGCAAACTCAAATAGTGCTTAACCTGATGTCACTGGTAGATCCGGTTTTGTACAGAAACAACTGCCTCCTGGACTTCCAACCTGAAAACTGTCCCAATTACAAATTGGGTCACATGCTTCCGATAAGTAATACTTTTCATCTATCTTATGTGTATAACATAAACAGCCTATATCCGTCCCACTGCTGGGCACAAGCCTCCCCTCAATCAACCGAAGGGGTTATGGAGCATACTCCACCACGCTGCTCTAATGCGGGTTGGTGGAGGTTTTTTACGGCTAATAGCCGGGACCAACAGCTTAACGTGCCCTCCGAAACACGGAATCATCTTACTTATTCCGACAATCAGGTGATTCAAGCCTGAAAAGTCCTTACCAAACAAAGGACAGTCTGTCAAAGTGATTTCGACAATGTCCCCATTATGTGTATACCTTATATTAATTTCCCAAAACCTAAACATAATATTGTCTCAAGAAAGCAGATAAGATCAACTAGAAATAAAGTACTGACTTAGGCCTAAATACTTTTAATTTATTCATAAGGAAGTTTTTAATTAATTCGGTTAAAAGGATGTGATACAAGTATAATTAACTTATTAACAGGATATAACAATACGTCAATGATCTTGTTATTTGTCATAGATAATGACAAATGTGGTTACAGTTTTTAAATATTTATGATTTCGTGCAATATTGTTATCTTATGAAAGTAAGTAAGTACTTAAGTACTGGTCTATTAATGATTGGTATGAATGTACCTATATCAATTATTTTTAATCAATATATGGCATGATATCCCGTCAAAGACATAAGAACCTCATCATCACTAATTTAAGAGCCACGCTCTTGTTGGTGTAGCTAGCTCCATGCTTCTTTTATAGGGAAAAATAGGGCAGTGGTTTCCCTGACTTGCCTTCCGCTTACAGTACTTTGTCTGACGCGAGTGGGATGGCGCCCAGAGTAGTCTATTTCAAAGCCGCATTAGGACTCCTGTCCTCCGCCTCTGAATTGTACTGACAGTTACTGCTGCTCTCTGTCAGTAACCTAAATGACACAAAATAAAAACAAAATTTGACTATGTTTCAGCTCAGAGAATGGACTTTTACTTATAGAATAGAATATTTTATACTCTACTCACTACTTTTATCTAAGGGCCTTAACTCATTAGGGCGCCATGGCGGCAAAACCACGGTCATGCAACAAATCAAATCAAAATCAAATACACTTTATTGCACACGCATACACGAAACATTTTATCTGGGGGCACGGGAGTGCCCCCGCCAAGACGAGCTTATACTTTACACAAGTAAGTTTACAGCACAATTGGCGGCCTTATTGCTCCACAGCAATTTCTTCCTGGCGACCAGAACACTCAAAACGGCTACCTCAGATCAGGGTCACCAAGTGTCAACTGCATAGATTTAGTTGGTGGCGCTACCATGGTGTCCTAGTGAGATATGGCCCTAAGTCTAACATATTTGTCACATTTCCGCATTTCATGCTATTTTATTTTATAGCATTCAAATAAGCAACCGCGTAGAATTTGTACAGTTGACTACATTAAACGGCAACATGCATATTTGGTACCCCAAACTAAATGCAAAAAGTTTTAATTCTCTAAAAAAATTACAAAAAAATTTAGTTCCTATCTTTTTTGTAAATACATATCTTTTTATAAAAATGTATGGAAATATAACCTTTCCTTTTTAATATAGTGTAGGCAACGGGTTTTTAGTCGTTTCGGACCACATTACGAGTCGAATAAGAGCTCTTTTTAAATATCCATTCCAAAAAATACCTGGGGCAACTCGCACTGCTCCAGCCACAAGATGACAGTAATAACGCACAACTATGCGAAACGAACCATTCAAAAAGAGCAGTAAGACACTCGATTAAAGACGAAATTAATTGAATTCGAAAAACCCGGTCTTTATTAAGGGCATAATGTAGACACTAGTCATTAAATAAAGAATTCTGTTTGAATTAAAATACGCATCATCATCCCATTAACGTCCCCACTGCTGGGGCACGGGCCTTCCCTATGGATGGACAGGGAGATCGGGCCTTAAACCATCACGCGGGCCCAGTGCGGATTCATGGTTATTAACGACTGCTAATGCAGCCGGGACCACCGGCTTAAAGTGCCTTCCGAAGCACGGAAGAGCTCGAGATGAAAACTTTTTTTTGTGGTCACCCATCCTATATATATGCCTTTGCGAAAGTTGAAATACGCATAAGTATCCTTTAATTTCCTGTTGCTTATATTTTTCAGAACATCTCAGCCAGACTATACTACGATAGTAACTGCATAATCTTGATCCGTAATATCATAATTATCAGTTTGTCATTCAAGTCAACGACTAAAAGTGTCAATTAACCGTCTTTATCTACAGAATGCAGTAATTTTATAGCGTTATTAATTTCTATGCTATGTCAATTGCTGTAACCTTACATTATTAGATACATAAAAATATTACTACTACACGCGTAAATTCCTTATGTTCAAATAGCTCAATAAAATGGTTGAAATAGTTCCCTCCATGACGGATTAATTGAAATATATGTTAGCGAATTTATAGTACGTCTACAGCACGGGTAGACATTAAAATCTTTCCAAGCAACGTTCCTCTAAAACAATATAGATGGCGCTGTTATTTTTTTTTTCTAATTTCATGGATAACAGACATACGCAGCTTTTATCTTTGTTTATGGTTATGGCTTTTTAGCGGGAAACGGGAACGGGACAGTTGCTTTCTTCATTGAATAATCTAAATAATTAATACGAAGTGGTGTTTTGTGGTTAATGATCGCATTAAGTTAGTTGGAAGACATTCGCGAGTGTTATTATATTGGAGTATTCAATAAACAAAGTGTATCTGCCTATTTTCGCTTCGTGCTAGGAAGCCGCTTCATAGCTCAAAAGTTTATGCGGACTTTTGAGTTAATTCGTTTGGGGTTCGGAGTAGGAGTCTACTCCGAGGGTGGGGGCTTAGGTTTCATCATCATCATTCATCACCTTTCACCATTTCATTAATCATCAAGAAAAAAAAATACGTCAGACATGGCTGTATGGGCATAGTTCCCTTTGCCTTACCCTTCGGGGAAAACCAAACAAAAAAAAATGTTTATGGTTATGAATGATGACTCTATTTATTATTCGGATCAAATAAAGAGAAGCAATATAGATAGGAACATAATTCTATACACAATGTGATCCAAATACCTATCAAGCATCAATTATTTTAATAATGCTTCTGCCATTACATTGCATTTTTCAATAATTATGTACCCAAGTAATGAGAAAATAGGTAATTATTACGTTAAATCCGTACAGCGCTATCTATATTGTTTTTGGGGAATGTAATCTGAAAATTCCCTTATTAATTATAATTTAAACCATGTTATCGTACACAAACAGCATTATCTTATCGCGGCGAACATGCGACAAAAGCCTTTCTCTGAACAATTTCATATCTTCACAAAGACATGATGATGAAAAAAAAGTTAACGGAAAGTTCATTAACTGCAAGATTATATCGACAGTAATCAGCCTGTATACATGTCTATAATGAATCTGGACAGAATTATGTCCGTGCGCGTGCGCCCCGCCCTGACTTCGAAGGCGCTACCGCCAGTGTTAAGGCTATGATCTTATTGAAACATTATGTTTAATTCACATAGGACGTGATCACAAAATATTTATGGAAGCATAAAAGATTGTCAAGTGTGAACTGAGCGATTTCCTAAGTTAAAAATGATTTTGAAAAGTAACTGTGATAAAAATGTATGTGATTGACATAAGGTGAAAGTAAATATGTATATAATAAGATGTTGTCATTAAATAAGGAATATAAGGAATAATACTACGTATAGTATACGTACATCTCCACTCCTCAACAGCGGCTGGGCTAGGCTTTACTTCACCCCCACCCCCTCTCGGTCTTACTTTAGTCTTCGACCGTATGGGCGTCAGACGTCACATACATAGGTGCTCTTGTACAATAACGTCTATGTATATAGTCTATGTAAAACGAGGTTTTGTATATGAAGGAACGGATAGTGCTGAAGTGTTAATTCCATATATTTTATTACTGTCACTGTTGTTTTTCGTAATCTTTTCCAACTTAGCTAAGAGTCCTATTCAAGCAATAGAAAGGAAACGATGTAGCTTGAGCAACGTGGTGTGTGATGGTGAAGTGGTGAGGCGGTATATATATATATATTCTTTCTTTTATTTCTTTAATAAATATCATTTTGATCAAGTTGTTTTCATAAAATAACTTAATAAGTTTGAACAAATCTTATACTTATTTACCCATGATAATTATAAAATGATAGGCGCCTTAACAATGCCTCGCGTTAGTCGACAACCGTGACATATTGCCAACACTGGATATATCGAAGCAGAATAACAGCTTCACAACGCGCAAATATGAATAATTTAAGTGTAGATTATCATCCACCTTAGGACTTTAATGAGGGACATTCCATGTTACGTTCCATAAAAGTAGGTAATACAGATGGCGCTATTCAGATTTAATGTGTTAATTGCCTACTTTCTCATTGCTCGGGGACATATTTGTTCAAAAATAAAATGTAACGGCAAAACCATGTATAAAAATAAGATTGTGTATAGAATAATGTTGCAATATAGGTATATTGCTTCTCTTTATTATCATCCATTTTTCGCGGTCCTGTGCGTATTCCGGCCAGTCCCTCCGGCAAGCGTCCAAGTCGTCACGCCATCTCTTTCGAGGTCTGCCACGACGCCAGTATCCGCGCGTGACGATCCGTGCCCACCGCTCAGGGAAAAAAATGGAAAGAGGAAGGGGAGGCCTTTGCCCAGCAGTGGGATCTTGTAGGCTAGATTAGATTTAGATTAGATTTTATTATCATCAGAATAATAATGAGTGAAAGATGTGTTATGTTTGAGTGTCATAAAAAGGTCATCATTTATACCCAAAAACAAAGATAAAAGATGTATATGTCTTTATCTTTTCGAGTTCTCGAGTGGAGACCGCGTCTTAGAAAACGTAGTGTAGGACGCCTTTGGGTTAAATGGAGTGATGACATCCATAAGGTGGCTGGCAGCGGCTGGAGGAGAAAATTTCAGGACCGAGTTCAGTGGCGTGCCATAGGAGAGACCTATGTCCAACAGTGAACGGGCTCAGGCTGTTGATGATAATGACGATGAAAAGCAACTTTGTTCATAATATTTTAGTAAATAGAGTCTAGTTGTGCTACTCCTCCGCCACATCTATACCGCATTTCGGGAGTTTTATCGACTCATTATAAACCAACAATAATTATCATAAGCATGGCCTGGTGTATATTATTATTATATGTATATATTTATTGCGAGCGTAGCCGGATGCAAACACTCGTGCGCCCAGGATTACATAGAGACAATTGAAATTAACGAAACCAAAATTATGTAGTCTGCTACTAAAGAATGTGGTGTAAGGTTCATAAAACAGTCATTAAATTATTATATCCTGAGATTTTTTTTAACAAAAACTGCTTATGTAGTGCATATACAGCACAAAAACTTGAGCATTTATCTGCAACAGAACATCTACAGAGGTGTTCTTAACGTGTAGCGGGGATTCGCTGGCAAATCGCTATATCGCTATATTTTATTCATTCTTTATGATTTGCCTCCTGGCAGTTCTACTTATAGCATAATTCGCACATAATAAACTTTTTTATATTTTATTTACCTTTTGATAGAAACATGAACACAACATAACAATTATCAAAATTGTGCGTGAGAGAGTCTCTTAACATAGCAATAAAAGAAAATAACTTAAACAGCTTCTGCTAGAAAACTTATAATAATAATCATTAATTAATTACCGGTGAGGTGTGGGTACTTAGTTCATCTAACTATGGATGTACCTCTGACTGGGATATAGTCGGAAACTTATGCTTGTTTTATAAATTAATCTTTAAAAAAATATGGGTCAAATAAAAATATTAACCATAAATATTTCCTTTAAACTCTGGATTACACATGGCTACACTTCTGAATATGAAATGGAAGTTGTCATATGTTGTACAATTTTACTCTATATGACATTTTCCTTATAAAAATACTTAATAATTATTCGACTTACAATATTATCTAAGTTCAAGATCGAAATGATCTCATAAACAGTAGCTAATAAGTCAAACAAGGTACACGTATGGTCAGCATTATGTATTAAGTCGGTAAGTACTACAATTTCATGCACATGGCTTGTCAATCACTAGCCATATCTACCTTCAATGTTAATACTACGGAATGCTACATGGTTTATTCCCAACACGACTGCTACACTTTCAATATTTCATGTGTTACTCTTCAATCCTCGATAGGTACTACAATTTCTTGCACATGGCTTGTCAATCACTATACAGCCGTATCTACCTTCAATGTTAATACTACAGAATGCTACATGGTCTACTCCCAACTCTACTTCTACACTTTCAATATTTCATTTGTTACTCTTCAATCCTCGATAGGTACTACAATTGAATGCACATGGCTTGTCAGTCACTATACAGCCATATCTACCTTCAATGTTAATACTACAGAATGCTACATGGTCTACTCCCAAATCTACTTCTACACTTTCAACATTTCATTTGTTACTCTTCAATCCTTGGTAGGTACTACAATTTCTTGCACATGGCTTGTCAATCACTAGCCATATCTACATTCAATGTTAATACTGCTGAATGCTACATGGTTTACACCCAATACGAGTGCTACACTTTCAATATTTCATTTGCTACTCTTTAATCCTAATCAAAAAAAGACTACTGTTTAATTTGGTATATTTAACGTGTAAAAGATCTTTTTTTTAAAATAGGCAGCCATTCAGCCATCAAATAAGTCATGACTTTATTGGGCCACCTCTTTCTTCTATTTCGTGGTCATGAATTATCCCTGAAATTAGCTAGGACATAATATTGTTTCGAACGCTAATCCGAAAAAGCACGTTTTGAATGATACATTATTATACTTTATATTTAATTATTGTGGTGGCCACGGAAACGATGGCGCGACGAGTTGGACCGCTTCTCGAAACGGTGGCGCGAGCAAGCTGGGGACAGGGAGGAGTGGAAGAAGGGAAGAGAGGCCTTTGCCCTGCAGTGGGACATTGAGGGCTATTAATAATAATAATAATAATAATTGTGGTGTTAAAATAATACAGTGAGAAACAGTACGATAAGAGAGAAATGTGGTGTAAAAGATACTGCTTAAGATTGAGAAGGAAATGTTAAGTTGGTTTGCACACGTAGAGCGGCTGGAGGATAATAGGATTACGAAAGCGGTATATAAAGCGAAGATTGGAGGTAGGTTAGCAGAGGAAGGACGTACATTGACGGAGATGTCCTTAGAAAATGCCATGTTAAAAACTGGTGACAAAGACGGATAAGTGACAAGTAAGGACTAAACCCACTACATATTGTTAGTCATATCAACGATAATGGCATATACCTATAAAGCTACTCTACTGCGGCTATTAATCAATGTAAACGGACCAATTACATAGAGAACATTTTAAAATGACAAATTGTTTAAATGTTAACATTTTTTTAATGACAGAAACTGTTGAAACCTTTTGAAATGAATTAATAAATTATACCTCTAATACCAACGTTGTAGTCAAGTGGTGTGACCGTAGACTTATTTTTTTTTATGTTTATTTATTATTATTTATTTATATGTACATACACAATTATCTGTAAGTAAGAGAGTTGTTTTTTTTTTAATTAAAGCACATAATAACGGGTTCTTACCGCGTTTAAATGGGGATATTTTTTTTTTTTTTTGTACGAAGCTAAAATCAAAGAATTTTTTAGAATATCTTTACAACATCAAAGTTAAGCATCTACTACTATTCAATCACATAACAAGACTGATGAAACAAAACCCGAATATTTCGAAGCGTACTTATTCAATAATCTATATGTACTTAGACAAAAAATGCAAAAGCAATCATGACACGTCATCATCATCAAAGTCTAAAGAACTAACCTAATGACACGGTTTAATCTCAATCTTATTGACCACAAAATGCAAAAAATATTAAATCCGCTTACACAACCGGAACGTTCGATAAAAAACGAAGAAATCCCAAGCACATGGCGGAAGTAAGGAAATCCCATACTCTACAATGAAAACGTAATTATACGACGTCTTTTCTAGACTAAAAAAGTTCCTAACGCAACTTTGAAATGCTGCTAGATTACAGCGCAGTTTTCCATGGCTAAAACTTATTCTGTGTGTTTTAATTGACTTCGCAACACGAGTATTATATGAGTGGCTAATCTGTCGCTCCATTGTACTTGAAATGACTCGACTAAATGGACAAAGACATGACATAGCTAGTTCTATATAATGTCAGTACACATTCACAATTTGGCATGGTTGGACGGTATAAAACGACGACGTGCAACTCTATAGAATTATAGCGTCATATCCCTATTGGGTGGTGTTAAATGCTTAATTTCAGATAGAAAGCTGCAAGGGAATGGGAAAATCGAATAGGTTAGTCGGTAGGAATTACTTACTTCAGAATTTTACATTTTTCTTGAAAGACAGATAAAATTGTAGCATAGTTTTTTTTTACTATTAAATATACCTATTTACTTATCATTTTAAGTGCCAAAACAATAGAGATTAACGAAGTATATCGAATTTAAACAAATGTTTTCCCGAACTGAATCCCTGAACTTTTGCAAAGGTAGCAGATACGTAATTGTAATTCATCTTATTTATATTAAAGATTTGCACAGAAACAGAACATACAGATAAGTAGGTTTCATACAAAACAGACAAATAGAAATTAAAAAAAATAGAAAAAATAAAAAATAGAAAAAAAACTAAAAAAAAATCTAGTAGAAATTTTCGTTCTGTATGTTAAACAAATTGCATTTATTTACTTAGAGAGTATATTGTTAATGATCGTGATATGTATCATATGTGAAGTTGATACTGGCGCTTTTACTGAATGAAGAACCCAACATCACCTGTCTCATCGGCGTAAGAAGCTGCGACAGCGACTTTTCCCTACGAGATTGTGGAGCGAAAGGAGAGCGTCGGCAGAGCGGTCGAGGCGGGCCTCAACATAATTATATAAATCACCATCATTCATCTTAGTATTTCGTTACATAACATAAATACATAATGCAATCATAATTCTCCTATACCTATCAATGACTAACACATGACGTCCTAGTCTACCCATGTAGGTATTATTTTTATGACTCAACTCTCTCTGAACAATCGAATATTATGCGAATTAGCCTTGGCTAATTCACGTTCGGTAGGAGTATTATTATACACGAAATGTCAAAGTAAATAAATAAGATACTGGTGAAAGTATACTGTAGCGAAACTAATGTGCTAGTAACAATACAACAATGAATTTACCCGACATGTGGGTGATGGACTGATAACACGGTGCGGTTCATCATCATCATCAGCCCATTAACGTCCCCACTGCTGGGGCACGGGCCTTCTTAAACCATCACGCGGGCCCAGTGCGGATTGATGGTTATTAACGACTGCTAATGCAGCCGGGACCAACGGCTTAACGTGCCTTCCGAAGCACGGAGGAGCTCGAGATGAAAACTTTATTTTTTTGTGGTCACCCATCCTATGACCGGCCTTTGCAAAAGTTGCTTAACTTCAACAATCGCAGACCGAGCGCGTTTACCGCTGCGCCACCAAGCTCCTCACGGTGCGATTAATTAAATTCATCTTGGAACTAGCGGCACCCTATAATAGCCGTTATGACACATTATAATAATGTATTTTTAGGAAACTATCAGCGAAAACAATAAAATATAAAACAAGAGGCATCTATAAGTTTTTAGGTTTATAACTAGTACCTAATGCAGCCTGAGTGAGGTCCTTTTATCTCAGGACGTCCACCTTATGATCATTCTAATAAATATCACTATGCTTTTTGTGAGTACCTAATTATTTGTGAAAGTTTTTAAGTGATGTTATGGTCTTGTCTTTGTGTGTGGCGTCCTTTTATAATAAACAATTTCTATTCTTTTTTTTCTATTCTAATCTTCGATCATGTTTTTGGTTACAATTCAAATAGTAGCTGATTAAAAAGTTTTTTTTTAATAGAACAATAATATGAAATATTTACATAATGCCAACTCTGAATTTTGTGTTCTAAAATTATACTTTCGATAAACTATCGATTTTAACTGCTCGTCACTACTGACTATGAAGAACAGCAATGTTCTCCTGCAAACGTATTACTAATAAATACAAAACTTCATGAGCGGATAAACGTCAAAACGGCCAAGAGAATGGTGCCAAGTGTTCAATCCATCGTCCGAATAGATACCTACTTAGTCCATCATTTTGGAAAGGACATTTGCGACACTTCTTCTATCCTGTGGATTGTGAGGTGAATTACCAACCCCATCAACCCTGGTGCCAGGGTTATTGCTGAGCCGCCATAGGCCCCTGACATGACTCATGTAACGACTACGTACTTACATCAGTAAGTAATAACCGGGACCAACGGCTTAACGTGCCTTCCGAAGCACGGATCTTTTTACTTTTTGGACAATCAGATGATCAGCCTGTAATGTCCTAACCAAACTAGGGATCACAAAGTGATTTTTGTGATTTGTCCCCACCGGTATTCGAACCCGGGACCTCCGGATTGTGAGCACAACGCTCAACCACTAGACCACGGAGGCCGTCACACTTTAGTGTGATTTAAACAATTCGCCTCGATTGTTTGTCGCTGCGCATCGGCCATTCTTGCACTCCTCTAAATCTGTTCAAATTAAACATACGTAACTCGCCCATGTGTCACTGTGGAACTGATGAAGGCTTCACAGATCAATTATACTCTTAAATTGCCCTTTACGACCTATCTCTTTAGATAATATCCTTCCTAGGCCTATTACCGCGAAGTCTCTGCTGTTATTTACTAACACGCCGTTCATAAAATTACTTTGTAATTATGTACATAAGTGTGATATTATGTTATAATAAATTTTATGTTTTAACCAACATTAATTATGCCATGTGACATTTGTTTTGTTTATGTGTGCTTATATGTGGTTTTGTTGTCCTGTTTCAGGAAATATACTGGTCATTATGTGATATCTTTGGACGTATTTACATGGACATTCTTTATGGCTAAATGTAGTTCCTGTGCTTGACAGCAATGGTTGTCTTTACTCTATGACGACCGGTTGCTATACAACCATAAAGTTGAAGTTGAAGTAGTGTGATTTCGTTAATTCGAGGCTAGATTGAATATTCAACGACTCAGGATATCCTTACAACAAACTCGGGGCCGCCACCGGCGTAATCAATTTTCATAAGTGATCTGTTTGATGACAGGTAGGTACTATACTATACTAACTTCGACCTGGGATAGACATTTAGGAGTCGCCGTCGCCGGACACGGCTTGGATGAGGATGATGACTATACTATACAGGGTGTTAGTGACATCGTAACGAAAACTTTGAGGGGTGATTCAGGCCATGATTCTGAGTTGATATCAAGTAGAAATTTCCGTCGCAAAAGTATGGATTGGAAAATAATTAAAAAGAAAAGAAAAATTTTCATGAATTTTTTGACACGAAATTCCACTTGATATCAACTCAGAATCATGGTCTGAACCATCCCCCTCAGTATTCGTTACGGTGTCACTAACACCCATACCTACTTGTATGGCTACCGTATGTACTTGTACGGGGTGTAAGTGTCATCGTAACGAATACTGACAGGGATGATTCATCTGATTATTCTGAGTTAATATCAAGTGGAATTTTCCATCGCAAAAGTATAGAATTGAAAATAATTTAAAAAAACTAAAAAAAATCATGAATTTTGCGACGGAAAATTTCACTTGATTTTAACTCAGAATCATTGTCTGAATCAACCCCCTCAGTATTCGTTACGATGTCACTAACACCCAGTATATAGTAGGTTGCGTGCGTCGGCGTCACTCGTCTCTGCAAACAATGAATTTCATATCGACTTGGATACGGTTTTCCCCGCCGGTTCTATTCGTCGCGGATGTTACTTTTGATCGGTTTGATTTTATAGGGCTGTGTAGAAATTATTTGTGTTTATAAAGGACCAACCCGTAGTAGTGAGGTTATATACCCCTCCGGTTGATTGAGGGGAGGCCTGTGCCTAGCAGTGGGGCGTATATAAGATGTTTATGTTATGTTAAAGATTTACTTGTTACAAGACGTTTGCCAACAGTGACGGCAGGACGACTTGGGCTAAAATAAATAGTATGAATCTTTCTCGTCATATATTTTTCGGAATCGGTATCCATAAAAAAATATATAAATGGCGCTGTAGAGATTTGCCTTCGTTTAACTTTCTAATTTAATGGTTGACAGACATAAGCAACTTTTATCTTTGTTTTTTGGGTATAAATAATGACCCTAGTTAGTACACCCAGGCACAACACATCGTCCAGCCGTTATTATTCTGAACAAAATAAAGTGAAACAATGTAGTAACATAATTCTACACGTGTAACAAGCAACAATGATTTTTATATGTGCCTCTCCAACACATTATATTTTTGAATAATTACATACCTCGAGCAGTGAGAAAATAGGTAATTATCACGTTAAATCTGAACAGCGCCATCTGTACTTTTTTTAGGGAACGTGGCCTGGAAAATTCCTCATTATTCACTACTCTACTCTGTCTTTTCATTTATATTATAATATGCAGAGTGCGACGCATCTAAAATTAAAGGTAGACTTATTAATTCGATAACACGAGTATCTACCACATTTTGGAGGCTAAATAAACTAGGATCATTAAAATGACAAACCCACACAATGGTTCTCCCTTTCTTATTCGCAAAATCTTTGTGCATACAGTAAAAAAAACTTGAGGCAACCCTGCAACGTAGTATATTTCATACGACGTTATTCAAATGCGCTGTATTGGCGTGTCAAAGCCCATTACACGGTATCTTCATTTTTTTTATTGAACCTATCTATGTACTTCTTTACTTTGTTACCTTAGGGTACACTTGTAAAGGAAAGACATGTTCAACTTGTAATCGCACTTATTATTTGATGTATGAAAATCTGTGCAAGAATTTTGGAAAAGTATTTTACATAATCTTGTTCTCTCGTGTGGGTTGTGAGGTAGATTATCAACCTCATCAACCCTGGTGTCAGGGTTATTATTGAGCCGCCAAAGGCCCCTAACATTGCTCAAGTAACGACTACGTCTTACATCAGTAAGTAGTAACCGGGACCAACGGCTTAACGTGCCTTCCGTAGCACGGATCTCTGACTATCGGACAATCAGGTGATCAGCCTATAATGTCCTAACTAACTAGGGGACAAAGTAATTTTTGTGGTACGTCCCCACCGGGATTGGAACCCGGGACCTCCGGATTGTGAGTCCAACGCTCAACCACTGGACCACGGAGGTCGTTGACTTTTTACATAATGATTACTTAGTAATAACGAAAATGTAAAAGCTAAACCAATTTATTTCTCTACAAATTGATGCTTTAATTTTTTAAACTATTATTTATTTACAATTAATCTTAAACTTAGTATAAATCTAATTTAATTCATTTTCGGCATATGTATCACGTTGATGTCTTTTCCTTTGTGAGAAGTTGCACGTCAAATCAGTTAGCGTTCGTAACTTTCTACATAAACTAAAATAGAACAGCAAAAGTGAATACCCAGTAAGTATATAGGCTTTTTTTCACGTGACTTATTGTAGATTTGCCGCAAATGATATTAACTACTTAACTGGAAAGTATAGGCATTGTACATTGAACAGTTGTTTGAAAAAGTGACACACACATAATCAGCGTTACAGGACCAAATTCTAATCCGGATCGGTTTCCGTGTTCTTTTCCAACGATAGCTGCGCCGGATCAGTAATCCCAACCGGAACGCATACATCATCGGAAGTTCACACTGCTCCACAATCCTATGGTCAGTGACAAACCACAAGCCTGGTAAAAGGAACACACTACACTATACTCGACTTGAGTCAAGTCAGTTCCCGCGTGATCGGCGCCGATTGCGCACGTACACACCGCGTTCCGATTGAGACATTCGAATCTCGAATACCCGCCAAAAGTATCTTTTAAACTTTTTAAAAAGAAAACTCAACTGTGATTTGAAATTTAACGTTCCAAATTAGAATTCGTTTTTTATTTGTGGACAGCTTTTTTTGGCAAAGTAAACAGTTCGTTTAGTTTTTACGATTGCGTGAAGGCGTAACAAGGACAATAAAGGTAAACCTTATCATATTACTAGATTTAGACTAACTTTACATAACCGTATCCACTAAAAGCATTTTATTTCAACTTTGTAGTAGTAGTATTTTTTTTTAATGCCGGTATGTGCGTAAAATTCAATGTCATTTTCGGAGTAGGCTTGTAATTGAATGGCTTATATACCTAAATAGGTTATAATAGGTATTATTATAAGTAGTTGTAAGTTTAAAAGTGTTTTTATCATTATACAGTAGAACTGGGACAGCCTTGAGGTTGACGGCAATATTTACGCAAACGTAGGCTTCTATCAAAACCAATGACATAACGCGACATCTTCGTTACCCGTCTTGTATTTTCTCTCAAAATTACCATAAAATGTCTAGCATTTTTTCGCTTAATCCCAAATGATTGCGTTTACCTTTATATTAAGAGTTATTTTCACTATTAAAAGTACATTTATATACGTAGTGTTCTTTTTTACATGTGCTCCTTTCTTCAAAGTTGCACCTACCTACATAGCTAAAGTCTAAAAATCTAAAGCCAATTTTAAATCCTACAAAGGCACGTACTTAATACATTACTTAATTATCAATTCTTTTACTAAATTCAAATCCTTTTATCCTCTGTTGGGATGTAGGGCTGGCATAACAGATCTCCACTCCTCACGAGCTTTTGCCGCCTCTGTAGCCAGTAATTTATTATTCTTATAATAAATTAATTATTATCATCATTATTTTTGTATGTCGTTTCCATATCTCGGGCCTATGGAGTCCCGGACTTTTGGAAGGCGTGCGTGCGCTTTAATCTAAATGAGGTGTGCATTATTATTATTATTAGGTATGTATGTCGTTTTCACATCTCGGGCCTGATGATGATGCGGTCAGGTACGCAGGATATATTAAGGTGCGCAGACGTTCGCGCAAAACGCAGGCGCACACACTCGTCTTACCCCTCCTTGGAAAACTGATCTTAACTGTTGTATCTCGGGCCTATGGAGTCCCAGACTTTATTATTTTATTGTAATTATGAATTACCTTAACTAAAATATGTAAGTGAGAATTGGAGGGTAAGAGAAAAGAATGGAAACTTCTCTTCAATATGAAATTTTATAGGTAGTGTAGATAAAATGAAACCTATATTTTTAGATTCCATGTTTCACATATTCAAAAACGTTATATAGTACTTTATGCAAGTCCCAGCTTTATATTAATAAAATTGTACTTATCTACTACATCTTATCTACGTGTCAAACAAGGCAATCTCATCGGATTTTTTGCGAGTCGAAACCCGGAAAATATTTAAGTACCGTCAACGGTTTTTTTTTCTTATCTACAATCGAAAGTGGCAATTAAAAGAAAACGTAAGTAAATACACGTCAATACTTTTCCTGGTGACCTTGTACGGTCGATGACCATTGACGAAATTATATCGCTATTTGTTATTCATACATACATAACACATAAACAGCCTACCTATACACGTCCCACTGCTGGGCACAGGCCTCCCCTCGATCAAACGGAGGGGGTATGGAGCATACTCCACGACGCTGCTCCACTGCGGGTTTGTGGAGGTGTTTGGGCTAGTAGTCCGGGACCAACGTATCGTGGCTTGCGAAGCACGGAATTATCTTAATTTTTTTGACAATCAGGTGATTCAAGCCTGCAATGACTGAAAACCAGCGCTGGATGGCGCCATAGCATGGCTCCATCGCAGCACAAGCTGAGCCATTTCCTTTTGCCCGTATTCGCAATATTCATTATTACCTAGTTCATATAGCAAATGTAAATTGTTACTGGCAATAAATTTATTTTATTCTTTATTCTTATTCTTCTTCTTCAATGTCCTTACCAAACAAAGGACAGGTTCACAAAGTGATATACATAAGATCACGCCTGTTTTCCGTTGGGGTAGGCAGTGACCACGGAATTCCACTTACTACGAGTACGATGACACACCACTTTCGCTTTGCAGTTTGTTATACCAGTACGTTACCTACCTATTTACCTTAATTTTTGACGACTTGAAGAGCGCTGAGGGATTTCTACGTATATTTTTGATATGCGATTATATCGGACAGAACAGTCCAGGGGAAAGAGAGCTGGCAACAAAAAGTTCCGAACGTCAACCCCAAACAATAGGGTAGTTTCGAACTGGTCAAATCAGTTAGTTTTTACTAAACGTCAAAGCACAAAAATACTATGGAATTTGTAAAAAAGCAACCTGTGACGTCATAGAAAACGTGACAAAATGTCGCAATTATTATTAAATTTTTCTTTGTTTAAAATTCATAGATAAGTTAAATAGAAAAAAGAAAACGTTATTAAAAATTGACACCTTCATTTCTACATTGTTTTAAGTTTACGCGGTTATTATCGTAATTAAAACACATAAGTCTCATATCCCCATTTAAACGTGGTAAGAACCCGTTATTGTGTGTTTTAACCTTCAATTCTGTCTTTATTTAGTAATCAGAGATTCATAATTTATCTTTGACCTAGGAAACTACCCAATTTGTGACAAATATTCATCTAAGACAACATAACATTATAGCATCACGACTATTCCCGAAAGGGTAAGCAAGAGTTGTATAGTAGGTAAATACACTTCTCGCCAACTAAGTTCAAATCCAAACCATTAACCAGGTCCTCTACTACATATCCTGGAAACCACGTCACACGAATTTCAAACGCGTAAAGAGTTGAATGGTTTAGATACCGCAATCCGGGATTCGAACCCGTGATACAACAATGCAAGTCCGTGCTTCGGAAGGCACGTTAAGTCGTTGGTCCCGGTTACTATTTACTGATGTAAGTAAGTTGTCGTTATATGAGCCATGTCAGGGGCTTTTGGCGGCTCAATAGTAACCCTGACACCAGGGTTCATGAGGTTGGTACTCCACCTCACAACCCACACGATAGAAGAGAAGACAGTGCGAGTCACTTGTTTTCCGAACAGGGCTGTTTCAAGACTTTTGAGATATTATCTATTAGAAACCTACGGTCACGAGCATTAATATGTATACACTATTACACATGTCACATTAACTTTTTTGACAAATTGAACTGTAAGTCTCACTAAATGTCAAATATGTTAGTGCGACAGAGTCCTAAAGTGGGTATATTATATTGCTCATGATGAAAATGAAGGTAAATCAATCTATGAAAGGAAGCCTACCACGTTGAAATTTATAAAAATAATGTTTCTACTTTATGTAAGTAGCTTAAAAATTTTAAACAAAAAAGATTTTACACCTTCAATGACACTTAGGATCTTTTTTAAGAACGGAACCCTTATAGGATCGCTTTGTTGTCCTTCCGTCTGTCCATCAAGACCTTGTTTATATGTATTACAGTTTGCATCAAATATCTCCTATTGATATTTACAAACTAATAAAACACATTCTCTGTTCAGGTTTTTATATGCCTTTAACAAGCGTTATTTATGTATCAGGACGTCAGTCCCGGACCTACCTTTATAGATTGTTACTGAAATTGGATCTCGTAAATAATTATCTCGGGTAAGATAATAAATAACATGATATATAAAATCAGCTACAAAGTAGTAACTACGTCAGCATTGGTAAATAAATTAACAAAACTCTTTGATAACATTTTTGGTATCCTGTTTTTCGTAGAGCCCAAAAATAGAGGAACTTTCCTCAAAAAAAAAAATAGCGTTGTACAGTTTTTCCTTCGTTTAACTTTCTAATTTCACGGATAACAGATATATGCATCTTTTATCATGTTTTTGGGTATAAATGATGACCCTTTTTACTACACCCAGGCACAATTTTTACATCTTCCACCCATTATTATTCTGATCAGAATAAAGAGAAGCAATATTGGTAGCAACATAACTCTATACATAATATGAGCCAAATATCAAGGAACAATTATTTTTATATATGCTTCTCCCATTACATTGTATTTTGGAATAAGGATGTACCCGAACAATGAGAAAATAGTTAATTATCACGTTAAAGCTATACAACGCCGTCTATATTGCTTTTGATGAGAGTCCCTCATTTCAGAAGTATGTACATGCTACACTTGATTGTCAATCAAAGCAAAGAGTTTGATTGCCACTTCCAAACATGTTATAGATTAGACTAGCTTTTGCCCGCGACTTCGTCCGCGTGGCGTGTTATAAAAGAGAGATCTTTGTGTGTGTGTGGGAGTGCATGTCGAAGCATCTAACTTATGCAGTTTAGATTTTTTCATACAACATTTTTTCCCGCTACCTTCCGTTCCCGTGGGAATTTTGCAATATCCTGTTGCAACTAAGCTTTAAGTTTACTGAGGTACCTGCATGCCAAATTTCAAGCGTCTAACTTAAGTGGTTTAGATTTTTCATACAAAAGAATTTTCCCGCTAATTCCCGTTTCCGTGGGAATTTCGGGAATTCCATTCTTAATGCACCTCTACGGGACCTAAGCTAAGTCCCTTCCAAATTTCGAGTGCCTACGTTTAGCCGTTAAGGCTGTGCGTTGATATGTCAGTTAGTGAGTCAGTCAGTTTCTTCTTTTATACATTTAGACTAAGCATACGGATGTTATAATAGTTAAGTTACTTAATTCTGTACCAAATATTTCTTCATTACAGTCCAATTATGTACTTAACGTTGCATATTCGACGTCACTAATTAACGAGATCTTACTAATCGTGAGAACCATCCCTCGTGACTTTTGAACGTACTGTTATAAAATTAATGTGTGTTCCATTAAATTTTACGATAACGATATGCGTTTATGTATAAATGTAACACGTTAGATGCTATAAATGATACCTACTTTCCATTCAAGAGTGCAAGAGGCGATTTAATAGCGCAATATGTCTAGGTAACTGACAGAATTAGGCCGCTCTCAATGTAAAATGCGTTCATGCCAAACTTAAGTGATTAATAAAATATTTAGTTTAACGCACGTTTTCGTTTGGTTGTTTGATACGTCGATGTTATGTCCTATTTAAGAATATGAACGTATTATTGTCACCAGGGTTGATGAGGTTGGTAATCCACCACCTAACCCACACGATAAGAAGACATTATAGATGCTTGATAGTCGATCTCTATAACATAACATAAATACTTTATTGCACAAACAGGAAAAAACAAAATACAACACGAAAGAGAAATATAATGAATATAAAAGGCGGCCTTATTGCTAAGTAACAATCTCTTCCAGGCAACCTTTAAGTATAGGAGATATTACGTTTTTAATGAATTTCTTATTTTTTTTACTAGTTCTGGATTTAGGGCCACTGCAACATGTAGATACAGAGCTGTTGTGGTGCCATAATATTCCCTATTGTTAAAATTATCAACAAAATGATGAATGGACACAGTTGGCTCGACCATTACAGACGGCGATACGACTCCACCACCTATGGTGTTGGTCTAACAGAAAGCATGGGTATTCCTCGCGATAGATTTACCTCTGACTACCCCGATTGGGATATAGTCGTGAGCTTAAGTTATCTTAAAATGACAAATTGGGCTCCTTAAATTTCTTATTTATCTCAATAAGTTAGTGTAAGTGTGTGTTTGGACCTGTGGTAGCCTAGTTGCTAGAACGCTTGCCTCTCACTTTGAGGTCGCCGTTTCGAATCCAGCACAGGCTTAAAGCAATAATTGTCGAATGTATTTTCGAATTCATGTTTGGATCATAAATAATTATCACGTGCTCAGCGGTGAAGGAAAACATCGTGAGGAAACCCACATTCCCGAGAAATGCATTCGGAGGTAGACCTAACCTGTATTGGGCTGGTTTTTCCTTCGCTGGTTTGAAGGTCAGATAAGCAGTCGCTTCTGTAAAAAACCCGACCTGTCAAATCGTCAAGTTAGGTAAGCGGAACGTGTGAACAACGGGATAATACTAGAAAGATGATAATGTATGGTGAAGTGGGTGTCAAAGTAAGAGGAATTATTACTGTCGGAGTCAGCCTATAAAATCCAAATATATGTTCCGATCTTCATAAAATTTCGGTCTAGATTCTAGATAAAATGAAAATTGCCATTGCTAAGGGGATGAAGTGTTTGAAAGCTAAGAACAGCCTGGAATCAAACAAAAAAGCTGATACGTGTTGGCTTAGCTAATTCACTACCCGGTACCTTTCAGACTGAAGTCTGATCTGCATACCAGACTGAGCTATTGTCATAAATTGATTTAGAGTATTAAAAAAAAAACAATTCGGAACAACACTCACGGCCACTGGCATTCCATCGACAGCCGCGGCAAGGTCGTTATTTTGCTCAGTCGAATTTGCAAAAAAGTCTTATGTAATTACATGATATAAATGCAATTTTCGACTAATTAGAGCAATGCCAGAGGAAAAACTTTGGTCATTATTAGCATATTAACATTGAATTCAAAAGCCTCTGCTTGTAATTTGCGCGTGAATTGGTCTCTATATGCCTCACATTACTTAGTCATTTAAGAGCCACACTCTTGTAGGTTTAGTATTCTCCATGCTACTTTTTTTATGGAAAAATAGGGCAGTGGTTTCCCTCTTGCCTTCCGCCCAAACCAAATTCTATACCTACCGAACTAGTTTTTTTTTTTTGTGAATTAACAATAATTATGAGACTATGAGACTTGGTTAGGGGAGTTTCAGCTGGATATAATATGATCCACGCAGAATATTTTATTGTTGTCTGCCGTACGCAATAATAATAATAATTAACTTCCGTTAGATAAAAAAGTTTATCTTGAACGTGACTTATTGTAGATTATTCTCGGATGGTAATAACTACTTGGCCGGACAGATGGGGACGACTGAGGACTCTCACCCGGTACAAAATTCAAGGCAGGCCTGAGGGTGCCAAAATAGTGTATCAGTATAGTAATAAGCGGGAATCCGTAGTCTCTGCCTACTCCATTGGATAATAGGCGTGATCTTTATGTAATTAATTCAGTATTCTTCTTCTTCTATCGTGTGGGTTGTGAGGTGAATCACCAACCTCATCAATCCTGGTCTCAGGGCCATATTATTGAGCCCCCAAAGGCCCCTGACTTGGCTCATGTAACGATTACTCACATCAGTATGTATTAACCGGAACCAACGTCTTAACGTGCCTTCCGAAGCACGGATAACCTTCTTTTCGGACAATAAGTTTAAAGAATCATTATTCTCAATAAGAATACAAATTCACTTACTTGAGAGCCTATAATGTCCTAACTAAACTAGGGGTCACAAAGTGACTTTTGTGATTTGCCTTCACCGAGATTCGAAACCGGGGCCTTTGGATCGTGAGCCCAACCACTGGACCACAGAGTATGTCGTTATAACATAAAAAAACAGCCTAAATACAATGGTCTCTTTATTAATTACTAAGTGTAGCATTATCTAACATTACCTACAGCCATTAATAAACTTTTTGGCGCGTGCTATTTTTTTCTCTGGTGTCAGTTGCCATAGCAACACATAATATACTTGTTTTTTACGCAAATTGTACTTACGAGATAATTTTTATTACAGTTGTAACGTGTGACATGACGTAAAACATTTTTCTTAAACTTAGTACATACTAGGTAGGTATTTATTTATACATAGTACGTTTATAAGCACTAAACCTTTTTTTTGGCGTGACTTATTGTAGATTTGCCGCAGATGGCATTAACTACTTGGCCGGACAAATGGGGAGCGCTGAAGGCTCTCACCCGGTACAACGTTTAAGACAACAGGCCATAGTCGCGTCGTCTGAGAGGAAAACATTTTGAAAGAATTAATCGACCCTAGTGGGTCGACAGCGATAAGCGCTGATTGAGGGAAAGCCTTAACCACTGAATTTGACTTTATGAATTTGAATACAATCCATGTTTGGATCATAGATCATTGTTATCACATGCTTTTTTATACCTGTATTTATTTCTAACAGCATACTACGGCTAATGGGATATTTAAAATGAAGAAAGAATTAAAATAAATAAAATATTTATAACTTAAAAAGAACATTTAATTTCTATGATCTACAAAATTTAAATTCAAATCTCGACTAATCAATATTGCAAATGACAGCAAACTTTAGTCAAGAATCCACACAATATCGTGTCCTACAATGTCCAAAGCTTGTTGCCTTATGTCAACACCATGGTACTAGTCTCAAGGCATACTAATATATTCAAATTAAATACAATATATTGACAGTTAACACTGACATTTAGAATAGGTGGATAAAGATCGATTGGGTGCCGGCTGTTATTTATTCGCAGAACCTATTTCGTTTGGCTGACTTACCTCACTTTTCTGGACACCTAACTTACATACATACTGGTGCTAATTCCTGTAAATACCATCTAATTTTATTTTAAGTTATATCTGTCATTTTCTTATCCGCCGAAAAGGAAAGGGACGGGTAATCGACAAGCATAAAATTTATGGAACACACGTCAATTTTAAGCACAAATCTAAACCAACCGTCTAAAAATTTTACATCCGTCAATAACCCGACACAGTTAAGTAGACAGCACGTCAAACGGATTGCATACCAGCGACGTACCTTTTGATTCGCCCGGGTTATTCATTCATTCATTCATTCTTCCTAAAATTAAGAGCTGTGAATCATCCGTCCCTTTCCTTTTCGACGGATATGAAAATGACGGATATAACTTAAAACAAAATTAGGCGGTGTCTGCAGGAATCGGGGCCACTGTTAGATAGGAGAATCGATCGACCTAATCTCGACTGATACATCACTATAATAATGAACGTCACAACACTAGCTTACGTACTTTGACAGATATATTGTTACTTCTAGAAATATAATAGATAAGATAGATAGGTAGATAGATAAAATCAGTAACCACTAATTGTACTGAACTGGGGGGTTAAAATGGCGATTTGACATTTGAAATTTGACATTGGCGCATATATAAGGAAGTGCGCAATGCAAACAAATATCAAATTGCAATATTGCTTTCTTAGATGAATTGCTTCGATGTGGCCATTTTAACCCCCCTGGTCGTTCTGTCTAATAATACAGACTAGCGGACGCCCGCGACTTCGTCTGCGTGGATTTCGGTAAGAATTTACGATTTGTTAAATGATTAAATTTAGGATACAGACTCTAAATTTAATAATTAAAAAAAATGTTTAAATGTTTTATTATTATCGTTTATAGACCAATCACTACACAGACATAATTATAAGCCTGGCTTTTTTGTAGGACCATATAAAATAAACATTTCCATCATAATATGATGCAAAATGATATTCTCATTACATTACATAATTATGTGTAACGGTTTTGTCAGCGCACGCCAGAATTGCTTGCAGATGGTAGATTTTTTCCTACTTACTTGACACTTGTCATATTTTTGTCAAATGACACAGTATTATAATAAATTGTAGTCTATGTGTTATTCTGATGTATAAGCTACATTATAGCAAAGTTTCATTAAAATCCATTCGTAGTTTTTGCGTCAGGGTATTACTTAATGATATCGTTTTTCAAATAACTAGTAGGTCAATTCAATTCCCATGCGACAGTGTAAACGTATGTTCCATTAACCCATTATCGATTTGAATTAAAAAGAGAAATTAAGTTGTATTACCTAAACGATTTTTGTAGCAATTTATCAGTGCTAGCTAATTGAAACTTACAAACTCATGTCATGAAAAATTTTGGCCTCTATAGTGATTCGGATCCTGCGTAGAAAAGTCGCTTGTATACTCGGAGACGTAAAAAGGAACGTGGTGGACGCATTAGGGTAGCTAACTTTATAAAGGTTAGCTAACGCTTTAAAAGTACCTAGGTTTACGAAGTTTTATGTCCTAGTGAGATAGGGCTAAAAGTTCTTCATATGTTTCTTCTCTCTCTCTCTTTCTCTCTCTCCTTGGTATTTATTATTCCCATCTGATGGTGGGGTCTACCTTCTTCTTCTTCATATGTTTCTAGTATTTTTTTCATTTGTATTTACCTCTGTTAAGTGCTATCATTTATTCTGTGCCTCTGTCCACATTTGTCACAATAATTTAGTATTACCTACGAAACTAATTTCTTAAAAAATCTTCAACTGCATTTTAAGTACGTGCTTGCTGTTCCCACGGCTGCGCGCGCGTCGTGATCTAGATGCACTTCGGCGATAGCGGCGACGTGCGCAGTGACACGAGTGTTGCCAAAATTATGCGAGTTTTCCAACCGTATTGAGGAAAAGGATCTTAATTTTAAATACTGCAATTATAGTTTCACGTGATATTTAAAAAATATATCGTCGGATTTTCACTTTGAAAATGGAATTTAGAAATAGGCTGACTGTAAGGTTGAAGAAAAAATGTTAATTACGCTACGGCAAGACTGGGTTTGGTTTGATCTTGAAATGTTTTTCCTACTTACTTGTTTTGTTCTAGTTCTTCTATTAATAAAAAAAAACTATACTAGGTTGCCTGGAAGAAATTGCTGCATGAGCAATAAGGCCGCCTGTTGTGCTTTTCTGTATATGCTGTCCTTATCTCTGTATTTTGTGTCCATTGTCCTCAATAAAGTATTTTATCTATCTATCTATAATAAGACTTTCAAATTACTTATATCAGAAGCAGAAGTTATTACTTACATTAGGGAACATTTTAAATAAAATTTCGCGCATAGATATAGGTACAAGTTGTAAATTCAGCGTTCCTTAAAAAACGATGTTTACTCACTAAGTAAACAAAAAACATTCAAGTTGAATGTAAAGGCTACTCGCAACGGAAACATACATCTCCGCTTAATTAGCGCCGGAATTCGACAATTCCTTATTACCCCTGAGTCACCCACGCAACACTCTTGCGCATAAAATATTTCAACATCAATTTATGTCCAATAATATATCGACATTTATATGCAAAATTATTACTTTCACACAGCCAATCTGCGCTTATCTAAAAGGTTTTTTTTAAAAACTGTAATGGTTTTATTAATAAGAAATAATTGTAGTAAAGAAATGGTTGATTTATTCCCTTGTAAATGCCAATTAGTGCTTGTATCAGCCTTGGTTTTTAGTGCACTTTCTCAGAACTATATTTAATATCCGTGTATGACTAACATACTTACTTGTAATTTTTGTAAATAAATTCATGACATATGTGTTTTCCTGAATGGTCTTAGTCAAAAACTACATAAAAGAGTAATCTATCTAATACTAACTCTTATTTCAATGTTTTGAAATGAATACAACGTCGATTTTAAATTTGGAATTCGCAAAGATTATCGATTACAATTTTATAAACGTGAAAGGAATTATTTTCTGTCTGCAACCTTTTCGAACCGGCGCGGCGTTCCCCATGTCGGAAGCAAGCCGATGACACGTACGTTCTCAAAATTCCCGCTTTTGATTTCCCTATAAATAAATAATGATACCCCTATAAATAAATAAATAAAAATAGATAAACCCGGACACTCGATACAAAAATCTCATTCTTACCATGTTACGTAACGCGTAAACGCGAGAGAGACAAAGTCCGCGCACTCTTCCTCCTTACTCCTTAGCAACTTACGACCATTTAAGACTGAATTCAAATTATTTATTTCAGATTAATATCCATAATTATAAGTACATTACATTAGATTACTTTATTAAAATTTAATTATATAAAATCATAAATAAAATATAATTAATAAAAATTAAATAAAATACAATACATTGGTGCCCATTCGGGTGCACACAAACTTAACCCAATTTTAGTTCGACAGCTCTTAAATGAGTGCCGTCCTGCACTTACAATAAGTGCAAGAAAGGGATAGAACTAAAATAAGACCCAGAAGGGATGAGGTCGGCGTCCGATACGAATTGGTGCGGGGCAGTGAGTTACCGTTCTATACGTAATATTACTCTTTATTCTATGCTATTAGTTTGTACGGCAGGACCTTGTGGCGGATTGTGATTGTCCAATTACTCACTAAGCCCGAGTAAACGGCCGATATATTAACTGCGACTATTTGTCACCAAATCTAGTACCTACAGCGAATGCTCTAGTTTCAGACCGACTATAAAATCGGTGAAGGGAATTCTTGGTTGGTTTATTGTCTTGTGTAGGAATAGACTTGGAATCTAGAATGAATTATACGAAAATCTACAGTTGGCCTTCTGTCTACTTTTTTAATGTTAACTCAATCTCAAAAAGGTTCAGTAGGTAACATAAAACTATGAGTCGTCAATTTTTATATCAATATATTTTTTTCGAATGTGTCATCCGCCTAAAAGTACTGCAGCTGTAGTTATAGCCAAGGTTAAATAGCTGCAAGGAAAACCTTTTTTTTGATAATTTTGCTGCCTAATAAAGTCACTTGTGTTTAGAAATTAAAATAAAATTCAAAAAATAATAGTCTGCTAACTAGATGAATAGGTATTCAATGTTTATCAAGTTTTGTTATGTATATTTGTGTTGTCCGTTTGGATATTATTTATACATTCTGAGAGCAGTTTTTTCTATGAAGATATTCTGTAATGAAAACATGTTTTAACGTAGAAGTCTAAAAATAAGTGCACTTTGTAAGGACGCGCAACCAACTAATACTTCCTACTCTAAAATAAAATAAATATATTAACAGCAAATCAGCTAAGTATACTTTCGAACAATACATAACATGCTTCGAGCTAAACAATTGCATAAATTATTATGAGTTGCTACTTCCACAAAATTTATTTACGTTCAAATCAAACATTTACAATCTAATTACTGTAAATAACAAAATTACAATTATCTGTCATCATACGTTACAAGTACAAAATAACCCTTCATAAATTATATTCGCAGACACCTTTGCTATTGGATTTTCCCAATTCCGTATCCAAAAGATTCTCTCGAGTATCACGACTCGCCTTTCAAATAGTTTGCCATTTGTAGCAAGGATGCTCAGAGGGGAAACCCAGCCGTAAACAGCCAGACAATGCTTCGGAATCTCGCTTAATGTCACAACTATCCAATTAATCTCCAAAAGGAATGTTCCGGAACAACACGCCGATCGCCTGCTCACTATATACCATTTATGCACTCTATTTTTAGTAAACTACCCAATGAGTCAACGCAAAATCGTACCTTTATGAAAAAACACAAAGACCAAGGCATATAATTACTTTGTATTTGTGACCAACTAACACTAGAAAACAAGGTCAAGGTCTTTGCTATAGTAAACCAACATGTGCCGACGCTTAACATTCTTCTGTTTGTTTCAGACAAGCGACGTGTGTGAGGTGCTAGTGTAGTGTGAGTGCAGTGTGTGCCACAATGCGAAGACGGTCGCGCTAGACTGTCCCACGCTGCGTTATGCAACCGCGGCCGTAATACCACGTCTATTGACACAGTGGCTGACATTTCGCGCCAATGACTGGGTAAACTTTGTAGTAAACCAATGGCTTTGGCGAATTTCACGCTGGCGGCCGTCGCCCCCCCGACACTCGCGCCCACCACACCTGCTCCCCTACGAGTCGACTTCGACGATCTATTATACTCCCCTGATCAGCAACAGGACTACGCCCCACAGCCCGGCAATGAGCCGTTCACTGCGCCAAACTCAAACCAACAGAAAAGGTCAAAATTGCGGAAACGCGCCGGTGCCACCTACCTCCCTCCCCCAAACCAGTACACCCACTATCCGAGACACGACGACGTCCCACACAACCCTTACAATGGTCCGCTTCACACGCAAGTGTACCAGCAAAACCCGAGGCTCGATATTCAGATAGAAAACCACCGAGTGCAAGAGGTGAACCCACAGTATGATAACACGGGGCAGTATATACATGATCCGACCGGGGATTACGATTATGAGCAAAGGAGGTTAGAGCAGAGTGGCAGGAGGCCACCGTACAACCCGGGGTACGCGGAGGCGCCGTATGGTCCTGCCACAACCCCGTCGCCATCTAGTCGAGGTTTCGTAGGGAACACGAAACCGAATGTTAATTTCAATTTCGGGCCGACTACACAGGCTCCAGCGCAGCCTCGGCATAACGAACCTGTTCCTAAGACTGGCGGACCCACGAACAGTAACCAGCAGCCGCCCGACCGGCCGCGAGGGTTCACCAAGGTGGAGACTGGCAGCTCAGGAGGCAAGACTCAACTACACGCCGTCCTTGATTACGACGACGATTACTACGACGACGTTTCAGGCCCAGGTAAATAAAGCAATTTATTTTATTTCAAGGTGGTCGCCTGACAGTTAAATCCTGTATAAAATTATGCGGATTGAAATAAATTGGTAAAACCGCACGACAGACAGATCGTTATCCGCCAAATAGTCCAATTCACGTCTCGTTGGAGTTGTACCACGATCGGTACAATTACTTCCACTATCAGGCGGCAGGCATAGCCTTCGGTGTGGTTCAAGATTTAAGCGCGAACGACTTGACAGGCCACATTTTAATCTGTTCTTGCGAAGCGGATACTAAAATGTCAGCTTATGATATTTTTTTGCGTGCCGAAGCGCAAATAAAAAAAATCAACCACTCTGTTATAGTAATAGTTGTCCTTTTGCATTTCCTTGACTTTGGCAATAAGATCGTCGCCTACGCTTATCGATATTGAATGGTACCTTTCGATCGTAATAGCCTTTAATCTGGAAGTGGAGGCCTTCGATCGCTTTATGTTGGCGCCATTGAAACGGCAGACAATGGCCGGCTTGCTCCGGACGTTGATGCATAGACACGACTGTTGCACGCCGTCTTGCTAATGTGGTTTATAGGGACTCGTTTTATCGACGAAATACTGACCAATTACTTAAGATATACTTAAAGAAAATCTCCTAAGTAATTTACTAAAACGCAGACGAAAACAAACACAGAAACAAATGACAACTAATAAAATATCTGAGAGTGAGGAACTGTCAGGTTTTTAGCTTTACCACACCTTATTTGAAGAATTTACGTCTAGTAATTGGTCGTATGAAAGAGACAAGTCAGTTTTATCGCATACGATGTTATAAGTCCTAAATTCTTTCTCAAAGGTGCAGGTGGCAGTGAAAATATTTTTCAGAAAATTTCGCTTTTTGTTCCTGAAGTAACCATAATATGCACGCGAGTAATTTTTCCTTATCTTCTTTGTCGAAGACGATAGTTTTTCTTTTAGGTAATCGATGACATGTCAAAATATAAAAAATATTTTAAGTTTAACATACTTACTTAATTGTATTATTAAATAATTAAATTGCTTTTAGTATATTTTGTATTAAAATTTTAAATGGTGAAAATATTGTAGTTATTAAACGTAATTACTTATGTATGTGTACTTATGTAGTTTATGTTTGTGTAATTGCTATTTGAGAGGTACGTGCCCCTCACGCCGTACGCCGCACGCCTTGCAATCAGTAAAGTGCCGTTCCAAAAAAATGGCGAAAAATTTATGTAAAAAGTGTTTTTTATTACCTAATCTTTACGCAAATAGAATCAGAATACAAACATGAAAGAACAATTTGAAAAACAAAAGCAGCCAGTGTCCTTACTATTAAAGAGTTTTTACAACAGGAACGTTTCCACTTTGGAAACATTCCCGTGAACGGCACATTACTGCTTGAAATATATTTTATAATGTAGCACATGCCTCGCCACGAATATGAAGATACCTTGCGTGGCGTGCGGCGCATGGCTTGCGAGGCACTTCGTACTAAGTATATTCTTCAAATAAAAGACTGGTCCATCAATTTAGATAAATACCTACCTCATATACCTAACCTAACCCACGTATCTATTTGTGTTAAAGAAAGACATAATAAAACCACAACTCTTCACTAAATACCAATGCACGTAACATTATTAAGTGTAAAGGTACATATACTATGACAAGCTAACTACAGCCATCCAGTTCTTCTCAGACTTCTATACAGTCCCGTTTCTATCGAAAACTTTTTCAAATATATCTAAGACTAGGCAAATTACTTAACCAGCTGGTTTTGGAGTCATCAACATGAGTGCTTACATGCGAGCTGCCGATGAAATGTTCTCTTAAAAGCCTTAGACGACCTTGGTTTCACTTTCGAAGGTATACATTAACGCAACCGTACCGTTCTAACTGTTACTTTTTGGAACGGGTTCCTCGGAAATGTTCACGGGTGTTAAGTTGTTACGAAGATCCGATAGTTACGTGATAATGTACTAGGTACATTATGAGTTTGACTCAATACCATACTTTTTGCTGTGTATTTTACACGGATCATCTTACTTTCAGACAATCGGGTGACCAGCCTGTAATGTTCTAACCAAACCGGCTCATAAAGTGATTTTCTGATATGTCCCCACCGCATATTATGCTGAAATGTATTTATATGGTCGAAATCTAACCCGATTTTGTTATCATTAATGACAACTGTTATAAAGCTATTCAAATAGATATTCAAATTAACTGCGCCCAACCTTTGAACTAAATGCTTATTTAGAATGGATATTCTAATTTTGATTTTACCAAAATGTTTTTATTTAAATTCGAAAATGAAAGATGTTTTTTGCGACGATAATTGGTTTTCATTTATTCAGTCAGGCCTTCGTAGTTCGTTATGCAACAATATAAACAATATATTTGTTTAATCCAATAATTAACCTTAAAGGTGCAAAGACAATATTTGGTGCTAAACTACACATTAAATAGCATTTACCACAAAACGTTTAAATACAGCTACGCAAAAAGGTCATCTATTAAGGTTTGTTTTTGCTAACTTGTCACTTAGAGTTCGTCATATTAGGTACCTATATAAATCTTAAGAAGTTTTAAATACAATTTCAGAGATTTTCAAGGCAAAAGTGAAGACCCACTTTTTGAGTTTGAGTGCTCCTACCTTAGACCACATCGCTGTTTGAGTGGTCAAACAAATTCAAATTCAAAAATATCTTTATTCAGTAGGTAACATAGTTACACTTTGAATCGTCAATTTTTACATAACGAACGCCTCATCCGTCTAAAACTACTGCAGCTTCTCACAACCTGTATAGCCGGGGAAAAGAAGCTGCAAGAAAAATCTCGGCACAAACATACTCCAGTGTTTAAAAAAACTAAATGTAAGTAACTGCATGTTGGTTTCTGTTCACTACGCCAAGATCATTAGCCGTAACAGTTCCGGCCAAGTACTGTATGTTATATACGGAAAATAGAAAATAAGTGACGTAAAAATTGATGACGTAAGTTTGATCAAAATCTGTTCCAGCAACTATGACTGTCTTTACTCCATCCCTATATTCCTATTGGTGCTTATTATAGTGCACACATGTCATTTTTTGTCCGCCGAAAATGAAAGGGACGAGTAATCGATAGGCATAAAATTTATGGAACACACGCTACGTAAATTTTACTAAAATTTTATATTAGCCAATAATTCCCGATAGAATTAAGTTGATAGCACACGTCAAACGGGTTGCAGATCAGCTATTTTATTCAGTCGTCAATCATGCGTCCCTTTCCTTTTCGGCTGATAAGAAAATGACGGGTACCTATAACTTAAAATAAAATTAGGTGGATATCTGCAGGAATCGGGGCCATTATGTTGCTGCAATTTCTAAAGGCTTTATACCCACGTTGTGCCTGACCGAAAGGCGTTTATAGTCTAGATTTTATCTCCGCTGCACAGTTGACATATAAGTAGTTTATGTAAGAACAGGTGTGACGTAATTCATCTCGCAAGACCAAGAGAGGGGCAGATGAAGCGAGAAACGTGATATTTTTGCAGTATTAGGGCGGTGCCATACTGCGCCTGAAGATACGCGGTCACCGGTCAACGCAATCCATCGATTATGGATTTTAAATTTAAATCGAACGTCTTACGTCATTGTCGTTACGCCTTTGATTGAAGTAAGCGATTAACCTATAAAGTTAATTTTAAATTCGTAACTGGAATATCGAACTTTTATTTTTAAATAAATGTTTGTGACTGTGATACTCATATAATTTAACCTGTGATTCTAATGGTGATAAAAATAGACAAGCAAATAAGTGACTTACAAATGGATCTTTTTATAATTGTAGAGCTGTGAAATGACCTGTCTTTGTGGTGAGTAGGTTCTGAGAATGTTACTCATTAAAAGTGATAATTGCAGGAAAATAATAAGACTGCCATTAATGCTTTTTGATTGCATTTGTCACTTAAAGGCGTGATCTGAATGTGTTTACTTTGGCCTTTGACCATGACTGATGTACGTGCAATATTTGCTCATCTTGTGTTAAGTTTCCGTACAATACTGTAAGCAACTTTATAATGACTTTTACCATTATTAAGGTTTCTTTATATTATGGGCCGCGCCTGGTTTGTAACTAGTAAACGATTGTTGTCCTCAATAAACTGAATGTCAATTTCAAATAAGTGTAAATGAAGTAAAGGAGATAAATATATATCACTTAGAAATGTTTACTGTTTCAAAGCTACTTCATAATTTCTACAAATTGGTACGCTTTCTTGATGCGAGAAGTAAGAAGTGAGAAGAGTATTGCGCGTAAAATAATTATTATACACCAATGACTTTTACTGTCGGAATTTCATAACTGTGATTGGGAATTAGTAATTTCAATTGAGAATTGGTACGCGTATTTCTAAACATACTTACACATTTTTTTTTATAAATAAAATAGGCTCGCGTTTGACCACAATCTCACCTGATGGTAAGTGATGATGTGGTCTAGAGTGGATCACGCTTGCCTAGCAAATGCCTATTCACTCTAGCTTTGGATACTCCCAAGTTGGAAAAACAGACGACGGCAGACAGTTCCAGTCTTTTGCTGTTCGCATCAAAAAGGAAGAGGCAAAACGTTTAGTGCGGATTGGTGGTATATTCTAGGATGAAATGCCTGCCAACGACTTGTTGTCGGTAAATGGAATGGAGTGGGTGGAATTGACTCTTGAAGTTCCTGCACGCCCTCTTTAGCCATTTATCGCTTTGAGTAGGTAACTCCCCTGCTGGACTGGGAGTAAAGAAAAAACATAGAATGCGTTCAGCTGCCTATCTTCCCGTGCATGTCGTAAAAGGCGACAAAGGGAGAGCGTCCTGTCGAACATGATGGATCATCTGTAAGAGCGATAGGCTGATCCCCTATCATCATACGGTTTATCATTATCCACCTTAGGACTATGTATCAAAAGTGGCTGCAAATAGTTACTTGAATATTTTTAGTTCTGCCCACCCCTTTGGGGAATACGGGCGTGAGTTTATGTATGTATGTAAGTAGGTACAATTTAGAATGACGAAACCTAGAACCGTAAAATAATATTCTAAAATAGGCAATATTTAGAAAATTAATCACATAAACTTCAAGTAACACACAACAATGCATAAACAACACTGATTTATGACTAGCTCAGTGACTCATGTTCTAGCACCAAATTTTAGTGCATTAATACATTCCATAGACACGAAACTGCAAGATAAGACTACAGTGACTGATCAAGGGTTTTTGTTTTGGGGAACGTAAAAATAAGACCTATGAAAATTATATTGCCTAATGCCACGTCCAAACAGAACTTCCCAGAGGGCTACCGAAAATACGATAAGCAGATGTGGTCAAGAAACACCCAAGTTTCTGCAACGTCTCCGAACACAACACGTGCTATAGAACAAAGTGGAAGAAAAAAATCGAGAAGACAGTTCTACCATTACGCGTAACGACTATGTAGCCATTATAGGCTGAACATACTCATACTCATCATCATCATCATCAGCCCATTAACGTCCCCACTGCTGGGGCACGGGCCTTCCATATGAATGGATAGGGAGATCGGGCCTTAAACCACCACGCGGGCCCAGTGCGGATTGGTGGTTATTAACGAGTGCTAATGCAGCCGGGACCAACGGCTTAACGTGCCTTCCGAAGCACGGAGGAGCTCGAGATGAAAACTTTTTTTTTGTGGTCACCCATCCTATGACCGGCCTCTGCGAAAGTTGCTTTACTTCAACAATCGCAGACTGAGCGCGTTTACCGCTGCGCCACCGAGCTCCTCTCATACTCATACTCATTTATTCATATATTTTTTTAATTTTACATGTCAAATGTCTACTTATAAATATCAAATACTCATAGTTAACAATACATAATTATATCAGTGATGTCAACATCTTATCTATCCATTACAGAACTCGTCCACAGAACGGAAACTTTTCTTTAAAAAAGGTTATTATAAGGTTAATAATTATTTAGAAAATACGAATGCATGGGATTAACAATACTGTCTGGGAGATGACATTAGGCAGCGAAATCACTAAATTGTATAACAATATTTTATGTTTTTTTCTAGAGCCCTGTGCCGAGGTGTTTCTAGCAGCTTCTTTTCCCAGGCTACACAGGTTGTGAGAGTTGCAGTAGTTTTAGGCAGGTGAAACGTTCTTTATGTAAAAAAATACGATCCAAAGTGTAACTATGATACGTACTGAATAAATATGTTTGTACTGAGTATCTATGTTAGCGCGTTGGATGCACACAAGTGGTAGTGGCAGCTGAATTTTTTAATTGTACTTATTTTAAAATGTTGTATGTTTACTAGTATAAAATTATAATATATGTTTAATAGTATAAAATTTTGTTTACTAACACCTATGGATTGTAATGTCTGAAAATAAATATTATTCTTCTTCTATCGTGTGGGTTGTGAAGTGAAGTACCAACCTCATCAACCCTGGTGTCAGAGTTACTATTGAGCCGCCAAAGGCCCCTGACATGGCGTGGATTTTTATTATTATTATTTCGATGATCGATCTCAAGAACCCTGGTGTCAGTGTTATTTTGAACCATCAAGGTCCTTAACATAGGAAGAAGGAGACTAAGGTCCACCCTAGATCCGCTACTGGGACTTAAGCTAGGAAAACGCACAGAACTGTCATAAATATAAAGTCGGCCCTTTCAAATACCGACCTTAGACTTGCTACGACCGGTCCACTTCTTTGCGCACGAGTTCCAATTCATTATCTAACACAAAGGTGATTTGCATAAACTAAACTGGACACATTACTGTCTGTAGACTATTTGGGTAGAGATACAAAGACATGTTCTGTAATGAAAGCAAATAACTTGATTATATAAGAATTCGTTTTTACAGCCGCCTAATGGTCGCCCTCTATTACATGGGACTTAAACATAACTGGCGAGAAGTGGGTGTATTCTATATTGAACACGTCCGCCATGGCCCAATCACGAATAGAGACTCACGCGTGTAATGTGCTATGATATGTTATTTTTCACATCATTTTCTCATCCGCCTAAAAGCAAAGGGACGGGTAATCGACCGGCATAAAATTTATCGAACACAGCTCTATTTTAAACAGAAATTTAAAAAACCTTCCCAAAATTTTATCTCGGCCAATAACCCGACAGAATTAATTTGACAGCACACGTGAAACGGGTTGCATATCAGCGAGATGCTTATTTTATTCGCCCGGGTTATTCATTCATTCACTCATTCATATTGAAATTAACAGTTGTCAATTATCCGTCCCTTTCCTTTTCGGCGGAGAAGAAAATGACGGGTATAACTTAAAATAAAATAAGGAATTGTCTGCACGAATCGGGGTTAACTTCTGCCCAAAAAGTAATGTTCAAAGCACTCAATTAAAAAAAATGATAATAAAATTGCGGAACTAGGTGATAAATCTCCATTTAATTCTTGTCCGGCTTGGACATGATTAGAGTGTTTTATTTTACGATGATGATGACATTATTATGATGACGATGAGGTAACCGACTGGCCGAACCGGTCACGTTAGATCTAGATAAAAGACGTCACAGTCGAAAACTAAGGTCAGAAAAGACACGTATGTTGGGTACAGACCGGTGGTTGGTGTAGCTATTAAATTATTTTAAAGAAATAAGGTCGCTGTCTCACTAGAACATCATAATGTATAGTAGTTCTCCTTGTCGTATCCGACACGTGCTTAGCGGTGAAGGAAAACATCGTCAGGAAACCCACATTCCCGAGAAATGGGTTTCGGAGGTGTGACCCAACCTGTATTGGGCTGGTTTTCCCTTCGCGGGTTGGAAGGTTAGGTAAGCGGACTCCGTGAGAAACAGGATAACGCTAGGGAGATGATGATGGTGAAGGAATCTCTTTCTAAACATACCTTCGTACTAGTTGGTCAGTTCAGCAGCTCACGTCTTGCGAAGTTTCAGACCCAACCACCACCAACGTATGTTACTGGTTCCAACTAGTATCACTAATACCTGCGGCTTTCGATTGAGGCTTTAGATTGAGGATCACTCTCTATGAATAATAGTAATTTTTGTTCACCCAAACCACGTCAAAACGCACGTGCCAAATATAAATATGATTATATTCCTATTTTTTTTTTAACACCTGCTAACATGCATAATTAATAACGGTATTTGTATGGAAATTTATTGAAAACCGAGGATGTGGCATTGGTAAATTTGAATCGTTATCGGAAGCAAGGTTAAATCCGAACTGAATGATCTTACCTTCGACCTGTTGCTGTTGTATCGTGATTAATTTGACAACGTCTTTAGTCTTTCAAACTTGAGCCGCAGTGGCGCCGGCGTGGTATTACGATCATGACACATGACTTCCACTCTCATCAAAGTCTTCATGCTTGCTTAGAGTACTCTTGATGTTGCTGGCTTGGTATAGGTACGGGGGACAGCCCGGTAAATTCAAACATATGGCGATGTATAAGATAAGAGCGGTCAGTAACCCTGACACCAGGGCTGATGAGTTGAACTAATAGGATCTAACTTAAAATCAACAATCATCAATTTAAGAGCCACGCTCTTGTCGGTGTAGCATTTTCCATTCCAGTCTATCAAAGGCCAATTCCTTGACTTCCCTATAAGACACGACGTTAACCTTTTCTTTAATCTGTTCCATGTAAGCCCTTCTTGGTCTTCCCCTTCCTCTCTTTCCTTCTAGCTTTCCACAAAAAAACAAAATCAACAATATAAATCTTATAAATACACAATCAACAACAAGAATAAACATTCGATTGAAGTGTCGTGAGCTCAAATTTAAATATTGATCCACAGAGTAAAAGGAATGGTGAATTATAAATTCAACCATTTCAATTCAATTCAAAAGATAAGACCGTTCAGTTGCCCATCAGGGTTGCGTAAGTTACAGGATTGCCTGATGACCTTTTTGAACGCTCTTCTCTCGTGTGGGTTGTGAAGTGGATAACCAACCTCAGCAACCCTAGTGTCAGGGTTATTATTGAGCCGCCAAAGTCCCTTGACATGACTCATGTAACGACTACGTACTTACGTCAGTAACTAGTAACCGGGACCAACGGCTTAACGTGCCTTCCGAAGCACGGATCATCTTACTTTTAGACAATCGGGTGATCAGACTGTAATGTCCTAAACAAGCTAGGGATCACAAAGGGAATGTATGTGATGATAATTGGTTTGTTTTTTTTTTTTTGTTAATGATTTTTGACTTTAGTTTTCTTTTTGTTTTGTTTTTTCTGTGTATTGATTTCCGTGTGTTTTCTGCCCTGTGTTGAATGTAATGTACCTGTCTGTCTGTGTCTGTGGTGTCCGGAAGTTATAAATGTTTCTTTCTTTCTTTATGATGATATTCATATACAATACAAGACAACGGTACATACAGTAATCCCATACCAATACTTACTGTTCTGCTATTGAGCAAGCAAGGAAAATCTAATGTCAGGTACATATTAAAGTCACGCAATAGTTATGAACTCTACAATTAAGTTCACGAGTGATACAACGTATTGTGTCTCGCTATTATTTCTTTCTTTGTTCTATGTCACGGACGAGTGAATCATTTAGTGTAAGGTTACACATCTATAATCATGTGGATTCGTTATTTTTAGTTCAGAAATTATTCAAAGAAGTCGTATTTTATTGCGTAGAAGAATTCCCTTCGCCTTTCGACGCGATTAACACTTGATAGGTATTCATTTATTTATTCTTCTTCTATCGTGTGGGTTGTTAGGTGGATTACCAACCTCAGCAACCCTGGCGTCAGGGTTATTGTTGAGCCGCCAAAATGATCCGAAGCACGGATCATCTTACTTTCGGACAATCAGGTGATCAGCCTGTAATGTCCTAACCAAACTAGGGATCACAAAGTGATTTTTGTGATATGTCCCCGCCGGGATTCGAATCCCGGATCGTGAGCCTAACACTCAACCACTGGACCACAGAGGCCATTTATTTATTGTAGTCGATATAATAGAACACAGTAATGTAAATAATTAGCTCTAAATTCTACTGGTGATTAATGTGATAATTGTACCTAATATTATTATGGTTCTAGAGCCACTAAGTAATCGGGATATGAGCGGGTAATCTTTCACAAGAAATCTAGGCAATTGGCTTCTTTCCACCTAGTCAAATCAGTTACTTTTCACTAAACGTCAAAACACGAAATTACTGTGGAATTTGTATGAAAAAGCACACTGTGACATCATAGAAAAACGTGATAAACTATCGGACTTATTATTACGTTTTTCTAGATTAGCTTTTTTTTTTGACGTGACTTATTTTAGATTTGCCGCAGATGGCATTAACTACTTGGCCGGATTCTAGATTAGTATTCATACATAAGTTAAATGGAAAAAAGACAATTTTCTTAGTTAGTTTTAGATCTGTCTTTATTTAGTACTCAAAATTTCATAATTTATCTTGAACCAAATACACGACCCATTTTAGGTGTGCGGGTGTTTCTAACACTAGGAGTTATTATCATAGAAATATTTGTATACATAACATACTGCCAAACTAGAAGTAAGCGAGTAAGCCAAATTCCATCCACCTTACACCAGTCACTCACTTCGTAGAGTAGTGAAAGCAATCGACAGCTTCGATAATCTATTCTTTCGAAAGTATCGATATGCTTCCGATGCTCGTAGATGAGTCAATAGCTTATTTTTTGAGATAACTTCACTCACCATGGAAACATAATAATTGTATGTAACCATAATTAAAGTGCCAATATCATTTAATACACTCTCAGCTTTACTTTCGATTTGATTCCACCTTGACCTATAAACCTTCCCACTGAATATAGTAGCATATTTATTTACTTTCTATGTCGTAACACAAACTGGGTGACTTGTCAACGAACTCGCAACTCATAGTCCGTACAACGAACCGCGTGGGTGACACCTTAAATGAAAAGTTTTGCCTTAAGGCGGTACAAGTGCTAATCAATTTAATTATACTAAAGTCGTAAGACCGAATTTAATTTTAAAATTACCTTTTATTTGAGTAATTCTATGTCCCACTTACTAGCAAAATACGTAAAATGTACAAATTATAATTCGAAGTATACAAGTAGAACTTAAATGGTCAATTTAAGGATTAGGAACACTCTGTCTATAAAAT
Source organism: Pectinophora gossypiella (assembly GCF_024362695.1). Lineage (NCBI taxonomy): Eukaryota > Metazoa > Arthropoda > Insecta > Lepidoptera > Gelechiidae > Pectinophora > Pectinophora gossypiella. Next base: position 9,991,546 of record NC_065419.1, read on the forward strand.
TAAGTAAGTATATTAAATATTCGTACTCGTACTTGTTTTGGCACGATTTGGAAAATTATGTAAATAATAATAATTTAAAAGACGTAAAACATGTAATTGCGAGTTGTACCATTTTGAACAAGGTGTTACGGTGCTTAGAGGTGTTTAGTGTTCGCTCAATCGGTCGACCGGTCAATCGGCCAAATGGAAAGTCTTTTTTTTATATACACGTTATGTTAACAATAGATATTTTTATTTTTTTATTTAAATAAAGCATTATAATAAAATATATGCTTCATAATATTATAATCTGGCCTACAAGCTAATAAGCAATTTATTTATAACCTAATCTACTATAAATAAAACACGAGAGGGAGTTAACAATAGATGCAGGATATTTTTCCCTTTTAACCGATAAGTTTCATTAATATGAGAGAGTCTTAGTGGATCGATTGATCTCGCAAACGGAGAACACTTGTAAAGACGATTTATTTTGGACGAATATCTAATAAAATAAAAATAAAACTTTAGACATTGATAAGCCCTCAGCACTACCTATTTCTTTTTAAAAGTTTTTTTAGGAGATAAAAACTAAAAACTATTTACAGTTTTTTAATCACTCGTAAAGACGATACAATTTATATGAATATCTCATAAAATGTAAATAAAACTTTAAAAATGACGATCCTCAAGTTTGATGAGCCCTCAGCACTACCTATTTAATTTTTTTTTGGCTGAGAAACTGAAAAAACTATCTACAGTTACAGTATCATATAAAAGCAAATCGTTATATTTTTATAAGTCGACAGTTGGGTGTTCCCACCGTTTATGTAATGAAGTGGGTTTAGATATACCAGTTGATTACCCAGAAGTCATCATTAGTTTATTATTGTCTCTCCATTATTATGGGTAATTGTTATTGTTTGTAATTGTAGGGATACTGGTATCTCTATACTTAAGTATAGTAAGCGCTCGGTCTGCGATTGTTGAAGTTAAGCAACTTTCGCAAAGGCCGGCCATAGGATGGGTGACCACAAAAAAAGGTTTTCATCTCGAGCTCCTCCGTGCTTCGGAAGGCACGTTAAGCCGTTGGTCCGGGCTGCATTAGCAGTCGTTAATAACTACCAATCCGCACTGGGCCCGCGTGGTGGTTTAATGCCCGATCTCCCTATCCATACATAGGGAAGGCCCGTGCCCCGGCAGTGGGGACATTAATGGGCTGGTGATGATGATGATGATGACCACTCATTTCACATACATAATGTTTCGTTCAAGAAACATTGTATCGCATCGCCTTAAGATCGACACAGGCGCTTATGAAGAGATTAGTTTCGTAACCTTTTGACCTGAATAGGTGACGCACCTCAGATGTCGAAACTGTTGTTTTACAACGAATCAAACTCAGACGCAGGTGATCTGATGTGTAGAACATACATAGATACATACATAAATTCACGCCTATTTCCTACTGGGGTAAACAGAGAGACTATGGAATTCCATTTGCTTCGATCCTATCACACTTCTCCTTTACTTCTTCACTTCTTCTTCTTGGTATGCAGAATTGTTATGTAATGTCAAAACTAGTAGAATAGTTTGATTTAAAACAAGTTTAAATTTGTAGGGTTCTCAGCATCTTACTTACGGACAATCGGGTGTTTGGCCTATAATGTCTTTGCCAAACTTGGAATCAAAGTGATTTTGATATGTCCCAGGATTCCAACCTGGGACCTCCTGATCATGAATGTAACCTAATGGACGTACGTCAGACTTCCCCAATTAGGATATAGTCATAAACTTATTTTATGTTATGAATGTAATCAATGTAATACTTTCAGACTCGGGACAGCCCGCGGTGACGCCGCTGCAAGGACCGATACTCCTGCGCAACGGCTCCGTGCCCGTCGTGCCTCTCACCTCATACCCCACCGTTAACAACGGATCTTTCTACCAAATACCTGTGAGTATATTTTACGATACGAATTGGAATATACCTACCACACTTACCCACAATTCCGAGAAAATGCGAAAATCGGAGATATGTGACCTAGAGGGTTAAAATGGCCACATCGAAGCAATTCATCTAAGAAAGCAATATTGCAATTTGACATTTGCGCATATAAAAGTAAGTGCGCAATGCAAACAAATGTCAAATCGCAATATTGATTTCTTAGATGAATTGCTTCGATGTGGCCATTTTAACCCCTCTAACCTGTATTGGGCTGGATCGGAAGATGCGACAAAAAAAAACCGGACTTACCAAATCTTCATGTTAGGTGAGCGTAGCCTGTGCAAACTGGATAACGCTATGGAGAAGATGAATTGGAAATCACCTGACAAATTTTCAGGTTAGGTGAAAAATGGGACAATGACTTATTGAGACGTACCACCTATATGTACAGAAAAATAAGTAATTGAAATCTGTGTATGTATACAGCCAAACTGCTAGGAGTAGAAAGTTGAAAATTGAGCAACATAGAAAGGTAAAGTCGTCATACTTTGAATACAAATCGCAAAACTTATCTTGGAACGAAATGCTTTGGTGGAACCTATCTAACCTTCACGGCGTGTTGATAACCCTACAATAACTCTTATACAGTACAAAAGACAAAATAGCATTTGGTAGATGATATTAAAAATAACGTCTATTTCAGTACAATTAGTGATTATATTTCAATAAAGATAATATTTTACAATAGCTTCAATGCGCGGTATGTGTTAGATCTATCAAAGTACAGTTCATTAACCTAGTGATGTATCAATCGAGATTTTGCTGATCGATTCTGTTCTATCTCATCATCGTCATCAATTTAAGAGCCACGCTCTTGTCGGTGCAGCATTTTCCCTTCCAGTGTATCAAAAGCTAATTCCTTGACTTCCCTATAAGACACAACATTAACCTTTTCTTTAATCTGTTCCATGTAAGCTCTTCTTGGTCTTCCCCTTCCTCTCTTTCCTTCTAGCTTACCTTCTATGATGTTTTTAATAAGTTCGTCGTGTCTGATTAAGGTCTGTCCGTTCTATCTATCAGTAAGTTTAGATTCCATAGACAAATATGATTAACCGTATAACGACAGGAACCAGACGATATGTTTTACTACTTCCAATATGCATCATTTATTTATACAGTGTTAACAACAGTCGGTAACTACAGACACAGCTTTTGCAAAATAACAAAGCAAATGATGTTCTCCCGAGCTGGGTTAAACAAACGTACTGTGCATGAAACGAACACAGACCCGTTGCAAGGTATCAAGTACTATAGTACTTTGAAGATTTGCGCTTCACTCGATGGTAAAGTCAAGAGCGTAAAATTTGCAAAATGTTACAGTCAAACTCAAGTAACATAACATAAGCTTACGACTATAACCTAATACAAATAATTTGGGTATTCAGAGGTACGGTCACGAGTACTAATATGTATAACTTTGTAACCATGTGTTAGGATTGGGGTGTAAAGTTCCTAATGGCTGTGGTGGTTATCTGAGGCCTAAGGCTGAGATGAAAACGTCCAGAAGTTTGCAAAACTCACTGAATTTAATTAAAATTCGTACAAACAGTATGACAGTAGTTCAATGGAGTGCAAGAAAATCGGAAGTAAAGAGACAAAATGTTGCCATAGGAATGAAAATATAAATTTAATGTTGGGGTTGCCAATACCATGTCACATTAACATTTTTGACAAATGAAACCGTAAGTCTCATTTAAACGTCAAATATGATAGTGTGACAGGGTTCTAAATTGGGTACATGATATTGCTCATGACTACATCGCAAGATGAAATAAGTCAAACTCAAAAATGTCTTTATCGATTTGGTAACATACTTTAACTTTAAATCGTATGTCTCATCCGCCTATAAAACTACTGCAGCATCTTAGCAAGTATAACCGACAAAAAGTAGCTGCAAGAAAAACTTGGTCACAAGGTACTACAATATCAGTAAGTGAAGCTTATAGTACAAAGGTCTACTACTCAAAACTCACAGCCACAATATTAAATAGTTACTTAATAGATCATTTTTCACATTGAGTTACAGGTAGGTCTACCATTCGCCTCACTATTAGGCTCAAGCTTTAGAGCACAATAATCAATCTTTAACTTAACAAACCATAATTTGTCTGTACCTATATAAAATTTCATTACTCTATGCACGTAGTACCTTTGGAGCAATAAATCACCATGAAATGAAGGGACGGGGGTCAATAAAATCAAGTTTTTTTTTTGACGTGACTTGTTGTAGATTTGCCGCAGATGGCATTAACTACTTGGCCGGACAAATAGAGAGCGCTGAAGGCTCTCACCCGGTACAACTTTTAAGACAACAGGCCTGACGGTGCCCAGTTGAGCGCGAACCTCGGCTCAGGGCGTCGTCTGACAGATCATAAAATCAAGTGTATTTATTACAGGAATTCAGAAAGTTCACAAGAACTAACAGCGGCCCTGTAGTCAACACGTATTATCGTGTTCATAATACTCTAAGGTACTCGTACTTGACAAGTCAAATACGTTTGCCTAATGTGTGCAAAATATACATTGGTACAACTCTAACTATTGCCTTTGGCTTCAAAGATACAACAAATACCATAGCTGTGGGTACTATACAAGTATTATTTGATATAATAGGTAAACACCTACCAATCTTCTTTGTGTACCATTTTTATTATGCTTGTAGATTTGCCGCAAATTGCATTAACTACTTGGCCGGACAAATGGGGAGCGCTGAAGGCTCTCACGACGATTTCTCTTCAACGCTATCCGCCCACTAGGATCGATTAGTTATTTGAAATATAATCCTCTCAAACGTCGATCTGTGACGAGGTTCGCGTCAAACTGGGCACTCTCAGGCTCTTCTTCTCTTCTATCGTGTGAGTTGTGACGTGGAGTAACAACCTCATCAACCCTGGTGTCAGGGTTACTATTGAGCCGCCAAAGGCCCCTGACATGGCTCATGTAACGACTACTTACTTACACTCAGGCTTGTTCTCTTTAATTTTGTACCGAGTGAAAGCCTTTATACTTAATGCCATATGCTTCAAATCTACAGTAAATCACAAACAAAAAGGGGTAAAAGTCATATTTTTTACCTCAGGACAGCACCACCACCTTATGATCAGTCTTCTTCTATCGTGTAAGTTGTGAGGTGGATCACGAACCACATCTACCCTGATGTCAGGGTTATTATAGAGCCGCCATAGGCCCCTGACATGACTCATGTAAGGACTACATACTTACATCCGTAATAATAACCGGGACCAACGGTTTAACGTGCCTTCCGAAGCACGGATCACTTTTGGACAATTAGGTGACCAGCCTGTAATGTACATCCTCTTATGTTTTACCAAACTAAATGAACATCCTCTTATGTTTTTTTTTTTTGTAATTGTTCTGTGAAAATTTTAAGTGATGTTATTGGCTTGTTTTGTGCGTGGCGTTCTTTTTATATTAAGCAATTTATATTCTATTCTATAAGAAACAATTAAATCTTGACCGTTATTTGAAGCTTACTTGTTTGAGATAGGCACTTCCGTTTCCCGCGTACATTTTCCCTCTTTTTCTTCTTCGATACATCTATCTCCCTCGCACATCCCTTCCACCCCCACCAGGGAGGCGAGCCGAGTTCGGGGTCTCGACCGCCATTTGTATCATTGGCGTCTGAGTTTTCCGCGCGTACAGTTAACTTTCTACGGTTAACACAAAGTTTTTATAACTTACCTTCAATTTTCTTATTATTTTTTGTTTTGTTTTTCTTTTTTTAGATACAAGTAATTTAGTAATATATTCAGTGTTAGAAGCAGAATCACGACATAACATGAGCTCCGAGAAACAAGTTGGTGAAAATGCGACCGCTGGTCCGTCACTGGAGGCCGCGCCAGCGCCAGCGCCCGCTCAATCAGTGTCACAGCGGGCTAGAACCAGGAATAAACGGAGACAAGCTAGCTCTTCTAGTAGTAGCAGCAGCAGCTCGTCAAGCGGCAGTGATACCTCCACTTCGAGTTCCTCGTCAAAGCCTACGCCTAACAAGAAACGTTCACGTCATTACCGTCGCACCAAAAAAGGCAAGCGTAGCCGCCGAAATGATCACCAGCTTGAAAGATTGACACGTCAGGTGAGTGATTTACGTAAACAAGTGGAATTTTATGACACCATTAGTGATCACTGCGCTTCTCCTAACGGCCACTGTCCCGTTTCAAATTGCGCATCCCCTAATCAGCTTCCTGTTGTTGATGACGACGTTATTGATGACAATGTCAGTGGTTTTCTATACGACGAAAGCCATGAAAAAGTGGCCGGTGATTCACATTTACAATTTGATTTTGGAATTGAAACAAAACTAAAGGAACCGACGGTTCCCAGGGCTCCCAACAATATTTTAAAAGTTCTTCAGGATATTCAATATTTTGATAAAAAGGAGTGGTCCGATGTACGTTATGCCGAGGTGCAAAAGCTCTATAACCACACACCCGGTTTTATTGATTTAGAACCTAATGAGGAGATCAAAGCTTATGATTCCTTACGACACCTGGCTTATGCAGACAAAGCATACGCAGCCTTAACCTTTTGTGTATTAAAACAACGAGAAACGCTCCAGTCTGGACTACGTGAGTTGCTCTTGTGGTGTCGTGACCAAAACAATATCAATATTGACGACATGCATGGGAAATTGACCGAGTTGTTCTCTAAAGGTGAGTATTCCAAGGTGTCGTCAGATTTGTTGCAATTAGTGTGCGGTCATAGGGCAGAAATTATTCAAATGCGTAGAGATGGAATCACAAATATGGTACGCGACCCCCTTATTAAGGCAGCCTTGCGAAAAGTTCCACCTTCTAATCTCCATTTGTTTAGTACAGAAGCATTTACGGTTACACTTGAGAAAGCAGGAGGTGTCAAGAAGGCCTTTCTACCTCTAAAGCCTAACAATGGACCCGCTTCGCAAGCGGGGACCAGTAAGGCAGCTCGTCACCCCTCGCAGGGGCAGGCTAATTATTCTGGACCCACGCAGGGACCAAATACTGGATATTGCGCCCACGTGCCTCATCATACAGCTCATCAATCCTCGCAGGGTTGTTGTAACAATTTTAACCGACCCTCGCAGGGTTATGGTCACAATTTGGATCGCCGCACGGTCCATAATCATAACACAAGGGGGACTTTTCGTTCCCGAGGTGGACGGAGTAACAGACCCTCCGACCAAGGCAGAGGTAATCGGAAGCGCAGCGGAGGTGCTACCGACTACAATACGAATAAGAAACGCAGGAATTGACTCGAAAGTGTTCAGGGCAGGCCGGTTAACAAAATTTGTGACACGCTGGAAACGAATGGGGGCCCCGAAATTTTTATTAAAAATAATAAAGGGCTATCGTATACCCTTTCGAATGAAACCTCCTTTAGTAAAAATCAATCGTCACATGCTAAATTCTTATCGTACGGAGGAAACCGAATCGATGACTGCGATAATAGCTCAAATGAAAGAACAAAGGGTGTTAGAAGTAGCTCAGCGCTCCCCAAGTTTTCTTTCAAGGATATTCCTTGTTCCAAAAAGCGATGGCTCCGACCGGCCTATTTTCAATTTAAGAGCCCTGAACGAATATGTCATAACCGAACCCTTCAAACTAATAAATGTGTACAGGGTACCAGAATTCATGCAACTAGGCGATTGGCTATGCAAGGTGGATCTTTCACAGGCATACTTTCACCTGCCCATAGCTCAAGGCCACAGGCGATTCCTACGCCTGATATACAACGGCGAATTACTTCAAATGACGTGCCTACCCTTCGGGCTCAGCACGGCTCCCAGAGTGTTCGCCGCCTTAACCAATTGGGTTGCACGAACTCTCAGAGAACTAGGTTTGAGAATAATAGTATACCTCGACGATTTTTTGTTAGTCCACCAGGATCAACAGACCTTGCGAGTACATGTCCAAATACTATTAGACAAGTTAACACACTTAGGATGGCAAGTCAATTACGAAAAATCGTTAGTGTCTCCTCAAAAGAAAATAACCTTCCTTGGAATCTGTTGGGATCCGTGGTCGAACCTAAAGTCCCTTCCCGAGGAAAAAGTTGTACGTCTTGTCGAGAAAACTACGGTTCTAGCCAATCAAAACCTGACATGTCTGAAAGATTTGCAAAGTCTAGTGGGTATCATGAATTTCGCAAGTTTTGTTATACCACAGGGCAGGTTGCATTTTCGAAATCTCTTGTTATTCCTGAATTCTCTTCTGGATATGCCCCCACTGAAAGTCTTCCCTTTGCCGAAAGAGGCACGCGAAGAATTACAATGGTGGCTTCAAAACTGCCACCAATCCTCTCCGATTCACCTTGCACCACCGTCGCATTATCTAACCACGGATGCGTCCGATATAGCATGGGGAGCCCAGCTGGACGGACAGCAAATCTCGGGAACTTGGACCAATCAAGAAAAGAATCTACACTGCAATGCCAAAGAAATGATAGCCGTCTTGAAGGTTCTTCAAATGAACGGTCCCTCTCTTCACAACTCGACCTTACTCGTTCAATGCGACAACCGCACGGTAGTTTCTTATTTGAGGAACGAAGGGGGAACCCGGTCTCTGAGTCTATTGGACCTAACAATAAAAATTTACAAGATTTTGATCCAGCATCAAATTCACCTGACTGCACATTACATCCCGGGCAAGTACAACAGTCATGCAGACCATCTGTCACGTCACAGCTCACCCCCAGAATGGAGTCTGATACCCAATTGCACAAAGACCATTTTCAAAAAATTCGGAACTCCAATGATCGACCTTTTCGCATCCGAAAGAGCGCATGTGGTAGAGAACTACGTGTCGTTAGATTTAAACGATGCTCAAGCTCTGTACCACAACGCCTTCTCCCGGACATGGAACTATCCACTGGCGTGGATATTCCCGCCTCCTTACCTGATTCCGAAGGTTCTGTCTCACCTAAACTCGGCGACCGGAGTTTATCTAGTGGTGGTACCCAGATGGAACCGCGTTTTCTGGCGCGCAGATCTGAAAGCTCGCTCAACGGCAGCCCCCTTCACTCTACGCAATCTGGATCGCAAGTTGGTCGATCTAGCGACCGGGCTGCCACCACCACACTCACAAGAGATGATTTTGGAGGTATGGAGACTTGGGGATGGTCAAGTAGCTTAGGCGAATGGAATTACAATCAGCTAGAGCTGTTAAGATCGGCCTGGCGCCCTTCTACCAGGAAGGTATATAAAGTGGCATGGAACAGGTGGCTCGATTGGTCAAAGAAGCAAAATATTGATCCCCTACATCCTACTGGATCAATAGTGGCTAGATTTTTAGCAGATTTGCATCTAGTTTATAAACTATCCTACAACACAATATTGCTTCACAAATCTGTTGTTGCTACTCTTAGTAACGTTGAAAAGGCAGGACAGTTAAGTACACATGTATTGGTTAAAAACATCTTGAAATCCATATCTTTAAAAAAGCCAGTAGTTGGTCAAAAGCCAGCTATTTGGGATATTGATATTCTCACGTCATTTTTAAAGTCTAGAAGTGTAGATGAAAACAGCCCATTTGCGATTTGCAGTCACACAGCCGCATTGTTATTGTTGTGCTCAGGCAGACGAGTCCACGACTTGACCTTATTAGCTGTAGATGCTAACCATTTCACGGAACACAATGATGCCATCGTCTTGTGGCCCGTTTTCGGTTCAAAAACCGACAACGCCAACTATAGGCAGTCTGGTTGGAAGCTACTGTCGAATAATGACGAAAGCAATCTGAATCCGGTCTATTGGGTTAAACGAACGATCGCCGTTATGGGCGAAAGACGTATTTCAGCTAAATCAAATAGGCTTTTTATTAATCTAAGAGGTCAGAGTAAACCTGCCTCACGTGCTTTAATCGCTGGATGGATCAAGTCGGTCCTAACGGACGCGGGTATTATAACATCTCCTGGAAGCATACGTTCCGCAGTAGCGTCAAAAAATTGGTCGATTGATTGTCCTATAGACGAGATTTTAGCCAGAGGAAATTGGCGCTCTGGTAACACGTTTACGCGATTTTACAGACGTGAAATAATACCAATCTCTGCTAGTAATAGCATAACTAGGTTATTTAACCCTGTGTCATAAGGCGAAAGTTTGATTGTGTTATTTAATTTATTGAAACTCAAGTGTTTGTTTTGTTTCTTATTTGTTAACCTTTCTTTTGGTAAACCAATTAACTTAGTATTACGTTGAAATATGTTCTTTATTTTTATACCTGTATTCATCCTAAGCACATAGGTACAATATACCACTTTGCTATCTCTTTCAATCATATGTATTTATTTAATGATTATAACTTTGTAAATTTTACAGTAGTTTTATTGCATCTTACTTATGGAACACCTTTTTGTTTGGCTGTCACAATAAGTTACTTTGGCACATCCCTCTATTATATATCTTAACCCTTGCTCATTATGCTGTTCATTCTAAAAGTACCTAATATACTTTTATATAACTAAAATTTACGATAGCTCTATCTAAGATACATTGTAGACCTGTCACATTGGCGTCCCCCACCAGGCGATAACAAACACGTCTCAAACAAGTAAGCTTCAAATAACGGTCAAGATTTAATAACAGCGTTTTACCTAAAAATAAAACGCATATTAAATACTTACCTTATTTGAAGCTTACCATACAATCTCTGCCTGGTGTTTTAGACACAATGATACAAATGGCGGTCGAGACCCCGAACTCGGCTCGCCTCCCTGGTGGGGGTGGAAGGGATGTGCGAGGGAGATAGATGTATCGAAGAAGAAAAAGAGGGAAAATGTACGCGGGAAACGGAAGTGCCTATCTCAAACAAGTAAGCTTCAAATAAGGTAAGTATTTAATATGCGTTTTATTTTTAGGTAAAACGCTGTTATTTTCAAAAAATCGCAACGTCGTACGTAATGTATAACTAGGTGTTGTAAAATGATTATAATAAGAAATCCGTGTCAACAGCATTTCCACGACGAACACTTTAAATGGTGCACATAATTTGCTGTTAGAATGTCCACTAGATCGTAATTTGTAGACTGGCAGGCGTGAAGAATTCTTGCAAAAATGCCTTCATCTTAAGTTCCACTGAACACAATTAAAATATACTAGTTTATATTTTCTCTTAAGAAATTAATTTATGGTGCAAGTGGATCAAAATAGTTCCGCATCGTATACGAATTAGTAACAATATTTACATTTAAATTGTTTATAAAAATAAACAAAATATAACCCTGACACCAGGGTTGATGAAGTTGGTAATTCACCTCACAACCCACACAATAGAAGAAGAATGATAATAAAAAAATATATGCTGTTAGAAATTTCAGTTTATCATGTGCTCAACGGTGAAGGAAAATATCGTGAAGAAATCCACATTCGCAAGAAATACCTTTCCCTGTATTGGGCTGATTTCCTTTCGCGGGTTGGAAGGTCAGACAGGCAATCGCTTCTGTAAATAAAAAAACGAACCTGTGAAATCTTCAGATTGTAAGTGGACCCCCTGATGATGATCACAATTATTCCTCTAAATTTTAGAGTCTAAAATATAATAAATTATGATTATAATTATAAATATTCGCATAATTGGTAGTTTCCTAGATCAAAGATAAATTATGAAATTCTGCTTACTAAATAACGACAGATCTAACGGTGACCAAAACGTTTCCTTTTTTCTATTTATCTTACTACGAATTTTAATAAAGAAAAATGTAATAATAGGTATCAAGTTTTTTTTTGACCTCTCAGGTTGCTTTTTCATACAAATTCCATAGTAATATCGCGTTTTGACGTGTAATAAAAAGCAACTGATTTGTCTAATTGGAAACTAGCATATTCTAATGGGGTCATAATTATCTTGACACGTAAATATCTACTTCCTATTATGATTGAATGCAAAATTCACATAGGTACTTTATATCTCTAATAACAGGTTGTCTCTTACTGCGTGTCCATAAGTGTCTATTTAATATCTGCACTCTATCATTAGGACAAATTAATTAATTGATGTTATTTACCTAAATACAAAGAAAAACCAGAAACTAGCGGGCCTTAGCCTAGCTGCAAACGAGAAAATGAAGTCGACAGGACAGTCGAAGACAGAAAAAGGACCCGGTGGTTTAATGTTTAACACGTTAGAGGCCATTAGCAAACGGTGTAAAGTTATTACAATAAGTATCTACTATATAAATTAGTGGGCACGTTAAGCCGTTGGTCCCGGCTGTTAGCCGTAAAAACACCTCCACCAACCCGCAGTGGAGCAGCGTGGTGGAGTATGCTCCATACCCCCTCCGGTTGATTGAGGGGAGGCCTGTGCCCAGCAGTGGGACGTATATAGGCAGTTTATGTTATGTATATAAATTAGTGCTAACATATAAACAATATTGCATCGATCGATATTGCTAGCAAATCGGTTCCCAAGGCGCAAATAGCAAAAACTGACCAGGTATAAGTCATAAGAGAGTGGCAGATAATGTCATGAATTATTGTAACACGATATTTGTTATTCTGTTTATTCGAAATAACCCCGGAAACATGCATTAGAATGAGAATTTTAAGTTATGAAAGTTATGAAGTTACTTTTAAATGTCTAAATTATTATCTATCTCTACTAATATAATATCTACTTACTAACATAACATAACATAACAAATACTTTATTGCACAAACAGGAAAAAACAAAATACAAAACAAAAGAGAAATAGAATTAGTACAATAGGCGGCCTTATTGCTAAGTAGCAATCTCTTCCAGGCAACCTTTAAGTATAGGAGATATTGAATATTAAGTAATATAGCGGGACTAATATAATTTTAAAAGAGAATTACAGATTCATATTGTAAACAATAATTGATTCATATTGTAATTCTCTTTTAAAATTTCTGTCCTCAATCCGGGACTATATTATTATTATTATGTGTTGCTCACTTTATGTTACCAACCTTTTACTTACCATGTGGAACGCAATAAAAAGATGAAAAAATATGTATTTTTCAAATAAAACTGTCTGCCGTCGTCTGTTTTTTCAACTCGTTATAACCTGGGTGTGTTCAAGGTCAGAGAGAATAGGCATTTGCTAGGTAAGCGTGATCCACCTTAGACCACATCGTCACTTACCATCGGGTGAGATTGTGGTCATGGTCAAACGCGGACCTAAATTACTTTTAACTAATTAAACAAAAATTAAAACATTAAAAAAACGAGGTCTAGAATAAAAAGTGGACTAAAGACATCACGGAATGGTACCCCAGAGATGATACAAGGCGAAAAGGGAGACCAAAAAAAGGTGGGAAGACTATCTACCACAAGGTTAGAGATGGTGAATAGGCGTCAGACAGGTGTGGCGCAATAAGGAGGAGGTCTATGTCCTTAGGACAGCCCGAGAAATAAAGAAACATATAGATAATTAAGTAAAACTATGTAATAATGTCGGTGATTAAAGGCTATTTTTATTTATTTTATTAATTAGAAAAGTAAAATTAAAACTATGTAATAATGTCGGTGATTAAAGGCTATTTTTATTTTTATTTATTTTATTAATTAGAAAAGTAAAATTATCACAGACCAGGTATTAAATGATATGATTAAAACCCTCAACTTACACCACAAGCCGATTAGAATTGCGACAACGTAGGACTACAGGAAACGTCCGATCGCTCGGCCGCGCTTAGTCACGGCGTAGGCCGATCTGGTACGTGAGCGATATGCAAGATTTGCTCAAATGGTATCGTAAGAGTTATGCTACTTAGAAGCGCCACAGCTGGGAGAGCGTTCACCTTAATGCATGTTAATGTTTTGCCTCTATCAGTATATGAGTGAGAAACTTTTTTTCATGTGAGTTATCGTAGGTTTGCCTCAGACGGCATTAAATATTTGAGCGGACAAAACTATTTGGTGATCTGGCCGGAAGTACTACACTTTTGAAAATTATAATAACTTTTTAATAACACAAGATAATGTCATGTGATGTGTGTTAATGTCGGGACAAACCCTTTTAGGGTTTTCCGATGTTAACTATTTAAAATGTAGCATTAAATTGTATCTATGATAAATAAATAAATAAATAAATAATAATAGATAAACTATCGAAATAAAAATTACTTGAAATGTTACTAATGTGTAGGTAATTTAATAGTTACAAGGAAAGCTGATAAAAAATGATCTATTTCTTTTTACGTCTTAATTTAGAAAACAAATTTTAAAACTGTAGTAGTACTTGCAAGCCAGTGTAAATCCAGCCCGTCACTCATATTCTTCTTCTTATCGTGTGGGTTGTGAGTTGGAATACCAGCCTCATCAACCCTAGTGTCAGGGTTATGATTGAGCCGCCAAAGGCCCCTGACATGGCTCATGTAACTGATATTAAGTCGGAATAAGGAGCTAAATCATCCCCCTCAGTATTCGTTACTTTAGTGTAACTAAAGAATAAAATATAAATAATAACTAATAATAAAATATAAACTAATATAAAACTGCCGTGATTTGAAAAGCAAATTAAAATCATTAATTCAGGATTAATCGTGTTTAAGGTTTTTTAACCACTGTTCAATTCAATTTGAAAAGGACAACTCTAAGTATGATAAAGTGTATTATTAACTAATGATTCAATCGTATTGGTTACGGTTGCATTATTAAATATCGTATTGGTCCCTTCGTCCACGTTGGTAACTAGATTTACCTAACCAGACCAGAGAGGTCAATAGAAGTGGGAGACACAAAGTGTGCAAATAAAAGAAATATATAAACATCATAAACTGCCTATATACGTCCCACTGCTGGGCACAGGCCTCCCCTCAATCAACCGGAGGGGGGTATGGAGCATACTCCACCACGCTGCTCCACTGCGGGTTGGTGGAGGTGTTTTTACGGCTAATAGCCGGGACCAACGGCTTAACGTGCCCTCCGAAGCACGGAATCATCTTACTTTTTCGGACAATCAGGTGATTCAAGCCTGAAAAGTCCTTACCAAACAAAGGACAGGGTCATATAAACATACATACAAATAAATGCATATATAAATGAACACAAGTTTAAATATGTATAATCATATAAAATGATACTTAATTAGTTACGCTTTGAAGTATAGATATTCTAAGTTAGTCAATAGGTATTTAGACTATTTAGGAAATACCTACGAAGCTTTACGTTTATAAAATCATATTCATAAGCACGTACTTATTACATAACATAAATATGGAGGGCCTTAAGCCTTCCTTCAATTAACCAGAAAGGGTATGGAGCATACTCTATACTTATTTCATAATTATGTTATATACATCTAGTTGTCATATATTGTTTATGAATCTCTCTCGTTATCTGTTTATCTGTGGCTTTTATTTTACACATCTGTTTATTTGTCGTATCTATTATGTATACCTAACCCCTTGGCATACTATCTACCTTTGACTAATACTTTCATATTTTTCGTAACCCCTTAATTCATATATTTTCTTCATAATTAAATTTGCTTATTTTCTTATTTACATACATACATACATACATAAACTCACGCCTATTTCCCACCGGGGTAAGCAGAGACTATAGAATTCCATTTGCTTCGATCCTGACACACTTCTCTTGCTTCCTCCACATTCATCAATCGCTTCATACACTTCTATTCTGTTTCTTATTTATTGTAAGTAAATCCCGACACTTTTTGTTGGCACGATAGTTCAAAGTATTTATAAGCGTAACTTAGGTACTGGCAGAATATCAGTGTTGCTAAGAGTGGTATTTCTACTATCCTTCGCAACAACATGCTGAGTCAGTCCCTTTTCCCTGGCAGTGTATTTTTGATTTGTATACTTATCTTTATCTTCTCTACTATTGTACTGCACTGTTTTGGGAATAAAGTTATTCTATTCTATTCTATTCTACTCCACCACGCTGTTCCATTGCAGGTTGGTAGTAGTGTTTAGGCTAGTAGCCGGGACCATGCGCTTTCTTAGACTTGCCTTTGTTAGGCGAGGACATTGCAGGCTGAATCATCTGATTGTCCGAAATAGTAAGATTCCGTGCTTTGGAAACTCAAACCAAACTCCTAAAAACCTGATGTAAACGAACCCATAGCTCTTTTGAGTCACTAAGTCTGTAAATGACACCGTCTTTAAGCTTTACGTGTTTAGAATTTAGGTATAACACGATAATATATACGTAATTCAGAGATACGATACTA
This sequence comes from Pectinophora gossypiella, assembly GCF_024362695.1. Lineage (NCBI taxonomy): Eukaryota > Metazoa > Arthropoda > Insecta > Lepidoptera > Gelechiidae > Pectinophora > Pectinophora gossypiella. Next base: position 10,007,687 of record NC_065419.1, read on the forward strand.
CGACACGACTGCCTAAGTCGCTGGCTGCATCTAAATAAACTTAAACAAAGGAAGATAAAGTTCGCACGTGCAATTTAACATGTAATAAACAAATCTGACTTGAAAATTACTTTAGAATAACATAACAATAAAATGAAAAACAATTGAACGCAATGATAATATAGAGAAGAATTTTCCGCTGCAGATGAATCATAATCGTAATTAGGAATATTATCTTTTACGAGTCTTTTATTTTTAACCGAACTCAGAAAAAAGAGGTTATTTACAATTAACCCGTGTGTAATTTAATTACATTTTATTTCTATGTAAGTGCAGATGGGTTTACTAAATGATTTTCATCATCATCTCTCTAGCATTATCCCGTTTTTTACAGGGTCCGCTTATCTAACCTGAAGATTTGACAGGTCCGGTTTTTTACAGAAACTACTGCCTGTCTGATTTTTGAAGGGAATACCAGCCCAATACAGATTAGGTCACTACCTCCGAAAATGCATTTCTCGGGAATATGGGTTTCCCACGATGTTTCCTTCACCGCAGAGCACGTGATAATCATTTATGATCCAAACATGAATTCGAAATCAAATTCGACAATCATTGGTTTAGGCCTGTGCGTTCTACCAACTGGGCTACCACGGTTACTTAATGATTATAAAATACATAAATAAGGTTTAATGTTTAAATATTACGTTTCTTCTATCATCGTCCGCTTTGGTTCAGTTCGGCCAGAAACACACGTGTCATGCAAAACCGCATAATATGAACACTGATCATAAAAGTATAAAAATAGAATGCGAAAACGAACATGATAAGGTCAAGAGTACCTACTCACACTTTATAAAACGCAATGTATGTTTAAATGATGTCCAAGTGTCAATCAGGCTTATCTGTCCACCTTGACAGAACATGAATAATTAGTACTAACTTATAATTTACGTGAAAATTAGATTATTTTATATAGATAGGTACTATTAGTTGGGTTAACGGCCTCCGTGGTGGACCACGGAGGCCACTGGAGCGGTTGAGCGTTGGGTTTACGATCCGGAGGTCCTGGGTTCGAATCCCGGTGGGGACATATCACAATAATCACTGATTGTCCAAAAATTAAGATGATCCGTGCTTCGGAAGGCACGTTAAGCCGTTGGTCCCGGTTACTACTTAGTGATGTAAGTAAGTAGTCGTTACATGAGCCATGTCAGGGGCCTTTGGCGGCTCAATTATAACCCTGACACCAGGGTTGATGAGGTTGGGAAATCTCCTCACGACCCACACGATAGAAGAAGATTAGTGTTGGGTATAAGTAGTAGAGTTGGATGCAGAAGGCGTCGGTGTACAGTCATGAGCAATATCATGTACCCACTTTAGAACCCTGTCGCACTATCATATTTGACATTTAATGAGGTTTAATTTATGGTTTAATTTGTCAGGAAAATTAATGTGACATGGTTGCAAAGTGTTATACATATTAGTACTCGTGACCGTACATATCGCGATCAGATCCAGGAAGTTTTAAAAAAAGGCCAGGTGAAGACCAGCCCAAAACGGCGAGCATACATACCTGAAGTCTTTGATGAGGTAGAAAGAAAGCGGAAATGGTGTATCAGGATCGTAGTAAGTGAAATTCCGTGGTTTCTGCCTACCCCAACGGGAAATTGGCGTGATCTTACGTATGTATTAGTTCAGTTGAGTTTGATAAAAGTCAATCTAAAATGTATATGAGAAAGAAGCAGCCATTTCTCGCGCACAGTGGCATCCCATTGCTAAATGTATCCGAAGATTTTGACAGCAGCATGTAAATGAATTTGTTGTATTTGTTTTGCGTTTTATGTGCAAATTGAGGCGTTTCATAACACGGGAAACGCCAAGTTTATCGGATAAAGGTTGGTTAATTACTTTGTGTATATGTCGCGCTCGGCGCTCGCTGCGTTTTAGCCACTAGGCATTGTGGTTCTTGCTACATGAGATGATAGCGCGTGGATATTTTAATCTTCAGATTTTAATTATTAATTTATTCTAGAGTGATTGATACTTTGAATAAAAAAAGTGGAAAAGGGCCTTAATGATTCAAGAAGAAATTGATTTTTTTTTCTTTAAATAAAATATTAAGTACCTGTGTAATAATAGGGATAAAAATATTCAAAAGCTTATGAAACAAAAACCACAAAATCAAATATTATATAGGAACTTATCGACGCAACGCTATGACAAGGCCATTACAATTTATTAGCATTTTTACCTGTGCAGCTTTGATAAAACTTTCATGTTTATACTTTTATATAATAGGTCTTAAATTACAAATTCATAGCCAACTAAAGGTTACCTGTACGGAAAGTCTTCTGCCAACTATTGAAATTAACTTGCTCATCACTTAAAAATAATTCGCACAAGTTTGAGTATAATTATCATATTCAAAATGTTTTAAGGTACAATTAAAACTCATATTAGACATATTGAATGAACATCAAATATGCTAAATTCATAGACAAATATTAATAAGAGACATAAAAAGTCTCATAAATCATTTCAAAATTGTCTAGGCGCTTAAAATTGGCAGATGGGCGCCGCAAAATTGAGCTTGCTCGTTTTTTACTTACAAATATATGCAAATTTATTTCATACTAGACAAGGTTATTGACACACATGTGTCTAAAATAGTGAATTACTTTTGAATTGCAAAACAACGAGCGCTTGCTAAATTAATAGCACGATCCAGTTTCCCATCTGTGCGTTGCGAAATCACAAACGTCATAAATCATTTTAGCTAAATGCCAAAACACAAAAGGTTTTTGCGACTCTGTAAGAAGTCACAAATGTTTATTTATTAGAGACAGAACAAAAACGCGCATGAAAAGTTTTATACAAATTCGTAAGTGACACATTCGCTAGTGTCAAGTCAATTGTTAAAGAAGCTCATTAAAATTATATGAAATCGATTAAAACATAGTAATCAAAGTTGTATTTATATGTTTTATTCGGTCAATTTATTCATATTTATTTTTGTCACTTGTAAAATATTGCACTTCACATTATTTCTTCATGATTTTGTCCTCGCGTTATGGTTGCCAGGAACAGTTGCTCTGGACGTATTATAGATTGGATAAACCTCTTTTACTTATGTAATCGCTTCGTCAATATTTTTACAATAAGATAAAAAGATTGCGAGGCAAGTGCTCGCACGCCATGCTCTGCATGCCTAGCAATAATGATGTACGCATATTCACGACAAAGCTTGTGCAACGCACGCACATACAAAGCAGCTGATGCGCGAGGGGCACATGCCTCGGAACGTGTGTATTCCGCTTTAGATATCTACATAAGTATACATTATATTGTAAGAGATTGCACTTAATATGACACCTCTCTGTAAAGACTAACACTGCTTCAATAATAGGATCGATTTATTTTTACGTATTCGCGCGAACTGCATTCAAATGTTTTATTCTAAACGAGTACAGTTAAGCATAAACAGTGTCTTGAATACCAATGCAGCATAAATTTATCTAAAAAGATTGTAATAAAGATAACACACAATATAAAACTGGCGTATTGTAATTGCGAAATAATAATGCAGCCAATAGGTAGGGTAAGTATCCTATAAAATTACTAGTTGATAAAAATCCTCATAGGGTTCATAAAAATTATAAAATATCAACAGTTTTGTGAGATCAGTGCAATATTGGGGTACATCATACGCTAATACAAAACAAAGTTGTATTTATATGCAAGATCTAAACACTCGGACGAATGCCTGAATAAAAATCTATTATAAGGAAAGAAGTGTGTAGTATTAATTAACTATTGACAAGTAAAGTTATCCCATAAATTTTAATAAACTCCTAACATTTTCCAATGTCTCTAGTCATATCTCGCGATCATGTCCACGTGGCTCATGCAACGACTACGCACTTACACGACTATGTAGTAACCGGGACCAATGGCCTAACGTCCCTTCCGAAGCTTGGAAATCATCTTATGTTTCGGCCACACTAGGGACACTAATAATTATTTATTAGACGTCCTCAACGGAAATGGAACCCAGCACCTCCGAATCGTTATCCCAATGCTCAAGGCCAGGGATCTTTGGCGGCTCAGTAATAACCCTGTCAACTAGGCTTGCTGAGGCTGATCATCCACCTCACAACCCACACGATAAAAGAAGACACTCGTATCTGCAAGTCGTCCTTTGAAAATACACCTAACATTTTCTAATATCTCGAGACATATCTCGCGACCCTGTCCTCGTGCGTCACACGTCGTCAAGAATACATATTTTTTTCTGTCAGTTACGGACGGCTTGTTTTAAATCCATTTAGTTAATTAACGTCTGCCACCACAGTACTACCTGTGTCAAGTAATTATACGCGAATTAAAATATTTACTACTCAACGACACGGATATGAAGATTGTGAGTTTACCTAATTTCATTATGTTATATTATAATATAGCCTTCTCTTTTGACGTGTGTATTCGCTTGGCCGGACAAACAGTGTTCTTTAATATTCGTCATAGATTAAACGAGTACTTTTCTGTGGCGTTAGATAACATAAAACTTACAGGGTTAGTGACATCGTAACGAATACTGAGGGGGATGATTCAGACCATGATTGTGAGTTAATATCAAGTGGAACTTTCCGTCGCAAAACCATGATTTTTTATATATTTTTTTTTCAATTCTATACTTTTGTGATTGCGAAAATTCCACTTGATATTAACTCAGAATCGTGGTCTGAATCATCCCTCTCAGTATTTGTTACATTGTCACTAACACCCATACGCATTTGTGTGGCTATCTCTACGTACTTGTACGGAGTGTAAGTGACATCGTAAGGAAATACTGAGGGTGGGTGATTCAGTTCATTATTCTCTTCCTGCCGGAAAATTCATGGAAAATTTTAGTTTCATTTTTTTTTCATTAAAGTTTTCGTTACGATGTCACCAGCACCCTGTATAGCATCACGCCATATATACATATATACAAATATACCCTCTCCTCACCAGCTATGTTAGACAGCTGTGTTAATTGTGTGTTTGCATGTGTGTTAGATTATTTAGTGGTTAATTTTATAAGCAACAGACAATAAGAGGCAAGATAAGAAGAAACTTCCATCCACTTTCTTATTGTATTAATTACTTAATTGACGAAACAATAATAGTTAACACATGTTTAATGTTTCAGATTATTAAGGTTCAATTTAGTTATTTTTGATATTATATAATAACGAATTTAACTCTTTATCATACATATACTACTATTATAGTATAACAAAATTTTCCTGTGTTCAAAGAATGGCTGGAAGAAATTGCTACATGAGCAATAAGGCCGCCTATTGTGCCTTTCTGTGCCTACTATCTGTTGTCCTTATTTCTGTATCTTATGTCCATTATGCTCAATGAAGTACTTTATCTATCTATCAAAAAAGAAATATAAAAAGGCAATATATCTGGCTCGGCCATTATAGAGGTAGTATCACGTTGGTCTAACAGAAAGCTCGGTGAGGCGTAAGTGAACAAAATGAAGGCAACCTAATACTGGATAGGCATGCCTAATGCCAACGCAACAGAACCGTTTAAGGCCGAGGGACCGATTGCACGCAGAATGGATAAAATATAATTTCTAATCTAATCTAATCTAGCCTACAAGATTCCACTGCTGGGCAAAGGCCTCCCCTTCCTCTTTCCATTTTTCGCAGTCCTGCGCGGCCAGTCCCTCCCGCAAGCGTCCAAATCGTCACGCCATCTCTTTCGAGGTCTACCACGACGACTGTACCCATCATAAGGCACCCAATACGTAACAATCCGTGCCCACCGCTCAGGGTGCATGCGACAAACATGTCCGGCCCAATCCCATTTGAGTCTGCCGGATTTTCGTCCCACATCAGCGATTCCCGTTTTTGAACGCAGTTTTTTAAATATAACTTACTTTTTTATTTTTCCAGATACTTTGGACTGCGTTGTCCCTGGCTCTCGGCTATGAGCTGCAGGGTCAGATCATCCGAGGGGTGCCCTGCGTCAAACGGAACTTCCAACTCTACTGCCCTACTGCGGGGAACACTTATCCTTTGTAAGTTTTATTTTTTCTAACATCATAATACTATTGGCGATGGCCTGCCCCTACGTGTCCCTCACAGAGTTCTTATTATAGAAAGATGCTTCAGGAGCATTGTCGGTGGGACCGAAATATGCACAAACCGAAATGTTTTACTTAGGCAACGATCGTATTATAAAACTTTCCATATCATTCATTGCTTCTTTGGTATCGCGCAAACACCACTAGCGCTTGTGTTACTACGCAATGAACGGCGGGTAAATCGATGTAACGGTCCAGTAAGAAATGTCTTGGTGCAGCCGCTTCACACGTCGATGTGTGTTAACAGGCGTCATGCGGACTCGTATAATTTGGTGCTGAAGGTTTGGTTGGTTTGATTTGGTTTGGTCTCATTTTTTCATCATCTGCGGTGTCCATCCTTCTATATTCCGAATCATTTGAATTCTAAATAACATCGCGTCTAACGCCTAAGCGTCTCCAGCGACTAAGTAGTAACTATTTAGTAATCAATAGGCTCTGCATGGTAACCGCTCCGCGCGCAGCGCGAATTATATCGAGGCCTTCGACCGATAGACTTTTGACGTCGATCTACGTAGATAGCATTCGTATCGTTTATTGGTCGAAGAGCTCAATATAATTCGCGTTGCGCGCGGCGCGGTTGTTGTGCAGACCCGGTTGTGGTCTAAGTGGTATCTATTTTATGACAGATTTCGCCTACCTTATTTGCAAGTTCATTAGCATTTTGATATCTGAGTCGATTTACACGTGTCGTCTAAAAGTTCATCTATAAAATACATTCCATGCATTGTCGCGGACGAGAGAAAAAAATTGGTAACTTATTGTGACCGGCGGGATATTACATTATGTAAAGTCTGGCTGTCACTATCACTCTTCACACATTATCGTATCAAAAGGAGTCAGATTCCATTTTCAACTGAGCTAATGCATTTATTTCCACCCCTCACTTTTCGAAGTCACGTGGTTTGAATTTGTGCCCGGTTAATAGCAATAGGCTCGCTTTGTTACATGAGACACAAACATAGCTGGCGAGAAGTGGGTGCATTACTGTCCTCCTCTGCCTACCTTCCTTTCGGGGATACGTTGGATATGTTGCGACTCTCCGATTTTACTAATGAACCTGTTTTCAACCTTCCAGAGACAAAATAGAGAGCTTCATAGACGAGAATAAGGCGCTAATAAAGCGGATGTACGGGTCCTTCGCGACCCCTGGAGGTGGACGGGTGCGCAGAGCTCCAGGGGTCCCCGACATGCATTCTGGAGACTCCTACTTTAATCACGTCCGAGAGGCGCGACAGGCACGGCAAGCCAATACCAACCTGCCAGATCCCGCGTCTGTCAACAACACTGGCCGGTAAGAGAAAAAATAATTGACAGTTCATTTAATTGACAGCTGTTAGAACAATTAATTACTGTGATATCTCTCTTTCGCACTAAACCATAGGTAAACTGTATTTCTGTCTTACTGTCAAATCAAGTTAATCATACCGGAGAATGCTGCTAATCTTCCGTAGGACACGGCATTAGAAGAAAAAATCTTACCTTTCTGGCCTAGATGCTTTCATCTTGGGCATGTAGTAAGTTTCACAGGATCCGCTTACCTGACCTGAAGATTTCCCAGGTCCCGTTTTCCACAGAAACGACAGCGTGTCGTAAAAGCGAATTATGGGATTAAGTCCTCACTATCATCATGATGGAATACGGATTTACTATCCATCATCTATACTAGTCTAAATCTGACTATCCATACCAGTGATGGGATGTTAAGCAACAGTTGCCATACGCTTCATTATATCCATCTAAAGGCTTCAATATTGAGTGTGACACAAGGTTTGGTAAGGTTGGTTATCGACTTTACAACCTAATCGAGACAAGAAGACAAGAATAAGTATGATTGCAAATTGTCTTCTAATGACAAAATGCTCATATAAGCAGTCCTTTCGTTTTCAAATTGCAGTTGTAACTGCCTTAAGTACCTAATGAGAATGACTTAATGAGTAATCTTCCCTCGAATAAAATACCTAAGTATGTAAGGCAGCCAGCCATTGCATATCTAAACCAGATTATTGACCTGTTTTAGGAAATATCTGCTTTATATAGTCAAATAACCGTGTGTCATGTAACACATTGCCTTGTGCTAGCTTAAAGAAGTTTTGCTTTTTTAAAAACTTGCGCTCTTTTAAATTCTAGCTAAGTTGTAAACTATTTTTGTGTAGTTGAATTTTACCTTGTAAGAAGATGAAGTCATTAGTTTCTACCTAATATTGATACTTACGAAAATCATTATGAAATTCATTAAATACGGAACTACTAGATATCGTCTTGATATGCCTATGCCGGATGCTCTAAATGATAAAAAATAGTCATGCGATGGGTACTTAGGATGCACGGATGGTATTAATAAACTAATCTCAGACGAGACTAACCTTAAGATTGCTCGAGTCCCTGTTTTTATATAAAAACATTGACATGGTTTTGAGGGCAGTCTCGAAGCAGTGATTAGTCTGTTAATACCACCATCATCATCATCCACGTTCATCTTTTGATGGATGTACCCTGACTACCCCATTGGGATATCGTCGGGTATAGTCGTTCTCAGGTGAGACTCATCAGAAAAGATCCATTCCTAATGTGTTAAGTCTAAAAAGTAAAGATAAATATTTATACATAAACCTTTATCCTTCTTCATAAAATAAGTACCGCCTCTTCATTTGACGAATTTATCCTTGATCGTGCATATAAAATCGACCAAAATTCTAGCTAGCTCGATTGCTGGCGAAACAGGCGTAATGCCAGGTTATGATAAAATGTTATGCTTTCCATTTCCAGGGTAGACGCGTGTGAGAGCAAAACGGAGATCATGACACCGTACTGGGCGCTGAACTCTGCAAGGAAGCTGCGAGCCATTGTTAACACCATGCACTTCGAACAAGCGATCCATCAGGAAGTGTGCAGGTATACGTATTAGTAGTGCAGGTACTTAGCAATAAGCCGCCTGTGGTATTACTCTGTTCAGTAACTGTGTAATAAGAGTACTCTCTCTCACTCTCCCCCCTCTCTCTCTCTTTCTCTCCTTGGCATTTTTTAATTGAGTAACAAGATTACAATAGTCAATAAATTTAATTTAATAGATAAACGTATTAGTATAAGAGCCACGCTCTTGGTGGTGAAGCATTCTCAGTGATACTTTTTCCAAAAAAATAGGGCAGTGGTTTTCCTTTTGCCTTCCGCCCCGTAGTACTCTTGTCTGACGGGAGTAGGATGGCACCCAGAGTAGTTTATTTCAAAGCCGTATTAGAACTCCTGTCCTCCGCCTCTGAATAGTACTGATAGTTACTGCTGCCCTCTGTTAGGTTCCAGGTTACAGTCCCTGTGACTCGCCTCTTCCGTCCTGCATTGCCGTACCGATGGTTCCAATCTTCTCCTCTCAATCATCATCTCGTCCTGCGTAGCAGTATACATATAGACACAAAATTTTCCTTTTTTTGACGTGACTTATTATAGGTTTACCCCAGATGACATTAACAGGCTCAACAGGTTGTGAGAAGCTGCAGTAGTTTTAGGCGGATGAGACGTTCGTTATGTAAAAATTGACGATTCAAAGTGTAACTATGTTACCTACAGAATATACGAATACCTAACATTTTTTTTGTGGCCTGATTTATTGTAGATTTGATTTAGCTTTAACTACTTTTCTGACAAATGGGGAGCGCAGAGGGTTCTCACTTACGAAAAACTGAAACAGTTGGCTTTTGTTGGGTATAGTCTATGTTTTCTAAGTATAGTTTTTAATTTAACTTTTTTTTTTGCCAAATTGTTTCAAAATGACTCTTTATGGTTCCAGTAAGAAATCAACGTCCAGATGTTCAGGCGACTGCGGGTGCGAGCAGAAGTACAAGTGGCACCGACTTCTCGCTTACGACCCGAGTGACGACTGCGCCGGTATATTCATGGACTGGTTCCTCTTCCCTTCCTGCTGTGTCTGCCGATGCAACCCTTGACGTTCTGTTTTTGAATTCACATGGCTGTCAGTTTTCTTACACGGTTCACGTCGTGGTATAAGTTGCTTTTAAGGGTTTGTTTCCCGTCACGCAAACTCAATCGTGATCCTAAGTTACATTTTATCACATCGTATCACTTACCATTAGATGGGACCTTGTTAAAACGGGAATCTACATTCTATAAACAAAATAAAAACATGATATATCCGCATGACAGGAAACAACCTTTACGTAAAAGTTATGCCTTAAGAGCCGTATCTCATTAGGATACTACAATTGCGCCATCAGCGGGAAAGTATTCAAATCAGTTGCCGGCAATACAAAATGGTAACAACATCTTCAATTTCATACAATATGTTGGTGGTGCAACCGCGGTGGTGCCACTTTGGTGTCCTAGTGAGAGAAGGCCCCAAGTCCTCCTTAACGACACGAGCGTAAAGTAAAAAATATGACAATCTGCCATTAATAATGGACAGAGCCCCGTTTGTTTGATGGCAATCGGAAGGGAGAATGTGTAAATAGATTGTTTAATGTGAAACTTAGTATTCATTAGGCATTAAGCTACAGTTATGGTATATTTTATTCCGATTGCCAGAGAAATATTTATTTGGACGTAAGGACTACACACATTAAATAATACTTGTAATACATTCCATAGACCTAAGTACATTTTAGTGATGTTTGATAGTGGCCTATCGATAGTTGAATAAAAACCGAAAGTATCGATAGGCTATATCTATACGTATAATTCGGCAACGCTACTAGATTATTTGCCTTGTTACCATTGACCTCGTATAAGTGATTGTTACCTAGTAACCTACCGCATAGGGCATCGACAATTTCAATGTAGGTGTATGTATCTATTTCGTTAAGAAACCACACTTCTTCGAAAAGAAATAGACATACGCATATGCATTGTATTATATTTACAAAAAGGGAATATGCTTAACTGCCTTGCCTACTTTAACATTATGATAACGGTTTTCTATATACGTACGGTCACGAGCATTAATATTTATGTATACACTTTGGTACCATGTCACATTAATTTTTTTGACAAATCAAACTGTAAGTCTCACTAAATGTCAAATATGTTAGTGCGATGGAGTCCTAAAGTGGGTACATTATATTGCTCATGACTGTACGGGTCAAGTGTCATCATGTCATGTGTGTAGTCTTTTAAAGAAATTGCAAAACTATAAGTTCCTTAAGGGTCGAGACAAATTTATAAATTGTATATTCCATGAAGTAGGGACCTAGACATGTTTTTAGTTTTATAAATAAGAGCCAGCATAATCAATGTCCTTAGGTATCTGCTTACTATTTCATTCTAGTAAGTAGATAGGTAATAAAAATGTGTAAAAGTATCTATTTTTGTAACATTCAGCCTATGAGTCGCTTTAGAAGTTAATTAAATTGTATAAAATCTAAACAAAGCTTATGTTTTTAAGGGAAACACATTACGATCATAGGTACTTTTTAAGAGTAACGATTTTATTAAAATTGTGTTGCCATTAGTGAAGCTGCCTATTTTAACCATTTGCTATATTCTTGAAATCGTTTAGAAATAAATATTTTTAAATAAATTGTAGGTAGTATTACGTTTTCCAAAACACTGCCATTGTACAGTTAGTTTATTATTGATTTATTTAATTTTATATTTCTTAGGTTTTTTCTCTCTTTAGTTAAACATAGGCCCCGTGTGTTTTTATAAATTTTATTCCTGTCAATTACCCGTCCTTTTCCTTTATGACAGGTATAACTTAAAATAAATTTATAGATGGTGTGTACTGGAATCAGAACCATAGTTTTCCATATCCCTGTCTATTACATAGGATTTAGAGGCATTTAGCTTTTAGAATAACATCAATTATAAGCAACGTAAAGCTACTAATATTATTGCTTAGATTAATTAATATATAAAAGATATTTTTTCACAAATAAGATTAAATTCTGTATTACTTGGTATATAAAAATGTTGTTTTTGAATGTCGGTCTTTACTTAATAAAATATGCAATGAGTGAAAGTCTTATGTTTTTTGTGCGAATCAACGAGAAGTACCAACTGCCCATAATAATGTACCTACCCAGATGAAACAAAATTATCACTTAAGTAAATAAATGTTTGCTACCACTGGAATACAGATTTATTCGCGATTTCCTTCGCAAAAATAATAACAATAGCTGGATTCGTAAAAGAGTCGGCTACTACGTTCCACATAAAAAATATAGATGGCGCTGTAAAGATTAACATGATAGTTACGTAATTATTTTGTCGTTACTTGGTTCAAGGACCAACTAGGGTACCTACATAATAATTATTCAAAAATACTATAATTTAATGGCAAAGGCATAGGAAGGAGGTAAGGTATAGGTTGCTTATTTATAAAATTATATTGCTAAGTACCTATATTACTTTTCTTTATTTTGATCAGAATAATAATGGGTGGACGATGTCTTATGCCTGGGGATAAAAACAAGGGTCATCATTTATAGGTACCTACCCAAAACAAAGATAAATATGTCTGGCCGCTATGACATTATGATTAATACCTTACCTACAAGACAACACAGTGTGTCCTCTAAAAAAAATGTTAACTTATTTATAAATTATGTATTGAAATAAAAAAAGAAAACATGTGATACTAGGCTGTATGTACATAAGGTCCTTACGATATTATTGAAATAAAAACACTCAAGTGACGGCTGACCACTGGGTGACATTGACAGATAATTTTGACGTTTCGCTCGATAGAAGTTTTCTTCCAATTCTTCCGAACGATATCGCCGACGAAGTTAATATTTCTCAATATTTGCGTCATTAAACATGTTACGAAATTCATTAAAAGTTCTACGAACAACAAACTCTTGTGGCCGCGTCTGTACATCCGCCATAAACAGGTATGGATATTCAACAAATTTATTGCGACTGAAATGTGCACCTAAGAAGTAACAATTCTATGTTTATATTTTAGGCATGGTGACCTTAGGCAGTTCAGTGGATTATCACGATCGTCGGAGGAAATTAAGATTGTAACTAGAAGTCAGATCTTGCCAAATATGTGCCCATGTCGGACGATGTTCATACAAACACAAGACACCCCTAACCCTAACAGTTTGAAATTCCTACCGGGAACCAAAGTTCTCGAGGCTGGGCAAACGTTAGACTTTCCCAACATTGGGGCAGCCAAATGCAGTCCTTTAGGTAATTACTTAAAGTTGTTTTACAACCTTGGAGAAGTTAATTTATAAAAACTTATTATATGTATGAATACTCAAACTACATCTTTGTTTATAATGTAATATCACTTTTATCTATGTATACATTCCAGCAAAAATGCTATTCCGCATCGAAGGTGTGAAGTCAGTTTTCTTCGGGCCTGAATTCATAACAGTTACGAAACAAGATGATGATACCGAATGGAAACTGTTGAAACCGGAAATATATGCAACTATTATGGACTTCTTTGCCAGTGGTCTGCCAATAGTTACTGATGCTAAACCTTCTGGAGACACTCGTAAGTTACTTCAATTTCAAATAATCTAGTAAGTCCCAATATTATTGTGTAAACAATGGGATTTGATATTAAAAGGATTTTAGGCCTTAATATGCTTAAAACCTTTTTTATTGTGTTCCATTGTGTACACAGGTGAGAGCCCACAGCGCTCCCCATTTCTCCGGCCAAGTAGTTAATGCCACATGCGGCAAATCTACAAAGTAATGTCGAAATAAAAATTGTGTCTCAAATTCATTGACCATAACATTTGTTTCTATCTTCAAATCGAATTGAATATTTGTGTTTTGTTCACAGAAATAAACGATGACGATGATGAAATAGTGCAAATGATAAAAGAACTTTTGGATACACGTATCAGACCAACCGTTCAGGAGGACGGCGGTGATGTACTGTTTGTAGACTTTAAAGATGGACTGTTAAGGCTCAAAATGCAGGGCTCATGTTCTTCATGTCCCAGTTCCATAGTCACCCTAAAGAATGGGGTTGGTATTTATTGACCTTTTCTGCCGTATTGTTATTCAAACTCAAAAATCCAGTTTATAATGAAGATGATCCTGGAAGTCACCAACTTAATTTTAATATAGTTTGACATCTCTAAATAAGTGTCATCCTTCATTTACAATAAGTGCAAGAAAAAGATAGAGCTACTTTTAGAACTAGTAAAGTTTGTATGCCAGATTCTGCCTCAATTTAAAGCCACCTTGCTGTTTAGCAATTTCACTTGCCAATGGGCAGAATGATTAAATGTGGAACCTAGTATTATAGGTATTTTATTTGTCATTGTAGATAGGGAATAGGAATAGTTCCAAAATATGAATATATTTTTTTTATTTATTATAAGCCTTTATTTCAGACTTTTTTATTATTATTATTTTTATGTTTTATTTTCGCCTGTGTGCCTTCTGCAGGCAAAGACCTCCCCCGAGCTCCTTCCAGTCATTTATTGCCTTATATTTTTATGTGTTTGTTAACATCAATGTTTTAATTACTACAGGTCCAAAATATGATGCAGTTTTATATCCCAGAAGTAATTGCAGTTGAACAAATAGACCATGATGAAACTGATGAACTTAGCGAAAAAGTGTTCAAAGAATTTGAGCAACTGAAGACAAAGGAAAAGAAAAGTGACTCAAAAGAATGAATCTGAAGTTAATATTTATTATAATCATTATTGTTTTTTAGCAAATGTATGTTATGTATTATGTATATAGGTAGTCCCATCCATTCGTAATGTAGATATGAATTAATTTGTCAAATTAAAAATCTATCGCGTAAAAATGTTTTTATTAACCCAAACACAGCCATTGAAGACAGTAAGGTTTCTTGACTCTTTGAACTCAGAAATTTTTCAAATCACTGTCAGGCCGGCGAGTGTATTTATGTATCTGAACGAAATACGGATTGTTTTCGTATGGATTCACTGCATATTACAATAATACTACCTCATGTCTACATTACAATACCTACATCAACGTAATCTAAGAAATTGATTCAATAGGCGCCTAGAAAATTAGTAATAGCAATCAGCTAAATGTAACTGCTACCTGCTATCAATTTGTCAGGCGTTTAAGCGACTGTGGCACTATGTAGAATAGAATAATTATACATAATAATGGCAAATTGATAGAAATGACGATATATAATTGTGAGACTAGAGTATTCAGTGTATTTATACACCAAATTTTGTGAATGTTAAGTTACAATAAAGGCACACCGAATAACTAAATATTTTCATTACAAAAAAGAATGGTCATGATCTGATTCTAGTAGGAAATCAAAGTATATGTTTCAGTTTATTTATTTAGCATTATGTCCGACCAAAGACCAAGTAGTGGTCTTTGTGTCCGACTTACACTTGTTTTACTCCCAAAAATATCATATACTAATACCATGAAAAATACTTCTGAACAGTTTCCTTTTTAATTTTTATGATTTTTATAATGGTCACACTGGCAGAAAAATTGCGTTCGCTCGCATTTTTGTTTTGGCAGCTTGCTTGCTGCTCTTTTTACTTCTTGTCTACATCGAAAGTGCGAATCGAGGTACCTACTAAACAACTTTAGAATTCCATAATTACTTTTGGCGGATTCAAGGTAAGACAACGAATAATAAATTATGTGTTTGTTACGTTACTACTTAGCAGTTTAAACTCTATATTTAATAACCTTTATCTGGAAAAAGCGTTTCGAAAAGCAAATGAATAAGTTTCATGCTTGTTAAAATTTGCTGAGTTTTGGAATTTAGTTGCTGATTGAGACATCAGACAAGTTCTTGTTCATCCTTGTTGCACAATTTCTGTTTTTGTTGGTGAACAGCATGTTTCCTGGCTAATAATAACATTTTTATTTGAATAACGTGCTGTGTTCCTTACGAGTGTAGGTAGATGAACAATGTTAAATGTTTGCTCATTTTGGTTTGAGGTATTTTTATCATATAAAATGTAGGGCATAAGGTCAGTAGTTCCTGCTAGTAGTGTAATATGTAAACTTTGGGTGCCAGTTATTTGGTATCAGCCAGTTAGTTCCTCCCTTTATATCATTGATGTTATGGATAAGGATACCTACAGATTGGAATAATATGGCTTGAAACAGAGGCGGCGAATACCAGCAGTGGGTGGGTTAATACAGGCTAGGTAGATAGATATAAAAACTGATAAACATTTATATAAAAACTGATGTGAATATTAAAAAGTGAAATTACATGTAAAAAAATAGTCTGTAAGGCAGCTATGATTGTTGTGGGCACACGAACATAAGAGTTGAAGATGGTAGCCTTAATCGCCTGGATCACATCATCATCATGGTTTATAGTTCCTGCGATCTAGCATGGTGTAAAAGTAGTAAAAGAACTACAAAAACAAACTAACATACACTACACAACTAGACAGTTCCTAGCAGGTTCAGTATAATCTACTCTGAACCAGTGTGCATGTAGGTATGAAATAAATGAATGTGGAGGAAGCAAGAGAAGTATGTCAGGATTGAGCAAATGGAATTCTATAGCCTCTATAATAGGTTTGACATAGCAGGTCCTACAGACTATGCTATAATGCAATGCAGAAGGTATCTTAAGTATAATTTTAGTTTCAGAGATGTTTGAGTAATTGTAAGTTTTAGTTTATTGTTAAAGCAGTTAGTGTTTTATAGTTACAGTTTATTTATTATTATTTTTTCCTGGCTATATCTGCAATCAGTATCTTTTCTTTTTGTTTACTATGAGCAGATTTGGTATAAATGATTTATTTATTTATAACACACTTATACACTATCATTACAGGTGATCCCCAATGCGATACTGAAGAACATAACTAGTACAGAACAATATCTACATTCTATAACTAATAATAAATAATGATACCTTTATGAATTCACCCAGAGTACAGAGAAACATGTCCACTTCATTATTAATAAAAGTTACATATTAACTTTTTTTTTTAAATGTACTTGTAATCAGGAACGCTACAATGGCAGACTCTGGCATGGGTCGTGGCCGCGGCCTGGCTCTGCTACAGGCCCTGAAGAAATCACAAAGGATGGACTCTCCGCCACAATCTGAACAACCTACACCGGACCCCACTCCTGGGCCCAGTGTTACCCCCAGTGTGGTAAGTTAATTTTACTACATAAACACTTATTGTTTGAGAAGGATAACAGATTTATAACTATCAAATTAAGATAAGATGCACACACACACAGTGTCCGTCAGAGTCGACAGTCAAGACTGTTATTTAATGTAGGTACCTACTTAATTACTTCCATTTCATGTTTTTCTAATATGGAAATTTACTATATTTCACCCCTTTACTGAATACATTTGTAAAAGTCCCTTCTAAGCAGCCAATATCATAATGAGAAATTTTGCACAGAATTGCATTTTCCTTCTCCCTTCCTTCTTCTTGTGTCAGTCAGTTACTTTCTCCCTACTTAATTTAGATTATATATTTTATATTAATTTATTAACACTTGGTAAATAATTTAAATTTTGTTTTTGGGTGCATGATGAAAAAACCATCCAAAGTAGTCAGAAAATGTAACTTATTGTTTAATATAACATTTTAATTTCTTCTAGTATATGAATGGACATACTAAACATATGAATGGACATGCTAAAAATTTTCCTTTTGTAAGTGTGCAACATAAATACCATTTAGCCAAATATGTAATATGCCTGTAAAAGTTTATATAATAGTTTGTATAATTTGTATCTTTAGTTTCACTTATATTTTTATTAACCTAGAAGGACATAGGTACATTGACCAAATTGAGGATGTCTTTAAAAAAGGTTTAGGACAATCTACCCTGAATTGGCGTGCGCGTATAAAATTCAAATTCAAAAATATCTTTATTCAGTAGGTAACATAGTTACACTTTGAATCGTCAATTTTACATAACGAACGTCTCATCCGCCTAAAACTACTGCAGCTTCTCACAACCTGTATAGCCGGGGAAAAGAAGCTGCAAGAAAAACCTCGGCACAGGGCCCTAGACGTTCTTTAAAAAAATAAAAATAAACATAAAATATTGGTATACAATTGAAAACGATTGATGAATGAGAAGGAAGTATGTGTTCCATAGTCTCTGTTTAAACCAGTGGGTAATAGGCGTGAGTTTATGTCATATTTTGCGTTTGCCTCTACAATATTTGTTCAATCATACAAAATTACCTATAGTAGTGAGATTACAGCAGAGCATTAAGTATTCTTATATTTGTTTGCAATCAGTGTTTCTTGTTACATAATAATATATTTACGTACATTAACAGTAGTAAATGTTTTAGTGTATGTAACTGCAGAGGTATTATATTATGTATTATGTATAGTTATTACTATAAAATAGATAACATAGAAGATTATTTTTTTATAATATTTTATTGTTATTTTAGGTAAGTTCCACAAGTGGAGCAACTTCAACCACTTTAGGTGGGAGAGGTAAAATGGCTGCGATGATGTTGGCAAAGATGGCTCCAAAACCTGGAGGTATGTTTGGTTTTAATAAGTATCATTTTATCTATAATATTTATTTCTTTAAGGAAGGATATGAAAAGGTATGTTTCTGGTTAGATATCTGGTGGGGGTCAACTTGACAGATAGACGTCCTATGAGACAAACATGAATTTTGACTCATAAAGTCGAATGCAGTGGTTTATAGCCTAAAACGGGATTTGACCCTGTGACACTGCGATGTAAGTCACTCCTTCTCGGATCAGGGCTATCACGGTTACAACCATCTAGTTGATAAAAGGGGAATTTTTGCCCATAAACAATGCCAGCACTAGACCAACACACCTATACATCGATAGCCTTTGTGAGCTTTTTGAAGAATACCATTTATTATGTCTTGTCATATCATAGCGTAAACGACTGTGGTGCAGTGGTTGAGCGTTGGGCTCACGATCCGTAGGTCTAGGGTTCAAATCCCGGTGGGGACATACATAAAAATCACTTGATCCCTAGTTTGATTAGAACATTACAGGCTGATGTCCGAAAGGAAGATGTTAAGCGTTGGTCCTGGTGTAAGTACGTAGTCGTTACGTGTGCCTTGGCGGCTGAATAATAACCCTGACACTTGGTTGCTAAGGTCGGTCATCCACCTCACAACCCACACGATAGAAGACGAAATATTCTGTTATTAACGCCATAAAATATGATATGCTTCCAGGTACAACTCCCGCCTCGGATGTCAGCCCGAATGTTGTCCCAGTAAGGGGTGCCGGTCGAGGCATAAAGCTTTTGCAAAATTTGTAAGTACTTGCATTTAGTTTTATTTATTATAAGTTAGCTTCCGGCTTTTTCAACTCCCGGGTTGACAAAGTCACCTTGTGTTATATAGTTTGTTTACGTTTGTGCCGGATACAAACACTGATTTCGCCGGCGCTGTGTAATAGGTACCGACTGTGGACTCGTAAATATAATTTATAATATTATAATATTACTAGCTGTTTCTCGCGACTTGTTCCTTTGCTACCCCTTTTTACCCCTCTAGGGGCTGAATTTCGTGAAAGCCCGTCTCTGTGAGCGCCTACGTCCTAAAAGGAACCCCTATGCAAAATTTGAGACTCCTAGCCTTTGCAATTCCCGAGATTTCGTGATGAATCCTCATCAAGGATCTCCATGACGATCGGTCCTGCGCTGCCCGCATCCAGATCGTCGGTCCGCCTTGTAGCGGCCCTACCCACTGAGCGACCCACTGCATAGATTTTCATACAGTAAACAATTCTTGTACGGAGATGTGTGGTAATACCTTTTTAATCACAGGAGTTATTGTTTATTATTAATTCCAGGAAAGCCATGCAACAGACCGAGAAGCCTCCAGAAAGTAGAATTGCATCCGACGTCGAAGCAGTCACACATAGAATGGCTGAAAGCGCAATTTCGAGTACTGTCAATACTGAGAAATCATCAGTCGCCAGGAATAAGTATTTTGTAAGTATTTTTGGCTTATGTTGCCACTTGGCATAAGAGCTAAATCGAGGATGTTTTAAAGAAAGGCATGGGGGTTAAATTCAAATTCAAAAATATCTTCATTCATTAGGTAATACAGTTACACTTTGGCCGTATCGCCGAAGACTAGCTGTTAGAAGAACCTTGGCACAGATAGACATTCTTAAAAAGGACGCATTCAAGCAATTCATCTAAAGAAGTAATATTGCAATTTGACATTTGCGCATCAAATACATGTAAATGTTGCTTTATAGACGAATTGATTCTGTGAAATGTGGCCTTTTAACCCTTTTGGTCAAAAGTACTCTAAACCATGAATACTTTGATGAGAGTAGAAGTGAAAGTGATGTGTTAGGATCGTAGTAAGTGGATTTCTGTGGTGTCCTACACCAATTGAAAATAGATGTGATCTTATGTATGTATTTGTATTGTATTAATTTGTTTACAGAAAGAGGTGAAGGATTCTCCACCTGTGGTTATGAAAGGAGAGTCGGGTACTCCTTGTGAAATAACCGCCAACTTTATATACTTGAAGTTTGAAGAGAACAATGTGTTCGAATATGACGTCTCATATGACCCAGATCAGGATTACAAGTCGTTGCGGTTCAAATTACTAAACGGTAAGTTTTTAAGCTTTTGCATAGCATAAGCTCACGACTGTGTCGTAATGGGGTAGTCAGAGGTACATATTCTAAGTATCTACACCTTACCAAGCTTTTTTTTTCTAACCCCCTACTTCCCTAAAGAGGGGTGGGGGGTGAAATTTTATATGGTACGTTTCGCAGTTGTTAAGGTAGGAAGTTAAAAATTGGTACACTAGGAAAAGGGAACCCTGTTAACCCGAATTTGACAGTTATAAATTAATTCGAAACTAGATGAACACCATAAAGAACATCGATTTTTCTATATTTACGTAGCTATTAATTAATATGCAACTTGATGGGCCGGCCGCTTGTTTGCGTATAGAGCGGACACTCCTTGCCGTACTAATTCGTATCGGTGCCCTGTACAGTAATGAGCAATATAATGTACCCACTTTAGGACCCTGTCGCACTAACATATTTGACATTTAGTGAGACTTACAATATAATTTGTCAAAAAAGTTAATGTGACATGGTACCAAAGTGTATAACATATTAATGCTCGTGATCGTACCATAGCATCACTCCTGTATCCCCGAAGGTGTAAGCAGAGGTGTATAGTATTACACCCACTTCTCGCCAGATATGTTTAAGTCTCGTAGGGGGCGAGCCTATTACCTTTAACCAGGCACAAATCCTAGAAACCACGTGATATCAAACATGAATTCAAACTCATAAAGTCGATACAGTGGTGTTGAGTTGGGCCGGGATTCGACCCTTCTTCTATCGTGTAGGTTGTGATGTGGAATACCAACCTCATCAACCCTGGTATCAGGGTTATTATTGAGCCGCCAAACGCCCCTGACGTAACTCAAGTAACGACTATACTTACATCAGGAAGTAGTAACCGGGACCAACGGCTTAACGTGCCTAAGCACGGATCATCTTTTTTCTGGACAATCAGGTGATCAGCCTGCAATGTCCTAACCAAACTAGGGATTACAAAGTGTATTGTCCCCACCGGGATTCGAACTCGGGACCTCCGGATCGTGAGTAGAACGCTCAACCACTGGACCACGGAGGCCATTATTCGACCCCGTGAGGCTACGATGTACGTCACGCGGTCACGTTTTGTTATACTAGTCCAAATTAGAAGAAAGAAAGAAACGTTTATTATAAAGGGACACCGCAGTAACAAATATAAAACAAATAACAAATATATAATATGTATAAAACACAAAGTAACACATAACTTGCAATCAAAACTTATAATAAAAACAACATATGAAATACAAATAATTGAGTGTATGTATGGACTGGTCAACGATGGTGGTGGTGTCCTTTATAATAGGGGCTCACTCAACATAAGCGGAGGCGCGAGCCACGACGCTGGTATTCTGTGGACCCTGCTAAGTGAGGCACGGAAGCCAAATTACAGGTTGTTGCCAAAAGGCTTAGTCGCGGTTTGTTTGTTAGTAGTCCAAATTACATTGTGTTTCCATTTCAGAGCACAACCACTACTTCAAAGAAAAGACTTTCGACGGCACAACTTTGTATGTGCCACACAAATTGCCAGATGAAGCTACTAACTTAGTCTCAACGAATCCCTTTGATAACAGCAAAGTTAACATTACTGTAAGTTAAATATTTTATTTATTTAAAATTAATAACCCGGGCGAATCAAATAGGTACCTCAGTGATATGCAACCCGTCGGAAGTGTGCTGTCAACTTAATTCAGTCTGGTTATTGGTCAATGTAAAATTTTGAGGGGGTTGTTTTCTGCCTCAAATTGACATGTTCCATGAATTGTATACCTGTCGATTACCCTTCCATTTCGGATCTTCTTCTTCTATCGTGTGGGTGGTACCAACCTCATCAACCCTGGTGTCAGGGTTATTATTGAGCCGCCAAAGACCCCTGACATGGCTCATGTAACGACTACTCACTTACATCAGTAAGTAGTACCGGGACCAACGGCTTAACGTGCTTTCCGAAGCACGGATCATCTTACTTTTTGGACAATCAGGTGATCAGCCTGTAAAGTCCTAACCAAAACTAGGGATCACTAAGTGATTTTTGTGATATGGCCCCACCGGAATTCGAACCCGGGACCTCCGGATCGTGAGCCCAACGTTCAACCACTGGACCACGGAGGCCATTTGGATAAGAAAATGGCAGGTATAACTCAAAATCAAATCAGATGGTGTCTACTGGAATTAGGGTCAATGTCATATTTTGTTTTCTTACCACAGATCAAATTTCGGAGGACGCGGCGGCTCAGCGAAATGGTGCATATATACAATGTGCTGTTCAAACACATCATGAAGGATCTGCAACTAGTACGGTTTGGGAGACAATTCTTCAACGAACATTCCGCCATTCAGATACCGCAACACAAGCTTGAAGTGTGGCCGGGGTATGTGTTGTTTATTATATCGTCGCCTTATTGTTAAAAGCCATGTAAGCGATCTTTTGAAAAATAACAATTCTAATGTGTATTTCTTTAACAAACCCTCGATTTATTTCTATTCTTTGCAATCTAAGTAAAGAATTTCCATTCGTTCTAAGTTCTTGATTCCATTAGTTATTAGCTTCATCTATTTTTAACTGTTATCTTATGCCTACTTAATCCCACTGCTCGGCAAAGGCCTCCCTTGATTCCTCCACTCCTCTCTTTTTTAAAAAGCCATCTATATACCTCTGCCTACTCCTTCGGGGTTACAGGCGTGATGCTATCTTATTTTTTCCTTAAATCTAGCTACGTGACAGCAGTAGACGAGTACGAAGGTGGTTTGATGTTGACGTTGGACTCGACGCATCGCGTTCTGCGCACGCAATCTGTTCTCTCGCTCATCAAGGAGGCGGCGCAGACGCAGGGCAACAACTGGAAGAGAATTGTCTCCGATCAGCTGCTCGGGTGTTCTGTTATGACTACTTATAACAAGAAGCTGTTCAGGTAATTATAACATCTTTCGGTGCCATGACCTCATTTCTTTTTAAACGCCTCAGTAGTATTGTAGTTAGGTCTTGCTCACAATCTGTAAGTTTCCACCCACCACGGTTCGATTCAGAGATAGAGAAAACATTTATTGGAGCATGGCACACATATGTAACAACAAACAAACAAGAGAAATTACAAACAGATGATTTGACAGCAGCATAATAATAATATAGCAAGAGACAGTGAGACAGAAGCAAACGCAAATTTTCAGTCGCACTTTCGTCACTTGACAGATCCCAGGGAAGTAGAAACAGGATGAACCCAGTGGGAACATGTCAAAAAACACCGACCGTTTCTAATTTGTTTAGTACATTGTAGGCAGAATCACCAGATTAACTAAGACAGTATCGTGTTTCGGAAGGCATGTTATTATTCGTTGGGTGCCAACTTAAATTTAACTTATTTTGTCAGAACTGAAACTAACTCTATCTCTTTCTTGTAATTACTGTAAGTAATGGTATTAGTTTTAAGGGTTGTCAAAATAAAAGTGGGTTAATTTTATATCCGCCCGAATAGGCACCCATGTCTATAATTATATTCATTCAATCGTGAATCAATGATTCACAGGGTGGACTACATTGATGACAAAATGACCCCAAAATCGACTTTCGAGAAGAATGAGAAAGGAGAAATGGTGAAAATATCCTACATTGACTATTACAAGAAGAATTATGGTATTGACATCATGGACTGGGATCAGCCAATGTTGATTTCCAAGTAAGTATTTGTTACGTTTAGTTTTGTATGCTTTTTGTCAAGACAAGAAAGACATGCGATATTGGAATTGTCTTCTGGAAAGACACTCTACAAGTCAAGCTTATAATAATAATGACTAAAGAAGATGGAAAGACGTTCTTGATGCCTTTGAAGGGTGTTGGCAACACCAACACAATTTAAAAATAAAAAATATAGTTTGTTAGTCTGACGTCACTTCCTGTTACACTTCGTCCATCATCGTTGTAAGCTCCATTGTTGCTCGCATAATTTACGCGAAATAAAAGTGTTTATTCAAGTCTCCGAGTGTTTTAATTAGTGCAGTGAAAGCAGCTCAACCTCAACATCTACACATACAGTCCACTTGCCCCAGCTGACAAAGGGGACTGGCAAAACATCTGCCTAGATCGATAGGGAACTGTGGAAGAACGAGACAACGGCACACACAAGAACAGGACACTAGTGGCTCATCAATTTAAGAGCCTCGCTATTGTCGGTGTAACATTTTCCATTCTTGTCTATCAAAGTCAATTCTTTGAGTTCTTTATAAAACACGAAATTTGCTTTACGAGAGGCTGGAAAATAAATTACTGAAAAATCTGTCTTATTACAGGGAAACAAAGCGCATGCCAGGTTCAGACGCGCCGACAGAGTTCCTCATCTGCTTAGTTCCCGAGTTGTGCCAGATGACAGGTTTGACTGACGACCAGCGCAGCAACTTCCGCCTCATGAAGGATGTCGCCACTTACACGCGCATCACGCCCAACCAACGACATGCTGCTTTTAAGAAGGTATGCACGATCATGAAGTAATTAATATACTACGTATTTTCTTCCATAGCCTCCATTGTCACTAGACTACCACTAGGTTAGAGCGTTAGGCTCACGATCTGCAAGGTCCGGTTTCGATTCTCGATGGGAACATTGTCGAGATCACTTTTTGAGACTGTCCTGTGGTAGGGACATTGCAGGCTTGAATTACCTGATTGTCCGAAAAAGTAAGATGATTCTGTGCTTCGGAGGGCCTTCCGGATGATTGAGGGGAGGCTTGTGACCAGCAGTGTGACGTACACAGGCTGTTGTATATCTTCTTCAGTCGTGTGGGTTTTAGGTGGATGACCAACATCAGCAACCCTGGTATCTGGGTTATTATTGAGCCGCCAAGGCCCCAGGAATGGCTCAATAACCAGGCCCCACTTGCTATTTGTAAAAGGAGAGGAGTCCTCGCCATACGCAGGTGGCGAGCATTTGTACTAACTGTTAGTGTTCACGATGATACGACACACCACCACTAGATGACACTTACTTCCATATGTAAGTTTATACGGCTAGCGACATCTAGTTACTTCATGGCGATATAGATAGACCAATTATAGTAAAGCCTCTACCCATACTACAAAAAAAGAGCGCCGCTGTGTATGGAAGGGGCCAGTCATGGTGGTAATGACCGCTAAACCTTATATAACTAAACTTACAGTACATACAAAACGTCTTAAAAAACGAAACAGCAGTGAGACGTCTCAAAGGTTGGGGCCTAAGCATAGCCCCGGAAACGATCAACCTGACAGCAAGGACACTTGACCCTGAAGTGTTGTACTTTGGGAACAATATCAAAGTACCAGGCAAACCCAATGCGGATTGGAACGGAGATGTTTGCAGACAACCCGTGATGCAAGCCGTTGATATACTCCGTTGGGCCGTCATATTTACAGACCGGGATAAGCAAGTCACTCAAGTGAGTATGGTTTCATGTTCATTTATTACCAGTAATGTGCTGTTCACGGAAATCCTGGCGGTAAAAGTTATGTAAAGTCAGATTGGCATCCGCTTTTGTAAAAATTTGTGATGAAAATCGGTGAAAGTCCGACCTTGGTCCTTGTTTCTTTGGTTTGTTGGACCTTGATTCTTTGATTTAAACAGGTGTTTACGAGAAATTAATATATGGGGTATTATAAATTACTTACCCCCAATAAGGGGTAAGTACCGTATAAGCTCACGAATATATTCCAATAAGGGGGGGTAGTCAGAAGAAGAAAGAAGTACATCCATCGCATAATAATAAAATGTTACCTAACTTTTTCTTAACTCGGTTACTGTCTTTGTTTAAATCATAATTTTCTATATTACTTTATATTATTGTGTTTATGTTGCTGTGCCATTGCAGGGCGTCACATGTACCTACTTACCATGGAACACCTTAATTAATTGTGACTTTGGAATAAATTAATATGAATAGGAATCGCAAGATGAACTAAGTACCCACACCTCACCGAGCTTTCTGTTAGACCAATGCGATAGCTGGAGTTCCATTCACATTTATAATGTTATAACGACCTCCGTGGTCCAGTGGTTGAGCGTTGGGCTCACGATCCGGAGGTCCCGGGTTCGATTCCCGGTGGGGACATATCACAATAATTACTTTGTGGTCCCTAATTTGGTTAGGACATTACTAGCTGATCACCAGATTGGCCGAAAGTAAGATGATCCGTGCTTGAATCGGCTCAATAGTGACCCTGACACCAGGGTTGATGAGGTTGGTACTCCACCTCACAACCCACACGATAGAAGAAGATTTATAATGTTATATTAATTCTGTTCTAGAGCTTCCTAGAAACCCTCAAACGGTGTTGTACTCCAATGGGCATCAACGTTTCGCCGCCAGAAATGGTTCGTCTGCCAAACGACCGTACAGACTCGTATATCCAGGGTCTGAGGAAGACGATAACGCAGTCTCTCCAACTCGTAGTCGCCATCTGTCCGACGGCAAGAGACGACCGATACGCTGCCATCAAGAAGATCTGTTGTGCTGATTATCCTATACCTTCTCAGGTAAGCTCTGATGTAAAGATGTTCTTCAATAAGAGCAGTAACAAACGATAATGTTATTTCCCAATTTGTTAAGATACGAGATTGAGATGTCACCTTATGTCAATCGCATACATTTTATCACAGTCACTGTCTTAAAGTCAAGCGGTCACGGTACGGTCCTCGAATCTTAGCCTGTTTTATATAAGGCGAACACACACACACCACAACACAACAACACATCTAACATAACATCAACATCTATTATTGTTAATAGTTTGCAACTTTGCTAAGGTGTCTGTATGTTTCCGTGACATCCTAACGTTTAAAAAATATTTGACAGTCAATATCAAATAATAGAGTAGTTTGCAACTAGTCAAATCAGTTACTTTTTACTAAACGTCAAAATACGAAATCACTATGGAATTTGCATGAAAAAGTAACATGTGACGCTATAGAAAAACGAACAGATTTTTGTCACCTTTAGTTCTCGTCTTTATTTAGTAATCAGAATTTCATAATTTATTTTTGACCTAGGAAACTACCCAATTCTATTGAGCTTTGCTTGGTAGATTGATGTTTTCCTCAGTCTTACAGACAACCAAGTTTTGATTCTTTACGATACAATATAAAAACTATTTATTTCACTTCAAACATACATTAAAAAAAACAATTACACTCAGTTAGTTTTTGACATCGTAAATGACGAACCATAACCTCCTTCTTTTGTGCCTCTTTCGATTCAATAACGGTTTCCTCGGCAGGTAATAAATGCGCGCACGATAATGAACCAGCAGAAGATCCGCTCGATAACGCAGAAGATCTTGCTGCAAATTAACTGCAAGCTGGGCGGGTCGCTGTGGAACATCAGCATCCCCTACAAGGCGGCAATGATCATCGGCATTGACTCCTACCACGACGCTGGGAGGAAGAAGCGAAGCGTGTGCTGTAAGAAACAAAAAAAAAAACAACATAAATGATATCTTCGTCTTATAGTGAAATCTCTTTTTGAAAAATCACGTTTCAATTATTGATTTCGATCGATTTCTTTCAATTAATTTCCGGGTAAAAATTGCTACCTCTAATTTTTATCTACATTGCTAAAATAAAAGCGTGATAAAACAATATAAGTACGTAACATAAAAATTACTATAATAATTCAGAAAATAACAATACATGTTTCATAGAAAATCGAGTATTGTGTTTCGAGATTCAAGATTTGGGAGGCATATCCATGTTAAGACAAATCTCGCAAATGGCATTACCTATCCCTATCATTCTTTCATTACTTATCGTTAATTTTATTATTTTTTCAGCGTTCATAGCGTCGTATAACCAGTCGATGACGCACTGGTACTCGCGCGTAATATTCCAAGAGCGAGGACAGGAGATCGTAGACGGATTGAAGTCATGTCTCGTGGACTCCTTGACGCACTACCTGCGAAACAACGGGAGACTGCCCGACCGAGTCATCATGTACAGGTAACAATAACAGAAGCTCACGACTATCCAAATTGGGGTAGTTACAGGAACATCAAGATGAACTAAGTACCCACACTTCACCGAGTGTTCTGTTAGAGCAGAGCAGAGCAGTATCCCTGCATGTACAATTGTACAGGCAAATACGCCACACACATAGCAACAATACATCAAGAGAAAAATCACAAAAAAACACATGATGAGGAGGATGAAAGTAATTTAAGAAAACACAAAAAATATTAATTTTGCGTCGGAAAATTCCACTTGATGTTAATTGAGAATCATAAACTGAATCGTGCCCTTCAGTATTCGGTACGGTGTCACTTTTTTTTTTGACGTGACTTATTGTAGATTTGCCGCAGATGGCATTAACTACTTTGCCGGACAAATGGGGAGCGCTCAAGGCTCTCACCCGGTACAACGTTTAAGACAACAGGCCTGAGGGTGCCCAGTTGGGCTCGAACCTCGGCTCAGGGTGTCGTCTGAAAGGAAAAATATTTGAAAGAATTAATCGACCCTAGTAGGTCGATACCCTCTCCGGTTGATTGAGAGGAGGCCTGTGCCCAGCAGTGGGACATATATAGGCTATTTATGTATGTATGTATGTGTAGTAGGTCGATAGCGATAGGCTGATTGAGGGAAGTCGTCGACCACGGCGGCGGGGTCGGTATCGGAGTCCTGAAGTGTTTGGTGTCGCGAGCTGACTGGCTGCCTCTGGCTAGAGTAATCGGGTCGTCGGGATCGTATATTACGTCCTTCCAACTGTCAGATAGATAGTCGCTTCTGTAAACAACTGGACCTGTCAAGTCTTCAGGTTAGGTAAGCGGTAAGGTCTCTGCTAGGGAGATGGTGATGATGATATCTTTTCTGCCACAGAGACGGCGTCGGCGACGGCCAGTTGAAGATAATCAAGGAGTATGAGATCCCGCAGATGCAGATATGCTTCTCCCTCCTCGGGGAGACGTACAAGCCCACATTGACATACGTCGTGGTGCAGAAGCGGATCAACACGAGGATATTCATGAAGGTCGGCGGCGGCTACGAGAACCCGCATCCCGGCACTGTGTTAGATCATGGCGTCACAAGGCGTGATTGGTGAGTTAATTCTTACATACCTACCATCTAATTATATTATTATTCTAAGTTATACCTGTCGTGTTCTTATCCGCCGAAAAGGAAAGGGACGGGTAATAAGAGAGTGAATGAATCTTCTTTTTCTTAAATTCAAAAATGTTACCTTCAACAAGTTTATACATGATAATTTTCGTTGAATAAAAAACTGTTTTTTGCCTGTCCTGTAAATTTTTTTTTTTATTATGATTTTGTTAAGTCGCAAATCACAACATTAAACCAGTTATTAACCCTTTCACGGACAGAACGTCTACATGCGATGTCACGATCCCAATTTTCATAATATTAGCTATGAAAGTTCAATGATTGATGGCCAGTGTCCAGGAAAGTGGTAATTACATTACAATTACGTTCCCAGGTACGACTTCCTGATCGCGTCGCAGAAGGTGAACCAAGGGACGGTGACCCCAACCCACTACGTGGTAGTCCACGACGACAGTGGTATGACGCCTGATCAGTGCCAGCGGCTCACCTACAAAATGTGCCATCTGTATTACAACTGGCCCGGCACAGTGCGAGTACCTGCCCCCTGCCAGTACGCCCACAAACTCGCCTACCTCATCGGACAAAGCGTCCACGACCTACCCTCCGATAAACTAGCAGATAAGCTCTATTTCTTATAATATGCTCTATGCATTCCCACTTTATAAATATAAGTAGTAGTTAGTATAAGGACAATGCTCGTAAAGTAATAATGGAAGGAAATGCTCACGTGACGGTGGAAAAATGTCTTGTCTATGATGCCGATTCGGGCAGCCATCAACATCATTTTTGTTGATTTAAAACTAGCTCTAACTCTTTCTTGCACTTATTGTAAGTGAAGGACGACACTAGTTCAAGAGCTGTCAAATGAAAATTAGGTTAAGTTTGTGTGCGCCCGTATAGGCACCAATACGTGGTAAGTTTTTACCAAACATTACCATTAGCCAAAAAATCAAACGATCCGGACTTACTAGCGGGATGAGGGGCGCGATCACTTGCAATACGGCTGCGTGCCACTATGAAAACACTGCGACAGTTTATGGCGGAATAGCTATCAACACGTGTTTTTTCTATATCTCTTAAGATCAATAATTATCCGTTTTTACAGTCCGCTGATATGTTATTACAATCACCAATCTAGATATGTACTCCTTTTCAGTCACCACTTCATAATGGAACTTTTTTTACCTTTTTTTTTTGACGTGACTTATTGTAGATTTGCCGCAGATGGCATTAACTACTTGGCCGGACAAATGGGGAGCGCTGAAGGCTCTCACCCGGTACAAAGTTTAAGACGACAGGCCTGAGGGTGCCCAGTTGGGCGCGAACCTCGGCTCAGGGCGTCGTCTGAGAGGAAAAATATTTGAAAGAATTAATCGACCCTAGTGGGTCGATAGCGATAAGCGCTGAATGAGGGAAATCGTCGACCACGCCGGCGGGGTCGGTATCGGGGACCTGAAGTGTTTGGTGTCGCGAGCTGATTGGCTGCCTCTATGGCTAGAGTAATCGCGTCGTCGGGATCGTATATTACGTCCTTCGGACGCCGATACTTTTCAGTACCGTCCCTAAGCGGAATGTACTCGGAAGCCGCAACTACCAGGGGATTTGGGTGGTGCGGAGCAGAATCGTTTTTACCTTCGTTGGGTTTTCTTTTGGCCCAAGACTTGCCCGAAGGCATTGACGAGGCCCAAGTTGGGGCCTGTTCACTCTGGTCTTGAAATCACCCGTGTTATATGCATTCGGAAATACAGAAGACGGCAAAGAATTCCACTCCCTAGCAGTGCGCATAATGAAGGACGATGCGAAGCGCTTTGTGCGATTTTTTTTTTATTATTATTATAAACAATAGGCTAGTTTCCAACTAGTCAAATCAGTTACTTTTTACTAAACGTCAAAACACGAAATTACTATGGAATTTGTATGAAAAAGCACTCTGTGACGTCATAGAAAAACGTGACAAAATGTCGGACTTATTATTACGTTTTTCTTGATTAAAATTCATAAATAAGTTTAATAGAAAAAAGAAAATGTTTTTCGTTAGTTTTAGATGTGTCTTTATTTAGTAATCAGAATTTCATAATTTATCTTGAACCTAGTACACGACCCAATTGCAAAGTACATTATCATGTTTAGTACAGTACATCACAAACTTAAAAAGTTTTACCGTGCACTGGAGATTCCTTCGTCGAATAGTTGGGATATCCACCAAATAGGGATGGAACTCGGCCGTAAGTCTGGAAGTCCGAAGATGAATGGGGATGGTGGAATGAGCTCGTGTAGATCGCGGGCACTCTCTTCGAAGTGCAGCCTGTAGAATACCGACATACTGGCGACTTTTCGCCGATGTGCTAAGGAACATTCAAACATTCAACAGGATTTTCTTCCTCGCAGCAACGTCACCTTTTGTGTGCGTATTACGACGAAAATTATTAGATTCATTTTTTTTTGTTTCAATGTCCAAATAGAACAAACACTATATGGTATCACTAAGTCCCAAAAGTGTCGGTCACCCTCGCACCGACCAAGCACCCTTCATGCATACTTCTCAAAGGGCTATGTTAACACACTATGTTTATGCCGGCAACTCAAGTCATTAAGATGTTTTGCTGGTCGATCCTTTGGGAGAACAAGTCAAACATCTCGCCGTCGTCTTAGATAGACGTCTAACGTTTCGCACCCCCCCGATACCGACCCCGCCGGCGTGGTCGACGACTTTTACACTTTGTCAACTTAGTTACACTTTGTCAATTATACATAACGAACGTCTCATCCGCCTAAAGCTACTACAGCTTCTCACAACCTGTATAGCCAGGGAAAAGAAGCTGCAAGGAAAACCACGGCACAGGGCCTTAGACGTTCTTTAAAAAAAATATATCAATCATCAATATTACATACGCACGGGTCAAATTTAGAACCTTCTTTTATGATCTTGGTTTAAAATTTTGTGGGAAAGGGTACGCTACGCAAATGAGACGACACTAACTGCGAATCCAAGAATAAACTTACAAAAGTTTACATTAACATTTGTAATAACAAAATTAATTTTGGAAAATATGTTTCATTGCATTTTCCGCGCTCACCTAAGTCCGTCGTGTCCCCGGAAATTCCATACATGAACTCACGCATATTTCCACCGGGGTAAGCTGAGACTACGGAATTCAATTTGTTTCGATCCTGACACACTTCTCTTGCTTCCTGAGTTAAATTCTAATCCCGAATATACATATTATTATGACTTAACTGCCACATACACACCAGCGTCCCTACATGTCACATAATATGTCCAAATGTATTACAAAAATATTAGTTCTAGTTATCCTGTAAATACATCTAAATATATGTGGCAACAAGATAAAAAAAAACGTTCATTTTCAATATAGGATCATCAAATAACTGTTAGAATGTCAAAATACACCATCTATCACTTACCACGGCTTTGGAGAGCGTTATACTAACGTTAACTACAACATTCCGATAGTAATTGAAGTACTTACTATGTGAAGTTATAACTCCTTGCCGCGTTGAAGGCATTTTAATCCTTTCAATGGTCTAGTCTCGTTAATAGTCTGAGCTATTATTGATCCAAGCCCAGTAGGGCTAACATGCCCAACGTGATAAAATTTTGTCACGGTCATTATATCGATTCTGACGATATAATTATCGTTTTGTCGATTGGTTCAAATATGTGAACCCAAATAAGTCATGTTGTTCTGTCAAAATACGAACAAAACCACGTAGGACGCATGTTAGGGAACAAAACAAACTTAACGATTTCGACAAAATTGATTGAATCTATCGATAATTTTATCACGTCGCGCAAGGTTTTTACGAGCATTGTCCTTTGCATCTCAGATCAAAATGGTGCTAAAATTTTTGAATATAATCGTAAGAATCTCGAGTGCATTTGTATTGTCAAGAAGTCATTTCCAATTCTCTTCATAACTATAATATTAGATTTGACTATTCGCTGTGTGTAGATGACCTTATATTTATGATTAAGAATATAGATAAGTATTCGGTCTGATTGATACGGTCTGGGCGGTTGCACTTCGATCGCGGTTTCTTACGAAGTCGATTGATGCCACACTAGGGGCTGAAAAAGTTGGCATTTTTCTTACGCATTATGTAACTTGCGTTTTAAGTCCCGGTTACTATTTACTTAAGTAAGTATAATCCGCGGCGTATTAGTTGAACAAAAATGGCGGTCTGCACAGGTGTCTCTGGTTGTCATAGTTACGCGCTCCCCTCGCGTCCCCCTCAGTCCGCACGTCGATTGAGACCCAATATTATTATGTCACAGCGCATTCAAGGACATAGTTCAATTTATACGTCGCGGATTATACGTAGTCGTTACATGAGCCATGTCAGGCGCCTTCCGCTAGCGTCTAATAACTCGCCTGTGATGTTGTGACTACTTTTCTATTTTTTTTAATATTTTGATTTGACTTTTTTTCTGTTATAAATTCTAACTTTCTGAACGAATTAATTGACTTGTTTGTTAAACCTTAGTGTAGTAAGTTGATTTGACAAGTTTTGAATTAATTGTTTTACGATTTATAATCGAGTACACTTCAATTAAAATAATAATAATATTGGTGCTGATTCCAGTACATACCGTTTAAGTTTATTTTAAGTTATACCTGTAGTTTTCTTATCCGCCGAAAAGGAATGGCAGAATTTAAAAAAAAACCCTTTCAAATTTTACATTGGCCAATAATCCGACATAATTAAGTTGACAGTACACGTCAAACGGATTGCATATGAGCGTGATGCCTATTTTATTCGTCCGGGTTATTCATTCATTCGCTCATTCATTTAAAGTTGTCAGTTTTTTCATTGGTTATTCATTCATTCATTTTAAAATTGTCAGTTGTCAATCATCCGTCCCATTCCTTTTCGGCGGATAAAAAAATAATGGGTATAACTTAAAATAAAATTAAGAGGTGTCTGCAGGAATCGGGGCCGTTGTTGAGTCTTAAAGATAAATAAAATTATTTTCGCAGTTTGACGGAAGATCGATTAATTCAATGAACAATTACGAAGATACGATTAAAAAGAATAGTCTTGAAGCGTGCTCGTGTATTAAAGATGTGTAGTTTAATATTTTTATACATAAAATACGTATGTACAAATTCTACATTTTCTTGTAAATGTAGTGTTATTCAAAGGCAGTATTGCCTTGTTAGAGTCTATCGCAAGTTTTGTATTTATCATAGATCAAGCAAGGTTGCCTGAAAGAGATTGCTTTTAGGGATAAGTCCACCTTTTTGTTATATTTCTCATTTGTTTATTTTATTTTTTGCGTGTAAGGAATCTAAAGAAGACTTAAAAGTAGTTTTAGTTATGAATATGTATGTGTGTAAGGGCCACGCTCATAAGAGCTCACCGATAACGGTGTAGCATTCTCCATTGTTGTCAAAAGAACTTGTTCGTTCTTGTTGAGAAGAAGGGGAAGCCGAAGAAGAGCTTACATGGTACAAATTAAAGAGAAGGCGAACGTCGGTCATATAAAGGAATCAAAGAAGTAGCATAAGACACAAGAATGAAATAGGGTAATTAATTGATTGTTTTTTTTATTGCATCAATCTCACGTGAATATGCTGACAATAAGTCGACCGTTTTTCAATATCTCATCTTACACTAGATTTTGACAAAACGTCTAATGTCGGTCCGATTCCAAGGTGTCATACTATCTATTACGAACCATCAATGACCCATGGTCTCTGCCCGTGAAAGGGTTAAAGATTAAAGTCAATGGTGGGGGTATGCTCCGTTCTAGCAAAACTTGTGTGTAGCATTCATGGCACTAGCAACATATGACGTCACGAGTTACTACTGAGATTTTTATCTAACGCTCATATATCAGATGGCTGTAACTCACATTTTTCAAGGAATTCTGGGGGTTTAAAATGGCAACATCGAAGCAACTCATCTAAGAAAGCAATATTGCTATTTGACATTTGTTTGCATTGCTCACTTACTTTGATATGCGCAAATGTCAAATTGCAATATTGCTTTCTTAGATGAATTGCTACGATGTGGCCCCCCTTTTTTGTTTACGCATTTGATTTTTCTTCTTTCTTTCTATTTATATATATTTTAGATAGATAGTGAAGAACGCGTCATTTTCGACACTTTCGCTAACTGCCCTATTGCTCTAAATTCAATTAAAAAGTATCATTGTGAATGCACTGCTTAGTTTATCCACATATCCCTCCAAATAATTTTAGATATTTAATCGTACAAGTCACAGCGCAGTGGAGCAGCGTGGTGGAGTATACTTTATACCCCCTCCCGTTGATTGAGGAGAGGCCTGTACCCAGCAGCGGGGCGTATATAGGCTATTTATGTTACGTCATACAAGTGGAAAGCTCGAAAAGTATACGTTGGTGTTTATAGTATTAGTTTGATGTTACCTAGTTTTACTCTAACCTTTAAGTTTTTACTTATAGGTTTATCATATCCAGCTTACGACGTCGTATCAACAGTCGCTGCAAGTTGTCTTTGATTACTTGTGGCTCTGCCCACCCCGTTAGGGATTACGTGCGTGAGTTTATGTATGTATGTATGTATGTTTACGTTTTGTATCTATGGTAAAAGTACAATTATGAATGAGAGACCAACGAATAAGAACGCCAGTGGCGGCCCTAGCAAAATATTTAGATGGTGCTGGACCTCACAGCTTTTTTCGATTAGTTTAAGGTCACCGAAATATACCTAATTAAATCTTTTAAAGATGTCGTTTACGGCCGCCCTTTAAATGTATGAGTTTTATGTCACCGCTAAGAGGTCTAATTCACAGGGCAGGTGTGCCCGATCCAGTTACTCCCTTATAGATCCGGGGCTGCCAGCCAGGGTGGTCCCGTCTTGGCTGATTTTGGCGCCCCAAAAAATGATCGAACCGTTCGCACCGCCCTAGGGCCGCCACTGAAAAACACGTTTGTAAATGAAAGTAAATAAAAGTTCGATAGTTAATAACATTGGTACCGCCTACATCGTCATCGTACGATAAAATTCATATATTAATCGGGTCGTCATTTAAAACTAAAGTAAGACCCAGAGGGGGTGAAGTCGGCGCCCGATACAAATTGGTGCGGGGCGGACAGTTACCGTTCAATATGTAGTCTATGGTTTTGTAAAAAAAAAACAGTTGGCTATTAACCTCTATCTGCCGAGATACCAGACATAATAAGTTTTATATCTGTGTTCTGTGTTCCGGCATTCGAAAGGTTAACCATTACAGACGGCGATACGGTTCAGCACCTATCACGTTGGTCTAATATGGCTCGGTAGCTTAGTTCATAATACGATGCTGTACTTCTGATTACCCCAATTGGGAATATAGCCGTGAGCTTGTATTATTATTATTATGTTCCTTTAAAATTTATATTACCTCCGAATTAAGTCATAGAATAAATAAGCAGATTGATATACCAATGTATAGTTTGTAAAATGTTCATTCCCACCAATGGTTCATAGGTATACCTTATTCTCAAATGCTCTAGTCACATTTGACAGTGATATGGAGCCATAATGGTGCCAATTCCTGCAGACGCCATCTAATTTTATTTTAAGTTATACCTGTCATTTTCTTATCCGCTGAATTGATGAAATTTATGAAACATTCGTCAATTTTAAGCAGAAATCTAAAACAACCGTCTAAACATTTTACATCGGCCAACAACCCGACAGAATTAGGTTGACAGCACACGTCAAACGGTTTGCATACCAGCGAAATACTTTTTGATTCGCCCGGGATATTCATTCATTTACTCATTCTTCCTAAAATTTACGAGTGTCAATCATCCGTCTCTTTCCTTTTCGGCGAATAAAAAGATGACAGGTTTAACTTAAAGTAAAATTAGGAGGTGTCTGCAGGATTCGGGGCCAATATAAGGGTTGAACTACACTTTCCTATGCTGCACAGATTCCGTCGCGTGCGGGCGTATTATCTCGCTCTAGCAAATTACGGGTTTAAGTGACGGAAAGGGATAGAAGCATAGGAAAATGCGGTGCGTTCCGGCCAGAAGTAGTTCAACCCTAAGTAGGTAGGTATTTTATGAACGGGCTTATATATTTTAACTGATTTCAAAAAAGAATGAGGTTGTATAAAAAAGCCTAACTTACTATTTTTCTAAAAACAACATTTTAGTTTTAAGATTTATATAAACGTGATGAAAAATGTCGTTGATTTTATAGATGTGCCGTGAAAATTTACGAAGGTTGAATAATTCTGTAAGATGACCAGTTTCACCAACCCTGGTGTCAATGTTATTGAGCAGCGAAAGCCTCTAAATGAATAAATGATTCCAAACCAAATTATCATGTTTTCATTACTTGTTGGACTGTGAAACGGCCGTCAGAATAGTACATTTCCTTAGTGTGTCTCTTTCGCACTAGGATGTATTCTATATTTATGTCCTGTTGGACATGTCCATGCTAGGAAAGCAAATAGCATAGTAGTATAGAAACATCTTAGAATGAGTTCAACTGGTGTTCGAGTAACTTAGTTTCTATCTTGATAGATAGAATCCTATCCTAATGATTGACTCAAAGGATTTCTCTGTTTCAATCACGGGATAGATTTTCAGTGTTTAGTTTTTATTGGCAAATTTAAATATTATTATAATTATATTGTTTCTATATTTCTAGAAACTGAATTACACGAAAGTCTCTGCTTACCATCACGAGCATGTCGTGAAAGACTGTTCATCTTATAGGTTGGCATCATTCATAGTTCTTTGGCACGTGCCTTTATGTGTGGCCGTCTAGCCTAAAGCACGTGGAATGTTTTAAAAATGTATTATTATTTTTTATTCAAAACCTACCTAATCAGTCAAATATGTTCCAAAGAGACGATGAATAAAATTGCCATTTTAAATATTCTAATCTTGCTTGTTATAGCTAAAATTCGCCAGAAAAAGAAGGGAGATTGACACCAAAATTAGTGCAATTACGATTCATCTAAGAGCGGATCAAAAGCTGAAGTCGAAGAGAACAGGTACGTATTTAGATAGAAAAGTGATTGGTTGCGTATGCGCTTTAAAACGCGCCGTTTCACGTCGATTGGCCGAAAAATAAATGTGACCAAAGCGTGAGAGGGTCGCTAATAGGCTAATTTCC
Source organism: Pectinophora gossypiella (assembly GCF_024362695.1). Classification (NCBI taxonomy): domain Eukaryota; kingdom Metazoa; phylum Arthropoda; class Insecta; order Lepidoptera; family Gelechiidae; genus Pectinophora; species Pectinophora gossypiella. The sequence continues at coordinate 10,046,522 of NC_065419.1, forward strand.
AACTAGTCAAAACACGTACCTAATTACTATGGAATTAGTATGAAAAATACAATGTTGCGTCATAGACAAACATGATAAAATGTCGGACTTATTCTGACTTACTAATAAACAAGTATGTTTTCCTCAGTTTTAGATCTGTCTTTATTTAATAATCAGAACTTTATAATTTATCTTTGACCTAGGATACTACCCAATTGTCGATAACCGAACGGTTATTCCGTGATATAGGGAATAAGAGCATGTGGTACGGTCACGAGCATTAATATAATGTATATACTTTGGTACCATGTCACATTAACTTTTTTGACAAATTGAACTGTAAGTCTTACTACATGTCAAATACAGAGTCCTACAGTGGGTACATTATATTCTCATGATTATATGCTCATGACTGTACATGATTCTGGTTCCTACAGTTTCCTTAATACGTCCCTGCAGCCAAATATTTCACCTTTGTTTGCATCATCAGATGTGCCTCGTGGCGTTATTTGTCAGGAACGCAATAGGCCAGATTTTATATTTTAGAATTTAGGTGTGTTGAATCTAACACGAAAATTTGACAAATTAATAGTGAACCTTTTTATTCCATCGGCGTTTTGCACGATTATGTTGTATAGAAAAATAATATTTATGTATTTCTGTACCACATAAAACGCTTTCTTATTTCTTTGTTAGATAAACATAAATATATAGGCTATATACGTCCCACTGCTGGGCACATGTCTCTCCTGTATATTAGACGTATATTTATGTTTATGTATATAGACGTATATTTATGTTTTTGTGTAACAAATAAATAAGAAAGCTATTTATTTGTTACGTGCAATAAAGTGGTTTGAATTGATTTGAATTTAAAGCTAATAGTGATGTACAAAGGTCCTTAAAGTACGATGTGTTTTCAGAGAATTTTAATCGTAATATGCAGGAATACATATTGCCATTACTTGCGTGGAAAATCCGGTGCATCTGCTGATTTATTTCTTAGTCCTCCATTTTTACCGACCTAAGGAATATTTGGATATTGTTTTTCCTATCCTTTCTTAAATATTAAGCAGTTAATTAATTATCTAGGTTAGTTCACATTTAGTTTTGTTTTGACCCAACAAGAATTCGCCTGCACACGCCCTTGGTTCTAATCTGAACATAAATCCCATTCAGCGTTTGCAATGTTAAAAACAGCAAGCAACAACTCGAGCATAGTGCTACATCGATAACAAACTTCTAGCCTACTCGTGGGCTGACGTAATCTACGTTGGTCCCCGAACAATCTGAAATACCGACACCGTGTGTGGGTGTGCTTCGTTTAACGAAAGAGCGGCAGTCCATCAGACGGGAGAGGGATGCAGCTATACAGAGCGAAGAGGCCAGACGAATACGCAGCCCGTGGGAAATGCACAGTAGTGGTCAGATCAGACTGCGCGCGCGCCGGCCCAGTGCACGTATTATTGTATTGGAATCTCCGCAGCTAAAAACGAGTTATGATATCGTGCTCGCACTCCCCTTCTCGGTTCTACTCCTCAAACATAAGATTCAGTTTTCAAAACCGGATCAATTTGAGTTATTGTGAAGAATTTTAGCATGAAACCTATAGGTAGTTACGCGTATAACGCGATGGATTTTTTTAGCGATCGATTGAGGTTTGCGGCGGGCTTCGGTCGGGATGCAAATGTGGTGTTTACGAAGTCGGCACACGCCTAGCTAAAGCTTTATGGTTTAATAAACACATTTTGTGGATTGTAGACCATGCAGACTATGTTGCGTATAAACGTGCGATTGTAGTTGTTCAAGAGTTGTTGTAGAAGTTTATTGGCTTTCTGTGGTAAGGAAAAGATGAAACGTATTTGGTAAAATATACATTCACCATAGAAGTAGAGCTTTTCATTATAAACTTCAAATAACTGATTTAAAGTACTCGATTGATTGACTGAATATAATTTCTGTGTGGAATTGTACCATAATGTCTTATTTCTTTTGGAGAATCTGGGGGTTCAAAAGGCCACATCGAAGCTATTCATGTAAAAAAGCAATATTGCTATTTGACACTTGTTTTCATTGCGCACTTGCTTTTATAAGCACAAATGTCAAATCGCAATTTTGCTTTTTAAGGTGAATTGTTCCATGTGGCCTTTTTAACCCCCCTGTTCTTTTGAGAATCTCTCATTTTATCCTTAGCAAAAAAGGGTATTTCTGGGACTCAAAGTTTTGCATTGGGAGAACTTTGAAATATGAGTAGTCTTGGATCTTATCGTAGTTATTTATTATAACTACTATTATTTATTATAAGTTTTGTTTTAAGTTTTCCTAAGGACAAGTCGCACTGTGACGCTAGGCTGATCAGCAAATCTATCCTCTCAAATTGTACTTATTTGATGCTGCCTTCTAGTTTTAGTGTATACCTATGATTTTTGTCTACCTAACGGTTTTAGGACTTGTATATTGCTTGAGTTATGTATTTTACTCATATCATCAGTTTGAAAATGTCATGCGGTCAAAAAATCAATGAAACATTTCGCCCGCCCTGTGCCAATACAATGGCCTATAATTCGTATCGTCAACCCACGCGCCGACCAGCAAGAAAACGATACCAGACACATTTAAATACTTACATTTAAAACAAAACAGATGTTTCCCAACACTTGCCTTAATTAATTTTAACTAAATAGAGTTGAATATCGCTTGATCGTCTGCCTACATCCATTCAATCCTTTTATGTAAAGGGACAATGGTGTTTCAAACAGAGGAGGGTTGGTCACATCGGATACATATCTTAATTAGGCCTCACAGGGCGTTCGGATTTCTTTTTTTTTGTATATCCGTCCGCTTGTGCGAGCGTGACGAATATTTGTGTAGACGGACAACATTTTGATGCAGCTATCTGAGCTTGGAATAGCTTTTAATCCCTTTGTAAAACAGACGATATTCTACTTTTCGGTTGAGCAACAAGATGTTGTGAGTAGAAAAGAAGATGCGATAATTAGAAGAACCGTTGACAAGCCCATTCTTTCACTGGAGTTAATTAATAGAGTGCCATTGGTTGAGTTGTAATGATAGCTGTGGTTGTGAATGAAAACTCGTTAGTTGTGTAGAGGCGTTTGAGTGTGGCCCGACTGAAGTAGGGGGGTCTGTATCGGGCGTTTTATCTTTTGAAACTTCGTGCGTGAAGTGGAAATTGAGAGCCTGATGATGAGTATAGAAGATGTAGGTAATGCTTATTAGATGATTTTGACTTTGAGATACTTTCGGGTACCGGTACGACAAACGTATTTCGTGTGATATGTAATGTTATGGAAATGATTAGGGCGTTTTCGTAGTCCAGGAATGACGGATAGTAGAAAATTACTCGGATGACGGATATCAAAAGTGCATAATACACCCACTCCTTGCCAGCTATGTTTAGTCCTTAATAAGGACTACACCCCTACCTGAGGATTACATAAGGAGTCCTTATGTAGTAGGGGGCGAGCCCATTGTCATTACCCGCGCACAAATCCTGGAAACCACGTCATATCAATTATCTGTGATTCAAACCTGAATTGAAACTCAAAACTGAATTCAGTGGTTAGAGTTCGAGCGCATTCGGTCCCGTGACAATATGATGTCATGCGTTAGGCTATCACGGAATTTTACTCTACCCTGCTGCTTACTTCTTCTATCGTGTGGTTTGTGAGGTGGATTACCAACCTCAGCAACCATGGTGTCAGGATAACTATTGAGCCGCCAAAGGCCCCTGACATGACTCATTTAACAATACTCACTTACATCAGTAATAACCGGGACCAACGGCTTAACGTGCCTTCCGAAACACGGTCTTACTTTCCGACTTTCAGGTGATCAACCTGTAATGTCCTAACCAAACTAAGAATCCCTAGTAATCACAAAGTGATTTTTGTGATATCTCCGGGATTCAAACCCCGGACCTCCGGATCGTGAGCACAACGCTCAACTACTGGACCACAGAGGCCGTTACTGCTTACTTAGTTAATAAAACAACTTCCACACTTTTCACATTTCCGAAGTAGCTCTGGCTAATTTAATCCAACATTCCCTCCCGTCAGACTTCACTTCCGTAGCCTATAATAAATTCAGGCAGCTAAGTTCGCTCAAAACGGCTTTTAAAGTAGGAACTTATTCCTTCGGGTTATGGCTTAAGTTTCTACTTTTGTACGGGTTAGGGCTTGAGCTATAAAGTATGAGGCGTGAGAAACCCTGCGGAGTTCGCATAAACAGAATGCCCCTGTGCAGTTAAGAGGCCTCGTCGCGTTTCAACCGTCACAAGTCGTCAGGGATATTAACTATCTGCTTTATAAGCCACTAGCGACCCGCCCCGGCTTCGCTCGGGTGCAATGCTGAGGAGAAAATGAAATTATTTACGACATCACATTAAAAACCTCAAAATAACAGTATTTCTCACTATTTAATGGATGTTATTATACATATAAACGTTTCTCTTGAATCACTTTATCTACTTATTAAAAAAACCGCATCAAAATCCGTTACGTAGTTTTAAACATTTAAGCGTACATAGGGATATAGTAACAGAAAAAGCGACTTTGTTTATACTATGTACTGATGCGAAGTTTTAAAAGTAAAACGTTTTTAATCATGCATGAAGACTTTAATGAGAGTGGAAGAACTGCTGTGTCAGATTCATAGTAGGTACCTAGAATTCCGTGATCTCTACCTACCCCAACGGGAATTAGGCGTGATCTTACGTATGTATGAATGTACGTTATCGTGAGGTTGTGTTAACTTTCAACTTTTCCCCCGCCTGTCTCATACCAAGTCTCAATTAAAAAAGAAACTGGGATTGGTGGCAAAACACCCACACAGATTCAAATCACGAGATTACCCATCAGTCGGCCGGGCGGGCGGCGCATGCGCGTTCCCACGGCGCTGCGCCCGCGGCGGTGCGCGCTGAAACGACTGCGCCGGCGACGATTAGGCGGGTAGCACAACCATAATATACCTACTCTGTGCCTAGGTAGTCTCCTGGATGAGTAAATGTTTGACCTATATGGCTTTGTTATAGATATAATAAGCCCTGAACTCTATTCCACAAAAAATGAAAATGTATAATATTTTACAAATAAAATATTTAGGTATTCAGTATGAATGGGATATAGTTTACGTTATACATTTCTGTTACGTTGTAGTCGATATTTTAATGTACTTACGTGCGTGTTACATTCATTGCATAATCACAATCACAATGCTCAGCTTCTTAAAAATATACAAATAGGTACACATAGGTAGGTACAGATCGGTAGGTACGTAACAGCTCCATTATGAGGTAGGTTCCCGATATCGAGTACTCACCTAAGCACGATACATTTCACTATAAATCCCATACGTGTAGAAACATACATAACGTGTCTTCTCTAAACTTGTGAAAGCGTCCTAACTCTGAAAGCCAGTAACCGATTATGCTATACCTATGTATCTAGACAGTTCGAGATTAGATCTAAGCTTCTAGGAATTATGGCTGACGCTGGAATCCACGGCAAGGCACGTGGAAAGGCACTGCCAATCAAGTGATTTCTGTTATGAACATTATCATAATGGCCACTATACTAAAATTAAGTTGAAGGAACCATAGATAATTTGCTAAGGTTTTAAAAGGTTGTTAAAGTAATTGATTTTGAAGGTAGTTTCCCTAGTGACCTTGGTTCGAATCCTGGCTTGGGCTCTAAAGCACTGAATCCGACTTTGTGAGTTTGGATTTATATTTAGATTATAGACAATTGATATCACGTGGCTTCCAGGATTTGTCCGGTTAATGGCAATGGACTGAAACGCTGGCGAAGAGAGGGTGTACTATACACCTCTGCCTACCCCTTCAGGGATACAGGCGTGATGCTATGTTACGTTATATTATGATTGTAGTTTGTAATTTTCTAACAGAAGTCTAAAAAAGATAAAAGTGAGGCGAAGGTATATCAAAATTGTAGTACCGAAGTGGAGTCCCGTGATCTCTGCCTACCCCAATGGTAGATAGGTGTGATTTTATGTGTTTTTTTGTCCTGACTTATTGCAAATTTGCCGCAGATGGAATTAACTATTTCTTCGGGTATGTAGGTTTCCTCACGATGTTTTCCTTCACCGCTGAACACGTGATAATCATTTATGATCCAAACATGAATTCGAATAACAATTTCGAAAATTATAGGTCGTGCTGGATTCGAACCTGCGACCTTACAGAGAGAGTGAAGCGTTCTTTCAACTGGGCTTCCACGGCTGCATAGGTAAGTATCTTACATTTAAGTTTGATAGAAAGTAACAACTGCCACATTAAAACATTCCAAGTAGGTATAGTCATGAGCAATATAATGTACCCATTTTAGGACTCTGTCGCACTAACATATTTGACATTTAGTGTCAGTTCAATTTCTCAAAATAGTTAATGTGATATGGTACCAAAGTGTATACATATTAATGCTCGTGACCGTACCTATATGTATACCTTGACTGTCACTATTTGCTTGTGACTGTACTTACTTAGGTATTTATCGCAATTATAATGTTTGCTTTAAAATTTAAGAATCCGAATTGTAGCCATTTGGTTGACAATCAAAGTACATTGTTTTAAGTTTACGCGGTTATAATAAGGGATTCTTACCGCGTTTAAAATATGGATATGAGACTCCCGATATTTTGTTTTTTTTTATTATCCCTATTTTAAACGCGGTAAGAACCCGTTATTATATGTTTTAATTATGACAATCGAAGTTATTGACGTAACGCAATGCAAGAATTTGCTGAAGGGGTTGTTTCAATGTAGACGCAGTCGTATTTCTGGTGAGCTAATGCAGAGAACAGATAAGGATAGCTAGTAGCAAGGTATTTAAGGGCTAATCGAAAAACGGGTTCAGTAGGTATGTGACTCGATGGGTATTACTTAGTAGCTTTTTTTTGACATGGGATATTGTGGATTTGCCACAAATGGCATTAACTACTTGGCCGGACAAATAGCGGGAGTGCTGAGGGCACTCATCCGGGATTTAGTAGCGGATTTTTAGTTACTATTAAGTAAACTTTGAAGTTTAGAAATTTCCTTACACATTAGGGCAACATTTCAGAAAGAAGAATCTTGTTTAGTTCAAGTGCTAGGAACCGCAGCGTCGCTAGTTGTCGTAAACCAAGACGTCGACAATTTGTAGAACACGTTCAGAATAAGACCGACCGGCGGAGGCTTAAAGATACCACTCAAGTTTCACTTAACCAGACATTTGACCCTTTAAAAACAGTCGGCAAATCCGTAGTCAAAGTAGGAATTATTACTATTGTGAGGGCATTACTCTTCATTCTTTAACTCATCGGCGTGGTGAGATGAATGGTTTGGTTCTATACATGTTCCGCTCTGTACAATGGTTGGCCTGTCCTCCTATTATTACGGCGGCGCCCTTTATGCGCGGACGTCACACGATAAAGGGGGGTATAAATAAGCGCGTGCGCACGTCATGTTGCGTTGGGGGACGGCGACGTCAATGGGGGCCGTTATAGCCCTATATTATAGGCGAGCCGTAATTTATTCGCCGAGAGGACATTTGGGAGTGAATTTCGTACACACATTCGTGTAGGCTTGCCGTAATGGGTCGCGAGATATCACTTTGCGAGTGGTCGAAATATCTGCTCTGCTGGGAGGTAAATGTTAAATCAGAATGTGTTCGGAATATTAACAATAATTTTATACTCAAGCACTTACTTTTTACACTACGGACACTTCATAAAATACACCTCGTTTACACAGGCACTACACATTGACGTTATCGTACACGCGCATCTCTGTGACGTCTGCGGCCATACGATTGAAGACTAAAGTAAGACCGAGAGGGGGTGAGGTAAACCTAGCTCAGCCGCTGGTGGGGAGCGGAGGGTTCTACGTTCTATACTTAGTATTATTCCTTATTATATGGTAATATAACTAGTGAGAAAAAGTGTTTTCTAACAAATTATATTAGTAATTGAGGATACTCCACGGGACTTAGGGTCTGTTCATATCAAACGGAAAATGCGTCGAGCGTATCATCTGTTGAGTGTGAACGGTCTTTTTGTCTATACATTTATCTGCGTTCGCGTTACGCGACTGATAATACGCGACGCATTATCCGTCAGAAATGAACAAACCCTTACCCGTTGTTCTACTATTTTTTGAACAAAAACATCTTCTGCCACCCCATCTGTCACGTACCCTTCTGACTGATCTTAGACCGCAAACACCCCACTGTGTCACCTACCGCACAAAAGAGTCGCCGATAACTGCGGTGGTCCAAAAACGCAACAATATTTAGCAAGATGTCACCAACGAAACCTCAATAACATACAACCACACAAACCGTATACTTTCAAACACATTTTTTACCTTCCAAGTCTTTTATGTACCAAAATAATAAAGCTCGTTTTTGTGTAACAACTGGATAAGTGAAAGGAAAGTTTAGGTTGGTTTTTTCGTCACTTAAACGCCGTAAACGCACCCTATCAGTTTCCTCTGTATTCTGAGAAGTATTAATACATTTTTATATTTTGGCGACGAGTGTTTGTCGTTGGAAACGTCGGCATTAAATAAAGACTTCCTGTGTGGCGTGGTGGGCAAATACAACGTCCGCTGGAAAAGTTTACTGGGAAATTATGTGAGGATGTTTGTACTTTGACTCACTGACATAATTCAGATTTTTGACCTGCCAAAAGAAGGCCTTTTACAACTTAGATCCGGAGTTTTCTAACAATGTAGCTACCTAAGATTATTTTAATTTTCAATAAAAATAAATAATTAGTTAGTAATTAGTTTTTTTTTTTTTAATAATTAGTCCTCCCTTGTAAACGTCCATTTCATGTTTGTGATGTAACTAGTTGTTAATTGCAATAAAGTACATTATAATTTAAAATTGTTATTTATAATTTATTTTATTCGGTTTACTAACAATCACTTACATTAATACATTGTAATAAGTAACACATTTGCAACTTATAAGCTAAATGTAGTGACTAATTAATCAATAATAACCTTCAATAGTTCTACACGAATCGGGGGTTGTCTTTGGGTGCAGTCCAAGAGTACACACAGATATACCCGATCCACATTTAGATTAAATTGTCATAAGGAGCCTCTACATGTTGGCTTCGCCTCACGCATGCCTCCTTAAAGTCCGGGACTCCATAAGACCGTGATATGGAATAAGGAATTGACTTATAAATAATAATAATTAGTGGTTGAGGAGCTCGCTGTGCAGCGGTAAACGCGCTCGGTCTGCGATTGTTGAAGTTAAGCAACTTTCGCAAAGGCCGGTCATAGGATGGGTGACCACAAAAAAGTTTTCATCTCGAGCTACTCCGTGCTTCGGATGGCACGTTAAGCCGTTGGTCCCGGCTGCATTAGCAGTCGTTAATAACCATCAATCCGCACTGGGCCCGCGTGATGGTTTAAGGCCCGAGAGGTAAACCTAGCTCAGCCGCTGGTGGGGAGCAGAGAGTTACCGTTCTATAGTATATTTTTCCTTTTTCTATGGTGATAGGTAATGAGCAGTATCTATCTATAATGGTCGAGCTAACTGGTCCACGATCCCGGTTGTAGGTAGGTACTACTTATATGTGTCTATCTGTTCTACACAAAAAGCAACAAAATATCAACTCGTACGCATGCATGCAAAAAAGTTACGTCTGGCCTTGTGGTGACCCGGTCCCAATGTTATGACTTATTTGTCTCGCTTCACCAGATTTATCGATATTCCACGAATAAACTCAACAATATCTGCATAATATTAACATTAAATTACATGCAAATTGATTTTTGGCAACACATCTGTTCTGCTTGTTTGATAGAAACATTTGAGCTATAAATCGATGAGGAAGGAAATAAGATGTAAAAAAGTAGTCAAGTGACTCTTTGATATTTTAAACAGGATTCTGTATGTTGTAAGTCAATGATGGTTGCAGAGGCGGAGATGGGAGCCATCGGTACGGCAATGCAGGACGGAAGGGGCAAGTTACAGGGACTGTAACCAAGAACCTGACAGAGGGCAGCAGTAATTGTCAGTACTATTCAGAGGTGGAAGACAGGAGTCCTAGTACGGCTTTGAAATAGACTACTCTGGGCGCCATCCCACTCGCGTCAGACAGAGTACTGCGGGGCGGAAGGCAAGAGGGAAAACACTGCCCTATTTTCCCCTAAAAAAGTAGCATGGAGAATGCTACACCGACAAGAACGTGGCTCTTAAATTACCTAGTGATGATGATGTTGTAAGTAAGGAACAATGGGTCACAAAAGTATATAACAATTTGAACGTAAATTACCAAATATACTTACCTATCGAGCGAGTTGTAAAAGTGATGTCACAAGACCCATTTGACAGAACGACATGACTTGTTTGGGTTCACATATTACCACCAATTGGCAAAACGACATAATTATATCGTCAGATTCGATAAAATGACCGTGACAAAATTTTATCATGTTCTGCATGTTAGCCGTACAGGACACAAATATTGTACGGACTACGTAAAACAGTATTTATAGCCAATTGTTTTACATACTCACACAACGTTACTGTCACTTTTTTTAAGATTTGGCCATGGCTAATTATAACAAGGACCTCTAAACTAGTTCTTCAGAATACAGTTTACGTCATGTTACCTAACGACATCCTAACATTAATTTATGACTGAACAGGTGCAGACAGGTCGAAATTTGATGATCACATCTAGACTATAAAAGATATAAATTAATCTGGCTTTATTATTGCACGTTAAAGTGATTTCGACAAAAGAGTGTATGGAGCGTACTCCACCGCAACTGCTCCATTGCATTGTCTTTAGTAATATAAAGTATCAATAGCAGCTAAATACGCAGCTGTAGGTACTAAACCCTCATAATAATGTATTTTATGCATACTTAAACATCCATGCATATCGAAAAGGAGACAATTATACTTGATTATACTAATCAAACCGATCTGAAGTGTTTTGCACCCATAATTGTATTGGGATCACAACACGTTAGTAAATTAAGAGCCTTCATAACAAGAGTCTTAACGAACTGAACCATTAATGTGCAAATTATCATTATTAAAGAAGGTAGCGTTTGCCTCCCACTAAGTAATGGGGTAGCAAGAATAAGCTATTAAACATTACTTATAAACTTAATTGCGTGTTATGAATGTCGAAAAATGTATGGACGTTTGTCGCTAAGTTTAGACAAAACGACTTGGTCAATTTTGATAAACTTAGTAGGATAATTTTGGATGTTTATCCATCAACTTCCAGTGGTAACTAACTACTTAGTTAACTGACAAATCTTATTTACTATAAGTAGGAATAGGTATGTTTTCTTTTACGGTCTAATTGAAGATCCATAGTAATATTATAAATGGGAAAGTGTATGTGTCTGTCTGTCGTCTTTAACTGCAAAACGGAGCAACCAATTGACGTGATTTTGACGTGACGTGACGTGGATATAGTTGAAGTAATGGAGAGTGACACAGGCTATTTTTTGTCTCTTTCTAACCCCCCACTTCCTAAAATGGGTGGTCGAAGTTTGTACGGAGCATTCCGCAATTTTCAAGCTAGAAAACTAAATATTGGTATGCGATCTATTTGTGACTAACCAAAAAATCGTGTATGTCGAGGGGGTGAAATTTTATATTTATGGCACCTTTCGCAGTTTTCAAGGTAAAAAGCTAAAAATTGGTACATTAGGCTTTCCTAATGTACCTTTCCGGTTTCCTTTGGGAACCGTGTTACCCCGAATTTAACGCGTGGGAAGCCGCGGGCAAAAGCTAGTAAAAACTAAAATGGATTTCAAATTATTTTTTAATGATTTTACTCTGAAGGCCGTTTATGATGTGACTTATTAAGGTTCGCCTCAGATGGCATCAACTACTTGGCCGGACACATGCAGGCAAAACTAGTGGCATAAAGTATAAAAACCAAAAAGTTTAAGTCCCAAGACACGAGTCCGAGTTGTAAATTATAACATTGTATCGAAATTTACATTTTTATTGTCTCATGCATATTGAAATGGACATAGGTTTTATCCATGGCAAAATTGAATTATTCATTCGTAGGATCGCGAGTAAAATACAATTATTCGGCAGCAAAACAAAGGATTTTGCTTCTTTGGCCATCTTCTATCGTGTGGGTTCTGAGCTGGAGTACCAACCTCATCAACCCTGGTGTCAGGGTTATTATTGAGCCGCCAAAGGCCTCTGACATAGCTCATGTAACGACTACTTACTTACATCAGAAGTAGTAACCGGGACCAACGGCTTAACGTGCCTTCCGAAGCACGGATAATCTTACTTTCGGGTAATCAGGTGATCAGCCTGTAATGTCTTAACCAAAGTAGGGACCACAAAGTATTTTTTTGTGAATCGAACCCGGGGCCTCCGGATCGGGAGCGCAACGCTCAACCAACTGGACCACGGGGGTCGTTTTTGGCCATAACACTTTATGGCTAAAAATATGGGTGCTGCTTCTGTTGTGTCCTTACACAACAGAAAGACCACTCCTCGCCAGCTATGTTTAAGGTCCATGTAAAAGGGAGCGATCTTATTGACATAATTCCTGGAAACCACGTGATATCAATTATCTATGATCCAAACATGAATTGAAACTCACAAAGTCGAATTCGGAATTGCTAATATTCGATTCCCATTTTTGTTAATATTCAATTGGATTTAAGAATAGCGAGGCAAATTTATATATTTACGATTAAAATAAATATAGGTACTAATTAATTGGATAAGAATATGATCTGGTTTCAATAAAATAGTTTGCAATTGAATTTATTATATCACTTAAACGTGTGCAAAATTATTATTGTTAATTGTACGTAAATAATTACCTACCTAGGTTCCCTTTTTTCTAGTAAGAAGAATTATTTATTTAAAATAAGTAGGTCACTATTTTGACGAAACTTGCACGGTAGATTAATTGGATGTTAGACGAATAATTAAATCAAAACGAAAAAATAATGAAAAGTGGAATAAAAATCGATGAAATAAAAGTAGATATAAATATTTTATTTTAATAAAGAATTTATTTAAAAAAATAGCGACAGTTATGAGCAATAAATAATTGATTTACTTATTTCAACAACATCCATAGTCTCAACCAGTAACCTTTAAATAAGTAGATGTGTTATCTCAACGCGAATATTTCAAGCATTCTGCAAGACTATAAAAAGGCAATCATAATGATTTAATGACGATAGTCCACTACCTAAGGAACCCTGAGGAATTCAGTGGCAGATCGCAGATTATACACATTAATCAACAGAAATGCGCGCGCGCATAACTTAGATTCCATATTGATTAACAATTGATAAAGACTTCTTGTGAATACCAATAAAAGTTATTAATAAATGACGAGATTTTTATTTATGTGTTTATGTTGTTTAAAAACTGTGGTAGCGCTTTTTCGGTTGAGGAAAATCTGCATAGTGGTTTAAAAGTAAGTATGTGTGGTTTGTGTGGGCGACTCATCTTCTACTTATTTTTTCTGCATTTAGAAAAAGCACCAACGTAGCTTAGGATAGGCGGTGAGCCGTATCGCCGTCTATAATGGATGAGCCAACTGTGTTTTTTGCAAATTTCAAAACTGAGCAAATTTATTAATAAAATTATTTATTATTATATTTATTAATAATTTGTACGCGTATGTATGTCTATCTATATAATATTTTATACGTTGAAAGTCTCTCTTGTCACGTAGGTCAGCTGGAAGAAATCTCTTTGTTTAGAGATAAGCTTGCCTGTACTATCTGTTTTCTTTGTATGTTTCTTGTGTCTGTTTTATTGTGTACAAATAAATAAATTATTTATTTACATTTCACAACTTTACAGTGCAGAAGCGCCAATGCGCCGTGAAACTTTAAATATAAACAGTATAATTAAACATGTGAAACTAAATAAATAAAATAAATATTATATAAATAAAGACAATTAGAAAATATTTAAACAAACTTCCAACATTGTATGCATATAACGGTGATCAGAACGATTAACTCAAAGAAGGCTTTGACTCTATTTAGCCTGTCACATTGTACTAAGTCGGTTAAGGAATCTGATAACGACTTCCACTGATCTGCGGGGTACAGTCGTACTGTAAAACTATTGGAGACATAGTAAATTTGACGCAATTAATTTAATAATAAAAATAAAAACACAATTTAATTCGGACAAACTTCAGAGAAAAAATATATAAATTTAGAGATTGTTGACAACAATCGTCAATAGTCTCGAAATTCAGCTAATATACAAAAGAATATATTATATAGATCAGGGGTCGCCAACTTGATCAAATTCAAGATCACTTGTTTACTAATGAAACCCTGTGCGATCTGCCAATTACATAGTTCTTGAAACCTTAAATGAAACAGTATAAGTAGTTCAGTACACAATCATGTAGTATTTTTTTATTTTATTAAGAGAGAACAGTGCAGCAGTTGGTGATTACGTTGCGCAGTCTGGTCTGCGTATGTATTTCTATTTTTTGACTTGCCACGTTCTACTGGACTAACAGTCGCGTTGGCTACCCCTGATATAGATGGTAGTGGTAGAGGGCTCTATTTTCCCCATTTACCACAGTCTATCCCGAGGGCAAACACGAGGCCTACTATGAAAGCTGATTGGCTATGGTTAATTAAAGTAATCGGGTCGTCAGAATAGCTTTCAAAGTCCTCCGTCAGACTAAGAATGTCTATAGGGTGAATTTCAAAAGAAAACCAACCACCCATGGTAGATACAGTTACAACGAAAGGCTGACTTCAGTCGAGTTAACGCGCGAAGTGTACCGAACGCAGCCGCACTAGTGTAAACGAGCCACAATTCAAAAGGCGTTACAAAGCTAAACACTTACACAATGAGATTATAATGCTTTCAATAGGACAAGGAATTTGACTCGACTGTACATCGACTGTAGTTCTCACAGATCATGAGAGTGCTTTTTACAATCGATATTCAAAAAAGAACATCGATGTCTCCGTTGTCAACGGACAATTCTTTTGGAGATCAACCGCACCGGCTTTTGTACCAACTTTACCTCTAAAGTTTTAGAATTAAGGTGTGTTTTAGCGTGGTGTTGGTTGAGAATTTTATTGTTTCGTTCGGGTACGAATTGCGTCACCGACTAAAAAGACAAAGAGCGGCCGATCGCGTCGCATTGTGAGGCTAATGATGAGCCAAAACATTATTTTTAGAAGGCTCGACTAGCCTGTCTTTATAAGGCGTACAGACGATCGGAATCGAGATACAATTCGCTTTTATGGTGCCGGTAGCGCGGCTGTTAACACGAGTTTCCGAGACGGCCATGGTCGTTACCTCCGGTCGACTTGTGACTTCAGTGCTTCGATGGTAATTCATTATCGAGTCTTTAGATCTACTTTAAGCCGTTCCAAGATCGTTTTATAAATAAAAGTGGGGAGATTGGCATTGGTTGGTAGTCAAAAAATACATTGGTTTTTAAAGAGTCAATGCTTCTCACGGGTACCTACAATACAACTAGTTTCCAACTAATCAAATCAGTTACTTTTTACTAAACGTCAAAACACGAAATTACTATGGATTTTTTTTTATGAAAAAGTAACCCGTGGCCTCATATATAAAAACGTGACAAAATATAGCGCTTATTTTATTGCATTTTTCTTTATTAAAATTCATAAATAAGTTAAAAAGAAAATCATCTGATCTGTCTTTATTTATTTATCACAATTTCATAATTTATCTTTGACTTAGGAAACAACTTACTCAATTCATTCATCTAAAGATATAAAGAGCATACAGCCATAATTTAACAGAGAAATAAATTATTAATTCAATAATTAAGAAGCAAAACTGACAATAAATGTCATATAAACACATTCACACATTTTTTTACTACGACCGACAACAATGTAACTCCACACAAAAGACATAAACGCGTTTAGATACATTTTATTTTTAAAATGAAGTCACAACTGTGACTTATGCGTTACAAAAAGAGAACATAGCAAACCGAAATGCAATTACAAATCGAAATTTCCATTCCGTCGTTCGACAGGTTTGAAAATTAGAAAATTAGCAACGCATGTCATTTCGGTGTGGTCACCATTCATCCGGCCTACAAAGGGTGACCATTGGATGACGTTTTTGTGTCCATAAACTGGCCGTTTGTTTCTTGATACTGTGAGCAAACATCGGTTTTCTTTGTGTCAGTTTGCAGTGTGACAAAGAGACTATGCGCTCCCCGTAGCTCGTCACAAAAGGTACCAATTTTGTAGACAATTATTCCTCTAATATGTTTTGATGTTTGACGATTGTCACACTGTTGATTGGGACTTTAGAGCCGTGACGGCGTTGTATGAAACTTGAGTTTTGTCAGTTTTGTTCAGCATTGTGCTATTGTGTTATTTGTTCTATTAAGAAAGACACGTATTTAACGGTCGCGTGTCACAGGACCCGTTATGGATACAGAAATTTGTTAAAATTCACTTTACATTTGAAGCTTTATCTTCAGATGGAATGCTATTGAAATCGCGTACTTTGATTTTAAAAGCACGCCGAAGTAAGTATACCTAATTGTTATTTAAATTATGTTAATAGAAAAATAGTAGGTAATAGGTACAGAATCATTATTTCCTATTTTTATCAGTATTGAATTACATAAGGTTACGAAAGTCATATTACAATGTTTTCATTATAGTGAAATAAAATATAGTGTCTAGTTACTGAAGTAACACAAACAGTATCAATTCACGTGCTACCACATAACCGCGTGGGTGTGTACTTGAAGTGAAAACAAAAATAAAGAGGCGGCGCGTAGCCCGGCAGCCGCGGGCGTACATAAACAACCGCCCGCAAACGCGCCGCTTTACGACAATATAATATTTTATACATGCAGTACACGGAGGCTCTAATACCCCGCCAACCTACATAATGACGAGAATGTGCGGAAGGCGTAACCCGGTGGCAATCTACCGTCTCGCTCGACGACGCCCCGGGCGCGCGCCTAAGCGAGACGAACAACCACAAATTTATTGAAACGAAAAAAAAGACTCTACTGCTACTGCACTCCGCGTCGCCTCCACAGAACTAGATACATTTTTCCACGTCTCCATGTGCGAGTGAGAGGTGCGTCGCGCGGCGTGCGAGCGAGCGAGACCGATGGAGGTCGGCGAGTAGCGCGCGCAGCTAAACGGCCGGTCATGTGGGCGCTGCCGGTGTTGCGCACGCGCAGCTACCTCGCCGCGACTGAGTTCCACGCTCACGCTGCGTCGTCCGGCTCGCTTAGCCCGTGTGACCTTTACTTGGTGAACTTAGGAAGCGTCGTTCGCTGTGAAACGTCCATTAGGCCCCTTCGTCCCGCGCAGCCGACAGCATCCAGCGCAGCAGCGGCGGCATTGGAGCGAAAGGGACGACAGGCGGTCGCCAGCGCCGTAGCCAAAGGTATTCGTAGAATGCGTGATCTGTATCGGGCGGGCGGAGGGGCGGCGCGGGGGCGCGGGGTACGTTCGGAAGCGGTGGCAGCTCCCAGCGACTCCTGGGGTTATTCTTCCTCAGGCCACTGCTGCTCGAGCTACGTACCAAGCGAGCCAGTTTTTTCTGTCCACCGCACCGCACGCCACACACTCGTTAAGCCCGTGCCAACACGAGAAGTCGCCACTAATAAATTACTGTTTTTTACTGCACACGAACAGTCTCCGCCGCGCACTCGAGTAATTTATACGTAAAAATAAACATTAATCAGCAATAATCGCAGTGGGTAGCGCCCGAATACTTACAGTAAGTACTATGACATCTGTTCTTATTATTTTGTTGATCTAATCGAACTCTCTTAATTCCGAGTTGCAACATCGCAAATGTGTACAAGTTTATATCAAGGCTGCAGCCTTATCTGACATCGCAGAACATAAATAAAATACGACGACTCGATTAAGAGAGGAACGATTGAATCTGTATTTTGTTTTCAAATATGTGTGAATTATACTCGTTAATTTTTCCTTCTACTTATTGCATTGGTGGAGACCATAATAAAATTTTATGTTGTGATTATTTTTACATGGTCAATGCACAACACATATTTGAGGACTTTCATTTATTGCATGATATTTTTTGACGTTTAGCATGTTTCAGATTACTTATATTTTTGTGTTATATTTAGATTTCCAAAAAGTGACGTAGCTACCTTTTTAGCACATTTATCAATCTTATAAGAATTATTATTTTTCATTATTTACTGCATCAATATTGTACTTAAAATTGTCGAATCGCATTCGAAATTTGATACAAATCATCAATATCTCAAGGAATTCAAAACTCCAATTTTAAAATGTTCTAGTGCTCTCATCTGAATCAAAAATAATTTGAATAATCGAACTCCATTATCATGTAAATTACGTTTAGCGCCTCTCGTTCCATTTTCAAAAGTTCCTAAAATATTGTCCTTATTATAACTTTTTTTTTTTCAAATCATAAGCACCCGCGTTCAACCATTCACTGCCCAAAGTGTACATTTTATAACGATTTATGGTTTATTTAACAATAAAAGAAGAATGGTCACAAAAAGTGGCGTCTAGTCCTTTTGGACACTCTGTGAGTGTATTAAGATCCTTTTGTCGTTTGAAAGTATAGTATACGCGTCATTAAGTGCAGATTTTTACAGTTTTTTTGACACCCACGTAAGAATTCCCGTGAGATTTGTTGCTTGGACCCCTTAATAGATGCGTTAATAGCCATTGAAATTGGTCTTTGAATAAAATATCACCTTTAAAGGATCAAAATTGTTCTGGAGGAATTTTAATATGAGTTTTGGTCCTTTGGTCCTGCACGTTTTACCTTCAATTCACCTGTAATATTCATATTCAATACTAAATCAAAATTGGTATCTTGATGGCAAGCATAAAATCATAATAAACAATATGAATGTTGATTAAGCTTCTAAATTTACCTTCGTTCCTATCGCAGTAAATAAATAATTGTCCGCTTTTAAATTCCCTATGTTTGTGCACTATGTACAGGTAACAAGTTTTTATTAACGATAAAAGTATTTATAAAGGCCTATAAGTAATACGGAAACGTTGCAAGTAATTGGTATATTCATCTGTACTAAAGATAATTTTACTGCCTTCATTATTTATAGTTAGCGAATAATCTTTAATGCACGTAGTTTATAATTAAAGCGCATTTTTAATATAAGTTAAAACGAACTTTCAAGTAGGTATTTACAAAATTATTTCGCAAAAGACTCGCTGCAGAATTACTGTTCTGCTACTAGTCCAAACACCTCGACCAACCCGCAGTCGAGCAGCGTGGTGAAGTATGCTTCATAACCCCTGTGGTTGATCGAAGGAGGTAACTTTACCCATGATTTAAATACGTTGAATAAGTGATTCTGTTTTCTGTGCTCAGCGGTGAGATGTGCATAGGCTTTTAATGTGTATTATTTAAGTATTTAGAATTTTAAATCAAAATATCAATACAATAAACACAAATGTACTTTCCAGTAATTACGTCAAATCAAGCTTGTTAATTTGCCAAAATTGTAGTGACCTCGAAAATGTCTGTCAAATGTTTGCAAAGAAAACACAAGGAAAATAAGTTGTTTACGTGTTGGGTAGAATAAACCAATTCTGGTCTTTAAGTCCCCGCCCGCGGCTGTCCGAATTTACATCAGTAATTACTGCTAAAGTGGCTTTTGTAGTCCGAGAGCCGACGCCGCTTTTGCGCGTCAATTATACTCATTTTGGAATTTCATTTCTTGATTGCAGTTACTTAAATAATTCTTGGATTTAAGTTCGTTCGTCTGGCGATTACGTGGTTTATTAGATTCAAAACCTAGTTATCGAAAGGCGTCTGTTTAAAATACTTTCTTCGTTAAAGATTCTTTTAAAAATCTCTCCTCAATACGTATCTTTACAACAGGTACAAACCATTTTTAATAGCTTATACTTAAGTTAGGTTAGGTTAGATGATGATGATTAATGATACAAAATAATTTTAATGCATTTCAATTTCTGTGCAAATACTGGTAATTATATTTGTCAACAACATAATTTAGCATATTATATCTATTCTTAAAATGTACTGGCCTATAATAAAAATGAAATCCGTTAAAAATGATTTACATACATTTTTCGAATCGTCTCTCGGACTATAATGCGTAACACAGTGGCTCTTTGCCACGCGCCTGCAATCTTCCAATTGTGGTTGTTCCACACGTTATGTTTTGATGAGACCGTACTTAAGTAAGCTAACGATTCGCCATATTCGTAAAGACTCGAGTTAAATATCGTTTTAAGTAATTATATTATTTGATTTTGTTTAATATACATATAATGTTTTTTAGATTGTATGACTGTGTTAAGACTATTCTTTGGTATGCAATTAGTTCGGAAGCTTTTAAGAGTTTTTTAAAAAAATAATGTAGTACGTTTCTATTCGACTTGAATGTACATCAGCAGAATTTGATAAATATCATTAAGAGCCAAGTACATTGCATTTTCTATACTAATCTAAATACAGCTTTCTGCCGACGTACATTCAAGACGAATTAAACCGTCAGGTACCTATCGTTAAAATAAGAGCTATACATTGAATTTTCCAATCAATAGTGTAAACGACCACTTTGCAGTCAATAATGCCTTACTTGACAAGTTGACTTGCTCCAAAAGCGGCTGCGTTCAGTAGGTGTTCGTATTTTCAAATTCCAAGTTCGTGTCGTACAGTTTGGGAATGTCAGGGACGCACAGCGGGGCGCCTCCCCACGCCACTTTCTTTCAACCTCGCCGACCAGAACCAAGAATATAACCCTCTCCATTGTCACATATAGGTACCAGTAAGTATTAACACATTGGCCCATGTTTACGAGCCGCGGGGTGGAATAATGTCTGAAGACAATGATTATTTATTGTCAGAAAAGCTTTTGTCATAACACCGCCGCGGTCCCGCCGCTCTTGTAGCCATTAATAATGGCTTTTGATACTTAAATATTGATCGAGGACACAGAATTGATTATTGGGAGTCGGGATAGAATATTAATTTGTGGTTTTGAACTGTATAAATGTAAGCGCCTGGATTATTAACATTCCGGCGTTGTTCGGATTCCTAAGTGGCGCCGAAATTTTGATCGTAGTTTATCGGACAATCGCAGCCTTATTGTTCTGTTCTTTCATATATTATAATGATTACTTTACTAGGTATAATAAACTCCAAAGTGTTATCTTATTCCTATAGAGTTTGAAGATCGTTTAGTCATCTTCATTCAAACATTTCCTGTCTTTTCTTTAGCTTTCAAAATGGTTACCAAAGGCGAACGTCGAAAGTCAATAAGCGATACCTTATTTGTACATAACAAATGTCCCTTTAACACATAATTTGTCAACCAACATACGAGAATATGACAGGAAACTTTTGTTTGTCGTAGATAAAAGACAAAGGTTGGTCGAGTTTCGGTTTGGCTTATCTACTGGTAATCTTGAGGGCCATAGATAAACGAATTCCTTTCTCGGATGTGTTAAATATCAACAAGTGAAGCGCTAACTTTTGAGCGCCAACCTCTCTAATGCGAGGGTTTGTAAACATCGCTTCACATTCTTCTTGATACCTTGTTAGCTCTTTGTAATTCTTGGGAGCGATTAGAAAAGTTTAATCTTACAATACGGCTATATCCGGGTGTTCTATTGCTCCTTCCTCCTCCGGTTAAGATTACCCTTTGCCATTTTTTGGCACACGATAGTCATTTCGTGTGTCTCTTGACATTTTATCATTTAGCGACTGAGTATTGTTTCGTGATTCTTTGAGTGTCGAAATTCTATTGCTTGCTGCCACTATTATTCCATTGCAGTGTTTAGTTTGAAATTTTTGAGCGCAAAGTTCAACATGTGTTCCATTGTTTTATACAAAGAGTACTTTTTTTTAATAATACGTAAGTAAACTTTTGTGAACTTTCTAGTAAGTGACTCAATAGGTACACAAGCAAGGTGCGGTCAGTCGATAGCTTATCGCTCGCTTTGTTTGCGCACAGGCAACGCTTTGTGAGCGATTTTCTTTGACCCCAACCGACAGCGATAGCGTATGATAACATTATACCACGATAAACTTTACAGTCAATAATAAACAGATTCCCGCTAAGCCTCAATAGCTCTGTGTACAGTGATAAGAAGCGGAACATTGTTTGCGCAAATTAATGCATTTGACAAAGAACTTAGCGCTGCAAAATTATTGTCTTATATTGCGTTGTAAAGCGATGTCTAATTATGTGCAATTGCAATCTTGCACTAAAAGTGTTTATCAGGCGAACACTTTTTATCTGGTCGGCGGATCTTTTTGGCTATAATAGGCATTTAGCACGTATTCATTGACAGTGATTTTACGTCGACCATTGAGTCGACAATGTTTGCGAAGGTCTGTCCGGTGTTTGCTCAAGTTTGACCAGAGCCAACATTTGCTGGGAAGCGCCACAGGTGACGATACCTACCTGCTTTTTTGCCGTTTTTGCGTGTGTGGTTAGGGAGTTAGATCTATTTAGACGTTTCATTGTTTACGGCCAGATTTTGAGTGTTTAATAGCTGTTTGGTCCGAAGTTTTTTGTGGTGGTTGAGGTGTTGATTCAGTTTTGTTGCTTCCTGTTACTTTTAAGTGAGAATTAGCGTGACGTTTTTTTGGTTTTGATACATGATTTGTATAGTTACTAAACAACTCTACCTACATTTCTACATAAGACATACACCGTTTAGATATTGCTTGTAAAACCCAAGCTGCTCTATCAGAAATTGCCTATCTAGTATCTTTATAAAAGTTGTAGATGGTAATTTTCCACTAACATTAGGTCAGTTAACTGCCCATTTACCTTTCGTCTGAACTTCTAACTCAATTTGACGGAAACCATCCACTACATGTACCTTGTTCTCATCCCACGAGAAAATCGCCGCGGGCGATAGAAAGTCCCACCCACGCTGCTCACGCGCATCGGCGGTAAAAAAGTGGATTATTCGTTTTTTGAATACTCTTCAGCAATTCGCTGCCGTGTTACGCGCTCCGCCCCGCGCCCTCTGATTGGTGCACGGTAGTCGGATAACGTTTTTTCGTTGCGTATGCGCACGCCAAATCGTTTTCTGTATCAAATCGATTTCTCCGATAAGAAAACAATAGAATGAATTTCAAGTACTTAAATACTTTAGTATAAACGCTTTAGCGTTGTATTATGCAAGGTACCTACTGAAGTCTCTCTTTGATTTTTTATTTCGTTTTTTTTATAAGTACTTACTTCTTTATCTGCAATTCAATTGTAGAACAGTAAAAATGCTCGTATAAAACGTAAGCAAGTGGCACAATAAAGTTGTTAGTTTTGATGTGTTGAATATTTATGTATAAACGTGAATGGCTGCGCTATAACTACATGGGCTGGTAGAAATAAAGCCTTCGGGCCATATGATCTCCTCTGAGTCTATTATGTATGTAAGATCACGAACAACTGTGTCTCACTAAATTCTGTTTATTTTATGACCAATTGTGTCTGTTTTCTGAACATAAAATTTACGACTTTCCTTTCAGCATGTATGTAAATTCTTAATCAGCATTTAATTATTCGTGTTTCGGTTTATTCGGTATACGACTGGCTTTTGAATTATTATATAAGTACATACGTATAATTCATTTACGTTTACGTAAAAAGTACGTACGTTTACGTATAAGTTCTGTTTTCAAAATTAAAATCATATACCTATTTAATGCAGCAAAAGGTCAAAAATAAATTATATAACCCAGTAAATGGGTAATTATTTAATATTTATTGATACAAACTCCTTTGCATATTTAATTAAAAATGAAAAACAAATTTCTGAAATACAAAATTCGAATACTCTAAAATTCAAATATTTATTTTTAAAACCAAATTCAATTAAAAACAAAACTCGCTCACCCCAATCCAATCAGTACGCAGATATAATTTTAGAGGTTGCCTTTGATTGGCCGCCGGCGTAAACCAGTAGCCGGCTGGCATATAATGATTATTTGTGTGAATGTGTGTGTATATATTGCTACTGTTCGGCCCGCCCTCCCCTGAGGGACTCGGGAGGATTGGTTAGCGAGAGGGATTGGGAATTGGAGAAAAGTATATAATAAGTGGGTATCAGATTCTGAACTTCGTTTGAATTTAAGAACGAGTATTTAGAGAAGTACGTATGAAAGTCTCTTATTTAGACATGAATGTGTCAAAGAAATTTCATGGAATTCTTTTTGAATTAATATTAATTAGTAAGAAGTACATTGTAAGAAAGTGACCGATTACCAACGAAAGTGTAGGTATCTAGTTTAAAAGTTGGGAATCGTATTTTCTTCTGAGTGTTACAATTTAATACATAGTGCTTATTTCTACACCTTTAAGGAAGATAACTAACATTATTGCATACTGCAAAGCATCAACTTATTTACACGTTGAAAATGTAACATACAAAATGGTGAGTCACGCGCATTTTTATTGTTTTATTTTTTATAATACTTACCTACGAATTTTACAGCAACCACATACACCACATAAGCGCTTAGGAAAATCTCACGAAGTGAACATAACATACATATTCGAAAATCATTCTTTTTAAGCGGATCCGAATTCGCCTCGAGTCAGAATTTTTCGATCTTGTATCTTTGTTTCCTTAAGATGAAGTTAGACGTCACCCAATTGGAAGCGTAAACAATTTGAGCTAGGATCTCAGCTAAGATCAGACTATCTGGCGAGACGAGGGCGCAGCGCCGGGGGCTACCCGGGCGAAGCCCCCAATATATCAGCCGCTCACAGATACTTCGCTGCTCGTTGGAACATAGGCGTGAATAAGCCGCCGTGGTACAACTTTTTAAATCCATTAAAAACCAATTTTAGAAACCACAGTCCAAAATCCAATAATTCCAGAATTCCAGAGTCTGGGGCCTAGAGCAAACCCATCGAAGGTAAAAAAAATAAGTACTTATCTATAGATTATTTTTGTATATTTAAGTATCTGTGACTTCTTCACTTATTTTTCAATTTGCTAGGCTAGTCGTTCTTTAATAGATAGCTGAGAAACTTTTCCCAATAAAAAAATAACTTAGCTAGCATTTTTTATTATTTTCTGTAGCTACTTACTTATGTGCTACCGTTTTATGGAAATATGATATCAATGATTGCTGTTCGTTTAAGTTCAAAAGAGCAATATTGTATAATATATTTATCATTACATATTGGCGGTTCGTTCTTTGGTAAACTGTCGTAATAAATATATAAATGAAGTCTAAAAAATAAATTTCCCTTTTATTCATCAAATATTTTTAAATTAAGTTCAATACTCTGGAAGTGCAGCCGACTAAAATTTCTCGTAAAGCAATTTTAGATAAATATTCAATTCTCAAAATAATATCTCTAAATATTTTTATATCAAACAGCGGCTCCATTCCCGACGATGTGCGCGCGCGGCGCATACCGTTCCATTCCGTTCCTGTGGGAACGCGCGAGACATAAACTGTTTAGTTATTTCTGCTCACTCGCTCATTTGTATATTATAATTTGGAGTCAGCTAAGCCAGGTCGAATTTAAATTGTTAACATTACTGCGCCGCGAATTTATATGTGCCGCCGATTCTGTGAGGACTTGTACTGATTGCGTCGGGGTCTTTATTCTTTTACTTCTAAACTTGGACTTACTTCCATAAACTACTAAGTTTGATATTATTAAGATACTTAAACCTTATAGTGACAGGATCAAGGGTTCCAAGGAGGATGCATTGTTGCAATTCATCTAAAAAGCAATATTGGAATTTCGCATTTGTTCATAATAATAGTAAGTGTGTAATGTCAACAAATAGCAATATTGATTTTTTAGATGGATTGTTTCAATGTGGCCTTTTTGACCCCCACCATCGCCCATCATGTTGGAAGTAATACAATCCCTCTGTCGGGTTTTACGATAAGCATGTGAACGTGTCCATGTTTTTTATCAGCTTCCATTTCAGCTTAGAAGCTTTTAGTATTAATTTTATTATGTACACTTAACTTGTAATTGGTGTATTAGAGTATTTTAATTTTAAATTATGACGCCGGCAATAAAAGTGTCTCTTCATGAATATTCATAAACAAATTGGAAGAAAGTTGTAAAAAATAAATTATTACTCTTTCACTTATTGCTAAAACGTGAAGAAACACGAATAGCTTTTTTTAATCAACTTTTTATTTTACAATTAAATTCTGGTTGTGATTGGTCGATATTTTTCTTTAGTTACGACTTAGTCTTACGTTTGGTCAAAATATACAACAATTGCCTGGAAAGTCCCTCATCATATACCTATCCATTTCTTGGTAATTTATTCCACGGTTCGCACAACATTCCAGCAGTGAACATGTCATGGGTAGTTACAACATGTCAACAAGTTGTACGCATATAAGAGGGGTGTATCACCCTCATTAGTAAAGATATATTCATACAACTTCCAAATTGTAATTATAACAACATGATTCAGCTCATACCGTACATTTTAAGGACAAGCCAACAATCGCATTCCATCCTTTTCACTATTATACTGATCAGTATCTGCGCAAGAGAGACAGGTAGAAGTCATTGTCCGTAAAAATGTCAAATAGAATGATAAACATAAAATTCGTGTTGAAATAAAGGGAGATGTGCACGCGTCGAACAATAAGAAGTAATCATTTTATTCAAATGTGGGTGATCAATGCCTTTCATGTCGATGCATTTTTATGATTTACGAGTAGGTCTAGGGGTGTGTTTTGTTAATTTATTGTCGGTTTTATAGTGCGCCGCTTTGTTAAGGGGTTTTGATGGGCGTTGTGTAAATACGTCGGATTTATTATGAGAATCTGTTGCAGTTGCTCACGACTTCAGACTTCAACTTGTGTACATAAAATTAAATTGTTCTGAGTTATATTTTGTAGTTATGGTAATTTGTTATGAATAATAAACAACGGTTTTATAATAAACAAAAATAATTCATCTTCACCTAAATATACAGGATGCCTTTTTCTGGACAACAATATTTAGGTATAACTACACAGGAAAACTTTGAAAGATGATTCAGATTATAATTATTATTCGGAGTTGATATCGAATGGAACTTTTCGGTGCAAAAGTATGGGACTGAAAATAATAAAAAGAAACACTAACATTTTGATATTAATTCAGTATTATGAACTGAGGGGGATGCTCAGTATTCGACACGGTGTCACAAACCCCCTGTATAGTTTTAAAAATATTTGAAGTTTTTCTTCGTCTTTCACTACCGCATAAATATGGTTCCCATTTGCTTAAGTAAGTTCGCTCGAGCTCCCACCAAAAGGTTAAACGGCAATTCGCGAAAATTTTCTCATAAAGACAGGCCATGATAGGTTAGGCTGGGACCCATCGCTGGTGATATCATCCTCTTATTAATGTTAACTAATAAAATTTACGGTCACTAAACGTTGTTGAAGAGCGATGTGCACTTACTTGTGAATAGGGCAAAATTATAAGCTTACATTAACGGCGTCAGTTTTTATTATGTTGTGATAAATTTTAATTATAGGGCTTGATGGATAAAGTTTATGGTCGCCGATCAATCGGTAGATCAATAGTCCAGCGTATAGTGTAGTAACAAACTTACTCATAAGACTGAAGTCCCCGAGATAATTTATGATACTTATCCTTATGCTAAAAGGGCTTTACAATAGATTTTCTGATTAGGTTACCCAGTTGGGTCTCTACCGCAGCAATTAATAAAACTATAAAACAATTTTAAAAAGTATTTTATTCCAAATACAAATTCTCTCCGTTAGTTTACTTACTGGGAAATCCTTTCTACGAATATCTGCTTGTACTTTGAGAAATAAATGAATTACATTTTTAGGTTTTATTATTTTATTTTGTTTGTTTATTCGATTTAAATACTAATACAAACATGCTTTAGAAACAATTGAAATTAGGTTACAGGTTTCAATGAGTAAGCAAAAGTTTCCGACGAATCCAGTTATATGGAACATTGGGTCGTCGGTACTCAACACAGTCATTCATAAATTTGCACTTTAATTTGAAGTTTGATGGATTGATGTTATCCCATCATCGAATACGTTTATGTAGCTTTTCTGGGGAACTAATGATGTTATTTACCATTAAGTAGCGGTTTGAGGTTTCAAATAGATCTGTTGATATTAAGTATATAACAACTTTAAAATATTAGAACAATAATTCAATGTACTCTACATTTTACCTAGCTACACGAAATGTTAGTACTTATATGCCTTATCCATAATTCTATTGACAGTGACAAAAAGGGAGGTTGATATATAATTTACATACCTAAATACATCTCCGTAGATCCTTCAAATCAAATCAAATATACATTATTGCATACAAACAGAATTATCAAAAATGTATACATTATGTAACTATTAAAAATGTATACAATTTGCTCCTAAGCAGTTTCTTCATCAGCCATATAACTTGGATGCGGGATCCTTCAACAATTGATCCCCTAATTTCTCCAAGTAAAAATTAAATCTTCCTGTAATCTCAACGGAATAACAAACACGTACAAGATCCGTATACAAAGTTGCGGACAATCGAATCACAATTTTATGTCGGTAGTTGTATCGCTTTGTGTTCCTGTGGAATTTTACATAATTATCTTTGTATATCTTTTTGTGTAATTATTATTGCTTTGTGTACAATCGACTTGTGAATTTCAGCATCTTTGTTATTAATGATATGCTATAAGCAATCAAGCTTGTATATTATTGTGTTTGTGCTATTCGTTATATTACAAAGGTTCTTAACATGGATTTGTTACAAGTTCAATGGGTTTTATGTTTATGAATCGATACAATGTTGGTGTTTTATACTGGAAATGATATAACGTATGTTACTACTAGCTATGTTTATTGAACATTAAGTTTACGATGTTTAATGGGACATATGTCTATGATACGTTGTTGTGCATATATAGTGCATTTAGTAATGTGAAATGTTTTACAATCTAGTAGAACTTTAGCATAAACAGCCTATATACGTCCCACTGCTGGGCACAGATCACCCCTCTTGCAATCGGAGGGGATTGGTATGGAGCATAATCAACCACGCTGCTTCACTGTGGGTTGGTGGAGGTATTTTACGCCGGGACCAATGGCTTAACGTGCCCTTCGCAGCAGAGCTCCATAATATGATCACTACCAATTATGACCAATAAGGCTTATTATAATTCACCTTAGGACATCGTATCAACAGTGTTTGCAAGTTATTTTTGACTACTTGTGGCTCTACCCAGTCCACTGACACCTGAGTATATGTATGTGTAATTAGTTTTTTTTTTAAACTAAACATCATTATATCTTCCGGATATCCCAAATGTTGCGTGGAAAAAATTGTTGCATGAGCAATAAGGCCGCCTGTTGTACCTTTCTGTATCTTGTATCCATTGTGCTCAATAAAGTATTTTATCTATTTATTATTTCTAATAATTTTGCCAAACATACCAGAAAACATAAGACAAAATAGAAAAGAAAAACTCATCACTTTTTTTATTTGGTCAAAAGTGTAACACAGAAGCACTTTAAAAGGTGTCACCGACATTCCTCAAACAAATTAATGAGTTTTGACTCACAAGTCGCAGGCGCAGGTTATGAAACAAACCGCAAGGTCGCACCTTAAGTTGACTCATACACACTTTATTACACACATTATATTACAACTTGCACATTTTACACACTGCACTTTTATTACACGGTAAAGTAACTTTGAGTTATAAAAGTTACGTAAAACCAACGGTTTCATTGCCAATTTACATTAAAATAGTTACTTTATAAAATGCCTTTACACTTGACGACTTTATTGCGATTGGAGACAGTAACAACTCTAAAGAGTACCAAAATGTACCAAAATAGTCAATAATGAAATCCGTCGTATGTATTATTCGGGCTAATCTTGGTATTCACTAGTGCTGATTGCAGTACACAGTTTTGCATATGAGCGAGATGCCTATTTTATTCGCCCGGGTTATTCATTCATTCACTCTTAAAATTAATAGTTGTCAATCATCCGTCCCTTTCCTTTTCTACGGACAAAAAAATGACGGGTATAACTTAGAATAATACACTTCTCATCAAAAAAATCGAAACACCTTGCAAGTTTACGTTTTGTCAGGATTATCAGAAAAATGTGTACATTTAGGAATAAATGTTAAATGTCGTTTAATAGTGAGTAATATGAGCTTATCAAATCTTAATGTTAATGTTCTAAATTTAAATAAATTTTTCATAGGTTTCGTATTTTGTTAAATGAGTCATTTTTATTCCGTATGGAGTATAAAGGAAATGGATAAAACAACACACGTAAATGAAAAAAAAAGCTAAAAAAACGTTTATTTAATAACTTGTATTCCCTCCTCGAGCTCTAATTACTGCTTCCATACGATTCTTCATCGATCGGATGAGAGTCACGATCACATGCTGTGGTATATTGTCCCATTCCTCTTGGATTGCATCTTGCAGCTGGCTAAGTGTTTCTGGGGCAGGATCTCTTGCTCGAATTCGTCTCTTTAATTCATCCCACAGATGTTCAATGGGATTCATGTCCGGGCTTCTTGCTGGCCATTCCATAATAGAGATATCGACTTCGTTAAGATAATCTCGTACGACGCCCGCGGTGTGAGCCCTAGCTTTGTCGTGCATGAATATGAAGCCGTTGCCAATAAAATGTGCATAGGGCATCACATGAGGCTCGAGACACTCTTCGACGTACCGATGACAGTTTAGTGCAGGCAGACGTGGCCCAGACACGAAAGCAAGCTCTGTTTTACCGTCGGCGCTGATTCCTCCCCAAACCGTCCACGAACCGCCACCATAGCTGACCTTTTCTTCAATGCAGCATTGTGCATAGCGTTCTCCGTCTCTTCTGTAGACCTTGTTCCTTTCGTCGTTACCATACAGCATAATTTTACACTCATCAGAAAAGAGAACTTTGCTCCACTGTAGGTATGACCAATTTAGGTGCTCACGTGCAAAGTTAAGGCGCGCTCTTCGATGGTCTGCAGTTAATTTCGGCCCATTTGCTGGCTTATGCGGTACCAGTCCACGATCCTTCAACCTTCTTCTAATTGTAGAGTCACTTACAGCCACCCTTCGTACAACACGAAGCCGCTGCTGCAGTTGAAAAGCGTTAAGGCGTCGATTTCTTAAAGAAGTTGTTACAATAAATCGATCATCTCGCTCAGAAGTGACCCGATTCCTGCCAGATCCTGAACGGCGCGTGAACAAACCAGTCTCCCGATAACGTTTATAGACTCTATGAACAGATGACAGGCTTAGATGCAGTCTTGCAGCCACAACACGCTGACTAAGGCCAGAATCCAGCAATGCCACAACTTGGGCGGCTTCTGTGGGCGAAGTATCCATACGTTTTAGAAAAAAAACCTTTTTTCAGACGTCCCAAAGTCACAGTATTGAAATAAAAAACAAAAAGTTTAAGGATAGGCGCCAATTTTTAGTTTTTAAACGCTAAATGTACTCCAACCCTAAACACACATTTGTCTCAAAACAGTGATTCATTTCGTTTATAAGATAAACAAATGAAATTCTAATTTTGAATTTAGAATTTTCGCTTATTACTGTAATGGCCAAACTGCCAGCTATACATTTATGTATTTTTTTTCATCGTATGAATTCTTTTTTGTGTTAAATTCGGACAGAAACAATGAAAACGGAAGTGTTTCGATTTTTTTGATGAGAAGTGTATTAGGAGGTGTCTGCAGGAATCGGGGCCACTGTTAGGTTAGGTTATTTTTGTATGATAGGATGAAAGTCTATTTTTTCTATTAAAATATATATAAAATCTCTTTTCTCTGCCTACCCTGTTAGAGGTTATAATTGTATATCAAGCATTTGCATCAACGTGCCTGATGATGGTTCCGTTGTTGTTTTTTAATTAAATATTAATGTGTGTATATTTTAATGTTGTAAATGTATATGTGTTTCGAAGGTCTTACCTAAATAAACTTTTTTATTATTAAAAAAAATCCAACTGTATCTTAACTGTAGTGTGACTGTATCGCAACTGTATTCTAACTTTCACGTAAAAAGTCGTCGAGTGTAAAATGCTTGGTGTTTCTAAGTAGGGTGTAAGGGCGGTGGCAAAAGTCACCGTTTGACTTGGTAGTTAAGTAACGTAAGATGGATAATCAAGTGTTACTTTGTATAATAACTTTGCATAATTTATTAACAGTATTTTTTTCTTTTACTTAAGCCTTAAGGGCTTTTGATGAAAGAATCTCCAAGATACCTATATCACTACTCTGGCTCCTAACTTTAAGTTGATTAAATAAACACTGCTTTTGTGAGGCATATGACACATAGTTAAAATAATAAAATGTTACGTTGTTTAGATGTGATAACAGTTTAATTCTTGAATGTGTGAAAGTGTTAGAGAAACCATTCCATTGCAGTAATTTTGAACACTACTTAGTTAACATTTTGATTTAAATTTTTTAGCTATATAATATTATTTCAAAATCAAAAAGAACCTGTGTCAAAAATGAGAATGAGTCATTTGAACTCAGTTGTTACGAGTATTGAGGTTAACCGAGTCTGACTCACGAATAGATCCGTTTGAGCTAATTTTAATAAAGTATTTAATACTTGTAGATGATATCTTATAAGTTGCTTATCTCGAGACCGCAAACATGTTGTTCTAAGGAGGTACATTTTTCAAAAGCAGGATGTTAACATTCTTTGAATTACTCAATTTGTCTTCTTTCGATTGGGGTTTAGCATAGATTAGTTTCGTCATTAGTAGGTCCTCTATTATTTACGTTTTTTTTTAATTTGTTACATTTTTTAGTTAGACGACATGTTAAATTAGAATAAATAGGGCAATTTCATTCAAAATGACCTTAAATATATCAATTTAATTTATAAATGACTAGATATAATTAAAAATACTAACTTTCATTCACAATAATTTTTGGAATATTCTAACTTGTGTATTGCCACTTTTTTATAACTGTATAAGTTCAGAATAATATTAATTATAGTAACACTTAAAATATTGCACCTAAGAAGTTGGATCCCACATTTTGATACTTATCTCTGACAGAAAGTACCAGAACATTGCCTCTTTTAATCTATCAAGAAAAGTACATACTAAACTTGTCGGATCACGAAGTCTTTCATGTGACGGAACTCAAGAAGCACGTTTAGATTGATATCTGTCTGTCTGTCTGTTCTTTGTGGCCATAAACAGAATAATTTCGGACTAAATACCCGACTCTTCAGATCAAGTGAGATTGCCAAATTTTTTAGAACTGTTTTCGTGATAGTTTTTTTATGCAACGAGCTTCTTCTTTATAAGGCACCTGTAGATATAAAAAAATATACTTAACTACAGAAGTACTTAACTACATATATACATACATAAACTCACGCCGATTTCCCACCGGGCTAGCCAGACACAATTTCATTTGCTTCAATCCTGACACACTCCTTCAGACTTTTAAACATCACTTCGTGAATATACTTGTAAGTATGATTTGAAACGGTTTCATTATAATGTGCTACCTATACAAAATCAGTATTTGAATACGAATTAAAGTTTCGGCTTCGGAAGTCAAAAAATATCACTACTTATATCTTTTTTCGTTTGTGAGTGGTAAGAGAGTACATAATAATTAAATTTTAAAATCAAGTACTTATTAACTACCACATACTACTTATTTCTACTTACTACATAATTGCAAAACAAGTAAAACAACTTCTAGGTATTATTTCTAAACATAAACAAACACGCCACACATGTCGACAATAACTCGATATATGTCTACAGACATTAAACATCACTAATAACATTAAGTTTACGGGCGCGCATAATTAGGAATTGCATTATGAATAATCATTATATGTCTTTTTGTTCACATCGAATGTCGGGTTACTTTCAAAGTAAAGGTGTACACACATTCAACGACAAGGCAGAGATGTTTTAAACTCTCTGTTGCAAGGTGTGTGTACCTATTGTGAAGGATTTTGTACCAATAGTTACCCGGAAGAAGGAATTATTTTTTTAAATAACACGTAACATAGTATCCTCGAAGTATACACGAGTTTTATCCTTATGAAACGATTTCAAAAAACAAAATTTTCTGTTTCCCTCATAAGCTTGCACTTATGTTGATTTTTCAGAAACAACATGACGATTGTTTATGCTTTTCTCTGTTGTAGCTTTCGCTTTTTATTATAATTTTATGCTGTAGTATAACTGAATTTTATGGCCTTTTAAAGTACAGATACTTTTAGTATTATTTTTTCGGAGCGTTAAACCTAGTAAATCTTACACAGCGTTTTAACGCATGAAATCTGTGTAGGTACAACTTTAGAGTATAAAAGACTCATAAGTGAGTTTTCGCGTTCGTTACAAGAATTAAGTACTTACTTGTATGTTACGTTATGGCCTCTATTGATTGAGGCGTTATTTTGGCATAACGACGATTTGCTTCAGGTGAACAATAATAACTGAACACACACTCTCACGAAAGTAATTTAAATACGAATTATGCATTATGGTTGCCTGTTTAACATACATTCATATTATAATTTATAACGCGTTGACCACCAACAGTTCAAAAGGATAGTGATCTAACTCATAGAGCCTGTGAATAATCACATTGTGTTTGAATTAATTATAACTTTATTTTCGAGCGCGTATTTTGTGTAACAATTGTAACTGAGTTACATGTTCCAGACTGTTTTATCTTAGTATACTTACTTAGAATTATTGAAACAATGTAGTGCTAAATGATAATAATAAATATACATAACATAAACAGACTATATACGTCCCACTGCTGGGCACAGGCCTCCCCTCAATCAACCGGAGGGGGTATTTATTTATTTATTTTGAGGAAGACTTACGGCCATATACATTTTCTAACATAATAACCAGATAATAACATACTCCACCACGTTGCTCCAATGCGGGTTGGTGGAGGTGTTTTTACGGCTAGTAGCGGGACCAACGGCTTAACGTGCCATCCGAAGCACGGAATCATCTTACTTTTTCGGACAATCAGGTGATTCAAGCCTGAAAAGTCCTTACCAAACAAAAGACAAATAATAAACATAATTATTAATATCTTTCCTGTGTCCCTTTTAAAATGTTTCAAGTGTGTGTAAATTTTGATTTGATTTGAATGCTGTGTTTTTTCCAATATTTTACAAATTTGGATCTCAACCCCTTCAATCAACAATCTTTATTGCTATATTACAGTGGGTAAGTGCGTCACTCATACCTACGCGCGTGTAAAAACGCAAATCAAATCTATTGTATGGAGAGTCCGCCCTGTGGTTTGGATTTAAACCCCTTCTTATTGCCTTTCAATCGGTATAAGCCGTTGCACATGTTTCCGAAATTAAAAAAAAAAAACAGAATGCCAGTTTTGTCTCCATTTAAAAAGTTTTTAAAGGTTTTCTTAAACATTTGTTTCTTCTTAAGAGATAAAACTACATTCAATATTTTCGGCTTTGAATTGTAAAACGTCATAATTAAATATACTTAGGGTAATATTTGCTCTGGACGACATACATTTGGATTAATTATAAATAAGTAATATTATACTAATATACTATTTATCATGAAGATGTATAATATACTATACAAAAATGTTTCAAGAAATAAAAAAGTCATATCCATCCAACTTTTTCGAATCCAGTAGCCCAAATCAACAACCTAATTACACGGACATAAAAAATCTAGAAAGCGCATTGTCCCGCGGGCGCGGTAATGTCAGAAGCCGAAAATCATCAACAATTTACTAGTAAGTGCCGGTGCCGAAACGAGCGGGGTCGTGTGAGTTCGTGAGTGAAACTGAGGCGCCGCGAGCTACCGCTTCCCCGTTCCCACCAGTACGGCCGACATACGACATGTCTCGACTAAC
This sequence comes from Pectinophora gossypiella, assembly GCF_024362695.1. Lineage (NCBI taxonomy): Eukaryota > Metazoa > Arthropoda > Insecta > Lepidoptera > Gelechiidae > Pectinophora > Pectinophora gossypiella. The sequence goes on from NC_065419.1 coordinate 10,082,418, forward strand.
TGCTGAGGAAATTTTGATTGATTTCACATCACTGAAGACGTGTCTTATGATCTTGTATCAACGAAAGCTCCATTTGTCTATAAAGTTATTTTTTTGTAAATTACCTCTTACTCTCAAATGCATTACAAAAAATTGTTTAATTTAAATTTATTCTAACAAACTTTAATTATACAAAGCGTCATTGTTGTCTCTATCATCTAACTTACTATGTAGAAACATTAATTTTAAACGTCAATGTGACCCTTGCAACAGTATTTTATTTTGAAGTTGACGCAAGCGAGGTGTGAGGTATACATAAATTTCGTATCGGCGTAAACGTCGCGTAAAATCCGCCTACTAGAATGCCAGTTGCATTTTCCGCTAGCCGCTATTGCTACCTGTTCGACGTTGTTCATTCACTCGCGCGCACGTGGTGGGGGCGCGCTCGTCTTCCGCGTAATGTTATCAGTAGCTTCCGCACCCTCCGTCGAGCGCAGTTGCCAAACGCACCCGCTGTTGGAAACACGTCTACCGTTTGACACATCCAGTAATTAATCTGTAACTCTGTGATTTTTTGATTCATTATTTTTATTTATATTCGAACGATTTTATTTCCAAGTGATTTTGAATACTAGACCGACCAACCGTAGAAGCGTGGTTGAAAATATAGTGGAAGTGTTAAAATTAGTTGCTCATAACGATATTATTATCGTAACTGGTATTTAGAGGTGTGTATTAATATTCTAAGTTTCGATATCTCGGCCATTATACTGTGTATAATCTTAAACCGTGTTAGTAACATCGTAAAGTGCATTGTCGATAACCTTTTTACGTTAACTATGAGTGTTATGACCTTAATTACTATTACTTTTACGCGTTAAGTAGGTACTGAATTGTACGGGTTTTCTCTCAGCGGATTGTTAGATAAAGTTTTATAACCTGTTCTTTTATTATCTATAGAAAGTGTTTATATTATACATACGCGCTTCATGTATTTTGTCATAAAACAAAAGAAAAGCGACTCTACCACCGCCTGTGTAGGCTATAGAATAATCTAGATCCGGCAACTGATAAGACAATCTTTCCACAGGCAAGCCCCGCCCGTCGCAAGCATCATAGACCAGACAAAATGTTCGCTGTGATGCAAATCGACGAAGATCACACACGGGACTTCAGGCGTAAGCTGCGCCAGAAGTGCGAATTCGTCTGCAAGTACTGTCAGCGCAGGTTCACGAAGTCCTACAACCTGATGATTCATGAGCGCACCCACAAAAGCCCAGAACTGTCTTTCAGTTGCGAGGTCTGTGGGAAGAGCTTCAAGCGACAGGATAACCTGCGCCAACACAGGTAAGTTCAATCGTATTTACTTCTTTTTATTAATTGGTTGTTTAATTATTTGGTTGACTAATTTGTTTTTGGTTGTTGAAAAGTTTTAATAAATTAATATTCATATTGTCGTGATACTTAATATTGATAGAATTTGTTCCAAAATATTAAAAATTTAATTTAAAAGCCATGCAAAATTATGTTTTCTTTTTTTGAAATAGAAAGTACCTTTTAACATCACGAGGGATAGTGATTTAAAATGAGAAAAAAGTTTAAAAAGCGTAGACACGTGCGGACGGACAACTGTTAATAAATTATTTTGTAAATATTAATTTTGTAAAAATAGAACTAGATAAATTGGATAAAAAACCTATACAATATGTTCCGAAATAAAATATACAAATATCTTCAAACTATACGTACATACATACCAACATGTATACATAAAGGGTATCTATCCACTGTATGGACATTCGACCCAGATACCAGACCGTGGTCAGGTGACAAGGCCGTGGTTGGCCACCTCACGTTGAATTAGGGTCTGCCCCGTCACGGGGCCATTCGCCTGTCTAGCCTGCCTCTAGTATTACTAGATGGTACTACTGTATCCTAGGGCGGTATACTCGTAAACTGTTATAAACACTGTAAATAGGAAGGTACGTTTATGATACAGGTACTTGGATTTTGAAACTGAATTTATTGGTGTAGGTACAAGTGACCGTCGGCCGATACCTTCGTTCATGTAAAATTCGAGCCAGGTAGTTAACGCCATTGGATGCGGCAAATTTACAATAAGTCACGTCAAAAAATCAAATATTTTAGTTTGACAGCTGCAAAAATAATATCTCGTTATAATACAAAGTACAAAACGAGATGGATAGTGTTTGTAAATATGATTGTTAGAGTTATCAGACTCATACACGCGTTCTACTAAATTAATGCTGAATAAATTGACATGAGGTTTTTGATATTATGTAAGATCTTTTAGAGACATTTTCTATCATATGGGTTGTGAGGTGCAGGAACGGATTCAGCTTTTTGGTTTGGGTGGGGGGGGGGGGGGGGTCAAGAAAATTCCAGTCGCTACCCATGATCCAACCTGTCGCCCAGGGGGGGCTCATGTAACGACTACTTATGTAAACACTGATCGTCTTACTTTCGGGCAATCAGGTGATCAGCCTGTAATGTCCTAACCAAACTAGAGATCAAAAAGTATTTTTCGTGGTATATCCCCTCCCCACCGGCGATAGAACCCACTGGACCACGGAGGTCGTTACAGAAAGGAATTTCTACACTATAACTGACTATAATTGTACCTAGGTGAATCCATGTCGCGTCGCTAGTTGGCTACATAAGGATTTAGCTTGTTATCTCGATTGTAAAACATAATATCGCAAATTTACTGTACCTACAGTAAATAAACGAAATGGAAATCTGATCCATAGCAAAAATCACATATCTACAGTCACGAGCATTAATATGTATACTTTGGTTCCAAGTCACATTAACTTTTTTGACAAATTGAACTGTAAGTCTCACTAAATGTCAAATATGTTAGTGCGACAGAGTCCTAAAGTGGGTACATGATATTACTCATGACTGTACATACTACATAGAAAATATTCTAAAAGATACGAAAAGCCTAGAAACATACTTATTTTTTAAATTGTTCATTTCCGCTTCTCCGCGAAATGTTTACTCACTCTGTCACCCTTAGAAGAAACAAAGCGAGAATATTTTGTCCACAAAAACATGTTCTCAAGATTAACACAGCTGTCAATATCAAGTCATTGAAAGTTCATTAAACTTCTTAATTCTTAAAGGTGCGTACACACGTCATCATGTGACAATGTGTCACATGGCGAGAGGATTGTCACGACATTCCATCTGTCACAGTAATTATCATACAATGCATTGGTAGCAAGTTGCATGAGGTCGCGACCCTAAACGATGCAAATTTCTTCTCTCACAATGTCAGTAAGTTTAACTTTCCATGTTTCTATCAACTTGTTATAGATGAGATGTTACTGTTGGAAGTAGGTATCACGGGCTCGAATCCCCGGATGGGGCAAACCACTGAATTCGACTTTAGCAGTTTGGATCATAGATAATTGATATCACGTGGTTTCCAGAATTACCTGGAACTTCATTATAGCTGGTGAGGAGTGGATGTATAGTTTACACTTGGGGATATAGGTGTGATACTATGTTATGTTTTTATGTTTGTTCGTACACTTTTAAATACGGATGAATTGGTGACGAGCTAACCTAAATTAGTTTAGCTTACTGACACACAACGTCAGCTATGCGAGCTAAGCTTAAATTACCTTAGATGCGACCGGAATATGAAGAAAATCTTTGCAAGAATTAATTCTAATGCGTAAGTTTCGCAACTCAACACCTTCGTGCACTAAGTGCACATTGATATGGGTTTGCAACTATCCAGTCGTCTGCCCTTTTTGTTACAAAGGCGGTGAAGTAAAGAAATGTAAGACGTTACGAAATAAATGGGTGACAAAGGGCGCCATGCCGGTGAAACGTCGTGAACATAAACGTAGCCATATCTGTACATCTCCAATGTTTCGCCCGTATATGATGTTTAGAAACGTTTGTGAATGCCGCGAACCGTATTACGCTTTAAAGGCAAATTTTTGCAACACACGACGTAATCTTCATTGTTCTTTTAATTTCATTTTTGACGAAACTTGCGTGACATTTGCTTGAATACAAGAGTCGCTATTCGCATGCTAGATAAGGTCTCTAAGCTCCAGATTTCCGGGCAGAAATGTGCAGTACACGCATCGTGTTTTCTGTGAGTGTTCCGTGTGAATCGTTGTTGCGGACTGCGGGTCCGGGCTACCGAGATCGTCGATAGATCGCTCACGCCGCATACGAGTCGTGATCTCGTGACGTGCCCGTGTGTTAACGGTGCTTAATGGGGCCTAATGCTTCCGAAACTGTGCGAACGCGGACGGTAGCTCGCAAGAGGGAACCACACGTGACTCCTTCAGTATAATTTGCAGTTTATGCGCCGTCCGTACAAGAAACAACGATGTGTACCACGCTTTACTGTACCGCGTTGAAATTGCAGCAATTTGTTGGTAGGACCATGTAGGCAATATATTCATATTTGGGCTGTTTTACGGTTAGCCGAGTTAGGAAGCGTATTGCTTCACAGGTTTTCATCTGTAATAAAACGTTTGGGAGTATTAACATTTGAGTATTGGCTATCATTTGCTGATGTTATGATGTCTTGATATTACTTAAGTCTTGTTTACTTCTTTTGTTATGTATTTTTAATCCTAATGTTCCATTAAAGTAAAGTACTTATGAGGTGTACTGAGGGCTCACCCAGACGGTTTCAGTTACTTTAGATACTTATGAATAAAAGTATGTATTTATTCATGACGGTATGTAAATGTTTTAATTTGTAGCTCTTCCATCCCGTTTTCTCTGTCTCATTATTTAGAAGCTGCGCTATTGTCGGTGGAGTAATGGCCATTCCTCTCTTTTTCTCCGCCAAATCCTTCACCTCCTGATACGACACTACCTGCACCTTCTCTTTTATTTGTTTCATAAATGTTCTCCTAGATCTACCCCTTCCTCTCTTTCCTTCAATTATTCCTTCTATGATGTTCTTTATAAATGAACAAAGTCACATCAGGTGGCCAATCATATTTCCTTTTCGGTTTTCTAAAGAATATATTGTGGTTCTTTTTTCTTCCGTTACGTTTCCGTTGTACAGTTTCCAATTAAGGAAATGGGTCCATTGCTCCTTCTGGTCCTTATGGCCCCTATGGCCCTCGATGGCCCTCCCATCAGGCACGAGGCTCAGTGCGTGTGAACGTGCGTCCCTCGTGAATGCCCAAGGCGCCCAGTCCCGCTACTGCTTGTTTTGCTAAATAACCACGCGTATGGTCTTTCCACGGGCCGTTTGAAGGTCAATATCCTGGCGTGGAGTTCACGGGATCTGGTTTTGTTATTGGCAACCTTTGTTAGGTTTCTGAATCTTTGGCATAGAATAAATTAATCTACATAGTCAAAATAATCTAGAGTCTTTGATGAGAGTGGAGAAAGGGTGGTGTCTCAGGATTGTAGTAAGTGGAATGTCATGGTATCTGCCTGCTCCAGAGGGAAATAGGCGTGATCTTATGTGTGTAAAGAATCTACGTATGAAACGGTAACTCCCCGCCCCGCACTTAGACCCCCTCCAGGTCTTATTTTAATCTTAAATGGCTGTAAGCCACTAAAAAGTAAGGAGGAGCACGCTTTCGAATGTTGAAGCGAAATTGCTGTAATTGTAATTGAATTGAGTACCATTCGTATGTTTTATAGATAACACCCGTGCTTCGGAAGGCACGTTAAGCCGTTGGACCCGGCTGCATTAGCAGTCGTTAATAACCACCAATCCGCACTGGGCTCGCGTGGTGATTTAAGGCCCGATCTCCCTATCCATCCATAGGGAAGGCCCGTGCCCCTGCAGTGGGGACGTTAATGGGCTGGTGATGGTGATGATGATAGATAACACTAAAAAGATATAGAAAAGACATTGTGAGTCGTTTTGTTTTTCTTTTTATGAATGGTGGAGATTTTCTGTAAGATCTGTATATTAGTATTTGTCCGGTACTGTCTCTATGAGATACGCTATCCAAATAAAATATAATAATATCAACTCATACTATAAATATACATATACAACTCATCATGTTTACTAATGTTTCTCAAACGAAGTCCATATCTGGTAATAATTATCATCTGAGCTTAAAAGCAAAACAGAATAGATAATATATAATCCTTAGCATTTTCAAGGGTCAGATTCGCGTGCTATAATACGCTCTTTCGATAGCACTCGATAGTATCAGACGCAGAACATGTGGGTTCGAAAACAAAACTCTCAGCTTAATTGCATCTGAAAATAGCACTGTGATGTCCCATATAGTTAGTGCAGTGGGTTACCGGCGCATGCGCTATCGCACCATCGATAGCTCGATCGGTTCACGAGTGCGCATCGACTTGACGCAGAATCGATTTTTCTTATTGCTTTTCATTTTGTTCGGCGCGTGTTCTTGCAAGGATGGAACTATTTTTATTGGCGGAATGGTGGATTGTACTGATGAGATAGTTAGATGATGGACACTAGTTTATTTAAATATAGGTGTAAATCGTGATTTTCTGAAACTTTATGTACGTACGGTCACGAGTTAATATGTATACACTTTGGAACCATGTCACATTAACTTTTTTGACAAATATGATGGTACGACAGGGTTCCAAAGTGGGTACATGATATTGCTCATGACTGTACTATTAATATTTAAATATTTTTATAAGAAGAGAGTAGGTATAATATAATATTTTTACTTACTGTCTTACGTACCATTACACGTACATTTGTTTTATACGAAACGGAATAATGAAAATAACCTTAATTGCCACATCTATTAATTTATTTTCGATTTTCTTTCATCACTAATAAAACTTCCGTATTAGGTACCTATCTCTAACAAATTGTTATATTAATTTCATGTCGTCACCATTGTCTTCTCATCCGCTACTGTTTATTCAACGACAAGGCCCCTATTACGATTAGTCGAATCGAATTCGAATCGAATGTTTCGAGTCGCGCCAAAGGGCGTAGGTGACAGGGCGACATTTATACATTTCCGCGCGATACAACAGTCGTGATCGCGCACCCTGTATACGCTGTGGGAACTGTTCTTTGTCTTCATGTACAGGATGATTGCACTTTAATTGGTTTAAAAGTATAATAGGATTTCTGCAATGAGGTTTGTTGAGTTTAAAGTCTTTTAAGGTGACGTGCCGATTCTTGTACTTTATGGTGGATAAGGGGAATACGTATCTTTTAAATCTACAGAACACTACAATTTTCTAGTTTTCGCTGCAAATGTCGGTTTGAAAGTCGCGGACGGATCGAAATTTTCCTTCTCACTTATTATCTTGAATAACGATAGAATAGGAACCTACTTGTAGAGACATGTATAAAGTTATTTTACGCTTAAATAAGTACATAATTTTAATACAATGACCTGGCGAATTAGAAACCCTCTGTATAATGAACAAGATTTCTCGCCAGTGCTCCTAATTAACCGTATTTGCCACCTCTAGTGCGATCTACAGACAATGTATTGTACCTCGGTACTGAACGTAGCACGTACACACAATGTGAACATTTAGGTATTGCATGTTACTTACGTTATAAAATTATTACTATAATACGAGTAAAAGTAGGAAGAATCTTGAAGAACAAGGGACTACACTAGGGGGGTGGGGGACTAGGGACTAGGGACCTTTTCTGCACGAAAGATATCTATAGAAAGTGATTGATGAATTGCTACTTTATTAGGAACATGTGTTTGGAAAGCAAAATAGAAAACGAATAGGTCTGAAAACGAGAAAATTAAAATGAATACTACTTATAAGACATGTCTTATTTTTACTAAACTATTATTGCCAGGTACCTGTAGTATCGTCGATGATACCAGGGGGGTATAAAAATGCCATATTGAAGCAATTCATCTAAAAAAAGCAATATTGCAATTTGACATTTGCGCATATTAAAAGTAAGTGCGCAATGCAAACAAATTCCTTCGATGTGACCATTTTAACCCCCCAGGTTTCAAATATGGTCTGCGCTACGAAAGAAGTTTACAGATATCAATGAAACTGATTGACAAGTCATGATAATTGTAGCCTATGCAAAATCTGCGACATTAGCGTCGCGGTCGCGGGACTTCTTTCGTGGCGCGGACTAAGCTTATTTAATTATTTTTTTTTTTGGAAATTTTTGGCCTGGTTGCAAAACTTTTAGGTGACGTCTTCATTTTGGTGCGGGTTCCAGCAGTCACAGATTTATACACTTATATGTTTTGAAATGTCTTTTTAATACTAAACCTGGTATTGTCTTTTGTTTTCGTTTTTTAATAAGGCGGTATTTGTTTTTTAAATTACCTAGGAAATATTTTTATATTCTAGGCAAAACTTCAAAAATATTTTGCTTCTTTATAATTATGTTACAATAGTAACACGGATTGTTGTCTGTTAGCGCATAGGGATCATTTCCTGCCATCTGACAGACTAGTTACTTATAAATGAACTTACAATGTATATCATACACGTATAAGAAACCATCTAGTGCCTACCAGGACATCATGAACATAAATAAACTACAAATCCGATGCAAGGCGAGGTTGCGAAAGGCGAATCAAAAGCGGTTTAACTCTGGTTCATGGTCATTGTTAATAACTCCATCACGAACATATCATATATGAATAATTATAATAATTATTAATATTATGAATTATTATTATAGAACGCTTTTGTAGGACGCACATGACAATCGACTAAATTAAAAACATGATTGGTTCCATTAATTTGTAAGTAATTGCATAATATTGTGTTTCATTTATACATAGTAAGTAGATTTATAGGAAGGACATAAGAAAATGAATTTCTATTTTAAAATTAAATTTTGAATTGAATTATTACGTCGAATTCAATAATATGTTATACCTACGCATCCAGGTTTTTATAGGTGGCCAGACCGACGCTTTTCTGTTGTCGTGTATTTGCAGGAGACTATTTTCAATGAGAAAAACAGCGTAAAATAAAGCGTAAAGTAACAACGTTGTTTTTTTTTATTTCTATCCAACGTTTGAATTTGTTTATATATTAGTATAAGTAAACAAAAAAATTAAAACAAAGTGTTTTTTTTTTTAAATAAAATATAATATATTTTACGACTGTTTCCCCGGAACGAAATTAAACCTTTAGTTACGCCCAAAAAAGTCCCAAATAAGTTGTCCGCGGTCCGCACTTCGACACTAATCCCTTTAAAATGTAAAAACTGTCTTTTGTACGAGAAAAAATACTAAAAAGGGATTTTGAGACCCGCTATTCCTTGAGCCTAATCTCATTCAACACGCGCCGTCTTTACATTCTTAGAAACCACAAGAAAGAGAATTTGTAATTACATTAATTGTTACTGTAAAACATTTTAAGGCATCATTGTTTGTTTATATTTGGTAACGGTTATAAGAAGATTAAAACTGTAAACTAACATTTAAAAAACCTTTTGCACTTTTCCGATTTCTTGCACCGAATAACATTAACATCGGCATGGTTTTTTTATGAAAAAATGTTTCGAAGATAGTTTTTTCCAAGTTTTTTATAAATTTAACAATTGTTTTTTTTTAACATGTTTTTAACTTGTAATAACATGTTTTTCTCAATTGTTGTAGATGTAGTCAATGCTTGTGGCGGTGAAGGTGATGCTGAAAGCACGATCCTACCACAGCGGTCACTCTTACACATAGAGTAAGGATCATGCATTTATCTCCATACAACTTCATACATTATGTATGTGGATTCAACTTCATTTAACTCCATACATTTTGTAATACAATGAAGAGGACCGCACCATGTAAATCTAAACTTTAATTTAACAAAATAATTTGGTCGTGCTCCTAAATGCCCTACAAGCATTTTCAAATTAACATTCTGTGGCCTGTCCTTTTCATAGTTTCTTCTTTTTTTAAACCAGTCTAATGGCATTCAAAAAACTTACGATTAATTGTTTGTTGCAGAGAAATACATTACAACCCAAGCAAGGAGACCATGTACTTAAGGTGGTGATAAATCACCCGACCCTGTGACGTCATCGCATTCTAACATCGGATTCAAATTTTTACGTAACAGTATTCGTGCTTCATCATTAACACCGCCAGAATGGGAAATTGCAATTTTAAATTATTTTTTTTAAGAATTCAATTTCAATTTTTTTTAATCGAAAACTTTGATTCCGTATTTCGTTGTCAAAGTTTTTGAAACTTTGTGATATTTTCCGATACATTCCAGTGGGTTGAATTGAAATTAAGAGTTTGTTAAAAAATAATGAATAAAAACATTCTGGTGATTTGTAAATAGAATTTATTAGGATATGTGACGATAGCATTTAAACGGCTTAACTGCTTAGCTATATTGTAATGTAAAATAATATTTATATTATATTTAAAAATATTGTTATTACTGTTAGCTTCTAATAATACGTAGGACGTACAGTTTTGTGACCAGTTGAATACGACGGCAGTTTAATAAAAAAATCTTTAATTAACAAATTATGATTTTCCGTCATGTCTTATTTATTAATAATTTAGTATGTAACATTCCATTTATGATTAATGTATATTTTGAGGGTTGTTCCTAATAATTAAAATGGTCGAAAAGACTTAAATAGCATAGGATCAGTTGTTGGGATTATACATATAATATGTTGTGCGAGTACATAGTATATCGTTAATGTCATTTTCCTCGTAAAATCACAATTACAGGCTCTTGAGATTATTTTATGACTCCAATTACCTAATTAAATCTACTATTGTTACAGTTGAAATGTAGTGAAACAGAAAAAGCAAATATCATCAAAAGATTCACAATATTATATTCATTATATATATTAAAAATACATTTTTGATATATCATTATTAATAATCGCAAAAGCAAGGAGAACATAGATGGAGCCATACAGTATACATTTAAATGTATTAAATATTGATTTATATTTGCACATCGGAATAGTTATAATTACATAGATTTATAGTTTTTTATATATTATATTATTTAACACAGTGTAAAACTCAATATTTAACAGTTTACCACCCTTTCTTACAATTTCTGTTCTTTTCAAATACCAAAACAAATATCTACTTACTGTAAATTATTGTGTGTATTTTTAGTAGTTTAAAATTATAAAGACCTTAAAGTATCAATCCTTTTCAAATGGCCTTTACGCAAATACTGAGTTTTACATAACGTAAAATAATAATAAACAATTTCATAATTGGCTTCCCAAACTTTACCATTGTTTCGATACTTGCGAAATACATAAGGTAGGGTTTAAAATTGTTAACATTTTTACTTGTCTTTATACGCAATATATAAAAGTTATATATGTCATATAAGACAGCTTAAATTATGCTTTAAATATATTGAGAAAGCTCGAAGTGGTAAAATTATAGATTTTCCATGTGCCAATATAGGACAGAAAAGATTCTGTCGCCTAGCCATATTTTTGATAGTTTTAGATGTAAAAAATAATATTTTGACTATGTTATTATTATATATCGAGGGTTGAAAGGCAAATGGGTTTAAGCGACATTTTGGGCGAAATTGACTTATATATATATTCGGAATCAGCGATTTTTTCCGCGTCGACTGATCTTGGTTTCAGATCAATCGAAGCTACTTTTTGGCGCTTCAACCAATTAGCACTTTGGGTACATTTTTAAAAACCCGTGTTTTAACCGACAAAAAAATGCACAAAATTCTGGGCGGGTGGCATATCAGTCGTATTCCGGGATATGAGTCGGTCACATAAGCTGTTATGTCTTTTCATTTTCATGATTCGAAGTCTGTTAAAGCGTTTTCCCTGACAGTGTTTTGTTATAGATAAGTCGGTTAAATCATTTGTCCTTAGACGAAACGAAAATAGATTTGGCGCTTAAATCTTTTTGCTTTAATCCAGATTTTATAAATATTGTCGCTTCAACCGTTTTGCCTTCGACAGTTTAAAAGTAAAATTGGCACTTGAACTGTTTTGCCTTTACCGAAAATATTCATAGAATTTGACTTCAGCTATTTATGCTACATTTTTTAAAATTTTTTGTCGTATAAAACAACTATCATTTTCTTTTCAAAGGACTTAAAACGTTTTTCCAAAACAAAAAAGAAATAATGTTAACATTTCAGTCATCGCAATTTTGTATGAAACCTTGTGCCCGCATCACTTCAACATATCAAAATAAGTATGGGCAGGTCCTGGTTGGTCGGTTCACACAGCTAAAAATTACGATTGGGAAGACCGGGAGTGTGCGTGTCATCATGTCACCCAAGCCGTATTCGTTGATGGTGACTTCTATTTGTGTCTATCCCAAGTCGTTGTTGTGGTAGACTTTGACGTGGCTAGCGGAACCGAACTTAGAATTGAAGATCTGGTCACATGGCATACAATCAAGCTGGCCAGCCGAGTTTACAGTGTAATTGTAGGAAGGTTTCCGTTGAGTTTTCTGTATTTGGCGTCTTGGACTAAGATTTTCGAGGACTATATCACGCGCTATTCCAGGTTCAGACACACTCATCCCAACTATCAGTTGGCATGTTGAAAGCCACATGGTTGCGCTTGAGTACGTCTTTGTACCGCAGGTATTGTCCACCTTGTTTACAGTTCCTTCTAGACACCTCGAAATAGAAAACCTTTCGGTCATCAATTCGCATGACGTGACCGCACCATCGTAGGTGATGTTTTATGATGAGAGCTTCTATTCCGAATATGCCAGAACGACGTAATACTTCTGTTATTGGAAAACCATCTTGCCGCTTTATGCGAAGGATGGACCTTAGACATTTAAAGTGTTACGTATCAAGTACGCCGCTGAGACTTTGTACACTAATATTTTAAGTTTTCCAAAGGCTGCCACCGCACCTGTTATCCGGGCTGGCAACTCCGATGACTTTGGAGTCATTTCATATTTGAGAAACCAAATATTTTAATTTTGAAACTTCTTCCAGCTCAGCGCCCTTTAAAGCAACATTGGAAGAAGCTACATGCCCGGAGCATCCTCTGGATGGTTATTGAATATTGAATATTTTAAAAGGGTTTTGCACAAAACTATAAATATTCTGGTGTGTGACTCAATTGAATCGGCCATTCCTCGGCAAGTTTGGTTAACTGACGCATAGATGTGAGACGTGAGAGATCAAAAATGATCTTATTCATTTTAGCCTTAATTTCAATTAAGCTATAAATAACAATTCCACAGAGTATTCCACTTATGCGTGATACAGAAGCGATATATAAAGAAAATAGACTAGGAACCATGGCTCCATGTGTTATGACATAGCCTTGTTTCGCGCCGTAGGTAACGACGAATAGCTTTGAAAAGTTACTTCTAAATCAAACTGTCGTCATGATATTGTTGTATCAGGATAAGTCATAACTTTTCAGGACAATCTGTTTTCTTTAGAGCAATCCACAAGCCGCGTGAAGCCTCACGCAGCACATAACAAAGGCCGATGTTGTTCAAGCCTTTTGGCCTGAATCTGTTTAATAACAAAACCGTACCCCCATATCTCTGTCCGGACAAAATCATCATTGGGTTTCCGGAAGCACCTTTTCTGCATCACGGGATAGAATAACGTTAAGGCTAAAATTTAATATCGATCGCCATCGACTCGCAAAGAGGAAGAAGGCTAAAATCATTCCAGCAGCTGACTCCCATATCTTCAGGATGAGTTTGTATAACCAGTTATTAATGTGTAGGCATATTATACAGTTCAGATGGTATTTTTGATGTGTTGGTATTTGTCATCCTTCTTAGCGCGGTAAGAAGTTCTTCAAAGGCAGGGGGTGCCGCTAGATCTTAAGCGAAACCTTGTTGTAACAAACTCGACCGATATGTTGTAACAAACAAGTCACTGGTATTACTATTGGGATTTAAGACATCGTTAAAATGTGTCCAAAGCGCTGCTAACAAGTCTTTCTGATCAGTGAGGCGTTGGGTCTTTTCCTTGTTGTAGATTGAAACTCTCTTCAAAGTTTGTGGCCGAAAACAGTCTTGAAGCTGTCGAAAATCTACCGGAACTGGATTGATAGGAATCAGCATAGAGCTGAATTTCACAAGCTTATTCCACCTTGCATTTGTTTTTGAGACATATGGTGACAGAAAAGCCCGCCTGTAGTTCCCCACGAGCTGATTTTCACGTTAGAACCATCGCACCAATCTTAGTTTTGCGATCTGGTTTACCAACCAATAACTTCGGTAGAGCAGAGCACAGCTATAAAAACGCTCGGCAAAGAAACACCATCTATTAATTATTATTATCATCTATATTATCTCATCGACAGATGTGTCTGCTGCGATGTCCGACGTATCTCGGCTTTAAAAGCAAGATCGAGTTCTGTTATTGTTTGTCAACTTCGACGGTATTTTATGGCCAGCTCGAAGTGGAGGTCTTAGGCGCAAATGTAACAGAAATTTTGATCAAACAAGTCGCTGATCTATCCACCCCTGGCCGCCTCTTAATATGAGAGCAATCAGTACTTCACTGCAGTCTGTCCTAGTACCGCGTACCATCTAGTAGGAGCCAGTGCTTGGAACTTGCATCCAGGCACGTGGTCTTAAATTTTTCAGTAAATCGGAAACAGGTTGTGATAGTGAGATTAAACTCAGCACAGAGTATAAGCATATTAAGACTTTTTCAAAGCTATTTGTTTCTTTTATTGCCCGCATTCAGTTGGTGACAGTTATCTGTCATCCGCCATCATACGCGGTTTACCATATACTTAAAAAGTCGAATTAAGCATGTGTAACAATCTTTATGGTTATATTCTAGATCCTGTTTCTTAATGAAATCGATTTACTCATTATATCCGCCGTGATTTTTCCTAATATTGTAAGGTACAAATATCTGTAAATGCCTTGCCCGACTAAAATCTCTCCCAGGAAAAACGGCTTAAGGACCGACTTTATTTCCGATCTTACTAATATTTGGATTTCATACAATTGAAATTAGTAGCGGATGGTCACTTAAGATATTTTCCTTCCCTGTCATATAACCTTTTATGGAGGTTAAGCTGATTTGCCTCTAGTCTTCTTTTTTTAAGAAGTCGTTTAACTCATTTAGCTTTAGTCAAACTAATAAGTGAGAGGTCTCTTAAAGCATTTTGCTTTTAGCCAATATTTGGCTCTAGTGGATATCAACCGTTTTTCCTTCAACTGTAATTTAGTTCAATTGAGGCATTTTGTATTAAGCGACTTCTAAAATCTATAACTGATGTGTTTTTCGAACCAAATAAATACAGAATTGTGCAACGTTTAATTTAAAATAATTCTTAGCATTTTGAACACTTTTGATTCAGTAGTTTTTTTTATATGAATTTTTTTCGAAAAAATAAAACTTTAAACGGCTCTCCTGTAAAGTTCACAAAATGTCGCTTAAACCCATTTGCCTTTCAACCCTCGATATGTATGTATTCCATTTCATTGTGTATATCAATGATAATAAATGATTAAACATTACTTAATGTTGTTTGAATTATAACTGAAGTAGGCTGTATTCCCCATTTAGTCAAAACTGGGCATAAAATAATTCAATAAAAACATTTAATAATAATGAAATATTATTTCTTAACAATAAAATATTTTTTAAAATCGAATTTATCAGATTCAAATTAATATAACATACATAACATAAGCTCACGACTATATCCCAATGAGGTAGTCAGATCAGAGGTACAGTCATGAGCAATATTATGTACCCACTTTAGGACTCTGTCGCACTAACATATTTGACATTTAGTGAGACTTACAGTTCAATTTGTCAAAAAAGTGAATGTGACATGGTTCCAAAGTGTATACATATTAATGCTCGTGACCTTATATCCATCGCAGGATGAAATAAGTAGCAACTTAGAAAATAATATCCTTCTCTTAACAGAGATTACGAGAGTGATCGATTTTATCAGATTTTGTGTTTGTGTGGAAACCCAGTTTAGTCATGCGTCATTTTTCCAGACACATGACGTCATTACATATCGATTTTAATCAAAATGAATCGTCCGATACAAAAACTCTATAAAGGAAAATGGTATTTTTGACGCTTCTTTGATCTACCGATATTAATCGATAAAAATTCAATTATAATTAAGTATGATCTTAATGAGTTTTACATTCAACCTTTAGGTGCAGTTTTTTTATAAAATGTTAGGTGAGTACTTAAGTATCTGTTATTTTGATAAGTTTATGTAAAAACATTGATAAGTAATTTAAAATTATATTTATTGAAGTATTCAAAGTTAAATCAAATTTTTCAAAATATATCTAAGTACTATATTTTTATACTATTTACCGGTTATTACCCAATAGTATATTAATAAAATTATTTTTATTGTCTATCCATAAAATAAATATGATATGAAATAATAAATTTAATCCGATTATATAATTAGTAGATGGTCTGAGTTATAAAAAAATGTTTTTGTGAAAAAAAGATAATAATCAACAACATGATAACAATTAAAAACAAAACAAACACATCTTATAAATAAAACACCTCCACACCTTTGTGAAATATTTTTCCATTGAAATCTTCATTCACGAAACTGTCGTCGTCGCTAGTGCAAGATATTCCAATATCAAGAAATCAAAAAAACTCTCAATTCAAAAATTAAAAAGAATAAAATGACCGTGGAATTAAGTTTCAATCAGCCAGCTATATGGAGAGCAAGTGTAAATAAACCCATACGGGATCACGAGTAGGTCATTGCTGGAACCAGTTTGCGCGTAACGCGGTGGCAGACGGCGCGGCGCGTTAGTCATCGCACGCGGATGCGATACGTAATCTATGCGCTTACGCATCTGTATTGGCGGATTGGTTAATATATCAATATCCGAATTGTGTTTTTAATCTAATTTGTACCTAGTGTTCTTTTTGTTTGTGTTTCCGTTGGTTTTTCTTTTGTGAGATTATGCGATTGTCTGTTTCGTGTATTTTATGATTTTCGGAGACGATACGATTCTGAAGCAATATAACTATGTTTACGAGTAATATAGGGAACACATTTAATGGATCTTGAAGTCTAAAATATTATAAAGTAATATGTATTAAAATGCCAAGAATAGGTCACGCGCGATAATAAACAAGAAAGGAAATGATCTACTCTAGATACTACTACGGAAATATGAAAGTGAAATCATTATAATATATGAAGTTATTAATTTTGAATTTACAAAAACATTAATGAAACTAACAGAAAGTAAAGCGTTTTAGAAGGTCTAGTCTAGTTTAGTGTTGGTCTAACAGAAAGCTCGGGGTCATTGTTGGTTTCCAAAAAGTAGACTCTATCATGACAAGTAGGCCACAAACTATAATGCTAACCTTAATACCCCGTTCTCTTTCGCCAAAAGCAGAACTATTTCAACAGATTAGGCAACGAAACACATCCGTGTTACCAGGCACCCATAGCCTGTAAGAGCCGAGCCGTGAGTCACTCGCTTCGTATCGGCCATCGCTGATGATATCTCGAGGTCGCCCAACGGAAGCCGCGAGAAAGCTGAATTTTTATGCTGTACTTCACTTTTGCGAGCGGTTCCCACGATATTGCATGTATGCTGGTACCAGAAACACATAATTGTGAAGAAACTTTTTTTATATGAGGAGTCTATTAGGCAGTATGTAGTATTGAAAGATATTAAGGAGGTATTCTGTCAACGTTCGATAAATGACAGTGGCTCTACTTGCGATGCTTCAGCTGTAGATAGGAGATACATTATGTTTTAGTGATGATTTTGGGGTAACAGAAAATTTGTTCATACGTATAAAATTAAACAGTTTATAAAACCTACAGGATATATAAGTCTGTACGTATTCGTCCAAAACACACATACGGGAATTTGAAATTCTTCGCATATAAAAAATAAGTACGCAATGTCAAATAGCAAAATTGCTTTTTTAGATGAATTGTTATCATAGAAAAGACGATACATGTAGTGGTGTACGAAGGTACGTAGTAGCACATTTCACAACGCTGACCCTTTGCTGGTTGGCAGAGAAATACCAAGGAATTAACTGGTAATTTAGTAAGTATACAAGTTCCTAAATTGGTCAGATTCGAGTAAAACTAAGTAAAACTAAACCTTATCAATAATCACTTAATTTAGCAGTTCTTATACTTGTTCTATCTCTATCTCACATTTATTGTAAGTAAAGGATGGCAGTTGCTTAAGAGCTGACCAACTAAAATAAAATTAAGTTTGTGCCAGAAGGACATCGTGGGTGCCGTGGTGTCGTGGGTACATCGTGTAAAGAAGACTGCTTGATGGGTTTTCCCCACTCCCAGTAATAAATAAACTTGCGTACGGAGGTTTCCAAAGTCACATACCGATTCTCTTGCCAAGAGGATGTTTCTTAGTGTGACTTGGTCTTTTAGGAGAGGATGTGCATTCTCGACCAACAGCTCATCTTTCCAGTGGTTCCCACGACACTATTCTTTGACATTACAAGTATTTGCAAGCGCTGACTAAAGAATAGTTTTGCAAGTCATCTGAAGTTTGTTATTAGTCATTAACATGAGGTGGGGCAATGAGTTTTGGGCGTGTTATCTCGAGATAGCATCTGGAAGATTTCATGAATACCTGCTGTTGAACGCAAAGGCGTTGCGTAGTTTTTTTTATAGCGCTTGTCCTGTTTATTCCGTGATCTAGGTCATCCAACATAAAGAAATGATTCGGAGGATACTCGCTCCAGATCATACCCAATGAAAAGGTTAGAAACCACAACAATTTTTGATTTCCCCACTGTCAATGAAAATCAAAATATTATCTCCAAATAGAATCAACCTACCAGTCAAAACACTCCTGAGCACATAACTCCAATCCAGTTGCACTACGGTGTCTACAACATTCAATAGCGGATAGCAGGCGATTATTATAGTTAGACACTATGTCATAGATGCCAACTTTACGGGCATTCTAGTAGGCATTGTCATGCCAAGCCTAGGTGCGTAAAGTGCCTAGGTGATCACGCTACCTCGGATTGCCTTAGAGACAAAAACGAGGTGGAACCCCCTAGCTGTGTGCTGTGTGGTCAGCAAGGTCATCCTGCGAACTATCGCGGATGCACCAAGGCTCCACGCACCCACCATAAGGTAGCTCAACGAAGGGCAGCCCGCGCTGCAGCTTCCCAACCCGGTCCCACTAAGGCCCATATGGCCCCTTCCTCGCACTCTACTCGCGATTTCCCGGCTCTGCCACTCACGCAGACCAAACTCGCGCCACAGCGTCCATCCGCATGGATTCGTCCCCCGGCAATCGTCCGACCCACAAATCCGCTCCGCGCCCAACCTAGTAGCAACTTAGGTATTCCTGCAGCCACTCTTGCGCCTCATCCGGTTCCTGCGATGGCCCCTCAGGCCTCTGCGTTTCCTGTCAACCAGTTTAGGGAATTTAGTATTCTCTTTAAGTCGGCCCTTAGTCAACTTGACAGTTTATTAGACTCCCTGTCCCAATTTAAAGCCTAATAATGGATTGTACGAATAAAAGTAGAGTCAAACCGCGTTCCCTTACAATAGGTTTTTTCAATGCTGATGGCATCTTAGGTCAACGTGCAGAGATTCACGAGTTTGTAAAACATCATCAGGTAGATATTTTATTAGTGCAGGAATCTTTCCTCAAACCCTCTAATCGCGACCCCAAGATGGCGAATTATAATTTAGTGCGAAACGACAGGATCTTTGCGCCCAAAGGGGGCACTCTCATTTATTATAGAAAGTCACTTCACTGTATACCTATAGACCCGCCTGCCCTCACTGACATTGAGGCTTCGATCTGTCGAGTGGGCATGACAGGACATCAGCCAATCACACTAGTGTCGGCTTATCTATCTCCTAATAACTCTAAGAGGTTACTTAGAAGTGACCTCGAAGCCCTCTTTAATCTCAGTAATTCAGTCATAATTGCAGGCGATCTTAACGCTAAACATCTTTCTTGGAGTTGCTTAACAACAAACACAAGAGGCAGGGTATTAGAAACTCTAGCCGAGCCCCTCTATTATGATATAATAACACCATTGCAGCCCACTAGATATCCCCCTGACTTGAACCACAGACCAGAAATACTCGACTTGGCGCTTCTAAAGAACATAAACTTACGTCTATGTTCTATAGAAGTACTACACGAGTTACAATCCGACCACCGACCTGTTATATTAAAACTAGGCTCCCGTTTAGACGCCCCTGATAATCCAGCAACCCCTAAGACAGTACTGGACTGGGAGAAGGTGGCCGAAGGCCTCCAGTCTTCTAGTTCAGTATACTTAGATAGTATCCCAGTAGAAATAGTCTCCTTAGAGGAGGCCTCGACAGCTATTAACTCCCTCACGGATCACGTGAGGTCGGTTTTGAATGAAAGTTCAAAACAGGTTCCGGAGATGGAAGACCATCGCTGGAAACTGCCTACCGACATCCGTGATCTGCTAACGGAGAAAAACGCAGCCACCCGCGCATATGATTCCAATCGCACCGAGGAATGTCGCCGTCATTTGCGTCTCTTGCAGCATACTGTAAGAAAACGTATTAATGACATGCGACAGAATCGGTGGGATAATCTTTTGAGCGGCATTGAGCCCCACCACCAGGCCATCTGGCAGCTGTCTAGGTCTCTTCAAAAGGATACGGTTGTTCCTACTCCTCCTCTCAATAGGCCTAACCAACCCCCCGCTTTTGACGATGACGAAAAAGCCGAATGCCTTGCCGACAGTCTCGAAGCCCAATGTTCGCCCAGTACTCTCCCTATCGATCGTAGGCACCTCTCGACGGTGAACTCTGAAGTTCAGCGTAGGGCTTCTGTACCTCCCACCGATCCTCCTCTTCCACAGGTTACTGAGGAAGAGGTACTAGGTATCATCAAAAGATTTCATACCCGAAAAGCCCCTGGCTCAGACGGTATCACGAATCGTGTCCTTAAAAACTTCGGTGCTCCCCTCATCTGCTTACTAACGGCAATATTCAACGTCGCCATGAGCAACTGCGTCTTTCCACAGCAGTGGAAAGAAGCAATTGTAATTGGTATACCAAAGCCTGGGAAACCTAAAAACGAACCTTCCAGTTACCGCCCTATAAGTCTCCTCAATACCATGGGGAAGATTTATGAGCGGCTCATATTTGCTAGATTACGGGACTACGCCGAATCCAATAGTCTTATTCCACCAGAGCAGTTTGGTTTTAGAACCAAACACTCCTGCGTTCAACAAGTGCACCGTATTGTTGAACATATCTCCAGTAGATTAAACTTAAAAAAACCTGTCGCTACGGGAGCGCTCTTCTTCGATGTGGCGAAAGCGTTCGACAAAGTCTGGCACAACGGCTTGATCTACAAGCTTTATTCACTGGGAGTGCCAGACCGTCTCGTGCACATCATACGAGACTTCCTCTCAAATCGAACCTTTCGCTACCGCGTGGAAGGGACGCTCTCGTCACCGCACCCGATACATGCCGGAGTCCCACAAGGCTCCGTCCTCTCCCCTTTACTATTTTCATTGTATACTAGTGACATTCCCAAATCCCCTAATACCGAATTAGCTTTATTTGCGGATGATACAGCCATCTATTCTTCGTGCCGTGGTCGAGTTATGATGACCGGAATCCTCCAACGCGCGGCCAATGCCTTGGGCAAGTGGTTTCGCAAATGGAGAATCGAGGTAAACCCGGAGAAAAGTGCAGCGGTGTACTTTTCAAAGGGCTATTATAACACGCCACGGTCACGCCGTCAACTTAAAATCATTAAGATGTTTGGCAAGCCGATCCCTTGGGAGGAGCAAGTCAAATATCTCGGCGTAGTCTTAGATAGACGTCTTACTTTCAAGGCCCATATCAAACGTGTGCGCGATCGCGCCGCGTTTGTAATGGGCCGTCTTCACTGTCTCCTTAACAAGCGAAGTAAATTGTCCCTTAGGAATAAGGTCAAAATCTACACGACTTGCATCCGTCCGATCATGACCTATGCAGGGGTAGTTTTCGCTCATGCGAGTCCCTCTCAAATCCACCGTCTACAGGTAATACAAAATCGTTTCATGCGGAAAGCCACGGGAGCTCCGTGGTTCCTTCGCAATGAAAATCTGCACATTGACCTAGGTCTGCCAACCATTGCCCAATGGCTCAAATTAGCTTCCAAACGTTTTTTCGATTCTGCTCCGCACCACCCAAATCCCCTGGTAGTTGCGGCTTCCGAATACATCCCGCTTAGGGACGGTACTGAAAAGTATCGGCGTCCGAAGGACGTAATATACGATCCCGACGACCCGATTACTCTAGCCATAGAGGCAGCCAATCAGCTCGCGACACCAAACACTTCAGGACCCCGATACCGACCCCGCCGGCGTGGTCGACGATTTCCCTCATTCAGCGCTTATCGCTATCGACCCACTAGGGTCGATTAATTCTTTCAAATATTTTTCCTCTCAGACGACGCCCTGAGCCGAGGTTCGCGCCCAACTGGGCACCCTCAGGCCTGTTGTCTTAAACGTTGTACCGGGTGAGAGCCTTCAGCGCTCCCCATTTGTCCGGCCAAGTAGTTAATGCCATCTGCGGCACATCTACAATAAGTCACGTCAAAAAAAAAAAAAAAAAAAAAAAAGTTAGACACTACGGTAGCGTAATGGCAGGTGTTGCTTTATGGGACTTGCGCAGGCGCAGACGTCACGAGCGCGGCCTAGGATAGACTGGAGGAATTTTGTTTCATGGCAAAAGTTGTTACATGTAACCACAAGTGTTACCGTATTCTCATGATGACCTTTAAGTCTCATGTATCATGTCACATTACCTTTTTGGACAAAATAAACTGTAAGTCTCATCAGATGTAAAATAATTTAATGCCACACAGTTCTAACGTAGATCGGTAAATGATATTGTACCCAAAGATATAAATATACAAACAGACAAGTGCCAACCCACGTTATGTACCTAAACCTTACAGAAGTGGGTAGAACCACAAACCACTAGAACAACCTTCAACCACTTTGATATTGGAATCCTAGCAGATACAAACATTGCGAGGCATGTGCCATGCCGTACACCGCACGCCATGCTACATGAAATGCGTGCGTAGCATATGCCTCACTGCGAATATGAATATACACACATGCATGCGGCACATGGTGTACATGGCACATGCTTTACAATGTTTGAAATCTGCTTTAGATGAACAGTATGCTGGTGAGAAGCTTCTGGTCATACTTTACAACATGCTCGAAGAGAAGTTAAAAAATAAACCGAAATAGATTTAGAAAATCCACGCTATTCCTGTCGTGCTCCGAACTCCCGCGTCGCAATCGAACAAAACCAACAGACACACACGATTTGCATCGCGCTAATTTCGCTCACGGCGCTCGACACAATACGCGGAAGGAACCTTTGTATTCCACAGCCAGAGGTGCCTCTACTTATTTCTATTTTGTAGCAAGGTTTTTATTTCGACGGCGAGTTTCGTGGAGTTGGTATCGATTGTTCTTTCAATTCTATTTGTAAATTGTTTTATTTATAGTCCAGGCCTTCTGAACCATCTTATCGACCTGTCGTGTAATAGCTTCCGAAGATGTTTGATTCTGAAGGATCAGTTTAGGAACCGAACTTATAAAATTAAATTTAATTTAAAATTGGCCCCGATTCCTGCAGACACCGCCTAATTTTATTTTAAGTTATATCCGTCATTTTCATATCCGTCGAAAAGGAAAGGGACGGATGATTCACAGCTCTTAATTTTAGGAAGAATGAGTAAATGAATGAATAACCCGGGCGAATCAAAAAGGTATGTCGCTGGTATGCAATCCGTTTGACGTGCTGTCTACTTACCTGTGTCGGGTTATTGACTGATGTAAAATTTTTAGACGGTTGTTTTAGATTTGTCCTTAAAATTGACGTGTGTTCCATAAATTTTATGCTTGTTGATTAACCGTCCTTTTCCTTTTCGGCGGATAAGTAAATGACAGATATAACTTAAAATAAAATTAGATGGTATTTACAGGAATTAGCACCATTTCATATTAAAATTTAATTTAGGTAAGCAGGCGTCAACATAATGACGTTGTGAATCTGAAATTTCACATGAAGAGGATGGGGACCCGATACACAGCCGACAGCTGTGGTAGCCCAGTTGGTAGAATGCTTGCCTCTTACTTTGAGGTCGCAGGTTTGAATCCAGCACAAGCCTAAACCAGTGATTGTCAAATTTGTTGTAAATTCTTGTTTGGATCGTAAATGATTATCACATGCTCAGCGGTGAAGGAAAACATCGTGAGGAAACCCACATTTTCTCAAAATGCCTTTTAACTTTTTACAACAATAAAGTAACTCCAGTGAAGCAGTAAAAGCTCTGGTCAGTGAGAGTGGGCGCGTGTAGGCGTTTGAAGCTAATGAGGATAGTTCACACACTAGTCCGCTTTGACAAATGGGAGGCTGAATATGCAAGCCGAACAACTGGTGTTATGATGGGCCCTCGAAAGGTGTAGGCTAGGTGTCGCAGTTTTAAATGGCTTTAACTGTGTATATAGCTTACGTATACAAAGACACGCGTGTAATTTCTAAGCGACGAGCCAGAAGTCTAATACACAGCCATTTGTAACTCCGTTTAACATAGGGTTTACAAAAAATGTTCTAGGGGTTTAAAAAGTTCACATAAAAGCAATTCATCTAAAAACCATGTGACTATATGACATATGCGCAAGCATATAAAAGTAAATGCGCAATGCCAACTAATGTCAAATAGCAACATTGCTTTTGTAGATAAATTACTTAAATGGTAACTACTATGTCATAATAATGATCCCATATTAATATAAGCTCACGACCATATTCCCAATTGTGGTAATCAAAGGCATATCCGCCTCAAGGTGAAATAAGTACCCACACTTCACTAAGCTTTTTGTTAGACCAACATGAACCGGTATCGAACCAAATATTCTATTTAACATCCTATATTTAGTGAACTATACATACCTAATAAGATGAATAGCGAAAGTGAAAATTGTTGTAATTTTTCTAATATTTAGGTAGATATTAACTCGTATACATACTTATTCCTTTGGAACTCCTTTGGTTATTGCCAAAAATTCCGTCTACCTCAACCTTTTAAAAAAAATTTAGAATCGACCTACCGTCATCGCGCGCGTATCATTGCAAGACCTTTGCAAACGTAACAAAAGTGTGTTAAACTTAATAATCTTCTCTAGAACCCGTTGAAATGTGCATCAGCTACTTCTTATATTGTCCCCGGGGTCCAAAAATCGTCCTGTGAGTACCTACCATTGCTTTACTTTTTAATTATTTACAGTATAGCACTAATTAATTGCGTGGCATTTATTTAAATACTATGCATTCGGTCCGCAACTCCGTCTGCGTGGATTTTCCACCCCCTTTTAAAAACTATTACCGGAAATAAAAACTATCCAGAGTGTCAAACTATCTCCATACAATATTTCATCTAAATAGGTTAAGTGTGAAAGTGTTGCCTGCAGGAGAGTCTCTAGTAATAACATGTACTTATATCTAATAGTAATATGTAAGAATATCACAATATAGCATATCATACAAGAATTAGCTGAGGAGCTCGGTGGCGCAGCGGTAAACGCGCTCGGTCTGCGATTGTTGAAGTTAAGCAACTTTCGCAAAGACCGGTGATAGGATGGGTGACCACAAAAAAAAGTTTTCATCTCGAGCTCCTCCGTGCTTCGGCAGGTACGTTAAGCCGTTGGTCCCGGCTGCATTAGCAGACGTTAATAACTATCAATCCGCACTGGGCCCGCGTGATGGTTTAAGGCCCGATCTCCCTATCCATCCATAGGGAAGGCCCGTGCCCCAGCAGTGGGGACGTTAATGGGCTGATGATGATGATGACAAGAATTAGCCAGAACACAAATATAAAAGGTATCGTTTAAGTAATTTTTTGTCATCTTAAATTCTGAACACTAGACTTATAGCAAATTAATATACCTATATTCAATAATCTGTGCTCCTAGTCAACACTTTAAATTATTAACAATGTAGTTATAGCATAGAATAAGGAATAACGTAACTACTTATGTTCCACGCTGTATTGCGTGATGAAGCACTGGCAATTACTTTTTAATTAAAAAATATTGTTCATCTAAAAGAACCTTATTCAGATTTCAAATCACTTGTTTTTAGAATCCCTATTATTTTTTAAAACACCGAAACAAAAGAGGGTCGTCAATTTTATCCAAGCCATTCTCCTATTATATTCGAAAAGTATATTTTTTAAATCCAATTCCGATAATTAATTTCATAGAGGAAATATTGATACAGGGCCAATACTTGTTTGATCTTAGTTTTTAAGACAATTAAGACGAAATCGATTATTCGGATTATTTTCTTTACACGGATCCTATAGTAATTATATATAATGGTTTTACGGTCAAACTACAAACAAAATGGGTTTCATCAATGGAAACGTGAATGACAGGTCTTTAGAGCAAGTGGTCTAACGCTGGATGTAAAATGCTAAAAAAGACGCTTGCTAAAAGGCAATTAGATACGATTTCACAGTTCGTGCGCACAGGCAACATTTTATGTGCTCAATCCGTTTTTTAAAAATGTTGGAATTGACAAACGTCTACATTAATTCCTTTGAAGGAATCTGTCACAATATTTCAAATACTTTTTTAAGAATTACTTAATGCAAAAGCAACCGTAGAGGATTTTGCAATACCAAAGACAAACTGAAAAATGTCTTACCTATCGATTTTCCATAACAAAAGGAAGTGATGGAGACTAAAATAAGAAGGTACTAAAACCCAACACTTAAAATTAAAAACTTACTTGTGGAAACAGTTTGTGAAACTTAGATGGTTGAACGAACAAAGACCACGATCCATTGGAATCGTCCAAAACTAAAACAACGTATGAAATAATCAAACAAAATGAATGATTCAACTCTACCATGAATGAAACGACTCTTACGTGTTTTGAACCAGATCCATTAATATGGAAACCATACAAAATTTATAACGACTGACCTGTGATTCCGTTGTTTTGGATTCATAATATTTTATGAATGAGTGTTTCAGCGTTTTATTGGGTAGATGGGGTAATATTTAGATACCTATACTTATAATACATTTAGTCATATATTTATGTCACCGTAAAATTGTAAATAACTAATAGATTATAATCTATCTCGCGAGATTGTGAACTGTCGAAAAATTGTGAAACGTAATATACTGCTTACAATTTAACGTATTATTATTCGTCAGATTATAATCTATCGAAGTAAAACTGTTAAATCACAATCTTACAATTGTCAAATTGTCAACTGTCCGACGGCTGTCCCTGATTGGTCGGCCTTACAGTAGACCGTTCTGTGTCCATAGAGTTAGGAATAAAACACAGGTGTCAGTCAAATAAAATAAATGCTCTTCAAGATTGTGAAATCAAGTACGTATTTATTAATTATTTAGTAAGTAATCAATAATTCTGAAATCACATGGTAAGAAAAAATGTATCAAAATTAAAAAATCTGAAACGTATCATTCAGTATACTTTTCGTGTGTAAGATAAACATGCTGGCGGCAAAGGGGTGGCCCAAGGGCCACCCCCGCCGCACCCTAACCTACTGTTATGCCTTGTAAAAATTATGACAAAACACTATTATTCTAAAAAAGAATTATGGATATCTATTTATTAATCCCAAAAATAAGTTATACCTAAAAAACCAGTATTCCTAGATGTTATTATGGGAAAGTAAAACTATTATGCTAAAAAACGTTATGCAAAAAGGATTATGATAATTAAAATTATGACAAAAACATTTATGCATTTTAAGAGAATCCCAAATTAACATTATGCTCACTCTAATAGTTTTGTAACTCTATGGTATAACACGCGAGGTGCGTTTCGTACCACAATTTGACGGTTTCACTTCGATAAATTATAATCTACCGAAAAATAATACGTTAAATTGTAAGCAATTGATACGATTCATAATTATTCGACAGTTCACAATCTCGCGAGATTCAAATCGATAGATTATAATCTAACGTTATTTACAATTTTACGGTGACATTTACATACACAAACTCAAGAAATGTGTATTCTTTACTGGTAAGATGATGACAATCACAAATCGTCAAAAGATCAATCTGGAAACATCCTTATAATATATCACACAGTTACAAGCACTAACTTATAATTACAATTTTTTTTTTTACATATAAGTTTTATATCATCATAATCATCAGCCCGGGCAGCCAGCTGGGGTACGGGCCTTCCCTATGGATGGATAGGGAGATCGGGCCTTAAACCATCACGCGGGCCCAGTGTGGATTGATGGTTATTAACGACTGCTAATGCAGCCGGGACCAACGGCTTAACGTGCCTTCCGAAGCACGGGTCATTTTACTTTCGGACAATCTGGTGATCAACCAGTAATGTCCTAACGAAAATAGGGACCACAAAGTACTTTTTTGTGATATATCCGCACCGTGAATTGAACCCGGGACCTCCAGATCATGTAACACTTGGGTGAACTAACTAACAAGATAATGATTGGAAGATGTAATTGTTCTTGGGTGTAATAAAAAGGGTCATAATTTGTACCCGAAGAAATATAAAAGATGCAAATGTTTGTTATCCATGAAATTAGAAAGTTAAACGAAGGAAAATACATACATAAACTCACGCCCGTAATCCCAAATGGGGTGGGCAGAGCCACGAGTAATCAAAGACAACTTGCAGCCACTGTTGATACGAAGGAAAATATTTACTTTAATCTATATTGTTTTCGAGGAACGTACCTAGCATGGAAAGTCGCTTATTGAGAATATACATAGTCACGAGCTTATGTTACGATCAGAGTTTACAAAACAAAATCACATCTTCTATAGAAGCCAAGACGAATAGAAAGTTGATATTTGAGAGCACCCACATAAACCATCAATTGTAAATGACAGTATACAATACTTGACGCACGTGTTAACAATTAAACGTGGTGGTTTAACAAATCATCGCGTCTCAACAATTATATCTGGTCACGGATTGCTAGACGCATAACGGACCGACGGACGGATCTCAAATTATAGTTTAGTTACGGTGATTTCGCACCCACACGTTTCCGCGTTTTGGTGCCTTAATGATCTGGTATTATGTTACAATATTGTGACTGGCCGAGTAGTTGAAGACCACAGTCCCGTTGGCGACCAGTCAATGGATCCGTCTAATTGGAACTTGAATGAATATGATATGGCGACATAAATAATTGTTACTTTTTTCTCTTTTCGCGTAGGTGTCGTGACGTGATGAGAGTTAAAAGCCAATTTGGAAGTGTTGATTTTTGGGGTAATAAATCTGGTGGGTTTTTAATTCGCATCTAGGTTACAAGCGTATCGTCATGATAATGTAAAAAGTCTTCTTTAATGGTCAGAAAATGCTGTATGAGTGGCAAAAATCTGAATGCCATCGAAACGACAAGAAGAAGAATGATCAGTCTGGACAGCGCAGCATTCAGTATAGATTGTACTTTTTGTACTTAATTAATAAATGATAATTTCACGCTCAAGCTCTACCAAAGCCTACCAAAGTTCTAGGTATATGATTTTCTATATCATGTTTCATTTTATCTAAAATAAAAATGTAGTCAGATTTTAATATTGAAATATTAGGTGAATATTTTATCGTAGGTAATCCTGTCCGGAATTATGAGGCTTGAAGATAACAGATGCTATAAAAATTTCGTAAGGAATCAAACTAGCATCAATTCAGACATAAGTACCTATAAAAATAAAAAAAAATCTTATTGAAACCAAAGAACATCGATCTAGATGCTTCCATACGAATATTATAGAGTTTAATATAAGTATGATGTACACGCAAAGTACGTATGTTGCATTATACGGTGGAGCTAAAGTTGCGAAAGGGAAGACGTTGAACGATGCGATGTTATGTCACGAGCGTGGCGCGCGGGGCGGCGCACGCGCAGCGCGACCCGCGTGGGCGGCGGCGGCCGGCTAGGAATGTCAGCAATGGAAGATCCTTTATCGATACTATTTTGTACTTTACGTAGGAATATAAATAGTCAAATTCGCTTATAATAGAGTTTTTTAAAGGATAATTAAAGTAGGCATTTGCTAGATTTAAATTTTGGTCTCCAAAACAGATGCCTTGTGGTCGACCACAAGGTATAGAAATAAGTATCACAAGTAAAGCACAACAGGCGGCCTTATTGCTCATGTAGCAATTTCTTTCAGGCAACTGTTGGCTTAGTATAGAAACCTTAAATATAATATGGTTTATAAGTAGGCATTAGCCAGATCAAAACCATCTACTGAGCATTTCAGAAGGTAAAAAAATAAAAATACAATTTTTGGATCTGTCAATTAGTTGGAAAAGATTATGACAATCGACAGTGACAGTATTAAGTATGTATAGAATGGACGTTAGCTAGGTTATTGTTTGCAACTTGGCTAAAGCTCCAGTACTCCAAATCAGCTGAACGTGTAACTCTTCATTTATGAAATGGCAAAGAACTTACCCTGTTTCAAACACTAATACTTATATTTGATTATTTATTTTAGGTTTGCCCAGTCCAGAATTGATAGTGATGCCAACTGTGGGAAGTCCGCAACAAATAAGTCAAGTGAGTAATTTGTTATATTTTGATTTCAATAGTTATAAGGGCTATATCTCATGACGCCGTGATCCAAATCGTGTCTCAAACAAAATGTATGCAGTTGTATAAACGTACTATGCTGTCCTAGGCAATTAAGGCTCTGAAAGGATCTACTTAATTGAAAATTCTTAATACGTACTTTTAGTTTTCAAAAATAGTAAGTAAATTAAACACAACAGTTTGATCACGTGGATTTAAGGAGAATATTTGCTTAAAAAACTTGCAACGCATTGCTCTGAATAGGAACAGATAGGCTATATTATTTTTATTTATAAATGCGCTATTGAATAATAGAAAATATCAACGCATTGCTTGAACAGAAACAGATATGTTATATATTTTTTTATTTATAAATGCAATGCACAATTGAATAAAAGAAAAAATATCGATAAAAAAATAATGAAACTTTGTCGATTCACTCCCGTCCCTGCGCGGGCGCAATCTCGCTAACCCGTGGCGGCTGAGGCGACAGACAGCATAAGGTCACAACGAGCTTGCGTTCGACTATATCGTATAGCCTTGCTTGCGTTAAATGTCTAACACTGTTCTCTTGCAAACTTTTCTATTAGTTTGTATGTAGAATTTTGTATTTAGTATTAAAGTATTCAGAGCAGGTATAGGGTGAGGTCATGACCGCAGAGCCATTGGCGGCCTTATTCTTACCGGAAGCTACTCGAAAACTTTCCTCTGTATTTAGTATAAAACATGAACACATTAGCCTATGTATATATTATTAGCCCACTGCTGGGCATGGGTCTTCTTACTATCAATGGAAAGGGGGTATGGAGAGCATATTCCACCTGCTTCAGTGCGGGTTGGTGGATACTTAATTAATTACCGTTCCTCTAAAAATATATTTTTGTTACGCACCTGAGTGTAGCATGGGTATAATATACTTATAAATGTGTTTCTTTTTGTTACTTAAGTACCTACGTCAAAAATAACCTAAAACGTTTCAATAGAATCTTTTTTTTAATAATAACTAAGTACGTGAGTGACTTTTTAGTAAGTGAGTAATCGTTACATGAGCCATGTCAGGGGCCTTTGGAGGCTCAATCACAACCCTGACACCAGGGTTGATGAGGCTGGTATTCCACCTCAAAACCCACACGATATGAAGAAGAATAATAACTTACAGACAAAACAAATATCGCTTATCTTATAGCGTTTGTCATTGAGTTTAAAATGCCAGTCAACCAACATTCATAGAATATAATTTTACAAGCAGTTGCCGACAAATAGTTTTGACGGGAAGTCATCATGTATTTGTTCCGTTCCTTAGTTTCGCACGCAAACACAAACTCGTTAATAATTACACCTTGAGACAGGAATTTTAGCGCCATTTTTTTACCACAGGTTTTTTTTTTAATTGCCTTTAATGAAAGGTTTGTTGAAGTGTGAAATTGTTTTTTGTTTTCAGGTACTTTTCATAGGTAAGTTTTGGTGCCATTTTAAAACTCTGTAGTAGGGAGGCGAAATGTTAAATTGAAACACTTAAAAGAACGGAATCTATACTTCTCTGAAATAATAGAAAAGCATAAATAAGCAAAGGCTAACCTGTGATGGTTCCAGTGGTAGGCATGACTCTGACAGGTTTCGATCCTACTAAAATATGATCGAGATGACAAGCAACATAGAAGTTCAACATGCCAATAGTTACTTTTGATTAGACTATGTATTTCTGATCTTCTCGTAAGTTTTACTAGCTACGCGTGTACCACATTAGGCCATGTCTTCACTTGTCATCAGGAAGATGACGAGAGTAGTAAAACACGATACATGCAGACTTTACCAGTAGTAGAAAAGTGCATTTGTCTTTTTTTACACCAACAGATTTTTTGACAGATGGCATTAACTTCTTGGCCGGATAAATGGGGAGCGCTGAGAGCTCTCACCCGACACAAAATTTAAGACAACAGGCCTGAGGGTGCCCAGTTGGACGTGAACTTCGGCTCAGGGCGTCATCTGAGGGGATGATATTTGAAGGAATTAATCGATCGGTAGATATATAAGTGCCGAATGAAGGAACACCAACAGAGGGGTCAAACATAGACTATGGGACGTTAAGGCGACCGCACACAAGAGTAATTCCATCAAAATTAATGGTTGCCATATGTTTAACTTACGAAAACATTACATGTACGGGCTCATCATTATTCTGTTGTGCTGAGATGCGCCAGCGGTGTCATTGTGTAATATTACGGGTTGTTCTCTAACGAACCAGGGATTTTACACCATTGTTCGTCGGCCTACATTGGTGGTATGGGCATTGAATCATTTGTACTATGGAGTTTCGCTGCAAGAGATACCATTTCCTACCGCTGGTATTGAGACGAAAGGTGCCTTGTGAGGTGGATTACCAACCCCATTAACCCTGGTGTCAGGGTTACTATTGAGCCGCCAAAGGCCCCTGACATGGCTCATGTAACGTCTACTAACTTACATCAGTAAGTAGTAACCGGGACCAACGGCTTAACGTGCCTTCCGAAGCACGGATCATCTTTCTTTCGTCATAAAGTTTACCAGCTTCAAGATTTGTAGTAGATGCATGTACAATTTAGACGGATATACGGTGATATATCACCCGATATCATCCTCCTCCTGCCCTTACCCCACTTTAAGTGGAGTTGGTACAATATGTACCTATTCCTCTTCCATACATCTCTGTCAGTAGCCATCTCAGTACGACCTTTCACTCACAATTATCCACACTTTCTGGGGTCGTCCCCTACCTCCATATCTGCTGTGTGAAATGTCGCCCGACATGCTATGTGTGCTCGTGCATAGCACATGCCTCGCCACGAATAGGAATGTACATCAAGGTACTTCTTCTAGGGCCTCCGTGGTCCAGTGGTTGAGCGTTGGGCTCACGATCCGGAGGGACCGGGTTCGAATCCCGGTGGGGACATGTCACAAAAATCGCTTTGTGATGCCTAGTTTGGTTAGGATATTACAGGCTGATCACCTGATTGTCCAAAAGTAAGATGATCCGTGCTTCGAGAGGCACGTTAAGCCGTTGGTCTCGGTTACTATTTACTGATGTAAGTAGTCGTTACATGAGCCATGTCAAGGGCTGTTGGCGGCTCAATAGTTACCCTGACACCAGGGTTGATGAGGTTGGTAATTCATCTCACAACCCACACGATAGAAGAAGAAGATCAAGGTACACAAGGTATGCGCATAGCGTTTGGGGCCCATGCATCGTAGTGTTTGTATCCGGCTGTACAATATTGCGGTTGGATACTTCGATGTTTTTGTGGGTAGAGTCGATAGATGGGAGGGTAGATGGATTATTTATTGCATGTGCGCGTGAGTTGTCGATATCAAAATTTGTGTCAGCGTCGTTTTTCCATTTCTATTACAATTTTTTTACCACATATCTAAGTACTTGAATTTCGACCCGATTACTCTAGTCATAGAGGAGGCTAATCAGCTCACAACAACATATACTTCAGAACCCCGATACCGACCCCACCGGCGTGGTCGACGAATTCCCTCATTCAGCGCTTATCGCTATCGTCCCATTAGGGTCTATTAATTTTTTCAAATATTATTCTCTCAGACGACGCCCTGAGCCGAAGTCCGCGCCTAAATGGGCACCCGCAGGCCTGTTGGCTTAAATGTTGTACCGGATGAGAGCCCTCAGCGCTCTCTCCATTTGCTCGGTCAAGTAGTTAATGCCATTTGCGGCAAATCTAAATTAAGTCACGTCAAAAATAGCTTTAATTGGGGTTGCCAGAGCTCACAATTTATTCTAAGATTACATACATAAACTCGCGCCTCTTTTACACCGGGGTAAGCAGAGACACTAAGGCAATAATAATAAATTCGTCAAGGAAATGTAATGTTAGATGAAACAAGAACACACCATCTAGTGGTGGTATGCGCAAGCGCACGGCGATGAATGGAGCACCCCTCCCCCGGCCCCGCCCCCCATTGTCTCCGGGGACAGATTATAATAATTTCCCAGCAAATCAAAAACATTCGGGAATCGAACGATCGGTTACAGACAGATTATTAAATCGATTCGTGTAGCTCGACTGAAAAGTCTTGAGGATTATTGTTAATTCGGAGTTTTTTTTTAATAATTGAAATAATATCAATAGCTTAAGTAGAGTTCCCCGAATTGTTGTAGATTAATTTTATTACATAATACTTTCATAGTTTACAACTAGATAACATAAAATGTACCTAACTATAGGTACGTTAAAGAAGTATGTTCCTTAACAAATGCAGAAGATGGTTCAGCATAAAAAAATACAATGCAAGTAATTAATAAAATGAGTAAATATTAGGTGTACTCGGCGCGCGTAAAGTCGATAAGCTCACGACTGTGTTCCCAATAGGACTCGAACATCTACATCCATCGCAAGATGAATTGAGTACCCGCGCTTCACCGAGTTTTCCATTGAACCAATGTGATAGGTGGTAGCCGATTGTAATGGCCGAGCCAACTTCATTAGTGAAAATGGCATTTAAGATAAAATAATGACTCATTGGTACAAGCGCAAGTATAGTGCATCTATCTGAGAAGAGAGAACGATTGAGAAGCATGATAAATAAACTGCATAATCCACAAAAGAGTGTCACAAAAGGGAACAGAACGTATCTCTTTTAAATTCTTGATACTATCTCAAACTTCAATCTCTTAAGTCGGCTCAGGATACCTCTTGTGAAACATTCCCAATGCAAATTGACTTCCTGTCATACGAAATGCACCTATAAATCAAATGCGTGTAGAACTAAATTCGAATCGCTTTACACACGCGTAATACAGGTAGCCACGTCATTGTTGCATTTTAAGAAAATCTATCACAACGTTGTCAAAGGCTTTAGAGAAATCTCTTTCTAGTTTGTAAGGTAGTAAGGTAGGTATGGGAGGAGTGAAGTGTTGGCGTATAAGGCGTTTGGGTCGTAAGTGAAGGCAGGTAAGACCGGTAGCCAGCGGACAATAAGCGATCAGTCATGTCGTTAGATAGCAGTGGGATGATTACTGGCTGTGTGCGCCGGAGGACAAACGATAATGCCATGGTTTTAAGAATAAAAAACCGTGAACGGAATTCGAATTCGTCGTGCGAGTGATTCGAATTTTCGAAGTTGGAACAAGAATATTATTATGTTTCACGATCTGAGGGGTTAAAATGGCCACATCGAAGCAATTCATCTGAGAAAGTAATATTGCTATTTGAGATTTGTTTGCATTGCAAATAAATAAATAAATAAATTGCGCACTTACTTTTATATGCGCAAATGTCACAATATAATTTTTCTTTCTAACATTAATTGCTTCGATGTGGCCATTTTAACCCCCTGTACAGTCTCTAAATATGTCAATTTCCGAGAAGTAGTTTTCTAATAATATTTAAAAATGATGCTAGGCTTGGTAACTCAGTAAATTAAGCCATAAAATTCTAAAGCAATATTGAAATAAAAACGAAAGTTATTGCCAATTTATCTTCATAGACATAGCCTAACGAGCATATTTCATTAAAACATCAAACAAACGGGTGATGTCTTAATCATTTGTTTTTTAACAATTTGTCAATTTACTAAAATGCCAAAAAGGCACATTTAAATTGCAAAAGCATGTAACTAATATTTTTACGTCGTACACCGTTTTTTGTCGTCACTACTTAAGGAGTTAAGATTTTAGCCCAAGGAATTTAGAAATGACGCAAATTACCTATCTTTGGTATTGAACACTTTAGACGTATAATAGTTTTGAACTTTTGACACTATTTTTTTATTTGTTAAGTGTCATCTCTGAAATAAATACGTTATGTAGGTAGATTGAGAATATAATTGTGTTATAGAGATTGATTCATAATAATAATTTATCTGATTGACTGTCGGGAGATCTGTCTTGTGTTGTTATAGTTTGATGAATATGTATTGTTTATTTTATGTAGAATCAATTAATACTCTAAAAAATAAAATAATATTGATTTTATTGGAATATACCTTACTTACTTAACGACCTCCGTGGTGCAGTTCGATTCCCGGTGGGGACATATCACAAAAATTACTAGTTTAGTCAGGACATTACATGCTGACCACCTGAATGTCTGAAAGTAAGATGATCCGTGCTTCGGAAGGCACGTTAAGCCGTTGGTCCCGGTTACTACTTGCCGATGTAAGTAAGTAGTCGTTACATGAGTCATGACAGGGGCCTTTGGCGGCTCAATAGTAACCCTGACACCAGGGTTGATGAGATTGGTACTCCACCTCACAACCCACACGATAGAAGATCAAGATTGGAATATAAAAGTGTTTTGAAACAATATCGATTCAAATATAACATTGACGGAGAAACACTAAACGTAGACGGTTTAAAAACAGCTTCTACTCTATTAGGTATTGTTATGTTCAACAAACATCATCAACCATAAAGGCAGATCAAATTAATCATGTTTAATAGACTCATCTGCCGGTAAACAACGGTACATTACTGGTATGACACCCACACATAAAACACACATACATAAATTAAGCTAACACATACATGCATCATAACAGTCATACACTTTTATTATGCTATCTGAATTGTTTTATTTTGATAGTTCATTTATCTTTGTATGAGTAGAATTGCAACTTGTTTTTATGTCTGTATTAAAAGCAATTTATTCTATCTATTTAGCGATATTACTTGTATTAAGTGTTTGCCTATATCTTTTGATATTAGTGTAGAGTTATTTTTAGTACCTATACTGGGTGTTAGTGACATCGTAACGAATACTGAGGGGGTTGATTCAGACCATGATTCTGAATTAAAATCAAGTGGAATTTTCCGTCGCAAAATTCATGTTTTTTTTTTAGTTTTTTTAAATTATTTTCAATTCTATACTTTTGCGATGGAAAATTCCACTTGATATTAACTCAGAATAATCAGCTGAATCATCCCTCTCAGTATTTGTTACGATGACACTTACACCCCGTACAAGTACATACGGTAGCCATATAAGTAGGTATGGGTGTTAGTGACACCGTAACGAATACTGAGGGGGATGGTTCAGACCATGAGAGTTGATATCAAGTGGAATTTCGTGTCAAAAAATTCATGAAAATTTTTCTTTTCTTTTTAATTATTTTCCAATCCATACTTTTGCGACGGAAATTTCTACTTGATTTCAACTCAGAATCATGGCCTGAACCACCCCTCAAAGTTTTCGTTACGATGTCACTAACACCCTGTATATAGAGTATGTTATGATGTTAGTAACATCATAACGAAAACTTTGAGTGATGATATCACACACCCATATTCCACCCAACATCCAGTTCACCCTATGAACTGAAAATGGGTTGAGCACATTATTAGTTAATATCAAGTAGAATTTTCTATCGCAAAAGTATAAAATTGAAAATAATTTAACAAAACATGAATTTTGCGACGGAAATCCCACTTGACAATAACTCACAATCATAGTCTGAATCATCCCCTTCAGTATTCGTTACGTTGTCAATAACACCCTGTATTGATCACTAATTTGGTATT
The DNA here is from genome assembly GCF_024362695.1 of Pectinophora gossypiella. NCBI lineage: Eukaryota > Metazoa > Arthropoda > Insecta > Lepidoptera > Gelechiidae > Pectinophora > Pectinophora gossypiella. Next base: position 10,120,461 of record NC_065419.1, read on the forward strand.
ATGCTCGTGTTTATAAATATTTATAAACGATTCTAAATTATTAAAGTATTTAAAGCTTATTTATTATATATGTATTGTTACAGACTGGGTGAATTAGTACCTATCATATTTCAAATCTACAGCATTTGTGAATAGTTTCTTATAGTTATTTTTACTATACCAGTGTATACTGATAGAATATTGAGGTGTGTGATTGAGTTAATATCAAGTGGACTTTAGTTACGGTATAATTACTGTGTAACTAATACCCTGTATGAGGCACATATAGTTGTTAGTTGGAGGAGCTGGGTGGCGCAGCGATTAAAGCGATTGTTGAAGTTAAGCAACTTTCGCAAAGGCCGGTCACAGGATGGGTGACCACAAAAAAAAAGTTTTCATCTCGAGCCCCTCCATGCTTCGGAAGGCACGTTAAGCCGTTGGTCCCGGCTGCATTGGCAGTCGTTAATAACCATCAATCCGCACTAGGCCCGCGTGATGGTTTAAGGCCCGATCATCCCGATCACCCAGCAGTGGGGATGTTAATGGGCTGATGATGATAAATCCCTGTATACTGTATTTAGTACGTATAATAAAATATGGAAGTATGTACAGCATTGTGTCAAACTTGAATTTATATACCTACACCGCATTAATTCCGTAGGGTCAGATTAAACGCATTATGCAAATCCTAACCAATAAAATGTGGACCCCATTTCGATTTAACACCTTAAGAAAAAAACGACGTATCCTATCGTATCCATTTATTTCAGGCACCAAGGTGGTCACATGATAAGCATGTTTTGACATGTTGTATTTATGCAGTGTTCGGATACACGTTTTTATCTAAATTACGGCTCTGGGAGCTTCGGGCGTCGAACATGTCTATTCAGAAAACGTACTCAATTTAGTTTTTGTTTAAAACAGTTGTCTCTGTTGGGATTGTCAACCTTAGATTTATAGATAGACAGATAAAACGTCGACAGAAGTATTTAAGAAAAAAGAAGACAAACGATGTCTGCATCACAATTCATCGTTTAACGGCTAAAATAGTGCAAGTAGAGAATTATTATACTGTGTTTAATATATGAGATTTTTTAACAACAATATTAATACATACCTAAGTTGTTTTTTTATTAATTAAAGAGCCAAAACATAATTCGAAGTGGCAAATTATCAGAATAAAGACAAATGTTAAAAATAGTAATTACTATCAGTTAACGGCACAAAAATATTAGAAAATACTTTCTCTGGCCACCTTTCATAAAAACCGAGGCTACAAGCAACAAATTAATTAGCCCTGTGAACGCTGTCGAATCGCAGCTGTAACAAATTAATTTAGTTAATCAACAGCCGCGCGGGCGCAATGTATCACGAAGACAGCCCGAGTGAAGATAACATTAACGTGATATACGATTGACCGAATCGGAGGTGTGAAACGGTCAGAAAGGCCGTGCTCTTGCGCGTAACATTGACAAATAGGGGTTCGGGAAAAATTCGTGATTGTACCCACGATCGAATTTCAAATCTGCGGATTTTGTGGTTACTGCGTTTTCGCAAATTCTTGTTTGTTCGATTTTTAAAGGTTGGCTGAGGTGTTAAACGTTGATGGTTTGATTGAAATTCCGTAGCTATACCTAAAGTGCACCTTAATGAAAATTCGTTGTTACCTATTCTTGTCGTAATAATTATTATTTATTATTTATTTATTTCAAAAATAAATTCGTATTCGCACTAAATATGTAGTGTATGTATGTCACATATATCATCATAAACTGCCTATATACGTCCCACTGCTGGGCACAGGCCTCCCCTCAATCAACCGGAGGGGGTATGTCACATATGAAGTCTACTTATTTGAGTATCTAAGAACCGCGTCCTCGCTGATTCAATGATATCATTCATGTGGCAAATATCTCAATTCGTTTCCTTTTTGTCAAATATTGTCTTGTAATATGTAAACTAATTCAAATGCCGGAGCATATGCTACCACAAGGTTTAATGGCTTGTTCTTTTTATTTTTAGTACCCCGCTTAACACTAACGAAACTATATTATGTAAATCAATTCCTACCCCTTTCCGGAAACCTCGTATCTAATCACATCAAAGCTCTTCCATGAAAAGGGCTGTACGTAATAGACCTCGAAACCAAACTAGTTAATTATATGATCATAGTCAATAATGATTATTGACCTTATAAAATCATCAATAGAACCGATAGGACAAAAGGAACCGTCAAAACGGTTTCGGGGCCAGAAAAATTAAAAGGCCTTTGAAAAAACAAAGCCAATTTGGCCTAATAAAGTACAATTAAAAACAAATTTTATTGACGGACTCCTTCGCGCGTTACTATTTTGGTTTTTAATTAATCAAATGCGTTTACAAAAAGCCGTGCTGCGTTTTCATTCGGCATTATGTCGATTACGGCGTACTAATACATTTATTGTATTAAGTTGGCCAATTTGCGAATTAATGGATTAATAATTTTAGTACCTTTGGATTATTTGCGAATGAAATGAAAATTAATAGGTGTATATATTAATCAACCGTAGAAGGCTAAATGCTTAATTTAATTGCATTTTGAATTACGGCTGGATAGCTTCTTTGACTAAGTCGGGTCCATTTTCTTCCTCTGTCTAAGGAGAGGCCTGTGTCTATCAAAAGGACATAGTACAAGTAAAATCAAAGAGGAGCAAAAGTTCAGTCACTGGGCCCAGCGAATTATTTGTAAACAGCGGTGAAAATATAAACCATTAGTTGTCATAATTATTAAATTTATGTTTTTGTTGGTGTTTTTGGTCTATTACATTTTTTTTGACGAGACATATTGTAGAATTGCCGCAGATGGCTTATCGTACCTATAGCTAATGTGATATTCTGCATTTAATTTTATCGAGTCGTGACATCGAAGTCGCTTATAAACGCACCCTAAGCGTCGGCGAAAGGGGATTGGAGCATATTATCGGAGTCTATATTGTAATTTGCCACGGATCTATTTAATGTTCTAACGCCGGGTACCATAAATACTTTATGGTCCAAATACACCATTGATATCGTATCTTTTGCTTCTTTCCATCAATATTTTTTGTTACTTGCCCTTTTCACTCGATAGATATTATTATAGAGTTTTAAGCCTTGAGAGCTGGGCACCTTCAACCTGTTGGCTTCATTTTGTTACCGGGTTAAAGCTCTCAACGCTCTTTATTTGCCCGGCCAAGTAGTTAATGCCATTTGCAGCAAATCTATAATAAGTCAAACAAAACAAACCTTTGAAAACACCGAGTTGTAAATCAAAATCAATCAATCAAAATTGCACACAAACACACTAACTTTGAGAAGTGACCATAATCTTGAAATCTTATAAATAACAAAACTATAATTACCTATCCGTTGCACATATCACTAATAAACTATTTATTGTTACACCACAGTAATTTCATAATTCCAAATAATTGCATTGTCCATTGTTATACGAAACGTGGTTATTACGTAAGGTATATCTAGGAAGATATAATTAAAATTTTTGTCTGTCTGTCAAACCGTCCTGCGGTGGCTAGGATGGGTCGACATGACGAGAGAATCCGGATGGCAGAGCTGTTATTACCACTTCAGATAGATACGAAAGAAATCCCTGACGGGTAATTAGGTGTTGTGAAAATATTTTGGACTTTTACTTTTTGTTTGATTACTAATTACTATCGTTTCGTAATTGAGAATACAATGTGGGTAGATTTTGTAGAGTCAATCAAATTATATTGTGAGAGAGATGATGAAGAGGCTGTTCCTACGTAACCAAGTATAGGAATCTTGGCTAAAGCCTTAAGGGATGACAGCTAGAATCCTCCATGCTACTTGCTTATCATGTGACCGCGCGCGAACACCTTACACTGGGCATTGAACAAGTTTGTAGAATAATCCATCATAACTTGGTCAGACCCGCGCGCGAGTTTCTACAAGTTTTTTCAAATTATCAAAACAAAAGTCGACCTTATCCCTTATTATATAGCCTATTATGTCTCACTGCTGGGCACAGATCAACTGGAAGGGGTATCAGATCATACTCCACCACGCTGCTCTTTGAACTTAGACTATTAACCAATAGCTTAACGTGCCTTCAAAAGCACGGAATCATCTTACTTTTTCGGAATATTAGGCTTATCAGGTTCGAACCCGAACCTAGATCGAACTAACCACTTGCCCACTGAGGGTGTAACAATAGGGTAGTTTGCATCTAGTGAAATCAGTTACTTTTTATTGAACGTCAAAACAGGACATTACTATGGAATTTAAGTCTCGTATATGAAAAAACACACTATGACGCTACGAATAAATTTATTCGTAGCTATGACGTGATTAAATGTCGGACTTATTATTGCGCTTCCCCTGATAAGTTGAGGAAAAAGGAAATGTTTTTCGTCAGTTTTAGATCTGTCTTTATTTATTAATCAGAAATTTATTATTTATCTTTGAACTAGGATGGTACCCAATTATTATGCTTTTTTCTGCATAGATACCATGAACAATTCATGTGGTTTTAGCTGGAATGTAGTACAGTCATGAGCAATAATATTTACCCACTTTAGAACTCTGTCGCACTATGATATTTGACATTTAATGAGACCTACGGATTAATTTGTCAAAAAAGTTAATGTGACATGGTTTCGAAATGTATACACATTAGTACTTACTCGTGACCGTACCTACCTAAGTCTTGATAAAATTTGATATTATAACGATTTCTTAGGTATACGTACAAACCATTCTGGTTTTTGTTACACTTTTTTGTTTGTGTGTTTTTGTACATGTTTGCATAAATTATAAATAAAAAAAAGTTCAGAGTTTCAAAGTCCACGTGACTTACAAGCAACCAGAGAACAAAACCCTCACACACACAAGGTTTTTCAATACATTTTTATAATAGCTTACGTTTTCTTAAAGGATACGAATACGAATAGTCTATCTAATCGATTAGTTTCGATATAGTATGAAGTCGTGATTTCCTGTGGATATGTTCGTATTATTGTTTCGAAGAATGTTTGATATTAAACCGTACTTCCTTTTTTCTGATTCACTGTGCCGGAAATGGTTAACAAATTCGACATTTATTTAACTACATTCGTTCATAAACTCACGCCTGTAAACACCAATGGGGTAGATATAATTAAAATATTATGTGATAATAGGTTATTACTTCTTCTTCTTCTTCTATCGTGTGGGTTGTGAGGTGGATTATCGACCCTATCATCCCCGGTGTCAGGGCTACTATTGAGCCATCATAGACCCCTGACATGACTCATGTAACGACTACGTACTTACATCAGTAAGTAGTAACCGGGACCAGCGGCTTAAGGTGCCTTCCGGAGCATGGGTCATCTTTCTTTCGGACAATCAGATGATCAGCCTGTAATTTGCTATAACCAAACTAGGGATCACAAAGTGATTTTCGTGATGTGTCCCCACCGGGATTTACACCCGGGACCTTCGGAAAACATCGTGAGGGAACCCACATTCCCGAGAAATGCATGAGGGAGTGACCTAACCTGTATTGAGTTGTTTTCCCTTCGTGGGTTGGAAGGTCAGGCAGTCGCTTCTGTAAAAAACCGGACCTGTCAAATCTTTAGGTTAGGTAAGCGGACCCTGTGAAAAACGGGATAATGCTATGGAGATGATGAAAGGCTTCGTCCAGATTCAGAAAATGCACCGCATGCAGCAATAACAGTTTGGCAACTTTAGCGCGGCTCGCGTGCATGTAGTCGTAGACATTACAAATGCTGCGTAGTTTACGCGCGTGCACCGTATAGTATAGAAAAGTCAAGACAAATGTAAATTTTCCTGTCGGTTTTTCGGTCTGGTGAGATAAACAGCTGATTGCGTTTTGTTTTTTATTTGCTCCCAGTCCAGCTAAGATGATAATCAGATTAAGCCGTATTTCCTTTATTGTGAATCATTCGTGTCCGGAAATGTGTAAGAATTTCGACATTGATTACGTAATCTCATGCAAATGAATCATAATAATATATATTTTTAATAAATAAAATAAATAAAAAATAAAAAGAGTTTATTTCGGACATGTTCCATAGTGGTTAGTAACAAGCAATAAACAACTAAATCTAGTGTTAGTAATAGAACGATAAAAATAAAATAACATTTACACACGACACGGCTCGACAATTATAAACAACAAGAAAACGTACACATTAACACAACACATTACTAATAAGCAGGTTCCCACCGCCTGGTCGCCGGTATCTGCAAGTCCACTTCAGTATGTAAGCGCATCCAGTGGCCCAGCAGTGGGGAGTCCAACCTATCAGTCAACACGCTCAGAATGCCGTTTGAGCTGGAACGTAAGCGCCTCAATAGCGATGCACACCTCTTCCTAATAATTGCAAAGAAACAATCTGTATTGTGATCGGCAAACATTATTGACGCACTGCAAAAACGCGGCAGCCCAAACAGCACCCTGAACGCGTTATTGTATTGAACTCTCAAGGCGCTGTATGAACTCCTCATTCATTGTATTGAACTCTGTATTTAATCCCTATAAATTTATTATAAGTAAACAAACACCGCCTCACCATTATTTTTATTTGACATGAAAACAATTTTTTGTGGCTTGATAAAAATATAGTGCGGGTTCCTACCTACTGGGGATGATGATGGTATACGATGTACTTTTAAAGGAATTGTCAAAATATACGCATTATATTTAGATACTATTTAGGTGGTTAGAGCATTGCGCTAATGATCTGGAGGCCCGGCTTCGATTCCCGATAGGGAAATTATTGAAATCACTTTGTGAGACTGTCCTTTGTTTAGAACTTTGCAGGCGTCAATCACTTGACTTGGAAGGCATGTTAAGCCGTTGGTCCTGACTATTAGCTGTAAAAACACGTCCATCAACCCGCAGTGGAGCAGCCTGGTGGAGTATTGTCCATACCTCCTCAGGTTGATTGAGGGGAGGCTTGTGCCCGGCAGTGGGACGTATATAGGCTGTTTATGTTATGTATCTTACGCATTATCAACCAGCTCGTATCATATCAATGCTAGGTATAAGCCTTCTCCAATTAGCACCATCCTTCCCGGCCTTACCACCACTGGGCCTCTGGTCGTCCGCCGATCTTTTTCCATCCCGTGACCACCATTCTATGACGTCTCATACCTACTTTTTAAGCAAAGTTAAAAATAAAAAGTAAAATTCTATTTCTAGCATTCTCTAAGTATAATACTACTTGAAACCCCTATCGCGTCACTTTTTATGTCTAGCTAATCTAAACTTGTGCAGAAATAGAATATTTTTCGTAATCAGTGTACATGTAAAACCCATTAAGGGCTGGCTAGCAATAATTTTCTTACTATGTTTTATTTTTTGTTGCAAGTGGCTACTTGATTGACGCAGCCACTACGTCTTTTTGACAACCCTGACGTATTTTATTTGAAACGACCTTATAGAGGGTGTTCAGTTTGGTTTTTATAAATTTAATTATTAAATTTTTGTTTTAAGGAAATCTTCTTACGTAAAAAAACTACAATAAAACCAAATGTATTTTCTCACAAAAGAAAAGATTTTTTACAAAAGTAATTACTTGAGTCCAAATAAATAGTGTTGGCTACTATTAACTGATGTAAGTACGTAGTTGATTTATGAGTCATGTCAGGGGCCTTTGGCGGCTCAATAATAACCCTGACACCAGGTTGATAATGTTGGTAATCCACCTTATAACCCACACGATAGAAGAAGGATTATTTTATTAATTTTGATTTAACAATCAACTTTCATAATTATTTTCTTTTTGTAATTTTGGATGGTAGCTGGTGTTTGTAGCTCAGTTTTTATACTTTTAAGGGTACCAGCTGACTCATAATAATTTAATCATAGCCTGTAACTACATACTTGTAAATGTTACCTTATTGTCATATATTTAAGGCTTTTTCAGTAAAAATTATCGGGTGGAACCCCGGTGGGGATAGATCACAAAAATCACTTTGTGATCCCAAATTTGCTTAGTACATTGCGGGTTGATCACCTGATTGTCCAAAGTCAGATGATCCGTGCTTCGGAATGCACGTTAAGCCGTTGGTCCCGGTTACTACTTAGTGATGTAAGTACATAGTCGTTACATGAGTCACCTCAATAATCCTGACAGAGTTGCTGAGGTAGTTATCCACCTTACAACCCACGCAATAGAAGAAGTAAAAATAATGATATATTTATTATTTCTTCAAAAATTCAAAAATGGAACACCATCTACGATCATTCCCGATGCGTATCGGCGATGTATTATCGGCGGGTAATCGAGCGCACTTCGGCGCAAAAAGGCGCAACAGAAGCTGCAAATGGACGAGTCCTAATGATCGCTGCTTAACTTTAATTTAAAACGATCGACCCTTGAATATTACGAGCCGAGTAATTGCTAATTTGTTTTCGTTTATTTGCGACTCGAAGTGCTTTTAATGGATACGCTTGAGTTTTTTCAATGTTTCGAGGTCTATCTTTGGCCACTAGGGTTTTAAATAAATATAGAGTATTATGGCTTTTTATTTATTTTTTTTATTCTGGGCGCTAAGTTACTCTACATTCATGACCTAGAGGCACTTTGTTACAATTATACTCATCACTTACATAACGCATAACATAACCTCACGCGACCCTATCCCATTTGGGGTAATCAGAGGTAAATACTTTGCAAGATGAACTAAGTACCCACACCTCACCGAGTTTTCTGTTAGCCCAACGTGACAGCTGGTGAGCCGTATCGCCTATCAAACCAACTATAAAAATAATAATAAAAAAGTTTATTCAGGTACCCTCGACACACATTATACATTTACAACATTAAATATACACATTAATATTTAGTTGGAAAGCATAAAGGTATATAATATATACCCATATATTATATTATATGGGTTATCACTGATTTAACTCGATAAAGATTTGAATAACTAGAGATGTAGTAACATTAGAATAAATATTTGAAAATTAAACTTATCGGTTCATAAGGTCCATAATTTACTTTCCTAAGGAAAAGTAAAACTGACTTACGCCGAGAGCGTCCAACGTTTTTGCATCCTCATTTCTCTTCTCACTTACGCGTCATACTCAAAGCATTCCAAGTCAAACAAAACCTTCGGAGATCTGACAAGAAAATTGCCCATCAATAAGTTTTAAAAGCAATCGTCAAGCTACCGCATAATCACCAGATACATCTTGGAGCCAAACAATTGTTCTTTTGTGTGAGTGTTGCCACCCTTAAAAATTAAAAGCGGTGCTATCACTACCCTCCTATTACGTATAATTATCTAATCTAAAACCTTTTAGCTGTAAACGTAAGGAGTTACTTCTGAGAAGCGTATCGTCAGAAATTGGGTTATTCTTGTTTCCACTGTTGGGAAAGAGACGATCAATTTATTGTTTATTTATTTTACCGATTAAGTCTTAAGTATTGTAACATTGATTCTTGACTAGACTTCCGTTCATCCGTTTTACAGTTCAGCTGTGAGGGTATCGTATAGGTACCTACAGTAAAAAGCGCCAAATTGACCCGGAACTTAATTCAGATTGTTTTAAACATTTTTTTTCCATAAAACGAAACAATATTGTTTATGGTTTTTTGTCTATATATTTTTGTTATTTGTCTTTGGCTTTTTACTTTTCGCTACATCGAACGATTGAATTTCATACAATATTGCAGTTTTTTATAATTTTATCTGCTTTTTATTTAACAAGACCTTTGCAGGTCGCTATGGTCTTTCTGCTATGAGATTAAATAAAAATCATCATACTCTTTCTGATAACGTATGAAATACTTTTAAGTAATTACAAGACATAACCCGTTTGGCCCGTGCCCCAGCAGTGGGGACGTTAAATGGGCTGATGATGATGAATTACATGACATGGTATCACGCCTGTATCCCTCACACTTGGTTATGTCATGATTGGATATTAGAAAACATCATCATCACCAGCCCATTAACGTCCCCACTGCTGGGGCACGGGCCTTCCCTATGGATGGATAGGGAGATCGGGCCTTAAACCACCACGCGGGCCCAGTGCGAATTGGTGGTTATTAACGACTGCTAATGCCCGGCTGCATTAGCACCAACGGCTTAACGTGCCTTCCGAAGCACGGATGAGCTCGAGATGAAAACTTTTCTTTTTGTGGTCACCCATCTTATGACCGGTCTTTGCGAAAGTTGCTTAACTTCAACAATCGCAGACCGAGGGCGTTATCGCTGCGCCACCGAGCTCCTACATATGTAGAAAACATACAACCTGGTAAAAACGAGAATAACCTTAGAACATCGGGATCGTGGGAGCTGCAACAAGTATTGGCGTTTGACCGCGGTTAATTACTACTTGTGGACTTTTGGCTATCACACGCCGACAGCACATTAAGTAAAGGTCACAATCTACTTACATATTACACTTGATGAAATTTTCATTAGGTGAATGTTGGTATTGTTCTAAAGGTGCACCGGTTATAGATTCTCATGAACTTTGGCCTTTTTTTATTGAATTCGCTGCTATTTTATGAGCTGTTAGTTTTGTTATTACGTCTTCGAAGGTCTTGGCGGTTTGTTTCTGAAGAACTTATGGGTTTGATCGGTTCCTGTCCAAAAAGCATCTTACGACGGTGTAGATCTCATTTTTGGTCTTGACATAACTTAGGTATACGAGTATGGCATTAACACTAAACTCAAGAATCTCTATTCATCAGGTAACATAGTTCACTTTGATTCAAAGTAAATTTTTACATACTTACTTAAAACATATTTTTTGTCGAACGTCTCATCCGCCTAAAACTTCTCACAACCTGTATAACCCAGGAAAAGTAGCTGCAAGAAAAACCTCGGCACAAGGCCGTCGATGTTCTTAAAAAAATAACTACTAATACTTGAACTAACACAATATAACTCTTTGCCAGTAACTCATCATCCGAAAAGGTATGGAGCTAACTCCACCACGCTACTCCCATGCGGATTATAGCAAATAAAAAGTATAACATACCACAGAGTATTAAAAGCGATGAAAGTAATCTCAGAAATAGCGCAACTCATAGAGGTGTCAAAATGTTATGGCGGCCATATCAGGCGGTGCGTTGTCTGTAATTATCTACTACTACTTAGCTTTGAGTTCTTCCATCAATCAAACCAAACTATTGTTTAAGTACACATTGATTTATAGACAAGATACTTTTAAGTTTGGCTGGTATTTAATTTAGCTAAGATGAATCTCCTCAATGACTTCATAGTTATTAAATTTGGTCTATACATTTCGTCTGTTATTTCGGACACTTTGTATATTATCAAAGTTTTATTAAATATTTCCGTCTCGTTAAAACGGAGATTCATCATCTCCTTACCATAATCCCGTTATTCACAGGGTCCGCTTACCTAACCTGAAGATTTGACAGGTCCAGTTTTTTACAGAAGCGACCGCCTGTTTGACCTTCCTACCCGCGAGGGGAAAACCAGCCCAATACAGGTTAGGTCACATACCTTTGAAAATGCATTTCTCGGGAATGTGGGTTTCCTCACGATGTTTTCCCTGACCGCTGAGGACGTAGTGATAATCATATATGATCCAAACATGATTATTAAAAATTGAGACTTATAAAAGATGAACTAGGTTTAAAATATAGCCCGTGTAACGAAAGAAGTTTGGGCAGAAGGCAAGAGGGAAACCACTGGCCTATTTTTCCCTAAAAAGTAGCATGGAAAATGCTGCACCGACAAGAGCATAGCTCTTAAATTGATGATGATGAACGAAGGAAGTTCGGCAGCTGCGGCGCTACTGTCGCAGATTCTGATGACTTTTTAATTAGTTTCATTCAAATTCGTGGTTTTCTTTAGTGGTGCGGACTATTATTTTAAATCTAGTTATTATCTTAAAGCCGTATCTTTCTGTTTTTAATGCACTTACTTTCCGGAAGGCACATTATGCCGTTTGTCCCAGGCTACTAACCCAAACACCTCCACAAGCCGCAGCCGAGGATCGTGGTGGATATACTCCGCAGCCCCTTCGGTTGATTGAGGGAAGGCCTGGGCCGACCTATGTACGAACGTACCTTTATAGCCTATTTTTACTATAACTTAGATTGTTGGCTTTATACACTGATGTTCTCGGACAAATGTAAAAATATTCCTTATCACCTCACATACCTATATTTTACATCCATATTTTATCAATAAACCATAATCAGATACAAGCAACTATAAAGTCAGACATAACATGAGATGTCAACAACATTTTAAGTAAGTATTAGTTGAAGTATCACAAACCGTAAAGTTTATATCTTTGGCACCTAGTAATGTATACAAAGTAGGTGATATATTTACCGCAGAGTAGATAATAATTGTGGACTGGGTACATTGTTTTAAGTTTACGCGATTATTATCATAATCAAAACACATAATAACGGGTTCTTACCGCGTTTAAAGTAGGCATAATGAGACTCCCAAGAGACATCATATCCCTACATTAATCGCGGTAAGATCTCGCGGTTATTATGTGTTTTAATTGTGGACTGGGTAGTTTGCTTGGTTGGTATACGCGTTGTAACAGAAAGGTTTACCACATAAGCGCTGAAGGGGTGTCTAGCAACCTGCTATTATGCCTATATTAGATTATTATGCCGATAACGAATACATTTAGGGAAACTTTTATTTTAGACATTACTTCTTTTTGGTAGAGATTGCCAAAATCGAACAGTAGCATCTTGAAGCCCAATATTTAGATGTGTGGGTAAAGGTCCATCTGAGCACGAACAAAGGAAGTACTACAAAACTACGATAGTTCTACTGCTTCTAAAATTCCATTGCCACTTTGTCAGCACTTTCGTAAGATACTGTATACAAATAATTTCTTTTATTTCAATATTTCTAAACAAAATAATGTTAATACAATTTACAATTCAAGACCTTACGCGTCTAAACAAAACACACGCGTGTATAGAAAAGTTTTTTTTTATAAATAGTCGCCTGTCGTGATAGACGATATTTGTTTTTTTCTCTGCAGGTTATAATTATAATGCACAAGACCTTTTAAGATATTTTCGCGTAGCTTCTTGCGTCGTAAAGTTTGCGAACGAGTGGAGTGCAAGTATGAACTATTTGCTCATACTTGTATAGCGCGGGTTTCGCGTTCACTTGGCCCATCCAACCTCTTTCTTATATTCCGTGGTAGTAACAATATTGAGAAGTGTAGATAAGTAACTAGATCTGTTGTTGACACGGCCCATAAACCCGCAACACGTCGTTATATTCAATGATCAATGTTGCATCTTGTATTCTGTATCAGAGCATCGTTGTTCGACAAAGATTTTTTCACCTCTACAGGATGAAAAGGGCGTTTTTCCCGTTTAGTAACAATGTGATAAAGTGCGTCTTATTCACTTAAGAAATAAAGTAGCTTTTTAATTTTAAACTTGGATTTTGCTGTAAAAGAAGCCAAGGGAACATAGCCATATCTGCAGTCTAGATTCGCGCTAGTTGGTACGATATTTATTCATCACTAATTTAAGAGCCACGCTCTTGTCGGTGCATTCTCCTTGCTACTTTTTAGGATTTTTTATGATATTTATTAAAATTTATAAATCGAATTTAACTTTGATAACAAATACTTAATAAAAATTTAATGTTTGGAATAATTATAAGAAAATTATTATATTATCTCACGCATTATTCCACGTTTTAGTGAGCAACTTTAAGTCAAACTTGCAGCCATTGTTAAGATTGAATACAGCTATCAATAATTTAAGTACTTAGTTATCAAGATACATGTTTCGACATATATTTAGCACTAAACACAGTTTCTTGTTAAACCGAAACATCACAATGCGAAACAGAAAGTCAAGAACTAAAGGGTCAAAACAGTTTCAAAGAACAATACTTTTCAGGTTAACCAAACACATTTACAAAACGTATTAATTTTCTCTTCGCAAATAAAACTCGAACCACGAACCGTGCGAACACAAACCAGAGTAACAAATTGAACGCATGAATCAACATCACAACTTAGTTGCCGTCAATAATAAAAACGGCTCCTGTTAATTTCCTTAAAGCAATAATTAAAGGCAGATCAGAATCGAGTTTGTGTATCGCAACTTTGTACATTCGGACCCCATTATTATAATACTGCTAAACATTAGCTCAGAAGAACTCCCTATAATTTGGATACGTCATAAAATTGTAAACGTTTTAGATAAATTATGAAGTGATTAGATGTTTCGAGAAATTAGTTTAACTTAATTTGGTGGCTCGACCTGGTTGTAACCTTACAAAGCAACAACCTAAGTTGCGCGGGCGCTTGCGAAATGGACTGAGCTTATACTTAAGCTAAACGAATATTGGTTTTTAACGCCTCCTAAAGAGTTAATAATAAATTCTATAAATTGTAATACAATTGGACAAGAAAATACGTTTATTATTATTAAATAATGAAGGACTTTCCAGGATATGTGCTCAAACACACGATAGATGGCATTGTTCACTTTTAACGTAATAATTAGGTACCTTTTTTTTCATTGCTGGGGTACACAATTATTCAAAATTGTAATGTAATGGCAGAAACATATTACAAAACTAATTGTTGCTTGATATTTGGATCACATTATGTATAGAATTATGTTGCTACCTATATTGCTTCTCTTTATTTTGACCAGAATAATAATGGGTTGTAATTGTACCTTGGTGTAATACAAAGGCTCATCATTTATACCCAAAAACAAAGGTAAAAGATGCATATGTCTCTTATCCATGAAATTAGATATTTAAACGCAGAAAAATCTCTCCTCCGAATCCTCTTCCGAAGGTTGTCTGGAAGAGATCGCTCTTAGCGATAGCGCCGCCTTTGCCCACCTTAGAATAAGTTTATCCAGTAAATGTTTTGTAAATTTGTGTGTAAAAAAGTGTTTCATTATTATTATTAAAAACTAAACAACGCCATCTATCCTGTTTTTGGGGAACGCCGATTGAAAAGTCCCTCATTAACACTTTCAAGGACAGAACGTCTACAGACGTTCCGATTGCAAGGTGTCATACGAGTACTACCTATCAATGACCCATGGTCTCTGTCCGTGAAAGGGTTAACTACTTCGCGGGAAAAATGCGGACGGCTAAGGGCTCTCACTCGGTGCAGAATTTAAGACAACACGTTGAGAGGATGTCCAGTTTTCTTACTGGTGTGTCAGGATAGATACTATTTTTTTATTAGTTTCATACAACCTTACTATAAATACATAAGTCTAGTAGCCTAGCCTAGCGTTAGAGGCGACACAGAAGTGAGAGGGCCGATTTACCACCTGTACCATCTAGTAACCCTCAACTACAATGCCAGTCGTGCGGCCGCTACTGTCGCTCTCGCATTGGACTTTACAGCCACTTTAAAAGCTGCCACAGAAACGCTGTTTGAATCATCTGATAAAGATGTAAAGGCCTGAGAGTAGCCTATAAAAGTTGATTTAACTAAAGAACTCACTGGCCTCACAGACGACTAAAGAAAAAAAAAGCATACCCATAAGGTTAGCTATTAAATCAAGGCAACAACTCAACATTTTTTTTGCAATCATAATTTAATAAGCTTTAGCCGGCTAGCGATGCGACATCATGTTTCGATTATTGAATGAGTATCGATGCGTCGAATCGATTACGTCCGAGTGGTTCGATGTCTCGCAATGGTTCCAACCAGACTTAACAAGGGGACTTGCAACATTATACTTTTTGTTTGAGGGTTTATGATAGGTTTATGCAATAGTGAAGATGTTAAAGTTTAATGGCTTTCAGGATTTTTACAACATCATATGGTTGTTAGTGGTGAATTAATTTCTGTGGTAGGTAGGCATTGTGTGTTGGATCATAAATGACTATCACGCGCTCAGCGGCGAGGGAAAACATCGTGAGGAAAGCCACAAAGAAAAGATTTTTTTGGTTGGTTACTTAATAAGACACTACACATTTATCAATAACGTTATAGAAGGAGACATAGTAGGAAAGAGAGGAAGGGGAAGGCCAAGAAGACCTCACATGGAACAAATAAAAGAGAAGGTGAAAGTTCTGTCTTATAAGGAAGTTAAAGAATTGGCCTTTGATAGACAAGAATGAAGAATGCTATAACGATGAGAGCGTGGCTCTTAAATTAATGATGATGACGTATAACAGAATTGTTCTTTATATAGATAAAAGGAGTTCTAGTAAGATCAGCGTCTGGCTGGCTTGGCATCTCGTAGTATGAATCTATCCCGCCAGGACCAACTGACGTCTATCGGCGTAGATCGCGACAATCACGACAAAACTGTCCGCTCTTGTATTACTACCACTCATTGGATAGGGTAGCTATAAGAAAAATAAATGATACTTGGGCTATTTTTAGAAAATGGCAAAGATTTTACCCGGCCAATTACATTATGACTAAAACTGACAATGAACAGGCGGGTTTAAATGGCGACATTGAAGCAATTCATCTAAGAAAGCAATATAAAGTTAGTGCGCAATGCAAACAAATGTCAAATAGCAATATTGCTTTCTAAAAATTGTGTTATACTATTACGTACTTCAACAAGTTTAGTGTTCGTATTTACAATTTTGATATTGTTACAAGCTTTTGCGTTCTGAACCCAAAACTTGTAGGAACTTAGACATAGATTTCTTCAAATTTAAAATGGTGCACGTATTCTGAGCCTTAACTTGTTGCGGGATTTAGATCTGTATTTCTTTAACATTTAAAAAAATAAATGCCCTATATCATCGACTGTATCAAATCAGAAATTATTCGAAATATAAAGTAAAAAAATAAAAGAATCTTTTAAGTCTCCAAACGTCTGATTCGTAAAAAAATCGGCCTTACACTCAACTTTTACAAAAAGAGCATTTATTTGCAAAGCAATAAATCTGACCACCAAATCAATTACCAACTCACCAGCAATAAAGTACGAAGGAATTTACATTACACAAACGATGCTTGTGACAGGGAATCCTACACTAACCATATAAAAGAGGTGCATTTCCTTGGGCATCAAAACCACGAATGACCACTATCATTGACCAGAAATTTGAGAGCCGTGACATTTTTGTTACCAATCGTCGCTTGAAAAAACATAAAGTAGGTAGTTAGCGACCATGATTTTAGAAAGAGGGTCTCAGATCCTTTTGAAATAGGTTTTTTGTGGTTTGTTTTTGGCAATAAGTAATTAAATTTACTATAAATAAATTAACTTCTTGTTTTTTCGTTAAATATAAAAATTCTAATATAAGATAGTTTATCTCATCAAAATAAAAAGAAAAGAGTTAAAAAATGACTTAACTGCGTACAAAATATTTTTTCTGCAATTGTGATAAAATGTGATGGAGGAACCTATTAATATCGAGTCTCATGTCAAGATTTTAAAAGAACTTTAGGCATTTACGCGGTACTTACCTACTTCCCAAATTTTGAACGCAGTAGACCAGCTTCCTGGACAGGAGCGGATCCAGCTTTTATATCAGGGGGGTCGCCCAAGGGGGGGGGGGGGGTCATGACCCGCACGACCCCTATGGATCCGCCCATTATCCCGGAATATGCTGCATTTGCTAGTATATACTCGATCTGAAAGATTACCACTTTTTTTCTTCGCAGTTCGTTATAAACCGGTGTCGAGCACATAAGTGAAATTGAAAGCGTTATCATGGCAGTACATTAGTGGTCGGTTGACAAGCCAGTCTTCTGTAAGGCAAGGCTTGTATTAGTGGCTTCTAATTTATTGGGAACGATACGGGGACGAACATCGGCCACCCGCGCCACGGGGCCCATTCACACAGGCTGGGTACTGTGGGGGGAAATGGATCGAGGGTTTTATTATTCTCATTTTTATTTTTATTTATTTTTGTTCTGCCTTCTGATTCTGATATTATAATTAGAAATTATATTCAGAACGGAATATGATTAAGTTTTTTTTAGTTACGGTCGCTACGGTACCAGGCAAGGCTAACTTTAAGCTATATATTAGTTAATATATTAAGTAGCAAGTTACTCGCAATTTATTTATTTTTTGACCATTGTGAAAGGAAAAATCAAACTGATCGTGACTGCGCATTAAATGACAATAAAAGTGAATTATGGACTAGTTTAATTTTAATTTACATTTTAATTAAAGAATAATTTCCATTAGTCGGCGATAACATTTAGGTAGGTTCCATCCGTGTGTCCATAGGATAATGCCTCTCCCAATCATTTTCACTTCTCTTTGCATAGATCCACTCTCATTCAAACAATATTATTATTATTACGAATTGAATTAAATGCCCTAGAAGGACGTACATTGACTAAATTGGAAATGTCCATCTACTCTGAACCGGCGTGCATGTATGAAACGGTTTAGGTATGAACGTGGAAGAAGCAAGAGAAGTATGTCAGGATCTAAGCTAATGGAATTCCATAGTCTCTGCTTACCCCGATGGGAAATAGACGTGAGTTTATGTATGTATGTATGTAAATTAAAATGCCTACCTAATTATATTTCTAAAAAAAAGCAAGGCTTACTATTTTTAATGTTTAAACAAACATAATTAGACGTAATAACTCACTTCTTTCCAAACCCATTTACTGTAAACTTTGCTGATCCCTTTTTTAACTACCATTCACCCTAATACTAAAACTGCTGTTTTTTTTATTCATATGAGGGTGTTTATCATAGTATAAAATAGCAATTTCATAGAATAAATACTTGCACCCTTCCTTTATCATTAACAAATTCACTCGAACCCCAAATAAAAATAAATCAATTTCAGTGTGCGCCGTTTCACCCGCGTGTCCCCTACATTTTTATTAACACCCTACCTCGATAACACAGGATACGGGAAATATATTTATTTGTCCAATCATCGACAGAGACTCTCGGGTTACACCAAATCATTCCAGGGACAATCTCTTTGTGATTTGTTGTGATAATCTAAGCTAATAAATAACGCACTCTTAGTCGATTGAGCTGCCTTCCATGAGATATATTCAAATTCTTTTGTGCCCGTTGTTTATTTGGGGGACGTGATTTAATAGTGGTAATACCTACGTGTTAGCGAAGTGGTTTCTACGTTAAGTCTTTAACATCGCATGGAAGAAATTGCTTTTTAGCAATAAGGCAGCCTATGGTATTAATTTTGTCCTATTTGTGATTGTTATTTTCGTTGTATTTTTGTGTAATAAATTATTGTACTGTATTGAATACAATAACTCTTTATTATGCTGTATCTTTAGTGTATTTAGTGTGTGTGTATATTATTATTTAGTGTAGTGTATATTTAGTGTACTGTATACTATGAATACAAGGAGTGAGTTTATGTGCATCTGCTATCATGTTGTGCTACTCTATTATACGTACATTTAAATATCGATTTTTAATGATTTTCAGTTCTGAAGCTCAATAGTCTTATTTGACTATTGTCAATAGTAGAAATATAACGATAGTTGATTAACTAGCTAGCAAAATATAGTTTTATTTGTAATTATTTTATTTTTTTATGTATATAACCGACAGCTTACAAAACAGAACATTTAGTAAACCAACTTAAGATACTTAAAACCCTGGATAAAGTATACAGATAGAAATGTACCTCTTTGTCATTATGAGCAAACTTTTAGCAACAAACCCGCGCTGCGTCTTGCTTACTTAAATTACAGAATTTTAAAGGAAACAGTGGTTGTACAGTAGTGTATTATGAATCATTTTACCCAAAAAACGTACACAAAAGATTATTTTGATGCAAATCAAAATACAGACTCATATTTTACCATCTATCTATAAATAGGTACTATAATTACACAACCTTATGAAAGACTGCCTCAGGCCTGTTGTCTTAAAATTTTGTAGCTTTCAGCGCTCCCCATGTTTCCGGCCAAGTAGTTAATCATTGCCATCTGCGGCAAATCTACAATAAGTCTAGTCAAAATTAAAACACATAATAACGGGTTCTTACCGCCTTTAAAGCAGGGATATGAGACTCCCGATATTTCAACACTGTTGCAAGTGCCATGATCACGGGATGACTGATGATGGTAAGAACCCGTTATTATGTGTTTAAATTATGATAATAAGCACGTAAAACAATGTATAAGCTTAGTCAAAAAAAGATTTAAAAAACTTCCATCTTCTTATTGCTATACTAAAAGTCAGCCTATTTCTTATCGACCTATAAAGCTCGCTACTCTTTGAAACAAAATGTGTTTACGCCCAACACATTAATGGTTGTGGCGTTAATAAAAACGTTTTTACCATAAAAGAAAGGTGATGTTAGAACACCCACACTATGGCGCATTTGTTGAGCTTTCCATCGTCATTCAGGTCCCTATACACTACGACACTATGTATTCGCCACCACGGTTGCGCCACCAAAAAAAAAATGCAGTACTAGAAATAACATAAATACATCATCATCATCATCTCCCTAGCGTTATCCCGCTTCCACAGGGTCCGCTTACCTAACCTGAAGATATGACAGGTCCGGTTTTTTACAGAAGCGACTGCCTGTCTGATCTTCCTCACGATGTTTTCCTTCTCCGCTGAGCACGTGATAATCATTTATGATCCAAACATGAATACGAAAACAAAAAAATATTACATACATACGTACATATTATACATAAGATCTCGTCCATTTCCCACCGAGGGAGGCCAAGAATCCTATCTAACCACTTTCGCCTCTTCCACTCCCATCAAAGTCTTCATACATGATCGCCGGTTTAAAGTACTCTTGACCTTCTTATTCTTATCGTGTGGGTTGTGAGGTGGAATACCAACCTCGTCAACCCTGGTGTCAGGGTTATTATTGAGCCGCCAAAGGCCCCTGACATGACTCTTGTAACGACTACATACTTACATCAGTAAGTATAATCGGGACCTACGGCTTAACGTGCCTTCCGAAGCACGGATCATCTTACTTTCGGACAATCAGGTGATCAGCTTGGAATGTCCTAACCAAACTAGGGATCACAAAGTGAGTTTTGTGACATGTCCCCACCGGGATTCGAACCCGGGGCCTCCGGATAATGAGTCCAACGCTCAATCACTGGACCACGGAGGCTGTTATCTATACTCTTAACCGGCCTGAAATTGCTAACGTACTACTTACTATACGTAAAATACTTTATGTATTTTTTATAACAGAAGCAAATATCGGAATATCGTTTTACCTTTATTACTTTCTATCAACATTTTTGTTCATACGTTGCATACAGGTTATGTAATGTTACATAACGGTTTAAGTGTGGGAGCACCATTAAATAGCTGCGCATCAGAATAGAAATTCTGATCGGAGGCTCGCGCAGCGAGGAAGGCATAATAAACCAACCTTTAACACCTATCTAAGAACAAAAACGGTGTCGGAAGCCCTTCAGTTGCTAAATGTCAAAGTTTAATATATGATCAAGTGGGGCTATAAATATTTTTCCACCTAAGTGCATAGATGTCAGTAAGTGGCAGTTACTTTAGCGGGTGATGTCGCAATATATATAGCTAAGTTTCTAAGTAATGGTTTATCTAAGTAGTAAACTAATGTTTCGACAGTAGACATGGGAATCTTTAAATCAATAATAATGTTAAAAAAAGATATCTCCATCTACTTATTGCCGTAACGTGACGTAAACTTTCTAACAATTTCTAACTAAAATCGATTATAATCCAAGATATTCACATAATATACCTTTTATTTACATTTGGCTTGAATGAAATCTCGATTACGTGTGGGTATTTAATTCATCTTACGATGGATGTACCTCTGACTACCCCGTTGGGATATAGTCGTGAGCTTATATTATAATTATTTTATACCTTTTATTACTCCTTAGGAGGAGCTCGGTGGCGCAGCGGTAAACGCGCTCGGTCTGCGATTGTTGAAGTTAGTTAGTTCTCGGTCTGAGATTGCTACTTAGCAATAAGGCCGCCTATTGTACTAATTCTATTTCTCTTTTGTTTTGTATTTTGTTTTTTCCTGTTTGTGCAATAAAGTATTTGTTATGTTATGTTATGTTATGTTAAGCAACTTTCGCAAAGGCCGGTCATAGGATGGGTGACCACAAAAAAAAGTTTTCATCTCGAGCTCCTCCGTGCTTCGGAAGGCACGTTAAGCCGTTGGTCCCGGCTGCATTAGCAGTCGTTAATAACCACCAATCCGCACAGGGCCCGCGTGATGGTTTAAGGCCCGATCTCCCTATCCATCCATAGGGAAGGCCCGTGCCCCAGCAGTGGGGACGTTAATGGGCTGGTGATGATGATTACTCCTTAAAGTACATTTAATCTCTTCTTTTTTCACACATACTTTGCAAGTCTCGATCCTTTAACCCATTGATGTATACTATGTTACCATAGTAACCTTTAACAGCTGACATAAACAACAATGAAACACTTCATGGGTTGAAAGTTAGATGCAGCAATTTTCACAATTTATGTTAACACGAATAAAGTGTTCGCTTGCTCGTACGTTATCAGGTTTAACTGGTGTCAATTGAATTTTATAGGCTTTTTACACGTCTTATGCGTTTACGAGGGTATCGGCGAAATTGAGCTCCGCTCTGACGCGGCGTTTGCGCCTGTCAAATGTTAATATGGATATCTTTTAGGAGTTTTTTAAGGGTAAATGCTGATTTGTTTCATGTAATATTTTGTATTTACATTAATTCAAAGTTACATCATTCAAATTGTCACTCCTCCCTCTCCCTTCCTTCCTTCCCAAAAGGGAAGGCAGAGTAACTAGATGTCTCAAAATGTATCGAAATTATAGTACATGTACTATAAAAAAGTACGTTGCATGATGTATGAACATGGCTGTTACGAGCTGTGGTGTAGTTATAGTCCTCTCCTTTTATTCAGATCCGGGAGGTTAATAATAATAATAATAATTTTATGCATTAAAACCCTGTCTCCCAAACTAGGCAAACCTGTGTCTTGGGAGACAGTGCCTTCCCAATCTATGTACTTATACTTATAAACTAATTAAACAGTGGCAATACTACGGTATAGGTTAAAAGGCCACATTGAAGCAATTTATCTTAAAAGCAATATTGCTATTTTGCTATTTGACATTTGCACATACGAAAATAAGTGCACAATGTCAACAAATATCAAATGGCAATATTGCTTCAGTGTAGACCACATTGAACTGCCGTCTAGAACAATCTGAATTATATGGAAGCTTTAAGCATCGATAATATAAGGGGTTTATGAAGTAACACCTAGTGTGCTACTGTGAATAAGTCTTAAAACTGTAGAGTATAGGAGTGTATGCGTCTTTACTTCTTAAAGCAAAAGCCAGTCTAAAAGTAATATAATCTATAAAATCTTCGGTAAATAATCATGTAAATTAACTTGCACTTTATTATCCTTAAGAACAATAGTCAAATATGCAGACACCTGCTAAAGTTTCCATTTTCCATTATAAGTAGGCTGTGTAGGTGTGAAGTACCGTTTTATTTGGCCGGTTTGTCTTACTGGTGGTCCCGTAAAGGGGTATGCATACAAAACGTAGGTATTAATTGCTGTTGATGCGCCCTTTTAGAGTGTAATATGAGGAAAAGGTACTACTTAGAATGGATTTTAGTTAACTCGCACATGATTTTGTTCCGGGGGCCTTAGTCAAGCAAAAGATTATAAAAATTGACAGTCACAGTGTTAAAAATAGATACATATTTTTATCACTGTGGGTTTGACATGTATCTTATGACAGTGCCATACATTTTTATCACTGTCGATTGTCATAATTGTTTGCAACTAAAACCTCCGGAACAAAAAACCTTGTGTGTGCGTCTAGCAGTTTCGCGCTTCCCAAGTAATTAAAAAAGTGTCTTTCCTACTAGAAATACACATACATACATAAACTCACGCCCGTAATCCCTGATGGTTTGTCTTTGATTACTTGTGGCTCTGCCCACCCCATCTACTAGAAATAATGTACAAAATACACAAATAATAGTACTGGGTACTTAGTTCCTCTTGAGATGAATGTACCTCTCACTAGTCCATTGAGGGACTTTGCAGGCTACGTTTCCCAAAACCAATATAGATGGCGTTGTTACCTATTTTTTGTTATTAAATGGGTACTTACGTAATAGTTAATAGCAGAGGCATATTTAAAAAATATTGCTGCTTGATATTTGGACCAGATATGGCTTCTATGCTGTTCTGGGAGCAAATAAAAAACATAGAACACGTTCAGCTGCTTGTCTTCCCGGGCATGTCGTAAAAACCGACAGAGGGATTGTGTCCTCTAACATGATGGACTAATGTTATGGGCGATAGGCTGATCCCTTATCACCATAAGGTTCATCATATCCAGCTTACGACATCGTATCAACAGTGGCTGCAAGTTGTCTTTGATTACTTGTGGCTCTGCCCACCCCATTAGGGATTACGGGCGTGAGTTTATGTATGTATGCATATTTAAAAATTATTGTTGCTTGATATTTGCACCAGATATGGTATATAATTATATTGCTACCTATATTGCTTCTCTTTATTTTGATCAGAATAATAATGGGTGAAAGATGTGTTGCGCCTGGGCGTAATAACAAGGGTCATCATTTATACACAAAAACAAATATAAAAGATGCATATGTCTGTTATCTATAAAATTAGAATGTTAAACGACGAAAAATATGTACAGCGCCATCTAGATTGTGTTGGAAGAACATAGCCTGGAAAGTATCAATCAATCAATAATACTTTATTGCACAACAACAAAACAAAGGACATAAACATACGAATAAAACATAGGCGGCCTTATTGCTAAACAGCAATAAGTATCTCATTATTCAACGTATTTTCTTGTCCAATTGTATTACAATTTATAGATTTTATTATTAACTGAAAAACGAAAACGAAACTAAAGAGGCGGGGTCAAAAACAAAAATAAAAGATGCATATGTCTGTTATCCATGAAATTAGAAAGTTAAACGAAGACATCTGTACAGCGCCCTCTATAGTTGTTTTGGGAAGCGTAGCCTGGAAAGTCTATCATTGCGAATGTAGTCGTGTGCTTATGTTTTGTTACAAAACATAATTAAAAGAAGAACTTTGTGTTTCAATGTTCCTTACATCATGTGAGAATGCTTATTAGAAGTCAAAATCCCAGTCAGTCAGTCGTTGGTCCCCGTTACTACTTACTGATGTAAGTAAGTAGTCGTTACCAGGACCCATGTCAGGGGCCTTTGGCGGCTCAATAGTAACCCTGACACCAGGGGTGATGAGGTTGGTACTCCACCTCACAACCCACACGATAGAAGAAGAAGTCAAAATTATATTTCTGGCCTAACGACGTTCTGTTTCACAGTTTTATAATTTACCATCACTTCGGAACGTGTGTTACGACTACACGACTCGCGACGCCACAAAGAATTTGCTCAGGTATGCAGGAAGTACAATTAAAAAGAAGCTTAATACTTTTTCTGTCAAGCCTCTAAAGTATGTCTTGTCACACGTGCAATAATCTTTCAAACAAAATGTACTTGCGTCCCGTACTCTAAAACGTCTCGTCTGTAAGCGCCTTAATATAGCCACTTTACGATTTAGCCATTAAGTTGAGGCTTTAAATAGCCATTAGTTATTTTGGCCATAATTTATAAGAAACTGCACAGTAACTGCTTCTACTTTGTTAGATGACTTTTATGGCTAAAGTCAAAGTGGCAAGTAAAGTGTGCAGTGATTGGAGTCAGCGGCGGCAAAATGTATTGACTAATATATAAATAAGTACCTAGGTATCTGAGATCGTCAGGTCAAGAGGGTATAGTTAACTGATTATGAATTACTTGCATAAATGAAGGATTTTCGATTAGTAGGTTCTCAAATTTTGTTCACAGTTTGCGGATACACACAGGCTTTTGAGAAGAGTAAAACAGACAAAAAGAATGTTTACTCTATTCATTTCGAACTCTAAATATTTATTTCTTCTATCCATAAAAAAAAAAATTTCTTTTTAATAAAAGTGCTTAAGACATTCTTAACACACATAATGCTTCATAATATTTACCAACATACTTCTCTAAATTGTTTCGACAAATATCTAATAAGCATAATAAACAAAATATTCACCCGGTTAAGAAGCTTGCTTGCCTTATTAATTTGTAAAGTCGCACCAATTAACATAGACCCTTGACGTAATCCTAGAGCTTAATACATTTATAGTATTTTTTCTAATAGTTAAAACTTCAGAGGTCAAGTAAAAATGGTCATAGAGGTCCAATTCAAGAAACCTTAGCATATCTATGAAGAAATCTTAAAGGTACAGGTAGGGGAGTAAAAAATGGAGCAATAATCCGACCACAAGCCTATGGTAATCTGATGGTAACGCCATTTTGTCCTGTGTGGTTTCGGACAAAAAACGTGTGACATGATTATCGGTTGGCAACACTGACAAAAAAGGTTAGTCATGGGTCTACATTGGGGAAAAGAGGGGAGAATAAGATTTTGTCTTTAATCGTCAGAACTATTAGAATGTACTGGTTTACTAAAATTATGATTTAACATCGTGTCCAAATCATGGTTTTAGTTTAGCCTAAACAATAATTAAATAGATAGGAACGGAAAATTATATCACTTGACATAACATAATAAATATTTTATTGCACACACAGGAAATACAGAAATACAAACCGGGTGAGAGCCTTCAGCGCTCCCCATTTGTCCGGCCAAATAATTAATGCCACCTGCGGCAAATCTACAATAAGACACGTCAAAAAAAAAAAAAACAAAAGAGAAATGGAAAGAGTATAACAGGCCTGTTTGCGTTTACTTATTACAAGTTACAAACATACAAATGTAGCATACGTTGGTAGCATAGAATGATAATTAAAAGCCTGACTTACTTATAAGAGTTTGGGGGGGTTAAAAATGCCACATCCAAGCAATTTACTTAAAAAAATAATATTGCTGCCCCAGTTGTTAATACGCGTAAATTGATCATGGTACTAATTGAAAATAAACGTTTTTGAATTGAATATAAATGATTTCTAAATTAAAAATACAGACATGTTATTAATTATTATATATTTTTCTATTTCCATGTAAACCCAACCTAACCCAACCACAGCTTCGGTCATCGAAAGCAACAGCGTTTCGATAAGGGATGAAAGTAATACGCGCGATACCATCAGGGTTGGCTCGTTAGCCGCAATAAAGCCTTTTTTCCATACTTTTTTCTTTTCTTTCCTTTTTTTCTTTCTTTTTTCTTCTCTAGTCCAATTTGGCCAATTTTTTGCTGCTTCTGTCTCGCCGTCGGACAATTTGTCGTTTGGGAAATGTATTGATTCCATGAGACGCTGTTTTATAGGGGTTTAATGGTACAGTTTTGGGACCAAATTAAGTGGTTGGTCCTATACTTATTATGTATCTATCTATAATGGGGTTGTGAATGGGGAAGATAAATTTAGTCTATAGAAGACCCATATAATTACGGTCACGGTGTTTTTTTTTCCATGAAAACGCCACGGTAAGCCATGAACACAAAAAAAATAATTGAATATCGCCTATTTTTTTCACATATTTTTTTTATAAAATTCTAAAAAGTTCATTATGATCTACTCTGAACCAGCGTGCGTGTATGCAACATTTTGATGAATGCGCAGGAAGCAAGAGAAGTGTGTCAGGATCGAAGCAAATGGAATTCCATAGTCGCTGCTTACCCCGTTGGGATATAGGCGTAAGTTTATGTATGTATAAAACTCTAAACGACCTATCACGTTGGTCTAACAGAAAGCTCGGTGAGGTGCGGGTAATTAGATCATGTTGTGATGCATGTATCTCTGCCTACCACAACATGTTATGTATTCGAAACTTTAAATTCAGAATAATAATAATAATAAAATTAATAAAATGAACAACCTTTAAATACCTATAAAGGCAACCCCAAACAACCAGGGCGCACCAACAACAACACAAAAGTACACAGGGTGTATAAATAACAAGATTTAATTAATTAAAGTCGTACGTATAATTAGGCGAACACTGAAGGGCGGGACAGACCCACCTGCTTGGCCGTGAATGGAACAAGTTCCAACTTGAACCATACAACCCATACAGCCATAATCAATACATTGCTGATGTCATTGTTATACCGTCAATTATTGGTACCTGATTCTTTATTGTATGAATTTGTATGGATAAGTATACATAAATTATGATAATAAGAAGTAATGGCCTCGGTGGTCCAGTAGGTAGGCGTTGGACTGTCATCCGGAGGTTTTGGCTTTGATTCCCGATTTGTTGGTTTGGTCAGGACATTGCAGGCTGAAATAATATAAATGTTCGAAAATAAAATGATCCACAAAGAGAAAACAAAAATCATTTAAATAAGATGATTATCTGCTTCGGTGGGCACGTCACGCTGTTTACATGGCTGGTTACATGGATGTCATGGGCTTTTGGCGATTCAATGATAACCCTGAATCTAGGTTTGATGAAGTCGGTCATTAACTGACAGCTCGTAATTTTAAAATGAATGAATAACCCGGACGAATGAAATAGATAGGTATCTCGCTGGTATGCAAACTATTTCACAAACCGTCAACGTAATTCTGTCGGGTTATTGGCCAATGTAAAGTTTTTATAGGGTTGTTTTAGATTTGTGCCTAAATTAAAACACATAATAACGGGTTCTTACTGCGTTTAAATGGGGATATGTGCCTAAAATTGACGTGTCTTGCATAAATTTTATGCCTGTCGATCCTTCTTCTATCGTGTAGGTTGTGAGGTGGATTACCAACCTGATCAACCCTAGTGTCTGGGTTACTATTGAGCCGTCAAAGGCCCCTGACATGGCTTATGTAACGACTACTAACTTATATCAGTAAGCAGAAGCACGGATCGTCTTGCTTTCGGGCAATAAGGTGATCAGTCTGTAATGTCCTAATCAAACTAGGGATCACAAAGTGATTTTAAAACCCGGGACCTCCAGATCGGGAGTCCAACGCTCAACCACTGGACCACGGAGGTCGTTGCATGACCTGAAAAACTAAAAAATGAAAAATGCTAGTCGATTACCCGTCCCTATCTTCTTCGGCGGATAGGAAAATGATAGATATATAACTTAAAATAAAATTAGATGGTGTCTGCGGGAAACAGGGCTATTATTATTTTAAAATTGTTTTTAACATTGTGTGTAATTACAATTGTAATTGATTGGAATGTTTTGATTATGTATTTTTAATTTGTGTTTAATAAAAGCTATGTTTTAAGCACTGTCACTGTCGATTGTCATAATCGTTTGTAACTTGGCTAACCCCTCCTAGTAAATGGATAGTGACAGGTTCCCAGCCTATCGCCTATAATTATTCCATCAAGTAAGATAAGACGTGACTTTAGCAGACTTCTACGGGCCATGGTTGAAAACCACAAACCCTTGCATAATTAGTGGAACAACATAAATAAACTCTAACAACAATGCAATGGATAGTCACGCCGTTGCACTCGGAACGGCTCGTGCTAACGCCGATGTGGTATCGTGTAGCTCTATTGTACTAGGGGCAAATAAATTAAACGGTTTTAAAAAAAATATAGTAACGAAGACCTCTTTGGTGTGTTAGATACTACTTTGGATTCGATTACAGGCCGGTTCATGTAGAAAACTTTTCAAAATTGACTCGGGTCTTATTATTTCTCCATTAACCCGCAGTGAAGTATCGTTGAGTATTCTCGGAACATCCTCCAATAGGTTTTTCCAAAATAGACATAAATTAGTAGTCATATATAATTAAAACACATAATAACGGGTTCTTACCGCGTTTAAATCAGGGATATGAGTCATCCCGTGATCATGGCACTTGCAACAGTGTCGAAATATTGGGAAGATGGTCTTATAGATGTGGATAACTCTACTCTCTATTAGGTGGAGACTTGTAATTAGCCTTTAGTTATTGTCTGGTTATTATGTTGAAAATGTATATGGCCGTAAGTCTTCCTCAAAATAAATAAATAAATAAAATAAATAAATAAATAACATCAATGTAATAGATGGTGTATTTGATATTGTCTAAAGTCTATTCCAATTTTTAATTTCCCAACATTGAATATGTTGCCGACTCTACATTTTGACGTCTTTATACGAGTGTATGAATGCAATATGCACATATCTTTTATGCAATTCGATCCTGACTGAGTTTATTTACAATGGCTTTTGATATTCTTACTGAAGAAGCTGCTGTTAGGATCATGGAAATTATAGTTTGAATTAAGTTATGCAAGAGTCGGGCTAGGTATTTAATTACACTTGAATTAATGATGTTTGTCAGCTCGAACTTCTTAACAAGGCATACTTCAATAGAGATTACATTTCTAAGTTATTGTAGGTTATTCTATTCAATTATTTGGTAGTAGGTTATTATCTTTGACATAATACTTCAATCATAACATAACAAATATTTTATTGCCCACACAGGAAATACAAGTATTATAGGCGGCCTTATTGCTAAGAAGCAATCTCTTCCAGGCAATCTTTGAGTACCTTGATGGGAAGTGATTATAATCATTTATGGACAATTGTGATCCCATAAGTGTTGCGTTGTTTACATATTTTTTAAAAACTCCCGTTCTTCTGAAGTCAGACTTCAGGAGGCCTGCTTTTATTTCACATCTTGCAGATTCATGTCAGAGATGTTGTTTTAGAATTATAAGCATCAAGAATAAGGAGAATGACACTTCATATCGCGTAACAAAGTTGTAGGTACATCAACAGGATAACAATCTTGAAAGTAGATGAGATTGAAGAAATTCGTTACTAATATGTTATTTCTAATTTAATTCCTTAGTTAAATTGATTCGCAAAATTTCAATTCATTAAGATAAAAACAAGAAAAAATAACAAAAGGAAAATAACAAAACCAGGAAGTAGTCAACCCCAAAGCCACACCCGAAGCGTCAGAAATTACCAAAAACTGACCTAAATCAACAAAAATCTACCGGAAGACAGAAGATCGGTCCGATAACATTACCTAATCGATAATTGTATCTACGACACTTCGAATCACACGTTGCGTCGTAAAAAGGTGAGAAAGTAGAGGTAGATAAAACTATACCTGATACAAATTTACATTTGTTGCTAGAAGACGAAGATGCCGAAGCAAACTAATCATTAGGAGCTATTAATAAGGTGCTTGTAAAAGGTGTTGTAGAGGAACTAAGAGGTCAAGTTAAAGTGGTTGGAAGGTAAAGTCGCGAAGAGCAGGGTAATAAAAAGCTGAAATGTCTCAGTGGAAGCGATGGGGACACATTGCCGATAAGAGACCACCGAGGTGGGCAATGGGTCCGATTTTACTGCGGTTTTCCGGTTTCGACAAATTATTGTGATAGCTAAAGTGTTAGATGGAAATACCAGTATGCAAGCTTCTAGATTATGGCGTAAGTTTAGAACTTATGAATATGCCAATGTACAATGTTTAACAATAATAATTGTGTTTAATATAATGTCTTAGAATTAAACATTAAAACTAAGACTATACCATGGTTGCTATCTTCATTACCTACTGTATGTTTTGCTATACAACAATAACCAGGATATATTGCATGACGATGACAGCATTCTTAATTATAATTAAAACATCATCAACCTGACCAAGCGTTGCCAAAATAAAATAAAAAACCTGTTATATTCATTCAGCTTTTGACGTTTCCATCAATGATGCCACCCAAAGGACCCATGATTGAATTAAAACAACCAATAAAAAGTCAAAGACGACTAATTTCGTGTGAACATCACCGACACACTGATCCTATCTTAGTGTTAGGAAAAATAGCCGTTTTCATTACAAATTTATTTCTTTTGTAAATTGAGCGATAAGTCGTGAACGGTGAAGGGACCTGCCGGGCTCGAGGCTATAATAAGGACGTTCCTCCAAATATATACGATTACAAGCAGATAGCGGTGACTCAGGGGCTATTACTTTATTTTGTGTCAACGGCCTACAGCTGGGAAATTAAAGTTTCTCACTCCAAGACACGTTTTGTGAAGATCACATTATTGTTTTATCGGTAGACTTGGTTGAGGGACTAGATCTATTATTTACGCAGGATATTTTTTAATTTATCATACGCAATAATAATCGTTGGAACGTTGCTGATAGACCTGACTATTTATTTTAAAGTAAGCATTAAAAATAAAGAACTTTCCAAACGTGTTGATGCTATAGCTTTTGCAAACATTTTTTGACACAGAAAAGGATTCAATATCTGTAATAGACCCAAACATCCTAATCTTATTACTAACAGTTTATGTTAGCTTAGAATGACAGACAGTTCTATAATCTTCCAATCCCCTATTTACCGTGGCAACCGCAAACAAACTCCCACATTATTTTATTATTATCCCATGGAATAAAAAAATGGGTAAATCTTACAAACAAACGGGCAGACTCTTTGTCTCTCAATCCTGGAAGATTATCGAGCAAGTCAACAACGAAACGAAAGTTAATCGTATTTTCTATGTAAATATATTGTTTAAAATCCCACCCGGTTGCGGGAGAAATGATATTTCGTACAGATTTCAAAATAAAGGAATTGACAATGAACCCATGTTTTCTGTTGATGGATTTACGATCTTTGGGACGTCTCTTTTTACTTTGACACAAGTGAAAAAAGTTGTCGCTTTTATTCACTTAGTCTTTTGACAACCGAAGAGATCAATGCAGTTATGTAAATGATTTATGACTTTGAAAGAAAGAGTGCTACCGTTTTTAATACTGGATCTGTCGGATTACGATAGCGTCGACCTAAGCTGTGTTCGGAATCTTTATTTACATTTAATCCTGTCTAGTTTATCTACAAATCCTTTTTAAGTAAACTGAACGTTGACCGTTACTTTTTCGGAGGATTCCAACCTGTTACATAAGCACAGGATTTGGTTTAATATTTTAAGTTAATTAAATTTTCTATAGCATTGTTTTCTTTTGCTGGATTAGCATAGCTTAATCTTTAGTGTTCCTCTAAGTTTTACCGACTGTGAAATAAATCAAATAAAGACTTTGTTTACAAAACTCAGTAGGAAAGGGATTAAAGCAGATCATCTTTTCACTTTTAAAATTTTTGACATTAAAAGTAAATTTAAAATAAAAGATTAGAAGAAGAAGAAAAGTAAATTTGCTCACGCTGTTTCCCATGGGACGCACCGGGCGAAAGTTTCAAAATGTAAATACAAAAGAAACTTTGTCCTTTCTAAGCTTTTGAAAGTGAGTAGAATGACGAGTCTTCAAACGCAATACCGAGGAATTAAGAAGCGTGAAAAATTTACAATAAAATTTAACTTTTACAACTACTCCATGGCACACACATGACAATATCTCTGATGACGTCATCCATCTAATAAGACATCCAGTCGGAAAAGCAACATGTCTTATGTTGGTAATTCGATCCGAACTGGATCGATTAGGCTGCACCTTAAAAGGCGCCGTGCAGGTATGCGCAGGCGCCGCCAAGCCCCTTCATGCAGAAAACAACTCCTCTGATGAAACGAACGCTTAATACGCGGTGACGGTCACTTCGAACTCTAATTAGGGTTCCGATATTCCAATCCTGTCACCAATTTAACTTGAACCTTGAAATTACAGTCGCAATAAACCTTTAAGGTGTCTTACTTCCTGGATTTTTTGATTGCCTTTCACCAATATTATCTGAGCTTTAGACGTTTCTGAAAAAATATTTTGTAGAGGTCTTGAAATTTTGGCGTTGGAATATTTGTAGATGTCCTCTTATCTTATCGCCTAGCATTGATTTTGTGATTGGAGAACTCGGTGTGCGGTTTCAACATATGATAACTTGGTAGAGGTTAGGTATGTCGATAGATTTTTTCGTTTCTTTCTTATAGAGATGTCAGCTGGGAATGATTTTTGTCATGTTTTACGACTAATGGACTTACATCTAAGTATCTTGTCTCACTGATAAAATAAAACTCACTCTTAAGTTCAATTAAAAAATAAGTAAGTAAAATCTTTTGATCTATTTATTTCAATTTCCCGTGGCCAATTTATCAGTAGGGGTGATTTATTGAATATCTGTAGTAATATGCATTGTTTCATAATGTAGTTACTTTAAAAAAAAATATAGGCTAGCGTTTGACCACAATCTCACCTTATGGTCACACATAGTCTAGTGTGGATCACGCTTAGCTAGCAAATGCCTATTCACTCTAGTCTTGAAAACTTCCTGATTATAACGAGTTGGAAAAACAGGCCATGCAGTTCCAATCCTTCCTTATTCGCATAAAAAAGGAAGAGGCGAAATGTTTAGTGCAGATTGGTGGTATATCCACAACATAAGGATGAAATGCCCTCCGACGCCTAGTTGTCCGTAGATGGAATGGGGTGTAGTGGTTTACAAAAATCAAGAGAAGCTCTGCTCAGCTTATTAACGTATGTGATGTTCCTACCTGTTTATACGTAAATGAAGTTATTAGAAACCGATAGTCATAGTGAAAATTGTGGATTCAGTCTTATATAGCCGTCCCGTAATGGTGTTTTAAAGATCGGTAATTAGATAAGAAGATGCAGTGACAGGCACTGGCAACCTCACAAAGGGTAGGGAAGGTATAGAAGAAATTATAGAAAGTACGAGGGGTCGTCGTATTTCTAATAAAGCAATAAAATATTAACAATGAGGAAAACAACAAAATTGTAGATGATGTTGTTGGAAAATCTTAGATAAAAAAGGTAATCTCAAGTACAGTCATGAGCAATATCATGTACCCATTTAAGAACCCTGTCGCACTACTGTATTTGACACTGTATTTGATATTTAATGAGGATTACGGTTGAATTAGTCAAAAAAGATAATGGGACATGGTTGCAAAGTGTATTCATATTAGTACTCGTCACCGTACATAGTAATATGAAAGTTTTTGGTTAAGTAGTTAATGCCATTCAAAGAAAGTAAACAATTAACTGCATCACAAATTATCTAAGTAGTAGTAATGATTAAAAGAATTAAAAAAGAAAGCCAGAATAGTACATGCGTAATAAGTAGATCCTAACGTATTCAGGTTTGTTTTCAGATTGATATTAGCAACAGTCACTTATTTACCACTTTCATGAAAAGAGACTTTGAATCTTTAAAACAGTTTTATACTTGGATGTTTTAAGAGCTATTATCGTCAGTTGGCGACAGGCAAGGAGGCTTCATTGTAGCGAGTGCGGTTCAAGCGAGGGCAGGGATTGCAGTCGCGACAGTCGAACTAATGTCAAGGCAAGCGCAATCAGCGTGCGTGGGCGCATCCACGGCTTAGTAAGGAGACGGCTTGTGCTGTTTTATTTTATTCGCGGCGAATATACAGTTCTAATAAACTTTATTGTTGGTTTATTCTTTAGAATACGTATAAACAATACAGAAAAAGAAGTTAAGCGGAATAAAGAAGATTTTATGAAGTATGAAATTCATTAGCAGAGGGATATAAGATTATGTAATTAAAAAAACAAATACTATGGCTGTATCTCATTAGGACGCCATGGTGGCACCACCAACAAAATGTACCTGGTATGTGGGTATGGAGTTATATACCTCACTTTGTTGTGCAACCAATTCAAATTGATTCCCGTAAACCGAATCTAGAATAATTTCCAGATGATGGAACAACCATGTTGTCGATAGGACGGTTAGAGCCTTAATGGTATAAGAGTGCATAGTTATTGAGCTACACCGTAAATTATTATTATTGCGTATAGCAAAAATATCCTGCGTGGATTATAATATATAATTATCTAGTTTAAGCTCCGTCAACCAACCAAGTCTCTGCCGCATCCGTCACACAATGCAGCTCGGCTATGCCACCTGGAAACCGGTGTAGAGGGCACTCGTTCACTATGTGAGATAGGGTTTGATCCGGGTAACCACATTCACAGTATAGCGACTCCTTTAAACCCCATTTATGTAGGTGATGGTTCGACTTCCCATGGTTGATCCTACACCGGTTCAGTTGGGTTTAGATTTTTCGTTTGGTGTCAAAGCCAGGAATCGAATGTTATCGAATAAGTTTCGAATTTAAACCTCACCGCCACCGAAACCGTAAATAATAGCAGTCCATACTAGCCTACCTTCCGCCACACTCGCGCCTCAGTAATTGAACGGCGATGTAAAAGGTATCTACGGCGCAAATAATAAAAAACCAACCATAATCGCAGAGCAGGGCCCCGCCCCAGTGCGTGTGCGCCGGTTTATTGTGCGCGAAATAAAAATGTGCCCCATTCAATGGCTTGGATTTCAAGCGTAGGATGTTGCGCCGTGAAAATAATTCGCGATCTCACCCCTTTTATATCTTCTTCCAGCTCGGATTTATTTTCGGTCTGTCTTCTCGTCGCGTCTAGGTTTTCACATTTGTCTTGAATTACTCCAGACTACAGTGCCGTGTGCAGGAAAGTGCCTTGTGTAAATAAAAAATGCCTACTTTATTACATTTCCTTAAATCGATATTTCAGATATTTTGAGACATTACTTTGATACATATGTCTATCGAATCGTATCGTGTACTTTTTTAAAAAAAAACTACCATATAAATCCCAAACATGTTTTATTAAATTATTATCTACTTAAATGAAATAATAATATTCCAAAAAAGATGTCTTCGTATGGATTTGTTGATATTTGCAAGAATGCATTGCGCATGCGCGAAGCGACGCATAAAAATGGCGGTGACATCGAACAAGTGGCGCCCTTCGGAGAGCGCGTTATGTGAAGCAATTTGTCAATGGTAGTGCTCCTTTTGTGAAGCAAAGTCTCTATCGTAAACAAAGAATACGTTTACTATGTTAATATCATGGTACTATACCTATTTAACTATGTAAACTGACTACTATTATTTCTTTCATTTAAATGTACGTAAAGAATGAATGAATTAGTTAGATAAGTTACTTATGGTCTAGTGTAATATTGTACAATAAGTAAATCTATGCTGAACGGCAACCCAGCGACAACAGAATCGATATTAACTTATTATTTAAGTAAGTGTAGTCGAAATTGACGACATGTTCGGGTTGTTTGACAGCTAGGAACATCAAAACGAACATATTAAATAGGTGAAGGAGATTTGCCGCACTTGGAATTCAAACTTGGATTCACAATTTCGACATCTATACACGTCATAAAGCTGCCTTATCTACAAGCATTCTTTTAAACCTAAAAATTATAAAACCACTCGGCATTCTTATGGCAACCATGTCTAATCTGTATCATCAATAGTAAAATCAAGGCAGACTCATCAATGATTCATCATTTAATCCTTCGACCCTAACATTCCCTGCTACCTCAACATTATCTTCTGAAACCATCTCAACTCCAAAGCCGCACAAATATTCATTGTTAACACTTTAACACGGATCTAAAGTCAGATATCAGATTATTCGTGTATAATTTTATTTGGAATCCTACTGCGTTTTATATTTTTTGTCGCAT
This sequence comes from Pectinophora gossypiella, assembly GCF_024362695.1. Classification (NCBI taxonomy): domain Eukaryota; kingdom Metazoa; phylum Arthropoda; class Insecta; order Lepidoptera; family Gelechiidae; genus Pectinophora; species Pectinophora gossypiella. Next base: position 10,157,813 of record NC_065419.1, read on the forward strand.
TAAAGTTTTGATGGTGACAAAGTTATAAGGAACTGTGCAATGATGGGTATTTGTCGTCGTGGGTTTGTTTATTTTATGCATTAGTCTCGTATACTTGTCTAGTTCTAGTCTAATTTTTCGGATCTTCATCTACTTCGTCTTTATTATCATCATTATGAGCAATGTCTTTAAGTGGACACATTTCGAACAGCTTTCAGTCTTTTAGCCTATCAAAACGTCTGATATATAATTTCGGTCTATCATTTCTGTCATCTTCTGGTCAGCAAATAAAATGAGATAGGTCTTACTGTTTATTAGTAAGTAACTAGTACTTACTTACTTTAAGGTATTCCTACACATGATATTAGATTAATGTCAAGTATGTTTACCTCTTCACATTGGCAAGTAGCAGAATCATGTAATGCTTTAGATACATTACCTTATTTTGCCAATATATCTTTCTATCTCACTAGAATCATAAATTTAAAGTCAGCCTTTTCTTAACCAAACATATCCCAATTTCCTTGAAGCGGCAATAGTGAGGTCGTGTCGTGTAAAAAGGCCACCTCTTTTATTGGAGACATTAATAAAAAAAAGCTTAAAAGAAAAAGTACACAGTTACACAGTCCTATCGAAAAATAAACATACACAAGTTTCTACTTAGGTGCGCGTGCGTTCGCGGTTCCATGGAAGACGGTTATAAAATTTATGATTCGGTGAATTATTGTCTGTTTCAATATAATATGTGAGCACGTCGTAATCCTCAGTTGTTTATCTTTTAGCGCTGAATATATAACAAACATACAAATAGATCCAGCTATATTTTTGTTATAACAAGAAGGGGAGGGGTGTACGTAGGAGGAGTATGTCATTCAGCCGTCAAATTAGACTTATATTGATAAACCGCAATCATCAAATCTTTCTTTTCAATCAACGAAGTGATTAATGATCGTAAAGTTGACGTAACGAGTATCTTAAAAATACCATTGGCCAATAAAGAAGGAGATGAATTTGTTCACGCGTTGAATATTTTTGTATATTACTTATAAAAATCATTATTCTCTTTTTCTCAATTTTTAACTATTATAAAAGCAAATTTTTTAGACGACGCTCGCTACATTAGCTTAATTCAAACCCACAATTACGTCTTTACTAAACTTCGGATTCATTTATGACCTTTTTTACTGATTACATGTTTAGTCCCCGAATTACAAGGGGCTAATGAAAACGGTACTGAAAAAAGGACCAACATAATCTCATGATTATAGGAGCTATGAAGATTATAAAACCATTATAAATGCATCTACCCTTTAGCATCTGTTAAAGGGATGTACTTAATGGTTATTCTATTCACTATTTTGTAGTTGCTCTTTTTGATAGGGTTTTAATTTCGGTGGTTGGTTTACGCCTTTTTTGTAACCAACTCTATTATTTTGTCGTTTAGTTTGGAGAAGACAAAATTAGGGTGTGCGTTTAGATTTTTACTTATTGTGATAGTTTATTACTCGTTTGCTTCTGTGCCTTTTATATTATGATTTCTATATGTGCCGGAAAATGTTTGTATTATTTATTCTGTTTTCATACAGTCCTTTCCTTAAATGTGTTTATAGGTTTTAAAACATCATTGTATCTATCAAAACTTCTGTAGTCATTGTTGATGCGTAGTATTTTTGTCGTAAATTACAAATTGCAAGTAAAGTTATCATTTAATCGAAACTCGCACGGCCATACTACATAGAAGCATCAGTGCATAAATTATCGACTGTCACAATCTGAGACATCCATAAACCACCGTCGCGGAATGCGCGGACAATCGTTCATTGAGGTACTTATTTATTTTAAATACAATCATCAGGGGGCCCCCCGTAGGGTCGCTCCCGGCGCGCTGTCGCGGGCCCCCAACCTCGGACCGCTTTCGGCCCCTTTTAATCAACTGTCATGCGGTTCAAGCAGACCTTAACCAACTTATATACTTTATCACTCACTTTTCTTATCCTGTTACTCATAAGTCCCAAAGTCTTTAAATTTTTCAGTGGCTTTAAGTTGGCTGGTGTGTTATGGAAAACACCGAATGATTTGGACGCCATCTTTCTATCATTTGATTGCCTTGTATTAGATCTGGAGCAGATGATTCAGATTCTAATGGTTGGTATCCGTGGAATGTATAGACAACATTGAACTATTTTTAATACCTTAGACAATTTGATTAAGTTTATTGGAGTCATGTTGTTGCATAGTTAGCAATCTGGCTTAAAACATGTGAGTAATACGTAAATGAAGAATTTTGTGGTAAAATTTATACTCTATAATATATAAGAGTGTGGTATTGGGAACTTGTAAATTAAGTTTCACTGAAATGATAACATACATTTCTATAACAAGATTAATATGACTGTTTTTTTAGTAGTGTAAGACACTCCTGTATCACCGGAAGAGGTTGGCAAAGGTGTATAATGATACATCCACTTCTCGCCAGCTATGTTTAAGTTTGGTTATATTTTTATTGTTTTGTTTCATTATTAGTTTCATAAATGGTAAATTATAAAAAAAATACATAAGCCCACCACTATATCTCAATCGGGGTAGTCAGAGGTCACATCGCAAGATGAACTAAGTACCCACAGCTCACCGAGCTCTCTGTTAGACCAACGTGATTGGGGGTGAGCAGTATCGCCGTCTACGATGGTAAAGTAAGTAGACACTGTACTATTTTGATGAAAAGCCCAAAGTTCAAACAGAGCGAGCTATCAAAAGTGGTCATTTGAGCAACAAAAGGCTTGCATTCTGTAATCTCCACACCGCATTAATAACAATAAGTAACCATCATAATATTCATACATCGAAATCCATAACTGGTCGTTCAGCTCGACACGTTGATCTGACGAATTTGTTATGGTCCGAAATAAAGTGTAATACACACAGATCGATAGCTTAGATAACATTTCATAGTGTCTACAACATTTATAACAGGAGGCTGGAAATACTACCCTGTGAAATATGAAACAAACGCTAGGATGATGATGATACGACGTTAAAAACGACGTTTAAGAAAGCGCAGAACAAGAATTTAAAAGTTGTTCAATTTGATCGTATATTTTTTATACAATCGTGACTTGATGCTACTACTTATTTATAATTTATCTTCTTTTCCTTATTGTAAGCAAAAAAACAAAACAAACTGATAACGTAATTCTGACTCAAATGGTGCGAAGAGTATTATTCTTTTTAGGACCAATAAAGAACTATCTAGTCTCAACCGAGCATGCTCGCTGTTTATTTGTTGAACTTGCCAACCGTGTGTTCTGACTACTAGCCATTTCTTTTTTCATGTCCTAAACGGGCCATAAGTAAGGCATTGTGAGCCGAAAGGTAACAATAGGGACCATAATGGGCAACCATCGATACTCATTCTTTGGTGGAATTTAATTGTGTGATGAAGTGTGGTTACGACACTTTTTATTCGTCCTGAACCGAAAGTGTTGAGGTACAAAAAGGCGGTGAGGCTTTAATCGTTTGTGTGCTCTTGAGATTTTGAGATGTGGGATATAAAAGTCTAAAGGCTTTTATGTCGGAAGATACGGTTTGTGTAAGGATTCATTAAATAAGTACTTTGAATTTGTTGCAAGTAGTCTTTACGATGATGAGTATTACCAACAAGGATTACCAATTAATTCAGTTGTTATTGTGCATGTCTGCCGTATAAAATGATTCAGGTTCGATTCTTAAAAAATGTTTTGCTTTTCGTATTTTATAACTCTCTAGGAGGAGCTCGGTGGCGCGAGGAGCTCGGTGGCGCAGCGGTTAACGCGCTCGGTCTGCGATTGTTGAAGTTAAGCAACTTTCGCAAAGGCCGGTCATAGGATGGGTGACCACAAAAAAAAAAGTTTTCATCTCGAGCTCCTCCGTGCTTCGGAAGGCACGTTAAGCCGTTGGTCCCGGCTGCATTAGCAGTCGTTAATAACCATCAATCCGCACTGGGCCCGCGCGAAAGGCCCGTGCCCCAGCAGTGGGGACGTTAATGGGCTGATGATGATGAACTCTCTAGGTACAAAACGTATGTAGGAGCCGTCAAGTAATTATTGCCATCTCTTTAGCGTTATCCCGTTTTCACGGGGTTGGCTTACCTAATTAAAACACATAATAACGGGTTATTACCGCGTTTAAATCGCTCACCTATCCTGAAGATTTGACAGGAGCATTAGTAGTTCATAAAATCTTCTATAAAATCTTAAGGCTCTTGTTTTAGTTATTTTCATGTTTGTGTAAAGCGCAATGTATTAAAATCTTTATATCGTTAGATAGAAAACAATCGATGAAATGTTATCTTTGTTGAAATATATTCACTTATTATACTGAACTGGTCGTTCCGTTTAATAATATGAATTTAAAAATAATTAAGTACCATTTGAAACTTCTCAAAAACGAAGTTAAGATAAAAGGACAACGCAATCTCATTGCACATCAACAACTCTCACATATAAAACCACATCACCATCATTTATTTGCAAATTAGTTCTCATCTGATACAAACTTGCAATTGTGTTAACACCTTAAGATATACATCTTAATTCCTTTCTCTCTGCTCTTCGTTCACCTTAAGGGAAGGTGTTAAGGTTGATATTGAATAAGATTTTTCAATTAATATCGATCGTGTTAAAAGCCGGTTTATTACTCGATTACCACCCGCTATGTCAATAAGTTGATTTTCATTTGGTGCAAAGTAATTGTAATAAAGTGCTGCAAATTATTTCATTATGGCAATAAGATGCTACAGCAGTATGCTTACGGTTTTATGTCAACGATTTCAGGGCTCGTGCTAACTCATTGGCTCCATTACGATCTTTTTTTGAAAATGCACCGAAGATTTTGGTTGTTTTTGAAGTATTTTATGGGTTTGTACTTAGTCGTAATGATTGTGCTTGTGGTGAGTCAGCCATCCTTAAATATCTGATAACTTTGTCACAAAAATCACTTTGTGATACCTAGTTTGGTTAGGATATTACAGGCTGATCACCTGATTGTCCAAAAAGTAAGATGATCCGTGCTTCGGAAGGCACGTTAAGCCATTGGTCTCGGTTACTACTTACTGATGTAAGTAAGTAGTCGTTACATGAGCCATGTCAGGGGCCTCTGGCGGCTCAATATTAACCCTGACACCAGAGTTGATGAGGTTGGTACTCCACCTCACAACCCACACGATAGAAGAAGAAGACTTTGTCATCAAGACGTCTCGCAGACTTTCGGGCAAACATTTGAAAATTTAGTTCTACTAATCTAGGCAATATCGTTTTTATCATTCTCCCGTACTTACGGAAACTTACAAAGAGAAAATTAAATCGAAAAATTCTGACTCGGAGGGGACTTTAACGCGCAGCTCTTCTGAAATTAAATTACACCATTGGGTCCTTCTGTCAATGCGAAATTCTTCGATCTATGTACCGTCAAATATCTAAGAAATATTAGTACTCAATATTCTAGATAGATGGCGCTGGTGTCGGCTTAATGACGATACATAGATGGAAGAATTTCGCATGGACATGCTGTTGAGACAATTTCATAATGTTTGACACCTGCATGTATGTACCTACACAGCTTCTGAATAAATGTTTCTTGTTTCTTGAGGACCAGGGGCAAATATTTTGCAGTTTCAAATTAGCTACGTAATGAACATCAAATTGTCATTGTAATTTACAATTGTAAGTTTTATTAAACAGGCCCCCGGTGGTGTAATTGTTAACACACTCGTCCCGGTTTGATAAGAGCTGCGGGTTAAAGACCCTCCGAAGTCAGAATTTTTCGATTTAATTTTCTCTTTGTAAGTTTCCCTAAGTACGGGAGAATGATAAAAACGATATTGCCTAGATTAGTAGAACGAAATTGTCAAATGTTTGCCCGAAATTCCCGCCCGAGTCAGAATTTTTTGGATTAATTTTTTTAAGATGTGTATTCAATCATTTTTCACCAAATAATACTTCTTGTGTAGCCTGGAAGATTTAACTATTAAGCAAAATCCTTCTCTTAGTGTCTTACAAATCCGTTTTCGATCTTGCAGACCATGGTGTTTTCACATATTTCAATATCATTTTATGACAATATACTACTCTGATTACTCTGGGCGCCATCTCACTTGCGTCAGACAGAGTACTGCGGGGCGGAAGGCAAGAGAGAAACTACTGCCCTATTTTTCCCTAAAAAAGTAGCATGGAAAATGCTGCACCTATCACTATTATAATCAACAAACGATTCGCGGACTATTATGTGGCTTTTAAGCTGCATACTCCAATTGTTTTACAACAGTTGCATTATGCAGACTAATTTAAGCGTTGTTCCACAGTTTTAAAGGTTTTTCCTACCATTTAGTTCTTTCCAGTTGGTTAATTAAACATTCGAATCGTTTAAATCATAAGTTGACCTGATCAGGCATTAAGAACCTTAAACAAACAGACAGTAACAATATCCGCCTCATCAACTAAGTATTCCAATACAAATCATATCCCATTATTACCACGAATACATTCCCTATTCAGAAAAGAAAACAAATAAACAAAAAAACCAAATTAATTAAATTTTTATTCTCAAATCCATAATTTTCCTAAAGAGATGCTATAAACATGTGTCCCGTGCCTTAACTGAGGTCTCTAAATTGCTTTAGACATCGTAAATAAGTTTTTTTAAACGATAGAATTTATAATTTGAGCACCAATGTGGGACTGTCTCGTTTTTAAAATAAACTAAGGAGCTCGTTGCACTAATTTTGGTGGAATTAAAACTGGTTAATGTGGTGTCCACAAATCTGTGATTTTATTGTACAGCGGCTGTTGAGGAAGCCTCGATTGCGTGGACTGGGTTATACAGTAATACGCCATGAGAGACGAATAATATTCTAACAATACAATACAAAAATCTTTATTGCACTTAAACATATATTAAAAGTACATTATTATAATCAGCTGGTAGTACAACAGGCGGCCTTATTGCTAAGGCAGCATTCGAATTGTTTAAATCATTCGTATCTTCCAGGCAACCTTTAAGTATAGGAAACGATATGATTAGGATATTCTAACGTCATGGCAATTACATGGATAATGGCCTGATCACATGTCACCATAATAATTATTATGGTTAGTCGTTGGGTATTTTAACGATGAAAGCTTCTCTGTCATCAATTACCCAGTTTTTCATCAAGGTTATTTTTCCTTTTCTTTTCAATAATACTTTCAATTTGACAGCTAAATTTTTTGCATCATATTTTGTCTTATAAGAATCCGCTAATCCTTTACTGCAGAACCCTAATAATATAAAATATATCATCATTACCAGCCCATTAACGTCCCCACTGCTGGGGCACAGGCCTTCCCTATGGATGGATAGGGAGATCGGGCCTTAAACCACCACGCGGGCCCAGTGCGGATTGGTAAAATGTATAAAATATATACTAGATACTTATGTCGGAAAAACAAATAATGGGTTTAGTTACTTATATTGTAAACAGAATTAAAATCTGTGTTGCTATTGCATAAAATCATCCAAATTAGGGTATTATTCTTTTTTGTGAGCGGCATGTCGCCATAAACGCAATTTGATGGGACGTCCGTCGGGCAATTATGGAATTATTTATAATGGAAAAGGGTTCAATTTCATATGTAATTTAAACAGAAGTATTTAGCATTTAAATAAGTTTTGTAGTATGACATTATTTGACTCGAATTATTAATTCTTTTGATTTTGCCTTTGGTTTACAGTGAGAAATTTTATTGCTTTTTACATGTTAATTATGTTTTTATTATTATACCTAAGTACGATTGATATTGTATTTAATGTATTTGCACCTTTACATGACTTAATACGGTACAAACTAGAGACTCTAATTAATAAATGTTCACGTTTCAAATTCAAATTATTTATTTCCAGATTAATATCCATAATTATAAGTATAAGTACATCAGATTAGATGTTTCGTTACTAAAATTTTCAAATATTTTAAGAATTTAACCGTATCTAATAAAATATGATTAAAGTAACTACACTATGCCAACTTAAAGAAAATAAAACACAAATTACTCAAAATCATTACAATAATAATTGTAAAAGAGGTAGATTTATTTTAATAGACATAATTAAAAACAAAACAAACACATCTTACAAATAAAACATTCTCTCCAATGCGTCACATCGAGGCAAGGTGCCCAACAGGCTGACAGCATTACCTACCCCTCTGAATCGCCAGACTAATTCTCTAACAGAAATAACTACCAGTCCTAGCATCCCCCGAAGCCCCGATAAGACGCATTGAGACCGTATTCAAAATCAAAATCAAATCAAATTCTTTATTCAGGCAACTAAGCCCACACATTGCATTACATTACATTAAATAAAATATAATAAAAATAAAATAAATTAACCGACCAATCAATTCAATCAATTTATTTGTATTGACCGTATCTAACACAAATAAATTGTTAAGTATGGGACAACGACTATGTAAGTAGATGGTATTATTAATACCACTTTTTGTGCTCCTTATAAAGCTCGTGCAGCCTTTGTAAAGAAGTTATCATCACCATGGACGTACGAATCTTCCGCCTTGCACATTCTTTTTTTAATTATGACCTGTAGGTACCTAGTAGGTACCTGTACATAATTATTCAGTTATTGTTTTTCTTGCTATAAGATCATATAGTCCATACTAAAGCTAGACAACCTCACGAAGAGTAGAGTAGCAATCAAAGACAAAAAATATCATCAATAAAATCCGTTCCAACAAAACGAATTAAGGGGAAATCCTTTCAGTATTTTTACGGCTAAATAGGGCATTATAAAACTGCAGGCTCGGGGAGCCTAATAAAATTAAGACATTTTAATTATGTGCCCCTATTTTGTCTGTCTATATACGCCAATTACTCTACCGGACGGTGGTCTAATTCCTTATAAATAAAGCTGTTAATTAAGCAGATACTTGGGCCGATATTGGCCTAATAAACACATAAACTTGGACTGCCGACTTGGTCCTTCCAATATAAAAAGGATCCTAAATAGACAACTTAAATTGATTCGCAATAAAATATAGAAGTTAACGACGCACCGGCTTAGGGCTCCTAGTAAAAATAATTTTGTTTCTTAATTTATTTTTAGAACAGGTTCAATGTTAGCTTATTTCCTAAACTTAGAAATCTGATAACTATTTGGTTCTTAGCATAAATATGCGGAAGAATTTTATTCCGCTCGCACCTTTAGTTTACATTGGGACTGTCTACTTACTCCAAAATGAATGGTTATCCTAAGTTTTTTAGCATATCGTGTCCACAGTTTAGGACCCTGTCGCTATAACAATTATTTCACATTTAATGAGACTTTGGTTTCAGTTTGTCAAATAAGTTATTGTGACATGGTAATAAAAAACATATCTAATAATGCTCGTGGCCATATAGTGATTGTCTTTCAAAGTATCAGTAGTCAGTATGTAGATACATCACAGGTGCTTACATAAACTATATAAATGTTAATAAATTACATTGGCATACTACTTATTACACTGGAGCGTCTCTACTGTATTCTATTATTCTATACTATTTTTTTTTCATCATCAAAACCACTCATTGAACCGGAGGGGGTATGGAGCATACTCCACCACGCTGCTCCACTGATGATTGGTGAGTAGCTATATATGTATTTTTTATATACCTAAGAATTTGGTTACATAAGAGATTGGTTCTGTTTCAAAATCGACCTACTACTACTTTTAAGAATACAATAAACTTACAGAAAGCTCGGTGTGGTGTGGATACTTAGTTGTCTTGCGATGGATGTAGGTACCTCTGATTACCCCAACTGGGATATAGTCGTCAGCTTTTTTTGTGACGTAACTTATTGTAGAGTTGCCACAGATGGCATTAACTACTTGGGCCCTCACCCGGTACAAAATTTAAGACAACAGGCCTGAGGGTGCCCATTTGCCGTTAGTTTATGTTATGTATACTCATATAAAAAAAAAGTTCATCTCGAGCTCCTCCGTGCTTCGGAAGGCACGTTAAGGCGTCGGTCCTGGCTGCATTAGCAGTCGTTAATAACCACCAATCTGCACTGGGCCCGCGTGGTGGTTTAAGGCCCGATCTCCCTATCCATCCATAGGGAAGGCCCGTGCCCCAGCAGTGGGGACGTTAATGGGCTGGTGATGATGATACTTATATAAACCTAAAAAAACATATAGCCATGTAAAACCTTATGAGGTATAACATTAGTCCAACAGGAACACACATTCAATACGTCGATTACCCGCAGAGATAAGGCTAGAGTCAGAGCGACAGACACGAGAGCGCCCGTCACCAAACACCGGTGTTTGCGCTCAAACAGTTGATAAGATAACTTTAGGTGACGCCGACACAATGGTCGGTGCTGTGTTAATATTGACTTAGTGAATACCTTTCAGTGTAGCGCGTGCTGGGCGCGAGCTGTTTGTTACAGGGACACGTAACGTTTCTGATCCTCAGGCATGTCTGAAAGTAAATCTGGTGAAAACCCTGAGCGCTTGTAAATCTGCAAATGAATTAGACAAAATACGTCAAATTGTCGATTAATGATAGTGTCATAATATTTATTTCTATATCTAATCTACATACCATACATGAAATCTGAAATTTGCTTCGATCCTGACACACTTTTCTACAAAAGTGAAATTAATAAATAATAAATTAATTTATCTCTATACATGTTAGAATAGCAGAACATAATATACTAATAATTCCTAATTAATTTATCAAATTTCCATATTGATAAAATATTATTAAAATAAAATAAAAATAAAAAAAAATAAAATAATTTTATTTCAGACAGATGCCCATATTTGTTAGTATTGCAAAAACTTAAAAACTATGTTAGTAGTGACAAAACAAAATTTAATTTAAATATTTGCCAGGCCCGCCTGATGCACTAGGCACATGCATATGTGCATGTACCCAGTGCATCATAAGCGGACAATCTGGCTTATCGCTAATTACCTTCAGGATGGTGCTAGCGCTGGCACGCACTCTATGCATAAGTGAGAAGACACGCTTGCGCAAGACTGCTTGAAAGCCATCCGTGTGAGCTTGCGCAAACATGCCCGACGCGCTACAAAAACGTGGCAGCCCCAACATCACCCTGAAGGCATTGTTATATTGTACTCGGAGAGCATTGTAAGCCCCCCGCGTGTAATCAACCCACAGATTGCAGGTGTACATTGCTTGGCAGAAGGCTTTAAACAATGTTATTTTAACTTCTGCGCTACACCGTGCAAATCTGCGTGCTAACATGTTGCAGCGGACTGCCAACGCTCTCCTTTCCCTTTCCATATCGGTATCATCCTTCAGTTTCTCATTCACGATGTGTCCGAGATACTTAAAGGACGACACCCGAGCTAAGGGAACCTTATTTAAGTAGACCGGGGGAACATTACTTAACTTGCGACCCTTTACCACAAAAACCATGAGTTCACTCTTCTCCACACTGTAGGGAAGACCGTGAGATTCAGCGTACCGCTCGCAAACACTCATCAACTTTCTGAGACCAGCGATCGATGGACTCAGCAGCACCATGTCGTCGGCATAGCTTATGCTGTTGACGCAGAGACCGTCAAGAGAGCAACCGACACATGCGCTGCTAAGTTCATCGATCAGCTGGTTGATATAAAAATTAAAGAGTGAGGGCGAAGTCAGACCACCCTGTCTTACCCCACACTCAAGCCTATACTCATCCGATACTCGTAACTGTCCAAGCCATCTGACCTGATTAGTTTGATGCTCATACCAGTATCGAAGCACATTAATGGTATCTGCTGGTACACCCGCCTGTCTCAGCTTACCCCACAGAATATCATACTGAACCCGGTCAAATGCCTTGGACAGGTCTAGGAAAACAGCATAAAAACAGGTTTTTCTGCTAGTATAGTACTTGACTATATGCTTGAGAGACATAACCGCACACTCTGTTGATAGCCCCGGTCGAAAGCCAAACTGGGCGTCATTGAATTTAAGGTGCTGGTTAAGTTGTCTCTCAAACAAACAGTCAAGCACCTTGGCTGTCACTGTGGCCAACGAGATCGGTCGGTAATTAGTCTTCTGCGATGTATCGTCTGTTTTATTTATTTTTAATTATGGGTATTACGACCGTTCTCATTAGATCACCAGGAAGATAAGTATGTCTCCTACATAATGTAAATAACATACCCAGTAACCTCGACAAGTGAGGCCCCGCATACAATAATCGTTATTCACCGAATCGTTTTATTTAAAGTCAATATACAAAAAAATCAAAGTAAGTATATGTAAAAATATAGACTAATAATATTTAAAGTTAAAGATATTTATTAGTTAATGGAAAATATTTGTATATTTATATTTCTAGTGAACTACCCTACCTTTTCTTTATCTTTACGCAAGTTTTTTATTAAAACATAGTAGACACTTTGCATAACTACGTAGTAATATTTAAAAAAATAATGTTACAAAGTTTGCGAGTCAATAAGATTTATTGATAATAATAAATTAGTAATATTTTGCATCAAATGCGTTCGTAACGGTGTGACAGTAAGCCACTTAACGCGTGAACAAAAGTTGACAAATGACAATATGAAGAATAGTGATGATGATAGAATTGGATTTCAGTTGTGATGTCAAAGTCATAATGATACCTACCCAATTATTAGAATGAGTGACAGAAGAAATGTGACACTATTTTTAGTGATTTAAAGTGATTTTTGTCACTTTTAAATGCCACATTCATACATTTTCCAATGTTAATATTTTTTGCACTGTTATAAAATATATATGGTTAATTATGTGGTCTAATGGCTAGACACCGCATCAATAAAGTACCGTTCCCGAAGATTTGCCCATTTTGGACACGTTTCTGGCAGTAAAAGGCGCAAAAGTTATGTAAAAAGAACTTTATTTATTTCTTCGCCTCTAGGCAGACAGGATCAGAGTACAAGAAAGAAAATTGAAAAAAAAAAAAAACAGTCAGTGGTGTGCCGTACACACCATCTGATTATATTTTAAGTTATATCTGTCATTTTGTTATCCGCTGAAAAATAAATATAATTATAGTCATTTTAAGGCAAAAATTTAAAAAGCCCTTCCAAAATTTTATATTGACAGAATTAAGTTGACAGCACACGTCAAACAGGTTGCATATGAGCGAAATGCCTATTTAATATAATTCAATCATTTTAAAATTAACAGTTGTCAATCATCCGTCCCTTTCCTTTTCGGCGGATAAGAAAATTACGGGTAATTATAACTTAAAATAAAATAAGGACGTGTGTGCAGGAATCGGGGCCAATGTCTTTACTATTAAGGTGTTTTAACAACGGGAATATTTCCGCTTTGGCACCATTCCTGGGAACGGTACGTCACTGAACTGGACGCTCGATAGAATTCATTAATGACATGAACTTCCGGACTAGTAGAACTCAGTTATAACATCTATGTTTTTTCTTTACTAACCCGCAGTGGAGCAGCGAAGCATAATGCGCGATTATGCTTCGTAACTCTTTCATTAACTAGAGGCCAGTGCTCAGTCGTAGGGATGAATATGTAAATGTGACGTTATTTCAGTATCGTAACCTGTACAGTTAACATGCGCAATGTGACAAAATTTTGTCACGCTCATTTAAATAATTAAGTATGTCGTTTTGTCAATTCTGTACCGTCGGTGAAAACTAATACAACTCGAGATGTATCACTTTTGAGTTATTAGCACACACTTCATGTTCAAAAAATTCTCTTTCTTTCTGTCTAATTCCCGTAACTGTAGCTATTATAAATACGGAGATAATTTTTGTGTTCAGTGATATAAGTACTGTTTGTGAAGGATTCTTGCTGTTATAACACGTGTAACATAATTCATCTTAACTTGCATCAAAGTGAAATGAAGATTTTCATTAAATATTTTGGTGTAAGTAAATGCAACTCAACATATATTAAAATACACGCCATCCTTGAATTCTCACGGTCCGTGTATAATGATATAATTTTAGTTGTAACATCAAACACTAAATTTATTTTTTCGTGAAAAGTAATATAAATTAATATATATCAAAATATTTCAGAAAATACGATCTTGGATATCAATAACGTGTCGTGTATAATGATACATACAAGTTCGATTCCATGCGCCACCAGTGTGTAGCTTAAGGTGACCTCCGCATAAATCTGTCTATGGGAAGCCATTTTGTCTAAAGCCACAGCAAACCATATCTGATCCGCATTGCGAATGGGTATAGATTACGTTAGTACTTCAGACCAAACCGTGTTTTTGCTCTTTCTGCTATAACCACCTTGTAGTACCTAAATAAGTTGTGGGTCCTGATCATGGCGTCGTTATCACCATGGCAGGGTTAGTCAAGAGGTATTTGAGATTTGTCATAACTGTCATTAGTCTCCTTCCCATAGCTCGAAGCATAGCTGTTTTACATAGTTTTCATGATAACATGCAGGTTAAGCGGTGGCAGATTGAACGCTGCTTTCAATACACGCTGGTTAGATCTTTGATGCAAGCGCCGGTAGTGGTATTTTTGAACCTATACAGCTGTAGATGATCGTACATACTTTTGGGTTTAAGGTCCCACTGGGATCCAGCTCGGCATCGGCAGCATCGGGATCTGCCACATCTTCTCAAGAGAAGATTATCAGTTTCTCAAACACGTTGAATGGTGTAAATTTGTCGAGCTTTCTCGTCTTTATAAAGGGAATAACTACTCTGAACTCTGAGCACCACCTTGATTACATAAGAGAGAATTACGCACAGGACTCTGAAAAATGGAAAGAGGAAGGGGAGGCCTTTGCCCAGCAGTGGGATCTTGTAGGATAAATTAGATTAGAATAAATAATTGGCAATAATTGAGAAGCTCGGTGGCGCAGCGGTAAACGCGCTCGGTCTGCGATTGTTGAAGTTAAGCAACTTTCGCAAAGGCCGGTTATAGGATGGGTGACCACAAAAAAAAAGTTTTCATCTCGAGCTCCTCCGTGCTTCGGAAGGCACGTTAAGCCGTTGGTCCCGGCTGCATTAGCAGTCGTTAATAACCACCAATCCGCACTGGGCACGCGTGGTGGTTTAAGGCCCGATCTCCCTATCCATCCATAGGGAAGGCCCGTGCCCCAGCAGTGGGGACGTTAATGGGCTGGTGATGAAATAATTGGCAACACCACGGGCACAACCCCTTAATTAAACCAGGTCACAAAGTTTGTAAAAAACCCCAGGAGGTATTTGAGCTTCTGAAAGGAGTTAGTTGGCTTACATAGTCAACAAAAGCACGCATAATGGACCACTTGTGTTTATGCGGAAAACTGAGCCCATTAAAGTAACATTAGATATAGGACATTTGCCCATACATGTTGTGCCGACCCCACCTAGAGTAAAGGCAGGAGGATGATGATGATATAGTGGGAAGTTTGCCCACTTCACAATAGTGGTCCATACGCGAGGATACGCGGAACGTGTGCTTACGTGTAAAGTTTTGCGGAAACGAACTCATTTACTTAGCTTAACCATAACAGATTATGGTAAAGGTGATAAGACCTACCCTGAGGATAGCCCTGTGTAACCTATAGGTTTGAAGGTACACCAATGATCTTCATTTTCACTAAGTACCTATTATTATCATCAACATTGATTCGACTCTGTTTATAGTTCTGTCAATGTTGCGGGCTACCATTAGACCGGGAATTTTGATAATTCGAAGTATTGAATTATCAAAACCTCTGTGGAAATGTCCCCTTCGATCGCCGGGCAAGTTTTGCTCATTTTCTTCGTGATACATGTATACTTTAGGGAATTTTGATTGTGGAATGAGTTGTAATCTTTTAAATAGTTTCAGCAGGAAAGAAGTAACACTAACCAATTTGTGTGATTTTGGTTTAAAAGTACGTAGGTACATCACTTTTATCTCCAGGCCGTGCTGCCAGGCTAGCCCGAAACATTCCTAATGACCAGTCTTAATATGATTCCTCTTACCTTCATTTGTTAGGGGTGGAAATTTTATCATAATTGAATTTGTAAGATTTTGACTGCAAAAATGAACCAACAGTGGTTTTGATTAGGGGCGTAGTGTGGTGGACAAAATGTGTTTGTAGCGGGCAGCAGTGGTGGTTTTGACCTGTTATTTTCGAGTTTTGAGAGTAAAATAATAACAAAAATATTTTATTATCGCCACCTTACACTATATATACGTGTACCATCTTTATATGTATTTATTACTAGAAATTCGTAAAAACATGTATCATTTTACACAATAAAACCGAAAAAATAAATCAAGTTATACCACTTGACACAAATTCGTTATTCGTTATTCGTTATTCGTTCGTTTGTGTCAATTGATATAAGTTACGTTTCTTTACTTTGTAAAGAAAATAAATAGAATTTTGCCTTTCTACAACTTTATAAAATAAACTTTCTTCGAAGACTTTTGTTTTTTTGTACAATAAGACTGTAAAATTATCAATTGAAATATGATATATCAACGATGACTTTTGTATAGTTATTTGTGTAAAAAGGTATATGTAGACTTGTATCAATTTACACAGTATAAAAGTTGGTGTCAACTGATACATGTAATTTATTTTGATCCTCTACCATTTCTGTTTAGGTTCTAAATATAACTAAATATTAGAAAAGAAACTTTCCATCATCACCTATCGACACATCTAACTTCTGTTCCATTATTCCTTATAAGTCACGAGCTAGAATTTTTTTAACTTTAAACTCGATTTTCTCAAAGTTTCAATTTTGGACTTGTATTACTTTTCACCGACGGTACAGAATTGGTCTTAATATGTGACCCCAAATAAGTCACGTCGTTCTGTCAAAATACGAACAAAATCACGTGACACGCATGTTAGGAAAAAACAAACTTATCGATTTCGACTTTATTGAATCGATTTTTGTTTACAAAACATCGCAATAAATAATCTAGTTTCAATCTAGGTACAAAATTGCGGTTCCAATTTTTACCCGGTTGAAATAAACTGAAAGCAATCGAGTACGCTTACGCTTACGACGAATACGCTTACCTACGTGGTGTTTTTAAGGCGACGGCATGTTCATCGCTATCAAAATAACAACAAAAACATCACCCATAGTTTCTTACAGAGTCTCGTGAAGTTTCTTGTCCCGTATGTTTAAGGAACATAAGCGTATCCCTAACATTGCACTTGCCTTTGAGTACATGTCATTTAGTAAAGCTAAGTGCGTTTAGATGTTCCTTGAATATTTAGACTGGCTCGTTAGAAGGGATTTGGTATTTTGTTATCTCTATTGCAGTGCGTAGAAACCTTAGGGTTAGACTGGCCTTTTGGTACAATAATGTACCTAAGCACGGAGATTGCGGTTAGATGGCAGAGTAGTTAGGTACTTAAGTTCTCTTATTCTTCTTCTCCTCGCGATCAGATTTCTACTCCTCGCGATCTTTTGCAGTTCTCTCTCTCTCTCTCTCTCTCTCTCTCTCTCTCTCTGTGAGTGTGTTTGTGTCGTTTGTTGATGTTTTGCTGTTAAGTTCATTATTTGTATATTGTTTGAGGTTTACGCGGTTGTTATCATAATTAAAACGCGAGGACACAGTGAGTGTGGTCTGTCGTAGTGAGTTTTGTGTGAGTTTAGATGCTTCCGAACATTCCGAGATCAAAATTATGAATCTAACTACTATACTCCAATTTAAAACTGTGTTAAAATATAGGGAGTCTCATATCCCTGATTTTAACGCGGTAAGAACCCGTTGTTATGTTTTTTTTTGTTTCTTCTTTGTAATTTTGTGTAATAGCAGCAGAGCATACTCCTCCACGCTGTTCCACTGCGGGTTGGTTTGTAGTTTTTACGGCTAAATGGCCGGGACTTAACGTGCCCTCCGAAGCACGGAGTCATCTTGCTTTTCAGACAATCAGGCGATTCAAGCCTGAAAAGTCCTTACCAAACAAAGGACAGTCTCAAAAAGTGATTTCGATAATGTCCCCATCGGCAATCGAACCCGGACCTCCAGATCGAGAGCCTAACGCTCTAACCACTAGACCACGGAGGCTGTTTACAATACAATACCAAAATATTATATTTTACTGCACCAAAATAAAATAAAATATTAAAAAAAGAAACTTAGTAACTAGGTATTATCGCTTAAAGCGATGTCTTCCAGACAACAACTTTTTCTACCGTGTGGGTTGTGTGGTGGATTACCAACCCCATCAACCCTGGTGTCTGGGTTATTATTGAGCCACCAAAGGCCCCTGACAACCATAACGCGCGGAAATAGGTATGTAAAAAATACCTATGTAAAACTATTTTGTGTTTTATGCAATAAATTTACGGTTTTGTGTTGTATTGTAGTGTAGCTATAATCATGTTGTTACTTATTTGGATGTTAATAACATTGACAAATCGAAAATAAGATTTTGTCAACATTTGGCATGTATAATGGTCATCATCAGCCGTATGACGCCCACTGTTGGGCATAGGCCTCCCCCAAGGATCTCCACGACGATCGGTCCTGGGCTGCCCGCATCCAGCGGCTTCCCGCGACCTTCACCAGATTGTCAGTCCACCTTGTAGCGGGCCTACTCACTGAGCGTCGTCCGACACGTGGTCGCCATTCTAGAACCTTTCCGCCCCAGCGGCCATCGGTTCTCCTCGCTATGTGTCCTGCCCACTGCCACATCAGCTTGGCAATTTTCCGAGCTATGTCGGTGACTTTAGTTCTCCTGCGGATCTCCTCATTTCTGATTCGATCGAGTAGGGAAATACCGAGCATAGTTCTCTCCATTGCCCGCTGAGCGACACCGAGCTGAGCTGACCGACCGAATGTAAAGGTTTGTATACGTTACCTATTATTGTGGTTTGTATACGTTAGGTACTCACCTAATAAAACACGAATTGTGTCTATAAATATTTGATTGTATTTTATAGTTGTTTTAGCAATAAACAAGTTGTAAGTACCTACTTGTAATGGATCGGTCTTCGCCATATTACTTAGTTTCTAGTTTGTCAAGGCATCAATAAACGTAACTGTTACTATCGACATCCGTTGTGAAACTTACACAGGGAGGTACTCAGTATAAAGGTAATGGGGTTCAAGTTTATCAATATAAAACCAAAAATTACAACTTACAATTACTTTTTTGCCTTGTGTATGTAAATACACACAAACATACTCTTATATTCGATTTTGCTACAGGCGGACAACCTAATTAATATGTTTTGATAATAAGAAGAAAAGAAAGAACTGTCTGACTAACTGTCTAACCTAACCTAACCTAACCTAGGACACTATGGTGGCGCCACCAACTAAATGTATGCAATTCCATCCCTAAAGGATACGACCTCATCTGGTTCCGCAACCAATTTGTTGGCGGCATTCGAGTCCTGAATATTTTCGGTGTCGTAGTTAGATAACGCCCTTAGCCACCCCAGAAGCTTACCTACACCACACCTATACGTATTGTTTTAAAGTTTAAAGTGTATTGTTTTAAAAATGATAACTAGTACCTATCTATCTTAAATCGCTGTGGCTCTGTGTGTTACCGCTTCTCAAACGGAGAGCGCCGCCGGTTCGATTCCCGGTACAGTCATGAGCAATATCATGTACTCACATTAGAACCCTGTCGCCCTATTATATTTGACATTTAATGAGACTTACTGTTTAATTGGCAAAAAAGTTAATGTGATATGGTATCAAAGTACCTATATACATATGAGTACTCGTGACCGTACCAATGTAGCTACCGGACCTGCACCAATGAGTTACTTTGTCACTAACACCGTTAGCACGAGTTTTACAAACGGCGATACGGCTCACCATCTCATCACCACACATTGGTCTGACAGAAAATTTAAGTACTCAGTTCATCTTGCGATGGATGTACCTACCATCCTATTCAAAATTTCTATTCAAAGTTCTAGATTAAGTAAATTAAATTCATCTTTTTTGGGGTTATGTATACGTTTTTACAATAAAATAAATTTAAAGCTCATGTGAAGCTTACTTTATGTAAAAAAGCTTATTATAAGATTAACGACTACCTAAATGATAAAAATGTTTGGTATTGAATGTGTTCCTCTAGTTATTAAATAACTTGTAATGTATACCCTCATTGGTTTTTAAAAGATGTGTTGCTGTTGCAATTTCTTGTCATTTATTCTCCTCAGCCATAACACCTTGCCAAATGATGTAAATTCAAAAATGTTATATTGACCTTCCAGAAGTTTATCCATGATAATTACGTTGAATAAATTATTCTGATTGCTGATTTTGATTTCTAGCCTTGGGAATATAGTGCACCGTGGTGGAGTAAGCACGTACTGGGACATACTGCAAGCGTTTTTATGTTTCTAGTGTTGGTAATACGACAAGTTGTTTTTTGACCATGGGCCCGAGTTGTTCAACACTGAATTGTATTACGACCCCCTCACTCCTCTGAGTCCGGACCTGTCTCCGATCCAATTTGTACATAGTGTGGGTAGGTAACAAATAGTGTAGTAGCTGTTGCAATTGTACTACAAGGCGTAGGCAGTGAGGTGTAGCCGTTGATAAATAGTTTGTTTCCTATTTAGAGCGATCATTATCACAGCCAGCAATTATTTTAATACTCAGTTTGTTTGAGTTGCAAGTTCTCTTCTACGAGTTGTCTTTGTCGTACGAGTTGCAAATGTTGCAACTTGGTTCATCATCATCAGCCGTATGACGCCCACTGCTGGGCATAGGCCTCCCCCAAGGATCTCCACGACGATCGGTCCGGCAACTTGGTTCCTCAGTACTCAATTCGCCATAGTACTTAGTGGGGATCACACGGGGGAGCCGTGGTAGCCCAGTTGGTAGAACGCTTGCCTCTCACTTTGAGGTCGTAGGTTCGAATCCCCGTGAAAAACGGGATAACGCAAGGGTGATGATGATGATATTATAATTTAACATAGGTACATAGTCGCCAATCTGCTACAGTTTGCTGGCGAGTCGCGCTCTATTTATGTACCTAAGTATTTTGTATTTGTACTGTTATAGTAAGTATATACAATAGACACATAAGATCCCGCCTATTTCCCGTTGGGGTAGGCAGATATCACGGAATTCCACTATGATTCTGATACACCTGTTTAATTTAGTCTTCAGTTGTTGTAAGTATTAAGTATTTCGCCGATGGTTCCGGGCTACTTAGTCTAGTCCAAACACCATCACCAACCCGCACTGGAGCAGCGTGGTGGACCATGCTCCATATCCCCTCCGGTTGATCAAAGGGAGGTCTGTGCCTGGCACTATGGCAGTGAGACGTATATAAGCTATTTTAATATTTATTAAGTAGGTAGCTACATACTTTGACGCCGTCAGAAGTTTTTGTATTTTGCTTATATCGTAACGGTATTTTAATGTCTCCTTTATTCATAGCAAAAAAGGTGCTACCAGCTTAGCTCAAAGAGTAATCATTAATTATTAACTTAAGTAACTATTTAATAGTAGAGTAGGTAACTACTTTGGTATTTTTGGTCAGAAGGCAAGAGGGAAACCTCTGCCCTATTTTTCCCTAAAAAAGTAGCATGGAGAATGCTACTTATTTAAGTATTATTCCATGGCTTTAAATGAGCTCTACCTACAATGTATACGTGTGTAGTGTCTGAAAACATTTCTTACATTAAACTAAAAGTCTAAGACGCTTAAACTTAAAGAACCTCAATTAGGCATAAACGTAGCGCTCTGGGAACTGTCTCGACATTTTATTTTCTCTAAAGTTCGTAACTATCCGCATCTAACTAAATTTATTTCACTTTTACAATGCCCATTTTGTACTTAGACGCGAGGATCGACAAAGCTTAGACATTTAATTGAACGATTACGCGTAGTACACATAAAAGAGCATTCGAGACTGCGATCAATTCAATTGCATTCTCTCTGAGAGCGCGTTTCAATGCGTACGCGCCGATATCGCCTCGGCCAATCAGGAGATAGAAGGATGCCGGTAGGAGGAGCCTGTTCATCCACTCCCAACGCCCCGCACCGCAAGTTTTATTGAGTATAGGATTACAGATAATAGAGTTCGGTTGTTACTTTCTTTTATTACGAGATTTTATTGAAATTGGAAACAGAAATAAGATTTCAAGTCGAGATTAAGTTACAAGAGAAAACTTTGTAATTGACATTAACACTTGTGGTTCCTCGGATAAGTGTTTATTATATTGAATTGTACCTACATTGAAGTCAGAATTATTTTTTTATATTTCTGTGAAACTTTGTCTATTGTAATAAATATATTGAAAGAAAAATAAATTCTTACCCAATTTTTACTCAGTTTTGAAACATACAAGACACTATAATTAACAAAACTATGAAATAATATCCAATTTTCTACATAAATTGTTTTGTTAGGTACTCAATATTCACTAATACACCCTCGAAGATGCAATGGGTAGGTACAAATACTTCAAAGATTAAGTAAGTAGGTAAATATTTATCATTTTAACAAGCATACTATACCTATCCTTTAAGGTTCCATCCACTTACTACGAAATATAAAATTAAAAAAGCCACTACTTTGTCTGTAGTAATTCTCCAGCTCATATTAAAGAAGATTTAGCCTTAACTTCCGTGGACATTAACTCGAGATGAGCAGACGTCGTGTGCGGCCGCTATCTAGCAGACTATCGCGGACGACGCCGTTACTGTCAGTCGCGACACGATTGCTGCGCGTGGGCAACGCGCATAGAGTAAGTAAGGCAAATGGGAAGGTGATACATTGAAAAAAAATGTGTTGTTTCTAAGAAAGAAGATACCTAGAGTGTTCTGTAGGTTATTAGGTGGCGAAAATTAAATGTTATTTTTTTAAATAATATAGGCTCGCGTTTGACCACAACCTCACCTGTTAAATTATTATTTGTTAATAATTGAATCCAAATTAAATGTTAATAATACAAATATTAAAGTCAAATATAAAAATGTATTATATTATAATTTTTTTTAAATTAAATACACAAGATATTAGGAGCACGATACTTACTATATCAGACAGATTGAACGAACAATATAGGTTACGCGTCAAAATAATAGTAAATAATAATTATTTTTTAGAACAAATATCGCGTCCCTCGTGATTTACCTAAGTATGATATGGATCTGTAGAAAAATAAATAATAATAAAATCAAAATTCGGATTATTCTCATCTACGTCAATCGCCTCAGAGAGACAACGATCTCGTAGGCATAAACCTCACTAGATGTACAAAGTTATCCAATCTATTTCTTCGTTTATTCTATATAAATTGCGCGCATACACTTATGTTTGCGCATACGCGCATCGGATGGCATGCGCAATCACGAAATGTCACCGTTAATTCGCATACCCGAGATATGACGACACTGGTTGCGAGCTTTTACACTTGATACGGAATAAAATGTAAACTATACTTACTGGTTTATTGAGAAGAACAGCTGATATGGGACCAGTATTCTGAATAGGTTACTTGTACTGTTTAATGGGTAGTTAGCTGTTTATAACGATTGTTGTTTTACGGTATTTAATAATGGAGGCATAAGTTAGATGTATACTTAAGAGCGAATCCGGTTTACGTCAGGGGGGGAGGGGTTTAACCAGGTCGCAAACAGCCTATCTCCGTGGAGAATTAGTAAAAGGTCATGGGTGCCTCTGGATCCACCCTTGTGTATACCTACGTAAGTTTTCAAATATTATAGATAGGTAGGTTTACTACAGGGTTTTTAAAATCTTAGTCATTGTTGTTGTATTAACAAAATACAAGTAAAAACTGGTAGGAATAAAAATGTCCTTCCGACTCTGACTCATGTTTATGAATATTTATGGTTTTTAAGCCAAATGTCCTTCTACAGCTCAAATATTGCCTCAAACAAGAGTCGTGTAATGGGAGGTAAGCAACATTACCCAAATAATGTTTTAAAAGTAAAACAGCTATCGGACCGCAACACGAAGACAAACAACTCAAGCGAAACCGTGCTTAACGCTCGAAACTGCGCGAACGCACGTTCCAAACGCATTGTCAAAACACCTTATACAATTTCACAACCGTACAGAAAAAACAAGCAAAAACCACTCTGGTGCCGTGTGTGGTCGTCGCGAATAAAGACCCGCCACTAAATTCGAATAATGCGCACTCGAAACCAAAAGCAAATATTTTTCAAACACCTTTAAGGCCAAACATAATCCTTTGTGACAATCGACGTTAATTTTGGTGTCGATGACAATGTGCTGTTTGCCAAAAGAAAAAAGCAAGGGTACACTTTGTTTAACGCAGCGGGATTTCCGATTGGGGTGATTGCTATGTAATTTGTGAATAATTCTCGGCTATAAAGGCGGTCTACGGGCCTGTCCCATTATTATGTTGTCATAGTGTTTAATGGAAAGGTACCGCTGGTGAATGTCTCCGCATTTATTTTGTTTTCTTCGAGCTTTATTCTTTTATATTTTATTTAATATCAAAAAAGATACGAGCAACAAAACAGGTCCCAGAATCTACCTTGAAACAATTTTCTGAGCCATCTGTCGAAATGAATTCATTATTAAAAAATATGGGTTGCTGATAAGTTTTAGCGCTCTTTTAACAATAACAATCAAAAGGTTTGATTCTGGAGAAAAAACGATCATAATACGAAAACCACAAAACCAAAATCCGTGACGAATTCGCGGTGAAATTTGAATTTTGTGCGCGAATCGTTTTAAAATATAGCAGTTGTTTTCGTTCGGAACCGAGTCTCAAATCACAGGCTTTGAATAAACAATTAGTTACCTTTTTAACACATCATCCATTTCCAAAATTTGAAAAAATAAGACTTGTGGGCTATTATCAAACTTGTTTTCAAAAGAGCTTTATGTCATTTTGATACACTCTTAAGAGCCTTTGTGTGAGACTGGATCCACAATAGTCTTTTAGTTGAGTCTTTTTATTCATGTGAATATCTCGAATGTGTTGAATCGATTCGGGGTTTGAATTGAATCGATTTTTCAAGCTCAGTAGTCGCCCTTTGTCGCTGTCGGTTCGACTCGGCTTTTAACGAGTCCTTTATAATTACTACTTCTACGATTAATCCACGGTATTGTACAACTGTCGTGATAAATGTTACGGAAAGTTAAGATTTCCATTGTTTAGTTTTTATTCTCTAAACTCTTTAGATTAAGGTTTTCTAAAGTAGGTACTTATAGTATAATAATTTTTGAAAACATAATATCAAGAGAGGCAATTAACACTGTTACGGATACAACGTCTTCAGGCGTCGTCTCGGTCCCATCCGAGAGTGTCATGAATGAAAGCTCAATGACCGATGGTCAGTGTCTGTGAAAATGTTAAAAAACCTTACTTTGCGGAAGACAACGACATGGTACTAGAAATGTGAAAATATATTAAAGATTTTACACGCACAAATTATGTTGATACTCAATTTATATAATAATAGTCCTCTCGCTAACCAGTTGTTCTATGAGAGATGATAGATTTCATTATATTCGTTACCACTACTTTAGTGTTATAATACAATATATTTAGCAAACATCGAACATACCTTTGAGTAATCTCTTCATTTTGACAAAATAAAACTCGTAATCTGTAGTGTATCATTCATGAATTATGATTAAAGAGAGAAAGCCGACAGTGTGCCTAATGAGTTTATCTGCAGATTACCTGATATGTTTGGTGAAGATGTTAATTTCTCTAATATTAGTTTTTTGGAATGTTTAGTAGGTACTACTTGCAATTATGTAGTGTCCGGTTTTACGAACGATAATTGAAGAGCTTTGCTCGACAACAAAATAGGTAACACTTTGGCGAAATATAATGGTACTTATTTCAATATAATGCAATCGTTTTTAGGAATACCTCGTACTATTTGCAACAATGTAGAGTGCCGTTTCATGAATTATAATGGAAAAACTTTGCACGTTAATAAAAAAGGTAATACTTAGACAAAATATAATGGTACCTACTTCTTTCAATATATTACAATATAATATAGTGACTAAGATTGAGAAAAGAAAGTTAAGTTGGTTTGGACACGTAAAGCGGTTGGAGAATAATATAATTAAGAAAGCGGTATATAAAGCGATGGTTTGTGATAAAGCTGGTAGAGGAAGACCTAGAAGAACGTACATTGACCAAATTGGAGAAGAAGAGAAGTCCTTAGAAAAGGTTTAGAACGATCTACTCTGAACCGGCGTCTATGAAACGATTGATGAATGTGGGGAAGCCAAAGAAGTGTGTCAGGATCGAAGCAATTGGTATTCCATAGTCTCTGCTTACCCCGGTGGAAATAGTGTATGTATGTTATTTCAGTAAGTATAAAAAATAATAATGATTATCATCCACAGCATGTTGTAGAAGTCGACTAAGGGTCATCAGTTGCTGTACAGTATCTGCAAATGCAATACTGGATGGATGTAATGTAGGTTTGTCTGGTGACAACGCTCTGCTTTTTGACACAGAACATGAGCGCGAGTCTATCATAAATATTATTATCACTACGAGTATCATATTACCGTACCGTGGCAAGAAGATTCCCTGCCACTTGCGGGAGGATCAACTGCTTCCATTAGAGTCGCTAACTCTCTTCAGAGCTTCAATACCCTGTTGCGAGCTTATGTATAATTCCTATTCTTGTGTTCCTATTATGTATAATTATCCTATTATTTTACTTACTTTACTATACTTGTTTTGTCTGTGTGTGTATAGACTGTTATAAAGGTAATATTTTAATTTATAATATTAACTTTATTTTTATTTATTTCTTGTTACACCATCCCGCATCCAATCCTAGTAAAAGTGTTTCTTGGCAGTGGTAACCCGGAACAAATTTCTCTAGAGCAATAAGGCCGCCCATGTTGTATTGTATTCATGTGTTATATCTTATTGTTTAAATAAAGTTTTGTGCAATAAAGTTTATTTGATTTGATTTGAAGATTCATCCATTATCACTGGTGTTTCATATTCATTTTAATGCATACCTGCCATTTAAGTTACATTGAAACACCAGTGATAATGGATGAATCTTCAAATCAAATCAAATAAACTTTATTGCACAAAACTTTATATGGGGTGTATCATTGGTTTAATGTAATGATTTTGTTTGTATAGTTACAACCAAAATCTATGATTTATCTTGATTTCTTTGGTACATTTATATAATCTGCTACAATTTGTAAATAAGAAGATTTTATGGAGTTATGATTAAAAACAGATGGTTAATGTATTTAAATAATGTTAATCGTTTAAGGCAGCAACAGAATCTGCCTGTTATTCTTTATCATATCATAAAGAA
The DNA here is from genome assembly GCF_024362695.1 of Pectinophora gossypiella. NCBI lineage: Eukaryota > Metazoa > Arthropoda > Insecta > Lepidoptera > Gelechiidae > Pectinophora > Pectinophora gossypiella. The sequence goes on from NC_065419.1 coordinate 10,185,063, forward strand.
TCACCCAAAAATGAAATGTTGTAATTTGTTAGTTTTCTATGATATTTTATAATGCGGTCATAATGGTTTCCATAATCTATTTTTACATCCATTTCTATGAGGTATGTCTTAATACCTACTCGTATTAGGGTTTGAACCAGAGCCGACTCATACATATGAAATTACTCCGAGGTCAAATTCAAAATGCTCGTATCATTCAACGACGGTGATATTGAGCATAAATCATTCTATGATATTAATGAAGACATCTCTATTCACTATTATTAATGCACATAATCGTGAACGGGTCCACCAACGCCATCTGGTTGTTCATATGAGAACTTACTTATCATTCTTGCGTCCATGGCGTGTTAGGAAGTTTAGTAAGGGTCATGGAGCTGGATGTGCTGTAAAAATTGTGATAAAATCATGTCATGTCTAGCACTTGCCTAAACAAGATATAAATTTAAAAAGGGCCAGGTTAGTTTTCTTTTTCTACATTAATATCCTACTGGATGTAGTTACTTGTTTACATGATATTCCGATGTGTGTTAATGAGTATATCATTTTAACTAATAATATCGGTTTCGTTGAAGCGCTACCCATTTGTCCGGTCAAGTAGTTAATGACATCTGCGGCAAATCTACAATAAGTCACGTCAAAAAAAAAACAACTATTTTCTTAAAAAAAAAATTGCTTAAAGAGTCCTTTAGAGTTTCTTAATGTAAGTTTACTATGTTGTATACGCCGTTAAAATAGCAAATAGGGTTGCTACACCTTCAGGAAATTTTATTATATTCATTGGACAGGGCATTTATTTTCTTCTTCAGGAGTTCTTTTTCTTAATAATATTACGAAAACAAAAAGAACAATAATACGTATTGATTCATTTAATTATATTTTATTATTCTCTAAAACATTTACACATAACTTTCGAAAATATATCTTTAAAAGAGTTTATTTTCACACTATGACGCCAAATTTTGAGGAAGACACAAGTTGTAAATATTAAAAAAATAGGTATTAAATTCATCCTCTTACTCAAATTATGATTTTACATAATATCTATACAAACTAATCTTAAAGCTAGGGAGGACGGAGTGCACAGGTTTCGCTTAAACATAATTTATTATTTATATACACAAAATGAGATCAGAAAATATACAAGATTTCAGAAAACAAACAAATGAGAACATAATAATACTAAAGTCGAACTCAAAGACTAAAGACTTCTAGCACTGCATTGCAAATATAGTAGTCGTTTTATATACCTATCGTTCATAAGCCACAACGACGCCCATTTGCATAAAAATAAAAAGCGGTTGTATAAATTATCACCGCAATTTGACAGCCATAATTTGTGTTCACCATCAACTGGTTCCATAACTTTGATGGTCATTTTACTGTCTAATTTTATAGCTGTACATAAGAGCGTTGTAAACCTTAAGACTACAAGGCAATTCTTTTATAGGCTTTTAATCAGTCTTTAAACTATTCACGTAAGTTATGGTCACTAGTTTTCTTCTTCCGTGTCGAGGTTGTCGATAGGAAAGTTGGGGTTGAGTAGAGGGCTTTTGCCGTTGCTTCCACTAGGTGAGGTGTTGACTGAGGAGATGCCGACGAGGTTGTGGGTGAGGCTGTGACGTCGCAAGTCGCAGTTTCTTCTAAACACTTTTCCGCAAGATGAACAATTGTATGGCTTAATATCCGTATGGGTTAGAAGGTGGGTCTTTAGGTTGGACCTTTGGTTAAAGCTGCGACTACAAACAGGACACTTGTGAGGGGACTCTTCCATGTGTAAAATTTTGTGGACGGCCAACGTTCGAGATTGACAGAAACCCTTCCCGCACTCGAGGCATTTGAAAGGCTTCTCTTTAGAGTGGATGTATCTGTAAAAGAAATATTGGTTTAACTTTTGGAAAGGTTTATAAGTGTGTTACAAATATTTATAGGCCCTTTATAAATTGAAAAAGCTTCATACATTATAATTATTTTTGGCACAAATTAAAATCCTAATTAGCTAAAATACTTCAAATCCAAATTTTCTAAATGATAAAAACGACAACAATAAATATTTCGTAACGAAAACAGACAAACTACATAAACTACTTAAGTAACTACACCATTTAGTTGGAAAGGCTATCATTGAGGCGGGCAATAAATATATCATGTCTGCAGGCGCCGAAACATTGGCTCTCGCGTGTTTTAAACACCTTGTGGGAGCAGGGAAGCAAACAAGCGCCCGCGGGATATTGGTAATAAATTGGCATGCACTCTCATTTTTATTGCCAGTGCCATTAATTTACGCCAACTCAAAACTGGAAACAAGACTTATACAGTTACACCACCCGATGAAACTCTATCTACACAAAAGCATTAAATTCTTGTTAAAGGCTAATTTAAAAGTGGAAAATAATACATAAATCACGTCAACGCTTCAAAAATAATTAAAATATGACCAAATTCCGAACATTAGAAGTACCCGAAACAAAATTAAATTTATCCATACAAGGTATAATTAACACCGAGAAACGTGTAATCAATAATAACAAACTTGATAACCGGCAATCGAGTACGATTCGAGAAATTACCTCGGATAAACAAACATTCGACGAAAGAAAATAACGACGTGTCCAGAGAAACGTAATACGTGTAATAATAGTTGGGATTAGTTAGATGGGTGACGATAAAGTGGAGACAGGATAATGATGAATGAAATTATAATTTCAATATTCAAAGTGAAGATGATGACGGTGATTAGGGGCCGAGTGCGCGCGCAGTGGAGCGTGTCACGACACGGCGCGGGCGCACGTTAGGCCTAACTCGAACCAACACGACATCTCCGCTGATTAATTGAGCTCGCGATACGTATTGATTGGCTATGAAATTTTAGTCGTTACATGGTTTCGGATGCGTCCTATTACAATGATGAAACTTGTATTTTATAATTACCTCTATATAACTATCACGATTTTTAAATACTATAGGTACCTACTTCGAATTCTCTATTGAGTGCTGTATGGGATAAATAAAATGAGAAAAGGTGTTAAATTTATATTTAAGCGTGTTACTAAAAAGGATGCAAGAAACACTAAACAAGATACAAATTAATTTAGGATCATTATCAAAATTTCAATCTGCACAAAAAATCTGAACAGTTCGAAGAATAAAACTTGATTTTGTATGCGAAGGGTATTTACCACGGTTTTTATTTTTTTGTCATCCATATTAATCCTCACGTCAGGATCACCACGTGCTTTGTTAAAACCCGTCGAAGCCTCGCTCGGGTCCATTATAATGTATCGTGTCAACGGACATCGATTGAACATCGACAGCGCGCAGGCCCGGCCCGGGCTAACCCTCCGGCGTCTACACGAAATTTATTTTATTGCCACAGAGATACGGTGATTTGGAAGGAAATCGCCGAGAGACAGGTGTTAAGAATTCAACACCTTTAGCTCTTTTTGGGTGGGTGTTCTGAGTGGAAGAATAGATTAACAAAGATTACGACCTGTTATTATTATTGTTATACTATTGTGTTGATAAATCTGATATATCTCAAATTTCAATTCCACTAACAGTTAGGTACCTACATCTTTTTCAAGTGTAACAAAATTATTCAAGATAAATATTTCAAGATGAAACAGATATGTGCAGAGGTTTATAAGGAATTTAAGAACTTTAAAGAAGAGAACAAAATGAAAAGGCAAAATTAAAACATCGGTTCCCCTCGGATTAGCGGCGGTTTTGTGAAATAATTTACGAGCGTGACGAACGACTTGTCGATACCATCTGCTCGGTCCATACTTAACCCTTTTTGTTTTAAATATTTTTCCCTCGCCGCCATTATTCAAAAGTTCCTCATAACATTTTGCGTTGAAACCCGAGGACTAAAATCTTTTATTGATATCGAAAAATGAGAATCGTGAACCTCCAAAATGCATCTCGACGCGGCTATAACGCAGGTTTTATCTTTATAAATAAGGGTCGAGACATTCGATCCGGACTTTTGGGATAGTAAAATAAAATTAATTACCGCAATTGATTTACTTGGTTACTTGAGTGTGAAGATAGTGATTTAGATATCGACAAGTGTTCATTAAGATAACAATGATGAATTACACGTAAAACGCAGTCATTTCTTGCAATGAAAACTCGTTCTCATTAACATTGAATAAATTGACTCTGTCTATGTTCTTGTCAAAGTAGATTAATGTTTAATCCATTTAGTAGTTGTATTAAGAAATACAAATATACAGCTTGATAATGTTGTTGGAAAATTTTATTTGTAAGTAGATAAAAAAGTAAAAAATTACCTGTGGTCTCTCAGATGATCTTGCCGTCGGAAAGCTTTCCCGCAGATGTCACACGAGTACGGCCTCTCGTCTGTATGCGTCCTTTCATGGATGAGTAAGTTGTAAGACTTCGTGAATTGTCGATTGCAAAACTTGCAAATGAATTGTTTTTTCGTCCGCGGCCCACCCCCAGTCGTTTTCTGCTTATTAGATATACTACTGCCGGTGGAAGATGTAGAACTATTTGTAGATTTACTACTTGAAGAATTAGAAGGTTGCGGTGATAGGGGTGCTTGGGATGGACTTCCATTCATTTGTTGTTGATACATCGCATTCATTAGAAGACTCGGGTATCCATTATCCAAGTTCTGGGATGAACTGAATCCGTATTTAGATGATGATTCTAGATGTTGTTCCAAGGTAAATTCATCTTCATTGTCTAGTAACGCTAGGTCTTCTTCTACTTCTTCAGATAAGTCTACATCTTCAGCTGCAATAGCATCAGATAAAGGATACTCTTCAGGTGTTTTTGGTGAAAATTCTCTAGAAGCATTCTCTGACGCATCTACTTCACTTATCTTTGCACTTGCCGTCGCTATTCGTAAAATGTCTTGTTTGGATGTTGAACTATTTTCGGATGTATTAGGCTGAGACGTATTGTTTACAGATGAGACAGATGTTAGACGTTGTAAAGTCAAATAGGATTCCAATGCTTGTAAATTTAATGCCGCAGCTGCCGCGGAATTCGAAGGCAACAATGCAGCTTGTTGCAATGAATTCATCATTGCATTTTGCAGAGATATAACCACACCTTGCAGCGATCGTTGCAACATGTTTTCTTGCAATAACGCTGCCGATGCTATCGACAGGTTAATATTTGTGTTTGAAGATGAACTAGGTGTCTTACTTGAATTCGTTTTTGTATCCGAATGAGGAGACGGTGGGTCGACTGCCAGGATCCCGTTCATTTCGGTAGAAGTCTTCGTGTCTTGTATTTGTAGGTTATTCTTGAGCTTGATTATTGCGCTTTCCAACGAGTTTAAAGTGGACTTGCTCGATCGCGACGAACTTTGTTCTTGCATTATGAAACTGTATTAAGTAGAGGTGGATACCATGAGGATGCAGGTGTTAAGAGTAGAGACGCACGTGTCGGCGGCGCGCGGGGCGCGGGTGGCGGGGGGTGTACGCGTGCGCGTGTTGTAGGCGCGCGAAGCGGCGGCGTGCGAGGCGGCTGTGCGGCGCGGCGCGACTGAGCCGGCGGGCAGCGCGCGACCGCCCCGCCCCCACCTCGGCCCGCGCCTGCCTTCCCGCCTCACAAAAGCTCTCTATTTTAGGCAACTCTTTGTACGAGTAATGGTCACCTCACGCTGCCCTAACGACAGACACGTCCATGAGAACGGCGTTGCGCCAGATTTGTTGTACCCCTTTCGAGTGTAATGAGATTCTGAATGGAATCGGCCCGCGCGCCTATGGGAAAACAATTGTTGCAGCGATCGCTCTGCTTGTTTTGTCAGTAGGTCACGCGCATACAGTCTGTCGACCTATCTTGTCTTGTCTGTTTTTTAATATTGATGTAGGCGTTAGTAATCAAAGCACAACAATGTAAACAAAAGCCTCCATATTTTCACCATATCTATGATTTAACAGCCATAAAATTGTTGTAGTTATATTATAACTACCCCAATTTCTGTAGTAATTATGAACTTGAAATTTTATATTATGTTTTATTTGAGTGATGAGTTAGAACATTAAAATTATTAGTGCCATCGAGAGCGGGTCGGCGCCCATAAAGTGGACATCTGAGAAACAAGCTTTGAGACAAAAGTGGACATTAACCAAATACCGAACCGAGCCAGTGTCGCTTTTCATGTTTGCCCTTCGCAGAGACTTACAATAATAGACATGGCTTTTGATTTTATGGATGAGAATACTCAAAGGAATAAACAGCGATATAATTTTGTTTTCCAGCAAATGTATTTGGAAAGTTACATATTTAGAGTTGTCATCTTAGCTTTTGTTATTGATATATCATTGTCTTTGAACTAGCATTGTTAATATTCTTGTAAACCTGTTAAATGTAATTTTACTCAAAAGAAGGAGTGTATTGAATACGTTACATTCGAATTTGCACAACAAAAGTCTTAATTAATTTGCAAATCATTAGAATTTATGCTATTCTACATTATAACCATTTCTACAGTTTTTAAACTCTATGAAACGAAGTGCGTATAAAATAAGAAGAAAAATGGATTCTTTACAAACAAATGTTTATTAGGTTTTGTTCTCAATGTTAATAGTTCAATATTTACGGATAATAATTTGTTTTAGCACCGTATGCAAAGAGATAGTGTCTTGAGGTGTCTTGTGTCCTTTCGTTTTATTTTGTAGAGCAGAATGTTTGTTTAATCTGTGACTTGTTCGTTTACCATATGCACAGCTTTATTAAAGATTAATATATAACTCTCTTATTACTGGTATCATTTGCATACAACAACCAACGCTCTATTTTGAATTGCATCTGTTTTTAGCAAAGCTTAACCATTTTCCCCTAATGTATAATAATGTTCCTAATCTTTTTGGAGTTCTTTAGCGCTTGCAGTTCGCAATTGCTACGATTTTCGTAATCGTCGTTTGCATCGTGTTACGGACTCTGGGTAAAGACAAAGGCCCAAGTGCCCATGCTCCAATAGAGCGTAATAATTGCAAGAACAATTGACATGAGAAACAAGGAAATTGAACATTTTGTGCAAGTATTTAGAAATACATGAGAAACATTTTATGTCTACTTGAATAGCAGTAAGTGGTATCTGGTTTGGTTCAACTACGCGGTTGACACGCTTCGACTTGTGAAGCTAAGGCAATGCGATCTTGCACCTACCGCATTAATATTTCGCTAACAATACTTAAGTTTATACCTACAAACACTGACGCAAAGCCCATAACAGAAGCCACACATCTAAATTACTTCAATTCTGTTATTTAAAACACTAAAGTGTTAAACATATTTTGTCGATTTTTACTTCTTTATGTTTTACTATGAAGTATCAGATGACAGATGACAAATTTAAGATAAAATCCCCATTAAAATCTAGATCATTGGTTAAAAATGTACATGCACTGATCATAGACTGCGATCTAAACCTCCAAACAACGTAGTGAAGCCCATGACACATGTCAGACTGTGGAACAACGTCCCTAATTCGCGGCAGGCATTAGGCGTTAGGCGGCCAGGCACGAGCGGCCGTTCTCACGCCGCAGCCGCCCGGAGGCACTGTGGGCGCACGACTCACTACAGATATAAAATTAATTTATCTATAACTATTGGAGCCATGGTGCTGGGGAAATTTTAGATGTTGAAAGCTGGAAGGGTTACAGCCGATAGCGGTTGACCGTCTTTATGTATAGGTATTCTTCCTAAGGCCTTTGGCTAGATGGTGATATTTTTTGAAATCACTAGGTTCATTGGTATCATAATCTCCTAGAATTGACCTTTAAATTAAAGGCCGTAAAACGTGACTCTTTCTTTGGAAACTGAGTAATCGCCAGGAATATTATAAGTACACAAAACCAAAATAATACAGTTAACAAACTCCAGAACAACATTGAATGTAAATGTTTCTGTTACTTACCTATTCCTGTGACATTACTTTTCCAGTCAACGTCTTCACCATTAAGTTTAATAATGTCATTATTTAGATCAGAGATATCAAAATGTGGTTACACTACAGTATTGGGTTCTTATTTAGCTTTCTCCACGCTATCATGTGATTTACTGACTCGCCAAACGTGCTTAGCTTTTGGGATAGATTTTAGTGTACAGTTAATCAGACGTCGACGATCAGCAGACGCGTGGAGATGTGTAAATTATTGACTGATCAGGTCATAGGTTGGCTCCGGTCATCGTTCAGGGCATGCGTCACGTGTTGTGAAATGAAGATTTGAAAATATTGATTTATGAAATGATTTTACCTATTGAGTGAAAATATTTTTTAGTGCCATTGGCAGTTGTAAAGTTAAATGGAAAATTACCAATAACGAACATTATTGATTGAACAGTCGAATTTAAAGTAGAAATAAAAAAAAAACATAATTAATTTTATTTAAAAATAAGTACTTCTAAAGTATGAAGAAAGCTGGCTGCAACACGTTTAAGTCAGCCCAAACCCCACTTAGGCCTTTACAAATGATTACTGTCGTTAATCACTTCATATCGTTTCCATCACGCTTGAAGCTCTAATGGCGACTAATAGTCGTCATGGTTCAGATAGCGTCCAAAATTATCTGTTTAATAACACGTGCCATAAAGTATTATTGCCCACAATATAACTGACGATCATCCTCCATAGAAACTAGACGCGAAGTATGGCAAGGTGATAGCTAAAATGGTTTGGTGCAAAGGGAATGAATTAAATCTGAATAAAAATTAAATCTGAATATGAATTAAAGCTGTTCTCAAATGTTAGTATTATTTTTGAAGAAGGGTTTTTGGATTGCGTTAGTAATTTTAAATGTCCAACTACCCGCATAATCTATGTTTTTGTATTTGATATAGTTTTCATATATCATTTATAGTTCTAACAAAATGTAGCATATCGTTTAATGAAGGTTAACTTTTTGAATACCTTTTCGACGTATTTTCCTCAACGCATCTTTAGTGACGTAAAAGCACACTAAGGTCACGCTCACGATACACCTCTCATCGCCTGAACCACACGTGTTATGCAACGTGGCGTGACCGCTAGCGACGCGCGCCCACACGGCGCACGCGCTCAAGATGAACAATTTGCATCGACGATACCGCCTCGACTCTTGCGTTTAAGACTTTATGATTTTGATAGCCATAGTTTTGTCATTACTTCCTTGTCTTATTTGTGTAAGTAAATCAAAGTCTTGAAGGTGATTTAGACTGAATTCTTGCTGCTTATTCCGAAATCAACTCGGGCGCATTATGGTTTTGTGGAAAAGCAATATTTTGTACGCACCTCTCGATGTTGCAGCGCAAACTAAAATGTATTTTTTTTCTAAAAGCATGTGGAAGTTACATAATGGAATCCATTTAATGTCAAATAACAAGACAAAAGTCTGCCTACCGCCAAACAAAAATCACGAGACAACAAAATCACTACTAGTATGGTTAACACTTGCTCCGTTCAGTTACACATTACCGTACGAATCTACAAGACATTTCATATATATGCAATTTATAATAGCAAAGTCATTCCAATATATTTTTGTATGGTCAAAGCAAAAATGATTCCATCAGTTGCAGAATTACCACCACTTTTCTTCACCAATTCATCTCAAGTATTTATCAGTTGAAAGTCTAAAAGAGCCGTTTTGTTGCAATTGCAACTAAGTGCATCTAATGTTTCATTTTCACTGAGAGCATAACTTTGCGGTCTAAACAGCTGTGACTAAAGGGGTGATTTCTCGCTTACATCTCCGCAGATAGATGTTATTATTACTACGATTATATTTTCTTCTTCAACGAGTAATTCTGTTGGTGGAATAAGACAGGTTTTTGGGTTTGTGATATCCCTACGAGCATTGTTTTAGTTGAAAATTATATGGTGTTAAATTTTATTTTATAGAAGGAATTTATTCACTCGAAATTTAGTCAAACTAACAGGTTTTTATGCTAGGAGGATATAATTTTGCTGATATTGACATGTTAGGATCGTTGAAGCAAGTCACGTTTCTGATGATTTTCTCATTTTCATATTTCTGATTGACCGCTTACAACTTTACAAATGAAACAACGGCCTCAGTGGTCTAGTGGATAAGCGTTATGCTCACAATCTGAAGGTCTCGGGTTTGAATCCCAGGCGGGTCATATCATAAAAGATTTTGTGTTAGGACAGTTTGGTTAGGACATTGCAGGCTGATCACCCCATTGTCCGAAATCAAGATGACCCGTGCTTCGGAGGGTACGTTAAGCCGTTGGTCCCGGTTACTATTTACTGATTTACTGATGTAAGTACGTAGTCGTTACTTGAGTCATGTCAGGTGTCTTTGGCGGCTCAATAATAACTCTGGCACCAGGGTTGATGAAGTTGGTAATCCATCTCACAACTCGTTTCATTTCCACCTCTTATCATTTACACAACTTTCTCAATAGCTCTAAGCAAATCTAACAGAAATCTTACAAGTATATACTACTCAAGCTTAGCAGGTAGATCACCGATCTACATTACCCTCGAGGTACGAATCTCAAAGAATGCATCAACTCTCACTACAGTCTGCGCCGGCGCACGACCTCCGACCCGTACGTTTAAAACTGCATCAAACCGGTTCGGCATTAAGCATTACCTGTGCCAATTCAGAAATAGGGTTATTAGGAGTATGGGTACGTATTGTGTTGGTATAAAATGAAGGAGAAGCGTATTCACTTGGGAATTTAAAGGGCATAAGAGTATATTGAATTCTGTTGGTGTAGTTATAAGTATAATCATTTCAGTGATCCTATTGCAACACATAGATGTAGGAATATATTATTATTATGCAAAGAGCATTACTGCAATATATTAGATGACAAAATAATTAAACAAAAAATAATATGAGAAAAAAAATGTCTGACACTTTGTATACACATTTAATTGCATTCTACGCTGCTCCCGGATTTTATTTTTATGTGAGTAGATAAAGTTACTGTGTATATTTTGTCTATTCAATAGTTCCTCATCATCATTAGCGGTTAGCCCGTATCATCCTACTGCTAGGTACAGGCCTCCTCATTTCACATTTATTACTTTTTCTTTTCATTTATTTCATTTATAAAATAGTTATGTTGTAAAAATATAAATATAATAAAAAAGTGATATAATTTATGAATACAGCATCGTTAGATAAATATCGAATCGTCATGCTGCCTACGTTTGAGCATAAAAATATAATAAAGATCGTGATAAAAACAAAGAAGTAACCAGTAAAGAAGATAAAAATTCTATAAAATCAGAGTAATACGGACGTGTTGTAGATTAATAAAAAAATGGGTATTCAAGCTATAAAATAATAAGGGTTATCATAATAATATTTAGGATGTCATAACATCAAAAATACTACAGGTAATCAGTTGATATAATTTAGATACTTATAGGGTACAGTAAAATTAAAAACTAAAAACTATAAAAAAACAACTATAAAAACTAGCCAAGTCGGACCTTAGGCTACAATATATTATCTTAAGTTATAAGAAAAAAATATATTTTATGTTCTTATAAATAAATTTCAGGACTGACTATTGAACTTGACACCTCATTTAGATCTCACTTCTTTTGTCGTTGAAGTCAACAACCAAGGCATAGGTATATCATAATATATTGAACTTGGCTCTCGTTTCACATTTATGTTTTTGATGGGATTGTCTTTGCAGCATATCGTGAGTACATCCGACAGGATGCTTGACCAATCTTTTCTGTGCAAGTCCTGGTGCTTCGTTTAGGAACCGCTTTTCGTTCAACAAGTGATTAGGTTAGCTAAAGCCACAGTCGACAATCGATTGGATATCCCCGACATATTTATGTAAGTAGGTACTTAGTATAAATACTTTATGCTATCCTAAGGTGACCTAACGAAGATATAAATGCTCGAATATGTCTCTACATACTTCCTCTGGTTGATTAAAGGATGACTTGTGTCCACTAGTGGGTCGAATACAAATAGGTTGATTATCTTATGATACTTATATTAATTTAGAAAAGTTTACTTTTAAAAATAAGAACGTATATAGGCAAGTAATAATAAATTATATTTGAAAAATAAATGATATTACGAATACAGTAAATAAATACTTACCATAGTTTATACCAGATACAAAAATACCGTGACCAAATCTCCGATAAGCTGGTTCCACATCATAGGCCCACGCCAATAAAAAAGCCTTCAATTTTAAGGTCAAACTCTGACTTGGTCCTTAAACATTTCGCTGAGGTCCTGGAACACGGTCATAATGTTTTATAGGGTGCTCTGTGTTTTACGATTGTCACATTTAATTACTTCATTGCCTGCAATTAAAGTTTGGTGGAAAAACGTTTTTTTTTTATGTTTTACAGTCACATTTGGGTAAATAAAAGCTTGAATCACTTTATTTGTTTTTTACCACACACGATTTTGTGCTAGTGGTGGGATTTTGGATTTTTTGTCGATATAAACTCTCTTCAAATAGGTCAAAAAGATGACAAAAGTCAGAATATAGATTACAAAGAATAATCTGCCAGGGAACATAAACAGCAAAAGTATTTACAATTAAAGTTCACCTGTAGTCCTGACATCGGCTTGTTTCTCAAACGGGGAGCGCTGGTTCGATTCCTGGTACCGGATTTACACTAATGTCTTAAGCATTTATCTTAAGTGCAATTTTCACTAACATAGTAAGCTCGACCGTTATAAATGACAATACGAATCACCACCTAACGTTGGTGTAACAGAAAGCTCGGTGAAGCGTGGGTTCTTGGCGACGGATGTACCTCTGACTAGCCCAATCGGAGATATAGCCGTGAGCTCACCGTATTTAATATTTATAGTAGGTACTTACTTAGAACACGGAGTCATAGCAATTATTATTATAGTATCTGTTACGTGTGCCAAGCTAGATATGGGAGGTTAACATTTTTAATAAGTAATTAGTGCTGCCTTGTGATGTTATCGAAAGTTTCGTGTATCGATATCGTTAAAAATAAAACTTAGATAATCAAAGAATGTCAGCACATCACAATAACTCTTTCTGAATCGTCCATAAAAGATATGGTTCGTAAATTTGACAGGAGCACGTGCGTGAATGTCGATATGTAGATGTCGCAGGCAGTTAAGTATTTTTTTTTTAAAGGCACATAGATTTGGCTTCACTTTCGGCTGGAAGTAGCTATCGTCAATATAGGAACTTTACTGATTTTAAAACCATACGTTTGGAGACTCAGAGGGATTAAGCGGCCGACCATGTGGTTAATTCAGGCGATGCTAAAGGATCTAAAATAACGCTCTAGACTGTTTGACGCATTGCGCGAAGCACTGTCCAGAACTCCACTTTGGGATCTATGACAAAATAGGATGTTTTGTACATTAGGACCATAATATTATTGCTTACCCTTAAGTTTCAGTTGTATACTTATTGTACACATAACATAAAGACAAGAAGATTACGCATAAGACGGACAAACGGACTAAAATTTGTATCAAAAGTGGCTTCAAGTTTACGTTGTCGCGTCGTGTTCGTGCCACCTCAGCTTTTTTCTAGTATAGCTTAGTAACTATTAGGGCTGTATCTCACTAGGGGTGGTATTAATAAACTAATCTCAGCTGAGACTGCCCTCAAGATCATGATCAAGTCCCTGTTTTTATATGAGAACTGTCACATTGACATGATCATGAAGGGCCGTCTCAAAGCTGAGATTGGTTTATTAATACCACCCTAGGACAGCGTGGTAGCGCCATCACAGTTGCGCCACCAAAAATGTATGCAGTTGATACCTGGTGGTGTCGGTTGTCTTGTCGATTGCGCAATTAGATAGGACCCTTATGATATAGTCAGAGTTCAAATAGTGACTGCGACGTCGTCAAGTATACAGTTACAATAAGAGCCGCGACATCCGTTTTGAATTTATAGTCATCACTATCTGTGACTCGCGATTTATTAGTATGAGCATCATCACGAGTGATTTGACGTTCATTATGTTAATTAAGAATTTATTATCTATCAAATTCTTAATCACTCCCGTGGCAAGTATCGAATAAATAACGACCATTAAATGTAGAGTTGAGGAATTCCTTTTACACAGTTTTACGGAATTTTTTGCTGAAAATGCGTGCTATATTTTTGCATTCTTAAAATTACCATCTTGGTTATATTATCTTATTTAAAATAACGCATAAAATTCGTAGTGCAAAACGTTTTTTAATAAGTCCGCCTGTTGTACTACCAATTTAATTATAATACTAATGCATTTTTAATGCGATTTAAGTGCAATAAAGAATTTTTGTATTGTATTGTTCTTTTATGAAATTAATTATTCTAATTCTTTATAGATTAATTGAAGAGAGGCCTATGACGTATAATAAATAGGCTGTTTATTTTTAATGTCTTATAAAGTCAGTTTTACTTACGGAGTTTTACCTACTTTTTATATTTTGTTTAATTTGAAATAAGTACAATGTACGTATAAACATTAAAAGTAAGTCTCGTTTTTTGCACTTGCTCGGGATGAAAACGTATAGCAAATCAATAACACGGTGATCTCCCGTGATCTAACAAATCGGATCGCAAGCGCATCGCTCTGTTTACACGCAGAACAAAGCGGTTAATTGCACAACAAAAAGGCACAAATAAGACATTGTGCTAAGTAATTAGATTAGCCCAGCACGTTATTTATCCGACGGTTGGTCTGCGCTTGATTGAGAAATGCATAGAGTTGGTATTGTAACGTGAGCGAATCCTAATAGTGTAATGGTGCTTCTTCTTCTTCTTCTATCGTGTGGATTGTGAGGTGAATTACCAACCCCATCAACCCTGGTGTCAGGGTTAATGGTGCTGATTCCAGTACACACCATATAATTTTGTTTTAAGTTATACCTGTCATTTTCTTATCCGCTGAAAAGGAAAGGGACGGGTATTCGACAGGCATAAAATTTATGGAACATAGTTCGTCAATTTGAGGCAGAAAGAAAAACCCTCCCAAAATGTTATATTTGCCAATAACCCGTATTAAGTTGACAGCACACGTCAAACGGCTTGCATATTAGCTAGATGCCTATTTTATTCACCCGGGTTATTCATTCATTTTAAAATGAATAGTTGTCCATCCGTCCCTTTCCTTTTCGGCGGATAAGAAAATGACAGGTATAACTTAAAATAAAATTATGAGGTGTCTGCAAGAATCGGGGCCAATGTCTTAAGGGAGGCACTTGCTAGGGTTTTTCTAATAAAACTCGGGGGCAGTTATGGAACGATGCACTCTGTATTATGGTTGCACATGAAGAACATTACAAAAATGTGTTACCACCTTAAGAATAATTATTATAAAAATAATTTATTTTGGTTGGTGTTGCCAACAAACGTGAAATAATCGAAGCCTGCGAAAAATCGATCACTTGAACCAAAATGACATAAGTACCTGCATACGTTTACATGTCATATAAACTTAAGTCAGTAATCCTTGTCCGTGCTTCGGAAGGCACGTTAAGCCGTTGGTTACCTACTAGTTACCGATATAAGTACTTAGTCGTTACATAAGCCATGTCAGGGGCCTTTGGCGAATCAATAATAACCCAGGGTTGCTGAGGTTGGTAATCCACCTCACAACCCACACGAGAGAAGAAGTAATCCTTGGAGGAGTAGATAGAGCTCCAAGTAGTCAGAAAACTACTTGCAGCCACTTTTGAACGAACTTTATTGGAAGTGACTTATAGGTATACTTGTATGAACTTCTGGCCAGAGGTTAGACCGGTGACCCTATGCCTTTTACTACGGGAGTCCGAATGCACCAAGTTCATTAGATCACAAAACATAGATCGATCTCTCTTTTGGTTGCGGGACCTGGGATCATGTCATGTCAATTTTGAGTTGGCGGAGGTCATGTGGGTCACATCATCATTCATTTAAGAGCCACGCTTTGCGCACGTCGGTGTAGCATTATCAATGCTATTTTTTTAGGGAAAAATAGGGCAGTGGTTTCCGTCTTGATTTCCTCCGCGCAGTATTTTGTCTGACGCGAGTGGGATGGCGCCCAGAGTAGTCTATTTCAAAGCCGTACTAGGACTCTTGTCCTCTGCCTCTGTACTGACAGTTACTACTGCTACTACTGTCAGGTCCCAGGTTACAGTCCTTGTGACTTGCCCTTTCCGTCTTATATTGCCGTACCGATGGCTCCCATCTCCGCATCTGCAACCGTTAAGTTCTTTACCAGTATCCCTGGGTAAGTAGGTAGTAACTTATAAAATTGACTCTTAAAACAAAAACACGTTTTATTTTGGCTCGTTTGTCAAAAAAAGTAGCTTCTAAGCTACATACAATAAAGAATAACCATTACTACGTATAGAACGGTAACTCTCCGCCCCGCGCCAACTCCAATCGGGCGGTAGATTTACCTCACCCCCTCTGGGTATTACTTTAGTCTAAATGGCCATAAACCGCTAAGGAGTTAGGGAGTACGCGGACTCTCTGAAGAATGAAATATTTGTATGGAATGTTTGCGGTGTGATATATATGCTTGATAAACTGTTGATGTGGTTCATAATATCATATGGAAATTTCTGCGGGTCGTCTTTCGACCCCATTAGGGATTACTGGCGTAACTTTAGCTATTTACAAGGACAAGAGTTTGTTGTCAAGTACCTAAAGATTACATTAAAAAACCTTGCCTCTTTAGCAGGTTTGCCAAACTTCAAACTTTTCGTATTAACAGCTCAACAAAGATATTCATCAAACACTTGCACCTATGCCAGTAAATTGTACTTTAATCTATGCGAAACAATGTAATATAAATCTGAGATTAGTCTCAGTTGAACCCTGCTGCAATTATTGGACCTCGCTTCTGGCGGCCATCTTTAAATTATTCCACTATGTCAATTTATTGCAAGCAAGTGTATTGTAATGTGCTGTACGAGCTACAAGCTTCGTTTGATAAATGTTGTGAGAGAGAAATATTTATATTGTGAGGTGTGAAAGTGTTTCAGGAAAATTGATACTTGTAGTGTATTCGTCTCAATATAATTATATAAATAAATATCGGCTCGTTGCCACACACTACGTCTTCACTCCACCCCCGTACATCCCCGTACAGTTTACTTTTTAATTGTGGCCACCGCGTAGTGCATTGCCCGAGACGACAGAATATATATGTGAATCGATTATATCGATTCAAGTATTTTATAATATATTACATATGCCTGCAGTGGGACACTGGGTGTTACTAATAATAATTACATATTTATTTATATATTTAATTATACCTACGTGTATTACAATAAGATGTGTTTATGTACTTATGTA
Source organism: Pectinophora gossypiella (assembly GCF_024362695.1). Classification (NCBI taxonomy): domain Eukaryota; kingdom Metazoa; phylum Arthropoda; class Insecta; order Lepidoptera; family Gelechiidae; genus Pectinophora; species Pectinophora gossypiella. The sequence continues at coordinate 10,202,319 of NC_065419.1, forward strand.
AACACTACATCCCTTCCTTGTTTTGACAAACCTTTATTTTAATCAAATTTTATTCATTCCTAGTTTGTATTAATATCTAGCCATAATATAATAAAAGTCTCCTCAATAAATCTTTTAACTAAATCGTTAGAAGTTTAATTATGAAATAACATTTTTTAGCATCTTGTCCATTACTTGCCACTGCCCTTAAACTTTCTTGAACTGGACAATGTTACATTTTATTTGCTGCCCTGTTTCATTGTTCAGTAGTTCAAGGTTTCCATTTTTCAGCAGGATAATTGGCTCGTACCTAATTCAAGCAACTCCTATCTTCGACATCTACCTATTTTGGTTTTGTGTCGCATCATCGCATGTCGTCTTTTGTCGGCATAGTCTTTCTCTTTCTCTTTATGTTCTTTGTTGTTTTTTTTTTTTCAGGTCTTTGGGGTTAATACGCGTCACATTTATCTCTGCAGGTGTTTTGTCGGTAACGGTGTTCGGTGTGTTATAAATAGTTAAATAATAATTTAGGGACGCTTTTCAATTAAGTTTCTCCCAATTAGTGCCTTCTTTCTATGATATTTTTGTTCCTTCCAGATTTTTGTCGCGGTATTGCCTTTAAAGGTTCCGTTATTGTTGTTAAATTGGGTTGGTACTTATCCATTTGCCAATAAAATTTACCAACATTAAGAAACTTTGCTTTTCTACAGTCGCTTTAATAATAATATGTTCTTTAATTCAGACATCACAGGGTCCATATTTCGACATATTTACCAAAAAAAAACATTGTCAAAATTAAGCTTTAATTTACAATAAGAAATTAAAAAAACTATAAACAAATTAAATTAAATACAGAGAGAGAGAGAGAGAGACCACTCTCTTACGTATTATGGCATGAAATCGATAAATTCAATCATCAATTCATGTCATCAATTTTCTGCTTTGAGTAGTAGAGAATCTTGGATAGAAAACATAGGTACATTTGTTATTTATATTTGTTTAATATGTTTGTTTTAAGTGCAATAAAAAGATTTATATTGTATTGTGTATTCTTCTAAAGATTTTTTTTTTCTTCTTCAAAGAGCTCATGTCCAAGAAATTTCACTTTTCAGGCCGAATATTTTTCTTTCCCAATAGCACCACAAGTTTTCTGTTCTTTTTTAAAGTATTTTTTTTTATATTTCATACTTAGGTTGTAACGATATCAACCTTTCTGATTAATGGCACCAACTTCATGTCCTGGCTAGATGCCTCGCTGATAACACACTTTCAAAATTTCCATACCCTTCGAATTTGGTGTTTCCCCGTCACTTCCTTAACACCTCCCGTTGTTTTGGATCATTTGTTGATATGCCAAAGCTATCGGCATGCGAGTTCTGTTCCAGTTAACTGTACAAGTGCATATTTATGTTTGTCCGTTTACCGACCTCAGGATATTTAATCATCAACCCATATGGGGTAGGTGCACCTCAAGCCATATCCACCCTATCAGAACCTCTCATCCAGCATCTTTCAAGAGCTGTTAGGAAGGTCCAAGTTTTACGAGTTTACAATAGTTTATTATATTTAGTTAGAGAGGGTTCAAATAACAAATCAAGCTTCATTGAAGAGCTTTTATTCGAGGCCTCGTGTCTCATGGTTAAGGTATTTATTATATGGATCTTTCTAGCCTTAAATAAATAGTTTATTATTATCAATTTGTTTGCAACTAGACTTCATGTTGGATGTTCCTTATCACCATAAGGTTCATCATATCCAGCTTACGACATCGTATCAACTGTGGCTGCAAGTTGTCTTGATTACTTGTGGCTCTGCCCACCCCATTAGGGATTACGGGCGTGAGTTTATGTATGTATGTATGTTCCTTCATTATTACTTGTTTCTCAAATTTTCCCTCTTTTTAGATTCTTCATCTGCGTCAATTTTCCTATTTTTCGTGTTGGTCTCGTCTTACATTAGTTGCGGAAGTGTCCAAGTAAGTATCCCACATTTTAAGCAGATTGTTCCTGTCGCGGGACGTGTTGTCTCGAGCAATATGTCTCTTGCTTCCACATATTTCACACTCTTGCTTCCAATTATTGTCAGATTTGACTGTGCTTTATTTGAAGTTAAGTGTCTTATTGACACCCTGTGTCTGTATTTTTGAAATCTACTATCTGTCGTTCAACAGCTTTCAAATTTATTTATTTTTCGTATTCGCTGCAAGTACAACCTTGTGTTAACTTATTTCCTCACCTAAGGTTTTCTTCCATAACTCATCTGAAGCACTTTTTTTTCCATGTTTGTGAATACACTCTTGCTACCTTATGATTCCCGTTTGCGAGGAGTCTTAAAATATTATGAACTTCGTAGACTTTGCTTTAGAGCAAAATATTCATCCACCGTTTTATAGAAATATTCAAAACGTCTTCCCCGTAAGCAGCGACATAAGCTCCCGGAATATTATAGAATATATATTGTAGTTCATGTCCTCTAAAATGCAACAAGCAATGTCTCTTTTTAACTGTTGTATCAACGCCAGCTGCTTCAATAAAATATTCAAATCCTTCTTCCATCGCTATTATCTAACAGCAACAAACCAATCACCAAACAACCATCACCTTCACCTTTACAATATATATATTTTTATAACATAAGCTCACGACCACATCTCAACCGGAGCAGTCAAAGACACACCCATCGCAAGACGAACCAAGCATCCACACCTCACCAAGCCCTCAGTCAGACCAACGTGATAAGTGAGCTATACCGCCGCACACAACGGTCGAGCTAACCGTACCAGCGAAAACCACACTCAAGACAAACCAATTACCCACTAGTGCAAGTCCGGCACCGAGGGTCAGACCTTCGCTCCCCGATTGAGAAGCTACACGTTGTACCACAGGACCATGTCACAGTGTATTTTTTTCTATCGTTTAGATTTCCATGCTGTAAGCAATCATTTCTCTTGAAATCGCACACAGTATTCATGCCTCACTCAGCAGCGTCCACATAATACTAGGGTCGTGGTTCACGCCGCGACCTATGCTGATTTAGAGCCTGTTATTTCAATGAACATCCTTTTATGCCCTTTTATTACTATTTTGTAAAAACTCCAAGTGACATCAATGTCCTGCTCCTAGGCGTGTCGCCCCCTTGTAGTAATTTTTTGTTCTGTTCTATTCATTTGGATGCATGGACCATTGAAATGGACCACCCAACTCGCACGACCAACGACAACTGATTTCGTTATGTAAGGCATGGTCGATCACCACCATATTGCCATTTAAGGCATGATCCAAAACTATCGAGTCGCCATTTAAGGCATGGCCAAAGACCACCAAATCGCCATTTAAGGCATGGTCAAAGACCACCGTATCGCCATTTAAGGCATGGTCAAAGACCACCAAGTCGCCATTTAAGGCATGGTCAAAGACCACCATATCGCCATTTAAGGCATGGTCAAAGACCACCATATCGCCATTTAAGGCATGGTCAAAGACCACCATATCGCCATTTAAGGCATGGTCAAAGACCACCAAGTCGCCATTTAAGGCATGGTCAAAGACCACCATATCGCCATTTAAGGCATGGTCAAAGACCACCAAGTCGCCATTTAAGGCATGGTCAAAGACCACCATATCGCCATTTAAGGCATGGTCAAAGACCACCAAGTCGCCATTTAAGGCATGGTCAAAGACCACCATATCGCCATTTAAGGCATGGTCAAAGACCACCATTAGATCACAATTTGTTTTGCAGAATTTCTTTTATATATTTTGTTAATTGTAAACGACAAAATATATAAAAGAAACAATAAACTATTTCTATTCTATTATATTTAAATGCCAACTAATAAAAATAACAATCCTTTTTTTAAGGTAAGTATCTAGTTTTAAAAGGATTTAATAATAAATTAAATTTAAATCGTAAATTAAATTTATAAAGTCACAGCCATTTAACAATTTAAAAAAAAACAAATAAAAATGTTTAAAAATAACTTCATCAAATAATTTAAATATTTAGCCATCGACTCTGAAACCAGGCCAAAAAAATATTTTTTCGATTATTTGAATATCGCATTGACAACACTAGTTACCAATAAATTAAAAATAATAACTTGGCGGGTTTTCACGATATTCCTTCGCGATAATCCTTATGAGGATTATTTATTTACATTACTACAAATGATAAGAAAACTATTTAATTACATCATAATTGATTCTTCTGGACTTTTTACTTATCAGAAGGATGATAGTCTGTCCGTTCCTGCTCGCGTTCAAACATCCCGCCGCTGAACAATTTTCTAATACATACCTACAGTTGCAGTTCTTAATGTTATTCCCTTTCCTTTTAAACAAAACAGATACTCACCTCCTCGTCGCCAAAATATGTAGTGTATTCGTCTCAATATAATTATATAAATAAATATCGGCTCGTTGCCACACACTACGTCTTCACTCCACCCCCGTACATCCCCGTACAGTTTACTTTTTAATTGTGGCCACCGCGTAGTGCATTGCCCGAGACGACAGAATATATATGTGAATCGATTATATCGATTCAAGTATTTTATAATATATTACATATGCCTGCAGTGGGACACTGGGTGTTACTAATAATAATTACATATTTATTTATATATTTAATTATACCTACGTGTATTACAATAAGATGTGTTTATGTACTTATGTAAACACTACAATACTTATCTCTTTTCAACTAAGTACTACTTATTACTATATTTTTCCCATTCGTGGACATAATTTTCTTCGAAAATTGGGATATTTTTAAGGAATTTAATTCAAGACTTCAGTTTGTTCCGAGTAAGCACAAACATAACAAAAGGAAGTATTGAAAAATGATTCGACTTCATACTAAAATTAAGTATTAATAGTACTTAGTAGTAACGTTTTTTGGAAGTTATTAACATTGAAACCCTACTTTCCAAACTAGGCAAACTTATGGGAGTGCCTTCCTAATCTATAGAAGTACTTATAAACCAAATTGATACATATTCTCATAATTGTTTGACATTTGGCTAAGTCCCTAGGTTTGTTATTTGACACAAGTTTAAACAAAAATAGATTTTATATTTGGAATTAGCTGCACTTGACCCTACATCAGAACTTCCCATATTTATCAAATAAATGGGACTAAAACTTGAAAAAGATATAAAGCAAAATAAATTTTAATGCACAAGGACCTTGTCATATTTAAATTGAATTTCTCATGCACAAGCTTAATAAACAATATTTAATGTTCACAATAATAACATAACTCAACTAAAATACTGCAGGCACACAATAAAATTAATTAAAGAAATATGAAAGAGTATCATCTACCGCTACTGATACATAAACAAGTCATATTTACGCCAAGTATAATATACGCGTCGCCACAGTCAAAATAAACTCTTAATTTTTTACCGTCATTGCTTCCACCACATACGGTGATATCATGACTTAAGCCAATAAACATGAAATATCATGTGATCGTGAGACGCATGCGTGATGCCCACTTTCGTGATACATAAAAATAGCTACACGCAACCAATATTGAACGATAAACAAATCATAGATAACCGGAAAATAGATTTTAATTATAATTCTATTCCAAAGCACCGTGTCAATAAAAATTACAGACAGTAGAAAACCGTGCATGAAGCTCGTAACGATGTTGATGATGTAAATGGGGAACAAATTGACGGTATTGTAGGTGATCGGACGCGCATGACAATACAATGACAATATGATTTTAAAGCGCTTGCTGCGGTTGACAGTAATCATGTTACAACAATAATAAAATGAGGCTTACGGTCAACGCAGCAATATCTGAGACACGATCAAAGATATCCATTTGTCAGGTGACTCAGCGTTGTCGTTGACGTGACGTTCTCAAAATGCAAATTTTCAAAAAATCGAACAATACAGATCTCGATCAGTCCATCTTGATCCATCGACGGTATCGACTCATGTCTCAGCAAGCAATTGAATTCAGTCGATCACTAATCGATGTCTTGTCCGTGATAGGCGCGGTCGGGGTCCACGGCAGCAGGGTGCCGACTTACCACACAATCCATCGTTAACTTCTTTCTTTCTTTCATTAACGCCACCACTTACAATGTCGACCGTATTCTTCGCTTCTATAAAGTCTATTATACCTAATCTCTTATTAAATATTGTATCTTTTTGTACTTAATTTTCTACTGCATTTTCATCAGTAACCACAACCGTGTTGCCATCAATAAGAACCTTAAGAAGTATTACTAGAATACATATTCCGGTGTACTTTATTTGAACTTATTTCATTTTGGAACTGTACTACGAATTTAACCTCATTACCTATCTTAATACAGGATTTGCCCTTTCGCGCCGACTAATCACAAATGAGCATGTAAAGTCGGTAAATTATCTCGCATTGAGTTCATATTACTGCTTTTTTTACTTATTGGGAGGTTGCTTATTCATAATTAACCCCCCTTGAAGTTTATTACTTCTGTATGGGCAAAAGTAAATGAAGGTATGCTAAGGCTTTGTGCTCACGTTTCGCATGCAGAAATGTCTATCAGCAACCCTTTGTGTTCGTACGGCGTAGAAGATTAATTCGTTTAGAGCTCATTAATTTTTGCTTCGACCGTTTCGTTGGTCAATGGTTTGGGTTGTATTGCTGTGTTAGATAATGTTCTGGAGCGGTATGAGAGCAGGTCAATAGTCATCCATTTCCTGAGCCGCGGTGCCATATATAAAGTGTCGAAGGTCCAGCTGATGACGACTGGCGGAGTCTTGAGGCGCGCTCGTGGGACCCCCGCGGCCACGCGGCAGGGGCCAGAGAGCCCGCCGAACTAAATCAAATAATGACTAATCGATTCTCTCTTATATTGCACAGTAGGTACACCGTACACGTCAAACGTTATTCCCTTTAATTTTTAATATTTTTGTTTTTCATAAATCCAGATTCGTTATAGACAATACCATGATTGATTTGTTTTAATAGCGGTTTGGCGCTTGATTGATGTTTATTAGTTCGGTAGTCGGAGTTTTTGGTATCATTAGACTAGTATGGTCTTATGAAGAATAATGATAGCGCCGCTTGCGGTACTCAACTTAATTCGAGGTTTGACCGCTGGTAATTTATGATTCTATTCGAGTGTACTCACACTATTGATATTATTAAGCATCTGTCTACAATTAACCTTAATTCGATTAATTTATTCTTAATATATCTTCTTTTTTTTGGAATAACTATGACTGATATCTTTTTGTGTTTATTTCTTCTTTTGAAATGATCCTGTATGGATGGATAGACAAAATAACAATTTAATTACAACAATTAATTTGCATAGCTTTAACTACTGCTTTTGTAGTATTCTTATGACTATTTGAGATTTAGTCATTCTTATCATTCATTCTTATAGATGTATGAGATTTTATACTCTATCACGAATGGCCACTATTGTGAGCCAGTGTCCATTTTGTCCTGAATCATAAACATCTGCGAGATAAATTCGAACAGTTATACCGTTGGGATCGGAACACTCGGTTCCATCGATAGCCACTTAACACCTACGCGCACTACAACCTGTCCACATGGGATCTTCCGAGTTTTTATCTCCGCCTTGTATTTTGGCTATGTCTCTCTGGTCTTGACAAAAAATGTGCCAATGAACTTTGAAGTCCTTTATACTTAAGTCTTGATAATTATTTAGATAGTATGTTCGAACCGATGAAATGTTATTACTATTTTATTAAGAAGAATTTGTTCGCTCGACACAATTGGTATGTACTTAAGTATCGTATTATTTTTGCAAACTATAAATAACTACCTACCTCGAAAATACTGTAACGTCTGTAGTCAATTCCAAGTTGTGTAATTTATTAAATTCCTCGCAAAATATGCGAAAAAATGGTAATTACGTTTGTCGCATGTCTGAAGTATGATATTTTCTCCATTTAAAAAATATCAAGACGTTTCAAAGTCTCATGATATGAAAAAAAACATGTTTGTTTTACACTTTATAGCCTAAGCTTATTGACTTTCAATACTAACATCATCAACATCGGAATAGAAATCCAAGCTTCGAATGTTTATTCATCAAGCCATATCTCTCTATGTAACGACTTCATTCTTCACAAAGTAACTGCTGTAAAAATGCCTTTGAAATTGGTTTGTTTAGAACTATTATTACTATTTAGATTTAAGAAATTTATAATTTAGCTGCTAATAAAATAGGAATAAAATCATAAACGTATTTAAATGGATAGCATTACAATTTTATTATGATGGAAACGTAAGATACAAAGTGGTGTTATCGAGAGATGGTGGAATTGAACACCGAAATATTGAGACATGAATAACTAGTGATCTCGATTGGGGAGGATTACATCTGTATACATTATACATACATAAATTCACGCCTGTATCCCACCGGGGTAGGCTGAATTACTTACATTGCCCTCTCCTGTTTTCGCAAAGATAAACAAATTGAAAAATAGCCTATTAAATAGTACACACATATATTGTGAAAACTGCTAGACTTACATTTATACATACATAAGATCATACCTATTTCCCGATGGGGTAGACAGAGACTAAACACACCACTTTCACTTCTTCCACTCTCATCAAAGTCTACATAATACCCTTACATCATTTAAAATTACAGACATCCACACTTAACGAGCCACCGTGTCACATTGAATCCCTTCACAAAATACTCAACACTAAAAATTATAACAAAACCCTGTTGGGAATCCAAACAATGTCTGTCAAATGATCACAATGTGCTTGGGACATTGTCTTTGCTTATTCTGTGTACAAATAAATCCATAAGTCCATTCTTAAAGAGCTTATGGCCCTTTGCAACGTCAATGTAAGTTTTGCTTTATAAGAAGTTGTTTAAGGAATATAAGAAGGTATGGTTGGCGAAGAATTTAAGCCGTTTTATGAAGACGTTGATGATGCGAATCGGCTTGTTCGTAGCGAGTGAGTACGGGAGTCGAGTGTAGTGACAAATAGTCACGCCATTCTGGAAAGGTCGGGGGTGCAGCGACACTTCGATGTTTTTATTTGTTCAAGACGATGACTTAATATTAGTGTTGAAAACTATCGATAGACATAAAATATTTTAAATGTAGGAAAAGGGTACATAACGAGTTAATAAGATTTATATTGCGGAAAGAGAATATAAGTCGAAAACTTTTCGTAAGAAGAAAAACTGAAGACGTAGTGTACATACATACATACTTACAAGGAAAAGAGAAAAGTATTTTCTGAAATAATTATCTAGTAACTAGTAATTCAGTTGATACAAAATTACCCATAATATGTACCGATATTATTATAAGATTCACACCGTCGACAAAGTCTCCCAAGAAGCAACCCATCCTTATTTTATAGATTCATATCTCTTAAATGTATGCATTCAGCAGCACATAATTCAGGATTACAAATTGTTTGTTTTAGGCTGAGACACCAAATGTATTGGTGCGATTTCAACTTAAAAGGGTGGTGATAAATATATAAAAATCTGATGAGGCATTGCGAAATGGAAGATCGCGGTCTTTTTTTCTCATCGTGACATTTTTCTCGTTTGTCTGACAAAGGACATGGAATTTAAATTTGCTTGCGAATACAGTCGTCGACATTCGTTTGTTTTGAATTTCACTTGAGTTTGTCTTCGTTGGCAAATGAATAATTTAAATGCTAATTATAACTTTCATTGCTTGTTTATTTATGCTGATGAAAGGTGTGATTTCGAGGAAAAGTTCATAATTTGCAAAGTGAACACATGTTTAACAAAGTTTTGTTAAGTGCTATTTATAATTTTTGTTCATGTTTCGCATAATGAAGTGCGTGAATGGCCTTGACAAACACAATACCGAACGCAAAAGCGATGACTTTATTAGTCACAATATTTTAATCACCATTCAAAACAATATCAATAACGTTTCGTTTTTATCTTCAAGACACCTATTGAGTAATTTATTATTCAAAATAAGTTTCTAATAAAAAAAATGACGGAAAACAAACCATAAATTTCGAAAAGGCTTTTAAAATTTCGTCAATTACCATTTTAAGTTATCACGTCGATGTCGATAGGAGAGGAAGTATATATTATAGTAAATTGACATTCAATACAAAATTATGTCTATTTATGTGCAAATTCAGTATTCTTTACTTGTCAGCAACCATAATATATTTGGTTGTAACTCGTATTTTTATGTAAATTTTATATTTATCGCTATCGACGATTATGATGTGTTTCCGCTAAATAGGAGTGGTAGCTAAAAAGCTAACATGGCCGAACATAAAACAGATTCTTTGTATTTTTTGTAAGTATATTATCTTCGTGTTAAAATATTGGGATTTTTGCAATGTTGGTACCATAGTTTGCATCTAACACGACTAGTGTTATGTACTTAAGTGATTCTTTGGTGCCATTATTTTAATACAACATTTTTTGTCTCGACTTTGTAGGTTTAATCTAGAATTGTTTTTATACTTCGCTAGAAGAATAGCATTTGATTGAAACAATATTATTTTGAAAAGATTCCCATGTATCACCGGATTCTAAATTTAGGTATTTACAGAGTCGAATTGCCAGTCTAAAAGGTCGAAGTAAAAGTGAAACCGTTGCGTTTGTGGTGATTTTGGCGGTAAAGTTGAGCGTTTGACCCCTTGTGACCCCGCGATTGTTGGTAATACTGTATCGCAGCTGCAGAGTGTCCAACATTTATGTCGTAAAGTAATAAGACGTTATAATATGGAGCTGCTGAGAGAATCAATTAGATGAATAGAATTGATGTAATTAAAAAGCTAGTAGAATAAGTCAAGGTAGATTAAGGCATTTATATTACTCACAGGGGTGTAAAATTGATGGTGGAGACTAAAATACTTCCAGCAGATTCTTGATGAGATAGAATGACACTTTTCAAAATGCAAACACACTTTGCTCTTGACTCACAGTCGAACCATGTAGCGTAAAATGGAGAAAGTTCATAAAAAGTTATTAGTCGTAAAAAGCTAAGAAGAAAAACGAAACCAACTTAGTAAACCTAAAATAGGTAAATACCACTCTCGTAAACCATGAAATACAAACGGTAACGATCTCATTACCGTCTAGAAAACTAACAACAAGCTCCAAAATCGTGTCACAAAATCATTGCCCACCACATAAATGCCGGGTTGATATTCAAATGAGCCGGGTAATGAGCTGCGGCATATGATTCCTGGTAAAATATGTGCATTATTTAGGATGCTACGGCAGCCGCAGGCGAAGACGTTAAATTAAAAACACGTCAAATGTTAAATTGGACCGAGACATCTATTAAGGTAGATAAGGGTGCGATCAGGACGGGGATTATTTCTGTGAGTAAACATGTTTTATAAAAAAAAATTGAACATGGTATAACCGGTGACAATACAATATAATAGTGAGTTGTACTTAATGACAATACTAAAACAAAAGTACACATTGCTATAGTATTCGACGAGCTTATTATGGATCTAGACAGAAAAATAAGGCGAGAGAAGACAAGATTTTAATAATCCCTGTAAATAACTTTAGTTTGGGAAGAAAATTACACCGAATCCTTTCGTAAACATGGCCTGAATTTTTGTGTGAACAAAAATGGAAAATCACTTAAAAAACTGGGAAACTACACCTAAAATTGAACCAAAGGTACAAATATCTCACAAACAAATATCCCCAAGCTGCACTGTGAACGCATCTCGGCACCCAACTAGAGGTATCAAAGAAACAAGAGCTCGAAGGCTTTTACTTAATTCAGAAGCACAGCGGGAGTTCCCAAAACCATCGCATCGCCGTGAAATATGGTGTGGGTCTTGGTGATCGGTGATCACCTTAGGCTATGTCCTGCGTGTCTTGAATTCCTCCACTCCTTTATCCCTTGCGCTCTTTTAAAAGAGTAAATTAGCCGCAGATCTGTTTTTTAATGTTCATGTCTTTTATGCGAATGTTATTTTATGAATATAAGCTGAAGTTTGCATTGTGATTGCACGCGGTTACTGGATAGGTTTGTTAGAACTATGCATATATGAATCTAAGAGTAGTTTATACTCTTAGTTTAAGTATCTACCCATAGTTCGCCCATATATATTCTACAATACAAATAGAGAAATGAACAGAAATAAAATAAACTAAACGAAAATTAAGCAACTAAAGCCGAAAAGAGCACCATACCTAAGTAAGTAGGTAGACAATTGGCAGATTATGAATATTTATTCATTAGTACTATTTAGGCAAACACGAAAAAAAGGAAAGATAAATGGAATTAAAATTAAATTAAAGAAATAAATAATGACCATCAAAATTGGGAAGATGAGACCATGAATCGATTCACCGTCTGAAATATGACTTTTTATTTCATAATTCACTAAACGCTTGCTGATTTCTCATAACAACCGTGACGGGGTCTTTCTGTCGGCGTTCGACTAAACAAAATGCAATTTTCTTTCGCCAAGAACACATTTATCAAAAACACAAGTGACGTTTAGAAGTAGCAAAACAAATTGAGAGTCCTTTTTCGGTCTAAAAGCTTATTTAAAATTTATAACTCCCCCGAAAAGTTAATTAAGTTTTAATAGAATTCAAAACGGGAGTGGTTTTGGTAGCCAAAAATAGGCGGAGTCGTTATAAAATATAATAAGTTTTTGAGGTTAATGATTCAGTTTTTTTATCGCTTTGTGCTTCTGAACAGGAAATGTAAACAATTAGTTTGTTCATTGGACTAAAGACTTCTGTTTGGGGAGTTAATTTAGATTCGTTAGCGTTTTTTTATTGGGTATCGATAGATCATTCAACAAGAAGTGTATTTGTAGAGCATACTGTAGAAGAACGAACTGTAAATGATTTTAATAGTTTTAAATTACGGAAGAGGTCTAAGTTCCCGTTACAGAAAACAAAACACTACTTTTTTATTTATTGCTAGCAATGATATATATATAAAGTATTTAAAAGAATTATTTTAAAAATCTTATAAAAATAACTTCCGAAGCACGCACTATGAAAAATAACTTCACTTACAATTATTTTGTGTTCCTCGGACTCAAACGTTGTTTACTTATAGCAAATGTTACTAAGTTAGTTCTATTGTCACCAACTGATTTTATTTTTTTAAGCTCTTTCCAAAGCGGACGTCCATCAAAGCGTTTGTTTGCACAGGAGTTTAGGAAAGCCGTTTCGACAATGCTTCGTAAATCGTTACAGAGTCAGTCTTGAGTTGACTTGTACCAGACTTTATGACTCCATTCAAACTTGCGATCGTTTTCACGTACATTTATACTTTAATATTTGTATACTCCATCTCAACCCTTTGATGGAGGTCGCGAAACCTCAAGCCCGATGATTTACAGGACACAACCGCAGTAATTCTAACTCTGATGGTATGGAAATTGTCAAAAATATTTTATGGTAACCGAACCGACCGCGTTTCGAATCGATTTCGTCTCATTCTGTCCTTTGTATTGGATCATTTTTATTGATTTCGCAAACGCATTTGTGTAGGTCTTTAATAACGTGTTTTAATTGCTTGATATAAATCATTATTGGTAGTTACGATCGTCGTGATTTACTTACCGCTTTGACACGTTTGCGTATCTCTTAAATCAGTTGGTGCCAGAGCAGAGCTTTTAGCTTCTCCATTGTCATTCGCGGACAGGACTTTATGCGAAATTTTAATGAGATATCCAAGATTGAATATGATTTAATCTTTTTCGCGAAGAACATTAAGTTCATCCATAAGATTTTAAATGAGGACGTTAAGGTTCGGTTCCTGTAGAGAGTTTTGAACATTAAATTGGAATTCAGTTGCAGCAGGTTATTTACCTTTCAATAAGTTCCTAAAACCTAACAGCCTCCGTGGTCTAGTGGTTAGAGCGTTAGGCTCACGATCTGGAGGTCCGGGTTCGATTCCCGATGGGGACATTGTCAAAATCACTTTGTGAGACTGTCCTTTGTTTGGTAAGGACTTTTCAGGCTTGAATCACCTGATTGTCCGAAAAAGTAAGATGATTCCGTGCTTCGGAGGGCACGTTAAGCCGTTGGTCCCGGCTATTAGCCGTAAAAACACCCCCACCAACCCGCATTGGAGCAGCGTGGTGGAGTATGCTCCATACCCCCTCCGGTTGATTGAGGGGAGGCCTGTGCCCAGCAGTGGGACGTATATAGGCTGTTTATGTATGTATGTATGTATGTATAAGTTCCTAAAAACATTTTTAATATTTTTGTACAATCATCATCATCTCTCTATCATTATCCTGATTTTCACAGGGTCCACTTACCTAACCAAAAATGATTATCACTTGAAGCTAGTTTTGATGTAGACCTTATTAAAAATGATAATCGTGACCTAAGTACTTATTTACCAGTTATACTTATTTACCTATCTTAAGTCAAAATATAAATTCACATTTTGCTGACAGGTGCCTCAATTATATTGTCTACGTATACATTTACAGAGTAATGAACGATAATAGCAACAAACAAATCAAAAACAAATGCATCACAAACCTTTCAAACCCACGTACGAACTATCTAAACTATTACATTTCTAATTAGTTATAACCACACTATTTCCAAGTTCATTAAGCATCATATCACCGGACAGGTCGTTTCTCAAACACATTGTTTATCTCAGTCAATGAGGCAAAAAACTTGTAACTAGTGTTTGCTTCTCAATTTACAACTGACACATTGGAACAAAGAAATTAATTGATGTAAGAAATGAAGGAAACTAATGAATGAATACGTGCACAGAGTGTTGGGCGAATAGAGAAAAAATGTATAGCAAAATTATTGTATTATCCGTTTACTCTCTTGTTATTTTTATAAAGGTGAATTAAATTTATAATTTTTAGTGGAGTAATTTATTTTTAGTTTTTTAGAATTTATAACTAATCTACTTATTACAAAATTGTTATAACTAATAAAAAAATCGGTGGTTTATTTTTTACGGAATGGAAGTGCGGCGAAAATGATAAAAACAATTAAATGTTACTTCTTAATTCTGCTCAAATGTGACTTTATCATTATTATGATTACTACGTAAAAGTATAGGAAACGTCAAAAGTTAGTGACGAGAGACTTTTCGTTCCATAATTTCCGGCCAAGTAGTTAATGCTATCTGTGGCAAAACTACAATAAGTCAAGTAAAAAAAAAAACAACGTTCCATAATATTAAAACGCTGTATCTATAACCAAACTTACTCTGCGCAAAATTCCAAGAGCAGTCAATCTTAACCATCAAAGCTAGCCCTAGGCAGAATAGTCTCGTGACTTCTGCGATCCATGCTTTATATATTATGTTTGCTTTTAATTAACTGACATCAACCATCAGTTACTAAGCGTTACCAAGTCCCGTAGAAGGCGATTGGCGCTTTATGGCAAGACAAATGGTGTAGCTCACCATAGGAAAGCGTGGGAATGATTTACTATATTGCTGCAGTTATATTGATAAAGAAACAGTTTTGTGGCGTATTTTATAATTATACCCTAATATAGTACTCTATGTATGTTTGGTCGAGGAAGATTATAATTTTGAAATTATGTCAACGCATATCATTAACTATAAAATCAGAATATAATATTTATTCAACGTAAATATCATGGATAAACTTGTTGAAGGTCAATGTAACATTTTTGAATTTACGTCATATCGCAAGGTGTTATGGCTGAGGAGAAGAAGTGACAAGAAATTGCGGGAAAATGAGGGTATACATTACAAGTTATTTAATAACTAGATGAACACATTCAATACCAGACATTCATAAACACAGCTTGTATCTGTTCTAACTACTTCCTGGATGTCATAATAATATTGAGAACATCATTTTGTTTAGCAACCTGTTAGAGCAATGAAACTTGCAATATTACAATAAATATTTGTGTGATGCTCTGTCGCGGAGCCACCACCTCCAATTCAGTTGAAAACGATATAGATTACTGTACGTACCATGTACATAGTGTACGTGAAAAGATTTTATGTGTATGTGCTATAATTAGAAAGAAAACAACAAATTAAAGTGGCTTCGCTGGAGAGCATACTCCCCAGCGGAGCCACTCAGTTTGCATACTTCGAGATGTTTTCTTCCTGTAAATTGAAGTATAGTTTGATGTACGTACTACGTACATAGTGTACGTGAAAAGATTTTATGTGTACGTGCTATAATTAGAAAGAAAACAACAAATTAAAGTGGCTTCGCTGGAGAGCATACTCCCCAGCGGAGCCACTCAGTTTGCATACTTCGAGATGTTTTCTTCCTGTAAATTGTAGTATAGTTTTATGTACGTACTACGTACATAGTGTACGTGAAAAGATTTTATGTGTACGTGTGTGTGTATAATAAGAAAGAAAACAACAAATTAAAGTGTATATGACGGCATGAACAAAACGTGAAGCGCTGAAGATTTTAAGAAACAATCTCCTTGCGAGAACTTTTTATCTATGCACAAACTACTAAGAGAACCTGTTTCAGACGAACGTCTCTCATACAAAACAAAGAGCCTCAGAATTTAGAGTATGACACTTGATTTGACATATAAAATTATATTGCCACACGCAAAAATAATTGTGGGGTTGCCATAGTAATGATATGGCACGGCGTGGCAGTAGTGATAGCTTTAAATTATTTAGATTACTTTAAATTTTGATGACAAGGTTTATAAAAAAAGACTGCAGTTTACTTGTATAACATTTTATTTTTTAATTTTGTTTTATATTTTATGGATTTTTTTTCTGAAATAAAGCTTTATTATTATTATTTTAAATATGCCTTTTTGCATTAATGGCAAACTTTCCTCTAAACTCTCTAATCTAGAGACATCTGTACCCTTTAATATTTTGTTTATAATAACACTGCTAATCTTGAGAGACCCGGATAGTTTTTAATAAAAATGTCTTTGTGCAATCCGCATGGCAAACACAATTGTTCCCAGTAGTCCTAAGCCTTCGCAAATTGTCATCACACAAACACTGTAACTTCTGCACTTCTAGAGTTCTTCCTAGCTCACTTTTAGGAAACTGGTGAAATATAGCGTCTTTTCGTCTTTTCGCTTACTTATCTTACACTCATACTGTATGGATATCACAGTTTTCTAGTTGAGAGGCTAACTACGGAATTTATTCAACGCAAATTTTACTCGATCACTTACATTTATAAAACTACAATGAAACAATGATTGATTTTGGATTTTGTTTGGTTAGGACGCCGGGCGGGCAGCGCTTGCCCTTGTGTCTATGTTTATATCCTAACCTAAGATTGTCCCAAGATGGCGGAAGATCGCAGAAGGGTGAAATGAAGTAAGAGAGGGCTGAAGTAGCTGTCATTTTCTAAACTCGGTACATTTGCGCTATGGTACAATTTTTTTGTATGAACATTTCCGGCCGTGTATCTATGACAGATTTGACATAAACTGTCAGTGCCGTACTGATCCGTCACCAAACCTTGTCATCAAAATTTAAAGTAATCTAAATAATTTAAAGCTATCACTACTGCCACGCCGTGCCATATCATTACTATGGCAACCCCACAATTATTTTTGCGTGTGGCAATATAATTTTATATGTCAAATCAAGTGTCATACTCTAAATTCTGAGGCTCTTTGTTTTGTATGAGAGACGTTCGTCTGAAACAGGTTCTCTTAGTAGTTTGTGCATAGATAAAAAGTTCTCGCAAGGAGATTGTTTCTTAAAATCTTCAGCGCTTCACGTTTTGTTCATGCCGTCATATACACTTTAATTTGTTGTTTTCTTTCTTATTATACACACACACGTACACATAAAATCTTTTCACGTACACTATGTACGTAGTACGTACATAAAACTATACTACAATTTACAGGAAGAAAACATCTCGAAGTATGCAAACTGAGTGGCTCCGCTGGGGAGTATGCTCTCCAGCGAAGCCACTTTAATTTGTTGTTTTCTTTCTAATTATAGCACGTACACATAAAATCTTTTCACGTACACTATGTACGTAGTACGTACATCAAACTATACTTCAATTTACAGGAAGAAAACATCTCGAAGTATGCAAACTGAGTGGCTCCGCTGGGGAGTATGCTCTCCAGCGAAGCCACTTTAATTTGTTGTTTTCTTTCTAATTATAGAACGTACACATAAAATCTTTTCACGTACACTATGTACATGGTACGTACAGTAATCTATATCTTTTTCAACTGAATTGGAGGTGGTGGCTCCGCGACAGAGCATCACACAAATATTTCATAACGATCAAGGATTCGAATTGGCTACTATGTGCACCTTCGATTCAGATCTATTATTCGCCGGTAGTTAACTTTTCTATGTAGAGTTTCTCAAGTCTTGAACATAATGTTTTGCTTTCTGTAACGATGCCTACATAACAACACACTATATTCCTAATTTCGTTAGTTCGAGGAACAACCATTTCATGATGAACCACCCACATGATATCCACGCTTCACCGAGTTTTTTGTTAGAACAGCGTGATAGGTGATGAACGGTGACTATTTACTTGAAATCGATGATAACATGAATTTCTACGATTATACCTCCATCTAGTAGTTTGAAGTTCTATATAGGTGTCTGTCAAAGTAAATTATATTTTTTTTATCAACATTAACACGATATAATCTTATACATATTATACATATTATATATATCATGTATATCAGTATCTCTAAAAGCCTGATGCTCTATCGGGGGTTCCAATTGAGTTGAAAATTATATAGTTCAATGTACGTACTACGTACATAGTGTACGTGAAAAGATTTTATATGTACGTGCTATAGTAATAAAGAAAATAACGAATTTAAGTGGCTCCGCTGCAGAGCATCATGCAAATGATCCTACATTATAGTGGACAGTTATTGCATGTATCTAATTGTCACTTTCTTTTTTGAAAATCAATCAATATTATATCATATATATCTAAACGAAATTGAATGAAATCTGCAATATCTGTAACGGCCTTTGATACTAATTTTATTATCATAAAACAGACACAACACTACAAACGATTCTTTAATTTATACGATCTCTGACACGCGGCAGTTATATTTTATATAATTTTTCATTGTCAACACGGAGTAAGTAGTTGAAAGTTTGTGAGATAGTGCAAAATAGCCTCAGGCGTATGTCTAATAGTTTCTTTCTTGACCTGACAACTTTATCATTTACTTTTACTGTAAATTCTACAGCTGTAGTAATTGAGTTGGTTTCTTGAAATGTAAGCGTGTCTTCTAATGTGGTAAGGGTCGAATCGTGCCCTGGCTATTTAAATTGTGCCTCCTCCAGTAGATATGAGCACAGCAGGGTGTTCCTCCTTAATTGGGAGGGTAATATGTTATGTCTTCGGCAATGGAGTGGATCTCGCTTTGAATCTGTGTTTCATGTTTTATTTAGTTTTTGTATAGGAAACAACACCTGGATGTACAGGTGGATTTCGCATGAATATAGTGTTAGTAAAATAAATTATAATGAATGTACTAAAGATTGGAAATAATTTATTTTTTACTGTGTAGGAGCAGCAGGTGTTTCTATTGTAGAAAATATATAAAAAAGAAATTATGAAAAAAAAAAAAAACATTTATTATATCTACAATCAAAGTGAAACAAGGTAAAGAAATTAGATTAGACTAGATAGAATAAAATAAATGCGTGACACGAAATGAAAGAAACCGTAGAAGAAGTAGGTAACCATTGTTTGTGGAGTATGCTTCAGACTCCTTCTGATGGATTGAGGGGCCTATGCCTATAAGCTGTTTATGTTTAGGTAGTAGCTAATATGTGGTATGTAAACTAAAAAAAAATACTTACGACTTTTTGAAAAAAAAAAAGTCCAAGTAAAAATAAAAAGTAAAAAAAATGGAAACCCTTATCTATAAAATTACATCCATGAACAACCGTATCAAAAGGATTAAGAGCCAAGTGCGGATTACATACATTATACCATCTTGTTACGCGGGGCCACTATGGGCCCACAGGTAATTTATTTTCTATACATTTGTCAGGAAAACTAGTCAGCACTGGGGTTTGCTAATAAGATAGGAATAGTAGATGAAAATAATTACGGTTAAAAATGGCTTTTTTAAGGGATCGAAAGGTGAGGATTCTTCTTCTATCGTGTGGGTTGTGAGGTGGATGATCGACCTCACACATACGATAGAAGGATTTACACTATAGATAGATGGTTTGTGGCTCAATCCACCCGTATAGGGTAATTTTTGCATAAGAAAACGATAAGCCAAAGTTAAGCTTACAAGTACCTGATTTGACCTCTGTCGTGCTAATTAAATAATGTCAGTAGGTAGTCAAAAAGCATTTTACTGTGTAGCAATTTATACCCTTATCGAACATATTCGAATAGATATACACGAACTATATTCGAATTAATTGTTTATATTGTATGCATGCCTGATGAAATTATTTGGTAATTATTAACCAAAAAAATACCTATTTGTTTTTTTCCACATCTTCTTCTTCTATCGTGTGGGATGTGAGGTGGAGTACCAACCTCATCAACCCTGGTGTCAGGGTTATTCCACATAGAAACCAGTTTTTTATAGACCGTTGAATTAACCAAGGCAATTAAAGAAAGAAAAAAAAACGAGTAAGCCAACAAAACAACATCCATCAGACTTCATACATCCTTCCATTCATAACATGTTCTGTTTCGTTCAATCAAAACATAGGCACGTGCATTTAAAACATAATTTTATTAAGTTACTAGATACAGATGGGCTCCGATACATTGGAAATGTATTCAAATTGATGATTGATTCGAACATGCAGTGTAACTATGATTGAATAGAGATACATAACATTAGTGTCGTAGTTGGAACGGCAGATGGGTAACCTATGACCGGTCGTGTCGACAGACGGTGGGTGGGTCGAATTTGGTGATACATGAATTTAAATTTTCATAGAGGGGCCGTTTTGAACATGCAGAGTTCAAAGGGTTGTAATTTGATTTTGATAGAGATTTTGTAACGAAATCTTTGATATTGTTTTGGTAGTACCTATTACAAAAAATGTGTATTAAAAAAGTGTAAGAAAAGACCTCAAAATTCAAATGTCAATTTTGATCTTGCTTTAATGTAATAATTTTTCATCTGTATGTAGGTATGCTATCCTTAAATTTTAAATGGATTCAATTACTCTGTTACTCTGTGTGTCTCTGTCTGTGGAGCCGTGGTAGAACGCATGCCTCTCACTTTGAGGTCGCAGGTTCGAATCCAGCACAGGCCCAAACCAATGATTGTCGAATTTGTTTTCGAATTCAAGTTTGGATCATAAATGATTATCACGTGCTCAGCGGTGAAAGAAAACATCGTGAGGAAACCCACATTCCCGAGAAATGCATTTTCGGCGGTATGTGACCTAATCTGTATTGGGCTGATTTCCCCTTCGCGGGTTGGAAGGTCAAACAGGCAGTCGCTTCTGTAAAAAACCGGACCTGTCAAATCTTCAGGTTAGATAAACGGACCCTGTGAGAAACGAGATAATGCTAGGGAGATGATGATGATGGTTCAAATACTCCGTTCTAGTATATAAATAAAATATTGGGGACGATTATTGTTCATTGAGTTCAGCATTTGAAATCTTACAAAGAGCAAAATTGAAATCGAAAATATTTCTGATTCCGACGGGACTTGAACCCGCAAGTCTTTTCAAGCCGGGACGAGCGTGTTAACCATTACACCACCAGGTCGTCCTCCTGTCCATGCGAAATTATTACGATGTATGTATCATTATAATTTTTGATTTATTTTTAATTATTCTCTTTGTGAGCTTCCTTAAGCACGGGTAATTGCTATAAAAACAAAAATCATTTAAAATCTTATTTTGTTTTTAATATCACTTTAGAAGAACGGTATCATCGTAACCTTTTCAATCCGCAAAAGAACATCAAAACACTCATATTTTTTGTAATCTCAAAAGAGACCCGCCGAAAGGTGGCAATTAGTGACAGGTGGACTCATTTTGTAAATCCTATAAATTCAAAATTTTACAAAAAAAAAACAGTTCTATTTCAAAATTTATCCCAGCACCCTTTGTCAATGTCATTGCTACCATTTTTCGGGTGATTTTTTGAATAGAACACAATGTATGGTGACATGTGGGTGGATAGAAATGGAAAATCATGATGACCTCAACAAATTTGTTCTTTGGCTTTGCCTTTGCTATTCGTTCTTTAGACTTTGTTATTTCGTCTTCAAGTTTTTGCTTCACCCACGCCTTTTTTGCTAATATTTTTGTACTGGCGACTTCAAGTCTGTTGGTTCACAGGATCTTATTGTAAAGTAATTTAATAAACTCTTCTTTATTGAGTCTTTTTTCGATATTAATTTACTGAGCGTTAATATTGTGGATCTGTATTGTATCTGAAGATTTCTACAGAAAAAAAAACAATCAATGGTACATTCATTGTCAGGGTAATCAAAACTATTACTTTTTTGTTCTTATCGAAGAGGTTTTCATTTATGTGTCTTGAACATCAATAATTATCAAAAGCATCAAATTTTAGGTCCCAAAGATTGACATTGAATTTATTTTAAAACCACATCGATAATCAAATTCAATAGCAAGGGACTGGAAAGTAGCTCTTCTTCCATTAACTGGAAGAAGGCTGTAAAGTCACCTGGAAGAGATTTCTACTTAGCAATGAGTCCACCTTTTGTACTCTTTGTATCTCTTTTGTTTCTATATGTTCTAATTCCTGTGTGCAATAAAGTATTTGTTATGTTATGTTAAGTCTGAAGCATATTTAATACGCTGTTCTGCTAGGCGTTAAATGAAAAAGGCTATAGTTATGATATCGACTTACTGAGTATCACATGCATAATTTTAGTGATCATTTCTAACTGATAGTTATCATAATAGACTTCTCTTTATATAAAGCAATTTATTAAACACCCATTCATTTATGTTGCTGCTGATACTATACGGCCATAAAACGATAATCGAATTTTAAATACGGAATCAATAACAATATTTTACAACATATCATTGTCTGCCCACATGACTATACTACAAGATCGAACTAGTAATCCAATCTTACATGCACATACGCCTCTTCAAATAAGAAATCTCTTTTGTAATGTAAGGAACAGTCATTTAATTGCGATTGTTTGTGTAACCATGATTGTCAATAAACTAATATTAATAGACACAGATAGACACAAATCACGCCTCTAATCTCTATCAGGGTTGGCAAAGCTATTAGTCACATAGGAGACAATATTTAGCTACACTTGACATTGAAGGCCTTAGCAGGATATAGCGAAATATTATGGTGACAGCAGAGCTTGAAAAGATTAAGGTATACAAGCAGTTACGGTTACGCAACCGTCCTCATAACGGTTAAGCACTTGTATAACTTCACCTTTTAGTAAATCAAGCTCTGGTTGACAGGTTACCAGCCTATCCCCCATATCGATAAATCCTAGGATTTAAGGGTGTCACACTTTTGTAATAATTCACAGTTCCAAATACCTTCACCAGATAGATGGTTATGCCAAGTCAGAATGAAAAGATGACAAAATACGGCCAGGGGCCTGTTTAATAAAACTTACAATTGTAAATTACAATGACAATTTGATGTACATTGCGGAGTGTGTGATCACGAATATTTTGCAGTTTCACATTAGCTACGTAATGAACACCAAATTGTCGTTGTAAAGTTTTATTATACAGGCCCCAGGTCAATATTCCATCAAGAATGTCTTACTTAATCTATATTTTAAAAAAATACGTACTGAAATAACAACACGACTGTACTTCCTTTGTCCATATCAATATGTGTGTACCTATCATAATTATGTCAATAACCAAAACTATAAATCCAATCCCATACGAAATCCTAATCCACAAAAACCGTGTAAAATCCTAAAACCATTCCTTTATAAGTCTTTATTCAAAAGTGAAACGCTTAAAAACATAGTATCGTATACAATAAGCATTTGGTCACACTAATCATAAGCAATTTACAATAAAATGCCGTACGGAACCCGAGCATGTTTCTTTGTATGGCTACGTTAATGTGCTCGATTCTGTTTTGTTGATTTCTATAAAATATTATAAATGAGACGGCTACCACTAAGCGAGTGACCAAATATTATATCTTCACGCGGCCGAGGTGAAAGTCCCGGGACTTTTGTTAGGTTCTAATAAGACTTCGAAGTCAGTTTGGTAAATAAAAATATTTTTGATTAAATGACAGAAATAATACCTATGTCCAATGATAGTTTTGTAGAAGTACAAAACCTTATTTTATAAGCAGTATCCTTACAAAAAGTTATTTTATAATCTATGTTAGGTGTACATAATAATACCGTACCTAGCTTCTGTAGATAGATCGATACATCGACTCTTGATCCATTCGGCTGAGGAGCCATTTTATTAGTTTTCGTTTAGCGTTAAAATTCTTACTAGATTTAGAACTAACATTCCGATGTGACAGATTTCATGCCCATTCGGGCAACGTCAAGCCTGTTGTCTTAAATTTTGTACCAAGGGCGAGCCCTCAGCCCTTCCCATTTAATTTTGTCCTGCAAAATAGTTAATGCCATTTGCGGCAAATCTGCAGTAAGTCACGTCAAACAAAACTTCCTTTTTCATTTCCTTGTGCTACTTAAATATTACTATGCCTCCTTTTCACAATAAAAATTCGTAAATAAACTAATAATTTCGGCTAGCGAGCTTATATGCTTCTTTTATTTCAGTTACACATCTAATGAAAGCTACAAATCTAAAACTGTACTTAGTTCCACCTATTTTAAATTTATCAGGCACGGAACTTTTCCACTGCCCTACACCTTACGCAATATGAATCCAGAAAAATGGAATATTCTTAATATTTTATTCACGGTTGGGGCTCAACAGGTAAGCATGAATAAATTCCAGGTCGATGACAAAGCCGAACACAATCGGTGGACGTTTTTCATAAAGTGTCGGCCTGTTAAACATTTTTTATTTGCCCATTTGCTACCAACTGCGTTATATGAAAAATGGATCGTAACGTACACTTTTCTTGTGTTTTTTTCTTTGAATAAATCATGTCATTAAATTTTAATAGTCACTGTAAGGCAAGGTGAGTTAGTTAGGTCTTTTGTTGTCGACTTGGAGGATGCTTTGAGCATTGATTTGATTGTTACTATTTAAGGCTATTGTGTTCTTTTGATGCTTAACCCTGGTAAATGTGGACTTAATTTCATTAATCGACTGCTTTGTAGGAATTAAGATTTAATTGAGTCGAGACTTTTGAATGCCTTTCAGAGTAATGTGAGGAATTCAAGGCATTTTCGGCGCGTTTAATGAACATGTGTTGGGATCGCGTGCTTCGGATCTTTTTTAATGTTTTTAAAAGTCATGGATAGGGTTTATTGTGCTCTGACAATGTATTGTATTGATTTTTATTTCTTACTAGCTTTTGCCCGCGACTTCGTCCGCGTGGCGTGTTATACAGGGTGTTAGTGACATCGTAACGAAAAAAAAAATGGAACGCCTATTTTATTGTACTAAAAACGATGGTGGGTGTTTTTCTTGTCGCAAATGTTTAATTAAGATTTTCAATTTTTACTGTGCCGCAATGTAAGTCGAACAACGCGCCACACAGACGCTAAACTTACGCGCGGCTACGTTACGCGTGTGAGATACGATGTTGATATCTAGGTAGGAGTTTTCATTCTCTTGTATTTAGATGCTTAGTAGTGGTTCAACGTTTAAAAATGTTGTTTGTTGAAGTAGAACACCTACTGCCACGATTTTTCACGCACGGTACCTACCTACCAGTTATTAAAACGTTCCTAACTTATTAACAATAAAAACCCTACTCTTGCCTTACCTTAATTGTTATTCCTTCGGATGAAGTACCTAGGTAGGTACCCTAGAACATGTCACGTCACGTAGGTATGCAACATCGCGTTTCCTCCGCGGTAGGTAGGTATCACACGCACTCACAAACACAACACCTTGCTCTTTAATAAACATCAACAATCTTCCATACTTTTGCGCAGTAAATGGTCTATGATCTATCATCATAGTCGACACTACTCATTTACAGAATGAAACAAACACTCACAAACACGAAAAAAATATCCTCGAAAAACATCACGCGATTCGGGTCAAGCTTAGTATTCGACTGAGCGGAAGCGCGCGGCGGCGTTAGCGCAAAGCATCAAAGGCGCCGACTAAGGGCGCCGACGACGCACCGGCCGCGGCCGCGTCGAGCCGACGACTAGAGAGAGAGAGAGAGAAGTATGTTTATGGTGCAAGTGACAGAGAAAGAAATAGTATCTGTTCGTATGCCTACTTTATTGGCGAGCGTTGCCCTTGACCCGTGCGCCGGCTATTCACCTGCGCATAGCTGAAGTTGTAGATACGTTATTATTATTATTGATGACATTGATAAAATTTAATAATTAGTATTTTTTATTTGTTTATTTTAAATGTGCGTTCTATGCAGCTTAAAACACAATATGGGACTGAAAAAAATCTATTATTTTTATGAATTTGGCGACAGGAAACTTCACTTGATACCTATCAACTCAAAGAAATACCTAGTATCTGTTCGTAATGCCTACTTTATTGGCGCGCGTTGCCCTTGATCCGTGAGGCTATTCACGTCCGAGTATCCATCAAGACAGATCAAACAAGCCCTAACTCGGAGGTCTTGCGTCCCAGGATCCTTTAATTATGTCTTAGAACCTTCTTGGCCTATGTGGTCCAGTGGTTGAGCGATGGGATGCGGAGGGTCCGGGTTCGTATTCCGGTGGGGACATATCACAAAAATCTGTTTATAAGGCCTTTGGTTGGGACGTTACAGGCTGATCACCTGATTGTCCGAAAGTAAAATGATCCGTGCTTCGGAAGGTACGTTAAGTCGTTGCTCCCGTCTACTAGGTACTTATGTAAGCACGTAGCCGTTACATGAATATTGTACACAGAACAGGATAGGTTTAATTAGTTCTTTACTGATGATTTAACAATGAGATTTAAAACTACGAATAACTTAGTACTTAGTACCTCGGTACGGTACCAACATGTAACAAGAAAAATAAGATCACTCCACTCGGACAATTTTTTTCTTTGAACATGCCGACATTGCCTACGCGGCGGAGTTGCCGAACTATCGATAGGTAGATTATCAATTGTTGAACTTGAAAATTGTCTAAACTATCGAAAGTAGTGATAGTACATTTAGATCGATACTAGCGATAGTACCGATAGGTCTTGCTTTGTAACAATAATGGGTATTGATCTAAAAGATTTATTTATTTTCGATTTTTGTGTAGCGAGGTTTTGCGTAGGTACTTACATACTAAGTTGGTGGATGGTTGACATAGTAGGTAACTAATTACCTAATCTGTGGTGGTTGTGTTAGTTGGTTGTTAGTTATTCTAATGACAACAAAGAATACAATTATTTACTGTTTCAACTGTTTTAGGTTGATTCCTATGAGTAAATGAATGAATAACCCGGTCGAATCAAAAAGGTATCTCGCTGGTAACTTAATTCTGTCGGTTGTTTTAGATTTCTGCTTAAAATTGACGTGTATTCCATAAATTTTATGCCTGTTGATTATCCGTCCATTTAAGAATAAGAATAAAATAAATTTATAATTTACGATAGACAGAGAAAGAAATAGGATCGGTTCGTAGTGCCTACTTTGTAGGCCGCGCCGCCGCCGCGCCGCCGGCGTGCGGCGCGGGGCGCGCGGAGCGGGGCGTGCGGAGCGGGGCGCGCGGCGCGGTGCGTGTGGCCGTTGACCCGTTCGAGCAGCTGTTGTCTCCATTACATCGAAAATTTTCGATAATTTGTCATTATTGTTTTTTTTATTGAAATTTGGGTTCTATGCAGCTAAAAGCACAATATGGAATTGAAAATAATTAAAAACAAAACTCAAAATTTCATGAATTTTGCGACGGAAAATTCCACTAGATATTAACTCAGAATCATGGTCTGAATCATCCCTTTCAGTATTCGTTACGATGTCACTAACACCCGGTATAAGAGAGAGATCTTTGTGTGTGTGGGAGTGCATATCAAACAAGCATCTAACTTATGCAGTTTAGATTTTTTCATACAATTTTTTTCCCAATAACTCCCATTTTTCAAAATACAGCCAAAAATAAACTTTATATTTACTAAGGTATGCATGCATGCTAGATTGAATCAATTGATTGAATTGATTTTTTTTTAATTGATTGTTCATTGAGTTTTAATTTTAATACACACTTCCTCTCTTCCCTTCAACGTTGCTGTGCCCTACAGGGTCCATGTTTTAGTTCCTATGCCTATGTAACACCCCATTGTACTACATGGAATGCAATAAATAATTTAATTGAATTGAATTGAAAACATCTATCTTACGCGGTTTCGATTTTTTCATACAAATGTTTTTTTCCCGCTAACTCCCGTTTCCGTGGGAATTTTGCAATATCCTGTTGCAACTAAGCTTTAAGTTAACTAAGGTACCTGCATGCCAAATTTCAAGCGTCTAACTTAAGCGATTTAGATTTTTCATACAAAAGGATTTTCCCGCTAATTTCCGTTCCCGTGGGAATTCCGGGAATTCCTTTCTTAGTGCACCTCTACGGTACCTAAGCTATGTCCCTTCCAAATTTCAAATGCCTACATTTAGCCGTTCAGGCTATGCGTTGATATGTCAGTCACTGAGTCAGTCAGTTTCTCCTTTTATTTAGATTTGATTTTTTCATACAAATGTTTTTTCCCGCTAACTACCGTTCCCGTGGGAATTTTGTAATATCCTGTTGCAACTAAGCTTTAAGTTTACTAAAGTACCTGCATGCCAAATTTCAAACGTCTAACTTGAGTGGTTTAGATTTTTCATACAAAAGGATTTTCCCGCTAATTCCCGTTCCCGTGGGAATTTCGGGAATTCCTTTCTTAGTACACCTCTACGGTGTCTAAGGTACCTGCGTGCCAAATTTTAAACATCTTACTTGAATGGTTTAGATTTTTCATACAAAAGGATTTTCCCGTTAATTCCCGTTCCCGTGGGAATTTCGGGAATTCCTTTCTTAGTGCACCTCCACGGTACCTAAGGTACCTGCATGACAAATTTCAAACGTCTAACTTGAGTGGTTTAGATTTTTCATACAAAAGGATTTTCCCGCTAATTCCCGTTCTCGTGAGAATTTCGTGAATTCCTTTCTTAGTGCACCTCCACGGTACCTAAGGTATCTGCATGCTAAATTTCAAATGTCTAACTTGAGTGGTTTAGATTTTTCATACAAAAGGTATTTCCCGCTAATTCCCGTTCCCGTGAGAATTTTGGGAATTCCTTTCTTAGTGCACCTCTACGGTACCTATGGTACCTGCATGCCAAATTTCAAACGTCTAACTTGAGTGGTTTAGATTTTTCATACAAAAGGATTTTCCCGCTAATTCCCGTTCCCGTGGGAATTTCGGGAATTCCTTTCTTAGTACACCTCTACGGTGTCTAAGGTACCTGCGTGCCAAATTTTAAACATCTTACTTGAATGGTTTAGATTTTTCATACAAAAGGATTTTCCCGTTAATTCCCGTTCCCGTGGGAATTTCGGGAATTCCTTTCTTAGTGCACCTCCACGGTACCTAAGGTACCTGCATGACAAATTTCAAACGTCTAACTTGAGTGGTTTAGATTTTTCATACAAAAGGATTTTCCCGCTAATTCCCGTTCTCGTGAGAATTTCGTGAATTCCTTTCTTAGTGCACCTCCACGGTACCTAAGGTATCTGCATGCTAAATTTCAAATGTCTAACTTGAGTGGTTTAGATTTTTCATACAAAAGGTATTTCCCGCTAATTCCCGTTCCCGTGAGAATTTTGGGAATTCCTTTCTTAGTGCACCTCTACGGTACCTATGGTACCTGCATGCCAAATTTCAAACGTCTAACTTGAGTGGTTTAGATTTTTCATACAAAAGGATTTTCCCGCTAATTCCCGTTCCCGTGGGAATTTCGGGAATTCCTTTCTTAGTACACCTCTACGGTATCTAAGGTACCTGCATGACAAATTTCAAACATCTAACTTGAATGGTTTAGATTTTTCATACAAAAATATTTTTCCGCTAATTCCCGTTCCCGTGGGAATTTCGGGAATTCCTTTCTTAGTGCACCTCTACGTTATCTAAGGTACCTGCATGCCAAATTTCAAAAGTCTAACTTGAGTGGTTTAGATTTTTCATACAAAAGGATTTTCCCGCTAATTCCCGTTCCCGTAGGAATTTCGGGAATTCCTTTCTTAGTGCACCTCTACGGTATCTAAGGTACCTGCATGCCAAATTTCAAACGTCTAACTTGAGTGGTTTAGATTTTTCATACAAAAGGATTTCCCTTCACTACTCTGCTCCTATTGATTGTAGCGTGATGAAAAGTATACTATGACCTGTCCAGGAGTGTGAAGAATAATTGTACCAAGTTTCATTAAAATCCGTCCAGTAGTTTTTGTTTCTATAAGGAACATACAGACCGACAGACAGACAGACAGACAGACAGACAGACAGACAGACAAAAATTTTACTGATTGCATTTTTGGCATCAGTATCGATCACTTATCACCCCCTGATAGTTATTTTGAAAAAATATTTAATGTACAGAATTGACCTCTCTACAGATTTATTATAAGTATAGATAATAATTTTAACGGCGGCTCTTAAAGTTGTATGACATGGTTGTCTGTCAGATTAAATTGTATCGTTACTGTTCTGACCATCGAAGTTTAGCAAAACTAAGAATAAAAAGTTTATCACATTAATTTTGTTTAAAATAACAACTTATAATTAAATATCAAAGCGCACAACATCAAAAAACGACCGCAAATCTCAAAAAAATATCACGTTTACACCTGTTCGCAAAAAGGCCAAAGTCAATATATCGATAAAAATTCGGATATCGGCAACATCGATTTTTTGTGATACCAAAAAGGTGCGGGGCGGGATCGCTACGGGCGAGGCATGTGTGCGGGCGGGGAACGGGGTGCGGGCGGCGCGCGGGCGAAGGGCAGAGGTCACGCGAGCCTGCGGCTTTGTAGTGATGGGACGAAGTGGTGATTTTTCTATCGATAAATTTATTTTAAAGTGTTTATTTCTAATTTATATTGAGGACGTCGACCGCCACGAAACCACACCGTTTAATTTATTATAAAGTGCATTATATTAGTATAAAAAATATATGTAAAGGTAAACAAATGTGTGACAACTGTGTGACTAATGGCTCTATAGCGCTATTTAGTGCCTCATAATAATAATAATAATAATAATATTATACCTGTGTATTAAGGGAAAGAGTGTGTATTTTTTGCTCATCATGAGAAAAAGATACATAACTGCTATTTCTACGAGACCGTTGGGATCAGCACGTTAACTATACCTACTTATATTTTACTCTCTTAATTTTCAATTCCAGACTGTTTGCCTTTTGCCTCAGATGACATTCATTGCAGTTGTCATTGGTCGAAAGCTCATACATTGAATCGGTACTACTTATTGTACTGAAGGTTCTTTTTTATGTTTGAAAAACGATACTACTTTTAGATATTTTTTTGTATTAACAATTAGTTGTTTTTTTATTTAGTCACACTAGATAGTAGTTAGGTATCATGTTTATTTGTTTCTCCGTTTTAAATAAAGCAGCATCAATCTATCGATATCGACATTACTTATCACAGGCATAACACTTCGGACCACACCTTGCCTCACTATCCCGTCATGGCGAAAATGTAATTTTAATTGAACTAGTCATTCGGGATAAATACTTAATTTAATAAATATCGTACGGTTTCACGATGTTTTTTTCTTGAAACTAGGACAAGTTTTTTTCTGCTGTTTGTTATAAGTTTGTCAACAATCAGCTGTTTTTATTAAATGCAAACTTTGAAGTTGTTCGAGGGCGGTGAGGTAAACCTAGCTCAGACTCCGGTGAGAGGCGGAGAGTTGCCGTTCTATACGTAGTATTATTAATTATTATATGCCGATAGGTAATCCTCTATCATAATTATTTAAAAAATCAGACCTATCCGTTCAGTAACTTCGGACATAATTAGACGCTTTTTGCAGGACGGACTTATTCTCACCATACAGGTTTCTTTTTACCATTTTGGTTCGGAATCCCAAAACTAAACTAGTCAAAAAATTGACCGGGTGTGCTGTGTCCGTTTTTGTAAGTATCTGAAGTGACGACAAAGAAAATCCTTGTGTGAGCTGTTTAGAATAAGGTCCTTTATTAAATCTAATTCCCAGCAATTACATTTGCAGTCAGAACTCAAACCTAAATTAAGTTTTAGAATGATACCAGTAGATCGTTAATTATTTTAAAAACATGGTATTGACGAAGTAATATTAATCATATGAATCCTAATAAATTGCCCTTCAGACTAAACCATTTGAATCCCTAATAAAAGCTCCTAAGATAAGGCTGTAATCAAAATGACCAACCAGTTCGAGATATTTCTATTTGTCTGATTTATTATGTTTAATATTAATAATCCTTTATTTCTATGGCTTAAATGCGTTTGACCTTGTTTATATTTGTAAGTAGTTGTATAATTTCGGTGTTTAAACTTAAAATCAAGGCAAAAGGAGGCAAATCAACAATATGTAAGACACGTCAAAAATAAAGGTGTTGTTTAGAACATGAACGCATTCATTCAACACACATCACCAATCCTTCATTCAATGAATACAAAAAAACAACCGACCATCGATGATGCGCTCGCGATGTTGTATCGATCGACGCCTGCGCAAATGTATGCAAATAGGATCGAGAGGAAACAATGAGATGCCCGTCGAGTTCCTGCTGATAATCTGTCAAGTTTATACATATGTAACAGGGATTTTTGTGTTTATATGTTTCGTTATAAAGCTTGGCTTTCGACAAGCAACTTATTCACTACCAAGCAACTTATTCCTATTTATATACAGACTGATAGTGACATCGTAACGAATACTAAACGGGATGATTCATACCATGATTCTGTGTTAATATCAAGTGGAACTATTCGGCGCAAAATTAATGTTTTTTTTTAAATTATTTTATATTATCTTTGCGATGGAAAATTCCACTTGATATTAACTCAGAATAATGAGCTGCATCATCCCTCTCCGTATTCGTTACGATGCCACTAACACCCTGTATAGTGTTTTTACACTGAGACTTGGTATGCGTGTGAATAAGTTGTCAGATTGTAATTATTCTATGTAATATTATGTTCAATGCATAGTTAGTGACAAAAGTGTACTCGTTTCTCTAAAATTCAATCTGAAGAGATTATTGATTGAGTTATGAAGATAACTCGCTCTTTTGAGTGATCATAACAGATCTTGACCTCCGACAATGAAAAGATTATCTATGCTTTGCTGAACAATAATAAACACTTTTACAAAATTGACTCATTTTACTTTTATGACATGATTTTTTTCACTTACAACTTGAGTTTCTTTGAGGCAAGACTGAATAGGCATCTTCTGAGTATACTCATTACACCGTCGACACATACTTACTTAACTTCTTTAAGAGTCGGAATGATATGAAGTACAAACCATTTGATTTAAAAATAAATCTTATTAATACAAAAACTTCTAAATAATAGACTTGCAACTCTATAGAAATGTCGTGTTCATATCGCATTCGAGCGCACTTTAAATTCAAAGGAAGTTCTTCCGCACCAAACGAATGCTTCAATAATTCTAGTCCTGCCTAGCCCTATTAGTAGGCTATAAACTACAGCATAGTATATCAGCAAATGACAAATTTAACAGGACAGTTGCGACTTCAACAGACGTACGACCATCTGGTTATGTTGGGTTTACAACTCTACGTTTTGTTTAAGGGTTAGGTAAAATGTTGGAGGTTTTTTTGTGAAATTAACAGATTTAGCGAAATTCGGCAGACAGTTTTAGAAAAAAATGTAAAATAAATTTTATCTTTAAAAAAATCCTATTCTCAGTAATAATATTATAAATAATGGAAAATTATAAATGCAACCAAGATTCTACAGGTCATCGGTAGTTAAATCATAATATTAAATCCTATGAAGAATAAAACGTTTTTTTTTTTGAATTTCATAGATTAATTCTATGAAATTATTCTACCTGTACATAAGTTTTGAAAATAAGTCGGCGATTCGAGAAAATGTAGAAAAATTGCATGAAGAAGGATAGCGTGTGTGAGATTCTTGATTATGCAGGACTGATAGAGACTGTTGGCGGAAGAACTCACTAGGTTTCAGATAAGAGCTGGAGAGAAAGATAAGAGCTATTTATTTCCCAGACTTGCACCAATGGATAACACAGTTGGCTTCACCATTATGTACGGCGATACGGTCTAACAGAAAGCACTTAGTTCATCTTGCGATGGATATACCTCTGACTACCCCACTGAGATATATTCGTGAGAGAAATATTATGTATTTATGTATTCCTCGAGTAAAGTGCTCTACCTTAAATCCCGTCTTAATGTAAGTGGAGCAATAGATGGAGCGCGCGCGCTCGCGGCCAAACGCAACGAGCTGTCGACGCGCTCGACGAATGTTGCGTCCATACCCAGGTATATGGGGGCTCGTGAAATTTTGTGCCGATATTCAAATAGCTAATTATTCTCAAGTTGGTAATCCACCCCACAACCACTCGACAGAAGAAGAAGAATACATTAAAATTTCCACACAACCTTAAAAAAGAGGTCTAATTAAATTTCTTTTAAAAAGAGTCTACACACTTAAAGTAATCCTTTCTTTACTAATTTTGAGATCAATATCAGTCACGGTAATTATCAGGAGACGCCATAATGTCCCCTTTGTCGATTCAACAACTACGTATAGGTACTTACTACTATTAGTAGCCGGGATAAACGGCTTAATACGTTGTAGGTCTAGCAGAAATTTCGGTGAAGCGTAGACATAACACGGTTTACATCTCAGAGTTTACATACATACGATATAAGTACTACTACATATTTACGGTAGGTATTAAACTCATTACTTCTTTTTTTCGAGTTTATAATAATTTAAGTTTGTATTTTATGTGTAAGTTACCGCCTTGGGCATGTGCCTATATGGTAACGTATAGTTGTAATTATTAGAGAAATAAATAAATATATTCGTGAGATTATCTTGTAAACGGATTAATAGACAAAAAGTGATTTGTGACATGTCCCCAGCATAAATCGAACTCAGAACCTCCAGACCGTGAGCCTAATGCCCCAATCATTTGGCCATTACATAGGTCGATTTATTTTTTGTACTTCGACTGAAGAGTTAATTATAAATTTAATAAAAATGGGGTAAGTAAGTCATTGCTACAAAGAGACTTTTAAATAATAATGTTTTATTTAAGTAGGTAGATTGAAATAGTCGCGTAAAAAAATAAAACGGGTACTTACTTATTTGAAAAATATGTTTTATACAAAAATAACGCAAATTACTTTAGTTAAGACAATATTAAAATACTTAAACTTTTTCTGGCTTATCGCTAGTTAGATACCTACTTAAAAGAAAAAAAAGGATGTAAATCCAGTTGCGTCTCTCTCCGCCAAACCCGCGCAGAGTCTTTGTAATGGCGTTACAATAGCGCAGTTTGTCGAACGCCTGACTCCGACCTTTGACTTATACGTGTCTATAAGTTCACCGCCGCTCGTCCTCGATAACAAGCGATGACAATTTGATATTTATTGCTTTGTCGCGTTACTGTCGAGGCTTTAGATGGAGCTAAATACTTGTGTGCGAGAAATAATCGTACGCCGCTTATGAGTCAAAGGACACTTGATTTGTTCTTCTACGTTGACTCCCTGAAATAGAAAGATAGCCTTCCATACCAGATAAATAATTCATTTGACGAATATGCATCGACAATATTTTCATAACCAATTATTACGACACTGTTTTGTAAAAAAAAATACAATGAGGGACTTTTCACGTTATGGTCTACTACAAACAATATAGATGGCGTTGTACAGCTTTAACGTGATAATTACCTATTTTCTCATTACTCGGGTACACAATTATTCCAAAATACAATGTAATGGGAGAAGCATATCGTCACTGGAAAGGCAAAATTACGTAAGCGCCAAAAGGCCATTTCGAGAAAAAGCCGTTTAAAGTTTCATTTTTTCGTTTTTTTATCATAACTTTTTACCTAATTATCCAATTTAGATGATGTCAAAGTAAGGTTACATTATTTTTTAATTTTCTATGTCCAGCAATACATATTATAACTGTTGGATTGCTATTTTAGGATATAGTGGCGCTTACGTAAAAATGACTTCAGTTT
Source organism: Pectinophora gossypiella (assembly GCF_024362695.1). Lineage (NCBI taxonomy): Eukaryota > Metazoa > Arthropoda > Insecta > Lepidoptera > Gelechiidae > Pectinophora > Pectinophora gossypiella. The sequence goes on from NC_065419.1 coordinate 10,238,549, forward strand.
ACAGTAAAGCAAATTTACTTAACCGCCATCTGGTTAAAATATTATTTGGAAGCAAAATTACTTACAGCTCTTACGACAATGCATACGAGAACGACAATATTTCTTTAAATATAATAATACTGTAATGTTAGCGGAGTAAAAGTTACTGTAACGACTTTTACACATCTGCTCTCATTATGTAAAAATTGCCTAAAAAGTGATCGATTGATTATGTCAGTTCACCAAAAATTCTTTAAAGTAAGTTTTTGTAATATCTTACATGGGTAAAAAGACGTAAGAGACAAATAATTATTCTTAATACCTCCTTAAACTACTTATTACTTCAATTGATTTATAAAAATGGCTATTAAAATACTGAAGTGCCAGAAATAAAGTTTCATAAAATATAAATAATAGCGTACAACCCGTTATCTGTTTGTAAAAGTTTCTTTTTAACACTTTCAAAGACAGAACGTATACGGACGTTCCGATTCCAAGGTGCCATACTACCTATTATGAACCACCAATGACCCATGGTCTCTGTCCGTGAAAGGGTTAAACGGTTTTATTTAGCTAAACCCGTACGGTATATTTGTATCAAAACTAGATATTGCAATTTAAGTACCTTCCTGTTGTCAGATTGATCTGAAATTTGGTACGCACGTTTAATTCCGATGTCAATACAATATAATAAAATCAATAACATTATAAATCTAAGATGGCAGCAGGTACATAATGGGGGATTACATATTTTTCTACAACCCCCTCAATATGGGTATCAAAGATAGGACTACACTAGTAGAATACTGTCATTATGTCAAAATTTCAAATCCAAGATGGACGATATTACAAAATGACTGAAAGAAGGATGTTGCCCTTAATTTTGTCATTGTCATCCACCGTCCATAATATGCAGGGCAGCACAGTGGATCGCTGGGTGGGGTCGCTCCGCGAAGCCTGTGAAATCCCCAGGAGGCTTCTGAGCTTCTGGAAGGAGATAGGTTGGCTTACGTAGTCAACAATTACACGCATAATGGGCCACCTCAGAGTCTAAATGCGGAAAACAGAGCCCACTAACATAACATAACATATGCAGGGCAGCACAGCCGACCATGCAGTAGTATATTTGGGCTCAAAATTGTTTGAATTAGGACAAGCATACGTGGCTCTAAGTCGAGTCAAGTCTCTGGAAGGGTCAAGTCTTTTTCATTCCTCAATAATTCCCCTTATTGTTTTTAAGAGTATTTACCACGAAGTTTAATACACTTTTCCATTCGCTCGAACCAGGTATTATTTAACATTTATTCCACTCCAAAGTAGAAGTGTTCAAAATGGCTGACTTGAAAGCGTTGGCCGCTTCTTCACCGCACTGGAACCTTTGACCGCGAAGAGTTTCTTTTTTAATTTTAGGAAATGTAAAGAAATCATTGGAGCTTAGGTCAGGACTGTATGGAGGATGGTCAAGAATTTCTACGTTTTCCTGCTTCAAATAATCGTTTGACGAGCGGTGTGTGAGCTTGCGTTGTCATGGTGCAGCATCCTGCACTCCTGCGCATCATCATGCGTCGCTTTGGGTTAGATTTTCGAAGTTCGGCGATGACTTGTGGTAAACAAATTGTGGTATACCAATCTGCATTAACCGTCCTACGATCTTCAAGTGCAATAATAATTGTCGCAACATGACCGATTTTCTCCACGAAGGTAGCCACCATCTTCTTTGAAGTGCTTCGAGAGCGAACAACTTTAGTCGGCTTTGACTCGTTTTGGAAGACCCAAACTGTGGATTGTTGTTTGGAATCAGGATAATAGCATAAATCCAAGATTCGTCACCACTGATGATGTCGTACACGTGATTTGACTCTCCTCGGTTGAACCTCTGAAGAGTTTTCTTACACCATCTGACGCGGGCTACCTTATGATCGTCAGAAAATGCGGGATGCAACGGCAAACTAGTTTTCTCACACCAAGTGCCTCATTCAATATCGTTTAAATGGTTGTCCCTGAAATGCCTAATAACGCCTCTATTCTCGGTATGTCACATGACGATTTTTGAGGATTAGTTGTCTCACAGCAACGATATTATCTTCAGTGAAGGCGGATGTCCACGCTCGAATTCTAAATACCAGCGTTCGATGGCTCGCAGGCATGGCACTTCATCGTGGAATAGAGATTTTAACTGTTTGAAACACTGAAGTCGCAGTAGGCCTCTTCGAAAGTTATAGAAAATTTTTCTTTGTAAGATTCATTTTCGGACATGATCTGACAGATTCAAACCAACGCTGTAACTAAACAATTGCATTAATCCTAATGCTTTCAATTGTTTTGATATTCGAAATTCCAACAAATTTGAATTTTGAGTTCTCAATTAAAACTTGGCGCTAAATATGCAAACGACAGAACTTAAAAAGTATAACAAAGTCGCTTTTTCTGTCCCTATATCCCTATGTACGCTTAAATCTTTAAAATTGCGCAACGGATTTTGATGCAATTTTCTTTAGTAGATAGAGTGATTCAAGAGGAAAGTTTATAGGTATGTATAATAACATCCAATAAATAGTGTAGAAATACTGTTATTTTTGAGGATTTTAATGTGATGTCGTAAATAATTTCATTTTTCCTCAGCATTGCATCCGAGCGAAGCCGGGTCGCTAATAAATTATAAAATCAATTCTAAAATAGTTTTACTTTTAGATCTATTGTTAAAAAATAACTTCCTGGGAAACTTACTGCTAGCCCACAAACTTGCTTAATAACAGCATAAAAATGCGAAGGCAAATTTACGTACACGCCTTACTTATTCTAAATACTGTAAGTCAAAATTACTTATTCGCCATTCACTGCATAAACATGCTAAGACATTTTTTTCTTATACGCCTCACTTATTTTAAAAGCTGTAAATAAAAATGACTTATACATAGTCTATTTTTTATTTTCAGTAGTCCAAAATTACTAATAAAATGATACTATTCAAACTATAGAATGCCAAATTTACTTAAAGTTAATATGTAGTTATTATATAGGACCACAATATTACTTATACACCAGTCACGAAAAAAACACCAAAATCTTGTCGTTTAAGAAACTGGAATTGAAAAAAGTCAACTATTTTCAAATTTACGTAAGCGCCAAAAAAGTGCTCGTATCGCAATGCTACCCAGACAGATCGACGCAGAATGAAACGCTGATTCCGAATATATAAAAAACCCAAAATACCTATTTTGGCGCTTACGTAATTTTGCCTTTCCAGTGACGATATATAAATATAGTTGTTTTTTGATATTTGGATAACATTATATATAGAATTATGTTTCTCTTTATTTTGATCAGAATAATAATGGGTAAAAGATGTAATTGAGCCTGGGCGTAATAAAAAGGGTCATCATTTCATACCCAAAACCAAAGATAAAAGATGCACGTGTCTAATCCATGAAATTAGAAGGTTAAACGAAGGTATTGTAAAAAAAAATTGCAATTTTAAATTATTTATAAAATGGTGAATTTTCAAAGTAAATAAATTCTCATTAGAACCGGTTGCCTGAGAGGAGACCTATGCTCAGCAGTGGGACGTATATTACATATTATTATGATAATCCAAATCAAAAGGGCCCTCATCGACGAAAGCGTTTACGCCGTTTTACAATATTGTGTATAGGAATTCAATACCCAACTTAGTAGTAACTATTTATTACACAAAATCTGTAGGCTAGCAGGGTAAGCACCTGGTGCAATAAGGTGGTGTAAAAGACGATATAGTGACTACAGTTGAGAAGGGAATGTTAAGTTTGTTTGGACACGTAGAGCGGATGAAGGATTATAATAAGATGAAAGACGGCTAAAATAAATAACTACCGTAGGCATATAAATTATACCCAACACTGTTACCAAAGTAACATAATAATATCATAGTTAACTTCTACGTATAAATAGCGGATACGTTACTATGCAGAGTAGAGGAATTTGACCGATTCATGTTGTGTCGTGAACGGACGCACGAGCCGGCGCAAGCGCACGGGCGGGTAAGGGTCTCTTCATAGTGCTTATTGAGAAGAAACAATGAACAAATTGCTATGAAATGGTGTTATTATGCCATGTTTAATCTATATTTTGGAATAATTTAGAAATTGTAGGCGGGATAGGAATAAAAAGGTTTTCTTAACGATTTCATAATCTCTATGGTTCAACTACTTTTTCCAGGCAAGTACCTAGTTAATGCCATATGGGGCAAATCTACAATAAGTCACGTCCAAAAACGTCAACTTCGTAAATAAAAAAATGTTTTCACGAAGTTCTTGCATCGTCACTCAGATTATTAAAAATAAGTTTGGATATTATTTAAATTGACTTTTTTTTTCTTAATTTTAGCGGAAAACAAAACAAAACGGATGAAAAGTCGACATAAGCTTTTTGTCTTAAGGTCAGAAATAATGAAAAATAAATATTTAATAGCTATGGGAATAAAAGATGAATTGTAAGAAATACAATTGTCGACGTGAAAACGTTTGTTAGGTTCTAAAACGTACTTATTTATATAAATACAATGCAAAAAATAGATAATACTTGAAATAGCTGTAATTTTTTTTTATACATGTGACATTGTCCTTAGTTTTGACGCGTGCTGTATCGAAAAAAAGCCAAACCAAAATGTATTTTCGAAGCAAGTAAGAACAAATTCTAATCTCTTCATTAATTTATCTAGAAAACTTTATCTCTACCACTCAAAGTCCAATTTGCGTTACAAACTTCGAAATTCCGAGACAATTTTAGTCTTCAAAGAATGTTAACTTGAGATTACGCTGTTTGTTTTGAAAGGTTATAAAAGTCACAATAATGCATTGAAGTTTGTGTTTTTCTTTAGTGATTTTAAAGGTGGTTTCTGATAGTACTTCGAGAACGTTCTTAGGTTAATTTTTCTTTCTTGTATGCTCGTGGGAAACGAAGCATAGCCCCGGGCGCGTCATGAAAACGCGAGTGAATGGAGCGAAAAAAGTCGTAAGTGAACGTATTTCGATTAGCGCTTATAAATAATAACTTTTGAGAGAATAGCCTATCATTTTTGACGCACGCTTTCTTTCAATAATTTACAATGGAATAATAACTTACACAGCTAATCGGATAATAATGAAAAAGATAGCAAAAGATCTAGACAACGTAAAGTTTTTAAAAATAGTCATTTAAATGTACTTAAATGTGAAACTTACATCGTGGTTTCAATTTCACGGTGCATATTCAATGATAAGTATACGTAATAAATAAAACTTTACCTACATAGATAATTATCGGCAGAAATCCAAAGAAATCCAGTCTATTACACGGCATAAACACACAGTATTACCACAATTGGCGTTTAACGAAAATCCAACCGAATAAAAAGGAGAAAATGAGCAATTTCTTAGTACCTACAAAGAAAAAGGAGCAAAATTGAGAGAGCACGCCGCAAAGTTACAGGGCAGGAGAGCGATAAATTCCAATCAGGCTCGTGTGCGATGTGTAAGGGCACTAGGTCGATTCGCCGCCCTTAAGGCGTATATTTTAAACCTTGAGTATTTTTTCTAAGTGACATAAATACCCTTAATTTAAAAATTGAAAAAAAAAATCATTTTTCAATTGGAAATATACTTCGTTGTGAGATTATAGTATGTGCTGTTGTTGAAAAACAAAGGACTTTTATGTTTGCAGCCCCTGCAGCCTGAATTCTAGCTCTATAAATAAATCGATTGTTTTATATACTCATCTTGTATTTTTATATTTTTCGACTAAGGAGGCGTACATTCTAAATTTGAATTAGTGATTCAGTCGATACTGCATCCCATTTTTAGATGGAACAACTCAGACTTATCATAAATTTAATAATGAAAAGAATCATAGAAAAGGACGGAGATTTTAATAAGCTGGTCAAATTAACCCCAATGCATGTATTGATAACTTTATTGTTACACACTTATATCTACGTATATTCTACAGCTTGAGAAGCTGAAAATGAATGTTAGGAGTGCTAAAAGAACTTAGAGAATGAATGTGATCGTTGAAAAGGTATACGTAAATTCGTACTTACATACATGTTTATTATAGACTCCACCACCTAATGTTATTCTTACGCTATCTCCATACAAACTTACCCTTAACAGTTTTGAAGTGATGCTCAGTCGGTCCGTGAATTCGTATACACGTGTTCCTTGCGGAGGTCTAACCTACGTGCATTGCTGTTTTAAACATGTTTTTACATTTGGAAAAAGAAATATAAGATACTTCTCTAGTATTATGTTTAGTACACTTATGTGTACTAGTACGAGTTATGTCATCGGAGGCAAATCAGAAAGTCAAGCAAAGAAGGATTTCCTTATGGATTTATTCAATTATAATACTACGCACACTTCCATACCATTGTATTGAATGATATCTATCCTAGCACTCTTTTGTCTTCTTATTCTTTATGTGAGTTTGTTTAAGTTTTTTAGATAATAAAACTTACTGCTGTTTGTATAACGAACGAACTGAGGAGACTGGTACCTAGACAAATCGTATTGTGGTTTAACGGTATCAGTGGCTTACCTAACTATGTAATACTTTAATTTAATAATATAAAAAAAATACTAAAATGAGAATTTATTTTTTTTTTTTTTAATTAAGATGGGTTTGCTCTTGACTTCGTTCTTCTACAAGAAGAAGAGATCGAGATGAATTTCATTTCATCATAAATGATATGCTTCTTCAACGTATCATGATTTAGTACTTACTTACTTATGTTTATCTAGCAAGATGATCGTGTTAAAAAATTCTCGAGGACTGCGTTTACATACAAGCGACACTCGGTTGACGACGTCATAGCCTAGCGTTGGACACGTCTACGACACAGTCACTTTGCTGACGTTCCTTATGGCGGCGGCGTCGGTCGCCGAACCAGTATCATTGGTTAGTAAGCGCCTTGTTAACCGTTTCATTATTTAGATGTTATCATAAAGTCGTAAGACCGAATGTCCTTTAAAATCCAAACCCTATTCTTTAACAATTGTATCTGGAAATCTCGGCCTACTAACCTCTCAGGTTAAAGACTAGTCTTAATAATATAGCTATATAATCACGCCTATTTCCCACCGGGGTAAGCAGAGACTATGGACTTCCAATTACTTCGATCCTGACACACTTCTCTTGCTTCCGCCACATTCATAAATCGTTTCATACACGCACGCCGGTTCAGAGTAGATCGTACTGAGCCTTTTCTAAGGACATCTCTAATTAAGTCAATGTACGTCCTTCTAAGTCTTTCTTTCTTAATAATAATTGTGCTATTTGGATATAGGTTGTAAACTATTTATACCAGCAATTAAATCGTTTTTGTGTGTTTTCGTGTTGATGCGCCGGAGTGTGTGCCGCGGCCTAATCGCTGAGAAACGTGAAAACGTACACCCACCGCGACGCGTGCGCCGTGCGCTCGATCAAAAAAGAATTGATTTTTATATCTGGAAATTATATAGAGTTGCTACTACCTATATAATTTCCTGATTATAATGGTGGCGGAATTTCAATTTTTACGCTAGTTGTTGCAACGTATTGCAAGTTACTTATTGTGGTTGTAAAATGCTTGGAATATTCTATATGGGTAGTTGTACTATTATTAATGCCTATTGTATAGAATACCTTACACCTTTTCCCCCTTTTTAGAATCTGATATGTGACATAGGTGAAATTTAACTTAAACTAAGTGTCTTTATAAAATTCCAAAAAAGTACTAATAAAAATGCATAGAGAGCTTTCTTGCTAACTATGAACTGACTTGTACCCGTATTTACACATACAGAGTGTTAGTGACACCGTAACGAATACTAAAGGGGGACGTTACAAACCATGATTCTGAGGTGGTATTAATTAGAATCATGGTCAAAATCATCTCTCAAAGTTTTCGTTATGATGTTACTAACACTCTGTATTTTAATAAAATAATATTGTTTAAACATGTTCAAAAAACGAGACGTGTTAATGGGAGATGTGTTATTTTTTTGGATGTGGGTGGAAGGAGAGCAAGCACAAACTTTAATTTTCCATTAATTTGTATTTTTTTAGAAATTATTTCCCATTTTGTCCGGAAATCTTCTTTCCAGGAAAATATGACCACATTTGGTCGGAAAAAGTAAGTTCTTTTTAAATAAGGTAATCTTTTTGTCGTTTTAACAGCTCTATACAGTTACAACCACGATCCGCTCTATAATCGACATTGTGCAGTATGCGTCCGGCCAAATTTTGTGGAATTTGTTTTCTTATTACATTGTTTATTGCGAATATTTCCCACGCCAATCAGAGGTCCATTGATGGTCATTTTCAAACCATCAGGCAAAGGGTAAATACATTTATTACCTATACGGTCATAAAATAAGGAAAAATCTGAAGTCAACTAATTAACCTATATTAGGTTAATTCTAAAGTGAGAAATGAAGAGTGATTTAAATTCTTGTAAAAACATAATTATAAATAGTTTCTTTCGTCGTTATAGTCACTTTTAACACATTAATTTAAGGATATTTTGGAAGAGTTGAGTTTTAAATGCAAAGACAGTCTGAACGCAGAAAACATAGAGCTTATTAAAAAGCACTAAGAAAGGGCATTCATTTATTCATTCAATATTTAAGAGCTAGGCTCTTGGCGGTGGAGTTCTTTCTAAATTTGACGATTCTTTGTAAGTTCCTTGACTTCCTTATACGACGTAACATCAGCGTTTTCTTTTATCTAGTATTTACCTTTGCCTAGGCCTTCCTCTACATCGTTTACCCTCTAACTTGCCCTCTAATATAACTTGGATCAAATTATCATGCCGTACGAGGTGACAAAATATTTTACTCCGTATAAAAGACTGTAATAAAAAAATGAGTTTCTTTTTGTTTTTTTTTTGATGACTTATTGCAGATTTTGAGCGGAAGGCAAGAGGAAAACCACTGTTTTTCTCTAGAAAGTAGGATGGAGAATGCTACATTGACAAGAGCGTGGCTCTTAAACTAGTGATGATAATGATGATTGTAGATTTGCCGCAAATTCCGGGACATGCATAACGTGATTAAGCTATTTAAATAAGCAAAATCAATGTAACAGTCAACTAAACAGTATCACCTCCAACTCAACAATGAACAGTCAGAAACAATAAAATAAATCATCTCATCTAATGACAGCGTACTCCAGTGGGAATGATATTGATTGTACAGTAATCGGAAAACCATTAGCATAGTCCGTTTGATTGAAGTTCTCAGGGTATTGTGAGAACAGGCTAATCGGAAGCTTATTATGTTGTGAACTGTATTTTTATTGCTGAGAATCTGTGGTCCTTTGTGATTGGAATTGAAATAATTTAATGCGACAGACGTCTTGGTATGTCGGTTTTAATATTTGTGGAAATGATTGTTTGATCCTTCTTGTATATGTGGACGCTTTCAGTTACTTTAGTTTGCCAAACGAGGCTTTAATGGTTTCGATATTAACATACAACAAGTGGATCTGAGCGCTTACAACTATAGTATTTTAAAATAAACATACATACATACATAAACTCATGCCTATTTCCCACCGGGGTTAGCAGACGGGGCGCGGGGGGCGGGGTATTTTAAAATAAATTAGTAGTTAATTTATTTTTTTACCAAAATTCTTCTACATTTTACGCGCAATCTTTGCATGGTCAATTTGAAAAAAAAAAATAATAACATAATGACATCATTAGAAGAATTTGGCGCGTAATGTCTTTTTTGGTGCGTAATGTAAATTAACACAATAAAATTAACATTTCCTATTCTATGATAGTGATAATAATTTTCTTTGGCTGTCACCTTTATACCAGCCATAAAATCTTTACTATCTTTTCAAAATTCCAAAATAAATTCGACTTTTCAGTCCCAGATTTAATTTGTCACAAACATTCTTTACTTTCTAAAGCTTACTTACTACAGGGCATAATTTCTCCTTTTAATGCCATTATACAAGTTAATGCGTTCGAAAGAACCGAAAACAGCTCGGGGGCGTTCAAAAACGTTGCGTGCGAACACGAGTAGCGTTCAAAACACGCAACTAGATGGTCAGAGTGATTTAAACACTGCTTTATATGACTAATAGCCTATATTACAGCAATCAATTCGTCAGCTTCATCGATTGAGATGTCCTTAAGGATGGCGATTTACTCAGTTCAAAGTTGGAAATTTTGTTGAAATCTTATTACTTCACATGTTATTCAAAATTGTTAATAAAACACATTGACATGTCTGCCGTCGCCAACAGGCAACTTTGCAGCCAAGTTTTGGTACGTACTGTGAATTACATTTGTTTCGATCCTGACATACTTCTCTTGCTTTCTGAACACTCGTCAATTCGTTTCATATAAGCATGCCTGTTCAGAGTAGATCGTGCTGAACCTTTTCTAAGGACATCTCAAATCATTTAAAGCTAAGTACTTAACAATTATAACGATCTAAATTCAGTTGTATTCAGTATCCGATTTTAGTGTGGCTCTACCTTTAAGCCTTCTTCAGAGCCTGTACGAGGTAGCGTTTATTAAGTGGCGACAAACACGCAATCCAATGCCTTTTTGACCCTTTTTAATATACAATAAAGGTTTAATTTAATTTTCTCTGCTAACAAATTACGATTAATGTGTGAAATTTGTTTAAGCCAGAGCACAGTAATGTTAATTAATTATTTATTTGTAAAAGGTATAAAGTCGTGCGTGTGCGTCTTATAATGTATTGAACATTATTATTTTATAAAATTATTATTATTGCTTGTGATGTACTTAATTAATATATTAATTTAGGGTAAGGATGTTTTTTTTTGACGTGAATTATTGTTGGTTTGTCTCAGATGGAATGAATTACTTGGCCAGATAAAGGGGAGGGCTGAGGACTCTCATCACGGTTGCGCCATCAATAATATGTATGCTGATATATAAAGAGTGAATATCCTAGTTGCGCAACCAATTTATTTCTGGCTACGGAATCCCGAATATTTTTTGTTTCTCAGTCAGATACGGCTACCTTACGGGTATCAACCCCTAGTGTTCTTACCTGGATAGGATATCCCTTTTGGAGCTCCAATATCTGGATCTTCTGATGGTTTATCGGATTGAATAGAGAACCTTGAAGAATATATTAGATTCTGTCTTTCAAAACTCTTTCAGTCAGCGTTTCTTTTTGTACAATAAATTAAATTATTATTTATTGTACAAATTTATGGTTTTTGTACAATAATTATTTATTGATGGATTTCACTACCTACTTGGCAGTAGTTGCCAACCAGCGAAGCGTGCGTAGTTTCCATTAAAAACTGCTTTACACTTATCTCTACGCACCTAGTTCGCGTGCTATAACGTACAATTTGAATTCCGAATGCGAAGCCCGCCCCGCGCCACGCCCCGCGGTAGGACTGTTATCTGATCGAGCTTATGTAAGACTGATTATGCATTTTCTGACCCGACTGTACTTTTACGATGATGCTTAGAAGATATGGGTTAGGTAAGGGGAATAATAAGTAACTATTGAAGGTTAGGTTGTGGAGTAAAGAGGTAGAAAGCGTTAAAGGCAGTGGTTTTAAACTCATACCATCGAAACTAGACGAGTTATTAAAAATTATGTACTTAAATGAATAAACTGATGATGTCGTATTTAGTCCGTTTGACCTAAAGACAGGCTCATGAAATTTGCGCTGCAACCTTTGAATCTTACGTACTAGGGTTACTTACAACTAAATTGAGAACCACAGACATTGTCTATGAGTAATCATGTTCCCAAAGGTTTAAACTGTGATGACTTAAAAATAACAAAGTCAGAAATAGGCCATTTTGCACCCTAGTCAAACGAGATAGTTTTTATGTCGCGTTTAAACGAAAACTCTAAAACTAAAAAAGAAACTAATTAAAATTCGTTAAAAAATCATAAAAAATGGGATTGATTTTTGATCATTTTAAACTGGCTCTTATTTCTAGATTATCATTTTCTCATTTATCTTTGACTCAGTAAATACTCTATTAAAGTAGGTACTAAACTTCTTTAATAGGGTATTGACTATCAAAATCAATCTCATTCACTTATGGTCTTATTTTAGAATTTTATTTACATTACATAACAATATTTTTTCTATGCTGCTTTTCTAATTGCTTCTATGCTGTTCTGGGAGCATATAAAAAACATAGAACACGTTCAGCTGCTTCTCTTCCCGGGCATGTCGTAAAAACCGACAGAGGGATTGTGTCCTCTAACATGATGGACTAATGTTATGGGCGATAGGCTGATCCCTTATCACCATAAGGTTCATCATATCCATCTTTGGACTTCGTATCAACAGTGGCTGCAAGTTGTCTTTGATTACTTGTGGCTCTGCCCACCCCATTAGGGATTACGGGCGTGAGTTTATGTATGTATGTACATAACAATAAGAACGACGTATCACCGGTTTTATTGATGACGTCACAGGACAGAATTTTTATACTAACTCCAAAGAAAACTTTCGTTTTTACGTTCCGTAAAAAGTTTCTCATTTGACTAGGTTTTTCAAGTAGCCTATTGTTTACACATTGGTAAAACGACTCCAAAACAAAACTATTCCGCTTGTCACTTCAAAAATCATGAGGCAACAGAAAATGAAACGTCCAAAGTGACCTTTTACCAAAACTGTCATTACAACACAGTACGTATACATGATGATACGAAAATTACTGTCAAGCGCCACACGTCCGATGCCGACTTGTAATTTGTGCATAGAAGTAGACGTGACGGGCCCGGGTTCGAGTCCCGGCGAGGCTTTCCCATGGCTCCATCGGCTATTAACAGTAATTTGACTGCATGATTTCTTTATTTGCCAACTTAAAACGTCTCTCTCACCTAGATTTTTTGTGATGTATTGTGACCTCTTGAAAGTGATAAGTTTATTATATTCGGTAAGTTGGAGATAAGTACTTAGTTTTATGATGATTTATCTTGATATGATATTATTTTGAAATGAAATTCGGCTTTAATATAGGTCTTCTTCTATCGTGTGGGTTGTGAGGTGGAGTACCAACCTCATCAACCCTGGTGTCAGGGTTACTTTTGAGCCGCCAAGGCTTCTGACATAGCTCATGTATCGACTACTTACTTACATCAGTAAGTAGTAACCGGGACCAACGGCTTAACGTGCCTTCCGAAGCACGGATCATCTTACTGAATAATGTTATGTTATGTTTAATATAGGTAAATACATGCCAGGTTTCACTTCACTCTTCTCCAAAATAACGTAGGAAGAGTTTAAAAAAAATATGTAATAAAAATGTTCTCATAAAATATATAGGCTTTACTTGGATTGCTTATCTAGACACGCGGTAGCGTGCCAAGCCAAGTTCTAGAAACAGAACTGGCGAGCCGCACCGTGTGTAATATTACACGAACCATTTGGAGCCATTATTATTACGTATTTAGTTAATTAAGTATGTAGATCCACACGGACTAAGTCGTGGAGTGGTTGCGGACATCATGGGCAGCCATTTTGTCATCATCATACTATATACGTATATACATAAACTTACGCCTATTTCCCACTGGGGTAAGCAAAGACTATGGCATTCCATTTGCTGCGATCTTAACACTTCTCTTGCTTCCTTCACATTCATCAATCGTTCCGTACACGCACGCCGATTCAGAGTAGATCGTACTGAAACTTTTCTAAGGACTCCAATTTGGTCAATGTGAACCGGCGAGCATCCATGAAGACTTTGATGAGAGTGGCTGATACGAAATAGACGTGTCAGGATATTAAGAAGAGAGAAGAGATTCCGTGGTCTCTGCTTACCCCAACGGGAGATATCTGTGATCTTATGTATACATATACGGCACGAACATTAATATGTATACACTTTGGTACCATGTCACATTAACTTTTTTGACAAATTGAACTGTAAGTCTCACTAGATGTCAAATATGTTAGTGCGACAGAGTCCTAATGTGGGTACATTATATTGCTCATGACTGTACATAACACTCACACTTCATGCGCTTTCTAAGCCCCACATATGTAAAACACATAGTTTACTAGATAAGCTAGTATCAGATCGGGGTAAGGGGCGTAGTCGAGCTGTGAAATGTAGCGTACTTCCCCTCGTTACTGCGCCTAGCCGCTGTGACGGGAGCTCTGACTTATCTAGACACGATCTACTTTCTAGATCTATGTTGCAACCCGAATAATGCTTTCTGAGTTCGGTTTTTATGTTTAAATTCATATGAAGTCTTTAGTTCATATATTTCTTAGATTACGTTAGAGTGATTCAGGATCTTTAGTCTTTTGTTCTTATATTTCTTTAAATCATTATTTTCTTAGAGGACGTTGTTAAGAGGAGACATTCAAAAGTTTATAAGGTAAGCTTGCTCTAACATTATCACGAATAACATTATTGTGATATTTTAGAAAGGCAAACACATTTTGGGTAATAAGTAAAATCCTGTACTACTGTCTACTAAGTATATAAAATAAGAATGTTTTCATAGAAGTCCACTGAGTTACGTTTGTAACAACTAGCGACACCTATTGAAAAATAGCTTCAACTTTATAATAAATAATGTATCATGTCTGAAACGTTTAACAAAGTTGGTAAAAAATGGTAAAACTTGCCGTTAAACAGTGCTTCGTAATACTTAAATGTATCTAAGTAATTAAATTTTTTGAGGGTATCACTCACTCTTTAAGTACTTTATTTTGAGTTTCACGTAGATACTACTGCTGGTATGTAAACTTTATTTTATAATCAGTTAAAACACATCAATAAAATCACAAATCCATACCGGTTACTGACTTTGACAAATAGTTTCTTAAAATTCACATCCAAACGTAACTAGTAATTAGCTACGCTCTTAAAAGCATATCCCTCAATTGAACTTGCGAAACAAACCGTCAGTTTGACACTAACGACGTGTCTCTAAAGCGCAATGAATCAATGCGTGCGCGCACCTATAAATACACGGCATAACGTAATTGGTCGGTAAATATCCGAACCAAATGAGCAATAATGAGGCGGCTTCATTCTCAAAATATTTATGTCCTCATTTTGTAAATTTTCAGGAATGCGACGCGAATTTCGATTTGAATTATGCATTTATTGTTGTTTCTTTTTGGATATTTGTGTAATTTGTGTTAGAGTTTGAGGAACACGAGATATGCAAGAATGGATTTTTCATTACTTCTCGTAGGTTAATACGCGTCAAAAAAAAAAACAATTGAAGACCGAAAAGGATTATAATATGACTTGGGTATTTTCAATTTCAATTGTTAAATTATTATTTTTTTGGGCGGAAGGTAAGAGAGTAACCACTGCCCTATTTTTCCCTAAAAAGTAGCATAGAGAATGCTACACCGACAAGAGCGTGGCTCTTAAATTAGTGGTGAATATGTTTCAGGCGACAGGCTTCATAATATTACCAAACTACCTTGAAGACTGTTTTGCAACGTTTTTTTTTTCATACTTATTATTTCATTTAAACCGTTATGTATTTCATTTTTTATTGTGTAATAATTATTCCTAAATATTAAACTGGCCCATTATACAGTCGAATAGTAGTGATTTTTTGTCGTGGCATCTTTTGACCCACGTGTCCTCAGGCGAAACAGTAAATAATGATCCCGCTGCGTGTATAAATTACGAAATGAAATCATAAAACTTAGAGCCATTATCTGTATGGAGCTGTTGATACCACATTTTTAAAACCCATGAAAATAAAGCACCTTAGAAATAAATTAAAATATGTCAATTTTATATTTTGCCTACTTTTTATTTTGATGAAATATTGCCCGTTAGTTAACACATATTTCGTAAAACTCTCATTCTAAAGTATAGTTTTCTTTCTCCATGCCCGTTATTATCAAATAATATTATACACTCAATTATTCTATTCTTTTTAAGAACACACCAATTCAGCTTTCTGATATTCTCAATTTTCCTTTCCACGTGAGATATTTTATAAATTTTCAAATGTTTTCTTTCTTTCGTTCTTTGATACTTTTTCATATAAGTATTGTTTTATATTGCACCTAATTAAAATTACTATTTTCTTACCAACTGTTTCTATCTATCTGTACCCTTTTCTGACACAATGTATTTTCCATAAAAAGTATTTTAAATTTTTTCAAGTACTTTTACGTTTTGCTTTTTCTATATTATTTACACAGACACACTAATTTACTTTTCAGAGCTGATATAACCAGCTCTATATAGTATGAGATGGCAGCGTGTCAGCGTTTTGCATAAAGGTCGTTACGAGTCTGATGGATGGGTATCACACGATCTCCTTTACCGAACGAAAGGAATAGACAAACCCTGGGGCAAGTGCTATCTTCGTTCCAAATATTAGGAAAATGAGTTAATTGGAACTTTTTGTTTTTCTCGTGAAAAATCTCGACGGAGTGCTATTCCATACTATTGGCTACTACACACAAGGGTAAAAAGACTACGGAATCCGCAATTAGTTTCCAAGTTTCATCGAATTTTACTTCTCTTAGCTATCAAATCTAAATTTCGCTTTCCCCAAAAAAGTCTTGATATTTTATTTGTGAGAAGTTTTGACATAGACATTATTGGCGATTTACCAATAATAAACCGGTTCTCGTGCAAAAGTCAAAGCCGTTATTAAAAATACAAAGACAATAAAAGATTAAAAACTATATCAAAGAGGTAAATTTCTATAAAAAATTGTGCTTTCTTGCACTATGGATACCTACCATCTTCAAAAAGGCGAGCGTAAAAACAAAACACCACCGCCCGCAGCCGCCACGTGGAATGCAATAAAATCGTGACAATCATCTAGAGGCAGAACGTAAACGATGCCTTATAATAATACCTGATGATACCGCCGTAATATCCATACAAACTTCAGCCCCAAATGTCCTAAAAAACCCGCAAGGCACAGCGTGAGAAATCTGCCGTCGGCGTTGCAGTGACTCTCCTCCTCATGATATATGGTCCTAAACGTGCCATTTAGCGCTTACGCGTCCATTCTTAAGTATAGTGGGCTAAATTAGAAAAAAAATGTAAACATAACATTGTACGAATTCAATAATTAGATTAAGTTTATAATGAGGGGGTTGGCGGCCTGCGGCGACGGCGCGTCGCGCGCCTCTCCCCGCCCCGTGGCGCCTCGGGCGGGCCCTTTTTTGACCCTATTTGTTTTAATTACCAACCAATGATCTTTAGGACAACACCGAACTTTTGTACTAGCCGAAAATTGGCCCTAATTGGCGGTAGGCTGCAACGAATCGAGTTAATCGAGCCGCCACGACTGAGGGTGGTAACGCGCGCCTTTTAGTTAACGATTCTGTGAACGGACTTGACTTTCCTTGAAGAGGGTAAATTTTATATAAAGTGGATTCGCAAAGTACAGAAAAAGAAAAAGAAACTTCATTAGGTGAGTAACGCATAAATGACTGGTTAGATAAACAGAAAGTAACAATCATTTTCGGGCTACGTTCTGAAAATTACATTATAAAAAGTAAAATTATCATAATGAATGTTCGACAAATAACGTACCTAATTTAAAACGGTCTACCTTTAAAACCGCGCAATTCCCCGAGGAATTTTTATTGAGTAACCACGATTTAACATTAAGTGCGGTAAATACTATATTTACAACAAAGAATCTCTTGACCCCGTACGGTCCATTATTACTGTCGAGGCTGACGTTCCGAAGGAATTCTTTAAATTTCGTCCCTGTGTTCCCAAGTATTCCCGATTCCCAATATTACCGCGTGCCCGATTACCGAATGATCCGGTAAACGCTTGTAATCACCTCTGTGGCTTAGTATCGATTACCGTGAACGGTGCTATTACATGTCGAATTATGTTTTTACTCGCCAGGAATCCGAGGAAAGGAAATAAAACAGTGTTGGCCACACCAAAATTGTTTAATTTTGTTTAATTTCTTTACGAAGCCGCATTGAAGCATTCCTTTGCGAAAACATATTATAGCTAATAAATAATCTACGATTGCTAACACTTCTGCTTTGATTGGACTTGTGAAGTGGTGCGGTCTTAGCAAAGTTTCAAAAGATAAAACGATCACAGACCTAAATTAATCAAACAAAGATTCTAGACAACGCCCAACGAAATTTCACTTATCATTAACGAAATCTTTGATACACTTGGGTATGGTCAAAATCCCACGGTCATAAAAGGCTAAGGTGAGAACCAAGATCTCTTGCCTGGAGCAAACGGTAGATCCACTGAAGCAGCCACGGCGTCCGTATGTGTCCTTACACACTACAAAGGTACCATCAAACTTAAAGCCACAGCCTAAAATAATAACATAGATTCGGTCTCTTATACCGGCGAGTTTGAAGAGAATGTTTAGGAAGTTAAAATGAGGTAAAGGTGTTGATGAAGTAGGAGTGGTGTGTACAATCATGGTTGGTAAGAGGTCGCACGCAATCCAAGCATTCAGAGCACGTGGGAAAGCCGTAGTCGTCGAGGCGGGGAGCCCTAAGGCAAACGCCACGGTTGACGATCACCCCGATAAATATACCAGACATTAGCGCACAGAGCAGCGAGTCGGATTTATGTGGGATCATCAGGTTGAGGATTGTTTTTAATATCAATCTTGGGTTGGTTGCAAGGAAAATTGCAAATAATACGCCTTATGAATGCGTTGGGAAATTTAGCTTTTGAGTCGGTGAGTTACGTTGGAGATATTATGTTAGTTCGAGTTTATTTTGTTGAAATTTAGTTTCCGAATCGTACAGAATAACATTTACTTTTAAAACCTAAGTATTTTAATAAAATGTTCAGTAAAACGAAAATATTATTTAAACAACTCCAGCTCCCCCATCTTAAAATCTCCATTACGATTTTTTAATAATAATAATAATAATAATAATAAACGTTTATTGCATGAAATCAGGTTAGGTACATTGCAGATTACAGTGCATAAAAATAGTATCACCAAATTCTACTTTTTCAAGCATACACAATGAAAGAACGGAACAAGTTACATTACGTTAACTACTGCCTATATAATAAATAACAATTTTCGTCGTAATAATATCATAATGAGCAACATGATACTACTCTGTGCACTTTCATCTCGGACTCGGGACAGGATGGCCGGAGGGCGAATTCTCCAAAAAACTCGGGGTCAAATGTCGAAGAATTTATTGCCTCCGCAGTAAAGCCTCAACCGTTTGGCTTTCGGTCCGCTTTGGGAAGATGTGCAAACCTCTAATTAGGAGGATTATGGAAATATTCACACAGGTGCATGGTACATCCTTAATAAGCGACTTGGCTTCAGGCAAAATCGTGCAGGACCTTCGGCCTAATGTTTTGGGTGTTACTGTTGCAGGTGATTTTTGAGTCGTTTTTGGGTCGGCGAGGTAATCTAGGATCGGTTGAGCTTGTTTTTTATTTGTACTGCCGTTTGTAGGCATTTAAAGGAACATCTTTGTATAATTTTAAAAGCGTAATAAATCTATGCCACGTATACGTATTAATATTTACTCGAATGATATACTTTTTTACAATTAATGAAACCTTATAGATACATATTTTTTGGATTCACATTCATTTCAATATTCAATCGACTTTACAGCTTGCATCAGTGACTTTGTTCCTTCTCTAAGTTCTTCCTTTTAAGGACTTCCAACAATAATTATTATCATCATCTGTCGCGTGCTATTAACATTAAAATTGTTATCGCTGAAAAGTAACCGTTTACGGTAGTTAGGACCACCGATGTACCCTATCTCAGCAGTTTATCAGTCATATGAATATCCTTAGAGATGTGACTTCATAATGGATGATGCTACCAGATGTGAAAGTTTATTTTATATTCGTGACGGTTTAATGTGTGTTTGATGTGAGTATAGTATGGATGAAGACATTTTTCTTTGTGCCTATTTGTATTAGTACTTATAAAAAGTTGTAACGTGTTCTAAAAAACTTTTGTTTTCTATGGACATAGCATAAAAGTCGACTATTGATACTGTTTAACATACATGACATAAACATTCTATTATACATGTGCACGCCCAACTGCTGCGCACAGGATTTCCCTCAATCTACTGTGGGTTGGTGGAGGTATTTTCAGCTACTAGCCAGGATCAACAGTTTAACGTGCCTTCCGAAACACGGAGTCATATTACTTTTCCAGATAATGAAGTGATTCAGCCTAATATCACGGAATTATATTCGACGAATTTAAGTAGGCTTCATTAGCAAAAAACAGCAAAAGTGGATGCATAATTATCTATCACAATCAGGATTGGGGTGTAAACCATAGTAAGTATATATAAAATACTCTAATAAAGTAAAATACCTTTTATTATCATATACAAGGAAACAAAAAATTAAGCTTCCCCAGCCCAATGTTAAATTTGAAACGATTTCATTTAAATCTAATTTCTAGTTTTCGCATCATAAAATACAATGAAATGATATTTGAAAAAAAAAATTGCAACCGAAACTATGAGAGTCATTCATAAATATGGCACAAAAACTGCGACTTCTCGTTTTAATGATAGGTGGTCAGTCGGAATGGATACCACAAATGAAGGACCGGCAAAGGACTCCATAATTTTTGACATGTCTAACGTAAACACCTTACGTTTTGGCAAAGATTCAATATAGGTATTTGTAGAGGGGAAATTGTGTTTGAATGATACATAAGTAACTGAGTGCAAAGCTTGAAAAGCGTTATTAGTGACTTATATATAAGTATAAATATTTCAGAAAATCTAAAATGTTGCACATGCTTTCATCGAGGTCAAAATGAGTAAAGAAGATTGTTCAACTCAATTACTAGTTCCTAATAACTTTGTAACAAACAGGTAGACCGGATCTATTGAATTCTATCGAAGAAGTTTGAAATCAGTATTTTTTTCCTTAGTTTCTATTTTTTGTCTTTTTTTTCTTTTTTTTAACATCGTGAGGAAACCCACATTCCCGAGATATGTGACCTAACCTGTATTGGGCTGGTTTTTCCTTTGCTCTCTCAGAGGCTGGTAATTTATAGGCAATATCTGATACTTATCAAATATTTTCCCCCTGAAATCTCCTCGCAACTTTTACTCGACTTCATTGTCTAGCAGGGTCGTCATTTCCAAAAATGACGGTATAATGACTGGTTGTTTGATTAGTTTGCGGTTGGACAGTGGGCCCAAACTGGGGCCACACGGCCCAAATGGCCGCCAACCCATATCGGTGGCGCCAATAAATTAGTCATTACTACTGAGAACCGTCGGCTTTACTCAGATCTTCTCAAGCTAAGTTATCTAATTTTAACCACTTGATTTTAAAGATGTATAAGACTATAAATTAGTAAAAAGGATAATAAAGTTGAAAGCAGATTTCTCCCCATCTTGTTGCGGACTGATTTCCCTTAACATTACGTTGTAGGTCTACTTAAGGTTTTACGAGTGAAATTCATCTTCGATAACATCGTAACTTTCCTTCCACCAAAATAAATTATGACGAATATGAAATACAAGCTACGCACTGTTGCATAAAAGCTATTTACCAAGGGAATTCGAATTCAAGTATCAAAAATATTTTTTTTTGGATGGACGGGACATAGTTTGCCGTTGTATCCGAAAAGTGGGCTGAAGTGACATCTGATGAGACCTCACAGAACTGAGGCAGACCTGGATGACCTTGATTGTCAGACCTTCCGGAACACTTGTTAAGATTACGCACAGAACAGGGGTGGTTGGAAAGAGAAGGGGAAGACCTTTGCCCAGCGGAGTGACGTATAAAATCATCATTGCATCACGTCTATATCCCTAAAGGGCAAGCAGAAATGTATAGTATATACATCCAATTTTCGTATAAAGGCTAAAAAAATAGTTAAAAATATCAAAAAGAAATTTTTGACGAATGCCTGCAACTACATAATAACATGGTTTTATTACTAACAAATGACACTAAAATTGGCTCATAAATCTTACATTCCACCAAAATTTTGAAACATTAAACTGTCACAAACCTCACATTATTGTAATGAAAACGTCCTTTTGGGATCCCATAGAAAATAGCAACCGTAATTGCAGAGAATGCAGCCGATAGCTTTTTTCTGTTTCTGTGGTTGCAACCGTAAAATAATTTGACATTTTATTTGCAACAGAAGGAATATAATTAATAACAACAGCTGTTTATTGAATAGTAATTTGTCAAACAAGGTTTATTCAATTTACAATATAACTCATTAATTGTGCTATAGGAGACAAAATACAGAATTATATAATTAGTACCTAAGAGGTATAAAAAGAAATCTGCAAGTTACAGACAGAGTGATTCCTAGAACAATACATTCTTATTATAATAGAAGAAATACAGAAACTTCAAGAAACATTTGCGAATTCTGTCTAGAGTCACAACAAAATTACTATCTTTCAATCCTATATCACTGGGGACCATTATAACCGCATTTGGACCATTTAATAACTGCTTCCAATGTAGCTCAAGTTTTGATCTTCTATAATTATAGCTTTGTCAGTGTTTCGGTTTTGAGTTTACCTGGTTTTACTCGGAAGGATTTGGATTCGATTCTGATTGAGAGGTTGCTCTTATATTTTACCCTTCCGACGATTAGGTATCTGTTAATTGTTGGGTCTAAATCTTGGTGATTACAATAGACGATTTGATAAGTAATTAAGTGCACGCGATATGATTTCTTGTCCTTTTTGACCCAGGATTTGCTGCTGATGCTATAATCGCAGTCTTCTGCCATTTCGTCTAAAAACTAAATACGAAAAAGTGCTACTTTTAGGAAAAAGAAGACAGTATTTTCATATACTTACTGCTCCAGTTGTTGATGGAACTAAAATAGAAAAAATATTCTCTAAGTTAAAAAGAAATACCTACCGTTCAGTCAGATATAAAAACATACGATAATCTTTAATAGATACGAATCATTGTAATCACGAAAACTTGCTACACATATCAAAGTGACTGACGGCATAAAATTTTAATTTTTATCTCATTTTTATCCCCTTCAATTATAATAATTCAAACCGCAGCTGAATCCTTTATAATTATTGCATGGAATACCCAAAACTATGAGGTAAACGCACCAAATAATAACCCTTAGAGCGTTTCTGTCAAACTTAACTATTTATATTTTATTTTTATTTGTTTGACGGGCCCGTGTCAGTAGTAAACACCGTTACCTTATGAACAAGGTTTCTTTCCTTTCGTTTCAAATTAAGAAGTTTTTATTCGGTTATATTTAGATTTCAAAATGCAATGGCGATGGTTACGGTAACCGCACCAATCATGGTCACCCGCTTGTCAATCTATTTATTTGACAGGGGTACAGCAACGTATTCTTGTGGTCAAAGATTGTTTGACTTTTAGTTTTGAATGAAAGCTATCTTAGTCATCGATTCGATAGTTAATAAGTTTTTATTTCTATTTCTAAATAATACACATAGGATTTTATTATTTGTGTGTGTAACTTTAGCTACCCTTAGCGTAAAACTACCATTTAGGCTAACCGTTAGTTCCTTTTTACAGCTTTTTACAGTACTTAAGTTTTAATATTTTTTATTAATTGCGAAAAATCGAATTTCATAAATATTATTTTCTCAAGTAAGAATTTTAATTTTATTGCACTAAGTAGGTATTATTTTATGAACATTGGTAATATTATTCGATAGTTTAATTTGAAAGTCTATTAAAATTGTCATAATCAGTGTCGTGATCTTTATGTTTTTGACTGTAAACGATTTTAATTACAAGTAACTTAATAGTCTACGTCTACTTAACTGATTTCCGGAAACAGAAACCAAAGATGAATATACTGTACTCTATACAACCATATCTCATCGTTTTCGTGCAATGCAATTATTAAATAAATACCATTTCAGGAAGTACAGTTACCTACTTCACGCCGACCAATTATAAAATCGATTACAACCAATCAATTGGGAAGGCTATCGATGTGAAGGAAGGCAAACATCCCAACATCAATCATAACAGAAGTGACTTTAGGAAGTAAAGGAATCACGCAATCTGTCAAAAAAATGTTTTTAGTCCCTCAATGTAAATGGTATTGCGTGAGACACACCAGCTTTGAGAATGAAGAGCATGCAAGTATTGCTAAAATAAATAGTACTGTAGTACCTAGTCAAAGTTTCTTGCCTATCATGGACCTTTACTTATTCTAACGGTATTTTCGTTGTAATGGCATTAACTTTTTCGGTCTAGTAAAAATGCGAAGAAAATGTACGAGTCATATGAAAAAAAAATACCTTTAATTTTTGAGCAATACATAATATAATCTAACATTCATGTTGGTTTTCGAGTGTTTACTCCTTCCGAAGAACTTAAGTTAATTTAACGAAAATCGATTTGATTTGATAATTGTTCGTTTAATTTTCAAATAAGCATTGCCCGTCATCCTTTCCAGCCTTAAGTCCGATCACTTACCGTGTATTAGCCATTATATCGTCTGTTTTAGCTTTTCATCGTTCAGTGGGTGCGACTGAGGGTCTAATTGGCCGAAATGAAACCTATTATACTCGATGATTTGTGATGATTGACAGCTGCCAATCAAGGTTGCGTGTATGAACCTCCAGGTGGCGCGTGCGCGGGATTTGAGTGGCTTTTTACGCATAATATCGCATCGATTGTTTTTTTTTTATTGGCTAAGGCTTTTTAAAGATTGTTTTGGATTGTGTTGAGATTTTTACCATACCCATTATAACATGTTGGGTACACTACCTATTTTAGAACTATGACTGATAAATGAAGCTCTACATTAAGTTTTATTTTATGTAGAATTTAAAAAAAAATATGTAGTAACGACAAGGGAAGTTGCCGAAACCCAAGGTGGTAATAATTTATACAATTATAATTATTGTGCTAACCGATTTAGGACGATTGAAAAAAAATACTAATATGCTTATTGTTGTATTTATACGTTGCAAGGTTGAAAAAATAACAGCAGACAATACAGGTGTAAGAAATATTAATTTTCCAAACACAAGACATCGGTTTATTATTTTACTAAACAGGTGCATCAAGAGCCGAAACGAAATTTATTATCTCTAATTAATAGACACTGCAACTTCAGCGCATCGAAAACGATAAATCATTTTGTTCTCATCCCAAAAACGCGATCTTTGTTTCAAAAATATCCCTTCAAGCGGTTCCATAAATCTCCTTCAAAAATATCAGTATGGAAGACAATTACATCGTCTAAGTAGTAATAAATCTCCAAATAATGCCCCTAAGATTTAGCTGTGCTACTTCAGATGGTCGTTACGTTAGTCTTCGCTTGGGGCCAAATGCAATCTTCATTATAAGATTTTTATTGTTCACCCACGCAATAGGTCTACACTATGTCTGGTGTTTGGTAACGCTTAGTGTACAATCTCTAAATCAAAAATATCTATCTCATTTCTTTTTTGCGAATGACATTTTGTTGGCTGTGGATATTTTTTGGCTGAAGGCTGATCTGGCTGGTCATACTTTTCAGTGATATAAAGTTTATAAAAGTATATTATTCATTTCCTTGAGAATTTCAAAAATCTCTAAATACAATCGTCATCCTATATGAACAATAGCGACAAAATCCAACGTACTCTGAATGTGCAAAGGCAATTGAGATCAAGGTAAATTGTGTTTACAATGAAGCAATACCAGATTTCTGCAATTAAGCTTTAAATTTACTTAAGTTGGCATCGTTTGCTAGTCTTAGTAGACTTAAAAAAGAAGATGGCTTTAAAAATATTTTGAGCTTAATCAAGGACGAAGGAGCATTCAAACATAAACCTTGTGGTGGCCTTACAACCAATTTGAAGGAAATAGCTGCTACAATAATTACAATACACTATTTTCTATTACCAGACTTTACTATAAACTAATTACAATAAGGGCTACCGGAACTATCAATTACTAAAACTAAAACGAACGCTGTTAATTGAATAGAACTGCCTGTATTAACATCGATAAATCAATGCATCATACTCATAAATCAAACAAACTCATTGCACTTCTACTGACATAGAAAATCACTCGAAATAACATCGATTATTCTCCCAAATTCAACTTTAATACCCGAATTGCTTTAATTGGTTCAAAAAGAAGATTTGGAATCAAACGATTTTGGAATAGTCATGGGAAAGTCTTTGGTGCGATTAGACCTCAATCAGAAGGAATTTGTTGCAATTTTCATTGACTGGCAAATTGCAGCTAAACTAAGCTTCGGTCATCAATCGCGGAGTCGATCAATTAGGAAATGTTTCTGGTAATCGATCCACCGATCCTTGTGATTCGTTTGAAAATAAACAACATGTTATTCTAAAAGTTTTAGTTATTTTGGTGATATGAGGCAAAAATGTGTTCGAATGATGTGACCAACAGAATAAAGCAATAAGTTATAACTTATATAAATGAAGAAGTTATATGAATTACCATAGGTATCTAAAAAAATATAATGGACGATATTGTATTCAGGGTTCAAGATAATGATGAAGATGGAAATAATGATGAATACGGATTATTCAGAAGTGGTCCCGAGAGATCAAAGTTGAGCACAGCCGCTTGTTTGCTACGGGTGGCGACATCGCGTTGCGACAAGTGACATATCGAAGTTCCAGCATTTGCGCCTAGATGGCGCCACTTTATCCGGATGAGGATGACCAAAAATAATTTGGACGGAATTTTATAATTTGAACGATAGATGTGAACATACTAATTTTCGGTCCTATAATAGATTAATTTGAATAAAGCGCTGCTCTAAGGAATTTTGAATTTCTCTTTATAGTTAACAGCATTCGTTTTTTGTGATGAAATCAAACATTTAGACGCTGTTAAACTTTCCGTTTTATTTCATTAGATTACCAACCATTGGACGAAACAAGTTGCCGATCCCAAAATTGCTCGTCAGATCATCATAGCAAACCTATAATTACAATTAATTTTGTCCGTTACATTATCTCTGTATAATGAGTGTGTTGGTATAGCACGAACTATGACGCCATACACCATATACTACTCTCTAATATTAGTGGCCAAAACACGCTATCTTCATACCGTTATTTTATTATTGCTTGCAATTTTTCCATTCGTCTTTGTAACTATGATTACACTCAAGTAGGTATTTGTTTATAACCGTTTCGTCGTGTGCATGAATACTGACAATACTTATGTAAGTAGTTTTATGTTTGGATGTTCTATTGTATGATACATTATTTAACGGTGCATCTGTTATTGTTGTGATCATTCATTGCTTACAGTTATAAAGTTTGAACTGAATAGTAGGTAATTGAGTGTCAATTGTGTTACTAATACGCATCTTTCTCTAATGTAGGTTTCATAAATATCTTTCACTACGTTGGTATTGCTGTTATTGACTGCCTTGGCAATTTTATACAGTAATTTCTTTAATCTATTCTATGATGTATATAATGCCTTTGTAATCGTAAACAATATACAGGGTAATGAAACAAAGTAGTAGTATTCATTTCTCTATTTTCTTTAGTATTTATTTTTTATAAGTAGCCTCATGAAATTAACTTAATATAACTTACAGAAATATTATTTACAAAAATTTACATGTAATCCTTAAATTAATTATACTTAACATTTACATAAAGTTTCTGTACTGTGAATATCTGATCGATGTCATAGCCACAAATTTGGAATGAAATGACTTACAAATACAGGTAATACTTTTCGGTAACTTTAGTCAACCATTAACATAAGCCTAAAACAACAACTATCACAATAAATAAAATCTTTAAAAAACATAACAACAAAATAATAAATTCAGTCTTTACAGCATTGACAGAAGATCGAACTATGTAATTGTAAATTTTGAACAAAATCTTTTAATACTGAAAGGAAAAGATTGAGTAAAAAAAAAAATAAATTTAAAGCATACTAATCAAAAGTGAATCATTATGAAAATGTGTCAACATTGGCATGTAGATAAAGAAATTCTAGTAATCAGTCGATGATATAATCTTTGGCAAAATGTAAATAAGTAGCACAGCATGACAAAATATGATGTATCGTTTAGAAAATTATTCGAATATTTGATGATTTTAATGAAGTGCGATTTACTGTACTGTATTTACAAGTCTAATGCATATCAAGATCAAAAGTGAACCTAAAATGTATTTAGCCCTACGACTAACGTTTCATAATATCTTCTATTGAAAACCCTAAGGTTCTTTTGGGTCCATCAACAGGTGATTGTTGGGGACTGACTTCTGGTTGGGGATAATGTTGAGCCGGGGGCGGCGACGGTTTGTGTGAGAGATCCAAAAGAGAGCTATCGGCAACCTGACTTGTTGAAGAAACTTCTTGACAACCTTCTAGATGGTCCAAGTGATGTTTACTCGCTTCACTGTGTGTCAGAAGGTGTGTCTTCAAGTTAGATCTTTGGTTGAAACTTTTGTTGCACACCGGACATTTGTGCGGAGATTCTTCCATGTGCAAAATTTTGTGCACCGCCAATGTCCTGGATTGGCAGAACCCTTTGCCACATTCCGTACATTTAAACGGCTTCTCCTTTGAATGGATATACCTGGAAAAATAGAAAACTGATATTAGATAGATATGAGCAGCTTTCACTTGAAGAGAAAACGGCTAAACGCGACTAATGTAAACAAGCACCAAAACTTGTCGTTACGGTTCAAGATGATCACGAAACAACTTCTAATGAAAATTGAAATTTAGCCCATAGTAACACCACATTAGTAGGCTAATATATACTGAGGATAATTCAAGAAAAAAGTTTGTCTCGTAAAAGTGAAGAAATATAACGTGTAATTTGTTCGACGGCGGAGCAAGACAGATATGGTGATCGTAAAGAACCAAACCGGTTGTCAGGAGAGCGCGTGCGGCCGCCGCCTCGCGACCTCACAAAAAGGTTTACACTTTTAATTTATTTTTTTACTCTCTTATCGTCAACAAAGGCTCGTTGAAACATGTACTAAATCATGTTGTAGGTGTTAGAAGAAAAAAAATAAAATCTCTACCTGATAATACCTAATATTTAACATCAATCAATGACTTAAAAATGTTTGGCTCTATCACTAAACTGAATATCGTTTTAGTATCGTGTGACTCAAGAACATTATCCAAGCTCGTAACACTGTCACCAAATACTTAAGTGACAATAAAATATATTTACCTGTGATCTCTGAGGTGGTCTTGTCTCCTGAAGGCTTTCCCGCAGATGTCACACGAGTATGGTCTTTCGTCCGTATGCGTTCTTTCGTGGATCAATAGATTATAGGATTTTGTGAATTGTCGATTGCAATATTTGCAAATGAATTGTTTTTTCGGTCTAGTGCCAGGAATTCCAGGGGCACGTAAAGGAGGTGGGTTGCGTCCAGGCATTCTTTGGGCCATTACGCCGGGGTATCGTAGGGAATGATGATACAGGGCAGCGTTTCGGATCCACTGATTGACGAGCATCGCGTGGTAAGGGGCGGACGGTGGTAGCGTTGCGACTTGAGCTTGGACGTAGGC
Source organism: Pectinophora gossypiella (assembly GCF_024362695.1). Classification (NCBI taxonomy): domain Eukaryota; kingdom Metazoa; phylum Arthropoda; class Insecta; order Lepidoptera; family Gelechiidae; genus Pectinophora; species Pectinophora gossypiella. Next base: position 10,267,977 of record NC_065419.1, read on the forward strand.
CGACATCGCAGGGTGTGAGTAGTTTGCGACTGGGACTTTGTCGTAGGGGTAGGGTTGCATGGCGGGTCGGGGGTACGGGTAGGGTTGAGGAGGGGTCCAGGGTTGGTGGCGGGAGATGACGACGGCGGGGGGCGTGTCGTCTGTGGGCGTATGCGGCGGCGTCGGCAGCGGCGGTGACGGACGCTCAAGCTTCACCAGAGCTTCGATCGGGAAGTCCGGTGGATAGCCTGAGGAGGAAAGATTGTAACCTATAATATCCTATTGATTAATACTGTTGATTTTTTATGATTTAAAACTGGTCCGGATGTAGCGCTAGAGATTGAAAAAAATGTAACAGTAACAATAAATGTAGGCATAACAAAATTTATATGTAAATTAAATTCAAAAGCCTAGAATACGCAAAGAATGTCATAAAAATTACTATAAATTAAAACAAATTACCTAGTAGTAGGGAGTAATAATCAAAATTAATATGTGTTTCATTTATATGATCTAAGATTTACGCCTACTTTGTGTGCATTCATAAGATAGGCAAAGGAATCAACAGAGCTAAGTTCAAAAATATCAAATAAACAAAACTTATCAAGAAAGCAAAATAAAAATATAGGTATATTTTTTCATGATATGTACCTAAAATATATTAATAATACAAATACTTACTGTGGTTCTCCTCAACATGTTCCTCTTCTTCCTCCTCAATGTTGATATCATCAGAACTGTCAACACTGTAAGGCTTCTCCTCCATTTCACTCATTATAGTACAATCCATTGAAAACTAAACACTACTCAGCACTTTGGTATCACTGGAGCTGTCGTCACTGCCAAACCGGTTTGTGGACTGACAACCGGCTTGAGAGAGCGCACGAAGCGTTATGAGCTTGTGTGCGTTCGTTATCGAGGCTTGCGCCTGCGTGCGGAGCGGGGGGAGGACATCAAACGCGCCGCTCCGTTCGGCGCCTGTGTCGGCTCCCGAGGCAGCCGCGCGCCTCCCAGAAGGCGGGGCTTACCGAGTTCTGCCTTCAGTATCGATCGGCAACAATCGCGAATCGCCCCAACCAGCTCTACTCTTTACACCAACAAAGTTCTATCCTTAAACTGTTGTCTCAACTTTTAGAACCCTGTCAAATTTATCAAAGCTTACACTTGGACCGTTTTGGTGTTGAGTTAGGAGAGTAACTTAATGCAAATTTTTGGTGACACAGCGTCCCTGGTGAAGCTATTAGGTGAGCGAATTGCTCTCGTAATTGTGTTTCGTAGGCAAGTCTTTGTGCTGTCTGTAGTTGGCTTTGTTCGGTCTCTTTGTAATTTGTATCACTCTATAGCGAGTAGGTATTACAAGCAGTTTAGATAACGTCTATTGTGTTCTATTTGGAATTGGTAGTGAAAGCTGGATCTGTGGTTTCACAGGCTTTATATTGGTCATGTGAACCAAGACGTGCTTGAGTTCGTTTCATTTCGTTTCTAGACAAAAGATGTCTGTTTGCAGTGTGAGAAAAAAGATTTGTTTCTTAATTTTATTTCAACTTACCTACAGCACAAAAAGCTTCAAACTCTTCGTCAAATGCTCCTTAAAAAGTAGCCTTTTAAGTGGGCATTTGTTATTATTACCCACTCACTTGATATAAACAATACTTGCGGCAGCAAAATGTGGTAGGTAGGTATGTTAGTTTGCTTATCATGTTTAGTTTGGTACCTATCTAAATTAATTTATTTAAACGAAGAGCCTCCTTGATGGACGATTAGAGTAGTTTTGTTCTATTATTCTATGATGTTTCATTTCGATGTTCAATATTAAATACTCTGCTGTAACTTTAGCAATTTTTCAAAAATGTTACTATATAAACAACCCGACGTACCTAATATTTTTTGTTACTTTCGTCGTACTTAATTTGTTTTTATACCTTTATACTTTTAAAGAACTCATAACTATCATCATCATTATAGAGTACATAGAGTACTAAGTAGAAACTCATAGTTATAATAGTCTTAATCTCTGTTATAATAAAATTATACTTTACGCAAATAAAGTGATAACATATGCAACCAAAACGCCAATTAGCAAGATGTCTGATGATAAATAAATTATGTACTTACTTATTAACATATTTAGGCACTGACTCAGTCATTATTCTCTTCCATCAGGTAATTACCCCATTTTGTAACAATTACAATATTGTTTATAATTATTGTGACTACTGCTAAGCACCTGTTATTTAATAAATATATTAGATTAATATCATTATAGGTGAGTACTTCATTAATTTGCCATTAAATGATGTGTCATTTTTGCAAAGCTACAACGCCAATTACCTATACTAAATCACATTGTCTCTACCATTGACACACTTCTTTTGTGTCATTAACTTTCATGTAGATAACACAAAAAAAATACATTGATAGGTTATTTTACTAGTAAATTTCAAAGCTTCAGCTCGTAAACAAATTAAGAAGGGGAAAAGACAAAGGTTGTTACACCACAAAAGATAGAAAACTTATCAATTCGATACATCCTCTAAAGGAAAGAAAAGCAGATGCTAGAGAAAATTATAACAAGGATGAGTCACCAGATAGTTAAGCATCCATTGATGAACCAGCTGTGAGCTGACCGCACACAATCGTAACGACCTCATGCTACAAATGTAAACAACGAGTCTTGTTTCTATAAACCACATCAATAGCCAATTGAAACCTGAATAAGAAACAATCCTAAATAACAAACTTGACATGTAGACATTCTGGACGTATGTCATCACGTTCGAGCATGTTGCGTGCGCGCAAACACCGGTCAGGTGGGCGACACACGTGGCGGCGCCCTTTGTGCTACGATCAAACGGACCGACACAAACATTGACCCCTCGATGCAATAACGACGTAACTCAAACAAACTCAGTTTGACATTCATATGTAGGTAAATCTTTCTAACTTATGTCAGTTGTCGGTTGTCGGTTCAGACGTTTTATCAACTCAAAATTGTTGAGTTAGAGCTGTTTTAATACGCATGTTAATACCATTGCAATTGCATTATCGATTGAGCTGAGATTAGATTCTGCAAGCAATGGTGCTTATGTCTTTCTGAAATCAGACACCGCGACTTGCGTATTGCCACTAGACACCTTGTTAAGTCTAGAGTTAGCAGTATTGCCTGTTATGTTGACTGACCAAAACAAATCATACTCAATGGTTGATAACGAAGCTTTTGTATGTATTTATGTGACTGGTTAGTTGTTAATAATGCTGTACATATTTATTTCTAGATACTTAATTTTATAGTTCTGTGTATTAACGTTTTTACTACTTTTAAACATAACGTTGTGATTATCTATTAATTCACATTCTTACATAAACAGCCTATATACGTCCCACTGCTGGGGCACAGGCCTCCCCTCAATCAACCGGAGGGGGTATGGAGCGTACTCCACCATGCTGCTCCAATGCGGGTTGGTAAAGGTGTTTTACTGCTAATAGCCGGGACCAACGGCTTAACGGGCCCTCCGAAACACGGAATTATCTTACTTTTTCGGACAATCAGGTGATTCAAGCCTGAAAAGTCCTTACCAAACAAAGGACAGTCTCACAAAGTGATTTCGACAATGTCCCCATCGGGAATCGAACCCGGACCTCCAGATCGTAAGCCTAACACACATCTTTTGGACGTTGCTTGCCTCCCACCGTCACGGCAACATCAATTTATAACCGCTCCGCGCTAAGAAATTCGTTAAAAATAGTAAAAAGTGCGCGAATACCAATAAGCGATATATCACCGGATGCGGGAAGTGAATAGCTACACAGTGGTGAAAAAATTTTGGAAATCGGACCATAAATAGTGAAACTGTGAACAAAAAACACCCACCGACACGTGGAAACAACGTGTCGAAACACGTTTCAGCGTGCGGCGCCTGAAAGTGATCGGTGACCCAGTGATTTTCAGTGTTCAACCTGTCAGTTTTTCGGTGCTCCACGTTCCAGCCGAAAACCGGATTTTTAGCGTCAAGGAATAGGGAGTTATTCCTTATAAACAATTCGTCACGTGGCGGCTGAAAATCTGAAAACAAGGAGTACCGGGACCTCAACACTGGAAATCGACAGCCGGGACCCAGCACTGACGATCGCCGTTTACCCGGGATTTTTAGGTAGGACAGTTCCCCTAACAAACACTTTTTGCGGTTTTTTGTCGACCACCCCAAACTTCAGAAAATTCTGGAGCGTGAAAGCGATCGGTGACCTACTGCTTTTACCCCCGGGAAGCCTGGAGCACATCTTTGGGAACCAGACGACACCAACCGAAACCGCCCGCAACCACAGCTTGAATTTTTCCGAATTTATTTCGAGGGGTCTGCCAGAACCGGCATTACCGAATAAGTTGGTTTTGCTTATAACTCGAAAAGGGGTGGGTTTTTCGAAAAAATAAGCAAATCCCGGTTCAGTCATCCTGAAACGATCATTTGGACAACCAACCTGTGGACACCCCCAAAAACCACCCCCTGCGAGTTTTTTCGGAGAAACTTAAAAAATTCGGGACTTCCGAATTTCCGGGACGGGATTTTTTGGGCTCGTCTGTAAATTTGGACCCCAGCGAAACACAGAAAATTGTTTTCGAAATTGAAATCGAAAAAGGGAGCACAAAGCCAACCTTCCGAAGCTGACAAAGAACCACCCCCTAGACTTCGGGCCTCCCCGGAACCGCCCTGGGCAAGCAACCCCCAGCACAAAATTTTGTACGTCTAGCCCAGCTAGTGACCTGTCCGGAACAGTTTTCAGCATCCCCCTGGTGCGCGCCGTTTGCGAGTTATAGCGGCCACCCCCCCTCACCCCTAACATTTGCGTTATCAATAAATTTGCCTCTTTTCAAAATTAATACCTACCCTTTATAACTAAACAAAATCCCAACCCCCTACCCCTAGCTTTGTAGGACGGCCAGCGTGAGTTGAACTCTCAACCCAAACGGGTTGGGCAGCCCTACAAAGTTGGAGATTTCACGGTAACCATCCCTCATCTTGATCCCATATTAACATCACCTAACCCACAACCCCACCCTACACCTTCCCTTAAACCCTCCCCCCCTCTCCTCCACCCCCCCCCCCCCTCAAAAAATTTTTGTTATTAGTAAACCTGTCTTTTCCAAAACTAAAACCTGCACCTTTCATAACTTATCATATCCCAACCCCCTACCCCTAGCTTTGTAGGACGGCCAGCGTGAGTTGTACTCTGAACCCAAACGGGTCGAGCAGCCCTACAAAGTTGGTGTTTGTACAATAAGTATCCCTCACCTTGATCCCATATTTACACCACCTAATCCCACAACCCTCCCTTACACCGACTTCCTAGAAGCGGGACAAACGACACCGCTCTACATAGAGTCCCCACAACACAAACTTGTTTTTTGTTTTTATTTACTTGTTGTACCCTCATTCTCTTAAACTGTGTTTTAAAACGTGTCTGTTGTATAACTCGGAACTCTACATAGAGTCCAAAAAATTTTACTTTATCTCCTTAATTTATATATTTGTTGATTTAAACTTATCCTTGTTCGACTGTGCATAATTGTGCTCTACTGTGCACTGAAGGACTCTACATAGAGTCCAAAAATTTTATTTTTATTTCTTAAACTATAGAGTGCGTTCACGTTGTTCCTTCGAACATACATTTATTGTGACACCTGACTGCTCCATCTCTGTTGACCTAACTCTTCTAGCGACGACCTGGAAAAGAATTGAAAGCTGATAAGTTGGTAGCGTTAAACACAGATACACCCACACGAGCCGCGCAAACACTCACATACACGTAATAAGCGCACACACAAACACGTACACATACACGCACACACACATATACGCGCACACACACGCGCACACGCACACACACACACACGCACATACATACGCGTACACACACACACACACACGCACACACGCACACGCACACACACACACACACACACACACACACACACACAGACACACACACACACACACACACAAACACACACACACACACACACACACACACAATAGAAACTTACCTTAAGGGCCGTCATCCCGACCCATATCCTACCTGCAGCTGGACCGGAACTGACGGCTGCTGAGCGGCAAATCTGAAAAAGAAAAATACGTAGGTTAATAGAATAGAGCATAAAATATACACAACGACCTCCCTATTGGAGTCTTAATTTAGTTTTACTTTTTACTTTACCTTATACTATTTACTGTGTTAAATTATTACTTGATAGCATTTCTTCTTATTTTTATATTCTTCGTTTACTTTATCCTTACCTTTTACGTCTTTTTATTTTATTTTACACATTTACTTGACGCGATCCGACAAACATGTTTGGATACAGGACACCCATAAAGGTGCCAAACTCGGGTCCCCAACCTCCAAAGGCGCCAGCAAAACCTGGCACCACCGACACCAGTCCCAAGCCAACGACGTCAAGGGTGAGGACGAGTATCGAAGCCTGGGATTCAGGTGACCTCCCCAACTTGGCTCAGACCACCCCTTCCCCCAAGCCAATAGTAAAACAAGCTCCGAAGTCCACGCAACGTAAGAGGCCGGCATCGCAGGCGACCCCAGCGCCGTACAAAAGTGCCTCCCCGACCTTGCCTTCTTCACCCGCCAGTCGAGCGGCGAGCGCAAGAGCCTGGATCACGAAAGGGAAGACATACCTAAGTGAGTCCAGGAATATCAAAACAGAAATTAAAAACGGTCTCGTAACTGCTCTAGACAGCCTATATAGGCTGTACAAGGAAGCCAAAGCAGGAGGGAGAGCAGAGACTAGTGGCTTGGGTGGAGCGGACGGAAACGCAGAAAGTGTGCCTAAAACCGACAGGAACGCACAAGACCGTCTGCTGTTGGGCAGGATTGAGGAGCAAACCAGACTTATCCAGGAACACGGTCGGAAGCTCGATGAATTGAAGGAGACCGTGGAAAAGAAAGCCGAAGACGTGCAAAAACTGTCATACGCGGAGGTTGCAAGATTAAACAAAAGCGTCGCAGACCTCAAAGACGAGATAAACAGCCGGGAGTGTCCGCGGCCTGAACGCGTAGAGGCAGAACATCCGCCATATCAAAACCACAGGTCACCAATGCACTCCATCATAATAACATCGGAAGATAAAGAGGAGAGCGGACAGGAGGTGCTCTCAAAAATTAGGAATGCATTGGATGCAAAAAACACTGGAATACGTGTGGACAGGGTGCGGAAAGCAAAGGACCAGAAGATCGTCCTAGGCTGCCACAACAAAGCTGAAATAGAGAGAGTTAGTGAGGCGGTGAGATCTTGCAACCTTCACGTCCGTGAGGCACAAAATAAAAACCCGCTGGTTGTGCTGCGTGACGTTCTGGCCATACACACCGACGAGGAAATTGTTAAAGCCATAAAAAACCAAAATGGCCACTTACTTGCGGGAATCGAGGACAACAACCTCAAAGTAGCCGTAAGGTACAGGCGAAGAGCTCGAAATCCTCATGCCAGCAACGTCGTAGTGGAGGTATCCCCCACGGTGTGGCAGAGGCTCACAAAAGCGGGTCGGCTGCACATTGATTTACAAAGGGTTCGCGTCGAGGATCAGACGCCATTAGTGCAATGCTCGATGTGCCTGAGCTACGGTCATAGTAAACGCCTTTGCAAGGACACAGTTGAGAAGTGCAGCTACTGCGGAGGCCCTCACAAGTGGGCAGAGTGCGAGGATCGATTGGTGGGGGAAACACCAACCTGCTGCAATTGCAGCAAAGCGGGTCTAACGGCCACCAACCACCACGCCTTCAGTACCGAGTGTATCACGCGACGCAAATGGGACGCGTTAGCACGCGCAACCACGGCATATTGCTAAGGGCGACCACGATGGCCAAGTGGTGGATGGTGCCAACACTCCACCAGCTAAGAAAACATACCGCGTCTTCCAGGCAAACCTCCAACGAAAACAAATAGCCACGGATGAAATTATGCTCGAGGCAAGTAATAACAAAGTGGCATTTGCACTGCTCCAGGAGCCGTACGTGGGCAGCACAAGTAGCATGAAAGCGTATAGGGGCGCGAGGATCTTCCAGAATACTGAACAGGAAGAGGGAAACGTGAAGGCAGCAATTGCAGTCTTCGATCAAGACATGAGTGTCACACAGTTCCCAGAACTCACCACAAACAACATCTCTGTGGTGGGGATCCGGACCAGCGCCTGGGAGATTGTCGCGGCCTCATGCTACTTTGAGCCAAACCAGCCCATGGGGCCATACTTGGAGCAGCTGCAAAATATCTACAACATGTTAAAACCCAGATTGTTTCTCGTGGGAGGTGATGCCAATGCGAAGAATACCTGGTGGGGTGGTGGCACTATAGACGATAGGGGCAGAGAAATGTCTGGGGCAATCGAAGAAATGGGGCTTCAGGTGCTCAACGACGGCGAAATCCCCACTTTTGACACCATCCGGGGCAATAGGCGTTTCACGAGCTACATCGATATCACGGCCTGCTCAGCGGAAATGCTGGACCTAGTGGAGGACTGGAAAGTCGACGAAAGGATTACGAGCTCCGACCATAATACCATAGTCTTCAACGTCAGGCTCGCAAGAGCGAAAGGCACGGGCATCCAACGAACAACGCGTGTCTATAGCACCAAAAGGACCAATTGGGTTCAGTTTCATGAGAAACTGAAACAATTGATAACCGATGGTGCTATAGACAAAGCTAAAATCGAAAGCATCAAAAATACAAGGGAATTGGATGACTTTTCGGAGGAGTACACTGGCATAGTCAAAAAGACATGCGAGGGTGCTCTTCCGAAAAGGAAGTCCAATCAAAAACTTACCCTGCCGTGGATGTCCGAGGAGCTTGACGAGCTGAAGAGGAAGGTCCTTACCTGGAAACGTAGAGTCCGTTGCGCAGCGCCAATCCGTAGAGCCCGCGTCGTCGATGAGTACCTGAAACTGAAAGAAGAGTATGAAAGGGGGGTGAAGAAGGCACAGATTGAAAGTTGGAAGGGGTTCTGTGGCAAGCAGGATAAGGAGGGGGTATGGGAAGGTATCTACCGAGTCATCGGTAGGACCGCCAAACGACATGAAGATCTACCCTTGGAAGTAGACGGAAGGACTGTAGATATGCGCGAGTCAGCAAGGATTTTGACCGAAACCTTCTACCCTGAGGATTCGGCGGGCTGTGATACGGCATACCACCGACAAGTGCGAGCGGAGGCCAACAGAGTGAACGGTGATTCCCAAGGCGAGCCTCGGGACCCACCGTTTACAATGGAGGAGCTCCGAGCAGTGGTGGAAGGTTTCAATCCCAAGAAGGCACCGGGAGCTGACGGTCTTACGGCGGATATCTGCAGTCAGGTTATCTCCTGTGACCCAGGAGTTTTCCTATCACTGGTCAACAAGTGTCTGGAGCTTGAGCACTTCCCGACCATCTGGAAGGAGGCCACAGTAGTGGTCTTACGCAAGCCGGGGAAGGATAACTACAGGACCCCCAAGGCATACAGGCCGATAGGACTGTTGCCAGTGATGGGAAAAATCTTTGAAAAACTGGTCGTAGGCAGACTGAAATGGCACATTCTCCCCAGGATTAGTACTCGCCAATATGGCTTTATGTCCCAAAAAGGCACTGAGGACGCCCTCTACGATCTAGTGAATCATATACGTCGTAAAATAGAAGCAAAACTGCTTGTCACGTTAGTCTCGCTAGACATAGAGGGAGCCTTTGACAACGCCTGGTGGCCAGCAATTAGAGTCAGATTGGCTGAGGAAAAGTGCCCTGTAAACATAAGGAGAGTGCTTGACAGCTACCTACGGGACAGAAAGGTCACAGTGAGGTACGGGGGAGTAGAATACTCAAAGAGTACAACAAAAGGTTGCGTGCAGGGGTCGATTGGCGGTCCTATCTTGTGGAACCTTCTCCTAGACCCTCTTTTGAAGCAGCTTGAGGAACGGGGATACTATGTCCAGGCATTTGCGGACGACATAGTCCTCGTGTTTCATGGGCACACGGCTCTCGAAATAGAGAGACAGGCCAATGCTGCACTCGCCCATGTCCGGAATTGGGGCATTCAAAATAAACTACACTTTGGTCCTCATAAGACCAAAGCAATGACCATGACCAGGAAACTTAAATATGACAACCCAATTCTGAGCATGGGTGGGGTCGGCATTGACATGTCTGTAGACATTAAGATCTTGGGGCTCCACATCGACAGAGGACTAACCTTTAACAAACACGTGGCTGAAGTCTGTAAAAAATCAATTGGCATATATAAACAACTTTCAAGGGCGGCCAAAATCGACTGGGGTCTTCATCCTGAGGTCATTCGGACCATATATACCGCCACAGTAGAGCCAGTAATACTGTATGCCTCTAGCGCTTGGGTCACAGCAGCCAATAAGCTAGGTGTGCAAAAACACCTAAACAACATCCAGAGAGGCTTTGCGCAGAAGATTACTAAAGCGTATAGGACTGTCTCCCTCAACTCTGCCCTTGTGCTGTCCGGGCTACTCCCTCTTGATCTCCGGATCAAAGAGGCAGCCGCCCTATTTGAGGCCAAGAGAGGGGTGCCTCGGCCAGCGCAAGGGGATAGAGAAATCGAGAGAGTCGTTGCATATGCCCAAACTCCACATCCGGCGACGCATATAAACCAGGAGTTCACTTGTCTGGTAAACCAAGAGCAGGTCGAATGCCAAAACAAGCGTGCAATTCGAATATTTACGGATGGGAGTAAAATTGACGGCAAGGTCGGAGCAGCCCTATCCGTGTGGGATGGAGATGCTGAGACTAAAGCCGTCAAGTTGAAGCTCTCTCCGTATTGCACGGTTTATCAGGCGGAGCTTCAACTTGACGGCTTTAGTCTCAGCATCTCCATCCCACACGGATAGGGCTGCTCCGACCTTGCCGTCAATTTTACTCCCATCCGTAAATATTCGAATTGCACGCTTGTTTTGGCATTCGACCTGCTCTTGGTTTACCAGACAAGTGAACTCCTGGTTTATATGCGTCGCCGGATGTGGAGTTTGGGCATATGCAACGACTCTCTCGATTTCTCTATCCCCTTGCGCTGGCCGAGGCACCCCTCTCTTGGCCTCAAATAGGGCGGCTGCCTCTTTGATCCGGAGATCAAGAGGGAGTAGCCCGGACAGCACAAGGGCAGAGTTGAGGGAGACAGTCCTATACGCTTTAGTAATCTTCTGCGCAAAGCCTCTCTGGATGTTGTTTAGGTGTTTTTGCACACCTAGCTTATTGGCTGCTGTGACCCAAGCGCTAGAGGCATACAGTATTACTGGCTCTACTGTGGCGGTATATATGGTCCGAATGACCTCAGGATGAAGACCCCAGTCGATTTTGGCCGCCCTTGAAAGTTGTTTATATATGCCAATTGATTTTTTACAGACTTCAGCCACGTGTTTGTTAAAGGTTAGTCCTCTGTCGATGTGGAGCCCCAAGATCTTAATGTCTACAGACATGTCAATGCCGACCCCACCCATGCTCAGAATTGGGTTGTCATATTTAAGTTTCCTGGTCATGGTCATTGCTTTGGTCTTATGAGGACCAAAGTGTAGTTTATTTTGAATGCCCCAATTCCGGACATGGGCGAGTGCAGCATTGGCCTGTCTCTCTATTTCGAGAGCCGTGTGCCCATGAAACACGAGGACTATGTCGTCCGCAAATGCCTGGACATAGTATCCCCGTTCCTCAAGCTGCTTCAAAAGAGGGTCTAGGAGAAGGTTCCACAAGATAGGACCGCCAATCGACCCCTGCACGCAACCTTTTGTTGTACTCTTTGAGTATTCTACTCCCCCGTACCTCACTGTGACCTTTCTGTCCCGTAGGTAGCTGTCAAGCACTCTCCTTATGTTTACAGGGCACTTTTCCTCAGCCAATCTGACTCTAATTGCTGGCCACCAGGCGTTGTCAAAGGCTCCCTCTATGTCTAGCGAGACTAACGTGACAAGCAGTTTTGCTTCTATTTTACGACGTATATGATTCACTAGATCGTAGAGGGCGTCCTCAGTGCCTTTTTGGGACATAAAGCCATATTGGCGAGTACTAATCCTGGGGAGAATGTGCCATTTCAGTCTGCCTACGACCAGTTTTTCAAAGATTTTTCCCATCACTGGCAACAGTCCTATCGGCCTGTATGCCTTGGGGGTCCTGTAGTTATCCTTCCCCGGCTTGCGTAAGACCACTACTGTGGCCTCCTTCCAGATGGTCGGGAAGTGCTCAAGCTCCAGACACTTGTTGACCAGTGATAGGAAAACTCCTGGGTCACAGGAGATAACCTGACTGCAGATATCCGCCGTAAGACCGTCAGCTCCCGGTGCCTTCTTGGGATTGAAACCTTCCACCACTGCTCGGAGCTCCTCCATTGTAAACGGTGGGTCCCGAGGCTCGCCTTGGGAATCACCGTTCACTCTGTTGGCCTCCGCTCGCACTTGTCGGTGGTATGCCGTATCACAGCCCGCCGAATCCTCAGGGTAGAAGGTTTCGGTCAAAATCCTTGCTGACTCGCGCATATCTACAGTCCTTCCGTCTACTTCCAAGGGTAGATCTTCATGTCGTTTGGCGGTCCTACCGATGACTCGGTAGATACCTTCCCATACCCCCTCCTTATCCTGCTTGCCACAGAACCCCTTCCAACTTTCAATCTGTGCCTTCTTCACCCCCCTTTCATACTCTTCTTTCAGTTTCAGGTACTCATCGACGACGCGGGCTCTACGGATTGGCGCTGCGCAACGGACTCTACGTTTCCAGGTAAGGACCTTCCTCTTCAGCTCGTCAAGCTCCTCGGACATCCACGGCAGGGTAAGTTTTTGATTGGACTTCCTTTTCGGAAGAGCACCCTCGCATGTCTTTTTGACTATGCCAGTGTACTCCTCCGAAAAGTCATCCAATTCCCTTGTATTTTTGATGCTTTCGATTTTAGCTTTGTCTATAGCACCATCGGTTATCAATTGTTTCAGTTTCTCATGAAACTGAACCCAATTGGTCCTTTTGGTGCTATAGACACGCGTTGTTCGTTGGATGCCCGTGCCTTTCGCTCTTGCGAGCCTGACGTTGAAGACTATGGTATTATGGTCGGAGCTCGTAATCCTTTCGTCGACTTTCCAGTCCTCCACTAGGTCCAGCATTTCCGCTGAGCAGGCCGTGATATCGATGTAGCTCGTGAAACGCCTATTGCCCCGGATGGTGTCAAAAGTGGGGATTTCGCCGTCGTTGAGCACCTGAAGCCCCATTTCTTCGATTGCCCCAGACATTTCTCTGCCCCTATCGTCTATAGTGCCACCACCCCACCAGGTATTCTTCGCATTGGCATCACCTCCCACGAGAAACAATCTGGGTTTTAACATGTTGTAGATATTTTGCAGCTGCTCCAAGTATGGCCCCATGGGCTGGTTTGGCTCAAAGTAGCATGAGGCCGCGACAATCTCCCAGGCGCTGGTCCGGATCCCCACCACAGAGATGTTGTTTGTGGAGAGTTCTGGGAACTGTGTGACACTCATGTCTTGATCGAAGACTGCAATTGCTGCCTTCACGTTTCCCTCTTCCTGTTCAGTATTCTGGAAGATCCTCGCGCCCCTATACGCTTTCATGCTACTTGTGCTGCCCACGTACGGCTCCTGGAGCAGTGCAAATGCCACTTTGTTATTACTTGCCTCGAGCATAATTTCATCCGTGGCTATTTGTTTTCGTTGGAGGTTTGCCTGGAAGACGCGGTATGTTTTCTTAGCTGGTGGAGTGTTGGCACCATCCACCACTTGGCCATCGTGGTCGCCCTTAGCAATATGCCGTGGTTGCGCGTGCTAACGCGTCCCATTTGCGTCGCGTGATACACTCGGTACTGAAGGCGTGGTGGTTGGTGGCCGTTAGACCCGCTTTGCTGCAATTGCAGCAGGTTGGTGTTTCCCCCACCAATCGATCCTCGCACTCTGCCCACTTGTGAGGGCCTCCGCAGTAGCTGCACTTCTCAACTGTGTCCTTGCAAAGGCGTTTACTATGACCGTAGCTCAGGCACATCGAGCATTGCACTAATGGCGTCTGATCCTCGACGCGAACCCTTTGTAAATCAATGTGCAGCCGACCCGCTTTTGTGAGCCTCTGCCACACCGTGGGGGATACCTCCACTACGACGTTGCTGGCATGAGGATTTCGAGCTCTTCGCCTGTACCTTACGGCTACTTTGAGGTTGTTGTCCTCGATTCCCGCAAGTAAGTGGCCATTTTGGTTTTTTATGGCTTTAACAATTTCCTCGTCGGTGTGTATGGCCAGAACGTCACGCAGCACAACCAGCGGGTTTTTATTTTGTGCCTCACGGACGTGAAGGTTGCAAGATCTCACCGCCTCACTAACTCTCTCTATTTCAGCTTTGTTGTGGCAGCCTAGGACGATCTTCTGGTCCTTTGCTTTCCGCACCCTGTCCACACGTATTCCAGTGTTTTTTGCATCCAATGCATTCCTAATTTTTGAGAGCACCTCCTGTCCGCTCTCCTCTTTATCTTCCGATGTTATTATGATGGAGTGCATTGGTGACCTGTGGTTTTGATATGGCGGATGTTCTGCCTCTACGCGTTCAGGCCGCGGACACTCCCGGCTGTTTATCTCGTCTTTGAGGTCTGCGACGCTTTTGTTTAATCTTGCAACCTCCGCGTATGACAGTTTTTGCACGTCTTCGGCTTTCTTTTCCACGGTCTCCTTCAATTCATCGAGCTTCCGACCGTGTTCCTGGATAAGTCTGGTTTGCTCCTCAATCCTGCCCAACAGCAGACGGTCTTGTGCGTTCCTGTCGGTTTTAGGCACACTTTCTGCGTTTCCGTCCGCTCCACCCAAGCCACTAGTCTCTGCTCTCCCTCCTGCTTCGGCTTCCTTGTACAGCCTATATAGGCTGTCTAGAGCAGTTACGAGACCGTTTTTAATTTCTGTTTTGATATTCCTGGACTCACTTAGGTATGTCTTCCCTTTCGTGATCCAGGCTCTTGCGCTCGCCGCTCGACTGGCGGGTGAAGAAGGCAAGGTCGGGGAGGCACTTTTGTACGGCGCTGGGGTCGCCTGCGATGCCGGCCTCTTACGTTGCGTGGACTTCGGAGCTTGTTTTACTATTGGCTTGGGGGAAGGGGTGGTCTGAGCCAAGTTGGGGAGGTCACCTGAATCCCAGGCTTCGATACTCGTCCTCACCCTTGACGTCGTTGGCTTGGGACTGGTGTCGGTGGTGCCAGGTTTTGCTGGCGCCTTTGGAGGTTGGGGACCCGAGTTTGGCACCTTTATGGGTGTCCTGTATCCAAACATGTTTGTCGGATCGCGTCAAGTAAATGTGTAAAATAAAATAAAAAGACGTAAAAGGTAAGGATAAAGTAAACGAAGAATATAAAAATAAGAAGAAATGCTATCAAGTAATAATTTAACACAGTAAATAGTATAAGGTAAAGTAAAAAGTAAAACTAAATTAAGACTCCAATAGGGAGGTCGTTGTGTATATTTTATGCTCTATTCTATTAACCTACGTATTTTTCTTTTTCAGATTTGCCGCTCAGCAGCCGTCAGTTCCGGTCCAGCTGCAGGTAGGATATGGGTCGGGATGACGGCCCTTAAGGTAAGTTTCTATTGTGTGTGTGTGTGTGTGTGTGTGTTTGTGTGTGTGTGTGTGTGTGTGTCTGTGTGTGTGTGTGTGTGTGTGTGTGTGCGTGTGCGTGTGTGCGTGTGTGTGTGTGTGTGTACGCGTATGTATGTGCGTGTGTGTGTGTGTGCGTGTGCGCGTGTGTGTGCGCGTATATGTGTGTGTGCGTGTATGTGTACGTGTTTGTGTGTGCGCTTATTACGTGTATGTGAGTGTTTGCGCGGCTCGTGTGGGTGTATCTGTGTTTAACGCTACCAACTTATCAGCTTTCAATTCTTTTCCAGGTCGTCGCTAGAAGAGTTAGGTCAACAGAGATGGAGCAGTCAGGTGTCACAATAAATGTATGTTCGAAGGAACAACGTGAACGCACTCTATAGTTTAAGAAATAAAAATAAAATTTTTGGACTCTATGTAGAGTCCTTCAGTGCACAGTAGAGCACAATTATGCACAGTCGAACAAGGATAAAAGGAGTAAAATTGACGGCAAGGTCGGAGCAGCCCTATCCGTGTGGGATGGAGATGCTGAGACTAAAGCCGTCAAGTTGAAGCTCTCTCCGTATTGCACGGTTTATCAGGCGGAGCTCCTGGCCATATGCGAAGCCACAAGGATGATCCTGGCACGCCGGGAAACGAGTTTTGGCATATACAGCGACTCTCGCTCCGCCCTAGAGACAATCACAAACAACGCCTCTACGCACAACCTAGCCGTCCAGACCCGGGCAAACATTCAAGCCGGACTACTCCAAAACAAGGAGATATCACTGTTTTGGATCAAAGCACATGCAGGACTAGAGGGGAACGAAAGGGCTGATTACCTGGCAAAAGAAGCGGCCCAAAGGATGAAGACAAAACCGGATTACGACCTGTGCCCACAGTCGTATGTCAAGCGCCAACTTCGCATGGAGTCACTGGAGGTGTGGAGCGCAAGATACAGAGAGGGCGAAACAGCCGGCACAACTAAAATATTTTTCCCCGAGGCCATAAGCGCGTATAGAATAATTAGAAAAATAGAACTGACAGGAGCGCTAACACAAATACTAACGGGTCACGGTGGGTTCTCTGAATACTTGCACAGATTCAAGTGTAAGGAGAACTCATCGTGCATCTGTGAACCTGGTGTCGAGGAATCAGTCACCCACCTTCTATTCGCTTGCCCCACGAATGCCCCACTAAGGTACGAAGTGGAACAGGAACTGGGCGAAACAATTAATGTCGATAACGCAAACCAGCTTATCGCTAGCAATAAAACAAGGACGCTTTTCTTGAGATACTGTAAAGTAGTAGCAGATAGAGCAGTCAAGAGAAATAGTACTAAATAAAAAGCATGTTGCTGACATACACTTCTCATCAAAAAAATCGAAACACCTTGCAAGTTTACGTTTTGTCAGGATTATCAGAAAAATGTGTACATTTAGGAATAAATGTTAAATGTCGTTTAATAGTGAGTAATATGAGCTTATCAAATCTTAATGTTAATGTTCTAAATTTAAATGAATTTTTCATAGGTTTCGTATTTTGTTAAATGAGTCATTTTTATTCCGTTTGGAGTATAAAGGAAATGGATACAACAACACACGTAAATGAAAAAAAAAGCTAAAAAACGTTTATTTAATAACTTGTATTCCCTCCCCGAGCTCTAATTACTGCTTCCATACGGTTCTTCATCGATCGGATGAGAGTCACGATCACATGCTGTGGTATATTGTCCCATTCCTCTTGGATTGCATCTTGCAGCTGGCTAAGTGTTTCTGGGGCAAGATCTCTTGCTCGAATTCGTCTCTTTAATTCATCCCACAGATGTTCAATGGGATTCATGTCCGGGCTTCTTGCTGGCCATTCCATAATAGAGATATCGACTTCGTTAAGATAATCTCGTACGACGCCCGCGGTGTGAGCCCTAGCATTGTCGTGCATGAATATGAAGCCGTTGCCAATAAAATGTGCATAGGGCATCACATGAGGCTCGAGACACTCTTCGACGTACCGATGACAGTTTAGTGCAGGCAGACGTGGCCCAGACACGAAAGCAAGCTCTGTCTTACCGTCGGCGCTGATTCCTCCCCAAACCGTCCACGAACCGCCACCATAGCTGACCTTTTCTTCAATGCAGCATTGTGCATAGCGTTCTCCGTCTCTTCTGTAGACCTTGTTCCTTCCGTCGTTACCATACAGCATAATTTTACACTCATCAGAAAAGAGAACTTTGCTCCACTGTAGGTATGACCAATTTAGGTGCTCACGTGCAAAGTTAAGGCGCGCTCTTCGATGGTCTGCAGTTAATTTCGGCCCATTTGCTGGCTTATGCGGTACCAGTCCACGATCCTTCAACCTTCTTCTAATTGTAGAGTCACTTACAGCCACCCTTCGTACAACACGAAGCCGCTGCTGCAGTTGAAAAGCGTTAAGGCGTCGATTTCTTAAAGAAGTTGTTACAATAAATCGATCATCTCGCTCAGAAGTGACCCGATTCCTGCCAGATCCTGAACGGCGCGTGAACAAACCAGTCTCCCGATAACGTTTATAGACTCTATGAACAGATGACAGGCTTAGATGCAGTCTTGCAGCCACAACACGCTGACTAAGGCCAGAATCCAGCAATGCCACAACTTGGGCGGCTTCTGTGGGCGAAGTATCCATACGGTTTAGAAAAAAAAACCTTTTTTCAGACGTCCCAAAGTCACAGTATTGAAATAAAAAACAAAAAGTTTAAGGATAGGCGCCAATTTTTAGTTTTTAAACGCTAAATGTACTCCAACCCTAAACACACATTTGTCTCAAAACAGTGATTCATTTCGTTTATAAGATAAACAAATGAAATTCTAATTTTGAATTTAGAATTTTCGCTTATTACTGTAATGGCCAAACTGCCAGCTATACATTTATGTATTTTTTTTCATCGTATGAATTCTTTTTTGTGTTAAATTCGGACAGAAACAATGAAAACGGAAGTGTTTCGATTTTTTTGATGAGAAGTTTATATTGGGTTATATGTCAGCCAACATACACTATGTACAATTAGATAGAACTAATTAGTAAGTAAGCATGTGGTGTCAAATAGAATTTAAGCTACCTGTTAAGCTAGAAACATAAGAAAAAAAAAAAAAAAAAAAAAAAAAAACAAGGAAAAAAAAAAAATTGCTATAGCAGCCCTACGCACTATATTAAGACATTAACACAGCCCAAATAAAAAACCCCACCACATACACCATCGAATAAAAAACATAACACACAAATCCGAGTTGACGAAAGATCAATACAAAATTGTACTGACTCTGGATCAACTCTGTAGAGCAAAACGACCGATTACCATTGTGTAAAAAGTTTAATTTTCCGCTTGACAAAGGCTCTGCCGCCCTATGGTAGAGGATAGCCAGCGCAAAATAAAAAAAAAAAAAAAAAAAAAAAAAAACACACATCTTTTTAAAAACCACAGGTTCCTTTAGAAAGCAACGCTCTGTTATTTCTGTAATTGCATTTGCATTATCGATTGAACTGAGAATAACTAACTGAGATTCTGCAAGCAATGGTGCTGACAAAGTCAGTTTGTGAAATCAGATACTGCGACTTGCGTTTTCCACTATACCTTGTTAAGTCTAGAGCTTTTGCAGTACCGAGAATTAGCTGTACAATTTAGTCCTTTGCTATATTTCGTCATCATTCATCATTAGCTAGACATCAATTATGTAAGTAGGTTTAATAGGTACTTCGGCAATTTCTAAACCACAGACGTAACTCAAATAATTAGCGTACAGTAGTAGACAGCTGTTTATATTTGTAACACAATCGTTAAATGCTAGGATAATCATTATTCTGAGTCTACACTCAAGGTCTTAAATACAAAGTCCAACGAAATGCTTCCACGTTCTTTTTATTGTCTTTGTAGGAGGAAAGAGAGGAAGGCGAAGACCAAGAAGAGCTTACATGGAACAGATTATAGAAATAGTTAACGTCATGTCTTATAGGGAAGTCAAGGAGTTGGCCTTTGATAGACTGGAATGGAAAATGCTACACCGACAAGAGCGTGGCTTTTATGATGATGATGTAGGACTTTCCAGCTAGCAAAAGAAATCCTCGAGTTCGGACGCGCAGCGAAGAACAGGCCTACAATTAGTAATGCACTTGTATAAAAAAGATCTAAATTAGGATAGTCACCGTACCATGTGGTACACCGTCTTGCTTCTCAGTCGTGTTGCACCCCCGGTACCGGACTTGAACCAATGAGTTGTAAATTGTTCTCAGTACAGTTTCGGCCTCTGTGGTCCAGTGGTTGAGCGTTGGACTCACGATCCGGAGGCCCCGAGTTCGAATCCCCGTGGGGACATATCACAAAAATCATTTTGTGATCCCTAGTTTGATTAGGAAATTACAGGCTGATCACCTGATTGTCCGAAAGTAAGATGATCCGTGCTTCGGAAGGCACGCTAAGCCGTTGGTCCCGGTTACTGTTTGCTGATGTAAGTGAGTAATCGTTACATGAGTCATGTCAGAGGCCTTTGGCGGCTCAATCATAACCCTGACACCAGGGTCGATGAGCCTGGTATTCCACTTCACAACCCACATGATAAGAAGAAGAAGAAGTACAGTTTTGGTCTAACAGAAAGCTCGGCAAGGTATGGGTATTTCTCTTTCTTGCCATGGATGTAACTACCTCTGATTACCCCAATTGGGATATAGTCGTGATCTTGTGTTTTGTTATAAATAAATAAATAAATTTAAATAATTTTTTATTAGGAACTCCAACAGTTTGTTACAATTATTATTACATACAGGTTTTAGGATACTGTGTCAAACCAATTACAGGCGTTCACTCTTAGATACACTGGTCTGCGCAACCAAGAATCACACCTTCAAGGTTACCTATAATATTTTAAGTACAAGACATATAAAAACCACAAAAAAGAATTTATTTTTGTATCACTAGTTTCAAAGAGTTCTGTAAAATATTCTAAATAAGGCCCTACTTTTTTACATTTCATTTCTGAGGAAATACCAGATCTGCGTGAAAAATACATATAACCTGAATTTTATTATGTATACTACTTATTAAACAATTCATCATAATATATTATACCAGTGACTGTTTTTATAATATTTACATATGGCTTCTGTTTCAAAGACAAGATATTTAATAAACAAACTAACTATACTACCTAAAGAGATAAGGGCGTTCACAGCTGAATTATCTACTGTTTTTTATACTTTGTTACCTAGTAAAATGATATATAATGATAATCTTTATAGACACTTGTTTTTCTCATGTTTTTCTATATCTATACGTAAATAAGATATGGTTTCCTAGGCAGTAGACTTAGTTAGCCTTGAAGTAAGTCACCCAGTTTTCTGAAGGAAATACCTACACTATTAGGTAGACAACTGAATCAGGTTGTACTCCTTCAAATCTAGCCAATTAAACATTTGCGGCAAATCTACGATAACTCTCATCAAAACAAATATCTCAATCGACTACAATAAAATGAAGGTTGTTTATGTAAAACACAATTAATAATATGAGAGGATGTTATGATCCTCTCAAAATCTAAAATGTTTACTATAAACACTTTAGATTTTCACCAACTTAATGGTTTACTTATGTGATGAGTGAATGTAGTCGCTAGTCACAGTCCTCTTTTACTAACATAACTTTGTCACCGTTTAAACAGATATGATCTGAATAAGTAGGTACTTCACATTTACTCGTAACTTTTGCATCAAAGGACACTGGCAAAATACAATTTGTGTTTAAATTACTTTGTTATGCATGCAAATGTACTTTTCATTTTTAAATAATACCACGGGGAGGGTAGTTCTTTGATATTCACGATAAACAACGTTACGACAGTTTACAAATATTATCAAATTAGCCAAGCTCGCAAATTAATACTTTATTGCACACACAGGAAATACAAATAAAAAGAGAAATAGTAAATACGTACAATAGGCAATCTCTTCCACAGCCAACCTTTGAGTTTAGAAGATCATCATCCCCTTAGCATTATCCAGGTTTTTACAGGGTCCGCTTACCTAACCTGGACTTATTCTAAGGTGGGCAAAGGCCTTCCTTTTCGCTAAGAGCGATCTCTTCCAGACAACTTTCCGCAGAGGATATAGGTAGTACACTTGTACAGCTGTGCAAGAAAAGGAAAAGAAAATGGTAAAGATAAAGATAATTTATTTGGTTGCGTTCTAATTAATTTAAAGAGATACAGTATTACTACAAAACAAAGACTAAAAGATAAACTATGTTTAAAATATAATCCGTACACGAAAGAAGTCCCACAGGCCGCGGCGCTACTGTCGCAGACTCTACATAGAATTATTATGACTTGTCAAGTTAGTTTCATCAAAATCCGCCGACTTCTTTCGTGGCGCGAAATACTATTTTAAACCTAGTTTATTTTTAGTTTATGTTTTGTAGTAACACTGATAAAGTTTATACATTGTTTAAGGTTAACGCGGTTATTATCATAATCAAAACACATAATACTGGGTTTCAATAGAGAAGACAGGTTTAAATTATCGAGTATGGGAATCCAGTGATAGGTATTGTAAAAAACTTAAAACGGTCTAATGTGGTGAAAAAACGCGAGGACACAGTGAGTGCCATTTTTCGTACTGAGTTTTGTGCTAGTTCAGATGATTCCGTACATTCCGACATCAAATGTAGAAACAAGCGACAAAGAAAGAGGGTAGACAGATATGTTTGCCCTTATAAAATTATGGATCTACTTACTCCAATATCATTAGTCGTCCCGTGATCATAGCACTTGCAACAGTGTTGAAATATCGGGTGTCTCATATCCCTGATTAACGCGGTAAGAACCCGGTATTATGTGTTTTAATTTAGATAAAGTTTCCTTCATTGTCACTTTAAAATAACCCAAATATTTTACAGACGGATTAATCAAAAACCTTGGCCTCTTATCACAATTAAGACAAAATGTTCTAGCAGTATTGTAGTAGTAATTACAAGATTAAATTAATCGTTATCTAACTAAGTAAATTAGGAAGTTTAATTGTTTTATAATGAGTTTATTACTGTCTTTATTTGAACTCCAGTTTTGATAAGTGGAATCACGATGACACATGATATGATAATCTCACTCTCATCAAGTCATCACATCAGACACCAGGTTACTTGGATAAAAAAAGCAGGATGACACCATCTAACTTTAAGTTATACCTGTCCTTTTCTTATCGGCCAAAAAGGAAAGGGACGGATATTGACAGCTACATAAAACTATACACCTAATTAAATAAAAAAAAAATATATAATACTATACTAATTAGAGATTATTTATTATGTGCAACTTTTACTAACAAAGTTTGCACGGTCATTTTGTACAGACGGCGATACCGCTTATCACATATCACATGGCTCTAGCAGAAAGCTCGGTAGAAGCGTACCGTACTTTGGTCATCTTGCGATGAATGTATCTCTGACTACCCCAATTGGGTTATAGTCATGAGCTTATATTACGTTTTTATAAGATGAGAGGAGAAAAATACTTTTAATATAAATATGAAACTTTTATAAAATGTAATTTTCGCCCAATTCACGCTGTTCCAAAACCGTAGTACGTCTTTAAAAACCCGAAAAATATTTACATACAATCTGCTCACAGGTAATGTTACTCATCTAAGCACACAGGAAGTTAAATAGCTATAGCAATTGGCCCAGATATGCTTCAAAGGCACCGCCGCACAGACTCACAAAAAAAACAATTGCTAAGAATGTAAACAAGCTTTTTGTTTACTGCGCAAAATAATAGCATTAAGGCGCCTTACTTGCCACTGTTCTTCTTTCAACTCGCCGACACTATCCTGCCCTTGGCAACCTTATCAGAGAATATGTTCAAACAAAGAGATCTATTTTGACCTCTCAATATCTAAAGGTACTTTGACACACATACCTTTCGTTCCTTCCTATTGTTTCCCATTGTATAGCGTGACCTTTGGGTTAAAATTAAATCTGCATTTTTATAAATGTGTTTTACTTCTATGAATTGTATGGAAACAAACGTGCGCACAGCTAAAAATGCACGTGTAAATTAATTGTTATTTTAAATGTTTTCTTGGTAAAGTTGTTGCTAACGACTGTGGAGGTCTTAGAGAATCCTAGAGTTAGAATAAATTTTATCACATTGAAAAGCCAATTTAAATTACTTATTTAAATTTTATTCCATTAAACTGTCGCTTTTCGTAACAAGATTAATATTCGATCATTTGAAGATATTCAGGGACACTTTGACATTTATTTGAAACCAACTTAAATTATACCTAATATTTCAGAAACTCCTTTCTTCCATTCCACAGTAGAAGTTCCATTATAACGTCATCGAGAGCGAAAAACCTACAAGTTAGCAAAAAAACACAGTCATTAATTTATTCTATATCTTAATTCATATTCTGTGTTTTATAATTATTATCTTCTGTAATCACAATAAATAAGTGCATCAAAATCAAATAAAATTATTATGTAATAAGTACTTAATTTGAAATATTTTATCCTTTGCATTACGAGTATAATGGATATAGATTAAGACCTTTCTAGATAATACGTAATTGTAAATTAATTTAATTGATTTAAAAATAGAACTTCACTTTACATAACCTGTGACGTGTGTAGACACTTTTAAAGATTCATGTACATACGTAGATACGCTGCATATTCACTTATTAAAAAAATTGTATGTGAGGAGGTTGTGTGAAAGATATCTTGTATCGATGCGCGAAGGACTTAATATACGATCCCAATCAGCTCGCAACAACAAACACTTAAAAACCCCAATACTGACCTCGCCAGCGTGGTGGACGTTCCCTCATTCAGAGCTTATCGCTATCGACCCACTAGGGTCGGCTAATTCTTTCAAATATTATCCTCTCTGACGACGCCCTGAGCCGAGGTTCGCGCCCAACTGGGCATCCTCAGGCCTGCTGTCTTAAATTTTCTTCAGCGCTCCCCAAGTCCGGTCAAGTAGTTAATGCCTTTTCCGGTAAATCTATAATAAGTCACTAATGAAAAGAAGGAAAAAGAAAGATCTTAATGGCAAAAATAATATTTTCAGGTACTAGGTAAGTACCTATTAAGATTAGACAGATTATAGTAAGTTATCCTACTATTATATTGCTTTGTTTACGAAGAGCGTGCTGTCTAAAGAGCTGATAAACTATTTTTTTAAATATCTGTAGACACCTAAAAATATAAACATTATAACATAAATAGCGTACCTACATATGCCCCAATTGAGCACAGACCTCCCCTCAATCAACCGGATGGGTGCTGCTTCAGTATGTACTAACATTGCAGGTTAATGATTCCGTGAAATTTTAATGATGTCTTCGTGGTCTAGTGGTTAGAGCTTTAGGCTCACAATTTGGAGGTCCGGGTTCGATTCCCGATGGAGACATTGTCGAAATCACTTTGTGAGACTGTCCTTTGTTTGGTAAGGACTTTTTAGGCTTGAATCACCTGATTATCCGAAAAAGTAATATAAGCCGTTGGTCCCGGCTATTAGCCGTAAAAACACCTCCACCAACCCGCAGTGGAGCAGCGTGGTGGAGTATGCTCCATACCCCCTTCGGTTGATTGAGGGGAGGCCTGTGCCCAGCAGTGGGACGTATATAGGCAGTTTGTGTGTTGTTGTGTGTTAAATCAAGAACAGTCTCATAAAGTGATGTTCGATAGTTTTCTCATCAAGGTTCGATCTCGTACCTCTAGATCGTGAGTATAATGTTCTAACCACTAGACCAAGGAGGCCATGAAATTAAAGTACAAGTACTAATAAAATTGTTCAAGATTTTTCCCTCTACTAAACTAAATATGGAGCGTTAAGAGCGTTTGATCAAATCATAAGTCTACATAGGTATTATTGTATATCATACTATAACATTACACACATCAAACGCTTATCAAAGTACATTATTATCTGATATATATTTGTAGTGAACAATACACAGGTAGTCACAGATATGACTTCAAAGTGATCGATAACAGATTAAAGCGTACCGACAGTGATAACAGAAGATCTGAAGCGCCGACAATCGTTACAGTAGCCGGTATAAAACGAACATTATTTTTATTACAAACCTTTGATGTCGCCGATTTGATAATAACACGTTGGTTAATAGAAATCAATCGTAAATTGTGTGACTATCACGGATTTGATAAGCAGTTCTTTTAATCCAGAATACTTTGTTATGTTGGAAGCGATAGATTCGTAGATTTCACTATGGCCAAACTTGATAGGAAGTTTTTCAAATCAAATCAAATCAAATCAAATTTTTTATTCAGGCAACTAGGCCCACACATTGCATTACATTGTTTTTATACCACAGAATTCATTTTGCTGCGATTCTAAATTGAAAACAAATTGTCTGTAGACAATGTGAGGCTCTACGCGAATAAGGTGGTTCAACCTCGAAAAGCCCGGATTTCCAGGTACAATAATTAATAAAAAATAAATAAAAATAGTTTATTTCTGTTAATTTTAACGAAGTTTGTTGTCGAGACTTCCCAGTAAGTAATTAGAGTACTTTTGTTGGGAATGACTCGCAACTCCCCTTTGGTATACATAAGATTTTAAAACATGGCAAATATATAGTATATAGTATATATAAACACATTAAAAAGAAAAAAATGAACTAAAAGAAAATGTGTGAGAGCAAATGATCAGCGTGGGTGAGTGTGGTATGTATGGGGGTGTGTGAGAAGGTGAGTGTGTACTGTGTGTAATTAAACAACTCGATTACGATTTAAAAATGGATCTGGGCCTTATGACCTAAATGTGTGTATGGTCGAGATCCAAGATACAGCAATCCAGCACTGACTATTTCCCTTACATTGCACTTATGCTAAATGTACACTCATCATTTGGCATTATGTTATCACTATCACAAAAGACAGTTATAAAAATAACAGCCGTGTCAAGTCTATTGTGACAGCTGTTATCAAACCGGCGTTTATCAACATTATGAGGATGGTGTAAGTTATAAGATTCGACACTTAAATATAGGTAGAATGTGATGTGGTTTAGTAGCTGTGATTTAGTTTATGGTGGGTTTATTTGAAATTTTGTATTTTTGAATTTTTTGACAGGAGCCGGTTGTTTTTGCTGGCAGAAAGCCCATTTTCTGTATTTATGTAATTAAACAAATATATATGCCTTTTTTCATTTCATTTTTCAGATTGAAACCCGCGACACCCGAGGCCGAACATACAAATTTTCTCTCAGGCGTTTACACACAAAAAAAAGTTTCACTCTTACAAACAGTCGTTACAAAAGCCATGTCCCGATCAGTAGCAACCCTGACACTAAGGTTGCTGAGGTTGTTCATCTAGCTCTTAAAAGTAATATTATATAATAGCTGGAATTAAACAAAACTCAATACGTTAAGCTGTTTATAGTCGCAAAATGGTCGCAACCGTGTAGGTGTGAATTGTGTTTTCTGTAAATACCTACGTATAGTTATGATACTCCAAAATAAGACAATACACTTCGTACGAAATACGACGCGACTTAATTTATGAAATATTAACTCCAACATATTACGATAGAACATTATAATATAAATATTTACAAAGACACGGGACTGTGACGTACCGCACTCACGCATTCTAAGTATTCATCACAAAATAAGATTCGTGTCAGAATGTTTCGATTCTATTTTTCTCTATTTAGTACGAGTAAACAAATGTACTTCTTACCTGTATAATCCGAAGAATTTGATTGCACTGATAATAAACATTTTCGACGTTTTTACTTAAGTTTTCGTTTTAATTTAATAATTTCTTTGAGAATATTACAATAATCATCACCTTTTGACCTAGAACTTTTCCGTTTTGGCATGATAAACGCGAAAAACAACATAATGGTGAGCGAATTATGTGTGAACTTGATGACACAAAATCACGTAATGATCGGGACGCATGGGCCGCTAGGCGAGGCGGGAGCGAGACGGGAGATCATAGTTTTCTTTCTAGGCTTATACTCTAAATGTGTGATGAAGATGGTACATGCTCATGTACTGCTGCAAGTAAATATGTAATCGTCTTCGGTTGACACCCTCGCATAATTGGAATCAAACATCACTTAACAGGTAAGTTCGTTTGAGTCCTAATTATATGCCTTAGACAAGTTTTTATCATCATCATTAATTTAAGAGCCACGCTCTTGTCGGTGTATCATTCGCCATTCTTGTCTATCAAGGGCCAATTATTTCACTTCCTTATAAGACACTGGTCTTCCCTGTCCTCTCTTTCCTTGTAGCTTCCGTTCTATGATGTATTTAATAAATTCTTCAAGTCTTGTTATGTGTATTTATAGTATATGAAAATCTCGACAACGAAGTCCAAACTAAGCCTTTAACTCTGTTGTGATCGTTAATCGCTTTCTCTCATACCTCAGACATCTCGTACATGAATGGCAGCGCCTAATGCGTCGGTGTCGCAATATAATGGATAGCCGCAGTAATCAGCACACTATTACAGCTACGAGTGCTTTTCACTGTGATATCACACCAGCAATAGTAAAGCCTAGTATAGATTTGTAGAAAAAAGTTATTAACTCAATCGTACAAAATTATAATCATCATCTCCAGCATTGTCTTGCTTTTCACAGGGTTCGCTTACGTAACCTAAAGATTTGATAGGACTGGTTTTTTTACAAAAGCGACTGCCTATCTGACCTAACCCGCGAAGGGAAAACCAGCCTAATACAGGTTAGATCACATACCTCCGAAAATGCATTTCTCGGGAATGTGGGTTTCCGCACGCTGTTTTCCTTCACCGCTAAACGTACTTACATCAATATCAAGCATAATAATATGCTTCTATGAATCATATAATGTATGGCCTGTATTTCCTGTTGGAGCCTAGAGCCACAGAACAGGAGAATAAGGGCCATATCTAACTATGACACCATAAAACGTATGCAGCAGTATAAACGTTAGGTACCAACTGCATACATTTTGTTGCTGGCTCTACTCCAGTAACGCTACCATGGTTTCTTAGTGAGATATATTATGGTCTTAAGCTAATATAAGATGGGCAGAGCCAAAAGTCATCGTAAGGAAACGTGAAGTCCTTTTTGATATTCAACGTGACATAACAAAACATACATAAACTGCCTATAAATATACGTCCCACTGCTGGGCACAGGCCTCCCCTCAATCAACCGGAGGGGGTATGGAGCATACTCCACCACGCTGCTCCACTGCGGGTTGGTGGAGGTGTTTTTACGGCTAATAGCCGGGACCAACGTCGTGCCCTCCGAAGCACGGAATCATTTTACTTTTTCGGACAATCAGGTGATTCAAGCCTGATAAGTCCTTACCAAACAAAGGACAGTCTCACAAAGTGATTTTGACAATGTCCCCATCGGGAATCGAACCCGGACCTCCAGATCGTGAGCCTAGCGCTCTAACCACTAGACCACGGAGACTGTTATATATATTTAACGTGATTAAGTTCTAAATTTACAGATGACCAATGCCTAAATAAGTTCAACATATTTGGCAGGACACTCTCAGAAATATTGACAAGTCTACTTAAGACGTGTATCGGACAAAACCCCTAACTGCTTTTTCTTCATATTTTTTTTAAACTGTTCTAATTTAATTCATCAACATTCCTAAAAAGATATTGCTGATAGTTTGCTAGACTATCAATATTTTATTTATGTGCATGAACCTTTAATCACCGACTCAACCTTTGTTGTACCGACCACTACCGAAAGTGTTCACTGACAAGCTTCACTGACAGGAGAGACGAGTGTGGCGTAATCTGTTAATTGTCATATTTTATCATGAACGGTAACAAGAGAGTTCAATCAAATGCAAAATGCAATTTTAGCGCCTACTGCATCACTTGTTGAAAAATCCGGACTATACTGCTTAGCGAAATGAAGTAGATACCCACATGAATCATGTCAAGGACCTTGGCTTTGGTTAGTAGGTAGGCCTTTGGTTCAATCCTAACACAGAGGCTGGTAAAAAGAAGATCAGACAGAGAAAGAGAAGCAGTTCAGCGTGCGCTGAACCTCTGCGACTTTTAAAATTAAAAACTTTATTTTGGTAAATCCAAACTCAGTACCTACTTCCTTAACTATAAAAAAAAAACTAAAAATGCATATCATTTTCACAGTGTCCTCTAAAATTTTGGGTTTGGAAATTTCATTCATAAAGACAGTCGAAAAGTAAATATTTGCTTACGATGTTGGGTCAAAACAATGTCGTATCTTGTTCGAAACCAAACCTTATTTTAAGAGCTTCAAAGTGGAGTTTCGTGTCGAGGTAAGTGTGGTAAAAATGGTAAGAATAGTTAAATATACAAACCGAATGTTGCATGGTCTGACGCCACTTAGGACCACCCAGGGTGTGGTTTTTGCACACGGATTATCTTACAGTTTGCTTTTGACCAGAGCAGTTCTGAAAGTAAAAATTGGCTCATGTTTACTATTACTAGTTTCACGTGTTAAAATTGAACTTTTTTCTTTTATTTACGACCATGTGACTTCAGAGATGAATTGAACCAAATTAAGATTTATAATAAGGATGTAAGTGGTAGGGTTGGAAGAGAAAGGTCTAGGCGTACATACCGCAATCAGATCCAGGATGTTTTAAAATAGGCCAGATCAAGAGTACTCTAAACCGCCGAGCATGCATGAAGTCTTTGATGAGAAGCGAAAGTGGCGTGTCAGGATCGTAGTAAGATCGTAAGGATTCCTTGATCTCTGCTTACCCCGGCGAGAAAAAGGCGTGAACTTATGTATGTACCTAATTAATATAGGTTAGGTATCAATATTTCGAGTGTATATTTAACAATAAAAAACACATTCGATAAAATCTATGAACATGCTCACGCGAAGAATAATCACAGGTAGAACCTAGTAATTGGTATGACAGTAAAAAAGGCAGAAGAAACTGCCTCTCACGTCATCCTGGAATGCGTGGGAGTTGCTGCACATCGGGCACAAATCCTACAGCAAATAAGGTGCCAGGAGGCTTCTGAGCTTCTGGAAGGAGCTTGGTTGGCTGGTATAGCCAAAACTTATTATACGCATTATGGGCCATCCATGTGGCCATCCATCCACTACCATACCATACGACAGTAAAAAATAACATTCAAAAGTAACACAAACCGTACTTTTCAAAACACTCTTCCGCAAAAACTACTAAGTGCTTCACTCTAAAGATGTGGCACAAAATCGTCAAAACAACTTTCACACTCAATTGCTCTAAGAAGTGGAGCGACACTGCGTTTGAATGCGTTCGTCACTCAACGCACCACATTTGACACTCGTGAAGTACAAAAAAATAATACCCATACAATAGTGACGCAATTTCATGCAATTTTCATTTCAATTGTCGTTAATCGTTGCCACTGACATACGTAGACCACACAACGTATGACAATAAATAAATCGGGAAATCAGGAGTCCTGCTAACATTAAAAGGGGTCCGTACTTTCAAAATTTGTGCTTTATTTATACATGAGTAAAGAAGTATATTTATCGCATATTTTTCTACAAATAATTGAAATGGAGTAACTGCCTTAATCTCTATGAAATAAAATCATTGCGGAAAAACGTTTTCAAACATTGTTTTATTAATTACTCGACGGTTTGCATGCAATTTTCATAAAACTTACCGAAACCGAAATAGATACGTTGTACGATTTGTATTAGCTGACTTGTTTTTTCTACATTGTTTTAAGTTTACGCGGTTATTATCATAATTAAAACACATAATAACGGTCATCTCATCACTCATCCCGTGATCATGGCACTTGCAACAGTGTCGAAATATCGCGAGTCTCATATCCCTATTTTAAACGCGGCAAGAACCCGTTATTATGTGTTTTAATTATTTTTTTCTAGTTGAACATTTCGCAGACGGATTCCTAAATAGTTTAACAAATGAAAAATAGTACTTACAATCCAAACTGCTTATCACCTGAACGCTTGATCACACTTGGTTTTTAAGTCGTCGCAATAGAATTGAATACTGCTCAAAAGGCAAGCGTTAGTTCGTTGATACATGACAGTATTGACAGTTCACAGTAGTGCGACACTCCAGTGAATAACATCTATTGACACCGAATATTGCGGTATTTCTGGCCATTTGTCAGTTTCGATTTATTTTTCCATTCATTGACTATCGAAAAATATTTAAAATGCATTGCGAATAAAAACTATTTTTTGTTCAATCATTGAAGTCTGAATCTGATATTGCGAATGATAAAACGTGGTGTCAGCTGCCTGCATTTGTAACTGTAAAATGTTTTTTATACGACTAAATCCACGCTACATTTACTAATGTCAAATTGACAAGTAAGATAAATTGCAGCCACTCATAGATAGATAGATTTATAAAATACTTTATGAGCACAATGGACACAAGATACATAAATAAGGACAACAGATACAGAAGTGCACAACAGGCATTTGGCTTCAACGTTGATGCCAACGTATGAACTTCTTGATATTCCTGCGATCATCCATTTCTATTTTCCAAAAATATTTGAATTCGTTAAAGCCAGTACGCATTATATAAAACCCATCTTACAATAATTACTCAATAACAATTAAGAATATTCAAATCCCGACTAAATCCGAAAAATCAGAACGAAATCACGGACTTTTGATACTACTTTAGCTTGCCTTTGTGTTGACAATGAAGCAAAAGTGACAATTGGGTTCGGTACATGTCAAACAGAATACCCTGCAGTTTTGCTATTGACAAAAACATTTGCTGTTGCAGAAATACGACTTTTACCAGAATTGGTTCTTATAGTAAGAGGGATAAAACTGTAGTAGATGTTACTAGGACGAATGACAGGGTCTGTATGAATAATGTTTGTGTATACAGAACCCCTGTTTGAACAACAAATTAGTTCCATTATACGCTTATAACCGGGGAGGAAGTGTAATGGCGACCAACTTGGGGTGAGCTTAATTCGGCTGAAAATATTGCTTGTTACTTAATAAAGGGAACCTTGAGTACATAGCTATTGCAAACTGGGGAAAATTAATGGTTCTTCCGACCTTCAATAAGAATATATAAAAAATGTACTGTATTCATGTGTTATGTCTGATTGTTGAAATTTAGTTCTGTGCAATAAAGTATATTTCATTTGATTTGATTTTGATATAATTAATAGAATTTAATATTTGAATATAAGTAAATTAGTTAGGTTTAAATAGCAGTATGTATTAAAAAGGTTTTTTCTCGTCGTTGATAATAATCGTTTTTATATTTAGAAATAATTGCCATTTTAAAATTTTCACGTTATCAGTAAGCTTCAGCGCCTATTAATAAAAATGGGTGCAAACTGGCACACGCACTACAAAAAATCGAGCTCATCGGCACCTTTACATTATTCAGAATAGAAACATTAGACAATCGAACAAAAGGCGATCGTAAACCTCTATTTTTGCCTGCAATAAAACAATTGTGTCCTACTGTTGCGTAGCATTGTAAACTTCCGAAATTTTTAAGGTAATTCAAAAACGCATTAGCGGCTTCTCTAAAAGCGAAGGGAATCTTAAAAATTGTTATCTATGATTCAGCTTTTTGGCAAAGGCGTTGCGTAAAGTTTTATTACAGAAGGCAATGCGAAAAGAAATGTTTATTGCGTAAAAGGTACCGGAGAAATTTTAATATGATATTTTATGCTGCGTAAGATGTTTGTTTCCATAGTAATAACTGGTTATAAAAAAAAAATCAACTTGAACAGAAGCCGTTTAAGAACACATTTTGTGAACTTTTTAATTTTCAAAAACAAAGCGATTCGTATTCCCAGTCGGTTTGTCATTCGTAACACGGTTACAAACTTATCTGGAATGTACTTTATTTTATAGTCTGAAGTTTTTACTATAATGACGAATGTTAATATCATTTGATACGACCTTCAAAAAAATATTCTGTCATACGTTGGCTAAAACTCTATTTTTGTGACATGCCCCCACCGGGATTTGCATCCGGGGCCTCCGGATCGTGAGCCCAACGCTCAACCACTGGACCACGGAGGCCGTTGATAGACTATCGATATCGATAGTAATGCTGTGTAACGATAGTATTAATCCTAATGAGCTATCGATAATATCGATACTACTGGCTTTTAACCTATCGTATTTCGATTGTGGTCTAAGGCCACAAAAACTCGCATGAATGTAGAGAAGAAGCTTTGTTAGATACTTGTATACTTGTAAGTTCAATTTCCAAACATCTCTTTTATGAAGGCGTATTATAACATCCATGAATATCTAACAGATAATAACCTTACATAATAGGCAGGTATCCTTAAATGGACATATTTGCTTAAAATCCTATTGTATAAAATTGCGAATTTTTATTAAATAAGTATTTAAATAAAAAAAAAACAACAACTATTTGTATGCCTGCATAGACTATAGAGCTGAATACAGAGATCAAATAATTTAACATCTTGGTGTACATTGTTTTAAGTTTACGCGGTTATTATCATAATTAAAACACATAATAACGGGTTCTTACCGCGTTTAAAGCAGGGATAATGATCGCGTGATCATGGCACTTGCAACAGTGTCGAAATATCGGGAGTCTCATATCCCTGCTTTGAACGCGGTAGGAACCCGTTATTATGTGTTTCAATTATCTTGGTGTACACCTGTGTTCACAAATAAAGAACTTGATTTGATTTGAAGCAATATAAATCTTAAATATGTAATTATGACTCTTTTTCATAGTATTCGCGGTGCTACTCGTATCTCATAATGAGTTTTTTAATGAATGCAACGTCAAGCAAACAATTACACAAAAACATTTCCAGTCTGCACTTTTTTTCAAAAATAATATCTCAATTTCTTTTTACGCAAATTGCTTCATTTTTAACTAACTTTCTTACAGGGCAGATGCAGAATAACTGTAATATTTGAACCTCACAGACCTTAACAGTTAGAAAGCGTTACGGTAACAGCAAAGGATCTTTATGGTTGTTACAATAGTTTTATAACCAGCTACTTTCTTCCGTTAGTCTAATTATACTCTTTGAAAATGCCGCCATGCCGTTGGGAGCAGTGTAACAGTATCTATAGTAAACAAACACGTCATTGCCTCTTCGCATTTATGGTAGGTCAAAATATGAAACTCTGCTATGATAAAATAAAGTGCCTACCTATTGAGATACTGAGTCAAGACAGAGAAAGAATACATAATATAGGTGTTGATGTTCGAAGACAGCGTGTTTTGTTTCAGTATTTCCAACTATATTTTGTAATTATTTAAATTACTCAGACTTCAGACCTTTTAAGTGGACTAAGAGAGTGGTTTTGCAAATACATATAAGTGTTGGAATGGCTGGCTGTTAGGATGTCAATGACTTTACAACGTTGACAGCCTGCAGACAGATATTCAAAATTCCGTATAATTTCTCACTCTCGATATAAGCGCGATACGGTGAACATATAATTTTGTTTATAGTGCACAGGGAGGGTCGGAGCCCTCCCTGCTTGTATGTTCCTCATGTGATCTAATACACCTCTTTACATTCATTCGTGTTTCTTGTAATCAAACCCTGCCTGTCCGAACAATAAGTACCCGTACTATTTTAGACAAAGTTCGCGCAAAAGATGCGAAAGCATTTTTCAAATTTAAATCTAACGAAAAGATGTAAAGGTCATAGATATAGAAAGCATCCAATACTAGTCGCGAAACGTGAATCGCATTTCGCGAGCGATTTATGGACACCTAAGTGCAAAATATTATGAAGTTAGCTATTATTTTGCACATACAACCTACAACATCACATCTCCATGATGACACACACACATCTACATGATGGACTAATGTTATGGGCGATAGGCTGATCCCTTATCACCATAAGGTTCATCATATCCAGCTTACGACATCGTATCAACAGTGGCTGCAAGTTGTCTTTGATTACTTGTGGCTCTGCCCACCCCATTAGGGATTACGGGCGTGAGTTTATGTATGTATGTATGTATGTACAACCTACAACTTAATCCTTTTAAAATAAAATATTACAAAGAGTTTTTTTTTTGCGAAATTAATTGTATTTATTTCAACACTTTTGTTACTAACAGTTATTTTTACTTTAGTAATTTTTTTACATAACTGTGGTAATCAAATATAAAACAGTAATTATGTAAAAAGCCATTCTCAGAAACTGCAAAAACTTTAAAAAGTACCGTTCAACCCTTTTCGCAATCCTTTCGCCAATTGTCTTCAAACCTTAATAAAAAACAAATAGTTTTTAAGATATAAAAAACGCAATTTCTTTTTAAAAAGTAACGTGTTTAAAAAAGGTTTTATAGCCGAAGGGGTTGCTAAATTCCGAAAACTCGAAGGCCAAAACTGTGCAATATAATCGCATAACTGTTAGCACTATTGCTAAATTACATTAGAATCAGCCATTACGGAAATCTCCGACAACTCAGCTTTACAATTTTCCAGTGTTCTGCTAATAATTTTGCTTCTCTAAGGCTCAAAATAGTTTGGAACTTTGGAAGCGTCTCTGTAGTGGTTAACTGTTTCGAAATACAATTTCACCCTTTTCTTTCCGTAACTAAGACCGTTTAGTTTACGGTTCCTTTCTTGACAATGAGCAAAAGGGACCGCTATGTGAAAGAGTTACTTTAGTTGCATTAAATGAGATGGCCTTGTGTTTCGACATTGTGCCTTTTGCGCGAAACGGTGTGATCATAAATCGTATTCTGCACCCCTTTGTGGAAGAAATTTGTTAGAGAAAGGGTAATTAGGATGTAAAAGTGAAATTCTTGTATTCAGCTACCATTAGTAACGGTCCATTATGTTAGAGAATATAGGAAGAGTTGTAATTTATTAACTTTCACTGGGAATACCAAGCGACATTGTATTGTCTTTGTGGATTTATGTTAAACTAGCTTATGCTCGCAGCTTCGTCCATGTAAAATTTCACCCCGTCTTTGAAGGAGATGGGGCAGATTTCCACAAAGAAAAAACATTATTATTTTATATTTATATTTGTAATTTAAATTAAATTTAATGACAACAGAGAAAAACTTTGGCTGTAGTAAGTTAAATGAGGACATATTAAATATAAAATGCAATAAGAAAAATACAAATGTAATCAACCTGGTACACCAAAACATACAAGGAATATTGGGCAAGGAACTTGAAATTGAACTTTTTTTAAACAGTAATTATGTTGATATTATGTGCGTAACTGAACATTGGCTAAAAAAACATGAGTTCGTTTGCTTCAATAATCACCAGGTTGCCAGCTCGTACAGCAGGGAGACGGCTATCCGTGGCGGTTCATTAATATTAGTACGTAATTGTTTAAAATATAAGGAACGAACGGATATTGTAAGTCTCTCAGTTGAGCGAACTGTTGAGCTAGCCTGTATTGAACTCAGCCGGCTTATTGTATTGAGCGTATACAGACCCCCCGCTTCATCTTATGATCTATTTGAGAAAGTTATTGATGAAGCTTTATGCAAATTATGTAATAAAAGCAAACATGTTATCGTCTGCGGTGATTTTAATATTGATATTCTGGAAAATTGCTCATTAAGTACTACATTCAAATCTTTATTTCTGTGTTATAATCTTGTAAATCTTTTTTCAGAACCAACCCGAATCACGTCACAGTCCGCGAAATGTATCGATAATATTTTTAGTAACTTAGAACCTTGTGATAAATTAATAATTAATAAATTAAAGTCAGATCACTGTGGTCAACAAATATCTTTCAACTTATTTGTTGACCGCTCACTGAAAAAGGATGTTACATGCAATCCCATATCAAGTAGTCGTTTAGAACAATTCAAAGATAATATGTCAAACAAACTACCAGAACTTCCTTACTGTGATGACCCAAATTTGTTATATAACTCCCTATTTAATCTAACAAAATCGGAATTTAATAAAGTATTTAAGGCAAAAACAATTAAGAAAGCAGACACACCAATTTTTAGTGACTGGGCGACGGTAGGAATTTATAAGAGTAGAAACAGGTTGTATGAACTTTACGAAGAAAGAACATACAATCATAGCGTAGCTTTTCACGACTATGTAAAACAGTATTCAAAAGTTTTCAAACGTGTTTGCGTTACCGCGAAGGCAATGTTTGTTAGCAGTAAAATTAAAGGTAGCTCAGATATTATTAAAATGACTTGGAAAGTTATTAATAGCGAAACTGGGAAAGTCAAAGCACGCGATCTCGAGTATCAATTACAAATTGACGGTAAACTACTCACAAATGATAAGCAAGTTGCTGAAGCTTTTGAAAAATTCTTTACTGACATTCCATTTTCGACTACCAAGGACTTGAAGTCATCTCCTGCACTCGCTCAATCACTTGTAAGGGAGCACATAGATACGTCCAAAGTAGATAAACTAACATTTACACACGTGAGTCCTAGGGACGTCTTAAGAGCTTTTAAATCTTTAGAAATCAAAAAGACTGCAGATCTTCATGGTCTCTCTGTTAAAGTCATTAACTCCGTGATTGATTGCATAGCTCCCTATCTATCATGTATATTTAATAAATGTGTAGACAATGGTGTGTTTCCAGATTTAATGAAGCACAGTAAAGTCATTCCATTGTTTAAAGCTGGTAGTACTTCTGACCCTACTAATTTTAGACCAATATCTATACTACCCACGCTTAGTAAAATATTTGAAAAAATTTTATTACTGCAATTACTTCAACATTTCAATTTAAACAATTTAATGTCTAATAAACAATTTGGTTTCACAAAGGGTCGCTCAACAACCGATGCTGGTGTTGAGTTAATAAATCATGTTTTTCAGGCTTGGGAGGAGTCCAAAGATGCTATTGGTGTCTTTTGCGACCTTTCCAAAGCCTTCGATTGCGTTTGTCATGATATCTTGATCGCGAAACTTCGTCACTATGGAATAACTGATAATGCCATCGCTCTTTTGGAGTCATACCTTAGTGGCCGCGTTCAGAGGGTTGATGTGCATGGCTGCAGATCGTGTGGATCTAACGTCACTATAGGCGTCCCGCAGGGCTCAATTCTAGGTCCATTTCTATTCCTAGTTTACATAAACGACCTACCTAGTCTTGTAAAACATGAGGTGGTGCTGTTTGCAGATGATACCTCCTTACTTTTTAAAGTAAAGAGACGACAAGATTCCTTTGACGATGTAAACAACGCCATTTCAGAGGTAGTGGATTGGTTTACTGTAAACAACCTGCTACTTAATGAAAATAAAACAAAATATGTTTATTTTACGTTATCGAATGTTAGTAGGCCCCTCGATTCTATTATTGTAAAAAATAAGGAATTGGACCTCACGGATACTGCTGTATTTTTGGGAATTACTTTGGACGCTAAGTTGCAATGGAGTCCTCATATTGATAAGTTGTCCAAAAGGCTCAGCTCAGCAGCATTCGCGGTCAAAAAAATTCGTTTAATAACCGATGTAGAAACCGCGCGATTAGTTTATTTTGCCTACTTCCACAGTCTAATGTCGTACGGCATCTTGCTGTGGGGTCATGCTGCAGATATGAACAGCATTTTTGTTCTGCAAAAGCGAGCCATTCGGGCGATTTACAAATTGGGACCCAAGATGTCACTTAGAAATAAATTTAAAGAAATTAATATTTTAACTTTGGCATCACAATATATCTTTGAAAACCTAATATATGTAAAAAAACATATAGGATTATTTGCAAAAAATAGCGATCGGCACATTGTTAATACCAGGAATAAAAATAAACTTGCTTTACAAGTCAGTCGATTACATAAGATTACTAAATCTTTTAAGGGGCAATGTATACGTTTTTACAATAAGATTCCCATTGACATTCAGAATTTGCCTTTCAACTGTTTTAAGACAGTAGTTAAACAAAAACTTTACAAAAAAGGTTATTATAAAGTTAGTGATTATTTAGAAGATATGAATGCATGGGATTAACTGTCTGAGAACTGATATTAGGCAGCTAAATTACTCAATTGTATACCAATATTTTATGTTTATTTTTATTTTTTTAAAGAACGTCTAGGGCCCTGTGCCGAGGTTTTTCTTGCAGCTTCTTTTCCCCGGCTATACAGGTTGTGAGAAGCTGCAGTAGTTTTAGGCGGATGAGACGTTCGTTATGTAAAATTGACGATTCAAAGTGTAACTATGTTACCTACTGAATAAAGATATTTTTGAATTTGAATTTGAATTTGAATTAGTTTCAAATGGTCCGCATACCAATTATTAGCTTTCTACCTTGAAAACTGAAACATATACCTCGGAAACATACATACAAACTTTCACTCCCCCATTAAAGGGTAGTGGGGGGATAGAAACAGAGAAAATATAGCCTGTGTCACTCTCCATTCCTTCAACTATCTCAATACTAAAAACAACTATATCTACTCGTAAAAACATCACATCAATAAATTCGTCTCTCCGTTTTGACGTGAATGGCTCAGCCATAACACATTGCGAAATGACGTAGGTGTTTTTTAAGAATGTCCTTTAACAAGTTTATCCGAGATAATTACGTCGTTATTTTTTGTTACTTATTTGAACCAAAAATTAAACATTTTTACAAATAACATTCTCTCGCCAAAGTGACACCGAAACTGATGATTCTGATTTTGAAAAATTATTTTACTTAATCGACCCAGAGTGAGGAAATTGTAATAAGTATACTGTAGTGTGTGATTGTCCGAAAAAGTAAGATGATTCCGTGCTTCGGAGGGCACGTTAAGCCGTTGGTCCCGGCTATTAGCCGTAAAAACACCTCCACCAACCCGCAGTGGAGCAGCGTGGTGGAGTATGCTCCTTACCCCCTCCGGTTGATTGAAGGGAGGCCTGTGCCCTGCAGTGGGACGTATATAGGCTGTTTATGTTTATACTGTAGTGTCCTACGAAACTCAGTTTCCGAAATTAACATTTTGTACGTACGTTTACACATAGCTAATCATTTTTAATTCGATTCCTAAGAATATATATACATTTTACACGAACACGTGGTTTCATTATAACAGTTATACTTCTTCTTTATAATATTTGTAATTACAAATACCTATGCGATGTTTTAGGGAGCTTAATTTAAAATATCTATAAAGCATTGCTGTAAATTGTCCGAGTACCGTTAAGGTACGCTATTCTTCAGTGAGTCATCCCAAAATTCCTTAATTCTCCACGACCTATAAAAGCGAAACTATTTATTCAAAAACAAAGCTTTACTTCTTTTGTCGAACAAACATTTCGTTGAAAGTAAGAACAGTTATTGACTACCATGGGAGTCGTCTAATAATATGTTCTACTTTTGAAAAATTTATTGGTTCCCATAAAGTGCAGTTTGAAAAAATCTAACTGTCGAAAGATGCTTGGGATTTGGGAGTTGTATAACGGGGCGTCAGGACACATTATGAATGCCAAGAATCGTTCTAAGAAATGGAAACCGAAATTTTGACAAACTGCGGTGCCAAATCTACCGTGAAGTGTCACAATAGGGCACAGGACATAAGCGTGCCTGTTTTGACCATTCCAATAAGGGTATGAAAAGAATAGTTACCAGAGTAATTATGGTCAGAATGTCTTCGTAACTGTGACTTAGCGGGGAGTCGAGTTTGTCAATATGGGACTGATACACAGTGCAGTTTGGACTATGCCTATTTGTTTCAATTGGACACGTTAGTGGAAGTACAATTATGTTATGCACAATAGTAATTATGTATTTTGGTGGAAGGCAAGAGTGATTGCTGTTAAAAGTGAGTTGGAATCGTTTTTTCAGGAAAAAATGCTTAAAACTGTTAAATTTTATTTATTTAACACCTCTTTATTGTTAGTTTATTAATAGTAGTAAAGTGTACCTAATGCTGCAGATATTAGAATACACCCGCAAAGCAGCATCGATGGTCATAGGTACTCGTAATATTTAAATTTACGTTAAGTACATAAAGGTTGCATAAATAATATGGTCGGTAATTTGTTTAGAACATAATATATTTAGGACTCAAACGAACTTACCTTTTAAATTATGTTTCATTCTAGTTATGCGAGGGTGTCAACCGAGGACGATTACATAATACTTGCAGCAGTACATGAGCACGTACCATCTTCATAACACATTTAAGAGTATTAGCATAGAAAGAAAACGATGATATTTTATCCCGTCTCGCTCCCACCTCGCCTAGCGGTCCATGCGTCCCGATCATTATTTTTTTAAGAGCTGAAGAGTTTGTGACGTAATTCATAGACAATTTATTATACTTAATAGTTCTTTTGGGGTTTGGGAAGGTTTGGACGGTGTAATCGTCTTCGGTTGACACCCTCGCATAATTGGAATCAAACACCAAACAGGTGAGTTCGCATGAGTCTTAATTATACTTCAGGTGTCAACCGAAGACGATTACATATTACTTGCAGATGTTTAGGGTAACTTATAACTTGTCCAAGTTCAAATTCACTATGAAACTTCATCGGCCTAAAACTACCGTAGCTTCTCACAACCTGTATAGCCGGGGAAAAGAAGCTGCAAGAAAAACCTCGGCACAGGGTCTTAGACGTTCTTTAAATAAAATCATGTCGTAGGTACCACTGTATTTCCCGTAAAACTCAGTTCCTTCACATGACCATAATTAGCACCAGTGTATTACGGTAGCTAGACAAATTCCAAATACCCGATGTCCCAGCAAAAAAGCTTTCCGAAAATTCACAAGAACACACGCAGCATGTCACAAAAACATGCACATGTGACATCTATTTGAAATTTGACACGTGGGACTTCTGTCAATCGGTAGTTTTGATATTGCGACGGAATTCAGCGAAATGTCGAACTGATCGGTTGGCCTTTCCAGTGCCAATCGCTCGTGAAATTTGTGTCATGCAAAAACACTTGTTATGAGTTAGGGATTTTGCAAAGTGGAATTTTAGACATCTGGAATCGATAATTTAATAGAAATGTGTCAGTGTCACTTATTGAGCATGAGTAATTTATCTGAAGCAAATGAAAAGGTGATTCATGTTTGTGTGCTATTTTTTCCTGCCTTTGTGGTCTACTGATTCTCACGATCTGGAGGTCACGGTTCGATTCCCGATGCGAACATTGTAAAATGACTTTATGAGGCTGTTTACTGAGGACATTGCAAGGCTTGAATCACCTGATTGTCCGAAAAAGTAAGATGATTCTGTGCTTCGGAAGGCATGTCAAAGCGTTGCTCCCGGCTAGTTAGTCGTAAAACAACTCCACCAACCCGCAGTGGATCGGCGTGGTGAAGTATGCTCGATATCCCCTCCGGTTGATTGAGGGGAGACCTGTGCTCAGCAGTGGGACGTATATAGGCTGTTTATGTTATGTTATGTAGGTATGTATACCGATTCAAGTGAAGCTGATATTTATCTTCTAATTACTAGAAGCTCTCTGGCCATGACTTTATATAAAGTCAAATTTTAAATCTGTTCTAACAGACGCAAACTCATTCAATAAAAAAATACATTATAAATAATCTAAAGTAACTCTACGATGACAAATACCCTCAATAAACTACAAACGTCCAAACACACTCATACACAATCTAAACAACCATCGCAATCAGTGAAACGCGATCAGTGGGCGGAGGTCTGATGAAGGCAGCCATCTGGTCGATCTGGTCGTTATCTGCTCAGCCGCCCAGTTGTAGTCTCTGCACTGCAGGCGGTCAACGGTTATTAGTGATTAGTAACTCTGATATATGCGTATGGGAAGTACTGATACGTGAGTAATACTACCGGCTAAACGAGAACTCAGTGTGTCGTTAATGAGGGAGACAAAATATTTTCGCGTTTCATTACAAATTTTACCCTTCAGCATGGAATAAAGAATAATACTACGTATAAGTAGAACGGAAGCGCCCTGCCCCGCACCGTTTCGTATAGGTATCGAGGTAGCCCTGAGTCTCACTTTTGTCATAGAATAAGGAATAATTAAGAGATTAAACGAACATACCTGTAACGAATATCCCAATTATACGAAGCTCGTTTTTCGAGACGGGACTACGGTTTCTGTGACAATGCTGGAGCATTAGACGTGGACTACACTGTTAATCGTCTCGAACAAGGAGCGAGTATAATACTACGTATAGAGTGGTAACTCTCCACTCCTCATCAGCGTCTGAGCTAGGTTTACCTCACCGCCCCGCGAACTTAGTTTAGACTTGAATCGTAGGGTGTCAGACGTCACACACACAGATGCGCGTGTACGATAATGTCAAATGTGTCTGTGTAAAACGAGGTTTTTTTGTATGAAGTGTCCGGGGTGTGTTTTAGACTAAATAGCCGTAAGACGTTAAGGAGTAGGAATCTCGTGCGGCCTGTCTTTTTATTGTAATAATATAGGCCCGCGTTTGACCACAATCTCACCTAATGACACTTGTCTTTCTCGCTATCACGCGATAAGACGGCACACGGTAGAAAAATGTTGTATGGAGTTTCGGGGCTGTGCCTACGTCTATAATCTTCTACCGCATGCAAATTCTTTCAATCGTTCTCAAGATTAGTCCAACTGCTTATACTGTAGTCATTCTCCTTTTATATAATGTATAGATTGATTGAAAATAAAA
The DNA here is from genome assembly GCF_024362695.1 of Pectinophora gossypiella. NCBI lineage: Eukaryota > Metazoa > Arthropoda > Insecta > Lepidoptera > Gelechiidae > Pectinophora > Pectinophora gossypiella. The sequence goes on from NC_065419.1 coordinate 10,312,111, forward strand.
GTGATTTCCAGTTTGAAATCTTTACTGGATTTGACAATCCTAAGCGTTGTTGTAGGGAGGTAGGTTAGTAAACTATTATTGGAATTAAAAAATAAAAAGTAAAATCAATCAATAAAGGGACTATCTATGTAAGTTTAATCGACTTACATATATACTCCCTTTGTATTCTCTTCGGGCTATGCTCTTTCGCTACTCACTTTGTAATCGATTAAAAAGTTTAATCGCTATTAATACATTTATTATTAAACTTTAAAAGAGAGAGAGAGAGAGAGAGAGGCATAGCCCAAAAAGGATATAATCACTCCGTGGCATAGCCTACATTATGACACTGATTTTCAGCTAGAGTCGGTTTAAACTTAAAATAGCAGCCAAATTTAAAAGGAGTGTCTATCTCCCTTGTTTAAAAGATAAACCAATGAGCAAAAACTGTGAACGTATTCTAACCAGTTCTCGTCTTGGGCGTTAAAAATATGCACTCAAAAACCAAACACCTTTTCTGTGAACTTTTTCACTCTTTTATCGCGCTTTTCTAAAATAGCTGTTATGTGACAATGAAGTGGGTGAAATTGTAATACAAAATTCAGCAGATGTAGCCGCTTTAAGCACTTTGAACAATTCAAGCAGATGATAAAAACTGTTATAGCATCGATAGTTACCGGCTGCTTAGCCCGATTAGGTTTTTATCGTATGCTTTTTCAGGTTTATAGAAACACTTACACCGCAATCAATCATGATAAAAATAACTAAATTTAATATAATGTTGGTGGCTGATGGTTTACAAAAAAAAAAAATTTTTTTTAAAGAAATTGTTTAAAATATAAACAAGCTGATTGTTCTTATTATGTATCTAAAAGCTACAAATCGGAAAAAATACACATTCAAAAGTTAAGTGGGTCATTCTTCTTTTTTATCGACAATAAGAAGTCATTTTCTCGTTATATCGGATTTAACATCTTTCATTATAACGGCAATAAATATTTAAAAAACATCATATAGAGATGTGTCTGTAGAGGAGTATTTAGTGTTTCTCTTTATCTTGGTAATATACTGTTCCTTGCAGGCGCATTGCAAAATATATTGTGACAGAGTGGCCCTTTTCATCGGAGACAGCATTTCGATTTACCACTCTGTCACAGAATTTTGTGAAAAACAACCAAGCTACGTTAATCACTAATCGAGGAACCGATTAGTATTTCGCTAGTATTTTAAGTATAATAAGATAACTATATTTTTGGACAATGGAAAGAATAAATAAAATTCTAAAACATATAACATATCAGAGCGAAGGACAGATCATTGTCGATAAAAAAGAAGAACGACCCAAGTATAAAATATGATATAATGACACTTTTCAAGCGCTTAAAGCAGCTTAAAGATCTCTACATTACTAGTGCGACTGTTCTCGCGCGAGAGTGGATATTATCAGCCCTCCTAAGTGTAAGTGAGTTGCAGATAAGATGGTGTAATGGTGAGATGACTGTCACTTGACATGTGTTTCACATTCCTGAAGAATTCTAAGTAGTTCGATGATTACATGTGATGCTACTTGAGTGGTTCAGTTATTTTTTTATCCTATAATTTAATTGTTAGAGTTCGAAGTGTTTTTTTTCACCTATGCGCCACGCTCTTGTCAGTTTATGTCTAAAATTAATTTGTGGTAGAAAACATTATTTATTTAATATTAATTTTAAATGATCTGTATGAAGTGGTATTGCTATTTTTTTTTGTAAATTGCAGAAATTGTTTGCTGGTAAATTAAAGACACGATGTAATTATCTCCTAAGGAAGATCAGAAAGAGGATACATCGTGTCTGAAAGCAGATAAGGATTCTTCCGAATCGTACGCGATGTCAGAATTTTCAAAATGTGCGGTGTAAACTCCGCGAATTCGGCGCATAATGTCAAAAACATTCATATAAACAAAGCAAAACTGTATACTTTCTGTTGTGTGAAACTGAAAAATCAAGTAGATTTCGCGTAGACTTTTTAGACGTCTGACAATATCGGATGCAAACCTACGTTTTAGAAGAATCGATGAAGTGCTTTCAGAATTTTACGGCTTCTACAACTACGTAGATCCAGATGAAACATAACACTATATGTTCCAGGAGTTTCATTACGTCCCCGAACATTTATTATTTTACCGCTAACTTACGCAAAGCGGCTTGTATGTTACTACAACATAATCGCGCGAAATAATCGATTTGGAACAAATAGTTTATTTAACTGTAACCTATTTTCCAAACATCAGCAGGAGGCGTACAGTCGAAAAAATGTTTTCAATACTTCGTAACACGCGTTAAATGTTCGAAATCACTTTGTATGTTTCGCATAAACGGACAGACGGCCCGCCTATTACCGTGGACACATTAACGTTAAACAATGTAAACAATTGTTTACAATAAGTTGCTCGTGTCGTCTCTTTGTTTAGCCAGGAAAACCATTAAAAATTATTGGGTGGACAAGTAGAAACATTGACAATTATTTTGCTGGTACTCGGAATTTGCTAGGTGTCTCAAATAGTCACAATACGGCGTAAAAAAGAAACTGATCGTTAAGGCCCTGCGCAGACGACAGACTATCCGTGACGCACTTTTTAGTCTGTGAAAATATAACCTATGCAGTAACGCGCCGGACTTTTTGCGCGTCGTGTGCGTTACTGCATATAATTGCATAGGTTATATTTTCACAGACTAAAAAGTGCGTCACGGATAGTCTGTCGTCTGCGCAGGGCCTTATTATGAGATTTGTCAGTGTATTGATAGATAGGCCTTTTTTATTTTGTATAAAAAGTACTAGACTCTTGTGGACAGAAACGTATTGTTTCTATAAGGTTAGTTCATAACTGAAGAACTTAATCATCATCATCAATTTAAGAGCCACGCTCTTGTCGGTGTAGCATTTTCCATTCCAGTCTATCAAAGGCCAATTCCTTGACTTCCCTATAAGACACGACCTACTTAATAACTTAATAATGATTGTTGAATGAACTTAATAATGGATATAAAAATAATTTTCAATTTCAAAGTAGAATTTCGAATGCAGGTAGATCTAGGATAAATATAAAAACTTAAGAGTGTTCTGTGATAAGTAAAATGCTTTTCAATAAAAAAATAAAAGTTGGCTGCAAGTGGCTTGACTACCCATTGAGTACTATTAGGCAATACTTTATGTAACTGACTGTAAATGTAAAAATTCAAACAAAACACAAATTCTTGAAAAAAAAAAGTTTATTACTTGAAAATTCGTCCTACCGTTTTTACAGGCATACCACCTCTTCAGTGTTTATCGTAAATAAAATCGATTCCAAATTTCGGTTCGGTTTTATAACCGAGCACTGGAGAACAATTAGTTCCTCTTTTTGCTCTTAAAATGTCAAAAAAGTTTATAGTTCGATTTACTTAAACACATTTTGTTAGCTACCCTTTGATTTTAGCAAAAACTTGACTAGAAATTCGGCTACTCAAACCAATTTTGAACTTTAAAAGCATTTATATAAGGTTGTGTTACGAGTAAAGCAGCGGAATTACTAACTTTGTAAATTAATTCACGGTGTGCTTACATGATTGACATTTTATGGCTCGTCCTAAACTTAATTTATGGTTTTTAAGTTCGCGGAACATTTTCGTCGTAAACCCTTTTCCGTAGGTGTTTTATAACTCGTTTTGTTAATTTTATTCTAAATCGTGTGACAGATGACAACGATTGTGTAAAAAGCTGGTTAACTTAGGTCTTTACCACATTGGTTTGATATACTGAGCGATTCGATATGCCATGACCAAGTGAAATAAAGCAAATACAAATGGCATTCTATAGTCTCTGCTTCATCATCATCAATTTAAGAGCCACGCTCTTGTCGGTGTAGTCTCTGCTTACCCCGGTAGGAAATAGGCGTGAGTTCATGTATGTATGATCATGTGAAAAATATTGTTCAGACGTGTCCTTCTTTGACACTAAGTCATAAAGTCTTCTTCTATCGTGTGGGTTGTGACTGTTGTAAGGCTGATTACCAACCTCATCAACCCTGGTGTCTTGTCCTGGTGGTTGACATGACTCATGTAACAACTACGTACTTACATCAGTAAGTAATAACCGGGACCAACGGCTTATCGTGCCTTCCGAAGCACGAATCATGTTACTTTTAGGACAATCAGGTGATCAGTCTGTATTGTCCTAACCAAACTAAGGATCACAAAGTGATTTTTGTGATATGTCCCCACCGGGATTCGAAGTTATAAAGTGAGATAGTAAGTATATTTTATTTATTTATTTATTTATTTAGGTACACATACAGCAATACATATTAAACTTTTACAGACAACATTATAAATAGAAAGAAATACTTGGTATATATGCTTGCCAATTACATGCGTACACAGCATTCACCGTAAATGAAAACAAACAAACTATATTAATACTAAACTATATAAATTATAAACTATATATATATATATAGTTATAACACATTTTTCAACAAAATATTAGTGTACTTAAGTACTGTTTAACGCTTATAGCGACAACCAAAGTGATTTAGCACTTTACTTTTGTAGCATCGAGGGGAATCATTAAAAATATCTATGTTTGGCAATTTGTCATTAACTTCGTTGAACGTCGCACACATCCTGGCAATAGGATAGTGTAGGCCCAGATTAGTACGGTAACGTGCTATATTAAATAATTTAGATATGGGCTTCCGAGGATAGTTATATGGTACGGTGAGATTTATTGAACTTAACAGATTTGGGCATGCTATTTTAGTGTTGATGATTTTGTAAAGGAACACAAGATCTTGTAGTTTCCGTCGAGTTCTCAGAGTGTTGATTTTGAAGAAAGACAGCCTTTGGTCATAGGTCCTCTTGTGAGAAATACCTATTCGTATGTTGATAATTTCACATATAAATCATTCAAAATTATTTTAGGACGGCAATATTCCTCTTCTTCTATCATGTGGTTTGTAAGGTGAATTACCAACCTCATGAAACTTGGTGTCAGGGTTACTATTGAGCCACCAAGGACCCTGACTTGGCTCGATGACTACTTACTTAGATCATTAAGTTGTATAATACTAAGAGTCTCAAAGAGTGATAACAAATTAGAAACCGTAGTTAGAACTGAAATGAGATCACAGAGAATATTTTTCTATTGTGAATTATATCAGAACATTCTTAAATATGTAATTATTTTAGTAGAAAACATTTAATTTACTATGTCAGGGGGCTCTCGACAAATACAGAATACCATTCGGGATTTCCAGACTTACTACTGATAAAATAAGAACTTCGTGGCTTACAAATAAATCTTACTTTATCCATTGACGCGATGACGTTTATTGTTGCAGTTGCAATGTGTTAGAGCCCTTATATCGGTTTTATAGTGACCATGTTAAAGATAACAGAAGCATACGCACATGTGTAAATTTATAGCGACTTTGAATTGCATTTCATTGTCGGTGTTATAAAACTGCAAAGTGCTTTTAAAATAAACGATGCCTACTTACTCGTAGATGTATAGAGAAAATGGATTTGTCATATTAGTGATGCTTTTAGCTTCTAGGAAAATAAGCATGTTGAAATCGTTATTGTGTTTTCGAATTAAAAATAATTTTGTACCGATTTACTTTACATTATTAAGAATAAAAACAAAAAAAATGGTATAAAAGAAAATTAAAAAAAAGTCTTTTTTTATTGATTTGGAATGGAGCAAATGGAATTCTATAGTCTCTGCTTACCCCGGTGGGAAAAAGGCGTGAGTTTATGTATGTATGTAGGCATGTATTACGAATATAGACTATAATTTCAGTCACTTCTTTGAGAATACTCTCAATAATCATCACCTTTTATCCTAGACCTGTGAACTTTATGATACGAAATCACGTAATAATCGGGTCGCATGGGCGGAGGCGGGAGTGAGACGGGAGATCATAGTTTTCTTTCTAGGCTTACTCTAAATGTGTGATGAAGATGGTACATGCTCATGTACTGCTGCAAGTAAATATGTAATCGTCTTCGATTGACTGAAGTATAATATAGATTATATTATAATATAGACTATATAGTATAATATAGATTATAAGTTAAGCATATTTATTTTGAGCAGCAACAATAAAACGTCATCTGATTGTGGCTTTGATGACCTACCCTGAGGATTATGAACCTTCAGATTTTTGTCTGTGAGCCTATTAATTAATGTGTTCAGTATTTGGCCGTGGTAACTATTTATCAGTAACTTGTGGTTTGGCTTTGACTGACTCGAGTTACTTAGTAGGTACCTAAGGAAAAACACAGTGCCCAGAAAGTTATGTGTTTCTGGAGGATTACTTACGTAAAATATAAGTTTATTTTAGGAACGTCTAGTATAAGATTACAAAAGTAGCATAACGTCAGATTCATCTATCGCCAAATATAGCGAAACTCCTTTTTAGTTGAAGTCCACCTAAAAAGGACATACACTATACAGGGTGTTAGTGACATCGTAACGAAAACTTTAAGAGGTGATTCAGACAATGATTCTGAGTTGACATCAACTGGAATTTTCCGTCGCAAAAGTACGGAACTGAAAATAATTACAAAAAACACTAAAATTTTCATGATTTTTTTGACAGGTTATTCCACTTGATATCAACTCAGAATCATGGTCTGAATCACCCATATACCCTGTATCACTAACACTAATTGTATGGCTTCTGTACGTACTTGTAAGGGGTGTAAGTGATATCATAACGGATACTGAGGGTGGTGATTCAGCTCATTATTTTGAGTTTTAATAAAAATAATTGAAAATACACATCAGATGCATGAATTTTGCGACGGAATATTCCATTTGATATTAACTCAGAGTCATGGTCTGAAACATTCCAGTCAGTATTCGTTACGGCGTCACTAACAACCTGTATACAGCTGGGATGTGATGATCGATAAGCAAATGTTTTGAAATAGTTCATCTTTGCACCTCTATCTGTTACCTACTACTCCAATTTGGCGAAAGTCGTGACCTTATGTATGTATCTTTGTAGATATATTATGATGCTGTAATATTCTGGATAAACAAATGCATGTTGCAACAAAGAGGTTGCAACGTTGGAGGAGATTGCTTTTGTACCTATGTATAATATCATAGACCCTAATGGACAAGTTGCTGTACCTAAAGTACATCCTGCTACATTGACTTTAAAGCATAGTTTGAAATAACAAAGCCAAATCAGAACTCATCACCGGGATAGGGAAGTTTAAAAGTATCAAAACCTATACGAACTATGCTACTACACACAACTACAACTATATACTATTGTGTTGTTATATAATATTCATAAATTGATAGTCAAATGTGAAAACAAATGCGAAATTCGTTGAAAAACTAAATATAGCAATAAAACGAGTGACGTCACTTGTTCCTGGCATCATACAAGATACAATTGAATGTCCAAAAAAAAATAGTCAACTCCTATTATTGATCTCTGAGATATAGGTAAGACTATTCAATTTTGACTGAAGAAAAAGCTTAGCGACCAAAAAATAGAGTATGAAGATGGTATATGCTCACATATTGCAGCATGTAAACATATAATCGTCTTCGGTTGACACCCTCGCATAAAACATCACTTTACAAGTAAGTTCGTTTGAGTCCTAATTTGTACAGAGCACACCCTTATGCACTCTTTACAAATATGACCAAAGCTGCTCTTAAAGTTAATTTGACAAAATGGTTGCTACAACATTGAATTTCTAGATTATAAAAACTAAACTTTGACTTTATTAATTAGAGTTTTATTAATTATTTTATTTTTATCAACGATCTCCGTGGTCCAGTGGTTGAGCGTTGGGCTCACGATCCGGAGGTCCCGAGTTCGATTCCCGGTGGGGACATATCGCAAAAATTACTTTGTGGTCCCTAGTTTGGTTAGGACATTACTGGCTGATCACCAGATTGTCCGAAAGTAAGATGATTTGTGCTTCGGAAGGCACGTTAAGCCGTTGGTCCCGGTTATTACTTACTGATGTAAGTATCAGTAGTCGTTACATGAGCCATGTCAGGGGCCTTTGGCGGTTCATTAGTAACCCCTGACACCAGGGTTGATGAGGTTGGTACTCCACCTCACAACCCACACGATAGAAGAAGAATTATTTTATTTTATGATTGATTTGTATGATATAATTATTATTTAATTGTAGATGCATGTGTAGCACAACAGTATAAATTTGCATACTTAGTTGTAAGCTGAAAACACGGACTACTGTATACAATAACATCTGTAAACACTGTTTTCTGGCAAATAAATTATTCTATTCTTCTTCTAAAAAATTACTTGCAAAATTAATTAATAGTAATTTTACTAGTCACGTGGCTAAAGTAAAAAAGGTTTTAAAACTGAAAGTTGCAATAGCCTCCTACCGAGAATTGCAAACCGACATTATGGTTGTTTTGCAATTTTTTTTTACGAAATCTTTTTTTTTCCTTTCATGGTCAAATTAGGTGTATTTTGGTTTATTGTTTGCACTGTGCATTGTAGCCTTAAGTTATTTAAGGATCTGACTTATTTGTTACTTAATTGTTTTCATGTTTTTTTTTACACTACAACATTAAAGAAATCATATAAATCATACGGTTGTAATATTTTTTACGTATTATAGAGCTTACGTATTATTTTTTTACTTATTTGTTAATTTTGTTCATATAAAGTATAGTACAGTGCAATACAATGTTTCATAGGCTAATAACATATTTATAACAGGTAAGGTATAAGCCTCTGCAGCCGAACTAGGTGAAACCTGTATCTCAGCATGCAGCGCCTGTTCCCAACGGATAATAACAACTTAGCCAAATAAATTGTCTTTATGTAGTACATACTTGTTTAGGTAATTATAATTAAAGCACATAATAACGGGTTCTTACCGCGTTTAAATGGGGATATGAGACTCCCGATATTTCGACACTGTTGCAAGTGCCATGATCACGGGATGACTGATGAGATTGGAGTGGAGTAGGTAGATCCATAATTTTCTACGGGCAGACATATCTGTCTACCCTCTTTCTCTGCCGCTTGTTTATGTTTTTGATACCGGAATGTTCGGAACCATCTGAACTCGCACGAAACTCACTACGACAAACCGCACTCACTGTGTCCTCACGTTTTTTCACCACATTAGGCCGTTTCAAGCTTTTTACAACACCTACTACTGGATTCCACATACTCGACAACTTGAACCCGTCTTCCCTGTTGAAATTTTTTATTTTTTATTATGTGCTTTAATTATGATAATAACCGCGTAAACTTAAAACAATGTATAGGTAATTATAGGCTAAAGTTTGAGAATGTATCACTTTTGTCCGGCCAAATAGTTAATGTTATTTGCGGCAAAACTACCATAAGTCACGTCAAAAAAAGTATCACTACTCAATTCCTATTTTATAATATCGCACCCCCCGTGGAAAAACGCAGTAAGTGGACTAGCGACATTTTTTTTTTATTGCACCATTCAATTCAGCGTACACGAATACACCTTCTCACAAATTTTCATTACGATATCAGTAAAAATGAAGAAAATATAACAAAAATAATGAAATTGTGCAACATTGATAAAAATATTTTTCCCCCATAATAAGAAAGTAAGTATAAATACATGATTTTTTTTTCTAATTTTCCCATATAGTAAAGTCATAATAACACTTACGTCGATTTTACACGAAAGTTTTTTAGGATGGTCGAGTGGTAAGTAAACGTACTGACATGTTTCACGACATTATACGACACGACTGTGGTTGTATGTCTAGTTACTTCGTTATTCCACGAATCTTGTAGCGTTACTATTTGGTGTAACTCCAGCTACTTGCCTATTCTGCGAATCTTTTAGCGTAACGGTTTGGTGTAACTATAATCACGTAGTTTTTTCCAAGCAAGGTTTGATATTACTATTACGTTATTTCATTTAACTTCATTTTTCGATGACATATTTTACACTATACTCTTCGTAAATATGAATACAACTCTTTTAAAGGCAATAATTTGAATCATTTGTCGTGTTATTCTAATTACCTACAAATATAGACTACTTATTAATGTCCTAAATAAATATACTTACTAATCACTAGCGTAAATCCCTACGTTTTATTTGGTTACTGTACTTGCGCCGTGCCGGCGGCGGCGGGCTGCACACTCAAAGAGAGGTATTAGAAAGATATTAGAGAGGTATTACATCTATCCACCAATTTTTCGTCAATCTCGACTTTTTATTCAACCAAAAATCGACCCTATCATTATTGCACTGTGATCGTTATTTGTAGAGTGAAAGCTGATTGTCTATTTGTGATCGTAGTTTTACCACGGTATTCCGTCAGTCAGCATACGACCCTACAAATAACGATCGCATTGTAGTAATAATAAGGTCGATTTTTGTTAGAATAAAAAGTCATGATTGACGAATGTTGGATAGATGTAATAATTATCTCTCTATTTAATTTGTTCATGGTGGCTACTCGAAGCGTGCATATCTTTGTGTGAAAGTAAAAAACCCAAGGATTATACGTATGCTCAACTTGGACAAAATCAAAGATGGTGAGTAATTTACTTATAAATAGACTAGCTAGATTTTAGGTAAGTACCTATTACCTTACCTACTTAGTATATTACTATTTATTAGACTATTAATATTAAATATTTTGTGTTGTAAGGTTTACACAGAAGTAGATACCTACCTACTCGACGTAAGTTGGTTTGGTTAATGCGTGATGATGATTGCACTGCTCTGTACTAATTATTAAAGTAAACTAAGCATGCCTATGTGCCTATTCGGTGCTTTTAATCTATAAACTTACTACCTATTTAAATTGGGGTGTGCCGTTTTTGTAGATTCGCTATCACCTGGCATAGCACCTGGTATATGAATAAAATAAAGATATTTTAACAAAAAACTGTTACGTGATCAACTGTAGTATTTCGGCGTGGTTGTGAATTATCTACCTAGGTATATAAGTTAAATTTTGCAAAAACACCCTTGATTTTGTTGTTATTTGTTCGCTTAAGTTTGATATGCATTTTATTATTAACGCATTGGTACTAACCTTCTATTTAATACCTAAATAACGATAAAATATCTAGGTTTGTGTCTAATTATTAGGGTGATTTGGTAATGTCCTTTTTATTGCTTAACGTCTATTATGTACCTACCTACAAACAATGTATTTAAACCATTATGTTACAATTAACAGATTCCACTAATACTGCAACCCAATCCAGTACAACCCAGTGGAAGAATGACCAGAAATGCAAAAATATTTCAAGAAACTATGGGATATCTTCTCGTCGTAGTCAACATGAGACACATTCTCTTGAAGGTTCGTATGTACCTATCCGTATCCTACTAAAGTCGAGTAAACTTCTTCTTCTCTCGTGTGGGTTGAGACAATAATTGACTGACCTCATCAACCCTGGTATCAGGGTTACTACTGAGCCGCCATAGGTCCTTGACATGCCTCATGTAACGACGACATACCTGCATACTTAATTAAGCCGCAACCGACTGCCTAACGTGCCCTCCGACGCACAGATCATCTTACTTTTGGGCAATCCGGTAACCAGACTGCAATGTCCTAGTGATCTCGCCGCTCGGCTGCGATATGGGTGTCACTTTGACTACTTATGTATGTCGGTAATTAGGAAATAGTACTAATATTAAAATTAATATTAGTACCATTTCTGATTTACGACTTGGCCGGGAAGATAAGCAGCTGAAAACGTTCCATGTTTTGTATGCCGAAATATCCTTTCAGTATTTGTATTCTAGATTGATATAGGTATTTACCTACTAACCTGGAAGCGGCGCGTGGTAAAGTTTCTCTGAAATAGTCAGTGCCTGTGTATTTGTGGTATAATTATTCTGTCATTTTCCTCTTATCATAACAACCACAGATATATTTTTGATTTGCTTAATGTAGTTTTTTCTAGAGTTATCTCTTATGCAAACCAACTGGCTTTTATGGGGTTTTAGCCAAGTTGCAAACGGTAAAGTACGTAAAACGTCAGTGACAGTGATTTGAGAGATTGACATGTAACCTTATGTCAATCACATACATTTTTATCACTGACACTGTCGCTTTTCGGATACGTTGGAAAATTGGCTCATCTCTAAGCTTACTATAATAGGTATTAATGGTTGTTTTTCTTTTTAGTAATTTATTATCATACTTAATTGTTTTTTATATTTTGTCATTTGCAGGTTCTACCGAAAAGCAAAGAGGGGGTGATCGGAAAGGAGCAAAATGTTCAAGAAAACTCTTAATGACTAACTGTAATAACTGAAAATGAAGGTTTTTCTAATAAAGGCAAGTGCCATACCGTATTAATATATTTTGTGATTATGCATGTAATAATTAATAAACGTTTTAAAATTAAAAGTTGGATTTTAATTACAAACAGAAATAACTCCCTGAAAACTAAAAACCCATGCGGGTCTAACGGCTTTCGGCACAGCTAGTAAATAAATATTCATTTTTTAAATACAAATTACTTACTATTACACTTAATTTAACACTGATTTAATTTATTTCAATATACATGGTGGCCCAAAAATTCACGTTCAAAATGAAAAAATTGATAGAGGGGCTCATTAGCTACCAGAAACACCCCCATGTATGTTCAGCGATTATTTACGGTTTAGGAGATATGACCCATTTTACACCTTTTTCTTAATTTTCTATCTTACTTCAGAAATCATCATTTTGTCGCTATCCCTTTCTTAATAATTCTATTTTTTTCTTTCTAATTTCTAATTATTTTGCTTCATAACTATGCCTAAGGATGTGTATCGCTAGGTGAAAAAATAAAAACAGTCGAATGAAAGATAAAAAGTCATTGGAAGTTGGAAGTCAAAGTGAGAATTCGTCTAAAATTGTCACAGTTGTTAAAACTTCGCCGAAGAATAATAAACACATGAGATTTTCATGAACCCTGAAAGTATTTTTAAAAACTGCTCCATTTAATAGGCTTTTAGACACATCCAAAAAAGTACTAAAAAAAGGGCATAAAACTAAGTAATTAGCCCTCAAAGATTGCAAGACAGACAGATTTTATTTTAGTATCTCATAGTATGAATCACCAACAGTGTTTGGGGATAACTTTTTCCTTCATTACAATATGAATACCAAAAGTGGCTGCAAGTTTTGTCTTCAGACTGTTGCTATGTCTACCCTGTTAGCGATTATGAGCGTGATTTTTTTTTATTGAAAATGTGTCTTTGAGCACCTTTAACAACGTTAGAAAGAAGCAGCTACCTAAATTGTATGAGAATGTAAATTTTTCCTTCAAATCTGTCTATCTTGCAATCTTTGAGATCTAATTACTTAGTTTATTGCTTCTATTAAGGGTACTTTTTTGTATTTGTCTAAAAGCTTATTAAATGGAGCAGTTTTTTAGAGATACCTACTTTCAGCGTCCATGCCAATCTCATGTGTTAATTATTCTTCGGCGAAGTTTTAACAACTGTGACAATTTTGGTCCAATTCTGACTTTGACTTCCAATAACTTTTTTTTGTCTTTGATTTGACTGTTTTTATTTTTTTACCTAGCGGTATATATCTTTAGACATAGTTATGAAGTAAAATAAAATAATTATTAAGTAAGGGATAGCGACAAAATGATGATTACTGCAGTAAGTTAGAAAATCTAGAAAAAGGTACAAAATAGGTCATATCTCCTAAACTATAAATAATGGCTGAACATACATGGGGGTGTTTCTAGTAGCTAATGAGCCACTCTATCTAATTTTTCATTTTGAACTTGAAGTTCTGGGCCACTCTGTATAATGTATGAGCATACATACTTCTACTTTCTAGACTAACCCCTGCAACAAACAAGTATTTAAAGATACATACAATTATTTTGAGATATTTCCTTATTAAAAAAGCAATTTCTATAGTTACACTATCAAAGATCATTTACTTTCACGTGGAACAAATAGGTTTCTCAACTTACGCAAAACATTTTGTTAAAATTTTTCGTGTAAAAACGAAGTAACTAATACTTACAACATCCGAGTAAGGCGAAATCGGAAGGTGAACAACGTTGTAGGTAAAGTTACAACTGTCAATGTTGTTTGCACTACGTAATAATAAAGCAGTGTCTGTACTTACAACGGAACGTTTGATTATAGTTTCGTGGAATATCTACGCAATCGTGTTTTTTTTATTTTTTTTCAAATATACACAATTAATTAAAAATTAATAAATGTGGGTCGATCCGGGCTACTTTTTGCTATTATTTTCTCTTTGAAGGTTATTTCCAGGACTTATAACTAATTAGTAGGACAGTTTTTTTTAGCTCCTGAAAAGTTGATAAAATCAACTTACTGCGTTTTTCCACGAAGGGTGCGATATATTTAAATAATACCATGCCACAATCTCATTCGAATTTGGAGTGCATTTTTAATAGCTTGACAAAATTATTAAAAAATGTTTAATAACTCTCCGTGGTTTCATAACTTAGGAGCTATTACCGCTTCCTCGTCGAGTTAATATTTTAATACCATGGAGCAACACGGCCCTTCCCTAATCCACATTAAAATATTAGCCATCATTTTAATGACACTTTTTTACCCATAAAAATATAATTACCTATTTGCACCAAAAATAATGAGCACTATGGGAAAACAAACATCGCCATAAACATCGATCTAGTAAACTAAAAAAGTTTTTACTGGAAGGTCCAATAGACTTCTTAGACCTTCCGAAATCATTGTCTCCAGTTATGATCCGTAAAGAATTACATTTTGTGTCATTTTAAGTATTATTTTTGGAATTATTTTATGACAGCAGCGGCGCGTGGACGGAGCACGCCAAACGCACAATGAAGAACACAAGTCACTCCAACTTTGAGAATAAGCAACTCTATCACTTCATGACACTGTCTGTAGTTTAGCTTAAAACTGTCGGTGCACACTTGGGTTGGTTACCGTACCTAACGGGGAGGATTCGTTCAAAAGCTTTTGTCTTGTGTAATGTTTTGCTGTGACATTGGATGTTTCTCATAAAATGACAGACATTACTGTTACAATGTACTGTACGAAAAAACACCCATTTTAATGTGTAACGGGTGTACGCTTCTACAGTTCAAGGAACTTAAAAATTTCGTGGGTAAAATACTAGTTAGCAGGTAGTGTTAGACATTATCTAGTCCGCCTACTTCACAATTCATATTTGATTTTGAATAATTTAAATCATGGTTTTGATAATTTAAAATTAATTTTGAATTTCTCAAAGCTATTTTAATGAAAAATATTTCAAAATTAATAAAGAAAAAATATTTCTTTTGAATTATTTTTATCTGTAACATTGGTGAGTATAAAACAATTAATACCTACTTAAGTAACCAAATAGAAATTATCATAACTAAACAAACACTCATGATATTAAATTTCCCACAAGGTAATCGGATTAGAACGATAATAGATGTTACCTATAATTTGGTCGTAGGTAAGCGTAATAATTCTCACGATAGAGAAATTATGTTTGGTTTGTAAATATTTGAGATGATTATCAAATAATTTCGAGGCTGATAACGCACACAAGCTGAATAGTGATTCGTGTGGACATTTTAAACAAGAAAACTTTTCATAGGTATTCTTCTTCTCTTCTATCGTGTGGGTTGTGAGGTAGATAACTAACCCCATCAACCCTGGTGTCAGGGTTATTATGGATTATTAACATGACTCATGTAACGAATACGTACTTACTGATGTAAGTAATAACCGGAACCAACGGCTTAACGTGCCTTCCGAAGCACGGATCATCTTACTTTTGGACAATCAGGTGATCAGCCTGTAATGTCATGCCAAACTAGGGGTCACAAAGTGATTTTTTCTGATTTGTCCCCACCCGGATTCGAAGCCAGGACCTCCGGATCGTGAGCACAACGCTCAACCACTGGACCACGGAGGCCGTGAAGATAGAAGATACGATAGAAGATAGCGCGGTTGATGATTTCCCTTTCAACCCTCATTGCTATCGGTCCGCTGGAGTTGATTAATTGTTTCAAATATACAAGGTGTTAGTGACATCGTAACGAATACTCAGAGGGATGATTCAGACCATGATTCTGAGTTAATATCAAGTGGAATTTTCCGTCGCAAAATTCATGTTATTTTTTTAGTTTTTTTAAATTATTTTCAATTCTATACTTTTGCGATAGAAAATTCCACTTGATATTAACTCAGAATAATCAGCTGAATCATCCCTCTCAGTATTCGTTACGATGTCACTTACACCCCATACTAGTACATACAGTAGCCATACAAGTAGGTATGGGTGTTAGTGACACTGTAACGAATACTGAAGGGGATGATTCAGACCATGATTCTGAGTCGATATCAAGTGGAATTTCCTGTCGGAGAAGTCATGAGAATTTTAGAGCTTATTTAAATTATTTTCCGTGCCATACTTTTGCGACGGAAAATTCCACTTGATATCAACTCAGAATCATGGCCTGAATCATCCCTCAAAGTTTTCGTTACGATGTCACTAACACCCTGTATATCCCCTCTGACGACGCTCGGAGCGTCGGAGTTCGCGTTCAACTGGCTAAAGCCTGTTTGTTGCCTTAAATTTGTGTACGGTCACGAGTACTAATATGTATACACTTTGAAACCATGTCACATTAACTTTTTTGACACATTAAACCGTAAGTCTCATTAAACATTAGGTTTGGACGCTGCTCGGATGCAGTTAAAATAACCCTTTTTAGAGCCTACTGTACGTCCTTTTATTCCAGCACCCTATGGACCAATTATACCAAGAAAGCCTACAGTGCCCTACGAATTCAATATAATAACGCATTCAGGAGGTTGTTGCGGCTGCCGCGTTTCTGCAGTGCATCGGCAATGTTTGCGCTAGCGGATATCGACAGCTTTGAAGCTATTGTACGCAAGAAGTCAGCATCATTGATGCGCAGACTGCGCGACAGCAGCAACAGCGTCCTGAGGGCGGTAGCCGAGAGTGGGGATTGTCCACTGATCGGCTGTTTGATTAATAAAACCTTATCGATATTTAAGATAATTTACTAACATAGTTCTTAAGTTTGTTACTAACCAAATGGATCTAGTTGTTCGATAATAAAATATTTTTATTTTTATTTTTTTTTAAATGTCAAATATGATAGTGCGACAGAGTTCAAAAGTGGGTACATGATATTACTTATGATTGTACCAGGTGAGAGCCTTCAGCGGTCCCCATTTGTACGCCTAAGTAGTTAATTTCATCTAAGGCAAACCTAAAAGTCACATAAAAAAATATTTTTTCCGAAGAATAAAGTATAACATTAATACGTACTTAATTGATCTTATCTACAGAATTTAATAAGAAGCAGATACTGGAATGTAAAAAATGGTTTTACAGAGAATAGACTAAGTATATTTAATTAAATCTAAAGAATTTTAGTTTTAAATCCAGGTGCGTGGTAAATACAACGATCATTTCCGTCACCATTATAGACAGCGATACGGCTCACCACCTATCACGTTGGTCTAATAGAAAACTCGTCGAGGTGTGGGTAATTAGTTCATCTTGCGATGGATGTAGGTACTTACTGGGATAGTCGTGAGTTCATGTTATACGAGGTACAATTTTGAATATGATTTTTAAGATTTTATGTATTTTTTTTAGTTTTTTACGTAAAATGTGTAAGTAACTGACACACGTCGGAGCCTGGGAACTGAATGTTTATCATCAGCACCTTATCAGTCAAGTGGTCACCGACGCCGAAACGAAGACGTGACTTCTTCAGATTCTATAGGTTATCGCCATGGGAATTTGGTGTTAGTAGAATGTGGAAATTTGACAATTCTTTCACTCATCTGTTAACTAAAACCGAACTCCGGACACTTCATACAAACAACACAGACACTACACATTGAGATTAACGTACACGCGCATCTGTGTGTGTGACGTCTAACACCATACGATTCAAGTCTAAACTATGTTCCTATGTTCGAGGGGGGGGGGGTGAGGTAAATCTAGCTCAGACGCTGGTGGGGGGCGGAGAGTTGCCGTTCTATACGTACTATACTATTATTCCGTATTATATTACATAAGTGCTTGCTTCGTGCACATTATCCAGTCTTTTCATACACGCACGTCAGTTCAGAGAGATTATAGTTGCTCCTTACTAAAAAAATATTAGCGCTATCGAAATTACGTATAGAAGCACTTTCAAAAAGTAATCCAACTAATTCACAGAACTGTTGACATCATAACATTACCTATCTAAAAGGAAAAGGATTTCTAATAAGTTTTCGTAGTCAGCGTGTCTACCAACCCATATCTTTAATGCAGGTAATGATAAGTAAAATGTTATCAACAGTTGAAACAATAGCGAATAAGTATATGTCATTCTGAATCATAGAGGAAACACTTCCTTCTTACATCAATAACGTAATAAGCGTTGAGGAAAAACAGCGATAAATACGAGATTGCTAATACAGGGATTGATTGTCAAAAATCGATAATAAGTAATAATAAGAGAGTTTTTCTAACGACTCTCTAGTCGTTCTACAGTTATTATCCTCTTAGGTACTCTTACCTAGGTACTCTTACCTCACACTTACACGCATCTTTTCACTCTCTCTTTCTCTCTCTCTGATAGCAAAGTGACAGGAATTATAAACTTCCAGAACAGGGGGGTAAAAAATGCCACATCGAAGGAATTCATTTAAATAAGCAATATTGCTGTTTGACATTTGTTTGCATTGCGCACTTACTTTTATACCTGTGCGCAAATGTCAAATTGTAATATTGCTTTTTTAGATGAATTGCTTCGATGTAGCTTTTTTAAACCCCCAGAACTTCAGACATTGAAGTTTTAAGATGGTTACACGTAATGGTGGCAGATTAATAATCCATCGCCCATATTGATAGAGTTCACGTAGATGTAATTACGTCTCACCCAAATCAGCCGATTAATGTTAACGGCTGATTTGGGTAAAGACGCTTGCAAGACTTTCTATCATTTGAAAGGCAAACTAAATCTGATCGGGCATTTTATTTCTAGAACCATTCTTCTTAAAAAAGAGAGAATGAAATCGAAAGAAATTCTGACTCTGACTTGACTTGAACCCAATCGCGTTGGCTTAATTACGATACATAGATCGAAAGAATTTCGAATGGACAGGAGGAAGACCCGGTGGTGTAATGGTTACACGCTCGTCCCAGCTTGAGAAGACCGGCAGGTTCGAGCACGGGCGAGTGCTATAAAAATAAAAATCATTCTACCTAAGTATATAATTACAGCCTCCGTAGTCCAGTGGTTGAGCGTTGGGCTCACAATCCGGAGTCCCCGGGTTCGAATCCCGGTGGGGACATATCACAACAATCACTTTTTGATCCCTGGATGATCACCTGATTGTACAAAATTCCGTGCTTTGGAAGGCACGTTAAGCCGCTGGTCTCGGTTACTACTTACTGATGTAAGTAAGTAGTCGTTACATGAGCCATATCAGGGGCCATTGGCGGCTCCATAATAACCCTGACACCATGGTTGATGAGTTTGGTAATTCACCTCACAACCCACACGATAGAAGAAGAAGACCTAAGTACATAATTCTATATTTACATTAATAATACACAACTACATTTCCTACACTCATCTAGATTAAGATAATACTCCCAATTTATCTCCACGTAAAGGGAGCGTGAGAAAACGTATCAAATAGTATTTACATAGTTTTATCTTGACAAATTCTCATCGAATAGACTACCTCCATAGATAATACATTTATGGTACTTCTAATCCTACGAATGTGCGACGAGTTATACACAAGTCACCTGTCAATCGGATGTCGATTCAAAGGTTTATCCAATCTGCTTGTATGATTTGTATAAGATAATATTTGATAGGTAGGTGAGCAAGTAGTTTATCTCTTGTCTACAACACTTTAAGTAACAAATATTTTTCCGTGTTTACAATTTGAAATAACAAATACATACATACACATACATAAACTCACGCCCGTAATCCCTAATGGGGTGGGCAGAGCCACAAGTAATCAAAGACAACTTGCAGCCACTGTTGATACGAAGTCCAAAGATGGATATGATGAACCTTATGGTGATAAGGGATCAGCCTATCGCCCATAACATTAGTCCATCATGTTAGAGGACACAATCCCTCTGTCGGTAAATAACAAATACTTAACTATTTTCCTCTTAACAATTTGACATTTTGACTTACCTATAAGACTTATAAGAGAGCTTATGGTCAAACTTGGGCCAATAATACATAGTGACATCGTTACGAATACTGACGGGGATGATTCAGACCATGATTCTGAGTTAATATCAAGTAGAATTTTCTGTTGCAAATTTCTTTTCCTTGTGTTCTTTTAAATTATTTTCCATTCTATACTTTTGCGATGAAAAATTCCACTTGATAATATTTCAGTATAATGTACGTAAATCACTTCCCTCAGTATTCGTTACGATATCACTTACATCCCGTATAAGTACGTACAGGTAGCCATACAAGTACGTATGGGTGTTAGTGACACCGTAACGAACACTGAGGGGGATGATTCAGGCCATGATTCTGAGTTGATATCAAGTGGAATTTCCTGTCGGAAAATTCATGAAGATTTTTTAGGTTTTTTAAAATTATTTTCTGTTCCATACTTTTGCGACGGATAATTGCACTTGATATCAACAAAAACCCATGGGCAGAATCATCTCTCAAAGTTTTCGGTACGATGTAATAAACGCAAATACCGATTACAACCCGTCGCGGGTAAAAATGTAATTATAAAAACATTAGTAAA
Source organism: Pectinophora gossypiella (assembly GCF_024362695.1). Taxonomy (NCBI): domain Eukaryota; kingdom Metazoa; phylum Arthropoda; class Insecta; order Lepidoptera; family Gelechiidae; genus Pectinophora; species Pectinophora gossypiella. The sequence continues at coordinate 10,332,897 of NC_065419.1, forward strand.
AATGTAATTTAAATATATATTAAAAGCTTCTTAAGACCAGCCCTTCGTCCATGAAAAGTTCATAAGATTATAAACATTTTGTAATCTGAACGTAGATTATTTACAGTCAAATGAAACATCCCTTCATTTGTGCTCTAATTGACGCAAGGGCAAATTTTAGTTCGACACGGCGGGTGGTTAACGATATAGCGCGATACGCGATGTTTCGCGATATGGCTGTTCAGTGATGATTTGCGATATGCCGTGGCGTTACAGCGATAAGCGATAACGCCAGTGTAACGGGCATCTGTTGTGACGTCATAACACATGCTGTGATTTGAAGGGCGTGAGGTGTGCTCGAGAATTCTTAACATGTGGGATGGGGCATGAAGAAAACGATTACTATTTCTAATAAACTTTGTTTATTTTGCAACGTTGTATGAGTTTGTACTTTTCCGTTATTCAAAAAACACCGTCGGCCATTTCTCTGTCATTCTGCCACCCCTTTTTCTCTCGCTCACTCCTCGCTCTCTTTCACACACTTTGCGTTACGTTTCATTCAGCCTACCCTCTCTCTCCTTGGCATTTATTATTCCCATCTGATGGTGGGGTCTGCCTTCTTCGTACTTCTCTTCCACTTCGCTCTATCGGACGTGTCGTTCTCGGAGACATTGCACATACACAGGTCCTTTTTGACCACATCCGCCCATCTTGTTTTTGGCCGTCCTCTTGGTCTAAGCCCTGGTATGTTTAGATTGGCTGTAACGTTACCCACATAATCTGGAGGTCTTCTTTTTACGTGCCCAAACCAACGGAGCCTGCTCTCTTGTAGCTTTTCGGAGATGTCGCGTACGCCGAGACTGCCGCGCACGTATTCGTTACGGATTTTGTCGAGCATCATTTCGAGTTTCATTCAGCCTACCATTCCCACATAATGATGTTGCAAAGTTTTACGCCGTGTTCCCTGTCAAAGTAACATGATTCTTTGGATTTCGCTTACTAGTTCAGGTATTTTATATACATCAAAGTATCTACCCACTCTAGACAAAGCTACTAGGAAAAATGGGGCAGTTGTTTCTCTCTTTCCTTTCGCCACGCAGTACTCTGTTTAAGGATGAGGTAGTCTTATAAATATTTTGTTACTTACCCAGTTCACCCAAATGATTCATATATTATATTTACAGAAATTATAACATTGCTTAGTACGAAAGAGATGAGAGATAAATGGCATTCTAATTATGCTACGTTAATTAGGAAGCTGCTAATCTCAACTCTACCTTCTATCCACTGGGATAGAGATAGGTATAGAACTACACCTCGACAAATGCGAACGAAAGTTAAACTCCCAGTCGAACCACTTTATAACCATATAGTCTGTTCACTGACTCTGAAATTCTGAAAGCAAAAGATGGCTGGCGGCTACCAAAACTCATTCACCGGTACAAAATCGAGTTAAACCACCCCGGAGTAACCCCGCTTTCGAAATAAACCAATCTTAAACCTTCCCTGGTTCCAGAAAGACTTACCATCCAGATCACAAACCTACAATTTCAAGCCGAAACATCTATCAACTAGCGATCATTTTTGTTTGAACCACAGCGATTTTCTTTCATAAAATTGGGGAACAATTTTATGAAAGAAAATCGCTGTGAAAATGTAAAATTATTTTGTAGCGTATTGTCTGGAGCTTAGAGTAGGTTTTCCAGCGGATACAAGGGGTATGACGGGAATAAATGTGAAAGAAAAGTAGTTATCAACAGTGAGCCTTTGAAGTGGCGCTTCTGCATGCAAATTTTGCGAAACAGCGCGCTCGGTGAAATAGCCAATTTTATCGTAAACTTCCAGGGATATTGAAAAAACAATAATGTGTATACCTACCTATATAAATAGGTAAATGATCGTAACTTTTGTATACGTACAGTAGAATTTCCGCAAAAGATTTCAAACTAATCAGCGCCATCTACCCTTTTCCAAATGAAGTAAGTACGCAGCGACTGTTAAAACTGTGTATTGATCCATAGCTCGTAGTACTCATAATAAGTGACAGCTTTCGTGATGCTATTTACTAACGATGAAACAGTATCAGTTAACACCGCTAGATGGCGGTCAAAAATAAGCGCCACCTGTGAATTTTTTCTTACAACATTATCGATTGCGTGCCACTTGCTGGGTTAAGGACTAAGTAATAACTACTAGAAACGGTAGATGTCTCTGTTGTATAAATAGCAGTTTAAAAAACCAAAGTTATACTTAAATAAACGTACCTACACCTACAAACCGGAAGATAACTTGCATATAATGTGATGAATTAAGTTACTAAATGTGAAGAACCGTATGGCGAGCCTGTCCAAGCGCTCATGTAATGTTCCTATATAATATTATCATGTTAGAAAGGACAATAATTGGGGGACGCCTATGCCCAACAGTGGGCGTCATACGACTGATGATGAAGAAAGGACACAATCCCTAAATAACATAAAATAAAAACCTATTAAGTATCCTTCGTTTGTAATTTTGAATTCAAAAGTCAAAATCAATGTCAAAAAAAAAGCTCTTTGGAATCAATATCTATTTATAAAAGTTTTATTATGACTCTACATACCTTCATATCTTTTGGGAAATACCTATAGGTAGGTAAGTTTTTGTGTGGATATCTATTTAAAGATATCATAAGTTAGTAATAAATACCTAACCTACACAAAAAAAGCCAAGAAAAAAAAACACCTAAAAATCTTTTTTAAATTTAAAATCAGGTACAATACAAACTAATATTTAAATAAACATTATACCTACTACATGAATATTACAAGTACCTAAGCTTGTTCACATCAACAAAATTTCACTTCATTTATAATTTACATAAATTCCGAAACACCACCGGCCATCGAAATCGCGCATCACAAAATCACAACATAATTATCTCGCGCTAGCCAATCAGGTATCGGGTGAATCCATCAATTATTGTCATCCATGATTAATACTCGCACCAAATTACCTCAGTGTCGCTCGTTCTGAGGCTACTTAATCAGGTTCATTACAGAGGTCGGTGTAGCTGACGAGGAGATATTATCTTTCAAGTGTGACAGGATACGCTGCATTAGGTTCGATGGTTTGTAGATGTTCTAAATATGCATAGGAGTCATAGCAGCAAATCCTAAAAGAAATGGCAGCGTGACGAACATGACGCTTATCGGAAAAAAGAGCCTGAGTACGCAAAAGGTTGCCAAAAATGAAAAAAAGGAGCTTTTTGTCGAAAAGTAGGGATCTTAAAGCGCGTCGATCATGATCAAGAATACCTCCAAATAGCATATAAGTATGAAACAAAATGACAAAATGAAATGGAATAGAAAGAAAATGCAACAAATCAATGACGATGGAATATATTGCAGGCAGTGATCTGCTAACATGGTGACCGACTATCAAGAGTCGACTAGTGTCTATACTTAAATACCGATTCTATCATCCAATGCTTACATACCTCCGAAACGCATGTTTCGGGAATATAGGTTTACTTACGATGTTTTTCTTTAACGTTGAACACGTGTTAATAAATTAACATCCAAACTTGTATTTGTGTTTTCAAATAAATTATTTAATTTCGATAAATAAAAATTGGTTTAGTTTCACCACCTGGGTAACACATTGATGATGTGTGGGTACTTAGTTCATCTTGGATGGATGTACCTCCGACTATCCCATTTGAGATATAGTCGTGAGCTTAAGTTATGTTTGTTTGTTCAATTTTCTGTTATCCATAACTAGTTATAATATAACATTAATAAATAAACGTTGTTGTGTGTTGTTTTTTAACGTACTACAACTTCGTCCTATCCAGTTACTACACGTCACTGTCGGCAAACGGATCAATCTGTTTACATTACGCTGTAGGCTTTATTGCCAAATCGATAGGCGGCTAATTTTGGCTGGCAGTGTAGTCGCAATAGCCGGGGGACTGAATTACTGTTTAGATAGCGTTAGTTAGGTAGTGTTTTAGCGCGATTACTTTTTTTCCAGATGCATTTTTTTATTACAGATAAAAGTTGTCGTCGCCTTAAAATGAAAACCAAATAAGAACTTTTTTTGAAATACCGGAAATCAGAAATCAGAATACTCGTAATTTATGCAACGTAATTATCATGGATAAACTTGTTGAAGGTAAATGTAACATTTTTGAATTTATTATATTAAGTCATTTCTCAAGATGTTATGGCTGAGGAGAAGAAATGACAAGAAACTGCAACAGCAACACATCTTTTAAATCAATGAGGCATATACATTACAAGTTATTTAGTAACTAGAGGAACACATTTAATACGAAGTCCAAATAGGTACCTTCAGGCCTGTTGTCTTAAATTTTGTAGGTACTGGGAGAGCCTTTAGCGCTCCCCAAGTGGTTGATGCAATTTGTGACAAATCTGCAATAAGTCTAAAATACGTAAAACAATAAGTAATCAAAAAATAGGTACGATTTTTCCATAAGGAGAGGGAGTATAATTATTATGAGATCTTTGAGGCATCATCCTAGCTGGCTCAATTTTCGTAATTTTGAAAATGATGTCAGGTGAGAGAGTGTCGATGCCATGGCGCCGTGCTTCGTGCTCAATATTTTCTATACAGCTTCCACCTTTTTATAGTTAATGTTTGATAAAAACAAGAAATGGAGCAAGTAAACACAATAAAAGGACTCCACATCTTTGATTCGTAAGTTCGGATCGGTACATCACAGTACCTATCTCTCAAAATCCACAGCCCTTTCACAATAGGTAGTTAGGGGATGAGGTACCTATCACCCTCATCCCCTATCTCGGGGTGAGGCGGGGCGGCGGCGCGGCGGGAGGCGGTCTGCCCTGTAATCTGGCAAAGATGGCCGCCCGAGCAGATATTTTGATGGATTGACGCACCGCCAGCGCGCAGCGGCGGGGCGTTTGACGACGATAATTTTGTTTTTTTTTATAATCAAAAAGAAAATATTTTTACTTATTCTTTTAATTAAAACACCCCTGACACCAGGTTTGATGACATTGGCAATCCACCACACAATCCACACGATAGAAGAATTATAAAACACACAAATATATAATTCAGATTATCTGCTTTTTTGGAAAATAAATCTTCTTCTTCTATCGTGTGGGTTGTAGTGGAGTACCAACCTCATCAACTTTGGTGTCATTATTGAGCCGCCATAGGCCCCTGACATGACTCATGTAACGACTACTTACTTACATCAGTAAGTAGTAACCAGGACCAACGGCTTAACGAGCCTTCCGAAGCACGGAAAATAAATAATGTGTATTTTGAGAATTATTCCACAGTTTATTTAAATAATTTAACTTTGGAATATTACACAATTAATAATTGAAATATTTAAGTACTATTATATTTTATAACTATAGTTATTATGTACAAATGAGGTCTTCTCTCCTGCTTAGTGGACAAGATATCTATTAAATAAAGGTAAAAAGTTGAAATAAGTAAGTGAATATTTTGTCTAATGCCAAAAGTATAAGTAGGTAGTTAATGGTACCTACTTAATAGTTCCATACCTTTAGAAAAAAAAATAGGGTCAGTAAGCTAAGTACCTATTTCATAATTAATAACACTTTTAACATAAAATTTCCTTACTTTTTACGTTACTTACGTTAGAAATTAATATAAAAAGAAACAAATTCATTTTAATAATACCATTTTATTTGGCCTGATATTTTGTCTGCCATATTTGTATTGTCTCCGGCCCATTTTACTGATTGCCTGAAATTACATATCTTCTTATAACTTAATGAAGGTATACGACTATGTTTCATTGGCCGATGTAAGTCTGTAATCTTTTACAATTTCGTATAATATCATGTCTGGATAAAATATGGATAAAATGTAAGTGAATTAGTACCAAGAACGTCCCTAAAATCAAGTTTTAAAATTTTCTTTCCATCTTTTTGCACGATTAGAAACTTACTTCGAACTTAGGTCTTCCGGTTTGGTAATATACGTTTTTAGCGATGTTCGTCATTTTAGTACTTATGTAGGTTTCATTATAACAAGACTACCTACCGATCTTCTTATTTTGTAAGATCGATGAACGACCTCGTCAACTGTGGGTCAGAGTTACTAATGAGCCGCTAAAGGCCCATTCGACTACATACTTACTTAAGTAAATAGTAACCGGGATCGACTGCTTAAATCCTTAAGTGTTAGGAACCTCCGAAATATTTTCGAGTAATTTACATTCTTCAAAGAGATTATGTTAGATATTCCAGTCTGTCATAACTTAAGTTAAACGGAAGAAAATTTGGTAATGGCGCTGGGATAGGGTTTCAAAAACGCTCAAATATGCGCCCTCCATACTTGCCGGGCGCTGGTGCTCAACCTTTTTAATGTTTCTTAATAAATAAACGGCCAAAACAATCTTAGGAAATTATGTTTATGGAATGTTTGATAAGGTTCGTTCCATGTTTTGTGAACTTACCATGCATAACCATGCATTCGTCTCTATAACCATAGAAACGAAAAAAAAGTTTTTGAATGTTCAATGTAGGTATTGCAATCCCGACTCGAGATCCCGGGATGGGAAATATCGAACTCGCGAGATCCCGAAATTTTCGGGATCACGTCTAGTTCATAAACATATTATGTAAAGTTAGGATGGCTGAAAACGAATAAAACTGCTTGTTTGTGATAGTGAGATTAATTAAAACAAAATATTTTGTGAAAGGAAAAAAAAACATTTAGTCTTCAATATTATTAACTGAATAATTAAGTTTTCTTTCAAAATAAGCATAATCAAAATAAAAAGTATAACTCAAGGAGATTAGAAAGTAGTTACGGGTGATTTCGAAAGTAGCCACATAAAAAACAAAGCTGCCTACGTAAAAAGTCTATTGCTGCCCATTCCCGTCAATCTCGAACGGGATCTCGTCATATTATGCTTCAGGATTGATCCCGAAAAATATGACGAGATCTCGCAAGATCGGAAACCCGCGGGATCGGCATTGCATTCTTTAGTTCTATGCCACGTTTAATCATAATATCATCCCAGAGAAGACGTAGAAACCGACTAAGGGAATGCGCAATGTCGAATTTAATGCACCTATACTAAATACAAATAAGATAGAACTTGTCGTTAGGTATGTACAGTCATAAGCAATATAATGTACCCACTTTAGGACTCTGTCGCACTAACATATTTGACATTTAGTAAGACTTACAGTTCAATTTGTTAAAAAAGTCAATGTGACATGGTACCAAAGTGTATACATATTAATGCTCGTGACCGTAACTGCCTCTCTGTTACTGTGACAAGCAGTTCACCATTGGACCTTCTTGACAGTAATTTTAGAGCGAAAATAACAAAACAGGTTATTAATTACTTATGAAAGTACTTAAACTAAACTTTAAATATTATGGCTAAGCATAAATAAAATTTCCGGCCGTGACACTTTGAGATCCCCTGCCGAACCTCACAATACATTGACCGTCCGGCCGTTCTGTGACAAAAAAATAATAACTCGCTCCGCGGCAGTGACTTACCGACCGACAGTTTTTTTAGGCTGCTCGTGCACGATAAAGTATTTTTTGTGGCAGTAGCCTGGCCTAGAGCAAGGGTTGGCTAGTTGGCTGCTTGTCGATGTTGTTGGTTTAAAATGGGTTTAAGATAGCGAAGATCCGCGCTGGATGTGTACTGGCGACATAGAACGACAAGACAAGAGCGTACGGAAAATTCCACTTCATATTAACTCAGAATTATGGTCGGAATCATACCCCTCAGTATTCATTACGATGTCACTAACACCCTGTATTAGGTATATAAAAAGTATAAATTATTTATTAAATAAAAATACATAAACAAGTACATTCCATCCAACTACAATTGTAACAACACACATATTATTAAAAACAAAATATAAAAAAGGATAAAAAGCTATAAATAAAAAACGAAAAAAAAAAATTTAATGAAATGAAATATTAGGTATATTAATTTAATGTGTGTATATTTTAATGTTGTAAATGTATACAGGGTGTTAGTGACATCGTAACGAAAACTTTGAGGGATGATTCAGGCCATGATTCTGAGTTGATATCAAGTGGAATTTTCCGTCGCAAAAGTATGGAACGGAAAATAATATAAAAAAGGTCTAAAATTTTCATGACTTCTCCGACAGGAAATTCCACTTGATATCGTCTCAGAATCATGGCCTGAATCATCCCCTTCAGTATTCGTTACAGTGTCACATACACCCATACCTACTTGTATGGCTACTGTATGTACTTGTATGGGGTGTAAGTGACATCGTAACGAATACTGAGAGGGATGATTCAGCTGATTATTCTGAGTTAATATCAAGTGGAATTTTCCATCGCAAAAGTATAGAATTGAAAATAATTTAAAAAAACTAAAAAAATAACAAGAATTTTGCGACGGAAAATTCCACTTGATATTAACTCAGAATCATGGTCTGAATCATCCCTCTGAGTATTCGTTACGATGTCACTAACACCCTGTATGTGTGTCGTAGATTTTACCTAAATAAACTTTTTTTATTATTATTATTAAGTACTACTACGTAATGGAACGGTAACTCTACGCCCTTAACTAGTATTGCACGCCCAACTCACCCCCCTGGATCTTACTTTATTGTTAAATGGCTAAGGAGTAAGGGGAGCGAGCAGACTATTTGTCTTGCTCGCACTTAAAAAATAGGTTTTGTGTTGTGTCCGGGGTGTGGTAAGAGTGCGAAGTTGAGCGAGTTCTTTTCTAAAAGACTGCGAGACAAAATAAATAAATAATGACAGGGCGCTAATGATTTTTGGCTCTAATATAATTACATTAACTACCTGTATCTATCTGTATAACTATCTGTATAACTATCTGTACAATGTGTGTGTGGCGGAAGGCAAGAGGGAAACCACTGCCCTATTTTTTCCCTAAAAGTAGCATGGAGAATACTACACCGACAAGAGCGTGACTCTTAATTTAGTGATGATGACCTATAGGTACATAATATAATGTGTCTTTTAACGCCAATTCTTTTACATGGTTTAATTCCTTAGGATACTTATGCATAAATTAGGAGAATAAATCATATCTACTTACTTAACTATTTAGTACGTAGGTATGGTACAGACTAAGCAGATTTCGTATGGTGCTACATTTAGCTGTAACTATCGACTGTCGATATTCCTCCATAACAAAACTCGATACACTATTTCCGACTTTTCTTTTTATTTTACTACGGCATTGTTTGTAGACAAAGACAGATGATACTTGCGATAGTAGGGTTAGAAAGAGACAAACACTGTACCAGGATTGTCGTCTGTTTTCGATTTTATATATTTGAATACTTACTATAAGGACTTTTCTTCTTGTCGTAAGTACTTAGAATAAGAACACTTTGAACCTGCAAACATTCGAAAGGTGAGTATTTTTAATATTATTTTAATGTTGTATTAGTTCTATTCACTATGTTCTATGACATAAGACACGATACGAAGATGAAACTGGAAGTAACTTTGCTTTTAATTTGTATAATAATAATATTATATAATTTGTATTATGATTTTGTAATTATGGATTTGTGAATTTAGAATTAGGAATAATAAATATTTGAATTTGAATAAATTTTATTATTATAAAATTTAATTATTATAAAATTTATACTACCATAATATTACCATAAGTCTATTAAAGATACTAATAACAGAACTACTGATGGTGGGTTCGCTTGCCCCAATAAGCGGGTGTGAGTTAATTACATACTGTACCTACTATTCTTTCAAAACCATTTTATGTACTAAATATATTCTAACGAAATACTCTTTCTTATAACCATAATTTACAAAATAATGAACCAACAAATAACTAGGCCCATTAATATTATCTATCTCCTATTTAATTCTAAACCGCTTGATAGTAAAGCCTAGGTTAGGAAAATAGCTTATTTTAATTCATTATAGTAGTCCCTACATGCACTGGGCGTTAGGGTGACCATGTTTAAGATTTATACTGGACTAGATTTATACGTGACGTAATATTGTGTGTATTACTTAAAGAAAAAAACTGGTATTTTGTCCCTTAAATCTTTTGAGTTGACATTTTCATATCAGAATATTCTTTGCAATATTATTTAATATTCTTTGTAACGAACAAACTGTTTTTTTTTTATTTAGATAAACTACACACTCACCTTGCATTATGTTATAATATAACAATCCTCGTTTTTATTCCGAAAATCGTGTACTATAATACTTTTCAATTTGTCCGCATAACACTTTAACAGAGCAGTGGAGCTGCGGGATAGAGTATGCTATGCACCATGTGATAGCCCAGATCGGAGAACGCATAACTTTCATCGGTCGATCACGGGTTCGAATCCCGACTTGGGCTCTAAACTAAAAATTCATGCTTGGATCATTAATAATTGGTATCACGGGGTTTCTAGGATTTATGCCCGATTGATGGCAATAGGCTCGCCCCTTATTGCCTTCATGGGTCTTAAACATAGCTGGCGACGAGTGGGTGTCTATACTATACACCTATACCTACCTCATCAGAGTCATAGGCGTGATGCTGATATGTTAAGTAAGATTTATTGTTTAAAAAAGTTATCCTTAATCATCGTACACGGGAGGTCCACTCAATGACAGTCATATACATTAAATACATAATTGTATACATTAGCATACACATGACATAACTGTCTTTAATGTAACATAATCTAATCGGGGAGTGAAAAGTCAATCAATCAATCAATAACACTTTATTGCACAACGACATATACACAGGACATAAACATACGAATAAAAATAAGCACAATAGGCCCAAGAGTTATATATTACAGTATAGTAAAATGTGCATTTTGTCCCGTTTACCACATGGCCGATGGTCACTATAGGCAAGCTGCAGCGCAGGCGGTCTGCACCATAAAGGAACCAAACTGGTTTCCAGCCAGAACCCGGCGGTGTAACTTGTCTGCAGCCATACTATACACACCACGAATATATTGGCTATTGTTTGAGTATTACTTATTGGTTAATGGCCTCCGTGGTCCAGTGGTTGAGCGTTGTGCTCGCGATCCGGAGGCCCCGGGTTCGAATCCCGGTGGGGACAAATCACAAAAATCACTTTGTGATCCTTAGTTTGCTTAGGACATTACAGGCTGATCACCTCATTGTCCAAAAGTAAGATGATCCGTGCTTCGGAAGGCACGTTAAGTCGTTGGTCCCGGTTACTACTTACTGATGTAAGTACGTAGTCGTTATATGAGTCATGTCAGGGGCCTATAGCGGCTCAATAATAACCCTGACACCAGGGTTGATGCGGTTGGTAATCCTCCTCACAACCCACACGATAGAAGAAGAAGACTTATTGGTTGAATATTTCCTGTAGAATAGAGTAATATAACAAAATACAGCATCATCCAGGTGTAGATAGAGGTGTATAAGTACACTCACTCCTTGCAGCTATGTGTAAGTACTAATAGGAGGTGAGAATATTGCCAATAAGAAAAAAAGAATAAGAGTCACTTACCTTGTTTACGCATCACAAACTATACTTAGGTACTTACCTAATAATACCCTTACCTTATAATTCAATTCGGCTTCTAGTTGAGCTTATTTTTGAACAAGAGATTTAATGTGCAATGTTTTTTAAATGTGATTTTTTTGAGTCAGAATGCTCGTGTAGTTATACGTATTACCTACACATACATGTGTAAGTGTTTGTGTTTTGTTTTGTGTTTTGCATTTTGTCACTAAGTTCTTACTGAAATAAATTATTTTTAGAACACAAAAATTAAATTAAAAAATAGTTGCAAAGTTCTATAATCTACCTACGCAGAATCGATAAAAATGCTTTCGGGGAATTACTCGTATATTTTCGGCTGCGTAAACTTAATGGGATTGAAATAGATAACAACATTATAAAAGGAAGACAGTTTGTTTACAATCTATGACAATCTTATCTTTATATCAGAATCTAATCTGAATCTGATGAGGATTTCGCAATAAAATAATAAAACAGTATAATAGGTTACCTTTATGCCGTAATTCCTGAAAAATAAACTAATCAGACTAATAAATATTTTATCTGTTTATTTCACACTAAAACTGCGCCACATTCGTCATATTTCGTTATTTTATTACTTTATTACAACATCAAATATGCCGATTTGTAAATATTTTTTTAACATGACCACTAGCCAATTCAATTTAAGATTACTATATGGATTATTGAATGCATTCTCTAGAAGTCATAAAACTTTATTAAAACTTAAAGTTATAAATGCAATTAATGCTATATTGTTAGAAAAATGTATTACAATTTATAGTATTTAATTAAAAGTATACCTTTTTTCTAATAAAATGAGAAAATTTCTATTAGACCGGGCACCTGTGAAGTTTCGGCCGTTTTCAATAATCTATCTATGGTTTTCGCTTGGGTACCGGCCTCTGTGGTCCAGTGGTTGAGCATTGGACTCACGATCCGGAGGCCCCGGGTTCGAATCCCGGTGGGGACATATCACAAAAATCACTTTGTGATCCCTAGTTTGGTTAGGACATTACAGGCTGATCACCTGATTGTCCGAAAGTAAGATGATCCGTGCTTCGGAAGGCACGTTAAGCCGTTGGTCCCGGTCACTATTTACTGATGTAAGTACGTAGTCGTTACATGAGCCATGTCAGGGGCCTTTGGCGGCTCAATAATAACCCGGACATTAGGGTTGATGGGGTTGGTATTCCACCTCACAATCCACACGATAAGAAGAAGAAGCTTAGGTACCAAAGTTACTTATTGACAATTATTGATTGTTGGTTAAGTTACTTCAGTAACCAAAAACCATGGATAGTAAAATTATTAAAAACGACCGTTAGTAATATAAGTAACCTAAATATACGAAAATTTAAAGGACTTTTAATCCATTCTTCTTTTGATGACGATGATGACGACACGGTTATACGGCTCACCGACTATCAAGTTGGTCTAACATAAAGCTCGGTGAGGCATCTTGGGATGGATGTACCTCTGCCTACTCCAATTGGGATATAGTCGTGTATATGTACAGGGTGTTAGTGACATCGTAACGAAAATTTTGAGGGATGATTCAGACCATAATTTTGAGTTGATATCAAGTGGTATTTCCGTCACAAAATTACGGAACTGAAAATACTGAAAAAGACTACTTTTCATAAATTTTCAAACAGGAAATTCCACTTGATATCAACTCAGAATCGTGGTCTAAATCATCCCCCTCAGTATTTGTATAGAAAAAAAATATGAGTATAATTTGTGTAAGTAATTGGAATTTGATCATTTCATCAAACCTCAATCAAACCTCATTGGTTTTTAAAAGATGTGTTGCTGTTGCAGTTTCTTGTCATTTCTTCTCCTCAGCCATAACACCTTGCGAAATGACGTAAATTCAAAATGTTACATTGACCTTCAACAAGTTTATCCATGATAATTACGTTGAATAAATGATTCTGATTTCTGATTTCTGATTTGTATAAATAATTTAAAAACCAAAAAGAAACATGAATTTTGCGACGGAAAATTCCACATAACATTAACTCAGATGTATGGTCTGAATCATCCCCCTCAGTATTCGTTACGATGTCACTAACACCTTGTATGTATGTCTTCACTTGAACGGAGGTGTCTCTCCAGTAATTGAATTGACTTGTAGACGTTGCACAATAACGCTTTATACTGTCTACGCAAGCGTGTTTTCCACCACTTCGAGCAAGCGTGAAGAAAACCATAAGGTTTACAATATATTCAACATATTTGATAAATATTACGCATTCCTATTGGTAACGGATGGATAAGATATATTAAAAAAGTAATTTCATTGCGTTGCATTTTAGAACGATAGTTAATGATAGGTACAAAACTTATTATCAAATGATTAGGACGACAAATAGTTCCCCAAGTAATACATTACAAAATTTGATTAAAGATAAAGCGGCACTTTAAATGTCAATATCATATTGTCGCAATTTTCGATTCCAATTTTAAAATTCGCAGCAGCCTTTCACGAGTTATATCGGATCGCAGCGGACTGCTAAAACATGGGGTATGAAAAGTGAGAGAGTCCGTATTAATCGTTTTTGGGTTTAATATTTGCTTTAATTTCGATTCTCAGGGCGTTCAGGTATTTTTTTTATTAAAGCTAATTGGTTTTCGTTGACGTAATAAGCAACCTTTTTATTAAAATAAGAATCTACATTTTATTTCAGAATACAATATTATCTTAAAGTTTTCATTATACATCGTACTATAGATATAGTAAGCAAGACCGTAATTCCTATTGGAAAAGGCTGAAAATCACCTGAAAAAAGATAGTAAGATGAAGGCTCACTGCTTTCAAAATTAAGCAGCTTTTTCTAATGCAATAAAAATAAACATTTTATTTTAAAGATTTAAAATATTAAAACTCCACCAAACCCGCAGTGGAGCAGCGAGGTGGAATATGCTCCATACAACATCCGGTTTATTGAAGGTGACGCCAGTGCCCCCAGCGGGACGTATATAGGCTGTTTGTGATGATATGATATGAATATCATATCACACACACATACATACACATAATAATATCATAGACATACACACATACATATACATACATACACATATGATACATATAAATATCTTTCAGCTTACTCCAATAAGGCCGATTCAGATCACTCGACCGAACCCGAACTCGCCCGAAACAGCCCGAGTGTTCGCGTGTCACTCGGCAGTAACCGTATGTTTGAATAAAAGGGTCTCTTGGACCGTTTTAATTAGCCCGCGTGCACCAGGGTTGCAGGGATTATGCACTGTTGACATTACACTCGTTCGAATTTACATTAAGCGATTTAATATAAATTCCATAATTCAATTTGGCAAGAACTAAAAAGTTGAGCTTATTTTTGAGCAGGTATTTTTATGTGCAAGGGTTTGTTGCTTTCTGCACAAAAAGATTTTTTAAATATGTTTTTTTTAGTCAGAATGCTCATGTAGTTAAATTAATTAATTAATAACCGGAAAGTTCGTCACGTTTTAAATAAGTTTGATTAGAAATTCTCCCTTAATTCAACTATTAATTATAACAAGCTTCATAAGACAAAATTATATCTGTTAAGTTAATGTGTGTCAAAGGATGTAGAACTTAATTCAAATAATGGGACAGTTTCTGGACACTAAAATCTCTGCACATTCTAAGTCTAAAATTAAAAAGGTTTTTCATTGACTAGATACTTAGGTATGTGTTTTTTTTTTTGTTGCAGGCGTATTTTTATCTTCAGAAATAATACATTTATGGTAACCCTAGGGCCCGCAAAAGCGGTCCACAAACGCTTGCGATTCACCGACCAGCGCCGTTCAGCTAATGCGTACCTACCTACCTACTATAAACTGCTCTTGTATAAGCTGTGGACTTGATACAAGAAAGTTTCAGTCCAAGCTATAAGCACCAGATCTCATTGACTTATTACTATGCTTTGAATGACACAATCGACCGCACGGTTACCTACCATGTCGCATTGATTGAGAAGAGTTAATTTCATGAACTATGCTTTCCCTGTTAAGCGTGTCTTCCGAACGCATTAGGAACGGTAAGGAATGGAATGATCTGCCGTAGACTGTTTCCTTCTCACTATAATCTTGGAGCCTTCAACTCTAGTTGAAGGTTCTCGCTCATTCTCTCACCCACTCACTCGCTCACTCACTCACAGTCACTCACCCACTCACTCACTCTAGTGAATAGTCATTTTACTTGACGACCACGTCACCTCCTCATCCCATCATGGTATATACGCTTACCATCAAGTGATATTGTAGACAAAATCAAGACTATTTTATAATAAAAGAAAATTATATGTATAAGTATGTTTACAATTGGACCACCGAGGCCGTTACGTAATGAAAATACTATTAATAGATAGAACGTATCCTATTTTTGAGGATAAAAATTCTTACTGCCACAGTTAGCGCAGTCAACCTCACTTCACCACAGTTGTCTGGTTTAGCCCTCCTGGACAATGTAGTCTAGATCCCGCGATAGGAAGCAGCGAGCGATAGAATTTGCTATTGTGAGCCAACTCTGAGAAATCAACTGTCTACTGCAAATATTTTGAGGACCTTACTCTGGTATTAAGTTGAAATTGGGTTTACGAGGTTACCTAATGTTCCTAGAAGCTTGGTATATGAGGACGATACATGACTAGCGAGGTGGAATGACGTAACTGTAGTACAGTGACTGCAGTAAAATATGTTTGTTTTTGATAATAATAAATCGTTCTTGTTGGATCAAACAGCTTAACAATTATGGGTACAGTTTTGAAGTAAGAAAACCAACAGATATGAAACACTGTTGCTTCTTACAATAGGTAAAACCTGTGCTTAATCTACTCGCATTTACAGACTTATTAAGGCATTTTTAAGGCAAATATTTGTGTGTGTTATGGTAAATTACCCATCATCATCTCTCTAGCGTCATCCCCTTTTTCGCAGGTGAAGTACAAGTCTAATCTTAAAAACCACGGGATGTAAAGTTGCATTTTACAAATATTGTTTGAACTCTTTAATCTACGTAGTATGAAACTACTTAATAAGGTAGTTTCCGTCTAGTCAAATCAGTTATTTTTTAGTAAACGTCAAGACACGAAATTACAATGGAATTTGTGTGAAAAAGCAACCTGTGACGTCATAGAAAAACCTGACAAAATTACATTTTTCTTTAGGTACTTATTAAAATTAATAAATTTGTTACATAGAAAAAAGAATACGGTTTTCATCAGGTCTGTCTTTATTTAGTATTCAGAATTTCATAATTTATATTTGACCTAGGAAACTACCCAATTATGCAGCTATGTTTAAGTTCCAGGTACAGCGAACCTATCGCCATTAATAGGGCACAAGTCCTGGAAACAAATAAAGATAGAACTTAAGGATGGTAAGGGGCAATCAGAAAGACATCTCCGGCCAAGTAGTTAATGCCATCTGCGGCAAAACTACAATAAGTAACATCAAAAAAAGAAAAATCTAAAAGACATCAGTACATGGCGTACATGCATAATAATCTAAGATTAAGAAATTTCTTCTAGGGGCTGCGCAAGGTCTAGGGTTAGATTGCCGTGTGTAAACTCATGACCGACTTGTGGTTACAGCTTATTTCTTAGGATAAGCCGTAAACTTTTACGACTACAGATAGCATATGCACATGATTGGGATTTGATTACACCTCATAGTTTATTGTAATTGTACTGGAAACGCCGGCAATTTTATTATTGAGGCGTTTTCTTTTTGTAATTAAAGTCAAACTTTTTTGAAATACTCTGCCTATTTTATTAGATTGGCCGAGATAACATGTAGGTACCTACGTAGTATACAGTAATGCTAGAGAATATACACCCCTAGAAACATCACTATGTACTTATGTTCAGCGACTATTTGAAGTTTAAGAGATGTGATACCTTTTTTACCTCACTTCTAAAATCATTATTTTGTCGCTACTCATTGGGTAAGATTTTTACCGAGTTTAAGAATTATTGTATTATATTGTATTGTAATAATTATTATAACAATATAGTTTATAAGTAAGCAGATACACCTCTTTCAACGCGCCAGGAAGCAGGTGAATGGAGATGGAGGTGAATGATCCATACCCTATGCAGTCAAGGAGAAGAGCCATGTCAGGGGCCTTTCACTCAACTAAAACTTCATATGACAGGCCCCATAACTCCCCAGAAGCCGCCAGATATATACCCTTAATAAGCATATTCAAATTCAAATATCTTTATTTAGTACGCAACGTAGTTACACTCCGAGTATGAATCGTCATTTTTTACATAACCAACGTCTCATCCGCCTAAAACTATTGCAGTTTCACACAACCTATAGGTACAGCCGGTATACACACACCACACCTGGTTTGACATACTGGCGAGCAGGAGAATGAAACGCCATCAAACAGACAACAATCCACCAGTCGGAGACTTCTCCTGCAGAGTGTGCGGTAGACTTTGCCGCTCTAGGATTTAAGTTAGTGATTATTTAGAAGATATGAATGCATGGGATTAACTGTCTGAGAACTGATATAAGGCAGCTAAATTACTCAATTGTATACCAAAATTTTGTTTTTTTTTTTTTTAAAGAACGTCCAGGGCCCTGTGCCGAGGTTTTTCTTGCAGCTTCTTTCCCCGGCTATATAGGTTGTGAGAAGCTGCAGTAGTTTTAGGCGGATGAGACGTTTGTTATGTAAAATTGACGATTCAAAGTGTAACTATGTTACCTACTGAATAAAGATATTTTTGAATATTGAATTTTGATTGGCTTGCACAGCCATCAAGGAAAGTGCATTTCTTCGAGGCAATGACGTCATAAATCGTCTGAAACTGACGTATAAGGCCAATGATTAACGTTCTTTCTTTATTATATACCTATTTTTCTTTCCGATCGGTCTATTGTCTTTTAAAAAATAAAGTGGAAATTACTACACCTCTTCATACACATTAGGTGAATCATTGAAATAAAAACTGCGTATGTATTCATCGCGAGTAAGTCGGCAGTTGAAAAGTATAGGACTTGTGACACACTGTTAGAAAAAACTGCTAACAATTTGTTTAACATATAATTAAAAATTTGTTTCTTTTTTCTATAGAAGTCGTCTTATGCGGGAATAATAATGTTGGAAATAATCCTTTTTAACATTATAATAACTTAGAAAACGGATTCAAATTCTTGGCTAAAAATTCTTTGGTGCCAGCGAAAAACTCCATCTACCATAAAAAAAAATCAATCGACACAACGTAATCGCGCGCGTATTTTTAAACAAAAAAACGTTATAAAAAATGAGGAGGATAAAATCTAATAATCTCATCTAAAACAAATTGACAGTGAACAATGCTGCTTCCCAGAATATCCAGGGGTCAGAGAAAACAACATACTGAAGAAATCGTGTAAGTATCTATCTTTACATAATTATTACATGTAATGGGCTGTCAACCTGTCTCTGCGTATGTTAGAAAGCTAAATAAAATAAATATCAAAAGTAGATTCAAATTGTCTTCTCACGTTTGGTTTGAGTTGTATCTGATATATTAATTCTCATCCAAAAACATTTTTAAATTTTTGTTCCACAGAAAAAAATTTGAATTTGGAACTGCCTCTAAACGTAATTTATTTTTTATTCCTTATAAATTCTCCATCACAATTCTTATTTAATATTTTTCTTCAATCACTTTCTTTTTTACTTCTTTGCGTGTTCCATTTTCAAATATAAGACGATTTTATTCGCATTTTTGAAATGTCAATGTGTATTAAAGCTAAAGTTTACGTTATCACTAAGTTTTCTGATCACGTCCTGAGCAGTGGTTTAGATTGCCTTACGGGTTTCCCAGACGACAACGTTTCTTTGTAAATTTCAAGACACTCATAGTTAGTAAGGATTCAGTGCACGTGGTAGATGTATGATTACAAAGAAATGTTTGTTGGGTTTGGTTTCGTCATAAAATTTCGCATATGGGTGTATCATTTACATTTAGGATAGTCATATTATTACTCCTAACAATCTTAACGTACCTGAAGCAGTTTTATTGTATCTTTGTGTTTTCTTGTACCATTTTTTATTAATCTGTATAGCTATTTTCTCATCTTCTTCTATCGTGTGGGTTGTGAGGTAGATTACCAACCCCATCAACCCTGATGTCAGGGTTACTATTCACCCGCCATAGGCCCCTGACATTACTCTTGTAACGACTACGTACTTACATCAGTAAGTAGTAACCGGGACCAAAGGCTTAACGTGCCTTCCGAGGCACGGATCATCTTTTTCTTCTTATTTTCTCATATACCGCGAGATAACGCGGGTTTTCTTATTTAAAAGAAAAAAAAAAAACAAATGAAGAAAACGTAAGCAATCTTGTGTAATCGATGTTAAAAATGAATGATAAATACATTAAATTAACTTATTCCTTTCTTTTTCAAAGATTAAATAAGTGGGTAAGTATTTAATTGATCAAGTAATCTTTTTTTTTTTTTTTTGACGTGACTTATTGTAGATTTCCCGTAGATAGCATTAACTACTTAGCCGGAAATTAAGTAATCTATTTGACCCACAACTTAGGTAAGTAGCTTCTAACAAGAGAGCAACTACTCTTCCAACTCATGTCGCCTGTAAAAGATCCATCAGACTACCTATATCGCGTGCGGCAAGGCGCGTGAATTCTCGCTTCTCAATTTCAAGCCACTAATAAGATTCCAGCCAATCCATTCAGACGATGATCGGATGCTAAAAACAATTATTCACAGTCTTCAAAAACGCGAGCACTAAATTTTTGATTGCCACTGCGCTAATGCTTTCACTTCGATGCCGGATTAAAATATCGACTGACTTCGGTCGTAAAAAAAATCTTAAAACTTTTTTTGAAGGTTTTGCATAAACTTAAACTCCCAAGTAGCCGTCGGAAAGGATCAGAGGTTCGGAGGAGTCGTAAAGGAGTGGTCGTAAAACACACCATTCTGTAAAGGCGCTTTTGTTTTAACAGAATGGTGTCAAGGTTCGGAAGAGCAAGGGTAAGCGAAGTACTTAAATGAAAAGTGGAATTGACGTTCACTGATGTACTGGAAAAGTCAAGATTCCTAGCTAATAAATAAACCTATTGACGATATATACCATAACACCATAGTTGAGTATTTACGATTGCTTAAAAAGATAATTATTGTTTCTGAGATTTGACGGAATGCAAAAGGGAAACCACTGCCCTATTTTTCCCTAAAAGTAGCATGGAGAATGCTACACCGACAACAGCGTGGCTCTTAAATTAGTGATGTGAGAAAGATACTCTGATAACCGTGTGGTCTCATAAAGCTTTAAATTAATGAACTTGTTGGGTGATAAGCTAAGGAAATGTATTTTTTTTGTGTAGACAATCAGTATTATGTATGTTACTGATAAAATATTATCAGACGAGACACATTGAGCTGACCTGGCTCTTTGGCTTGTCATCTTTACGTAGGCAGGGTTTTCTCTGCCAACGTATTTGCACATTTAGTTTTAGTTTGCACAAATTTTGTTTTGGCAACTAACTAGTTCTGGATTGATAATTGGTACAACTACAAAGTGACGCGTTGAAGTGACTTAGTCCTAAATCCAAAATTTACAATCGCTTTTGATAATGTTATTTTGATATACTTACGAATCTATTTTAAAACGGCCATCACAGCGTACGGCACTTTAGTTCATGTTAAGCTTCCTGTGTTTTGAATAGAGCGGATTTTAAATGAAAAAGAAACAAACATATTTTTTCTCATTATTTATTTTAATAAAAAATACGAATGTTTATTATAATACATTAAGCAGTAATACAAAAAATATCTGAGCAACAATTATAACTAAACATTGTGTTTTCTAGTAATCTCTGCTATTTCAAGGATCATATCAATTTTAGTAACAGTTTATATTATTTTAACATTTCGAAGGTGTGTCCGAACTTGTTGGTAAAAAATAAGTTATGAATTTTGAAGTGAGAACAGACCTGATTCTTGGTAAGTTTATATATGTACTTAACGACTTTATTATCGAAAACTGGAAACCAGCGATGGGCTGCATATTCATGACATCAATGATTGAAAGAATCGATTTTACTCAAGTTTAGTTACATTCTGTGTATTAGATTTATTAACACCTCCACCACTGTTGTTCTCCAGTTCGCTGCCTTAGTTCTGCTTACCACAGTAGGAATTACGCGCGTAAGTACACGTACTTACCTACTTATGTAATGACGACGATAATATCAATAAAGATTATTATGAAATAAATGGCTTAGCTAATGCGGCTCTACGCACATTATTAAATTAATTCAGCTTCGAAAATATACATAGTTACAATATTCAAGGCGTGAATTGCAATCGTATAATCAACAAAAATACTTAATTTACTTAATTATATGTTCAATACATAAGAACTTAAATGATAAATACCAGATCTACGTTACTTAAACTACTGAAGTAAAAATGAGTGACACCAAAATAAAATTATCGCACTGTGTATATTTTCCTAGCCGATTACAATAGCTTTTAATAACGAAATTCTTTTCCATAGATACAAGTAATTATGGTCAAAAATATAAACTGATACTAAGTACTAAAATAATTTTTAATATTTACAAGATGTTGGCTTTAAATTAAATCATGATTCATATCGTCCTAGAATAAAGTTCTTACTTAAAACGTCACTATTATGAAATACATAATAACTAAATAATAAATAACATTTCTTAATGCATAAACTTATGAACCAGTCACATTTTAATTTACTTAATGTGGAATATAAAATTAAACTGCATACAAACTGTTCCTTTCTAAATAATACTATTACATCCAACAATAACATAGCGAATAAAAATAAAAATATTGCCTAAAATTTTGATAAACTAATTTTTTAAAATTTGGAGGTAAACAAAACACTGCACAAACAAACCTTATGAGATCTTTACGAAAACCAAATCCACATTGCAATACGTACAAATGCAAACATACCTCTAGCAACTTTAAAAATGTATCCAAACTTGCACTAATAATACTTTGCGAAAGTAACACTAACCTTAAATACATTTACATGCATTAATTGTAGCCTATACAGTAAATCTATCTAAAACGCACCGTTAGAACTAAACTTATCATACTTAACGTCTCATTATGTCTTCTATACTGAAGCCTTTCTTAGGGCCACTTGATTGGCTCCCTCCTGGTTTAGGGTTTGCATTCGGTTGAATGCCAACAATATTCTTTATCCCATTAGCAATAGAACTCGAAGTGGCTTCTTCACTTTCTTTTACGTTACTCTGAGGACTGTCCTTGCAATTTGTCACACAAGTCGAAGTACTCGGAGCAGTATCCTTAGGAGGGGCATGTTTCACGATCAAGTCCTGAGCACAAGTCTGTTGCGGACCTAATACAGAGTGAGACAAAGGCCCATAAGGAATCTGAGGATGAGGTGGAGGCATTGGCAATCCAAACTTATGATACGAAGGCATCCCCATTATCGCTGGAGTTATTCCAACCACAACATCTCCATTACCAAGTGTTTGTCGCGGCATAGATAAATTCGTAGGTTCTGGTGATCGACTTCTGTATATGGCAGCACATGATCGCACGTTATCTCCAATATCTGGCGGATGACTCCTCTTTCTAAATGGACTTATGTACATACCAGATGGCCCGGGATCTATAGGTGGACTACTCATCTGATTCATTTTCGATGGATCAGGTTGAGGAATTTGATGCAAATCTCTGCGAATCTGAAGTTGTGGATGTCTTATAGGTTGCTCTGGTAATTCAGTATAACGCATTTCCTTTTCAATAATTTCATCAGATGTGTACCGCCGCTTTTCATACGGGTCTGATGGCAAACGATGCTTATCTGTATGTTGTGGACGCATCGTGTACGGGCTGGCTCTGTTAGTAGCCTCATTGTGGTGGCAATGAGTGCGTTCCACTGCAGAAGGTGAAGACCGTCTTGGTCTTTCTTCGCTTTGCTCTCGTCCAATACTTTCAATAGATGACGATCTCGCACGTCTTACAGGAGAGTGCTCAGGAGAAGAGAGCTCTGGATCTTCGTCGTCGTATCCCGGCTCGATAGGCGAACCTGGTCTTCCGATGTCCTCTTCGCCTACGTCTAATACATCTCCAGGAGGGACGTCTCCTACAGCGTGGGTTAAAGCATGACGCCGCAAATCGCAATTTCTTCGGAACACTTTTCCACATGAGTTGCACTCGTAGGGTTTGTGGTCCGTGTGAGTAAGCAGATGAGTCTTGAGGTTTGACCGCTGATTGAAGCTCCGGCTGCAGACTGGGCATTTGTGTGGGGACTCCTCCATATGAAGAATCTTGTGAACTGCCAGAGTTCGCGATTGGCAGAATCCTTTCCCACATTCCGTGCATTTGAACGGTTTCTCCTTGGAGTGTATGTACCTGTAACAAGAAAAGTGAAATTGAATTCCTGAGTTATTTTTAGTCTGATGTTGGAGATAGAATGAATAATACCTTATTACTTTATGAACGTTCGATGAAAACGATTTAAATTCGCACCATAAAATATCGCGGTTTAATTAAATGCCTGGGGAGGGGCGGGGTGAAATCGAACACAAGTTCTGCAGATCTTTAAATGAAACGTGCCTTATTTATGAATCTTCGTTGCAACACGTAGATAGAAACGCAGCAGGGTATAATTGAGTTTAACAAGTGGCCATTTAGCAATTATCTTTACAATAGTGTCTGCTAACGAAGAGTTGGTCGCCAATCAATTAAATAACTTATTGACTTTATTCGCAAAAAGTTAGCTGGACGAGGAGACGCACATTTAAGTGTCAGTAAAAATCTAAATATTGGCAAAATTTTAGCGTTATGGCCACTATCCTGCGTCGCCGCACCTTGAACGTGATCCGAGTAACTTGAGCCTTCAGTCTCAAGGCAAGACCGACGACGCATGCGCGAGACTCGACAGTTAACCAGTCAACTTAGACCTTTGCAAATTCTTTTCGCTCCCCTTCTTATCGCGCCATTACCGTATTGAAGACGAGATGAAGAGGCCAACTTAAATTGGTTCCGTTCCACAAGAGTTCCAGTTCAGCCGAATCGAATTACGTTAAAAGCATTTTGTGGCCAATCGCTGCGATTAATAATTACTATTAACATCGACTGTATTGAGTTTCTAGAGAACAGCTTGAGTACCTACACGAGTAATATCGTGAAAGGAGACATCCAAGTACTTTAAGCGTGATTGAAATTCTATAGCAATGATGCAAGTTTTTGTTTTTAGATAACTCTTTAATACCGGACTGGGCCGTTTCTTTTCATGCCTTAACACATTTTGAGGTGGTAGTAAGGTCATTGACATGAAAATGAATTTGTACGTATTTAATTTGCAATAAACGATTAGCCGGTAAACTTTGCAACTACATGCCAATCGGTTCTACTAACTTAAACTGACGGGTACTTTAACTACAAGAAAAAAGTCTGTAATAACTCTGTTTATCGCTAAGCACTCATTTAACTATATACTAGATCATTAGCGTTTGTAGCTATTATTTTTTTACTTCATCAACATGAGTACCTATTATTCGACGATATTGAACTTTTTTTGAAGGAAACGAACCAAGTCGAAGGTAGTTTGCAAATTAATAAAGGAAGTATGCAAGAGTTGTGCCATCGTTATAGTGATCGTGAGGATGATAATAACCTGTTCTAATGTGTTTTAAACATTTCATATGGAAATTTTATGCGTTATACGCGATATTGCGCTAAAGATGAAACTACATCATCATCTAATTGCCTTTTTCACTGTACCTAATATCAATTATTTACTTTTGGTTATGAAGTTGTTTCTATAATTATTTTTTCGAAAGGTATGTGTTTTCGAAGGGTCTACTTTATCATGGAGTTTTCTAGAAGTTTGTTTACTATCGTAGAAACATGTTTAGCATTTTTATGAACACGAACGTATAGAGCGGTTTGTAATCCTCGTAAGTTCAAGTGAAACAAGTCAACAGATTGAGCAAATATTGTAAGTCCTAGAGAAGTCCAAGAAATGTGAACTAGTACTATACAGTATTTCTTCGAAACCAGAAGTCGTTTTCCTTAAACTAATTCATTTAATTCATAAAAACTAAGCTCATTTAACGCTGCTTGCTAATCCTGCTATCATGTAAGTATCTTACCTGAAATTATATATTTATTTTGGAAATACAGGATTGAGATTTTTAAATTGAATAATCCCAGCAATGCGGGACCAACAACTAATGATGATGACTCCAGACATTCCTGTGCTTGTCATGCAAAGAATGCTCAGCATAAATATATATCATTACCCTACGAATAAACACAAAAAGTTGTAATCAACGTGGGTCCCCTCATATTTTTCAAAGAATTTTGTACTGGTGCCTGTAAGGAATTTTTATAATTACTTATTATTATTATGATAAAATGAATTACTATTTCTACCTTAGTATACATTAAAATAATCCTCCTAAAGGCTTGTACCAGAGCTTTTGTGGTTATTTCAAAATGGATTTTTTTAATCAGTGTCAACGTTACATTGTATCAAATACTACGTTTTTATTGCCCACGGAAGACTAAGATTCATTTTGGCTTTTATATTTTTTATGCATGTTAAGGTTAAAAGTTCATATCAAGATCGTACACGATATAATATTAAAGATATTATATATAATTATTGGATTGCAATACCATATTTGCCTGTCTCGTCTTTTCAAATATTGACTCTAGGTGATTTCCGCAAATTAGCGGACGGCCTTATGTTTGTTTTCACGGATGATTTATGCATAATTGATAAAAACTGCTGACATCATAGTTCACGCAAACAATTGCATTGAAATTAAGAGAATGATTAAAGATGCAAATGAAAGGTAATAAGGAAGAAATATTAAGTACTTATAAACAATTTCCGCACATCTCAAAAGTATGACTGCATAATTCAAGAAGTAAAAAAATAAGATTCGTGCAGTACGAAGATTTTAAATACAACGTAAGTAGTATAGACCAGTATATTGTAAAAATAGTTAACAATACTAAAACTAACCCATATATGCAAAATGAAAGTAAACAATATGATACGAAATAACGAGGCGACAGAAATTAAAATCCACAAATCGATGTAAGAGGTAAAGGGAAAGTTCATTTTATAACCAACAAAATGAATGAATGGAATCTACTAGCTGGCACGAATCGCGTCGCTGCGTCACGCAAATATTGTGACGGACAGACAGACCGGTTTACAAAGTACACATAACTTGGTCTGTCAACTCACGAAGGTTGAGAACATGGTAACTGGAGATTTTGATCAATGTTGGTGGTATTTTTAATAACACACATAGATGGAAATACTTAAAATAGACACGTATATACGAAATAATAATAATGACTACTAACTTAGTGCTCTATAAATTAAAGCCGAACATAAAGCTAGAGTAATATATAACTTTTGATTTAATTAAATCGATGCAACAACTATAATCAAAATCGTAGTACAAATTAGTGACTATAAATAAAATGAAGACGATAAGTTTTAATTTTAAAATGAAATTGAGAACTCTATCAACGATTGACTAAGCTCGATGACGGATTCGGAAACACCCGTCAGACAACTTCACTAAGACATCAAAGCAACCGCCAACGGATTCAAATTAACAAGGCAATTACAAAGTTACTTTGAAACGTTTGCTTCGAGCCGGCCGAAACTATAAAATCTACAATTCACACTGTTCAAACAGTAAGAAAGCCAAGCCGTGGAAGGCATAAAATTGGAAGAAACATTTTATAAATGTCACTTAAATAGTGATATTAATTGTAAGTTAAAAAGAGGCAACGTTAAACATACAAAAAAGTTAGGATAATCGTAAAGAATACACATAATTAATGACATAAACAAATCTTTCCCTCCCAACTGTCTTATCGTACCAGTTTGATCAATTCTGACGTTAAATAAAATATAAGTAACGTCTGTCTCTTCTTATTATACACTGAGATAAAGATCGCGATGGACAGTCGCTCAGAATCCCATCAAGACACGGAGCAGAGATAAAAAAGTGAAGTTCAAAATTACAGAGAGGACTGAGGTCCGGCGCTAATGGGCTACATTAAAAAATATTTTCCATTACGGTTGCCGGTCAGATAATGTGTTTTGGTGGAAGAAACACTTACTGAGGCGCCAGTAATGAAAATCGGGAAGTGACTCATGATAAAATAACGTATAAAAATGTTACTGATATTGATAATAAAGTTGGAAAACCTGTAACAAATAGTTTTCAAATTACTCGTTTAAGGCAAGAACTGAAAAATACTGCAATAGCAAATAGAAACGGGTTCCGAAATGTCCCCGTTTCATTTGACAAACAACTACAAGCATTGTGACAAAACGCGAATAAGCACTAAAATATCTCAGAAAATCATTCGCATCGGTCAACGTTCATAGACACCCGACACAAATAGCTATCTCGAAAGATATTAAGTCCAAGAGACTGAAGATTAGTATTTCATCTATCGATTCAGGTCAAAATCGATGTTTTTTTTTTCCAATCCAATCGTATGTTCGATATTGCCTATCGACTGGCGATCAAGAGCTCAGTAACAATCATAGAGCGAAGATCGATATAGAACTGTCAAAAATTATTGAAATAGTCGTAAGTCATGAAACGTAGGTTGAAGAATGTTATCATAAACTTGTTTAAAAAAAGAAACAAATGATGAGAGCATTTTTTTTGTCCTCGCCACATTCATGTTAAGTAAATTACGCAAGTTTAAGTTTTTATCAGTCTTGAACAATTATACAGAAGTTTAAGTACTTCTTAATGCGACAATTCCCCAGTTAATAATAGAATTGATTATTGGACTGTAACTATCTAAATTTATAATAAGTCTATAAAGCATTCGGTTCTACGAAGCAAATCAATTTCTCTCAATAGTTTTTATTGTAGCTGAATGGTAGGTAGACTGGACACCATACGTGTACCGCGGTATTGGTAACTTGATAATATAATATTGTGCATACATCAACTCTTTGTGTTTGGTCTCTATTAAAGCTTAGATTATCACTTTTATTAATGTGTATAATAAATTCAAGCATTGTCTCTTTTTCTGACATAGAAACATTTATAGGACTATTTTTATTGTATATCTTGCATCTTAACCAGTTTTATAAAGCGTTTGAAATGGAATTTGATATCAAAATAGAAAGAGGATTTCTCATTTTCAATCTCATATGAAGCGTTTTTCTACTTAAAAGTAAAGAGAGCAGGTCCGTCGATTGCGCGCGTTGGAATGCTGCGGCGTGGGTCACTGCCCGATCTCCGTCCCCCGCCGCTCCTCTCGCAAGCCCATCTCAACATCTAAGCCTCCTATCACCTAGATTAATCGTCCCAAGTCTTTTCTCATTAAAACTACTAATAATTACTTAAGAAATGATTTACGACATGACATGTCTTTTACTAAAATCCGGCTTATCAGTTGAGGACCAACTCCAAATGTAAATTCCATCATTTAACATAAAACCAGGGCAATACACTTAAAACACAAAGTTAAAACGAATATTCAACGAAATGACATCACAGCAATTAAATAAGGAAACTTAAAATTTAAAAGAGACAAAAGCACCGTATTTATGATAATGTTTGTTGCAGCTTTAATTAGGTAGGTATTAGCAAAACCCACACAAGTGCAAAACGGTAGCGACAGATAATACATTAAATTTATTCTCAGAAACGGCTACAAGTCCAATACCACTTGTAAGTAAATCAAAACCGCTTATAAATAGCTTTTATTAACATAATCTCGCGATTTGTATAATGAAGTGGCGGATTTTGTTATTCAAAATCACTCGGTTTTCAGGGAGATGCATTGGAATGTGATTTTATTGCTCATTAACAATTTTCTGTTATTGTTACTATTTTTGTACCTACATTTAGACTAAAAGCTTTAGATTTTATCTTTATTAATGCAAAGTTTATTTAAATTGTGATTGTGTTATATACAGTGTTTATGAATTTTGCATTTATGATTATAAAGTGGTATTCATGGCATATCTGATCGTGGTCTTTTGAAACAAATCATTCTGATACGGTCAAAAGTCTTCATTCTTAACCCGAATCCGTGGAAGGAAAAATGCCGAAAGGACTGAAATAAAGATTGGTATAAAAAATGTTGGATCCCGCTGCGTTTGGTGTACATTTAAATCCGTACGGTGTCTCACAGAAGACGCGTATGCCGTATTAGGGTACATAAAAGGTGTATTTAAGCAACTGCGCTTGGTTGCGCTGTCGGGCCCACGCAATGTTTTATCTCTTTACAACCAACTGAGCTGGTTTCCTTTAAGTCGATTTATTGTTATGCTACTAATATCTCAGCCTCAGTACAAACGCCAACGCCTCGGTTGCTCTCAGCTAATTAACATTAGAATAGCAGAATTTAGTGGGAACTGTTGACTCAGAAGCTTTACGAAAGAGCCTTTGTGCTTTTGCCTTTGTCGTTATAGCTAAGAACAAACTAGGTAAGTATAACAAACCTAGAAATGCTTATATAGTACTTGAGGTAACTACACAGTATTTAACACTTAATTGGAAATTGTATTGTATAGTTTAGCTTCCGTTATATATTTTTCCAACTAGAAATAGTCTCTCCGGTTCCATAGGAAAGCAAACCTTAACACCTTTGCATCAAAGCCACTTGAAAGTTCAAATAGATCTTACTTGAACAACAAGGTCTACATTAGCATAAAAGCTGTACGGCATAAGCATAATGTTTCTAAATTCTCAATATCGGAACCCGTATTGGCAGTAGCTAAACATTTTCATGTAGTATATGACAGAATGCAAATGAAGCAAAGTGTCGTTCACATGAGTATTTTCGCAACGGGTCGGCTGACATTAGCATTCTCATTAGACACCGTTTTTTGCAACTTAACAAAATGGAGATGTCAATACACTTAGTTCTGTTTTTATTTTTGATATTATAACGCTGTGCAAGACGGTTATTTGAATTAAATCAGTCTAAACGTATTCTCGTTTGTTGGTGTCTTTAAAAAAGGAAGAATAGTAGTCCCAAAATACAGCCTTGAGGCGTAAAGCTTGATTGGAGAAATCATAAAGATCGGGCGTTTTTTCTTCAATATACAACGTACTGCAACATTTTAACGCTATAATCAACTAATTGAATATGATGCGACCGAAAATAGTACGTCGTTAATGAGGTAGTTTCGTCTGCGTACGTTTAATAGATTCTACGTGGGCGTGTTGCTTTCAATCGTTGGTAGTAGTACAATGAGTCATTACCGTGCTAGACGGTGGGTCTCGGTTATAATGATCTGGGCTACCTACGTCGGCGAGAGTTGCTCTTTATGTGTGACAATGGAAGCTTGCTTTGACTTAATGAGCTTTGCTGATTTTCGAAACGGTTTTGCTAGTCTAACACCGTTAAGACTTATGCTTGATTGCTATGTGAAGATCCTTTGCTAATGCCATTAAAAGTATGTAATTTCAAAAGAGTTTGTATACACGACACAAACTGATTTACGGATCAATAAAGAAGAGGAATAAAAATTACAAAGCTACTTAATTGTCAAAGGCTTTTCGGTACACCCTTTTGCTGCAGCCCCAAAAAGTTAATGGAAAAATAATACAGTCCACGTAGAGTTGCATAGCTCCACGCAACATCATTTATTTTCTGTTGTTATACCAAAGAAATTTTGTATTCGTCGCGCGGCGGTATAAAAAGTTGACTCCCCAAAAGTTGGACAGGTACGTGGACAAAAAATAAATGAAAAATACTAATGGAGCGACGCGTGGAGGTTGGAGGCCGCTCAGAGGTAAGTAGCCGATAAAAAACTAAATGCTGATGTTAGAAATAGGTTTGGAGCAAAGCCTTGTCAGTGTAAATGAATAGATCCGAAAATGAAATTCGAAATTTTAATACAAGAAGGATCATTAACTTCGGAATTTCTGCAGCTAACGTTTAATTCACCGCCTTAAAATAATGACTAGGCGTAGGTATTCCATCTATTTGTGGTAATTGAAAAACAATTGCGCAGTAACGATAAAAAGGTAGTAAATACAGAAAGGGGTAATAAGTGTCAACCATTTATTGCAAGACCGCTTGCGGGCAAATTGCAAAGTGTTTAGTGGCTGCTTTAACAGACTTCCCGAACCAAAGATAATTTATTAAGCTTGCATTGAATTAAATATCATATTCAATACTTTATTACAACAAAAGAACTCATATTCAGGGAGTATCTACATTTAAATTATCAATGTAATTCAATTACATTTTGCATACTATGGACATTGTGTCATAATGTCGGGGAAAACCTTGACATACACTTATATAATAATATTACAATGTATTAACAAGGTGCAAAAGTAATCCTTCAGGAGGCGCCAGAATCCAATTGGAAAGACATAATGTGTTTCATTGGCTCGAGTTTATGGCTCGAACATTCACTGACACTCGGCAACATTAACCCACGTGGCAATAGCCTACTATACAGCGTCTGTAGCCGGTTTGCCAGCGCTGGCGCAGCCCAAGCGACGTATTGGGAGCGACGGCTAGCCGCTGCCGCTTCACACTCAATTTCACCTCTGACTGACGCAAACATTCATTCTGCTGTGTACTTGACGTCTTGTGTTGGCGTGTCAGGTGCTTTAGTCTTACCTACCTTCATATAAACCTTTTTTGATACTTCCAAGTATGATATAAATCTTATGTCTGTATCTCCCGCTTCATTCCCTACACAACTGGTTCGAAAGCCGACACAGCAATTCAGCCTTCCTTATCTGCGATCAAGTACGCTCTGTAAGTGCTCTATATAGCCTTTGAGCTCGGACGACTAGTCATGATTACTTCACCTGACATTTCCTAATTGATTAACTCTTCTTTTTATATCTATAATTAAACATGCTTTTTTATATACGTTTTACCTGTTACGATATTATCGAATTTCTATTATAAAAAATTGGCGCCTCAATTTTGTAAAAAAAATATAATGAAATATAATACTTGATCGCGCTTGAATAGTTTCAAAAGACGCTCACGGATCACGTATTGTTTGATGATATTTGATACCTAGATTGGTATAGACGTACATTTTGAATATGAAAAAACTGAAACCTCATGTACTTTTAACACTTGCATTTTAAGATTCATACGTTGAACACGGGTAGGTAATTTATTTTTACTGTCTCTAGTCCCGTTCCGTATACTCATTAAACAAGTTGATAAGATAAAAATATCAAAACAGATAAGGCTAACACAGACAGTGTCGGTGTAGACGGTAGAACAGACACGAGACTGTCCCACGAGCGAGTAGCATAGGAAGCAATATTATTCAACTCGTTCAAACTAGTCCTACTATCAGATTTATAACTCCGGCTTTTGATTCATGACGGTCTCGGCTGGCAATTAAGCTGAGGTCTCCGATACCATTAATCAAAGCATATTGATAGGTCCAGTCTATGTACAAATCCAATTAGAGTCTGAATCCTTGCTACAATTTAGTTCCATCTTCTTATATGATTTATGAATGTGTAAAGGTACAATTAGGCCGCGGAGGCGAGTGTTAATTTTGGTTTCGTCGTAAATTCACTTTTAGTGGTGTATGTAATTGGGTGTAATCGTCTGTAATCGGTCCGTATAGGCGATGCTTCGAAGCTTTTCATGTGGGGAACGTAACGAGTTTTCTTTGCTTATGTTTACTGTGGGAGATTAAGATAAATCGTATAAGTCATCATGGGTTACTCTACTTGCTTATTTACCAGAACCTATTTTTATTGAGCCTGGGTGCTTTGCCAGCCTTATTTAATTTTCATGCACTGTATCACTGCGACAATGGGAAGGAATTTGTGATCGCTGCCTTATACTATACTAGTTCGCTTTTAAACCCTACCTATTGTACATTTGTGTTAACATTACATTGAATTAGTTGAATATTTTGGTATAAGTATAGGATATTTCTGTTCTCTTGAACGGGTGAGAGCCCTCAGCTCTCCCCATTTGTCCGGCCAAGTAGTTAATGCCATCTGCGGCAAATCTACAAGAAGTCACGTCAAAAAGAAAAAAATACTGTTCTCTTTTTAAACAGACCCTTTCAAGTGAAGTATATAAATTTTAGTGATTCCGCATTTTAATATGTCTTTACTTACGTAATGATTAATTAATATTATATGTAAGCGAAATGCTGAATGCAAAATGTTTCCCATTCTGTTTACAGAAAGACAGTACAACCTAAGGGCATTATAAATAAGTCGAATGCATCTAAATTCAATAAGAAACTGGTTCAATACAACTTCGTTTTATGATCATTCGTTAGTACACAACGTTTTTTATGTTATAACATTTTAGTATCACTGAATTTCTTTATGATATTAATAACGGGCAAGTAATCTAAAGTACACAATATTATACGTATAATGATGTTATTATATTTGATATAATTATTATTATAGTAGGTGTATAATATATTATTAGTAAATTAATCATGAGAAAGTTGCATCATAAATTCTAGAATTCTATCAGCAAACATTTTTCTTTTTTATTTAACTGTAGCTGGGGTTGTGATGGAATACGCTCCACAATCTCTCTCCTTCTCTCTCTTATTCTCTCTCTCTCTCTCTCATAATCCCCTCCGGTTGACTGAGGGGAGGACTGTACCCAAGGCACATATGTGGGCTATTTATGTATGTAAGTACGTATGCTATGAACTTATAATTGTGATTTTCTGTAATATTATTTTTTTCCCCTACTGTGTTTGTATTGTTACTGTGGTGTCCTCTAATAATAAATACTTTCTTTCTTTCTTTCTTTCTAAAATTATTACTATAATATATACTTTAATGCGATATAGCCTAATGATAACTCAATGTGATATTATGTTTTCAAGTATATGATATACATAAATTAATTCATAAATTCTAATTTATAACTTTCTAATCATTTCTTCTCTGCATCGTAAGATCAGATAGATGTCAGCGTAAATGTAAGTGTGTTCTCCGGCATTCGTCTATAATTAATTCTATGATTGGTTTCTAAGATGACTAATCACTAGTAATCACTGTCGATATACTTGTACACTTTTAACTATTAAATAATACATCATTTTTCGACGATTTGCACATGAAAACTGTATTTTTGGCATGAATATTCGTAATATAATACGAGTACATAATCATATGCATACCTAATACATGAAATGATTGTACCCATGCCATAAAGAGGTACCTAGCCATAAAAGAATATTGAGTAATTATTGTTTGTTTTAAAGGCGACCTTATCTTCTAAGGTTCTTTTAGAATAGAAAGAACAGGCGGTTTAAAAAGGTCATATTCATACAATTCACCTAGAAAATACAAAATTGCTATTTGACATAATTTGTTGACTTTGCAAACTTACTTTTATACGCCAAAAGACAAATTGCAATATTGCTTTTTAGACGAATTGCTATAAACTTTGTAAGTCTCCTAGAATACAAATATAATCACAAAGCACAGAACATGAAGCTCGGTGAAACGTGGATACTTAGTTCATCTTGCGATGAATGTATATCTGACCGTTAGTATTATATGATCTGTGATCTGACTACCTTTTGGGATATAGTCGATGTTGATGTTTTCGAATAGAATAACACAACAGTTTGTAATTGCTTTTCTACAATGAGATCCCTTTGCTGAGCGAAAATTGAAATATTATGCATTAAGTACCATTATATGAAGTTATACACTACTAAATATATAGCGACTATCCATTAAACACTCGACCCGAACTTTTTATCACAACAGATTAGTTCAGTATAGCATAGTAATTGGTCTCATTAAGTCAGATATCGACTCAGTCTCGACTAATAAATGTTTATGACTATTCGAAAATCTTTTAAAAAGTCGATCAATGACTTTAATCTCTCATAAAATCTGGCTATACGTGCTTAGAACAGATTAAAGATGTTTCAAAGCCCGTTGTAATAAATAATATGATTATTTCCTTTTGAAACTGGCTTGCTCTGACATTTTTCGTGTGAAATCAACCGAAAGAGGCTCTTTGTTAAAGGATTAAGATGAAATGGGCTCGGGTTGCCTTCGATTCGTAAAGCTACTTGTCATTCGTGTGAAATTTAAAAAAAGGCAAGCAATGTACTATTCGAGAAGCTATCGAAATAGATCTGTACTAAAGAAATAATTATTTTATTACTAAGTTCAATTAAAGGTACTTAATACAATTAAAAAAAAAAAACATTCACTCATTGTACTAACACTATACTTCATAGGTAGGTATTACTTTTTTTGTTGCCAAGTAGTTACATTGTGAAGTGTTTTACCTATTTATACAGATTTAACGCTGCATAACATTGTATTACACTTGTTAATTATATTAAGTATAATAAATTACTTACTCTTACGTAATTAATCAATGCGACACCACATGGTGTTTTAAGAAGAAAGCAGACCAAAATTCTTAGGCATTGTACGTGCTCTCAGAGTTATTATCAATGCTAAATGGAATTTTAATCACTAGGACAAAACTTATGAAGTCTAATTTTGTTTTCTTAAATTGAGAAAGTCCGATGACGTTATTAGATGAATTCGGCGCGTAATAAGTACCCAGTTCAGTGACTAGGATTATCATACCCGATTTATTACGCAGCTCGGTTTTATTGTAAGATTTCCTTCACAAGAAAATGCAGCGAAAGGTACAAAAATCACAGACTATGACAATAAAAAACTACCTTTTATACCCTCAGTTTTCGAATCGAAAATCAAAATAAACGTAAACAACACCATATGCGGGAAAGCCATGGCGAGTCAAGGGTTCAGCTCAGCCCACCAAGGACAACCGGTCTATAGCGTATGGGTTTAGTCCCGTGGATAGCGCCCGTAGAGATGCGTACGATTGTTGCTGCAGTAACTAGTATGGGTATCTGTTATCGCGTATCTATCTTAGTATTAAGTTTATAGGGTTTAAAATTTCCAAGTAAATATATTATATACCTTAAATGAAGACAGTAAGAATAATGGTTATTGTCGTAAAGTGTGATTTTATCAGTAGGTAACTAGATAATATGTTCAATTCTATTTATTTATTTAGCTTATTAAATTCTATGGAAGAGAATGTGATGGGTACCACTTAAGTTTGATTCGATTCGATTCGTCACTTTTGTTACTATGTTAATATGAGTAAAATGAAGAATAAGGTGTATAAAAAAAATAAACCTTTTGTATCTTTTCAATATAATTGGGTTGAAGTTCTCATTCTGAAGTACCTAACCGATTAAAAAGTTTAACTACGATTTATTTAATCATTTTATTGAGTACGTGTAGTAGCGAGCAAACATTTTTTACTTATTTTTTATTTAACTAACCATATACTTAGTAACAGGTATAGTTGACTCTATCCAAAGCAGATAGCATCATCAACTCCGTACCGCTTTACTGTCCTTCCTGCGAGTCACGTAGGATTCCGATGTTTGTACAGATCTTGATGCAAGTGACATATGATTTATAATGTTTGTTTTGTATAATTTGTAAGTCAACAACTTGTGGAGTTTCTTGTAATTTCTCCTGTTTAGGCAAAGTGCTTTTCGAAATGGCAGAGTATCATGTTGGCCTTTGATAAATTTATCGTTGATGAAAAAGAGATTGGCAAAACCAGTGAAAACGAACCAAAACCTTGTCGATCCAAAGTCATTATTAACAAGTTAGAGAAATCACATCCGTTTGGATAGAAAACTGAAAGAAGAAAAGGGAGATCTTTGCTAATAGATAAATAAGTAAGAGAAATGCGTAGTTCATATTAATTCATTGGTTTAATTGATAACATCAAATATAATTTTTATTTTCAATGTAAAAGATATTCTTCATAAACTCGACGACAGGGTTAAGACAAACAGTACCTTTAAAGCTGCAAGCTATTAAGCTAATCAAAACTTTGCGAAGCTCAAACAAAAATTTTGTTACGACAAAAACAGTTATTTACTAAGAATTCCAAATAAGGCAGTTTGAGGATCTACCTGGCATCAAGCAGGTTGTGTGTGTTCACACACACATACGCACATGATCATACACATTATGGAGGCATTGAATGTGTGTGCCTCCACGGATTTTATCTGAGAGACGTCGTCCTATGATTAATGAACGGAAAGTCTCTGGGACCTTTCTTTCCATATGTTAATAAATAACAATAGCGACTTAGGAATACTTTCGAACGAGTTTTGAGCATTGTCTCGTGGTCGTTTCGGTGACAAATACTACGTCACAGGTCAAAGGATTGAATTTCAAATTAGTTGTGCCTATATAATATAAAAACGAATATTCAGTGAAGTGGACGTAAGTTTTATATTCTTTGTCAGAAGTTTTAGAAGTTTTTATTACTCCACGATATTGTACTATAATAATTGATATTATTTTAATAATAGTTTTTGTTTGGCCTTAGTCTTATTTTATCTTTGTAACATGATTTTATCTTAATAATATTTCATTTATGTTCTTAGATTTATAAATAGTTAGATAGACGTTATCATGTTGCTGCAATTTATCATGAGTTTATCGTTAAAGTCTTCGCCGTTCTTGTACTTTCAGTATTTTCAGCCGCTCAGTATTTTTTACTCTAATTATTTCCCAATATAGATCTTTTTATGCATGTTTTGATTCTATTTAAGAGAAAACTTCAAGAAATCTAAGAGAGATAGAAGACTCATTGTGCTTTATGTTTTGTTTTGTTAATTATTTGTTAAACATTGTTATAAATATTTTTTTCATTTTCTTTTTTCATGTTGAGAATCTGATATTTCTAACATGAAGTCAAGCATTTCTTCTCAAGAGTTAGTGTATGAGAGGATTCTTCACATATTGTGAGTGTGCGTAGAACCCCGATGTAAAGCCAACAGTGTAGTCACGTACTACTCAACTCCGTATGACTTTGTACTTAAGAGGACACTGTGAGGCCACACAGATAGTGCAGCCAACTGTAAAAACTAAGGTTCGATTGTCAAAAAAGGGATTTCACTGTTTATTGAGGTACAAGAAGCTTCGTGAATTGACGTTGCAGTTCAATTTAATAATTGAAATATACCTACACAAACCTAATAGCTATTTAAATTAACTAATTATTAATTTACAAGACATAGAATACGTTCTGCTTGTAAAGCTGGTAACAATAAAATGTTATTGGTCCACAATCTACAATAAACTGTTCATTTTAGGAATCTCTTGAATAATCGTCAAAGCGTTTGCATAATTGACATCAATGCTTTGCATCTTACTGAATCATTATTAAATACGATTTGGTAAACACCTGTTGTTTTTCCACAATCAGGCTGTCCTTCTACTACCTATGTCATTGTGCAAAAAACGTTTCCAATTCAAATTGCCTGATTTGAAACTTCCCAGTGAACACAATTATTGGCTAGGACCCTCAAAAATTCCACCTCTAAGTGTTGACTATGGCACAGTCGTTTGTTTGGACAACCGACCGGTCACTGTTTGCTCTGAGCTCTTCGAAACCTCTCGGGAAATATTTTAAACGAAACGGTTGAGCAAGCGAAGACGAGTGCCGCCTGCGCATATGAATATTAATGGAAACGAAATGTACATAGCGGGAATTGGGTATGTCTAGGTTCGATTTTTTTGAGGTAATAATAATGTTAGGGTTATTTTCGAGGAGAAGGACTGTTTTTTTTTAATAGTGAGTTTCCGTTTTGGTTCATTTTTTATTGCCTACAGCAGTATAATAAATTTTATTGATAAAAAATTAATATGGAAAAAGAAACAAAGAGAAACTGAATACAAGCGTGTGTGTCTCATGGTTTTGAGTTTGAATTAAAACTTACTTAAAATATAGACATGACTGGTCAAATTAAAATGCTGCCGCTAAAATCATACAGTAATCTATCCACCCAAAATTCAATCAATGCATTCAATGTCAATATATTGATTTTAACTTGTTAAACAACTTATATAAAGCAAAAATTCATGATCACCATACCGTAAGTGAATACCATAAACCAAGTGGGCCACTAAATACGTGACCATAATAGTAATACAAAACAACATATCGCTACTACAAACTTAATGGCTTTAAAAACTGGATTAGTAGCAGAGAAATGCTAAATCGACGATAAGCATACATCTTGTCTGCCCACGCCTCAACGAACAAGACACGATAGTAATGGAAATGTGAACTCTAAAGTTGTTGATATTGCAGCTAAAGTTGATAGCGAAGACTTTGTGAGATAAGTAAAAGACTTGACATTAGACGAAGAGTTAAAAATCCCTATTGTTCCGAAGACCACTGTGGTCTAACTTGACATGCAAACATTTGTTATCAAACTCAAAGATATGAGAATGGATGGTTTTGTCTTTGTTATTTCCTAGCAATGGTAGATTAATACTAATCATAACTCTGATATATGAAAAAAACTATTGATTGATATAAATAACTGGGCTTTTCTACAAAATCTTTTTGAGTGACTTTAGTTTTTAGCTATAAGAAAGAAGTCATATTTGATACCAGAATAAGCAACAGGAGATGCATGTAATTAGTAATTCCACCAACATGAAGTAAAGACACACGCGTAGCGTTTTAGTAATTTACTAAAGGAATGCGAAGGACGAGTAGTCGGATTATAAGATTCCTCTATAGATTACCACGCATCATGTAATGAATAACCTATTAAATGTCGTGTTGGTAACACGTAAACTTTGCGACCAAGAATAATTGATTTACTCTACAAAACGATAAGGAGTTTTTCTTTGTTATTTTCATTTGTTAGTACTACAAAGTTTCTGATATTGTTTTCTAAAATTTATGGTGGAATTTGTTTATTTTCACGCAACTAATTGTCTAGACAGTAGACTGTTTTGGTTCTCGTTAACTATGCACTTATATTTCAAATAATATAAAAGTAGGTCGAGGGTATGACTTACTGAGGACTGTCTTATTATTATATTGAATATTAAAAAAGATTGGAAAAGAAAGATGACAAGGTAAAAAGAAAATGCATATTAGACGTGCCCACCGGGCAAGGGAACGAATAAATGAGATTATAAGGCCTCCATCCCATCCCACGGAACTCTGAAAAGACCACAACGATAATGCCGCTCCGGCTTAAGAAGACAGGTTCTTGGATTAAGCTGAATGTTACTTTCCGTTTTTGCGATAGCTAAAGTATGATTAATGGACGCCATCGTATCGAAGGAATTTTAATTGAAAATACTTCTTATAATCTGATTATAAATTACAATTTACATTTGAATAAACATATACAAAAAGCACGGGTAACGCATGTGACGTCTTAAAAGAGTATCAAG
Organism: Pectinophora gossypiella; assembly: GCF_024362695.1. Classification (NCBI taxonomy): domain Eukaryota; kingdom Metazoa; phylum Arthropoda; class Insecta; order Lepidoptera; family Gelechiidae; genus Pectinophora; species Pectinophora gossypiella. The sequence goes on from NC_065419.1 coordinate 10,373,706, forward strand.
TACCAAAACGTAATGCGTAAATCTCAAGTTTCTTTGAACTTCCAACGTTGTTGTAATCAGATATATGTATTTTTAAATTATGCCAGTATTATACATAACGAGCCATGTGTTGGATTAAAAGCATATCTGAGAATCCGAATCACGCGAATATTTAAGTTAATTGGCTGTATATAAGGACAAAAAAGTGTTTTGCAACCAAACACGCGAACTCTGGGAGTATAATTTGAATAATTCCTTTACCTGTTCGCATCGTATCGATGCGAATAATGGCATCTGAATAATCTTTGCTGGAACGGCAACTGGTAATATACGAGATTGTTTGAGATTAGACGTTCAGCAAAAGGTTTCAATAATTAGTACTCTTCTACAACGAGGTTATATTTTATACGAAGTTGAATAGATGAACCAATTTGCAAATTACTTCCATATTTTTGAATTCCATCGCTAAAAGATTGCCCTTCAGATATCGCGTTGCCTTCAGCGATATTTTGACTTATTTCTCAATAAATAAACAACCGACTTTATATTGAAGCCGCAGGTGTTTGCAAATAAAAATGCGTCCTCAGTCAAAATGAGTGTTTAAAAATTGCGCAAGACTTAGCACGGTCAGAAACTTTCAAAAGCCAATAAGATACTGTGAAATCGAGCTTGTACCGCAGTGTTACTAATTATTCTACAGGCTCAGTCACGACTATATTTAAACACACGCTTAAGTTTAAGAAGCACACACAGCGATTAGTCTAATCAAAGCTTTTTCTATATGAAAACGAACAACCGTTAAGGCGGATCAAATAGACACTTGAAATGTTGAAATGTTATAGATAAATTAGAATACTTAAGGTTCTTTAAGAATATTCTAAACAGATTAAATCTAAAAGATCCGTAATTCAAATTCTCGGAAATTGTAACATACATACATAAACTCACGCCTATTTCCCACCGGGGTAAGCAGAGACTATAGAATTCCATTTGCTTCGATCCTAACACACTTCTCGGAAATTGTAAATTTTTGATTATTCAAATTTCCCTATCTTCTGGACCCGTATCAATGAAAATAAGGCATTTAGAATGTCACAAACGGAACTCATTCCCGTGATATTAAAATTGCTGTGATCGCGTGACAATTTCTCGGTCGCCTGCAGCAAAATTGGAGGAATATCTGTAGCGATTCGAATATCACGAATTCTTGCCACCAAATTAGAATATTTTGTATTGGAATTTCTAAACAGACTTACGATTGGTCTGAGCACACCAAAGATGATAATTTCTAAAGTTGTCCGTAGGCAAAACTCTTGTTCTCGCGACCGCGTCCACCTGCCCGGGTTGATTTATTATGGATTCAGTATTAATTTGATATCCCTTTTTGCTGTAGCCCCTTGAGCGATTGGAACGAGTAGAGGTTTGCCCGGTCTCCATTATATGTGGTCTCGGTCGAATCATAATTGCATATGAGCTCTCCGATAAAATAATATTCAATGCAGAAATTATTCTTCTTTAGACTTGTTTGGTAAACGACACTGTCGTATTTGATAAATTGTTTTTAATTACCAACATCAAAAACAAAACAAACTAATCGAGAGATAAAAAGGTATGCTTACAAATTAAAGCTATTGCGTTTTTAAAGGACTGCTAGAGAAAGGTTTGTAGTTGATTGCAAGATCTTATGTTCGAACCAGTTTTTCATAAGAAATTGCTTGCTGTATACACTCGATTTCTTAGTACGTCTATGTGTGTATGTTTTTATAGCTCGCAACTTGTAACAGGTTTATGGTGTGAATGTTGTTGTTCGTACGTTGTGTTTGGCCACATCTCATTTCTTATGGGAAACGGCTCGTGATGGTCTTTTTATTAATGGTCGGATTTTTGTAAGCCCCGTCGATTGGAGGCGTATATTACTTCACCGTAGTAATGGGAATATTTTTGTGAAATTACATGAGATTTTTTTCTGTTGATAAGCTGTATTTGTATGAGTAATATAATTGATGTACTTACATTGATTGACCTTTCATTACACGTGTTTTATTTAAAAGAGATCAAGAACCTCGAGCGTTGTAAAGGAACTTTGCTGTTACAATGGCTTTTTGTGGATAACAGATATTTATGTTTCTTACGTCTATTTATTTAATGTTGTTATGTTCTGAAGAAAAGTCTCGTTAACATAGTCCTCCTTATTTAATTTTTATTAGCTGCAATAAATGTAAATGAAAATACATTAAGCGAAGCTCTTCTACTTCCACGACGTATAACTGATAGGTTCCAACCAGTTTGTGGTAAGTAAATTGTCAGGAATGAAGTACAAGCCCTCATTTGCGTACGAACATAATTACACATACATTTGGCTCGGCGCATCTCTCAGACGCCATCATTACTTCGTGGTCAGTTTTTTTCTTAATTTTCGTTAAAATTATTCCGATCACACTCTCCGATCGATTTCGGATAAGCTGTTCCCCAGTTATTTATTTACGTAAGATGGTTAGTGGTTATCTTAATATTCATGGAAAACTTTTTGGCAGAGAAAATGGTCATGTTTAATAATAAGTTTGGTCCTCAGTCGGATATTTTGTTACGGTTTTTGTAGAGTGTTTTCGGGGAATCGCGAAATAAGCGTGTGAGGCTGTCCTCTTAAGGTCAAAGGCGGTGGAGTTTCTTTAAGGCTGTTAATTACAGCTTGCAATATAATAACCCAGTATTATAAAAATATTATGCAGGTCTTGTGCAGCAAGTTGGTCTTGGTAATCAAAATAATGATTGCGACAAAAAACTGTAACTGCATATAATTACGATAGGGTGATGAGTGGTGAAGTCATATCGGTGCTATTAGATTTAATTATGTTTCCAAGTAATCACCCAGAAACCTTAACTCACAGAGAGTATAAACTCAAAGTTATTTCAGTGAATTTCCTGTTACGAATTACTTTGCAATCGCCAGACCAAAAAAGCTAAAGCTTTTTATAGTGCTCTATTCAATGCCTTTATCGGCAATTTTAAAATGATAACACGGAACAATTGAGAAGAGATGTATTATAAAACTAGTCTAATGTACAGTCGACGACAAACTAAGTAACGAACTATACTTAACAATTTTTGAACCAAATAATTTCGTCAACAAAATAGAACTTGATAATTCTGAAAATGTTTTTAAACAGCTTAATTATACATAAAAACTCACAATTTAGAAAGTAACCTTTAACCTGTACATTATTACGTGATTGGCTGAAATAATTATATGATATAGATAAAATAAAGTCATTCAGCAATGAGATGTTTAATAACACATTTAAAAAATAAAAACCTTTGTAATTATTTTGAACCGATGCTATAAGTCGAGATGCTCGTGTTAGTATATAACTTCAATGTAATATAATTGCAAATTATTTTCATTATCCTTTATTTAGATATCTTCAAGCCAATAATTGCGGACTTGGAGCTCTACCTATCATTTTTGTATATGTTCTAAATGCATTTTATACAGTGATTTATATATTTCTTTTATGTTCTGAATCTAGTTCGGCTGGTAAAATATTAATTACGTTATGTAAAGGGAGACATAAACCATTGTGTCATCTATCATTCGAGCCAAGCCTATTAGTTCAAAAGATTTTTACTTCCCCAACTGTACCAGTTCTTTTCCATTACCGGCCAGGCAATAGATTCCGATGAGTCATCAGAATTTAAACTAATTACGGGCCAGAGTAAAAAAAAGCCTCGTAACTTAATGTGAGACGAAATCCCACTCAGGCATTTTGGTCCATCAAAAATTACAGCCTTTTTAACACGATTTTGGTTAGTTTTAGATTTGATGAGATTTTTTCAATGCTACTTTCGGACCGGAAGTAAAAGAAACAGTTGTACCATATGGTGGTTTGAAAATGGTCTATATTGTACATAAACTTTAGCAACAATCAACGAGTCTATTCACTGAACGCTATTGTCCTGGATTGCAAGTTTTAAATTGCTTCGCTAGAGAAGTAACATTAACGTTTTAATTAAACGTAGTATGCTATATGCAAGCATGTTATAACATGGGTACAACGTTTATGTCGATACTCTATGTATACAGTTTGTAATTTTCGTTAACAAGATACAATATCTTCTAAAGATTTTTATGTAAATAATCTTTCGTGGGAATATAAAAAGATGCACCTTGTAATGATGCAGAATCAATAAACTGATGATACAGAGTAGGAACGCGTTCTGTTTTCTATTTAATAGCCCCTTTCCTTTTACAATCACACACTTCCTCTCACACGCTACATGTTTGTATTCAGTCAATATTTGGTAGCACTAATTCTTCGATCGGCACCAACATATCGACTCTGACCAGTTTTATGGCATATAATAAAATGGTTCAAGGCGCTCCAAAACCCGTCGATCCAACGCTCTTAACGCACGTTTTTAATGTGTTATATTTTATAGGATTTAGTCAGATTAGAGTCAGCTGAATAGACATTTAATTCCAATTCTATAAAAGACTTGAAGCTTCAATCTTTTGAAATGAAATTAGAGTTTCAAATGAGTCAGAACTAAGCTACGAATAGGAACTCAAAATATATTTTATTATACTTAATTTCAAATCAAATTTTGTTTTGTCCGACTTCAACGAATCGAGACGCGAATATATCATTTGGCGCTTATCTTACATCGGAATGAATGACCAGACATTGCCCGCATGTCGTGCGGATCACTGTGCCGAATCACCTCTTCAACATTTTGAAGTAATAGAACAAGACTCATGCCACTCTAATGTCCGACCTTTTTTCAATCTTATCAATCAAGGTAGACTAATTTCTGGGAAGCACGTACTAGGATCAAGAAACTTTATAAATATTCCATTTCCAAGTAGCCGAGCGGATGCGGCCACACTCGGCTTCACATCTGCAACTTGAGTTACACCGGCTGCCTGTTAGTTGCATATAAATTAGGTCTTTATTCTACGATCAGCGTTGTAGAAAATTAAAATGTGCAAGAAAGCGGATGCTCCATCAACGGGTGCACTGTAATTACTGGCTATTTGTAGATATGAAAATTAATGCATTATAATGTCTTACCTGTGGTCTCGCAAGTGGTCTTGTCTCCGGAACGCCTTGCCGCAAATGTCACAGGAATAGGGCCGCTCGTCGGTGTGTGTGCGTTCGTGGATCAGCAGGTTGTAAGACTTGGTAAATTGCCGGTTGCAGAATTTGCAGATGAATTGCTTTTTAGGCCTAGAAGCACGTCCAGGGGCTCGTAACAACCGCCGGTCTAAGTGTGGATGCATTTGATGGGGACCAGCCCCCGGTGGAAATAATCCGGCTCCAGGAAATGTAAAACTACTTGTAGCTGTCGGTGAAGGACCTGGCGCACCTAAAAATGCTCCAGGTGGCCCGTAAATAGGGGGTTGCGATGAACCATCAGACATCATTCCTTCAATAGATGAAGTTCTATGATGAGGAAGTAACATAGCTGCCGCTGCTTCGCGCAACGCCACTTCTTTTCTCTTTTCAACCATCATTGCCATTAAATCAAAAGAGTTTCTTTTAGGGAAGTTCCCAGATGCTCTATCAGGGGATCCTTTTGCTGGTTCTGCTCTGTCTCTGTCAAGCATTCTTTCTCTTTCTATGATTTCTGATGGAATTAATGCTGGATGCATTTCATTAGGATACATGACAGGATGCATAGCTCTAGTAGGTACAACAGGAACAAAAGCCGAAGATTCTCGATGAGTTGATGTAAGTAGAGAGCCTGTGGTCATCTGTCGGTGGTAAGATATTGGCGGGGATTCGAAATTGCCGCTCGGATTTCGACCATTGGAGGATGGTCTTTGCTGACCTCTCTCAGCGGAACTTGCAAGGAACTGATCATGTCTGGACCTTAAAGGCGCAGTCACTGGAGCGTCGTTGACAGGGCGTGGCGTAGATGCCCTGGATACTACAGCTCCAGCGTTGTCGGACATCGCGGTTCAAAATACATCTGCAAAGAAAACGAGTCGTTACAAACTTCATACTTATTCTTTTTTTACTAAAGATTATTTTTATAAAAATGTAAATTCTCATTTATTAAAGGGCAAAGAAATGTCGACCAACCGTACAGTATCGAATTAAATTGTACTCGAAAAAAATAAATTTTAAATTTAAGTTCACCAAACTGTAAGTGCGTCGATTCTTATCTTAGTGCCTTTCACTGCATCGCTTTTGATTGGCTCAATCTGTTGCACAGTCTACCAGCGTTCAAGCGCAGGTGCTGAACATTCAGATTTATGGATCGAGAAACATGCTTAATTAAGTAGCTCTACATTGTTTCCACTTATCTATTAGCATAAAATACACATTATTCTCACGCAATCTACCTACGCTTCGACGAAACTTCACAAGTTAGTGATATTTTGAAAGTGATCGAGAAATTATTGAAATCAGATCATTATTTGAGTTTAGTGTGATCTTTTCAAAGCGTTGTTAGTATTTGACTTTAAAATAATAGACGGTATATAATTTGGATATTACCTTTAAAGGTAAAGACTATTTTATTTTAATGTTATAATATTACAATATCTAATACAATATCGCATTTAAAGAATATATGTCTCATGAATCATTCATTGGTTTACAATCGCATCGTTTCTTAGCTTCTGGTGATATCAGAAATGTTAATAGCAACCGGATTTGGTTTCAAATCGATATTAACGTCAATACTTGATAAATTATTATCGATAAATCGGATACAGCCAGTTGCATGCATTAAAGAAGTGCTTGATACAGCCAGTTTGAAAAAACATTAGGTGAAGTACATTGACCGTATAAAAACTTCACTTTAGAAAACACCTTGTGTGTCACTTCTCAAGAGTGCTTATAGAGCTCCATCTACTAGGACACCATGATTGCCCCGGTAGTGGGAAATTAATTAGGATTCGGCAGACGGCAGCAAATTAGTTGCGCAACCAAGGTACCCTTTGTACAACAGCACCATGCCACCATGGTTGCACTACCGTTGTTGCCTTACCTTAGTGAGATAGGACCCTAATTAAACAAGGAAAATGGAACGGTATTGTAAATAAAGTACATGTGTTCTTTAGAATAAAATACAGCCATAGTAGTTTCTTATATTTGTATAATAGTAATAACATCACTGAAAAGATTATTATTCTAAGATTTACGATGCTCTGACTATTTCCAACTGAAATCATGGACAATAAAACTGACGTTTTGCTTTACTACCTCGGTTGTTAGCGTGTGTTTTCTTAAGGTTTCCGGTGCCTGCAACTTGTACAGCATTTATATCTGTCTTATGACTCTTTTTTATTTCGGACTTGTACGGCTCTAAAAGCAAACCAACCAACTTTTTTCTTAATTGGTAAAAAGATTAAAACATAACACAAGTCAGTTACAGCAACTACAAAAAGATTAATCTTAGAATCAATTTATTCAAGCGAGATCGAAAAGAAGGCGAGCGGCCGGGCCCACATTTCACTACGCGTTGCCCGTTCTACCGTAAAAGCCTTCTGATCTCTCGTCTCACTCGCACGCACCTGCAACATGATGTCTTCTCGCTTGCTCTTAGGTTGAGCCTGATCGAGTTTCTACCATCTTACTTGCTCCGAAGCTGTAAAACTAATTTTATCTCTCTTTTGGTTCGAGAATTTAGAGATATGAATATGTATGCAAGCACTGCAGTAAGTAATGGACTCTGGGATATAATACCGGTCATTTCAATAATATAAACTTTTAAAATAATGTGCAGTTCCTTTATTTTATTCTCAACAGTTTTTAACATCGTCTTACAGTAGGTAGGTATGTGTATCATAATTCAAATTTGTTTACAGCAGTTTACTTCATTAGCACCCGTGTTTTAATTAAGATGAATGAGATGAAAATGTATTAAAATTTATAGACCGAGATCTAAGTATGCTAACGTGTGTAAACTGCTTTCATTGCTATTCACACTGAATATTTCATTTTGATCTCGATATTATTCAAACAGATCAAACTGCATTAATGTATGTAAGTATCATTACATTATGAAACGCACACCTTCTGTACTCAAACCCATATGGATTCTACTTAAACAAGATTTATACTAGAATAGGTATTGTTCAACTTTTTCTAACTTATTAAAACATTGATTTTGCGAGGATGTGTGTATGTCTCAGATTGCATAACGTAAGTATAAAGCACTGCAGTTTCAATTTCAATTGTTTGGTCATCAGACAATCGATTTGTATTAGAAAATGCAAAATTTATTATACATTGTCCAACCAAGTCTCACCAGCTAGCAAGCACACAGAAGAAGTTGCTTATAAAACCTGTCAGCAAGAACGATGGGCTGTTTAAATACCAGAAAGATATTTTCCACTTGAAGTAAGACAGCTCTTGGAAGTTTTCTTTACAGTATTATGATCTGTGTCTATTATGTTTGTTGAAGCAGTAGATTCCTCGTTTGACATAGCAATCTTCCCAAAAATAATACCTCTATTTCAACTTAGAACATCCATCATCCTGTATTGGTCAAGGAAACCGTACTAACGTATATAAAGAAATTACTGTACCCATGTTTACACATTTCTGTGAAAAACCAATACCAGTATGCAATTAACGATATCAAAGCATTTGAAGCGGCAACGCTTTGTCTCGATAACAATCATTCGGCTCGCATGTGATAAGATTGGTGTTATCACTTGATGGCGAAGATTAACTACTATTTGCTCAGCAATTATACCGCAAGCCGCTTCTACAGTGTCACAGTTACCCTTTGTTGTTGTCAGTTGAATGATAAAAGCTGATATTGGATGTATATCGTCGAGGCCTTGTTGATGTTCTACAGATATTACTGTTTGTTTTAGCAATGCAACCGTTATGTCCAAATTCGAATCGACCTTTTGGAGAATTAAGGCAATTAAGGGAATTTTTTGATCTTCTACAATCATTAGGCTTTTGATGCTGCTGCTCATTAGGGCTCACACTTACTCCCAAAAGGTGCTTTGACAAATTAACAATGTAAGAAAATTATGTCACAGTTTGGCTAAAACTCTATCAACATTAATGTATACCTAAATTATTTTAAGTTTAGACAAAGGAATTCTCATAACTAAGTACTTCATTAATTTTGGATTTTCGTTGTTTATATGTTGACTGAGGAGAAGGGGTCATCAGTAGTAGTCGACGACTGTACTAGAAACCGTCATCACAACATTGAGGTTGCTGTTTGGTTTACAACATGTATCGTTGTTTAAATATGAAGTCGCTTTTGCTTTAAGAATTTCAAATAGTTTTTCATAATTATCGTATTAGGGTAAGTATACACTTATTTTTTGTTGCCGTTAGCTGTGAAGCATGTAGGTATGTCATCAATGATGCAAACCATGAGTGCAATAGCCAAAGAAAACTATTGATAGAAGTAGAGTTTTCAAAATCAGTAGTCTTTAAATTTTAAGACCCTACAAGTAGTCCAAATAAAACAAAACCGTGACTAAATTGCAAAGGACATTTACCTATTTAGGAAAGCTTGTAAAACCACATCTTAATCTAGCATCATAAATCTCCCCACGCAGTACAATGCTACTTGATAATTACTGCGAAACTCAGTGGCAGGAAACGTTAAACACTGGCGTAAAACAGAACAGAACAATAACGCGAACCACAGGCCCGTTAGTTCTCAGAACTGTTTTATTTCTGATACATCTACGTCGAAAACAATAACAAACATAACTCCGGTTAATCTACCAGATGACGATAAAACAGGTAGCGATGCGCAAGCGCACCCAGCCTACCCAATTTATTCCACATCCGCTGTATTAAATTACTTATTCCATAAAAAAGGGAACTCACAAGGCGTCCGATCGAACGTCAGATGTGTTGTGTCCAACCCTCAGGTAGTTGGAACCCGCAAAGTTTACAAACCAGGGCTCCAACCGGGCACGTCGCAATTTTTTGTCACATTTCACAGTCCAACCGCAGGCGCAGTGGCATAGAGACAGGTGAATAGGAGATTAGTGGAAGCGCACACAACAATAGACGCACTGTACAGGCCATAAAACAGTTAATAGACACAGTGGTGAGCGAAAAAGTTATTGCCCGTTATGCGTCAATCACTGTCAACTATCACCATCCGCAGTTTGGTATGCACTGTAATCCACGGTTGTAAATTGTAATGTCACTGGAGTAATAACTGTAGTAATGTGATTAATGTTGATAGCACTTGGCGCGAAGGCTGCGTGTGCGCAGATGGCGCGCGACTGGTGGGAGTAGAGCGCGCGTACTACCGCGCCTGCGCCATCGGAGGCAGTAGCGCTCCCGTGCCGCTCCCCTCCCCCGCGCCTAACCGAAGCCTTCCATATTTTTACTTTGGAGCGATAAAAAAGGGAAGGATATCGCTGGATTGTTTATTTTTCGTGTTAGTAGCTTATAAGTCGTGTAAATTAACGCCGCCCTCGACTGTTGTAGGGACCGTGAATTTCGACTGTTCGTGCTAATTGATAAATGTTATTTTAATGTTCTTTCTATTTGCCTATTCTGAAAAATGTTAGTGTTCATTATATAGACAAGATTTTGTTTTATATTATATACTGTTGTATACAGTACAATCAGAAAGAAGGAGCTGTTTATGTAGATTTTTTACACTGTTATAAAATTATGGGTACCCATCTACAAACGAATTAAGTTAAAAGATACACATTTTTGTTTTATCCTTTATTACAACGAAGTCTATCGATACAGTCACATATATATATTTAAAAAATCGTCTATTTTAAGATTAGTTTTACTCCAATCGTCTTTGATTATTACTATCTCTCCCTTCGATCCAATAAATATTTCATTAAATTCAAATTAATAAAGATAAACAGTATATAGATACTAGTATTTAATATTACACAATGAATATAAGTTAGATGATTTAGCAAATGTAACGATTTTTGGCAATTTACTGGCTTTATAAATAAATTGTAGGGGATAAAATATTTGAATAATTTCAACTCGTACTACTCTCTGCATACTTATTTACTGAACACATTATAATGACTATTTTTATCTTTTTAAATGTAGATAAATCTAGGATTTACCAATATACTATTTTTAATAACGTGCATTTTATAAATTTGCGATATTTTAAACAAAATGTTTCCTTAGACTTTTAACACTCACTAATGTACAAGGCTACTCTAGTATAAGCATTTTAACGATTCTGTTAATATCAAGTCTTTTTATTATTTATATATACTTGAGCTTTTACATGATTATTTATATACATACCTCAATTGTATTTACTTTTTACTATTATTAACCAGTTTAATGCACACTTTTAAGTCACCTAGAATGGACCGCGTTCTAAGGGGATATATTCGTATAATATTATATAAGATTCATGAATCTCAAATACTTTCACGTGAACGACAAAAAAGTCTGTAACCCTTTCACAAAATTTATATTTACAATGCTTAAAGAAACATTAAACAATGAAGCTAAAATTACGTACAAATAAGTTTTAATATCTTTAAAATTCACAACACTAATAATAATCACATTTATAATTAAAAATACAAGGGTTACAGATAAAATTACTTATAATTATATAATTCTTTAAATTGTGCTTCCCATCAATCACTAACTACACGTATTCTAATAAACCAACTTTGGCACATCAATAATGTTTAGTTCACTATTACCTTTATCTAATGTATCTACGTTTCACTATTAGTAAATATTTTTACTAATAATAGGAATATTTTGTCCACTTCTAACTAAATAAACGCCTTGCCTCCACAAACGGTACAATTATGATTGACATTTAAAATAACACTGGCTTTTATTTGCAACTCGTGTGAAATCTAAAAAAAAAAATAACTTTCGATAGTGAATAACCACACGTATTTTGAAAAATGTAGGTACTTACTTATTTTTTAAAAGAAATGCAACTTGATTGACCAGTTGTACAGAGTTTCTTTCACAAAAAAGTAGCGAAAACAAGGAAATATTATTCCTATCAGAAGTACTTGCGAATTGTATTGTTTTATCTCTGATATGCATAGTGCATAAAAGCCAGTTCAATAAGTACACGATATATTCAGATCAGAAATTCTATTACACATTTTTAATAATTCATTTAAACGTTCATTATCTCTATCTATATATTTTACGCATTGAAGTATAATATAAGTATATAAATGGTAAAATTAATAGTAAGTAACAACCTACTACTAATTTTACCATTTACATACTCTACAGATCTTGGTAACATTTTCCATGTTTAAAACAACTTTTCGCTCTTTTTATGTAAGTATATTTTATATGCCGGAACCGTTTATTAGTTCAATAATCATCATATTCACAAGTCACATAAAATAGCACAAGCTCTATTGATGACAATTTTATTTGCTTTTACAATGTTTAGATGTCGCAATAGATACCGTAATGAGTATACAAAAGTGTAGTTTAGATTTATATATGATAGTATCTATCATTGATATATTTTTTACCTATTTAGATTTACATAGATTAAAGCTATGTATTTGTTTTAGCCTTGGATGAATCATTTTAGGGTGTTTACGTGCAACTTGTATAAATAGTTGTATTTTATTCCACATGTTATACCCATTTATAATTTGATAACATTATGATAAATATTATATTTTACTTTGAATATCTCGACCGTTATTATAACTAATAATGTTATTAAATAGAAGATCAATGTGTGTCTTCCAAACTTTTTTAATATAGGTATGATTTTGTTTATTTGTTGCTGTTTGTCAACTAAAACAACTCTTAAATAACTCTTAGCTAAAGCTAAAATCATTTGGAGTTCTAAGTCGTGAAATTATAAGATGCACATTTATTTACGTAAGTACATAAAATATACGATAATTACATTATTTTGTGGCTTAGTACAGGACCTGCCTATATCAACCAAGACTGAAAAGAAAACTCTATATATGTTTAGCTTAAAATTCAATTTTATGACATGTACCAGTAACTTTCGTACTTCCGTTCAATACCTACCATAATCTTTCCACTAAATAGGTACTTAAATTTAAACTATTAATTTTACTTAAAAAATGTAAGCGGCCATTATCAGGACGGGAATTAACGTTGTTTGAATGGTACCTAAACACTAAGAGCAGCTAACTAAATAAATATGTCTTCCTAAAATATTAACGAGAAATTGATAGCAAAATGAATGCAACATAAGTGTTTGATACAGTACATATTGAGTGGACCTAAAGGTTTTTTTATTGAACGTAATTTGAATTATCATACGAAATTTGCTTGCAAGTAGATTTGCTAAGAGTATACGATGCTTGAGCTTCCTGCATATACTTGTACACAATTAGCTCAAACATCAAAACTAAGTAAATACACAGTAAATTGTCGTCGCCTAAGGCGCTTTGATTTCGATTTTAAAGCGAAGTTCCTGTTATTTTATTTATATTAAGATTCTGTTACTGCTAAAGACCCAGCGCTTACCGCTATCGGACCTCTGGAGTCGATTATTTATTCAAATATGATCCTTTCAGACGACGCCCTGAGCCAATGTTTGCGCCCAACTTGGTACCGTCAAGCATGTCGTCTTAAATTTTGTACCGAGTGAGAACCCTCAGTGCTCCTCATTTGTCCGAACAAGTAGTTAATGTCATTTGCGATAAATCTACAATAAGACACGTCAAAAAAGAAAAACACAAAAGCCTGTTCAGCACCCATACCCCCGCGAATGTGTCCTTTAGACCCTATTACATTTCAAGTGAGCGTATAAGTCGTTTAAACTTCAAGCTATAGATAAGTTACGGGTAGACACGGGGAATTTTAAAGCTCCCAAGAACGCACTCAATATGGTTGGACAGTTAGAACAACGTCAAAACTGCAGATCCACAATTCACTTGCAATTTATTATAGAGCTTTTCAATATTATCCACAACATCGTCCATTTAGAGCCACTAAAAATGCACTGTACCTCAATATCACAAGAGTGTAGGTTGAAAAGAAATAAGTAAATAAATAAGGAATAAATTTAATGGAACTAAATCATATGAAATCAAATGAATCGTCTTTGGTAATGGTTCTTCGTCAACCGGCCTTCATCCATCTGTCTATGGAGTATTCCAAAGCTGCCATCCACCTGAAAAATAAAGAAAGTTATACGAAATCACCGTAACCTATTTTAATTTTTTAATGAATGTTCTAAATGATTAAAGAACAGACTCCTCTTCTTTCGTGTGGGTTGTGAGAGCAATGACCGACCTCATCAACCCTAGTATTAGGGTTACTATTGAGCCGCCAAAGACCTCTGACATGGCTCATGCTTAACGTGCCAATCGAAGCACGAATCGTATTATTTTCAGATAATCTTAAGCAGAGGTGTATATACAGGATATTAGTGACATCGTATCAACGTGGCAACTTTGAAGGATGATTCAGACCATGATATCAATTGGTATTTTCCGTCGGAAAAGTATGGAAAATAATTTAAAAAGACACAAAAAATTTCATGAATTTTTCAAAAGGAAAATCCACTTTATATCAACTCAGATTCAAGGTCTGAAATATTCCCATCAGTATTTGTTACGACGACTAACATCCTATCTACTTGTATGGCTACTCGTGTGTATTTGTACAGGGTGTAAATGACATCGTAACAAATATTGATGGGGATGATTCAGCTCATTATTCTGAGTTCATATCAAGTGGAATAAACTCTTCGCCAGCTACGAGCCTAATTGCCATTACCCGGGCACAAATCCTGGAATAATGGATTAATCCTGATATCAAGTGCGTATGATCCAATCATGACTCAAAAAAGTCGAATCTAGTGGTTTAGACCCCGACCCGATATCTAAGGGACGCGTTCTCCGAACAGCCACCCGGATTATCCACGCGGATTTTTGAAAGATGATAATTATCCTTTTAAAATATAATGTGATAACCGTACCGTTTCTTGTCCATTTCAGACTCAGTGTGGAAGTAAAAGTGTCGTTGTTTGGGCTCTGTGGGCATCACTTCGAAGGCGTATTTCTTTCCACCTGGTGCACACGTCTGGATTCTGTAGCCGTGGAGGCAAGCCATACCTGTTGAGGATTAATATAACACTCGTGAGGGCTTTTGAAAAAGTAATGTCTAAGATCAACAGAAGATATGATGCATATGATTAAAACAGGAACAACGTTGTTCTTAAAGAAGATAGATCCGAGAATACGCTTGTTGGGTGTGAGCTATTGAAAGATATTAAGTATAATATTATATTCTTCTATCGTATGGGTTGTGAGGTGAATGAACGACCTTATCAATCCTAGTTTCAGGGTTACATGGCTTATGTAACGACTGCGTACTTACAGCAGTAAGTAGTAACCGGGACCAAAGGCTTAACGTGTTTTTCGAATCACGGATCATTTTACTTTCGGACAATCGGATGACCAGCATGTACTTAACCAAACAAGGAATTACAAAGTGAATTTTGTGACATATCCCCGCCGGGTATGGTACCCGGGACCTCCGGTATGTGAGCCCAACACTAAACCACTCCATCATGGAGGCTATTAGTCGGGGAAAAGATATTATAATTATTAATAGTTGTATTATTTACCCAATCTTACTGTCAATGTTGCTTGACTTTAAGTAGCTAGTGCAGTAAAACGTTATTATTTTGCACTTATGACATGTGTGTGGGCTATTAGCGTCGCTGTATTAAAAGTGAAATAAAATGACGTGTATCTACGTCAATGGTGCGCTAGTAGGTAGCTCATCTACAATTTAAGAGCCACGCTCTTGTCGATGTAGTATTCTTCATTCTTGTCTATCAAAGGCAATTCTTTCACTTCCTATAAGGTACTACGTTCGCCTTCTCTTCAATCTATTCCAAGTAAGCTCTTCTTAGTCTTCCCCTTCCTCTCTTTCCTTGTAGGTTCCCTTCTATGATGTTTTTAATAAATTCGTCGTGTCTTATTAAATGTCCAATCATCTTGCCTTTTTGGCCCTCAATAACTCTCAATATTTAGTAAGTAGATACTATAATATACTAAATCGTCATTTTGTAGTGAAAACGTAAGCGTCTTTTAAAACTGACATTATGAAGCGATTGTAATCAACAAAACTCGATCTTATTTAATTAAATTCATTTCGGGGAAAAAAAAATATTACCAATTTTTACCTGAATTGAAACCAACGAAGTTTTGTTAGTAATAATCACATGCGAAAGTATTTTTTTCAAACAGATGCTTACGAGGTTTTCGCTGTAAAATACTGTGAAATACAAAATCCTTGTATTAAAATATAATGCAATACTTACCGAATGCACTCTTACTGTTAGCATCATTGTAGAAGTAAAGACAAGCATCTTTGAGGACGCAGTAGCGTTTGGCCCAGGACTTCCATTTGGAGCCAAGCTTCATCAGGTAGCCGAAGCAGTCTGGTCGAGGAATAGAAGATGGTGGCAGCTTCATGTTCCTCATTGTCACTTCTAGCCAACCGTCGCGCTGTTAACAGAATATTGACAATGTAGCAATTGATGTAGTTTTTTTTTAATTTCTCGGTAAGTGTGGGCTGGAGGTGGGAATCCTTGATTAAAGACTTGAGAGATTAGTGGGGCTGCAGTACCAACTTTTGTTTTTAGAGCTGCAGTCTCCAAAATAAGAATAGCCCTGCAGAAGAGAGGCGCGGCGCATTGATCGGCATCTATGCCTACTCGGTACGATAGTGCACTTTATGTGTATCAGAGTGCAATTGTGGTTTATTATAATTACATTAAGCTACCTTGTGTATATTGTCACGTATGTGATTCCTCTAAATGTTTTTATTTTTTTATTTGTTTTAATGCGACGAATGGGTGTCAAAACAAAACACTGTGGTTTAGAGGCATCATTCAAACCATGTACATAGATTTAGAATTTAATGAAAATAAAGCAAAAAAGAGGAAGAAAAGGCAATAAATTAATATTTTTGTTATAATTATTAGGCACTGGTTACTACTGTCAGTGGTATAACAATTAGCTTGGTTGGAGAGTGTCCCGACATTAGTTATTCGAAGTAAATTATATAGAAAGCCATTATTTATTATTAATATTCTGAAATAAATAACCTAGTATCTGGTATCCAAGTCCAGATCGGCAAGTGTCATACTTCGTTGGAAGAAATTTTAAGTCAATAGAAAGTTTGGGCAGTAATTATTGATGTATGCAGCTTGGTTGGTACCTATTTTAAAACTAAAAATTGAAAGCTGCCTATGGTCTTTTCATGGAAAACAGTAAAATATACGCAATTTTTCTTCCTATGACATAATATTTCTCTTCTAGATGGCAATTATAATGTTATCAACATAAAAAGAAGATAAAAAGTAACAAATTCGCAACATCGTTTGTCATACTGAATGTAAATTGTTGAATTTTCCAAAAACATTTATAGCTTTACGACTACATGCTTTAGCGGAAGTGCGAACCAGTATACAAATGTTCAACTCGACAATAATCCGTAGCCGCTAAAATTGGCGGCAATAAACGCGAAAACCTGTTTTAGATGAAATCTTTGCACCGGACAAGCTAAGCGGCCACAATTTTTATCTGTTTATACCATAGCAGCGCCATCTAGCGAAACTGCGTTGAACTACTTGGAGTATTTGAAAAGGAAGTGGTACACCGTAGAGTATGGTAGAGATTGAGAGAGTGTATGCTACTTCAAACATAAAATAGATGGAATTCCATTGATGTACAATAATATAAGATACTATCATAATTCAGTAACTATTAAGTAGGTAATATCAAGCGTGGCGTTGTATTAAAAAAAATGTTGATAAGTAGTGTGTAAAAAATGATATTTATTAGCTCTATCATATTGACACCTCCTATTTTACATTCCAATTAGTCTGTTAAATCTATCACATATTTTGTATTTAGTAATAAAACTTATCACAATAATATCAAAGTACTGCCTGCTTTTATAGAAGACTAAGTTAATTTCATATAAGTACCTAAACATTTACCTGGTTACTAGCATCAATAGCGTGTGCGAGCACCGCGCGCCATCTAGCGGACGCCTCGGCAGTGTCGGCCGCGAGTTGCAACCGCGTCCCGCCGCCGCGCTGCAGTCGGAACCCATGAGGCCTACCCGTATCTTCCTCTGTCAGCTGGTAGTTGACCAGCATTAGTGCTCCTACTGGATGGATACTCTGGAATTGGGAAAGAAAATTTTAGCTTACACTTTTATACGTATAAATGTTCTGAGTTTATATATAGAAATATATATAGAAAAGTAATCGTCGTCATCACCATTTGATTATTGACCTATTTACATTTACTAATTTTAAAATATGCTAGTTAATGCCCTGAAAAAGAGTTGGTATATATTTTTCAAGATCCTTCTGAGGTTAAAATGGTGATAATAAGGATGTTTACTATTAAATTAATGACATGTAAACTAGGACTTACAGAATCCGTCTTATAGTAGTATAAGCAGTTATCCCTCTTCAAGACGAACCAGCGGCGGGTCCACCGAGGGGGGTGGTGGGGTCGGAGAGGGGCCGCTCTCCATAGGTACCCGGAGTACAGCGCTGCTGGACCCCCCTCATGGGCTAGAGACGCTACCACTTCGCATGTTCTGGCAACCTGGTACGTAGAAAATGAGACATAAGATTACGAATTCAGAACATGTAAGTTAAAAAAAGAATATAAAACTAGGTAGACTTTCATCAAAGAAAAATCAATATTCATTTCGCGGCTTAGTTTTGGAGAGTACAAAACATTCGATAATTAAATAATCAAACATGGAAATGTTATAGAAAAGTAAAAAAAAGCGTGCGGAACATAATTTTTGCTTGATTTACATAAGTACATAAGTTTTCCTTAAGTGAAGTGACATGCATTAGTTATAAAGAACTAAGAAAACGTTTTATCTTATAATAGATTCGCAGAATTTTAAGAAGGTATTTCCATCAACCGTGTCAATACCTCAAGGATTAACAAATAAGTAAATACTTTTGAACAGGAAAGAGATTACAATAATATCATAATAATGATAGTGAACTCGTGACTAACCTCCAATTCTAGTATTTCCGAACCGGAATGGGCTATTTTTACCACTTCAGAATGTGTCTTATCTAAAACATTGATCCCTGTGAAACAAACAAGTCGATTAATTTAATATCTTATTAAAAAAACTTGCTACCTACCTTATCTTTATTAGCATAAAATATGTTGTGTAATGTGTATGGTAGCTATCATTCATGTAAACACAATATTCTATAAGTATTTTCTGTTTGTCAGAAGATTCTAATGCATGTTAGAAAATTAAAATTAGCTTTAGTCTTAAATTCATCTTTGTTTTTAAAATGTACTATATTGTGGTTCATAATATCTACGGAGTCAAAGATATAATATTATAATATCGTTTAAAGTTAATCACATTGTTCTATAATTACTATTTAGCTTTTTGTAACATTGAATATAATTTTCATTAAAACCATCAATTTATTATTTAAAGGTAACATCTTCTAAGGACTCACCATTAACAGCTATGACGATATCTCCGACTTCAAGACCAGAAGTCTCGGCCGGCGTGTCGGGTTCGATCGCTGACACCACGACTGGCTTGCTGCCGTGAATCCTAAACCCAAACTCCTCATTGCCTCGTCTTACCACTACTGTCTTGTCGCTTTCTGTTGGAAAATGTTAAAAAAAATATTATTTTTTAAAAACCACCACCATCAACCCGTAGTGGAGCAGATTGGTGGGAGTTTGCTTCATACTCCCTCCGCTTTACTAAGAGGAGGCCTATGCCTAGCAGCGAGACATATAATGCTACCTATATATGTATGTGATTAAGAAATTCATACATATCTGACAATCTCGAAGTTCCTTTAGTCTGTAAGATTTAGATAATTTCAAAACTGAATCCATCACGAAAGACTTCATATACGTACTCAAATGACATAATATTAATCTACTTAATGTAATTGACATCGTTTCATATCACGCGCTTTAAAAACTTAGGTAGCTTCAATTCCGTTAACGCTAACGATTTTGAAAATAAGTGATAACTGAAAGAGCCTGAGTTACACACGGAATGTACATCATTGTCGGAAAAATCTAATAAAACCCGGCTTTGAAGATTCTCGAATGATTCAAAATATATTTTCCTAGTCTACAAATCACACTCGACCTAAATATCGCTTATCTTATACTACAACGGCATAGAGAAGGTAATAAACTTTAAACACATGAGTTCGCATGACCATGACATACATTGTTATAAATTCAGGACGGTTATATCCGCAAAATTTGACTTTCGCTAAATGCCTGGCACAGTGCCAGATCGTTAAAGTTTAGTTTCATTCATGACTCCATTAGTGGCGGGTATTTACTACACGTCACGTTAATGATAATGAGACGTAACAACTATGTAAGGCACTGATAACAGGTGAAAATATACGAAAAGGAAAAGTGCATTTAAGCTTTTAAGGTAATTATCTAACTTTAAAGAACTAAAGCATTTAGTTGAACGATTTGGAAAGGAGTTTTAGTTCAGTAACCGAAGAAGTATCTTATTACCAATAGCATGTTAGAAGCTATCAATTGAAATTGCTAGCTTGATTAATTCTTGGTCTTATTTTGTTTATCCATACAGCACATTATGTGTAACAAAGTTTAGTAATGCATAATATTTCGGATAATTTATTAGTTTATAAAGTGTTCAAAATTTGTGAAAGCAGAAAAAGAAATGTACGAATGAATTAAATATTATTAGTGGCTTGGTTACTAACGGGGAGCTCTGGTTCGAACCCCGGTAATGGACGTGTAAGAATGAGTTATTAACTTATCTTAAGTGCAGTTTTGGCAAACTACTGGGCTGAAAAAAATCTGAATGCCATCGAAACGACAAGAAAAAGAAGAAGAACAGTTTTCAATAATACAGTTGGGTCGACTATTATAGACGGCGATACGGCTAACGTTGGACTAGCAGAAATCTCGGTGAGGTGTGGGTACTTAGTTCATCTTGTGATGGATGTACCTCTGACTGCCACAATTGGAATATAGTCGTGAGCTTATGTTGTGTAAAGTATTAAGTAAGTTCACTAGGTTTAATCAGTAATCAGTTGATTGATTATAAGATTCACAAGTAAATAAAGTGTCGATAGTGTGCATAAATGACTACCAATCTTCTTCTATCGTGTTGGTTGTGAGATGAAGTACCAACTTCATCAACCCTGGTGTCAAGGTTATTATTGAGCCGCCAATAGCCCCTGAAATGCCGCATGTTACAACTACTTACTTACGTCAGTAAGTAGTAATCGGGACCAACGGCTTATCGTGCCTTCCGAAGCACGGATCATCTTACTTTTTGGACAATTAGGTCAATGACTACGAATGAACAATTACATAATTCTTAGCTGATCAGGGCATGAGTACCTGTCGCTCCTGTTGAACCAGTAACTGACATGAATAACACAACATCCCGGACTCCTCTTACATTGGCTTCGGCAGTTAATATGTCATTTTAATACGATAATTTTCCTATAAATGCTTAGCATAAAACGTGCACTAAAACATCCTGCAGGCCTCACACGCTGTATTATAAGCGCGACGCGACGCGACGCGAGATAAAATAAGGTCCTTGGTAGACGCGACTACCGGGACCTCCGCGAATTTTTCAAGATGTCGTACTCCAAAGGAAATATTAATACTGTATGTTGGTTATAGAAGAGCTAAGAAAAAGAAAAAACATACCTTTTTTCATAGGTAATGAGAAAATTGATAGTTTTTAACATCATTTGTTTGACACACTTTTCATATTCAAGTCGCGATCAAGTCGATGCGTGAACGAGGAACCTTAACTTGTCAAATTTGACAACGCGCGTTTTGACATTTACTCGCTCTACTCGCGCCGTTAGCGTGCTAGGCATGCTGGTGATAAACTCGAATGAGTATCTCTACGTATTACTACGAGTCATGTTTATATACATTAGAGGGCAGTGAAGCTTAGAAATCATTTCGGGAGTTGGAGTCGCTCACGTCCTTAGGTAAACCATCGAGACCCTACACGTCACCTCTGGACGTTAGCAATCGAGCGACACATTTACCAGTGGTAGACTTCGACTGTGTTTGGTTACTTCACTTCAGACAGACTTGTCAGCAACAAAACTCATGTTCTGGCATGTGTACCAACCATAGTGCCCTGGTGTACAAACCGCTAGAACGGCATAGCCCCACTATACTTTCACCCTGCTTATTCAATCTTCTTCGAAACTAGAGCGAATAGGCAAATGTGAAAATGTGGTTAGGCAAATGATTAGTGACCACTAAGTAAATGATTGTACTTCTCTTTGTAGCCAGATTTTGAAAGCAACGTTCAAAATAAGGTGGATAAGTATTTACCACAAGGTTCTGAAGCAACTAATCTGTTTACTTCGGACTGCCGACACCAAAGCACCAGCATCAATTTGAATATCTCTTCCAACTTATCCCTCAAACTCCCTTTTGGGTTCAGTATCATTTCTTTAACTAAAAAGAAAAACAAAATACTTAAATTAATAAAATAAAAAAGACCAATTAAATAAAAATAAACAGCCCATTTAAAACACAAAAGTAACCAAAGTAATAAAAAAAATACTTACAAATTCCCATGGCGAATAAAAAAACAAGAGCACTATCGAAAGATCTTGAACTTCAGTCTTCGTGACCCGGTTTTGTCGCCAAATTCTTATTCGCGCATGCACTGTACTAAAATTACGTCATGCACAAATATCTAAGCACGTCGCCGATGTAAAATCAATACAAACTGAAACATTTCGGATGGGAAACGTAAAAATACCCGACAACAGTCGCGTGCTTCCAACAACTGGGGACTGACGTTCCGAATGCTTTGAGAATTATATTTAGTTCGGCCAGTTATATCTATCTATACATAGACGACTAGACGTAACTTTCGTTACCTTCTCTCCAGATGGCTATTAACTTATCAATCAATATGAAAATGTACAAACTGAAGGTCAACAAATTAGGGCAAATATTTTTGATACACATCGCACGTCAATTGAATATGTTGATAGTCCTGAGATGTAGCCTGGTAATGATAAAACATCGGCTAAATAATGACGTCAGAGGAAGGCGAATTTTTGTGCCAATGTCGAAGATAAACTTAAGAATTCACGAGATACTCTTAAAATAATGGGTGACGGTGTTGAAAATAGTGAGAGTACTAGAAATAGGCCTAACGTCACACTTTCTGAAAGTAGAGCAGTTAACACGTGCTTTTCGTAATGATGTAACCTGTTAACTGATGTTAAACGTAACGGTAAAATTGAAGGGAATAATGTAATTAATAATACAGAACAGTAGTTCAATATTTAGGATGCGTTGGTATTATATATTTTTTTTGTTATGAATAAGTATTTTATGATACCTACACTTAGCAAATTATTATTTTCTCTTTCACTTTTCAAAAATATTTCTAGTAAAAAAACTAAAATCTATGTAGACTTTGTTGTCAGTGCATCACTACGAATAGATATAAACATAATATGAACAACACGCGTTTGAGGAATGCAGAGAAGTTGTACAATTCTTTTTAACGCCTTTAATTCTGTCACCTTTATCAACTGTTACAAATAAATCGATCTTATTCTGTGACTCATGCCAATGACCTTCTCGACATTGGGTTTTATGGATTCTATTTCCATTTGATGGCTTTAACGTGATCTTACAAAAGTAGATGTAAGTTTTACGGATGTTACAGGCGGTTATACTTAAAATATTTATAGATTGAAAGTTTGGTAACGTATTTAGTATTTATACACGTTAATCGCTGTCTTTAACCACAGAACTGCACAACTATCTTAAAATAAAATTTCAACAATATAAATTCCTAGTTTTACTTAAGTAAGTTAAGAATATAGCTTATAAATCTTTCAAACCAACCACTTTTATTCTCATTATAAAACACATAACTTTCTGGTTCAAGGGTCAATTCTGAAATAACACATTTTTTCTTATTCTTTTTGTCATACTGCAGACCAAATTTACAGACACATTGATAGGACCCGGGTAAGTTCAAACAATCATGCCACATCAAGTCACAGTTGTGTTCACCTGTGGAACATTCATTGACATCGACACACATTCCATGACGAGAGCTCCACTTAAAACCAGGTTCTTTGCAGTGACATGTAATATTCCATCGATTTAGTACAATATCTTTAAGGTTCAGATTTTCACCGCGGTGTAGCGTACATTGCCGTTCTGAAGGATCATCTGCATTCTCCAGATAACAAGGGTTTACTTTTGCTGCATAACACTGTGCTTTGTTTTTCAAATATTTAATAGGACAACAAGGATCCGGACAAAAACTGTGCATTGCACATGCAAAAGATTGCCTGTCATCAGCTCTTATATCATGGTTATGGTAACTGACAGGTTGTATACAATTAGCAAAATTATCGCATGATTCTCCTATCATTGATAAATCTGGTATACCCAGCATGGTGTACCAACACATATAGTAGGAAGCAGTTGTTCGCCACTCAAATCTTTCTAAAACGTTTTCGAAGGGTAAACCGCTTTTTTCTGAACTAAGAAGTCCTTTTTTGCAAATATCCTCTTCCAAAAATTTTACTGATTCAAAATTTTCATCTGGTGACATAGAAAAATCTAAAGCCATGACTGTATCAGCACTCCTAGTAAAAGGAGCTGATGTAATGATGCTGTGGAGGTAGACGATACACTTGTAGAAATTATCTGCACAGTTTTCGTAAACTTGCCAATGTAAAGACTTCAGGGGAGGTACAGGAAACACATCAAAATAGCCTATATTCTCTGGTTTATCCTTATGATACCTTCGATCCCATTCATTATACTTGTAATTGCGTAGATAGTAAGCTATGTCCTTCAATGCTGCCGAAACCCATTTCTCGTCGGGAATATGAAAAGTGGTCCGAGAACCTTCGTTGATTCTGAAGGAGGTTGTTAAATCTTCTATAAAACCATCGTCAACATCCGCTAAATAGTTAGCACAACATAAGTTTAATGTAGAAAAGAGTAATAAAATAAATTGATGCATTGTATTTGCATTTTTGTATTTCATTTTGTTAGTAGAATGCTAAATGACGAGAAGAAATCACAAATTGGATATTTTTGCCAGTTTGTGTCAATGTCAAGTCGATGTCATAATAAATAAACACAAAATATCACTGGTCTCTCAAAAGTGGCTTTCATAAACAAACATGAAAATTCTTCTAATAGTTTTAAGGTGATGTGTTTCAGTCAGCTAGGTAACGCTGCGTCAGTAGATGGCGTTACTTCTGCAGTTTTCGTATTTTTTTCCATTTATTCGTTTAGTGTTGAGTTCTGACCCAGTGAAATGTTAGGTGGCGAAATCTTACATACATTATCTTTAAGTTAAGCTACAATTTTGAAGTATTTACTGAAGATATCATATTGAAACATTGCATCAAAAGTTGGTGTCATTTCAATTTGTGTACAAACACGAAGCTGTCACACACACATGCGAACTAGGTTAGCTATTAAAAGAGATGCATAATTTGAAGTCTACTTCCAACTTCTAAATGGCGCATTTGGTAAAGCAGTAGCCGCCATTCATAAAGTTCACGGTTCAAACCCAACTGCATGTTTTAATTGTTTTTACTTTTTGTATTTTTTTTTACAATTGAATTTGGCGAACCCGTGTATTTGTTACGGAATTTTCAAAAAGTATCACTTTTACCAATAATATTATAATTAAGTATACAATAATTTACTTTGCACTAAAGTACCTTCCGTAATTTCCGTATTTTTTATTTTGTAAAATTCTAACAGGCATTAATCGCATCAGTGAACATGCGGCTAACTAAAAAACTACTGAACGGATTTTCATACGGTTTTCACCAATGAGTAGAGTGATTCATGGGCGTGCTTTAGGGTTTATAATTTATACAAGTATTTTTTTTGTATAAAATGGTTCAAAAATGATGATGAATGTCAAACATAATTATCGTTACAAATATAGCCGACTTGGAGCTTTCGGCGAAAACGCTGCCTGAGCCCATTGAGATATAACAAAACAACGTATGGTTGAATTGTTCCTTTTTTGTAGGTATACCGAAAAGTCCACAATATGTCATAATAATTATATTGTGTATAAAGAATTGTGTATATGTATTGTATGATTTTACAAATAACGATCACAGTACAGTAATAATAAGGTAGATTTTTCCTAAATTGCGTAGGTTCAAACTTTGTCGCATCGCGTTTGAAAGATGTAATAGCGCTTCAGGACGTCCTGCAAGCACGGCGCTGATGTCGCAGTATCCGCATATAATTATTATGACTTGTCATTTAGTTCCAATAAAATCCGCGGGACTTCATACGTATGTCAGTGACAGCTGGTGATAGCATGCGGGACACTTAGCACCTAATCGAATTCTATGTTGTTTTCGCGCCCAGTCCAGACGACTCACAGCGCATTTCTGGACATATATTTACGCGTGGTGTTTATTGTTAGGTTAGTTAGTTCAGGTTAGGACGTCTTTTTATAACGAGGACGTTAAAAAAAGACGAGGCTGGGACGTATTGAAGTAGTATTTCCATATATACGCGGCCTGAAATGGGCTGTTTCGGGGACCTGAACTGGTTGCTGTCGAACTTATTATCACGTTTTCTTGATTAAAATTCATAAATAAGTCAAATAGAAAAAAGAAAAAAGATTTTATTTAGTTTTAGATCTGTCATGATGTCTGTGATGTTTGTTTATTATACATAAGAATTTCAAAATTTATCTTATTTTTTTTTCCCAAAGGGCAAGGCAAAGGGAACTATGAACATACAGCCATGTCTTGTGTTTTTTTTTCTTGATGATGATTAATGAAATGATGAAACCTAAGCCCCCACCCTCGGAGCAGACTCCTACTCCGATCCCCAAACGAAGTAAGCGGCTTGTTGGCGCAAAGCGAAAATAGATAGGTACACTTTGTTTATTGAATATTCCGATTTAATAATACTATCGGGAATGTTTTCCGACTAATGTGATCATTAACCACAAAACACCACTTCGTATTGATTATTTAGATTATTCAATGAAGAAAGCAACCTTCCCGTTCCTGGTCCCACCAAAAAGTCCGCGGCAAAGAGAATATAAATAAATCTGTATGTTGGATGGAAAAACAATTAATTATAAATGACTACTATTTAGGCCGGCAAATGCAACAACTTCTTTTTTGATTTGGTTTTCCCCGAAGGGTAAGGCAAAGGGAACTATGCCCATACAGCCATTTCATTTTATGTATTGATTTTTTATTATAATATATGTCCTCTTTTAAAACACGGTATTTACCCATTATTTAAAAATGTTTAAATAAGATACGTTATTACAAAAATATTTTTCCAATATTCCTTTTCTCAGATTGTAGTATTTTTAGTTTTTTATTTATATTTATTCTCTTCATACAAAATCTCTTTATAAATTGTCACTGACATTCTATTACACTTGTCAAGTAGTCAAAGCCTTTAGAAAAAAAAAAACTATCACGCACACAAACTAACATTGACACCTCTACACGCTCAGCAAATACACTGTAATCTGCACCACTACAAATGTAGAATTGATCAAAATTGAGGGTCTGAAATATGGTACTTCTCGTATTCGGACCCTAAATTTTTGTTAATTTGCGAAAATAATACACCAAAATATTACTATTTATCGGTTTTATAACAATATTCCTCTATCCGTTTTCCTGTAGCACTGCATCAACTTTTGTATGGAAAACGAATCACCTTAAATTCATTTCTTTTCAAATAAGGTTCATCAAACTGTACCTGCTTATTACCTCCATTGTCAAATACAAATAACATCCAGGATAAACATTTCCTAAAGAGTAGGACAAACAGAGCTTCCAAAATAAACTTACATAGCTATCCATCAACTGACTAACCAGAACCGTAAGTTCTTGAAGTAAATTTCCACAATATAAATAACCCTATTATAAAGACAAAATATAATATTGCTATTGAAAATACGTAGGTACCTAAAATATTACTTATTAAATTCTTCCTGGTTTGTACTTACCGAAGGTGTTGTCACCCTGTCTTCGGTTAAGCTCGATGCACGCTCTTCGGTGGACGAGTCTATGCGTCAGGGCGACGTACCTCTTGTTGAATTCTGTTTCGGACTCTGTCGGGTCTTCTTGACCTCCATCTACTGTGTCTATTACATCTATAGGAATAAATGTATCGTATGTTACCAGGGTAAAAGAAGTTAGAGTTAGAGCGTGCTCATTTAGATAATTACGGGCTATGAGTGGTCTTAACTCTCACTTTTTTGAGTATAATAGAAAATTGTATCTGGAAATGAGATTTCAAATTGTGATTGTAATGAAAATATTAATTAAGTCTGTTTCAAACTAAACTGTATGGACCTTTACATCTGCAAATCAGCCACCTTTATAAAATACTTTCTATATTCCAAAAATCTGAGTCTTCCTTCAAAAAATACAAATTAAAATGTTCTTAAACATAATTGATTACCTGGTGGAATCCTGGTCCAGTGATCATCGTTTTCAGACAACAGTATCCAGTTGCCACACCACCAGGGCGCAGCGTATACCCCCCTCTCTTCTTTACCTCCCTCAGCCCCTTCTGAGCTGTTTGAGCATTCTTCTTGTTCTGTTTAGGAATAAACCTTCGGTTTAGGAAGACTGGTAAGAATTATTCGACACCAAACATGTTAAACAACAACGCTGACGAACAACAACAACAACGTTGTTGTGTTATTACGCAATGTTGGAAACTAGTTCAATTCTATTTGTAGTATTTACCTAAAATCGGAAGTTAAAAATTTGTCAAATGTGTTTTTTTGTATTAAAAAGTATAAATACAGATTTTTTTCGGAAACCAATTAGGTACTTAAATAAGTATAACAAAAGAATACTAAGAATAATTTAAATTTAATAGACGGGTTACGTGATAAAGCTCCTCTTTTCATTATTCAATGGCGCCTACTGAAATTACCAGAGCAAACTTTTATTCTAAATGGCTTTTCTTAACTTACCGTCAGGATCGTTACTGGAGCCAGCTAACTTATCAAGGCTGTTACCAGCTGACCGCGCGATCCGAGTGTCCTGTGGTTTCTCTGTTGCTGCATACTCTTCTTTACCTCTTTCTTCAGACTGATGAATACGAATTGACGGTTTTAGAATACATTCATAATAGTAAAACAACAAATGTAATTTTAAAATAATGAAAATTATATTGTGTTACCCTTTTATTTTATTAAAGTTACTGGGTTCTTATAGAAAAATAAACTTTTAAGATTTTCTTTAATTAATTTAAGTATAAGGTGAATACACTATAAGCTTTAGCAGTGCTGGGTGAGAGCTGTCGGCAAGTAGTGAATCTGAGGCAAACCTATATAAAACATAAAAAAGGTCTTAGCACCTTAGCTCGAACATCCTGCCTATGTCGATAATGATGTCGCGTTTTGTCTTCAGAGCGGTATCTCTTCTCCAATTTTTTATAAAGTCGGGCCCCACTGGAATGCTTTTTAGAACTCATACAAGATGGCGAATCTGCAAAGCCTGCTGGTGCAGGAACTATGTCTGGTGTAGCATCTGCATAGGATTCCTGCAACCATAATAACATTTTATTAAAATAACTTAAATATTTCTGATACTAGGTACATTAAAGTTCCATTTTGTCGTCTAATCATAATATTCTTTAATAAAAAAGCATATCCAGTTCTAGTTCCTGTGTAGAATCACCTTTGTGGTCAACCCAACTCAGATAACCACACTCAGCGAAGTTTGGAAACGAATCTTCTATTTAATGTATTGCTATTTAACCATATTTAACTGTGAATACTTCTAAAATTTCCAATTCCCTCACCGTGCTAGCATCCGTGTGAGAAGTCCTGGACGCCCGACTGTCATGGTCATGGGCCGCAGTCACAATATGGACTTCTTTCCCACAGTGTAAACAGTGAGCCTTGGCTTCACACTCGGCTGTTACCATGCTGTGTTCAGTTTGTTCTGAGTAGAACACTGAATCAGAACCTGGAGATACGGAACGGAGAGATTCAGCTGATGCTGCTTTTGCAAATTTGCCATCTGTAATAACAAAGTAACATGTCAAAAAAACGTTTATATTTAAACGCTTATGAAAATTCCTCAGGTTAATTGAATCATTTTTTTATAGATTTTTCGAATTATTGGCCATGTTAACCTTTGTGAAAGTTGATTTTTAATCACATACATACAAAGACATTATTAGTAATACTTTTATAACAGAAACTAGCATTACCTTTGTCTTTCCGTTGATGTCTAGGAGAGGACGTGGGACTCTTGACATAACGTAGAGGAGTCAAGCGTGACCCTGCACTGGTCAATGTGCGGGTAGTTTCAATATCCTCGGCTTCCAGAGAACTGAGACACGGCACTGTTGGTATGGATTGCTTTCTTCGAGGCAAACTGCCGGGGAGTGATATGCTTTCGTTGGAGCCGCTTTTCCTTCGAGGTCTAATAAGAGAAAAATACATGCATTAATAGTAACTTACTTAACATTTAAAGTGAGATTTTTTTAGATTTAATTGCCATAAATACCTACCTGTAAACAGCGTGACTGTTTCCTGAAGTAGGTGATTTAGCTAATGAAGAATTATTGCCAGATTTCCTTCTTGGGCTATCTCGTAAGCGCCTATGTTTTCTGGGAGATACATTTCCATTACTTGGCCCTGGGTGTGAAAAATAAAAATGTTAATTGGTCAAAGTGTTTACTTTATTATTATTACGCGTATACGGTAACATTGTATTTATCTGACTAACCTTCTTTTCGATACTGCTCACTAGAATCATCTGAAGTTGGGATATTAAGGTGCAATTTCATGGAATTAGCACTTACAGCACTCTCCCTTCTATCGTAATGTTGTGGTCTATAACAATGTCCGCCATCCACTGTCTTACTTTGAGTGGGACTTTTCGCCTTCATTTTAGTTCTCTTAACGTAGCGTTCTCTTTCCATTGGTCGTTTCTCTACTTCTTTTTCTTTCATATTTTTTTCTTTAATAGCCTTTTCAACATCAATAGGTTCTCTTGGAGAAGATTGAACGCTCTTTGGCTTATCGGCAAAATGCGTTTTCTTTTTCCTAACCTCCGGAGCTTTTTCTTCCGACGGTGATTTGATACTTGTAGGTTTGAAAGAAATGCGCTCTGAGCGATGACTATCGGGATCTTTATCTTTCTTGACCCAATCGTCTTGTGATGTTGAAACTGAATCGTCGTAAGATTTGGAAAATTCTAAAAGAAAGGCTGTTTTCTTTTTTCTTCTTTTATCTTCTGCTAGCCAAGACTTTGGTCTTGAAGTAGATCTATATTTTTGTGAATGCTTGTAAGCTAAAATATACAATAAAATATATAACTAACGTAGAAGTTCTATTACTAGTAAAATATGCAATATAAAAACTATAAAGCAATAATATCTTACTCAAACCTCCATCATCGTCATCATCAACAGGACTTTCGTAATATCCGGAAGAAGAGTAATGAACACTTCTCTCATCATCCGAAAGAGATCCCTAAAATTTAAAATTATCATCACATAACACAGGTCATTTTAAAAGTATAAAATGATACTTGGTTAATTAACAATTCGTTATGTAAAATACTTATTATTATTATTACCATCATCTTGGGTACCAGCTGTTCTTTATCATGCATGGGACTAGTCACTTTATCTTCTTTCTTTACAACAGGTTCCACTTTTTCTGGTAGATCTTTTAATTTTTCTGTCGGCGTTTTGTCTGTATCTTCAGTGACATTAGGATTTGAACCACCTATACTGTAGCTTCCACTGGAGCTACTCTTTCCGCTTATTGTTCCCCTACTTGTGCTCTGAAAACAAATACATAGAGGTAATTATGTTGAAATAAATCTTCAAGCACAATCTCATTAATTTTATAAAATTGAACTTACAGGTTTCGGCGCTTCTTCCCTAGGTTTAATATCAGTCTTTTCTCTCTTTTTATGTTCGGTGATTGGCGTGATATCTGCTTTGACTACAACTTTTTCAGATAGCTTTGGTAGTCTTTCAGGTAATGGCAGTGGAGGTGATGATAAGTTTGGCACAATAAAATCATCGTTGATTTCTAATGGTGGTGAAAAACTTGGCACGATTAAGTCTTCAGCTATATTGTCCGTTTTTGTAGAAGAATACAAACTCGATGCGCTTTCAAAAGACGAGCCTTCTTGCGCTTTATTGTTTTCCGGAGCTGAAAGTATTAAGTCATCTGTAAAAAAACCATTTGCAGAAATTGAAGAAGAATAGAAATAGAAAATGGAATTGAATTACTTTAAGATAGGTAAGCATAAGCTTAGAAATAAGAAAGTCATGAAACTAAGCTTAGAGAAAGATATTTTTTGATATTTTTACTTACTTTGGTTCTTATTATTACTTTTCTTAGAACTATCGGAATTAGCAGTGACGTAATCTTCAGTAGTAGTCGTACTTTCAGATACGTCTGTTGTATTTATTTTGCCAGAATCAGTTCTAGCTAAACTCGTTTGACTTCCAGCAGCTTTTGCTAATGATGGTTCTGAAGGCGATTCTACAATTTGATGTGGAAGTGTACCGTTCGGTTCTTTCTGTTGTGTTTTCTGTTGTGCTTTCTTTTGTGTTAAATCCCGTCTTCTTGAAGGACTGAGCGCTCTTTCTCTTTTCTTGTTAATAAAGCTTGGAGTTCGTTTGAAAGGAACGTCGGCTAAATCCAAACTGGGATGAGTGATTGCAATTGCAGGTGTATGATTTTGTATTTTTGGTGAAACTATAGGTGATATACTTTTTGATGGTTGTTTAGTGATTGGCAAGGTAATATTTGGTACTACAGCAGGTGGAGATAATGATGCTCTAACTTGCTGTGCAGAACTTGTACTTGCTGTATCTAGTTTGTTTCTTGGAGATGTTGGTGATTGACTCTGTAAAAAAGTTCATTTTAATAAATTTCTTTAAAATTTTAATAGAATTAGTATTTATAAGTACTTCTAGTGTTCAGCTAGAACATAAAGACACGTATTGACCCGATTGTTGGCATAATAATATGACAACAATCGGGTCAATACGTGTCTTTATGTTTAATAATATAGTTTTTTTTACCTGAGAAGCGTCAAATTCCTCATCCAAAGCGTCCGTATCTAAGGAAGATCTTTGTTGGTGTTGAAGTATTAGCAACTGTTTTCTTCTTGAAGTAGGGGTCAATAGCGCTAATGCTCCAGGCGAAGCGGCAAGAGAACTAAGATCA
Organism: Pectinophora gossypiella; assembly: GCF_024362695.1. Lineage (NCBI taxonomy): Eukaryota > Metazoa > Arthropoda > Insecta > Lepidoptera > Gelechiidae > Pectinophora > Pectinophora gossypiella. Next base: position 10,406,915 of record NC_065419.1, read on the forward strand.
GAAGAGCTGAAATTGGACAAAAACACTTTTGATGAAATTGCGGTTAAACGCAAACATATTTTTAATAAAAAAAAAAAATAAGTCAAAGCCCCTTTTGACAAAACTAATAATAATAAACATTACTCAATTAATGTAATAGTTACCTAATAACAGTTCCATTTTCAGTCCCGGAATCCACTTGCAAAACAGTCGTTTGAGATTCATTCCACATGCCATCGGAATGATCCCTGAAAAATACATTACTAAATTAGATTATGTAAGTGCTTTTTCGAGAGCAAATTGGATCTCTATTACAAATGGTAGGTACCTGCTATGATCAACTGTTAGCGATTCATTCGACGCACAGGGTGATGATTTTTCCAAAGGAGCGAGGATGGTCATAACGTTTTTGCATATTGTTGCTCGTTTTACTTTTGGGTCAGCTACAACGTCTAAACTGACAGGTTCGGGTGAGCCAGGACTGGATTTGGCAGTGCTGAAAGGTATTTCGGTTTAAGGTTTCATGCGATAAATATCAAATTACGTATTGGGACATGTCATTCGATACATTTATTGCCGAGTCACAAATAGTTAAGGTGTTACATGGTAGTAGGTACATGTGACGCTCTGCAAGGGCACAGCAACATAAGACATATAACTGCATAATTTTATTCGTTTAACATCGTTAGGGATAACAGAGGTAAATGAAGACATCACAAGGTCAAAGGCTTTACAAACATGGTAGTTATTACAAAGGTACCATAGACTGTTTTCAAGTTTAATACAAACTGCTGGACTTAGTGATAGAACAAAACACGATTGTTGCAGCTGTAATTATCAACTTTTCAATAAGTAGTCCCGAGTAGATATTGCAGATATTCACCGTTGCAAAAAAAAAACCTGTTGCTGTTCGTGTTGTACTTTTGTTTATGCAAATCTAACACTAATAGCATTTGAACTACAATTGCTTAAGTCTACTTCTAAATAAAAATAGCGTGCATACCTGTCTTCTTTATCGGGAGCATCGTCCTCTTTAGTTTCAGATTCTGATTGTTCTTCAAAGCTTACGCTTCGAATTCTAAATGGCTCATGCTTGAAATTAATGTACTTTTCATGAAAATCTTCATATGGACCATTCCCGTCTGAAGAACTATGAAGAGAAAATGTATGAAAATGGATGAGAGCACGGCATACATAATTGTGAAGCTAAAAGTCGACAAATGCAAATAAAAATCTAATAGTTTTTGTTCTAATAATTGTTTAATTTATGATTCAGTGTAAAATTATTGGTCTGACTGTGATTGTGAAGGGTGCATGTTTTGTGTGCAATGCATTTAGTTCCTACGTGCATTTCTATTAGTGTAAAAAAGCATCAACATTGTCATTGTTATAAATCTTTACCTAAATGATCCATCTGGCTCAAATCCAAATATACCCTCGTCTTTGATTGGCGTTTGGGTGTAATTCTGTCCAATATATTGTCTGTAAATTGCTTCTCTTTCCCGGTCCTCTCTAGTCATATTTTCTTGACTCGTAGACATAACAAGCGGGACATCTTTTCCACCATCGCCGTTGCTAATTTCACTTTTTCGTCTGAAAATATTAATATTGTTATTATTTTTTCTCATATTGGTTACAGTAAAATATACAAGTGCAATGTGTTACTTACGCATCCAAAAGAATTTCTCCCTCCGACAAAGTTTTCTGCAACATTCTTCTATTTTTCCTCCGCAATGTCGTGAACGGTATAGCTTCATCATCAGGTCTTGGTTCAAAATCTATGATTATTTCTTTTTCATTCTTTTCACTATCATCAGTCGTTGTCGCTGAAGTTTCCGTTGAGGGTTCAGATTGGAAAGTAGGAGTTTTAGAATATGGATGTGATATTGTCCTTTGAGACGCATCGCTTGTACTTTTAGATAAAATTGATCTCAAAGATTTATCACCTTTAGCTTGCTTCGCTATTTCCTGTTGTAAATATTCTAAATTCCTACGATTGAGAGCCATACTTTTTTCTATCGTTTCAATGTCGTCGTCTATCGTGTCGTCCCTATCGCTTTCGTGAATAAATTGGAAATTTTGTTGGAAGTACTCCTGAGCTTGTCGTTGTAATGCGCTAAGTTCGGAAGATTTGTCTACTTGTGAGGAAGCGACAGATTTGACTGACGACGAGGTGACGTCATCTGAGTCTCCTCTTTGCAGGAGAGGCGAGCTTGGTATCTCCGGAGGGGAGCGTGGCGATCTAGGTGGTTCTTCAGATTGGGTTCTGTGTAGTTTCTCGTGATCAGTCCCGATGAAACTGGAAATGTAAAGGTGTCATTTGAATAAAATATAATTCATTTTATTTTTTAAAAGCTACCTTTGGCTTATTAGAATATCTAGATTACTTAAGCTGCTTATTAAATCAAGGTTTTTAGTAGAAGTCGATTAATAATATTAATGTACCTAAAATGAATGAATGAAAACCTTACCTTTCAACAGTGGTTGGAATCTCACTTTGACTTTCTCGACCAGCTAACCTGTCGCCTCCAACTTCGGAGAAGGACTTCGTCAGTCTTCGCGCACCAACCGTGTACCCATTCGTCTGTACTCCTGCCGCTACCATTTTTACCTGGAGATAATAATTCATCAATTATCAAACTGAAATATAATGGAGCAGCTAACTTACAGGCAATTGAATATGAAATAGATGAAGATATCTACCTGATTATGTAATTTTTGCCAATATTTCAATGATGCTACATAATAAATAAACAGACTTAAGCGCATTACTTTATGGGGGTTCTTTGTTACCATAAGTGCTTCTTTTGTGCTTATGTATATCAGCAAATATTGAACGCTTTTTTTTAAATGTATTCGAAGCCGAGTATTTACAATGAAATAAAGGTTGGAATTACCCTTTTGATTGTTCGAGGGCTCAAAGACAAATAATTTGGCGGCAGCGGTTTCCTTCCTAAGCACACTTCTGTTTGCGTAGCTTGAGTTCTCATAACTCCTTTCTTTATTGAATCTGAAATGAGAAAGTTATTACAATTAATTTATTAACTTCATGAGTTAGTTGGCTGGCTAAGTTTATTATAACTATTGTGTCGAATGTGTTTTTTTTCTTTGACCCTAGTGGGAAAAGCAGACTGTGCCTCAGTCCTCTTGTCTACTTGTACATTTATTTATCTGAACGTGTTATTTAATTATGATACTTTTCGTGGAGTTTCTTAGTTACTTACTCTTATGTAGAGTTTTATGAGTTTCGTAGAAGATTTACGGGTAGGTGCAAAAGTAAGTTAATATTTTTATGTGTGTAAAAAGTGTGTGCCAAACTATAGATGGGTATAGATTGTCGACCTTGAAAATCATCTATAATATCCCCTATAAGTACAAATGATAGCAACGATAGTCATTACAATAGTCAGAAGCAATACTGTAGATAGTATTGCTGTGTAGCGATAAAAAAGCATAGGCACTTACCTAAAACTACGACTTTAGGTTGTTCAGTTTGAGCGGGCCTCTGCATAGGCGGGGCGGGGTGCGCGGGGAGTGGCATTGGCGGCGGGTAGTGGATCGGCGCGGGCGTCTGCGCGGATATGAACTGCGGGTAGGGGGAGAACGGCTGGAACATTATCGGAAGCGTCGCATATGGCTTCGCTTCAGGCTGGAATATAGAAAACATAAATTTATTGGAAAACCATATCGTTGACCTGAGATGCAAAGAAAATATATTATTATAAAGTTCTAATCCGCTTAACATAGAATATGAATTACAACCGAATAGCTTCTTATCAATGATGGCCTGGTAACTTATCATATAAAATTGGTTGCGTCTGTGTATGTAAACGTAGCTCCAGCTACTATTTATTTACATACAGGGTGTTAGTGACATCGTAACGAAAAAAAAAATGGAACGCCTATTTTATTGTACTAAAAATAATGGTGGGTGTTTTTCTTGTCGCAAATGTTTAATTAAGATTTTCAATTTTTACTGTGCCGCAATGTAAGTCGAACAACGCGCCACACAGACGCTAAACTTACGCGCGGCTACGTTACGCGTGCGTGATACGATGTTGATATCTAGGTAGGAGTTTTCATTCTCTTGTATTTAGATGCTTAGTGGTTCAACGTTTAAAAATGTTGTTTGTTGAAGTAGAACACCTACTGCCACGATTTTTCACGCACGGTACCTACCTACCAGTTATTAAAACGTTCCTAACTTATTAACAATAAAAACCCTACTCTTGCCTTACCTTAATTGTTATTCCTTCGGATGAAGTACCTAGGTAGGTACCCTAGAACATGTCACGTCACGTAGGTATGCAACATCGCGTTTCCTCCGCGGTAGGTAGGTATCACACGCACTCACAAACACAACACCTTGCTCTTTAATAAACATCAACAATCTTCCATACTTTTGCGCAGTAAATGGTCTATGATCTATCATCATAGTCGACACTACTCATTTACAGAATGAAACAAACACTCACAAACACGAAAAAAATATCCTCGAAAAACATCACGCGATTCGGGTCAAGCTTAGTATTCGACTGAGCGGAAGCGCGCGGCGGCGTTAGCGCAAAGCATCAAAGGCGCCGACTAAGGGCGCCGACGACGCACCGGCCGCGGCCGAGTCGAGCCGACGACTAGAGAGAGAGAGAGAAGTATGTTTATGGTGCAAGTGACAGAGAAAGAAATAGTATCTGTTCGTATCCCTACTTTATTGGCGAGCGTTGCCCTTGACCCGTGCGCCGGCTATTCACCTGCGCATAGCTGAAGTTGTAGATACGTTATTATTATTATTGATGACATTGATAAAATTTAATAATTAGTAATTTTTATTTGTTTATTTTAAATGTGCGTTCTATGCAGCTTAAAACACAATATGGGACTGAAAAAATCTAATTTTTTTATGAATTTGGCGACAGGAAACTTCACTTGATACCTATCAACTCAAAGAAATACCTAGTATCTGTTCGTAATGCCTACTTTATTGGCGCGCGTTGCCCTTGATCCGTGAGGCTATTCACGTCCGAGTATCCATCAAGACAGATCAAACAAGCCCTAACTCGGAGGTCTTGCGTCCCAGGATCCTTTAATTATGTCTTAGAACCTTCTTGGCCTATGTGGTCCAGTGGTTGAGCGATGGGATGCGGAGGGTCCGGGTTCGTATTCCGGTGGGGACATATCACAAAAATCTGTTTATAAGGCCTTTGGTTGGGACGTTACAGGCTGATCACCTGATTGTCCGAAAGTAAAATGATCCGTGCTTCGGAAGGTACGTTAAGTCGTTGCTCCCGTCTACTAGGTACTTATGTAAGCACGTAGCTGTTACATGAATATTGTACACAGAACAGGATAGGTTTAATTAGTTCTTTACTGATGATTTAACAATGAGATTTAAAACCACGAATAACTTAGTACTTAGTACCTCGGTACCAACATGTAACAAGAAAAATAAGATCACTCCTCTCGACAATTTTTTTCTTTGAACATGCCGACATTGCCTACGCGGCGGAGTTGCCGAACTATCGATAGGTAGATTATCAATTGTTGAACTTGAAAATTGTCTAAACTATCGAAAGTAGTGATAGTACATTTAGATCGATACTAGCGATAGTACCGATAGGTCTTGCTTTGTAATAATAATGGGTATTGATCTAAAAGATCTATCGATAGGTACCTACTATTGGTTTTTTTTAACTAGGTATCGATAGAATATCGATAGGCAACACTCTGGCGGAGTGTCCGCCCAATTCTAGACGCGATCTCGCTCGATTTTTGTGTAGCGAGGTTTTGCGTAGGTACTTACATACTAAGTTGGTGGATGGTTGACATAGTAGGTAACTAATTACCTAATCTGTGGTGGTTGTGTTAGTTGGTTGTTAGTTATTCTAATGACAACAAAGAATACAATTATTTACTGTTTCAACTATTTTAGGTAGATAATGGCCCCGATTCCTATGAGTAAATGAATGAATAACCCGGTCGAATCAAAAAGGTATCTCGCTGGTATGCAAACCGTTTGACGTGTGCTGTCAACTTAATTCTGTCGGTTGTTTTAGATTTCTGCTTAAAATTGACGTGTATTCCATAAATTTTATGCCTGTTGATTATCCGTCCATTTAAGAATAAGAATAAAATAAATTTATAAATTTACGATAGACAGAGAAAGAAATAGGATCGGTTCGTAGTGCCTACTTTGTAGGCCGCGCCGCCGCCGCGCCGCCGCCGGCGTGCGGCGCGGGGCGCGCGGAGCGGGGCGTGCGGAGCGGGGCGCGCGGCTCGGTGCGTGTGGCCGTTGACCCGTTCGAGCAGCTGTTGTCTCCATTACATCGAAAATTTTCGATAATTTGTCATTATTGTTTTTTTTATTGAAATTTGGGTTCTATGCAGCTAAAAACACAATATGGAATTGAAAATAATTAAAAACAAAACTCAAAATTTCATGAATTTTGCGACGGAAAATTCCACTAGATATTAACTCAGAATCATGGTCTGAATCATCCCTCTCAGTATTCGTTACGATGTCACTAACACCCGGTATATAATTTATACATAAGGCATGCAGGTACCTTTGGTAAATCGATATTAGCCCTGTCTCTTTTTAGGGTCAGTGAACTCGGTCATATTTCAGAAAATGAAGTATTATACTTCAAGTATAGTATCAAACCGACCTTAACAACTCTTCCGTCGATGAGCCTCTCACAGTCTCTTCGGAAGCGGCTGCCTCCAACCGCTGCAGGCATCACGGAGTCATCAAATGTCGTCAGGGTGTGCGACCGAGCGAATGACACGTGTTTCGTTCTGGAACGGTTTAAATTGTTTTGTGATAAAACGAAAAAGAAATGAGGAAATTACTCCAAATATACTTAGCAGATTTTTTGGAAATACAATATTAGCTAACGCTGAAATGATAATTCATAAAGCTCTATTTTCATTTATATTTTATTTAAGAATATCGAGTGAGGGATTTCATCTTCATAGTCATAAATAAGCATAAATAATAAAGCTGAAAATTATATTAAATCACGAAATTCAAATTCAGAAAAACGGAAAAAAGGGAATATAACCACTGCGTTTTAGAACGGAAATCCAACACTTAAAATACGTAGGGATGGTGATAAATTTTAATAGGAAAGTTCTACCTATATCTGCAGTCTAACGGCTTTGCAAATATTCCTAATGGACCATACTCTCATGAATACTCTAAACTGTCTCCCTAGCGTTATCATGTTTTTCACATCGTCCGCTTACCTAACCTGAAGTATTGACAAGTCCGGTTTTTTACGGAAGCGACTGCCTGCTTGACCTTCCAACCCGCGACGGGAAAATCAGCCCAATCCAAGTTAGGTCACATACCGCCAAAACGCATTTATCTCATAAATACTCCATTGTGGTTTATTAGAGCTGATAAAGTTGTTTTGAGTTTTCAAACTCTCTGGAGGATACAAATCATATATCGTATTTTCGGTACATGCTACAAAGTTTTCTCAAATAAAGAAAGTAGCACTTGTATCATGCACCACTCCCATATTTTACTCAGTGTCATCGCCTCAAAATGTAAGTAGATAATGAATCCATCAATCTTTTATTGAGTGATCTTCTCGACGTACGACTACGTATTAAAAGGACGTCAAATATTGAGGGTTGCGGAAACTTACGAAAAACTACTGAAATATGAGTGGACATATTCATACAAAAAATATTTTGATAGGTCGAACACACACAAAAAATATAAATGGCAGTTATGCAATTGTATTGTATGAATACATAATGTATCAAACATAATAATGTATTATAAGCCTAGTATTTCGCCTCCCATGGCTCCAGAGAATATTATAACGCGGTCGCAAAATAAATGTTTTCTTCATTTTTTGATTCGAAACTTTGATACTGCTTGAACTGGCACGCTATGATGGGCGTTTTGACGTTTGTTTCACTCATCAAGTTTCGTATTAATTAATAATTACGTTAAAGGAGCAAATAGATGTCGCTAGTTTAGCTTCGAGTAACGAGAATAATGAACAAATATGTTGGAGAGAAATACGAGTTCAACAAAATGAAATTGAAACGTAAGTGGAAAAAGATAATAGGTACAATATATTATAAAATATACAAGCAGCATTGTATCTCTAACTACCTGAATAACTACTTGCTTAGATCTGAAGTTTAAAATAAAATAAATTATTAAATAAATAGGGTGTCAGTGACACTGTAACGGAAACTTTTACAGTTGATTCAGACCAATGTTCCTGAGTTCAAAATTCCATTTGATATTAATTCAGAATCATGAGCTGAAACATCCCGCTCAGTATTGGCTACTGTGTCACTTACACCCTGTATTTTATTCAATACACGTACTAAACAAGAAACTACAACTAGTTCGGTACATTAACTAGAATTTCACATAAAGCCGACCTACAATACTTGAGAGACTAATCCGTTGTAGATCGTAATACATTGGGATACCCTAGGTGGTCTAAAAAGCTTTGGAAATATCTAGAAATTGAATTACCTGTGTGGTGGTATCGTTAAAGGTGGTGGCGGGGGCGGTGGGGGAATCGGCGTGTGTGCAGGACAACTGAAAGGAAAAACACTTTTTAGGATTTATGTGGTGCATCAGGTTAGACGGTGAGTGGTGACGTCATTCAAAAATGGAAACTCATTTCGGAATCGTCCTATGTTTGGAGCTCCAGTTTTTTTTGACGTGACTTGTTGTAGATTTGCCGCAGATGGCATTAACTACTTGGCCGGACAAATGGGGAGCGCTGAAGGCTCTCACCCGGTACAACGTTTAAGACAACAGGCCTGAGGGTGCCCAGTTGGGCGCGAACCTCGGCTCAGGGCGTCGTCTGAGAGGAAGAATATTGAAAGGATTAATCGACCCTAGTGGGTCGATAGCGATAAGCGCTGAATGAGGGATGAGCTCCAGCAAAAAGTAATCGCCGTGAGGTGAATAGCTAAAACCTGCTAAACATCGGTATAGTCGGAAGCAAATAGTTAGTGACAGTCAAGGTATACATATAGTTAGCACCACCCAGAATTCCAATAATTAGGGACGTTCAAGGTGACCGTATAAATAGTAACACAAAGTGACCAAAAACATTTGCACAACCTGCGTGTTTAAAAACTTTGTAACAACCTAATCGTCAAGATTCGCGAGACGCTTACAATGTCAAAAATATGTGGACAATTTGAATACGCAGGTTGTGCCGATGTTTTTGGTCACTTAGACTGTCACTATCTATACGGCCACCTTGAACGTCCTAAATTATTGGACATTCTGGATGTTGCTAACTATAATGTAAGTATACCTTGACTGTCACTAACTATGTGCTTCTGACTGTACCATGAAATAAACAATACATTACAATTCTAACACTTTAAAGGACAATTACAAAATACCACCACCTGATTGTCCGAAAGTGAGATGATCCGTGCTTCGGAAGGCACATTAAGTCGTTGGTCCCGGTTACTACTTACCGATGTAAGATGTAGTCGTTACATGAGCTATATCAGGGGCCTTTGGCGGCCTGACACCAGGGTTGATGAGGAGGAATCTCACAACTCACACGATAAGAAGAAGGAGATTACAGAATAACAACATAAGTACAATCGGTGGCCTTATTGCTAAATAGCCATTTCTTCGAAGCAGCTTTAGGGTGAAATCCCTTTAGATTTTGCATATTAATTTTATTGACATTAGGACAACAGTTAAAGTTTTTACAAAACGCTGTTCTGAAAAGCTCAAAGGATTATCTGAAGACAGTATTTTTATGAACAAACGATTTAACTTTGAGTCCACGAGTAACCTTTATCTTAGTGGAGTTAGCTTGGCAGTTAGCAACACTGACCAGAATATTAAAGAGCTATTTCTCTCCTGCTCTCTCCTAGAGACCTGAATAGTTCTCTTTCATAATTATGTAATACATAGAAAGATTGTGTTCACACAGCTCAGAGTGAGACGTACCTAATAATAAATATGTGGAAAATGAAACTTATAGACAACGGAATAACTAATATATTATTTCATATGCAGGATGTTAGTGACATCGTAGCGAATACTAAGGGGGATGATTCAGACCAGGATTCTGAGTTAATATCAAGTAAAGATTTAAAGAAAGAAAGGAAGAAACGTTTATTATAAAGGGACACTACAGCAACAGATAAAAAACAAAAAAAACGGAATAACACATAATTTACAATCAAAACACGTAATAAAAATAACTTACACAAGAGAGTACAAATAAATATAAATAGACAATAAACAGTGTGTAATTTTCCGTCACAAAATTCACGTTTTATTTATATTTTTTTTTAATTAAGTACTTTTAATTCTTTACTTTTACGATGGAATATTCCACTTGATATTAACTCAGAATAATGAGCTGAATCATCCTTCTCAGTATTCGATACGATGTCACTTGCACCCCATACAAGTGCGTACAGGTAGCCATACAAGTAGGTTTGGGTGTTAGAGACACCGTAACTAATACTGAGGGGAATGATTCAGACCATGATTCTGAGTTGATATTAAGTGGAATTCAGTTTCATACTTTTGCGACGGAAAATTCCTCTTGATCTGAATCATTCCTCAAAGTTGTCGTTACGATGTCATACCCTGTATATTTAACCATGACAAAACTAAGTATTAGGAGTGCTTGCGCGTTATTGAAAGGGATAAGGGGATGACAAGTGTGGTGAGAGCCAGTCAGTGAATAAATTCTTATTAGGTACTTATACTCCACTCCAATCTCATCAGTCATCCCGTGATCATGGCACTTGCAACAGTGTCGAAATATCGGGACTCTCATATCCCTATTTTAAACGCGGTAAGAACCCGTTATTATGTGTTTTAATTATTTACTTATACATAAATTGCTCCCCACAAAATTATACCTAAAGGTATCTTAATGAACAATTTCAAACATTAAATGTATATAATTATCTAGAAGGCTATTTTCGTGTCCCTTCATCCTAAAATCTGCCAACCTTGAAATCATTCAACCGAATACACAATGTTGATTTTAAACGTATTTGGAGCCTTATATTCTCGAATGACGTCACAGGTTCGGAGAAAATTTAATTATAGCAACAGGGTTTGTTTCGTAATTAATCATAGACGAAGAAATAATATTAATTTATTTACTTAGAGAGATTGAGTAAACAAAGTTAAATTGTAGTTAAAATTTCGTTGCGCGATGTTTATCTAAAATTCTATATACTAAGACCTTGTTTTTTTCTACGAAGTAATAAATCAAAATTAAAAAGCACAGTACCTACCTACGTACTTATTATACAGCGGAAAAAATTGAAACAATATTTATTTTTCATCTCAACAAACCGTGACATTTTGACATGCTATTGAATAAGTTGTTTTTTTCCATAATTTTTATATGAAAACATAAATGCTAAACATTTTAGTTATTTTTACTAGTTCGAACAATTTACGTGAATTAAGTAAGTACTACTTGGATTTCAGCTATCGTTCGCGGCTAGTTTTTTGTACTAGGAATGTTTTGTACGACGTAACTACCGATGCAAAACTTTACTAAAGAAACGTTGAAAAATATTAAAACGCAGTAAAACTAAAGAGAATTTTTACTCTTACTTGGTCTACAGTCGGACAAATGGGAAATAATCTCACTAGCTTGATGAACGAACTAGTGAGATTTGAAGTCTTATTAGTTCTACTGCACTTGAATACTTTTATACATCAAGTCTAAGCTGCGAGGAGAGTGCAGTAGTTGCTGTAAATACTACAAAAATGCTCCTCAAAATAACAAACTCTTCAAAACGAATAATCGATAAAAATGAGGTACAATTAAGGTACAACGGAACACACTTCGGGTGTGTCCATTAGGACCATAACACGACAAGGTTTTCCCTCGAGCCTGTAATCTCTGAGACTCGAGTTTTCAGAGAGCGTTGTGTTTCAAACAGTAGACGAGATGATGTGGCTTCGGACCAGACTAGAACAATTTTAGCGTAACATTTACTAACATTTAACATTTATCGAAGTCATTTCTGTCTCGTCTTCCATTTCTATGATCAATGTTTTTACTCGCCTATTGTGCTCCTTCTATTTCTCTTTTGTTTTGTAATTTTGTATTCACTGTGTGTGCCATAAGGTATTTGTTATGTTATGTATTGAGATATGTTTTAAAAGCTATAAAGCTTTCGGATATTACATTGTAGAAAGCGCATAAGTGAATAGATTTTTAAATAGGTTGCATCAAATACATATGAATATTTTGTATTGTTTCGCACATCAACCATTTGAAAATCTTTTTCGCATACATTCGATTGAACATTTCTATTTGTTAGCAAAACACTTTTTTAATGATTTTCAGGATCTGCATGACAACCGCTTCAACCAATAAACACAGCGAATGCTATCTATGTAGATAGACGTCGAACGACTATTCGCATCGCAGAGCAGAACACAACGACCATAACACACACATATACCATAAGTACCCATTTGTAATGCGAAGACATAGACAAGATCACCGTACTAAATCCGAAAGACTGTATCCTATAGAAAACCGTAATTGTACGTATGTAGGTGTAATTAATGATCCCATGCTGTTACGTATTGTAGCTTGTGATGTCTCCAGTTGGAGAGATTTTTTAGAAATAATAGCCGTTGTTGGTTTTATAAGCCAGTGCTTTTAGAAGATATGATGTTTCTTTATGACCACCAATTATTTTAAAACATGATACCTATAGGTTCTTTACATCGGTATTGTAGTTTCTTTTCTTTGTCATTTCTAAATTGTAATCTTCTGTTATAGTAGGTTTTATTGTACGGGTCTTGGTATCTAGCAGATTATACTATATTTGAGTATTAATAGTCTCAAATTAATTTCGTACATTATCAAAGACGATCTTCTAATGTAAATTATGTAACGGCACGGGAATCCATGCATGCGATTCGATACCGTTCTGAGAAACACAAATCATTACCCACAATTTAATACCTTTTTGTTCCAAAATGTAACTAAGTAGGTATTTGTGTACTTATCGATAATTAAAGCTTTCTATAATAATATAACAGTTGATAATTGCTTCAATTTTGTTTTGTTTGTTGCACTTTATTGTTATTATTGTTTCGAATAAAATAACAATAAAGTACATGGTTTTGAATTCAAATTCTGATATTTACACGATAAATCTTATTATTGATGAATACGGAAATTAGCATTCGCTTGAATTCGGAACACGGACATTCAGAACACAGAAGCGCTGTATAACTTTGAATTTTATGATACAAAATCCGATGAATCCGTTCTACTAAAGGTGATCAATACCTGAAAACCAATTGGAAACGGCTACATATTAAAGCTTTCAGCAGTTCAGTGGTAATATCAAAGCTGATGATACAGAATGGAGCGTTAATAATAGACGCCTCGTTAGGGTAACTGTACATTGTAACAATTTTAGACTTTCCCTGACTTCCAATTTGAACAATTTCAGGATAATGCTATTTTGTGAGCGTGGTGCAAGCTCCGGGAAAAATACCAGGAGGTTTTCGAGCCGGGAAACGAAAGTTTATGTGCCACGTCGCTGCGGTGGATTTCTGTGTGACCGGTTGCATTAAACTCGAATACCTGGATCGAATACAAATTCCCACTTCCGAAGCGCTCCCGTTACCACATCTGTGTACACTGAGATTCTCTGTGAGACTGGGAGTTAATAATATACAGGATGCTAGTGACACCGTAAAGAATATTGAAGGGCCCGATCTCCCTATCCATCCATAGGGAAGGCCCGTGCCCCAACAGTGGGGACTTTAATGGGCTGGTGATGATGATGATATCAACTCAGAATAGTGGGCTGAATCATCCGTTAAAGTTTTTGTTGCGATGTCACTAACACCCTGTATATGATACATGTAGGTATCGAGTTTTGTCGTAAAAGACGACAAAGGGTTCCTCTTCAATAATTATGATAGACCATCAACTGCTTACCCATGCATAACTAAAGGAGATCCAGTCCTGAACCAATTAGTATATTGTTTCCTATCAGTAAAACAATTCCTACAATTTCCAAAACCTATCTACATGCTTCGAAGCTAAAAGGTATCTTCATTTAAAAGGATAATTTATTCGCCGTCTCTAGAGAGTTTCCTTACAAAACGCTAACATAAATTGTCTGAACCAATTTTGTGTTGGACCTTAGAGAATTTCAAATAATTTATTAATAGTAAGTGCCAACATTTAATTAAAGAAAAGGGTTTCACTCCCAGGAGGACAACACCACATCTGAATTTGTTTTCGAATTCATATTAAATTATAGCTGAGACGTAAATAGTAAAATAAAAATGCTCATAAATATTTGTTACGAACAAAAAACCACGCTTGTATTTATCATCATCACCAGCCCATTAACGTCCCCATTGCTGGGGCACGGGCCTTCCCTATGGATGGATAGGAAGATCGGGCCTTAAACTACCATGCGGGCCCAGTGCGGATTTGTGGTTATTAACTTGTATTACTTGCGGAAATATCTTGCTAAAATTTTTAACAACATATTCTACCATGTCGAATGACTGTAGATTGCAACAGCGGAAAAGTTTTTGTTTCGTTGCTGCTAAAACTTTCATAAAAGGACTTCGTGCAACATAGTGTTTCCTCAGGAAATTTCCTTGCTCGAATATCCTGAGTACTCCTGGAGTATTTTCAAGGAACGCCGTCGTTTCATGTCCGTATCCTTGCATATTGCATAATATATATATATATATATATACAGTCCGCATTAAATCTCCGTTTAGAAGATTGGATAGCCACCGTAGCGTCATTCAAAGCGGTTGGTCTTCATTTATTATTTAATGGATTCACGGAAATGGAACGGTGTGATGTTCTGATTGAAGCGCTAAGCCTATTATGGGCATGTTTAATGGAGGCTGAATTTATTGAAAACTAACGTGCACGTGTAACGAGCTCTTTGAACAAAACTCTGATATTACCTTAGCCAAGTTGCAGACGATTATCACAATGAGGATAAAAACCAGAAGCTCAAATATAGCCGGCAGCACTGTTGAGTGTTCCTAAATTTTGTAGTCTAGCCAAAGTTCATGATAAATTGCTATAAAATATAGAGCAACGTGAAGTGTATCCTGAAAAAGAAAAGCCATCAGATGGAAAAAGGTAGGTTTGATTGAAAATAAGTTTTTCCAAGTTTTCTTCTTTTCGATAAGATAACAAAGCATAACAAATACTTTACTGCACAAACAGGAAATACAAAACAAAAGAGAAATAGGAAGAGTACAATAGGTCGATCTTTAGGGAATATATATCACACTATGATTTTGCTGACATTGACAGTGACAGTAAAGTATGTGGTTAGTATAACATTTATCTTTACTTTTAACTTTATGTCAATATGCCGCTGGTCCCGGCTATTACTTACTGACGCAAGTTACATGAGCCATGTCAATCGTTACATGGGCCTTTGGCGGCTCAATATGAACCCTGTCACCAGGGTTGATGAGGGTTGGTAATCCACCTCACAACCCACACGATAGAAGAAGACTTTATGTCAATATAACATTTGCCAACATTTTTTATCCAGCGCTAACTTTGAAACATGTAGATATCTAAAATAGTGTAGCGAAATAAAATAGCGGAGCAAATCACGAATTCTGTTTTACTGTCGCTGCAGGGGCCTCTGCTTGTATGCGGTCTGGTCAACCACAGCTGACAGTAACTAAACTGGGGTGGGTACAGAGTCCTATGCAATTCTGCAGTGTTGCAGTTTTGGTACCTACATAACCCAAACTTGTGGTCAGTCTCGTAGAACACCAGAAGCAAGTTTTAACTTGGTTAAACATTATGTTGTGACTGTTTACACGTATGAAAAGGTTAACGACAGTATTATATTTAAGTAAGTAACTAAATATGAAAGGATGGTCATCGATGCAAAAACTATCGCAGGCATTCTTGATTTAAGGATTTTTGTTTTAATAGGACTCACTCGTGCTTAGGGAAACGCCATAGAGGCGGCCAATTAGCTCGCGACAACAAACTTTTATTTTTAGAACCCCTATATCGACCGCGCCGGCGGCGTGGTTGACGATTTCCCTCATTCACCTTTTATCGCTATCGACACCCTAGGGTCGATTAATTCTTTCAAATATTATTCTCTCAGATGACGCCCTGAGCCGAGGTTCGCGCCCAATTGAAGTAATGAATGCGAATATACTTAGGTCTATTTTCCAGTCTATTTTTTCTTCACGCCTAAATCTCTAGATCGATTTAGTAAAAAAATGCCATGAAGCTAGACTGAAAACTAAGAATTGATTGAGAACTGAAGATAAAAGAAAACAAGACGAATAAAGTTGTGGACGAAAAACTACTTGTACAAAAGTGACAAATGGTCAAATCAAGGTCAATTTGACACCAGATTACATGATGTATCGCCGTGGCTATGCGGTTTTAACTTGTAATTTTGGGTTGACTTACGCGATGGTCGGTTCGGATTACGCCCCAACTTTGTTAATTTGTTTCCATAACGCATAATTTATTACGAGGAAAACATTTTTTGGAGCACTTAATTTATTTTTATGGAGAGCGCTTTTAATGTCTTTTAAAGTACGTAAGGTCTGAGTGTCGTGTCGGGATTTACGTTGTAAACGTTGAGCTCAAATGGGTACACGTGTTGATAATAATAATAATATATAGGCACGTTTGGTACAGCTAAATAATGTACCTAAGTAAAGAAAATTACTGATATTAATACATACTATATTATTCGTAATCTTAGTTCAATTCTAAAACTCGTTTTCATATAACGATAAACTGTCGAAGCATTTTCTTGTTTACTTTACTTCTAAAAACATTTATAGTTATGGTAAGTTACAACTTATATTGATTGAAGTGAATTCAAAAACGAACTCTAAAATGAAAAAAAAAAAAAAAACGGGTTTAGTCCCGTGCCGGATTCGCACCTGCGACCTCATAATGATAGTCAAGCGTTCTTCCAACTAGCCTAGTTTTTTTTTCACACTTCATCCTTCGAGATTAGCATGAGAAAGGTACTTGTAAGTATTGTATTCGCGTATGTGTGGCCGCCGGCTAGTAACACCATGCTTCACATTTTGCACTATAATTGAGGGTACATTCAGAAAAAAGACGAATATTTTTGATGAGAGTGGTAGTTCCTCTCGTCGTTTGCATCATTTGTTTTAGAGATTGAACTGATTCGATATTTCACGACAGAGAGGGAATAATGGGTGGGAGGGATGCTAATCTCTTCGGACAAAGCCACGAAGGGCTTAATGAAGGACTTCGCAGGCCACGTTCCCCAAAAAAGTATAGATGGCGCTCTACAGAGTTGCTCTCGTTTAATATTCTAATTTCATGGTTAACAAACATTATGCATCTATTATCTTTGTTTTTGGGTATAATGACAACCCTTGGTATTACACCCAGGCTAAACATATCTCCCTTCCATTATTATTCTAATCGAAATAAAGAGAAGCAATATAGCAGCAACATAATTCTATTACATATCTGATCCAAATATCAAGCAACAATTATTTTTATATACCTATGCCTCTGCTTTTACATTACATTTTTGAATAATTATGTACCCAAGCAATGACAAAATAGGTAATTATTACTTTAAATCTGTACAATGTTATCTTAATAGTATTTTATGCAACAGTTGTATAAGAAGGGTCAAAAAATGCGAGTGGCGTGAGTTGCGATGTGAGCCTTGGCGAACATCGCAATAAGAGACGCCACGAGCATTTTTTGACCTAGTTATACAACGTTGCATACAATACTTTTTCTACGACGACGTCATTTTTCCTTTTTATTTTATACTTTTTAGTGTTTTGAAACGAAACACAAAAAATTTCCAATTTATTTTCCAACGCGCGGGAAAATGGCGGCAAATGTAGACTTTTTTTTATAGTATATCTATGGCACCAAACAAAGTAAAGGTGCCAGTTTCCAGGTCAAAAAAAAAACAACAACAATGCTTTTTTGGCGACATTATATGTAGTACAGTTACACTTTGTAAACAATGCTTTTATAGGCCATAGAGCGTACACTTTTTCAAAGAGTTTAATTATGTATGTACTTATATTAGACTTTTTGGTTATTTAAATGCCAGATTAAAGTAGAGGAGTAGAAAAATATAATATCGTTTTTGGGGAACGTAGCCTGTCCCTATTATGAACGAACTTCACTTACAGGAAAGTTAATTGAATCACTAATTATAACGGGTACCGGCGTACGTGTATGCAATGATTGATGAATGTGGAGGAAGCAACAGAAGTATGTCAGGATCGAAGCAAATGGAATTTCATAATCTCTGCCATGGTATAAGACGACCAGGTATGCTCAAAACTGACAGCTAGCATTTCAACGTGAGCTCAGCTGATGTCATCAGATCCTGCGTTGCCATTTCGTAAAAAATAAATTGCCCTAGTTCAATGTTTTTAATTTACCTTGCAAGGAAACTTTGTACTTTTAGTAAAAAAAAACACGTACAGTTTTAATGATTTTCATATATGTGACAAATAATAGTAATTAAATACATTAGTCAGTAATTCTCTTAATTTTCAATAATAAAATTTACGTCATTGGAATGTTGGAGATACCAATTGAATGGTAACATTTACGTCATCAATGGGCTAGCAATGGCTAGCATAGCAATGGCGGATTGTCATAGGATTGAGCATACCTGGTCTTCATATACCATGGTCTCTGCTTACTGCGGTGGGAAATAGGCGTGAGTTTATGTATGTATCATCATCATCAGCCCATTAACGTCCGCACTGTTGGGGCACGGGCCTTCCCTATGGATGGATAGGGAGATCGGGCCTTAAACCATCACGCGGGCCCAGTGCGGATTGATGGTTATTAACGACTACTAATGCAGCCGGGACCAACGTCTTAACGTGCCTTCCGAAGCACGGAGGAGCTCGAGATGAAAACTTTTTTTTTTTGTGGTCACCCATCCTATGACCGGCCTTTGCGAAAGTTGCTTAACTTCAACAATCGCAGACCGAGCGTGTTTACCGCTGCGCCACCGAGCTCCTCTCAGTATGTATGTATATGGGTATAGTATTGAATAATACTCACGGTATAATAGAAGGTGGTCTAGGTAGGGAGCCTCCTCGGCTTACAGACGCGATTTGGTCCAGATTGTAATTCTGCGGCCAACCCGCGTTATCTTCTATTACCGATCTGAAACAAGACCGCAAAAAAATATGAGACAACCACAAAATTCAAATCATAATAAAAACACACACATTGATTACTCATAAAACATAATTCAGTTCAAAGACGTTCCTATATTTAGTACTTGCTTTTGAATTATGATAAATGCTATGAAATTCGTAAGTTCGCGATCGTCATTTTAAAATCCATACCATAAACATATTATTGTTTAACTATTGCGTCTGGAAATCTCGGCCTTAGGAGGTTAATGTAAAACACACTTTCCTAATAAGTACCTAAATGCCTGAATAAAAGTCAACAATAGCAAATTCAAAAAAAAGTCAAAAAAAGTAAGTTTGCTTCATTTGAGAAATATTCTCCTGTACCTATTTATTTATTCGAATTCTTTGTTGTTCGTAAAAGTTATGAAATGAATATTCAATGTACTAACCTTTTCTTCAACAAGTGTAAGTATGTAAGTAAGTATCATACATAACGTCTTCTCATCGTGTGGATTATGAGGTGGGCTACCAACCTCATCAACCCTAGTGTCAGGCTTATTATTGAGCCGCGAAAGGCCCCTGACATGACTCATGACTACATGCTTACATTAGTAGGTAAGTAGTAACCGGGACCAATGGCGTCACATGCCTTCTAAAGGACGGGTCATCTTACTTTCGGGCAATCATGATCAGCATGTAATGACCTAACAAAAATAGGGGTCACAAAGTATTTTTTGTGATAGGTCCCCACCGGAATTCGAACCTGTGAGCCTCCGGATTGTGAGCCCAACGTTCAACCACAGAGGCCGCTATATAACGTTATGAAATACAGACACAGTAGCAATAAATACATGTACTTTCAACACATTTTAAGTCCAAGAATCACATGGAAGGGTTAATTTATGCAACCCCACAACGGACTTTGGTTTCAGGGGTTTTGAAAGTGAAATTGTCAACAAACGGCATAAAATAGCAGTTGACGGTAGGTATAATTAAGCTTGAGTGACCATTTCGGTGTCACTGCGTCTCTATTTTTAGGTATAGTTAGTGCTTTCATAATCAAACTAGCTGTGTTCCCGCGACTTTGAACTCGACGAACTCATATTAAATCCTCTCTGAAATTGGATGAGCACTTTCGGAGTATTTACGTGCAAACTTTAGATGCCTCTAATATTTGTTTAGTCCCAAAACACTAATATTATAAATGAGAAAGTAACTCTATATGTCTGTTATCTTTTCACTGGTATGAAGAAGTTTGACACAAAAACATAGGATAGTTCTTATCCAAGAAATCACCCCCTAAAGGGATGAAAAGGGGATAGGAAAAAACATGCTGCGCGCGAGAACCGACTACTATGTGGAGAAAGTCGCGAGAGGAAAGACAGTATAACATAAGCCTAACAATATCCGGTTCACAGCTGAACGCAGATTTTCCTTTTACGATGGAATAAATTTATTCAAAAAAATGGTTTCCAATAAGCACACTTCAGTCTACCTTGAATCAACAAGGATACCTTGTTAGATAAAAAACCATTATTTTCCCCATGGTTATGTAAATTTCATCTTACCTTACGCACCTCCATATTTCGAGACAAAATAAGTCATCAACCCGTCTGCGAGCGTTTAACGATAAGTAATTTTGTTTTTCCATGCAATGTATCAAAGATTCGTACAAGTAATTACCTGAATTATTTTGGGAATAAGGGCTGTTGAAGACCTTACGTAATAGCTCCAAAGCCTTCAATTGATACATATTTGTATCTACGTTTTCTTGTAACTTTTAAAAGGAAACTATATGACAATAGTGCTCTGTAAGCCTTCAAGTCGTTTGGAGACTGCGCAATGAGAACCGGCAGATTTACCATTTTTTTTGAAGAATCATACAGCGTTTATAAACTTTGCTACACGCTTCTCGCTACAACTGGCATAATATCCTTAGGGATCCAAAATTTTATTAAGGATTCCGCTGACACGGTTATTTTCAAGGGTCCTCAAGGGAATCTTAATAACGTTCCGCCCTTAGTACAACTAATTAAATGGTTTTGTCGGTAAACATGGCTTATTGATTTCATACGAATCCATCGTACAGTTTTTTTTTTTTGACGTGACTTATTGTAGATTTGCCGCAGATGGCATTAACTACTTGGCCGGAAATCGTACAGTCATGATCAATATTATGTACCCACTTTAGGACTCTGTCGCACTAACATGTTTGACATTTAGTGAGACTTACAGTTCAATTTGTCAAAAAAGTTAATGTGACATGATACCAAAGTGTATACATATTAATGCTCGTGACCGTACCTAACACATCCTTGCATCTACTTTAAAACGTATCTGATCTATTTTGTCTGATGGTAGGCGGATAAATTGTATGTACTTATAAATAATTAAATAAGCGGTCCATGATTTTGAAGGAGCAGGGAAATCTAAAGGTATCCTGTTGAAATTGTTTAACCATAAATAAACAAGGCTTGAACAAAGGGTTTAAGATTTGTATAACTAAGAAAGTTAAGGGTGTAGGGACCCTAGTCTAGTTCCTATCCGTTACCTAGATGGCGTACGTATAGCGAATTCGGTGTAAAACGTAAATAAATTAGTCTTTTTCTCATTTACCATTATTTCTGAGGCTTCATTTTATTTGTGCCACGAGAGGTAAAATAATGACGTATTTTCTTTAAATTATTGATTAAATATAAATATAATAATTTAAATGGTGTGGCTACACTTACGCCATCTATTGTCGCCGAAAATTATATACCGAGATTCGTCTGTCAAATTAATTCTGTAGTAGTATGTGTGTGCCTTGCATTTATTGAGTTATTTTTAATTGTCTATACGTCCATGTTTGACTATAATTTAATCTGGGGCCTTAGTCAAGTTGCAAACGATTACGAAAAACGGCTATTTTCTTTTTATTAACGTGACTTATTGTACATTTGCCCTATATGACATTAACTATATATACATGCCTATGGCATTAATGCCTTGTTATTGTCAGCTTGTGGTAACTCGTCAATCCCATATATTTCATTTCGATTAAACTGTCGTGTGGCCTAAGATAGAACAGGCTTACCCAGTAAATGCCTATTCACTCTGAGTTTCTTAACGGCAATTAGACTTTAGGATGAACTTACTGTGGCCACTCCATCCGGGTGAAGTCTTCATCCTCTGGCATCCATGTGTATCGTTTGGGGTCAGGCTGACTGCACACGGAGCGTGGCCTCCGGCGAAAGTATGAGCACTCCAGGTCTGCATCATAGGCACACAACTCGGGCGGTGCTGGGGTTGGTTGGCCAAACCTGTTGGTGGAAACGTCAAATGTTGATTTTTTGATGGATTTTTGTGTGCGTTTGAGCTGGTTCTTCGATGGTTAAGAATTACATTTGATCCCGGTAGGTGGCGCTGTAAGCTTATAACGGACAACGTTTACCGGGTTCCCTAGTTTTTACTATTGTTGAAGTGTTGGTGTGTGTTGGCCAAACTTATTGCCAATAATTAATTTATTTGCTGCTTATAATCCCGTGCATGTCAGGTTTTTTTTTTATTTTTCTTTATGAACTCAATAGTACATACTTACTTGGGACTATAAGAAACAAGCCAACTAAAATGACGTGTAAAATAATAATATACTATATTTACCTAAGTACAACGAACACCGAGATACTCGAGAACATATTCATATGTCATCGACACGGCAGGAAAAAAAAGAAAACTGTTTTTTTTTTCACAAAAGGACACACGGTTCATCCTCGTAAGTAACTACCAGCTCTGCAGGGGCTAAAGTAACTTTGCTGCCCCGGGCTCATATTAGCCATCATAATAAGGTCACTGAGTAACGGCTTTCCGCTGAAATATGGCAGGTTTTCGTTGAAATATTGCCAAAATACGCCACTAGTATTCGTACCGAATATCTTGCATTATGTATGAGTGAAAAATGTTGTTGAATCGACGCGTATTAAGCCAAATGAAATGGGTCGTAAGTTAAGTTTCATTTTGATTAAACACGGGAACTGTTAAAAAATCATACATACATACACAACTTCACGCCTATTTCCCGTTGGGGTAGGCAGAAACCACGGAATTCTACTTTTTACGATACTGACACATCACTTTACATTCTTCCATTTTCATCAAAGACTTCATGCATACTTGCCGATTTAGTAGAGTAAAAAAAAACTATGAAAAATAATACTCCATTTTTACCCTTTTAATAGATGTTGGCTTATATGCTATTATATCTATCAGACAGTATGAAAACAGAATCATTTATTCAACGTAATTATCATGGATAAACTTGTTAAAGGTCAATGTAACACTTTTGAATTTACCTCATTTTGGAAGGTGTTATGGCTGAGGAGAAGAAATGACAAAACTGCAACAGCAACACATCTTTCAAATCAACAATCAATCATCATTATAAGTTATTTAATAACTTCACTACCAGCAAGAATATCGTAGCACCAACACCCTCAAGATAAAAAAAAAAAACAATTATACAGTAAGCATACGAAGCCAGCCAATCACAACGAAGAGCCAGCATCGCGCTAATGAAGTTTCCTGCCGCATAAACACGTAGTATAACTTCCTATGCACTCTAATAGAACCGAAGAACCTTCTTTTCTTTCACACATAAAACTACTGACGATAGACAAAGACAACCAATATTGCCTTATGGCAGCCTAGTTAGACTTAATGAAATGGTCATGCAGATAGAATTAATGAAAAAGGATTGAATAAACAAAAGGAACAGATTGTTGGGTAGAGTTATTGGACTGGGGAGCTCATAATAACCATAGAACATCAAAAAAATGAAAATAATTAAAATGAACACACTAACACCCTGTCTTGTTATGTAACCAAGTATTCGTCTCATTTGTATGCACCAGATAGTTTTGGAAAGCTTACTCATGTTCTGGTACTAAACTATGTTGGTATTACTAACGTAACAGTTTACCTCTGAGGGTAACTGTGAACGAGTATGTGTCTGAATAATAAATACGGAGAAACTAGTATTTGTCGGAATCTATCGGAGGAGCAATCGGCAATATATGGAAACTAAGAACCTACTGTTTTGGAATATTAATTTTGGGATGAAATGAATATTTAGCAGATGAAGGTACCGCTGGAATTCTCATTGGAATTTTAGACAACTTTTAACCGTTTGATATTTAAATTAAATTTTTATTTTAGATCAAGTTTCATATCCGTTTATTACAATCCATACAAACAGACCACCCACACACACACACCACACACAAATTGTTTTTTTATTACATTTGTACGCAAAAAATGTCAGTAAGAAAAATAATAATTATTATAATTTAAAATTTGTCGTTATAGCTACCTACTAAGACACTTGAACCCAATGTATTCTTGTCCGGGATCCAAAAAATAATAGGGTGGCTCGTCAGCAATAAAGGATAGAACAAATAGGTCATTGAAAAACATTGAACTGGTTGATATTTATTGAATTATTTTCGTTAATTTCTTATATAAGTTATATATTATTTTTGATGTTCACTTGATTATTCATGCTGTGACGACTATTGGTACCTACTGTCACACAATTTTCGCATTAATGATGTACGACACTCCATCATAGTATAAAGGAAGTTGTCATCCTAAGAACCACTGAATGGATTTGCATGCGTTACTGTTTTGTTATCCATTTCATTAAATTCCTAGGAATAACAATCCCTGAACAGCATGGTGTAGTGCTGTAATGGTGTTCTTTTGTAAAGTGATGATTTGATCATCATTAAACGCTGTAAGCTATGAGGATGGCATAACCACCAAGAGTGGCTCAAGTCTCGATAAAAAATAAAGTAAAAAAAAGTACCCAAGTGAAGCCAGATCGAGTCGCTAGTATTATACAAACTTATAATAGACCTCCCAACCTTAGCGAAATAACTTCTTCAAGTGAAAATCGCCAAAGAAAAACTTTGAGACGCGACAGTACACAAGCACAATACATTTATTATTGCATTGCGCCAACTTCTGACGGGTGTGAAGTCGAGGCGAGAGCAAACTCACGTACGGCACAGTCAATTACGTGCCATGCCCCCACTTGAACCAAAAGTTCTTGGTCCAAGTCGCAACTCAATACTAGATGGCGTGTCTGCGTCATTGAACGTCTGTTCAATTGTACTCGAGTTTCACTCTTTCAGTTCACGGGAATCAGGGACTTTCCAGGCTACATCATGGCGCTGTACAAATTTTACTTCGTTTAACCTTCAAATTTCATGGATAACAGACATATTATGCATCCTCCACCCATTATTATTCGGATTAAAATAAAAAGCAACATAGGCAGCAACATAATTCTATACATAATGTGTTCGAAATATCAAGCAACATTTATTTTTATATATGCTTTTGCCATTACATTGTAAGAAAATAGGTAATTATCACGGTAAAGCTGTACAACGCCATCTATATATTGTTTTTGGTGACAGTAATCTGGAAAGTCTATTATTTTGTAACGACATTGGTGCTAATTCCTGTAAATACCATCTAATTTTATTTTAAGTTATATCTGTCATTTTCTTATCCGCCGAAAAGGAAAGGGACGGGTAATCGACAAGCATAAAATTTATGGAACACACGTCAATTTTAAGCACAAATCTAAACCAACCGTCTAAAAATTTTACATCCGTCAATAACCCGACACAGTTAAGTAGACATCACGTCAAACGGATTGCATACCAGCGACGTACCTTTTGATTCGCCCGGGTTATTCATTCATTCACTCATTCTTCCTAAAATTAAGAGCTGTGAATCATCCGTCCCTTTCCTTTTCGACGGATATGAAAATGACGGATATAACTTAAAATAAAATTAGGCGGTGTCTGCAGGAATCGGGGCCATTACTTGACTAGACAAGTCTTTGTTTAGTCTTTCAAAGAATGCCTCCCGAAGCAAACCTACAATAAGTCATTACATAAGCTCACGACTATAATAGTGAGTTTTGGTATGTACTTACCTAAGGGTGGTATTAATAAACTATTCTCAGCTGAGACTGCTGTCAAGATCATGCTCAAGTCCTTGTTTTTATATAAGAACTGTCACATTGACATGATTTTGAGGGCATTCTCAAAGCAGAGATTATGTAGTTGTGTTTTTTTTTTTGTACTTAGTCTGGAAAATTCTTCAGTATTGACCTTGGATACCGCTGTATTGGTGCATAATCGGTGTTGAGATTCTCATCCGAGGGTACCCGACGGCGGACGCACACGGATAGAAATGATGTTCTGAAAGAAAACAGAAAAGAAATATATATTAATTTATTCGAAAATCATCTTCTGGAAGCATCTTTTATTGTGCAATAGACTATACAGGTGTTAGTGACATCGTAACGAAAACTTTGAGGAATAATTTGGACTATGATTCTAAGCAGTTACTTATGAAGTGGAACTTTCCGTCGCAAAGGTATGGAATTGTAAATAATTTAAAAAGACACAAAAACATGATTTTGCGACGGAAAATTCCATTTGATATTACCTCACAATAATTATGAGCTGAATCATCCCCCTCAATATCCTTACGATGTCACTAACATTCTGTTACTGATTTTACGAACAAATTATTAAAAGTACACACGAAAATTACAATCTATTCGTTGAAGGCTAACGATAAACTTGCAATGTTTGTAATGCAAAGATTTGTTTTCCTATGAAAACAAATCTTTGCATTACAAACATTATCCTATGATAATTATAAATATGAAAGGATCCATGGGCCTCATACGTCTTCTGAAGATAATTCAAGCAATGTTTGTTTCATAAGTACCTACTTAATTATCGTCTCTTTGTTGTTAAGAAAGAGGCAACACAACACAATGTAAGTAAGTATATGACGGCGACGTGTCGGGGCGGTGACACTAGCATTTGGTACATTTTTGTGCATTTTCGTATCATTTTATATTTTTCTAGAACTTCATTGTACCTACGAGTAGTTTATGTCCATAGTTCATATATGCAAATACTATACGGTTGATTAAACGCTTTATCCACCGACAGAGTTCTAATCGATACATGTCTCTTGATTGCGATAGAACATTTAAACATAATTTGAACAATGACTGATGAGCACGGTTAATCGGAGCCTATTAATCAGATTATGTACTGTACGTATATTGATGTCCGTTTACTGGAAAGGTCATTAGGTCAGTGCTATAATACATTGAAAACAAATTAGAATTTAAATTCTAAAGTCGGCGCACGCATCCAGCAACCTTAATTACCTGCAAACCCCGCAAATGCTTCACTGTGGTGGCGCATTGGTGGGTGGTGTGGCTCCACACAGGTTTTGTAGGTTTACTTTTTTTATTTTTGTCGTTCCTGAATTTCTGGATGTAAAAACTCTTTGGTGGGATTTAAAAGATAACTGTAAAAATAACACTAGTGCGGTAATGTCACATTAAAGCAATGTTTTAATAGTTTGATTTATGTACCTACCTAAAAGCAGTACAATAAGAGCTATCTACGAGCCAGTGTGTTGAAATAGTATTTTATGCAACAGTTGTATAAGAAGGGTCAAAAAATGCGAGTGGCGTGAGTTGCGATGTGAGCCTTGGCGAACATCGCAATAAGAGACGCCACGAGCATTTTTTGACCTAGTTATACAACGTTGCATACAATACTTTTTCTACGACGACGTAATTTTAAATGAAACAAATATTTTGCAATTTATTTTCCAACGCGCGGGAAAATGGCGGCAAATGTATACTTTTTTTTATAGTATATCTATGGCACCAAACAAAGTAAAGGTGCCAATTTCCAGGTCAAAAAAAAAAACAACAACAATGCTTTTTTGGCGACATTATAGTACAGTTACACTTTGTAAACAATGCTTTTATAGGCCATAGAGCGTACACTTTTTCAAAGAGTTTAATTATGTATGTACTTATATTAGACTTTTTGGTTATTTAAATGCCAGATTAAAGTAGAGGAGTAGAAAAAGTATATTTGTATTTGTAAGTCCCATAGAGATCTGTTAGAAGCTTTCGTAAAGCAGTTTGCACGCGTAGATAAACCATTTGCACGTGTTAGGGATTATCTATGCACGGGTCGCAGGATGTTCGTACGATTGATCGGGCAGAACCGTAGGTGATAGTGCGGTATAACGAAGTTGGTATAAAGGTGAATTTATAAAGGCAGATAAACGAATCGTTGGGCAAACGTTTGTAGATGAGATTGTAACAGAAATTGTTTCAATTGGGGTTTTCTTAGTAGTCAATACCTTCTGAGCGTTTAAGCATTTACGCGTGAAATAAAATATACACAGTGTACCGCTTAATGAGATTTTGTGGCACCAGAGTACCTTCAAGACACTAATAAAGTTAAAAGCTATACAAAAATCGCTGTCTCATTTGTACCTTCTAATACGATTACAAGGGTGCAGAATAATAAAATGCTCGATTTGTTACCTTTACCTTAGCTAAAAGGCATCCATTTATCGCGGAAATCAGGTTAGGTCGCCGGGAGTTAGAGAAGCCATTTCATCTGATGAAACCTTTGATGAAAGCTAGAAACGAATTGGACAGACGTGACCCACTCGAAAAGGCAACGATGTATATAAAAATAAGCGTACTTTCCGGGATCAGTGAACGCGAAACTGTAGAAATTGAACAACAATGTGTCTTTAAAATTTCTACAAAGCAATTTTCTAAAGAAATAAAGTCGTCAACACAGTTTTCCGTTTACGACCGCGTCCGCGTTCCAATGTATGAGACTCTGAGGGCCCGGTGCGAACGTCGAAACCATGTGACATTTAATATTTTACACATGGATGGTGTCCAGTGAAGCTCGGAAATGCGAAACAATATGAGAGCGAAATTGTGTTCCAGATCCAACACGGGCAATTTACAACGCAGAGGACCTATTTGTATTGTAAATTATAATGTCACAAAGGCGTGTATTAAATAAACAGCCAGGATCTGATATTAGCGGCGTGGGAGTAATATTTCGACTCGAATTGAAATGGAAATGTAAACGTGTGGGCTCGTATCTTTTGGATGGCTGACGATAGGTCACAGGGGAGTGACCCAAGACCCATAGCAGACAGACTCCGATCACGAATGTCCAATAAGTTTTTCGGGACCATCCCGGCCAAATTTATTAGACGGTGAAAATATACGTTGGAGGAAAATCGTCTGGAGATGAGCGCGGCAGTCAATAGATGGATGCCATTATATAAAATCAATAATCAACGACCAATAATAAAGAAAGGTCAGGAGCTTTTGACCTCGAGTCAATCAGCTGATATCTTAATCTTAAGTTTAGCTTCTATTAACATGAAAACGTATCAGAGAATTCCATTTCCAAACGTTGTATTACTATTTAGTAGTTAGTATTCTATATTTATTTCAAAATTATTTAATTAATTGTGGAATTATTATATTGTGTTATAATTTCTAACAATTATTTATGAATGTAAAAATTGCTAATCAGATATACTAAGCCCTTCTAAAATACGTCTTTAAAATACACTACAGTTGAGACTACAAATTGTTACAAGTTTTTTTTATTATTATAAATGAACTTTACATTATGGTATACATTACCAACAAGTAACTATCGAGTTCGCTAACTGCATCTAAGTTCTTTCCACTAACTTCAAGAGCAGATGCTCTACTAACAAGTTCTCAGTATGCAACTTCGTACTTTGTTCTTGAATTTATAATTAAGATCGTATCCGGGCTTTTAATAGTGTATAGGGTGAATTGCAAAAGCGAAAAAAAAAGTTGTCTTGGCTGAGAACGGTAGTGCAAAGTTCTGCTAAATGATTTTGAATATTTTTTCTGGGTAAAGTAAGTAGTCCTCTACCTTGGCAAAAAAAATCATTCAGTTTCAGCAACTGTAACACGCTGAAAAAAATTTTTAAAGTGTCATTTTATCATTTCGGTAGCTTGTCCGTAACCCATTATCGCTTATAAAATGTCTTGCTCTACAATTATTTTCTATTATTGGGATTTAAATTGATAGAATTTCGTTAAATTATTAAATAATCTAACAACAAAAACTATTTCTGTCTGTTTACCTTCCTTCTCATACATTTGACAGGCAGTTAAATTTTGTCCGAAAAAAAGTTATTATTTCAGAGGACAGTAAGTTTTGGTAGAATAACTCCGTCAACATTGCGTCTATGACACCTCCTTACCTGCCAACACCTTGCATTGGTTCGGCTCGACCGCTAGACGTGAACATACCCGTCACAGCGTGTAATGGTTTCCCGCCAAAAAAAGAAATTTATCATTTCGGTGATAGGGGGACAAAAAAAAATCAGTAAAAAATCATTTCGGTAGCCATTATAACTCGTGTTAGATTAGTTCAATTTATTTCATATTGATGTGTTAAATCGGCTGCAAGTACTGTTTTGTTTGAGAAGTGTCGATTTTTCGATAGTTATTTAAATTCACAGTTTATACAAAAATAACCTGTTTTTTATCATCTCGGTGTTATCATTCCGGTGGATTCGGTGGACTGAAATGCCAATAACAGTCCATGGGAATGATAAGTAACACTGAAATGATAAAACCGTTAAGTTTTAGAGATCCGTGTGTTAAATTTTAGTTTCGAATTAGGTATTGTTTTAAGGGCCTTTTTAACAGTTCTGTGGAGCTATTTTATTTTTCCTCGAGATGATCTCATGGTTTTCCAAAACCATTTTGGGTGATTGGAAAACGTCATATAACCTTCTATCAAACTCCTCTTTCTGCTTTTCTCGGTAACCTTGAATACCCAGACTTATCCATTCTTTAGATCCTGGTGGACACTGGCCTGGATAAAATAGTTTACACCAGTGTCTACCGATCGCACAGCGGTAACTCTGAGACAAGCAGGTTATTCACCTACCTCAGTAGGACAGTGGAGTTGGCACGGCGGAGGTATCTCTCAGCGCAACTTGTTCTTCTCCGGGACTCCAACGCCCACCAGCAAGAGTGGTTGTTCCCATTCCAGAAGACCAACCATGCTGGCAAAGAGGCGCTAGCTTTTGCCATGTGTGGCAAAACCTCTCACATCTGGTGAATTGCGTTACAAAGATACCTGACGTTGCTAACTATAGCGCCAACTGCTTGGACTTTTTGCTGATAACTGATCCGGACCAATATCAATCTCTATCAGTGACTTCCCCCTTGGGAACATCCGACCATTGTCTGGTGAGATATGTGTCTGTCTATTCCTCACCTGATTCTAGCCCCAGAGGATCGAGGCAAATATGGTGACACACGCTAGCAGATTGGGATGAGATGCGGCACTTCTTCGCAAACCTATCCTTGGCGTGAGGTTTGCTTTTCTTCAGAAGACTCGACGAGCTGCGGAGATGCCATATTAGTTGTCAGGAAATGGAATACTCCCAATCCCATTTTCTGACATATCATCTGACGATAAGGCTCGCTCATGGTACATCGCGGAGTATGCTAGTGCAGAAGCTCTAATATGCCTCCGTAGTCCTGATGATATCCCAGCAATAGTACTGCGGAACTGTGCACCTGAATAGTCTCCTACTGACACGCCTCTACCTGCTCTCTCTGGGTTCAGGACAATTCCCGAAACCATGGAACCTTGCCAATGTGCAGTGTATGCCCAAAAAAGGCACTCATACCAACCCTGCTAACTACCGCCCCATCTCGGTACAACCGCCGCTCATCCTGAACAACCGCCTCCTGGCGTACCTTGAAGCCAACAATTTACTCAGAGATAGGTCAACTGATGTTCTTCTTGTGTATGCTACACGCTTATGGAGTGAGGCAATCTAGAATCAAGGCGAGGATCTTGTTATGTCCTTTGATATATTCAGGATCCCTTCTAGCCTATGTAATTGGATAGATAGGGATAGATTGATTCGGGTAGTAGTTGATGGGTGCTTGTCTGATCTACATGCTATTAATGCCGGACTCCCTCAGGGATCTGTTCTCTCCGCCACGTTTTTTCTATCAATGATCTGCTGATTATGCCGGCATTATCATTATTTATAAGCATTATTTAGGCATGCAGACGATAGCACAGTGACGGAGAGATACATGTCCAATGCACGCGTAAGCACCAGAGATGATAGTGCCCTCAGAGAGGATCTTGTGAATCGTGTGAAACTGCCCCTTAAGTCCGTCTCAGACTGGGGTGACAACAAGTAGGTTGGACTCAACGCTTCCATGACCCAGGCGTGTCTGTTCACCGCAAAACGGAGTCCTTTCCTCCTGACTGGGACTTTCCGGAGTGAATTACCAACCATCTCGAGCTCTTGGGTATGGATATAACTTTCAACTCGTTATAATCTAGGAGACTTCAAGACTAGGGTGAATAGGCATTTGCTAGGTAAGTGTGATCCACCCTACACCACATCGTCATTTACCATCAGGTGAGATTGTGGTCCTACGTGAACCTATATTATTTAAAAAAAATGTAGGTAAGTAATAAAGAAGCAATGACAATAGCCACAAAAAGACATATTGACAATAAGCGTCATCCCCCTAGCATTATACCGATTTTTCACAGGGTCCGCTTACCTAATTTGAAGATTTGACAGGTCCAGTATTTTACAGAAGTGACTGCCTGTCTCACCTTCCAACCCACGAAGGGGAAACCAGCCCAATACACATTAGGTCACATACCTCCGAAAATGGAATTTTCGGGAATGTGGGTTTCCTCACGATGTTTTTCTTCACCGCTGAGCATGTGACAATCATTTCTGATCTAAACATGAATTACCTTACCACCCACCCATTAGCTACCACGGCTCCACATATTGACAACAACTAAATGCATTTTTTATTGCTCGATGAAAGAAACGAACAACAATCTATTACTATTAGTAAATAGTATTAAACTATTTTTTATTTAGCAAGTATTGAACTATTTATCTAAGAATGTATAAATCGATCTCCACCAACCCGCAGTGAAGCAGCGTGATGGAGTATGATCCATACCCTCCGCCCCCCCCCCCCCCCCCCCCGGTTAATTGAGAGTAGGCCTGTGCCCAGCAGTGGGACGTATATAGGCTATTTATGTATAAATCTAACTTCACTTTGTACGGAACCCTAGCTAAGCAGCACAATTTTTCTTGACTGTATCATTTCCGTGGGTTAATTTCATTTCAGTGGACTCATTATCATTTCAGTGTACATTTATATCATTTCGGTGTATATTTATATCATTTCAGTGGGTACTTATCATTTCAGTGGACTCATAAAAATTCAATTTTAAATATCTCAGTAAGTTTCGATCGTATTTGATGCCCACTCACGCACATAATTCAAAATAGGTTAAAGTTTTATTTGTCGTCAAATATGTGAAGAAAAGTATTGAAATAAAAAATCTCACCGAAATGATAAAAAAATGAGACTTGTTGAAATTCACCCTATAGCGATTAGTCAATATTGGAGCAAAGACTAAGTAACTTAAGTGCTGGAACACTTTAAGTTAAAAGCACTTTTAGATTCAGAAATGTTTGTATATATAAAAAGACGATATATTTCCAAAGATTATACTTTGGAAGAAGCATGAAAGTAGGAATAAAACTGTGGAAATTAGCTCATCGCGTAACATCTGCGCTGTTAACTTGAGTGACAGAAAAAGAAACGAATAGAATAAAATTTAGGAGATAAAATAGAGAATAAACTTAGAAGGGCTTACATTGGGCAAATTGGGGTTGTCCTTAAAGAAGGATTAGTGGGATTTATTTTGAAAGTCGCGCCTATATCGCGTCGGGGTAATCAGAGACTAAGGATTTCCATTTGCTTCGATCCTGACATACTTCTCTAGTTTCCTCCACGTTTATCAATCGTTTTATACACGCGCGCCGGCTCAGAGTAGACCGTACTAAACCCTTTTTAGGGACATCCCCAATTCGGTCTACATATATTTTAACACAGGCGATATTGAGATTCACCGCGATATTTTATTCTTCACATATTACCGGTTGACATCATCATAAATACCTATACCTACTTATATACCTGATATTTATCTTTATTATTTAGCTTATTTTTTTTTCAAAAGACACACTTTCTGCTTAACCTTGGATATGAACGTGACTTCAAAAACTCTTTTAGTTTCAATTAACTTTTAACCTTATTTTATACCTACTCCCTCACTCTACTCATATTCTATACAGAAGAAGGTTTATTTTATTCCATTAGCTGTTTTGTATTATAATTTTGTATTGTTAATATCCACCATACTATTAACTCTGAAAAGTTTCGTTTGTACTTTGACCAAAACACCATCAGGGTTAATGAAAGTTTTAATGGACTCATTGTGAATTCTGATGGATCCATTATTCCTAACATTCTTACTTCTGAAAGGTTTCTTTCATTTTTGTGCTGGTGTTGCTATTTTAGGATTGAACTTTTGGCACAAAGATCGATCATTCTTTTATACGCTGGTTATCTTTTATGATTGATAGACGACAGATCATTATTGCCAAGCTTAATATTTGTAAGAATTTGTTACCTGTATTATATTGTCACAATCGAACATTACAACAACGTAAGGGCATAACTCACCGAGACGCCATGGCCACGTCGCGAGCAACAAGTCATATTGAAATGTATGCCGGTAACTCGCTTGGCGACGCTTTGGAAACAAAGCCATTTATATCAATAAATGAACCAAGAAAAACCCAATACAATATATTTTTTTTAAAAGCAAATGTTATTCACCCAAATTCAGTCCAAACTCTATGCATTAGAGAAATTGACACATTTTCACTGAAGAAATGTAAACTCGATATAAATGTAAACAGGCGACATTAGAATTATAATTGGACAAAATGATGATTGGTCTGGGATTTAAATTGCAATCTAGATATATGTATAAAATCATATAAAATCAAATATTTTGTACATATATGTATTTTTGATTACGTTTGATTATCTTGTTAAATTATGACGTCATACCAAAGTATATTTTCATAGACATTTTTCATATTTGGCCTAGCCTATTGTCAAAAGTGTGAAAAATACAATACAATACAAAAACGCTATATTGCCTATATAAACACGACATTAGAAACAATTACAAAATTGACAAGAAAAGCACAATCGGCGACCTTATTGCTAAAAAGCAATTTCTTCCAGGCAACCGCAGGAAAAAATCTGGCTGAAAACAAATGGTGCATGGATATAGCATACCTATTGGCTCTGGAGCAGGGGCTCTCGATGTGGTACTGTGAGAGACATCCGAGGAATCTGTCCTTCTTGGACTTCTCCAATTCCAGCAGATCCAGTTGTTTGTTGTTGATGCAATATTGCTCTCGGAATTCCTGGTGAGAAAAAATATCAGTGATGAGCAGTGATCGCGATAGGTAGTGCCATTTGCGAGATTTGTCGTAACATGGATATGCCTCCCAAATGTTCGATTTTTTATTAAACATTTATTTTTATTTGTCCATAATGTTTTATCACGTCTTAACTGTTTGGCTGGATCAACAAAATTTCGGGATGTTAAGATCGTTATAGCTGAGCACAACCCTCATTGAATTCTACCGGAGGAGGTTTGTATCATACTCGACTACGCTGCACCATTGCTGATAAGTGGAGGTTTAGGATAAAGATACTACTTCATAAAGGGTGCCCTAGCTGCTTCCCAGGTGAATATTTTGTTTCCAGCAAAGCGATTAAAGAGTGTTCTGAAAGTTTTTCTGAACTTAGGGAATTTGTTTAGGTTTAAGGTTTACAAGTACGAACATTAGCAAAAGTTTTAAGACTCCGATTTAAGTTTGAAAGAACCAGCTTAAACTTGATAGTGGATATAATGATATAAGTACTTAAAATTAATGACAAAATCCACTTTCGTAAATGAAATTATCGTAAAAACTTGCACAGATTTCGAAAGTGTGAAAAATTTACTTTGGTAACATTCGTTATGTTAGATCCTTGAAAATTAATGGGACTTTTTCTGCAAACTTGGATTCTCTGGAACTTCAAGCGCACGAAAGGTATTAGTTACTGTCAAAGGCGGTGATTGAAGATCTTCACAATACTTTCTAAGAAAATACATTCCTACACACGTCAGGGCAGTGTTATAACAAAATTGTTCATTCAAAGTAGACAACTAGTTTAGGTGGGTACTTAAAGTTGGTATTGCTGATTCTGATCCACAGATTAGAATTTTAAAACAAGTTCGCGTTTGACCAAAAGATGTGGCCGAAGGCACACTCTTACGTAGTAAAAGCCTATCCTTTTTAATGTTGATGTTTCTAAGAATATAATGAAGCGGAATTTCAGGTTCAGTACCGTAGTCTGTCAATTCCATACCTTAGCCGTTTTTATAAGGAATGACCATACGACGCGCTTCACCCGGATTGATAATTTCAAGTTTACATAGTGTAGTGTCGAGTATTTAACTTCAGAAATAATGAAGTATAGTTTTACTTATTGCAGATTTGCCGCAAATGGCATT
Source organism: Pectinophora gossypiella (assembly GCF_024362695.1). Classification (NCBI taxonomy): domain Eukaryota; kingdom Metazoa; phylum Arthropoda; class Insecta; order Lepidoptera; family Gelechiidae; genus Pectinophora; species Pectinophora gossypiella. The sequence goes on from NC_065419.1 coordinate 10,443,464, forward strand.
AACTACTTTGCCAGACAAATCGGGAGCGCCTTAGCTCTCACCCGGTGCAAAATTTAAGGCGACAGGCCTGAGGGTGGGTGCTCAGTGCTCAAGGCGTTGTCTGAGAGGATTATATTTAAAAGATTATATTTGAGGGAGTAATGAAGTATAGCGTAAGCATATAGTAAGGAATAACACCACGTGTAGAACGGCAACGCTCCGCACCAGCGGCTGAGCTAGGATTACTGATCACCTCCTCGGTGATATCGATCTTTAATCGTATGGGCGTCAGACATCATGTCGTACACACACAGAGATGCGTGTGTACGACAACGCCAATGTGTTTGTGTAAAACGAGGTTTTTTTGTGTGAAGTGTCCGGGGTGTGGTGTAAGTACAAACCTGCTTGGAGTACATGGTGGTCCGGCTGGCTGGCCGCTCGTCGGTGGCCCTCTGCCGCTTTCTGCCTGCGTTCTCATCCTCTGACTCGTAGCCTTTGGCCGAATGTGCTATGTCAGCCTGCAACAACACACATTTGAATTGTAAATCAGTATGGAACAGTCGTGGGCGGCACTTCACGCTACGCTGCACATGGTTTCAAACTGCGCTAAGAGTGACTTAGATTCACTAGGAAAGAATGAATCGGACGACGATAGATGGAACTGGTAGTGTTGTAGTGGAATCGTTTCGATGCTAAATGATGAATATTAATAATAAAATTATTTTTAATAACATAACATAAATATAACATAAGCTCACGACTATAGCCCAATTGGGGTAGACATTCATCGCAAGATGAACAAAGTACCCATACCTTGCCGAATTTCCTATTAGACTAACTGGTTGTTAAACTCATTGGTGCAAGTTCGCTACCGGTACCTCGTATTGAGAAGCAAGTCGGCGTACCACAGTGGACAACATTATTATTTGGTGAAAACATTTAATTATTTTTTTACGGAAACTCTTTATTTTTCGGAACGTATTGTAATTTATGTTGTATGAAATATATAATTTTAAAAGCTTATAGCTTATAGCTTATAGCTGGTAACAGTCTGCGGACGGTTTAGTCGGTAACGCAGACTGGCCGATCCTTTCACCACGATGGCGAACAAATGTGGCTCACCTTTTGTGCTGTCCTAAGTGCCCTAACACCTGCACTATTGAAGACCTGGTCGAAGCCACTGACAATGCCGTAAGCGTGGCCAATTATTGGTCAGCAAAAATTTAGCTTCGATCGCCATCGACTCGCAAAGAAGAAGAAGAAGAAAAGCTTATAGGTAACCGTAACCGGCTTTAGAATTTCACGTGAACAATTTAACCGTTCCATGAATTATTATATTGTTTTTGCATCCAGCAGCATTAAAGGACTACCAAGGAATTAAAAAATATCTAAATTTTTTTGGCTTTAAACAGAAAGACTTATTTACATCTAGAGTCCCGGTAAAAGAGTATGTTAAAATAGTTTTAAGGGTGCTACCGACTTACTTAGTCGTGGGCAGAGAATAATAATAAGGAGCGTCTCGACTTATGATAGACTTTCTCTGGCTATAATTAGTACTTTGGCAGACAAATGGGGATCGTTAAGTGCTCTTGCCCGATAGAGGTCAACATCTTTCACGGTCTAGTGGTGAGAGCGTGCGGCTCACATACGATTTTAGAGGTTGGATTTTTGGGACATTGTCTAAATCACTTTATGCCTGTCCTTTGTCGCAAGCTGATCGCTTGATTGTTTGAAGAGTTGCAGATGTTTTTTGTATTTCGAAAGGCATTTTAAGCCGTTAGTCCTGAGTACTATTTTATTTACTTCAATAAATCTTTTATTGTTACATAAGTCGTATCAAGGGCAATTACCCAGAATCTACAATTACTACTAGAACCTATAAAATTCAATTGCAGAAATCATCAGCAGAAAATCGATTCAAAATAAACACAGCATTAACAGATGCCTTTGAACTTCTATAAGGTGTTGGTGACACCGTAACGAGAACTTTGGGGGACGATTCAGAAGATATTTTGAGTTGATATGAAGTGAAATTTCCTGTCGGAAATTTCATGAAAGTTTTTATGTCTCTTTTTAATTATTTTCCCAGTCCCATATTGTGCTTTCAGCTGCATATAAACCAAATTTAAAATTGAAATGATAGGATATTTACAATCGTCAATGTACAACAACGTACCTACGAAGTCTAGCGACTGTAAGCGTTGTTCAATTTACACTCCGGTGCACTAAAATCACAAAATTTTAATTAGATATTTCCGACAAGAAAAACATCAACCATCGTTAATGACAACTACAATCAACTAAACATTCTACTATTTTTTTTTCGTTACGGTATCACTAACACCCTGTATTAAGAAGAAAGTGAATGATAAAACGTAATGTAAAGTTTATCTTAAATTTTCACTAACACAGTTGGCTCGACCGTTATAGACGGCGATACGGCTCACCACCTGTCACATTAGTCCAACAGAAAAGAAAGCCCGGTGAGGTGTAGGTACTTACTTAATCTTGCGATGGATGTACCTTCAATTGGTTTTTTTCGTTATGGTTTCACTAACACCTTATATTACCTACGGAACAAGTTTAACATAAGTTAAGTTCGAGCACGCTTTCCATTTTGAAGTTGCACCAATAATCGCATGCCTGGAAGTTTCTCCATTTGCATTTTAGATTGCAACTATCGGAGTCTTTAGTGCCGGAGTCATTGCGACTCGAGCCTCGATAGACGAAGTTTGGGAGTTTGCCGGAGACGCTTTGTGAAAGATAAGCATCTTTCACAAAGTGTGGTTGTGTTGTGTGGATGGAGGTTTTATTACTTGAGAACACGAGGGCGAAAGATTCATGGAAATAGTTGGAAGTAAAAGGAAATGGCTTCTTAGATAAATAGATCAGATGACATAAATAACGTCGATTGGTTAGTATAAACATACTTTATTTATATAGGAAAATCTGAAATAAACAAAGTACTGTAATAATGTCATAAAGTACCTAAATCAATGTCATCATCCCGTTTTTCTCAGCGTCCGCTTGCCTAACCTGAAGACTTGGCCGGTCCGTTTTTTTACAGAAGCCACTGCCTGTCTGATCTTCCAACCCGGGAAGGGATAACCAGCTGAATGCAGCATACATATACCTCCGAAAATGCATTTCTGGAAATGTGGGTTTCTTCACGATGTTTTCTTTCATCGCTGAGCACGTGATAATCATTTAAGATCCAAACATGAGTTCGAAAACAAATTCAATAATTATTGAATTCGAAAAGTGAGAGGCTAGCGTTCTACTCACTGGGCTACCACGACTATTCAGTAAGTAAATCAATCTTAAGGATATCAAGATGAGATAAAACTTATCCTTCTGAGGCCCAGATTTCCAGATTCAATATTTAGTTATTAAAATTTTAGTAGGATTTTGATTTTAATATGACTCGGGCCTTAATACCATAAAAAGAAAGATATTGCTTTACACTTAGTTGTTTAAAATAGACAGAGACAATTGTAAGAGGCAGTATTGCGACCATAAATAAATGTTTCACATATTTAATAGGTAAGTAATGTTTATTATTGATAAATAAACTCACACTTTACACGTTAGCATCGATGAAAGACAATAACTTGTTTCCAGGTCAAGAATTAAGTGTGCTATCACTGACTTTCAGACAACCCATTACTGTTTTAAAACAAAAGACTCAGTAATTCTTCTCGGATGGTATTACCTATCCTATGCAAATAGTAATGGATCCCAGGGAAGTCATTTAAGTTAGGTCATTGAGTGAACTTAATTACGAACTCGTTTGCTATCTTGGTAGTCTTATTTTAAGTTCCATTTTGGTCCTTGATGTTCTGTTCGCTTAATTTCGCTTTCATTTCCTTGTTTAACATAAACTTCTAGGGGTTGAAATGGCCACATCGAAGCAATTCATCTAAGAAAGCAATATTGCTATTTGAAATTTGTTTGCATTGCGCACTTTCTATTATATGCGCTTCGTTAATACCCCACCAGCTCGTACGAAGCGTTTCGCTTCCTCGTTTCTTATACGAACGGCTGAGGTTTGGAATTCGATGCCTGCGAATCTGTTACCCATTAAGTACGATCTGGACCTCTTCAAGGCAAGAGTAATAATACTTTTTGGGTAAGCACGTCCTATCTTCGGCCACATCACCAAGTGGAATATTACGTCCAAATATTCATGTATTTTTTTTTAATTATATTCTGTTCCATACTTTTGTGACGGAAAATTCCACTTGATATCAATTGAGAATCATGGCCTGAATCATCCCTCAAAGTTTACGTTACGACGTCACTAACACCCTGTATAATAACATCTTCATCTTTTTCTAATCTTTTCAACTGTTAGGCTGTAAGGCACAAATAACAGATTTCCACTTCTCGCGACCTTTTTCGGCTTCTGTAGCTATGTATCTATATAATAGTATTTTATACAACAGTTGTATAAGAAGGGTCAAAAAATGCGAGTGGCGTGAGTTGCGATGTGAGCCTTGGCGAACATCGCAATAAGAGACGCCACGAGCATTTTTTGACCTAGTTATACAACGTTGCATACAATACTTTTTCTACGACGACGTCATTTTTCCTTTTTATTTTATACTTTTTAGTGTTTTGAAACGAAACACAAAAATTTTCCAATTTATTTTCCAACGCGCGGGAAAATGGCGGCAAATGTATACTTTTTTTTAATAGTATATCTATGGCACCAAACAAAGTAAAGGTGCCAGTTTCCAGGTCAAAAAAAAAAACAACAACAATGCTTTTTTGGCGACATTATAGTACAGTTACACTTTGTAAACAATGCTTTTATAGGCCATAGAGCGTACACTTTTTCAAAGAGTTTAATTATGTATGTACTTATATTAGACTTTTTGGTTATTTAAATGCCAGATTAAAGTAGAGGAGTAGAAAAAATATATTACGTGTATATTATACGTATATTGTCCTAACATAATATACTGCACTAAACTGTAGTCCCACAACACTCTTTAATTGCAGTGATCTATCACTCAGTGTCACTGTTTACTTACGTACTTACCTAATTAACTACATTCCCATCCCTTTTTGGGCTGATAAGGAAAACGAAATTCGGTACCTACAAGTAAATGTATTTAGTAGTTTATTGTACTTTTTTATTTCATTAACCGTATGACTGTCTCAACGTCGTCGCTAAAGTCTTAGTGTTTTAACTAAGTAAAAACTCTCTTGGGAAGTAAGAAGCGATACGTCAGGCGTAATTTAATGCAGATCTATCTTGGACGGCATTTGCGAGTCCACTTGAGCTGCTAAATAGGCCCCTGGCCTAAACTTATGCAACGACTACGAATTTATATAATATCAGTAAGTAGAAACCGGGACCTCGGCTTAATGTGCCTTCCGAAGCACGTGAAATGTTCAAGCTAACATAAATATCTATACTTTCACTATATTACCTATGTTTTTAATTTACGTTTTCTAGCTTATTTCCAGTTAGCCAGGCACTCGGCCCGATTGATGACCTGTTCAGTTAATCTTGGAGTATTTCTTCGTAAACTCAATTTAGTGCCAGGAGAATTTACTGGGGAACTGTTTAATTCTATTTCTCGGTGACTTTTACAGTCTGAAGGTTATTTACAGACAAACCACTGCAACTCTCGTTGATTTATTTTGGTTGTTATTTGAATAAAAGATATAAGTAAATATAATATTCTTCGGTATATAATTTTATGTTGAAAGAACAGAAAAATGTACAACGGTTTGGTATGACACAAAAAGGAGGGAAGAACAACAGCGCCACACGTGACGAAAATAGGAACTAAGATTGCGTTCCATTTCAACAATTTTATGCATTTTTTTTTATTCAAAGTAATAATAAACATTTTACAATCAAAAACGGTGTCTCATAAACCAATGAACGTGTATATAAATGTAGAAAGTAAGTTACTTTCTAGACAACAAGAACAAGGTTCTTGTCTGTTTTACTTGGTGTGTCTCTCATACATAAGTACATACGTGATCATCCCCCTAGCACTATCCCGTTTTTCACAGGGTCCGCTTACCGAACCTGAAGATTGGAAAAGTCCAGTTTTTACAGAAGCGACTGCCTGTCTGTCCTTCTAAACCGCGAAGGGAAAACCAGCCCAATACAGAGGTCACATGCCTCCAAAAATCCATTTCTCGGGAATGTGGGTTTGTCAAACCGCTGAGCAAATGATATTCATTTATGATCCAAATATGAATTCCAAAACAAATTCGACAATCATTGGTTTAGGCCCGTGCTGGATTCGAACCTGCGACCTCAAAGTGGGAGGCAAGCGTTCTACTAACTGGGCTACCACGGCTCCACATACATACATAGCAGTACAACCTTTATACGTGTCACTGCTAGGCACAGGCCTCCCCTTAATATTACGTAAAAATCATAAATTATAAGATGACCTGAGAAAGGAACGATACGGATCTTTATAAATTTTGTGTATGAATTTTGTACATCTTATAAATGGTCGTTTTAATTGTAACTAAAGTTGTTAAATAAGCACCTAATGAGCCATAAGATCCTTCGATTAAATATAAAGTGACGTAACCTACCTTAATCCCATTTCAACGCGGGTACTGCTCTCATATAAATTACATTAATTTATATCCTTCACTTTAATAACAAGCGCAATTTGTCACCCTTTTGAACCGTGTCATCCTTAAGGATTTAATTTGTTTCGCCCTACAAAGAGAGTCATCTCCATAACAGAATTAATAACAGAACTTAATTGAAAAATCCTCGCCAGTGCACTGCAAATTTTCTCCAAGAAAATAAGCTTGGAATAAATAAAATAGCCTTATCTTTTCACCCGATGAAATGGAAACTAGATATCTCAAATTAATTCAAAGAAACAGCGATGCTTGAGTTTTGAATTACAGTTGGATAATAGTTGAATGACAGTTGGGTAACAGTTACATTGCAGTTGAGCTGAAGTTTCCCAAAGGCCTGCAGCTCGTTCTTAACTTTTTGTTCTGCTACACAACAATGCTTTTAGCTTGCATTACAGGCTTTTACTCGTCATGATTGGTTGTGTTGTTTGAATCCTGTTTGTTGTGTTGAATTCTCGTTGAATTATACTAGCTGAGAATTTTTTAAGTACTTAAGTAACAAAATTCAGTTTTAAACAAATTATTCGTCATAACCATATTTTGTTTATAGCTAATGTTAAACCATAATTGTTTCGGTCATTTTAGAACTTTTTGACTGACATCAAAATAAACAAGATGTTCTCGATTTGTAATTTTTGATACAATGTCGAATAAAACTTTATATCTCATATCAAATAAAAACAAATCAGGCTCCTTATCTTTATTAACAGAAATAATAAAATGTTTTATATAGCCGGCACTTACCAAATTCTAAGGCCCAAATTAGCCAAAATATGAAGATAAACTTTCGCCAATTATTCACTCATTTAAGCGACATTTTTTCAACAAATTCCGCACGACTTTTTACAAGATTATTATGACAAGGAAAGGTACAGAACGGTGAATTCTTTCAAAAAATTCCTAACATTTTGTTATGTAACAATATCTATTACATAATAATTATATAAAAATTAATCTTAGAAAACAAACATAAGAGACTCTAGCGTTGGAGGCGATGTTAGCTCAATGTAAAATAAAACTCTAAGTTGTGGTGATAAGCGGGCTGTACTGAATAAACTAGGATATTATTTACATTAGTAAAAGATACAAGAGAAATGTTTGCCGTCGGCAAAGTCCATGGCTTTAGTGAAAAGTTATTGCCAGAGCAAAAAAATAATACTTAGTAAAAAAAAATTTTGACATTAATGTTTGCGACATCCAATATATAAAAATGTAAGTGTAAAACTTACTGAGATTCAGAAATTTACTTCTTCACTGGGATTTCAGATATTTACTAATTGCCACATATGAGCCACTAGCGTGAGCAGTGGCAGATAACCTAATTATTCATCATATTATTAGTTCACTAAAAGTAGACACGTGTTTCCTTGTCAACTTCCAAAATAACAATGTTTGGAATAATCAGCGTTGTGCATTCTTATTTTTTATCGTCTTTCAAGTTCATTTTGCGATGAATGCACGTCTGACTAGCATAATTTGGAAATAAATTCGTGAGTTTATGTTACGATTATCATATCCACACATGAACCGTCCCGGGTGAGAGCCTTCAGCGCTCCCCATTTGTCCGGCCAAGTAGTTAGTGCCATCTGCGGCAAATCTACAATAAGTCACGTCAAAAAAAAGCATGAACCGTCGAAAATAATTAAAAAATCAAGAAAACCCAAAAAAGTGGTGTTATACTTTGGATTCTGTTGGACGAGATATTAAGGAAGTTGCAAAAGACAGTTTGACCAGATAGGTATACTTTGTAGTGAAATAATTGTAAGAAATTCAGCCTCATTGAAAATCGCTATGGAAAATTCCTATGTAATAATGAATAGTAATTAAAATGGATGCAAGAATGGAAGCTTCGCTCAAACTCGAACGACCTTTTTACAACGGTTTAAGTAAAACAGCTTCAATATTGAGTTTTATGCAAAGCTGTTCTTTAATCCCTTTTATTAAGTTGTAGGGAAGTGCCGATAAAAAATGTTACTGTTCTCATATGCTTCAAATTTTTCTCGTTTTTTTTTTCCTTGAAACTAAGATTGTGAACGGAATGTTAAGTTGGTTTGGACACGTAGAACGAATGAAGAATAGGATTATAAAAGCGGTCTAAAAGGCGAAGGTTGTTGGTGGGACTGGCAGAGAGGAGGAAGACCTAGAAGGAGGCGCATTGACCAATTCGGGTAGTCAAAAGTACATCCATCGTAAGATGATCTAAGAACCCACACCTAACCGAACTTTCGGATAGACCAACGTGATAGAAGGTGAGCCGTATCGGTACAAAATTGAAGACGACAGGCCTGACGGTCCCCAGTTGGGCGCGAACCTCGGCTCAGGGCGTCGTCTGAGAGGAAGCATATTTGAAAGAAGACGAAAAGCAAGCAGATATTTATGTGTTGTTCGCGAAAAACTTTGACTTCTATTTTTCAATCTTGCGCGATGTTTAATAAAACCGTATATAACGTTACGAACGATAGAATGGTGGTAACATAACAAGGCACAGAAGTTTCAAAGTGGATGCTATTTTACAACAATACGAGTATCTGGTGCCACCAACCCCAATAACTTTATACAAATGTTCAAAAATCGGTTATTCGCGTCTCGTCTCTTACTTAAATCTCCATAAGAGCAAACACCTGGGGCCTTGGAACAAAGGGTTTCACTCTTTATGCGCTAGACGGAATTTCATTAGGACGAAATCACATTTTAATGGATTCCAACAACAGCTTCAATAAAGCCTTAGAGATTAAGAATTCTTAGTAAAATTGAAGAAAAGGAGGAGACAAATGTTCGCTATATCTTTCTACTTTTGTATAAGTTTCTATGAGTATGTAGATAGGAACTAGTCTACGGGTCAGGGCAATTGTCTGAAGGGAGGTCCTGGGTTTGATTCCCGGTGGGAACAATCACAAGGTGAAGGTAACCCGTTAGTCTCGGCAACAATTTCATCTTTTTCTTATCGTGTCGATAGAAAACTAAATAGTATCGACCCAAAACTTGGCAACACGTATGGCGCTATCTGCAGCGCTCATCAGATCCTCCTGCGTGCAGGTGTTCGGGCACGCAGGACACGATGTAAGATGTTCCATCGTTTGGAGAATAGTGCCGCACTTGCACTTTAAGTCCGAGCCATCCGAGAAACGCCACCTGAACAAATTGTCCTTACTTCGGCCCACCTGAGTCCGAAGTCTATTAAGAGACTTCCAGGTAAGCCACGGCAAATCAAAACCTGGCGGAGGTCCCTCGGACGACGAAACAAAAGGGTTTGGGTCCTGCCAAATACCTGAATCTTTCTCGAAGCGGTCATTATCATGTAGAGACGACACAGAATTTAATTACTCAGTAAATACATAAGTAGTAGTTTTCTGCGTAGAATATTATAAAATGTGTTACTGTTCTTTGAGTATTGTTATTTTATAGAATAACATCTTTTTAAACCTTACCTGAGTGGATACCGATACACCTTGGCCTCCGCCACCGCCACCTGAAACAAAAAAAATAAAAATTTGTAGGTATTTTAATACAAAACCAAGGAAATATAATATAAAAATGAGGTAATGAGGTACGGTCTACGTTATTTTACTACTAAGTGAGGCGAATATTTCACCATTTTCACCGTTTCAATAGGCTAGTTTCCAACTAGTCAAGTCAGCTACTAAACTTACTAAACGTCAATTTTTGTTGATTAATATTCATAAATAAGTTAAATAGAAAGAAAAAAATAATGTTTTCGTTAGTATTAGACGTGTCTTTATTTAGTAATCAGAACTTCCTAATTTATCTTGAATCTAGTACAGGACTCCATTTTTAGTTTTTTGAAATTATTTTTGAAATTATTTTATGTATAAGTAAATAAAAAAAACAATATACTTAAGCAACAATGTAACAAAGTCCGAGATAAGCCAATTCATCATCATGAATTTAAGAGCCACGCTCTTGTCGGTGTAGCTTTATCCATTCTTGTACCAAAGGCCAATTCCTTGATTTCCTTATAAGACACCACGTGCGCCCCCTCTTTATGCTCCAAGTAAGAAAATAAATTAAATTATATAAGTACCTATGTAAACAAATGATCAAAGTTTACAATCGATAAAGGAAATAACCTTTTATGAAATTCAACTCAAAATTATAAAACTTTTATCAGCGTTGAAAATAAGTATAGAAAGTCACTAACTAAATTAAATGAGAAATCACGCTTCATGAAACTTAAGTAAAGTTCATAACTCGAAAAAACTAGCAGGCACTGAAATGTTCACTGGTAGATTTTTAATGACCGAAAACGTTTTCTTCCTAAACTATTATGCTCAGTATGAGCCTTCTATTAAAAAGTTTCCCTGCGAATAAAACATGAATGCAGATGAATTCATATAAGCACACCTTGGGTATACATAAATAACCTATATACGTCCCACTGCTGGGCCCAGGCCTCCCCTCAATCAACCGGAGAGTATGGAGCATACTCCACCACGCTGCTCCACTGCGGGTTGGTGGAGGTGTTTTTACGGCTAATAGCCGGGACCAACGGCTTAACGTGCCCTCCGAAGCACGGAATCAACATATTTTTTCAGACAATCAGGTGATTCAAGCCTGTAAAGTCCTTACTAAACAAAGGACAGTCTCACAAAGTGATATCGACAATGTCCCCATAGGGAATCGAACCCAGACCTCCAGATCGTGAGGCTAGCGCTCTAACCACTAGACCACGGAGGCTGTTTACTTACCCTGGGTACTTCATACCAAAAATCTCGCTTGGCACAGACACTACACATTGACGTTATCGTTCGCGCATCTGTGTGCGTGACGTCTGACGCCCATACGATTAATATAAAGTGAGACCGAGGGGGGGGTGAAGTAAACCTAGCTCAGCCGCTGGTGGAGAGCGGAGAGTTGCCGTTCTGTACGTTGTATTATTCCTTATTCAATGATAAGAGTGTTACTTCCACCTAAAGTTATTAAGTCTCGTCTCCAGTAGGCAACATTTCTCGAGTGAAATGTGTCTCCGGAAACATAGGACGACGTGGCCAGACTTCCCCCGACATCTAATGAGGAGTTTTTCAGTAGTTAAGAAGAAGAAAAATACTACTTATAAATAATTTACTTGTATTTAAAATATTCTTGAATTGTTAATTTATAATTATCTCTCTCTGTGTTATAATTATATTAATATTTAATTTGTAATTTTATTAAAGAAATTTTTGTTTAAAATGTTTACTAAATTATCCTCTTGCGGCTCATTTCCAGACACAATAGTTAAACAATGGGGTTTGGTTTTTAAACGGACATTCTATTATCGGACAACTGCCCTTGAATATGGGAACGCTAAATATTATCAAAAGTAGTAGAGCGTGGCTCTTAAATTGATGATGATAAAATAATTATCATGCCATAGAAAATTCCTAAAGTGATGTGAGCCAGCTCTGTATAATAATGAAAATCACTGGAAAACTGCTCATTGTCATACAGTTAAAGCCTTATTTGGCGACGTCGTCGAATATCAGCCCACATCTCCGGGAACATTTATAGCTCGACTGGTGTCGCCTAGTTGAGAGGTTTCAGTCAATAATTTTTCTTTTCTTGAATTCGACATTCTTAGTACGTATTGAGTAATGAGTCTGAATTCCTAATAACATAATTATATACATACACACATAAACTCCCGCCTATTTCCCACCGGGGTAAGCAGAGACTATGGAACTCCATTTGCTTCGAACCTGACACACTTCTCTTGCTTCTTCCACATTCATTAAGCGTTTCATACACACAAGCCGATTCAGAGTATATCGTACTGAACCTTATCTAAGGTTTTTTTTCTTTTTTTTTCCTATTTGGTCAAAGTACATCCTTCTAGATCTTCCTCTGCCAGCCCTACCACCAACTTTCGCTTTATATACTGCTCGTAATCCTATTATCCTTCATCCGCTCTACGTGTCCAAACCAACTTAACATTCCCTTCTCAATATTAGTCTATATTGTCTTTAACACCACATCTCTCTCTTATCATGCTGTTTCTCACTCTATCATTCAATTTAACACCGCAGATGCTACGCAATGACCTCATTTCTACTTTTAAATATGGATGATTTAAATTAGGATTCGTATTGCCGTAATAGTTTATTCCAGCAATTTCCAATTTGGAATAATAATAATTCGTCTTATGTAACATAGCTCCTACGTTCAATTTGAATTCCATATTGATTTGTGGATATTAGGTTTCAAACTACGAGTAATTTGAACCGTCGCAGAATACCAGTGTGATTTAGTTTCAGTAAACTGCAACGAAAATTCTTTCTAAATACTTTTATGAGCCACTTGTTCTATCTTTTATATTTCTGTTAATACGAGTACCCAAGGGAAACACACCATAACACTTTATGCATTTAAAAAGAAAACTAATAATTAAAAACTTTTTACTTTCGTGTGTGTGAATCCCGACGGTGATAGTGACTTTTGTTTTTTATGCTTTTATCGCTAATACGTTTTTTTTTCCGCAAATATTTAAAATAATCCTAAATGTACCGCCGCCGCTGAATAATTGCAAATGAAAAGACTGCCGTCATTTCTACTTGTGCTGTCAACAAAAAACAGGCCTGGTGAGAAGAATACAGAACCTGTTCACGTGAGTGATTCCTTTTTTCTTTAAGCTGGGCTATTTTCTTATTTTTCATTCTGCATTAATGTATATCATACAATACTTCTTGAGCAATACATGATTGGAAACTCAATAGAGTGTTTAGAAAAGAACTTGAAAACATTGATCGTAACTAGCACTAGTTCCGTAACTCAAGAAACTAGGAAGCACGTATAAAGGTTTATAGAGTTACAAAAAGTTGAAATCTAGGAGCAACAACGCTTTTGTACTACAATAGAATAGTGTCGCGTAATTAAGAGCACAATGAAAAAAGTGTATTGTACCTAACTTTCGTTTTATTTTCGCGTAAAGCTTCCTTTTAATTAAAGTATTAGTTTTTCAAAGCATTTACCTAATGCAGAAGCGCCTTTCTTTAAACAATTTTATCTACGTTACACCACTTAACTTGATAAAATTACCTTTTAATACTTCTAATCTAATGTAGCGTACAAGATCCCACTGCTGGGCAAAGGCCTCCCCTTCCTCTTTCCATTTTTCGTGGCCCTGTGCGTACTTCGTCCCTTCGGCAAGCGTCCAAGTCGTCACGCCATCTCTTTCGAAGTCTACCACGACGCCTGTACCCGTCATGAGGCACCCAATGCGTGACGATCCGTGCCGACCGCTCAAGGTGCATACGACAAACATGTCCGTGTTTTAATACTTAAATACGTGACTTATTTTTATTTGTGTTATGATACAAAAACCATTAACTCAACATTTTTTTGACATACTTTAATAACTTTTTTTGTACATTTGCTGCAACCGGAGCGCTGTGCTCTCAGCGCCCGAAATTTTAATAACCGAGATCTACAGTTTTTCATAATGTAGGTGACACTTATATCATCTTTGATATTTTTTAAAACAAAACTTGACAACAGATCTATCTGCTCTTTGCCGTACAATCAAACATCGAGCAAATGCACTTAAATAACATTTCCCGCTTTTCCAGACCTCTGCACGCAGTTGAGCAAGTTAAAGCAGTTTCAATGCATTTTACTTAGAACATGTGGTTGAACACGGCCAAAGACTAAGCTAAGGCTGTATACTAGATAGCGGACGGAGGCGACAACGATAATGTGGCCGCGATTCGTGTGATTCTCTAAAGACCTGTAGTCAGTCAGCGCTCCCCATTTGTCCGGCCAAGTAGTTAATGCCATCTGCGGCAAATATACAATAAGTCTCGTCAAAATGCGGCGACTCAGGTTTGACAATTAGTCGTTGACGGTTCGTCGACGGATGGACAGCGACTTTGCTTTTAGAGAACCGCCTAGCTGGATAAAGAGACAGCTGGATCAAATGCACCTATAAAACTATTCTGGACGGCAACGGGCGAAACGAGCATGTCGAATGCTGGCATTCAGTTTAGCCTAAATGCACACCGTCATAACGCCGGTGGGTTTGTTACAGGCTGGAGGTGTAATTCCCTAAGCGGCCTAAAGTAAATGCAGGTAAGCATTCACACCTATACGGTACTAATAGACTACCATAAGTTAACAAGTCAGCGATGAGAGTAATTATGGAGTAGTTTTTTTTTAATTCTTTTATTTACTTAAGGGCTTTTAACAAAGATTGTTACGCCAGCCCTATCGATCAAGACTGACTAAAACTGATATAAAATCATATTTAGTTCATGCCCCCACCCACAACAGCCTAAGATGTGATGCTGTTCTGAATGAAAGCAATACATCAATAATATGATTCTCTGCTCGTAGGCTCTGACGAAAAGGCCTACAAGATAGAATAAATTATTACTACTCTGACTCCTAATTTTTAGTTGTTTAAGTAAAAACAGACTTTATGGGGCATTCCAGGTACATATTTGGAGTTGTTAGAATCATGTACTTATCTGGACGACAGTGGGGAACTCAATGAAACGATTTATAGTTTCAAGCCCCCAGAGCGACATTACTAGCTGTAACTTTTAACTACCAACACCTTAGTGACAACACGCTAGCACCCCATAATAGAATAGACCATCATTCTACGTATAGAGGGGATACTCTTCCCCGCGTCGGTACGTGCTCGATTACCCGATCCCTATTTGCGAACCTACTTCATCTGTAAGACGTACCTAAGGAGTAAGGACTGCCTCTCAAGATACAGGTCTCGTAGTTTGAGAGACAGGGTTACCTTTTGCTTTTAAATAGCCACCAACAAAATTTTATTTTATTGTTAATGTAATGTTTAAAAATATGTAAATTGTTGTTGTTGTGTGAAATAAATTTATTTATTATTTATTAAGGAGTACGTGTGAACAGTCTGACCTGCTCGCATGCACGAGTTAAGGCGGCATGCTTATTTGCGTCTATACAATACTGCATCATGTGTAGTGTATGTGCAGAAACGACATTTGTGTATGTAATAATCGCAAGGGC
Source organism: Pectinophora gossypiella (assembly GCF_024362695.1). Lineage (NCBI taxonomy): Eukaryota > Metazoa > Arthropoda > Insecta > Lepidoptera > Gelechiidae > Pectinophora > Pectinophora gossypiella. Next base: position 10,459,061 of record NC_065419.1, read on the forward strand.
TTTTCATATCGCCCCGCTTCCCGCTGTGCTCCTACTCACACCCTTACACTAAGCCAACTTGAACGTGGACAACCACTTACCCCTAATGACGTTACAGACTCGCTCTAGAACATTCCACGCCTATTTTATTGTGCTCAAAGCTAAAATTTTAAGACAGATCATTATAGTTAAAATGCTGAAGCACTGTGTTTTAGACCGTCAAGAAAATACGAAATAACTGCGAAGAAAATGTACCTACGAGGCGCAATGAGACAAAATGCTTAAAACGACATAAAACATCTATCTTAATTGAAATCTTCTTCTGGTGTCAGGGTTATTATTGAGCCACTAAAGGCCCCTGACATGGCCCATGTAACGACTACTTACTTACTTTCCCGGGTTTAACGTGCCTTCCGAAGCACGGATCATCTTACTTTTTGGACAATTAGGTGATTACCCTGTAACGTCCTAATTAAACACAAAGTGATTTTTGTGATATGTCCCCACCGAGATTAGAACCCGGGACCTCCGGGTCGGATTTCTGCAGCATTGAAAGGGTACTTTTGTTCTGAGCTACTTATTAAATGTTACTTAAAATGTTTTTCACCATTATTTTATTACCAGTTCGAACCCTGTTGTGTAAAGATTGACACAATGTCTTCAGTTCCTCGACTGCACTAGCACAATAAACAGCCAGCAGCCATTTCCTTATCATAAGTATTATTCTCTCAGATCATTTACTTAGCATCATCCCTCTCTTTAGTTAATTTCCATCCTTATTTTTCCACACTCTTCCTTATATCCTGCAAGTAAAGCGGCGTTATATATCTTCATTTGGTCGCGCAATGTATGGCGTTATAACAGAGACAGCTTCTCATAATGTTTCTATGAAAATATTATGCTCTGTCAGCGCTTTTGCCTTAGTAGTATTAACGTGTGGAAAATATTAGCTTATGTATTTAAGAACTCGATTTCTTGACGACACTAATACACATATATACACAAATTCACGCCCGCTATCCCTAATGGAATAGGCAGAGCTTCAAACAACGAAAGCCGACTTACAGTTGATACCAAGTCCTAAGATGGATATGATGAACCTTATGGTGACAGGACACTTGCAAATCGCTTATCATTTATACAGGGTGTTATCACTAACACCCTGTATAAATGATGTTATTAGCGATTACGGTGTCACCACCGTAACGAAAACTGAATAAGGGGGATGATTCAGAAATTTCCCACAGAGAAAATACCTACTGTCGTTTTTAATAGATATAGTCAAATAGACGTACTAACTTTTTTCATTACGGTGTTACTAACACCCTGTATATAAGCTGTAAGAAATATCGATCAGATCTGGTTTTGACAGTATTTGCTTCTTGGCAGTTACGCCCATTATGTTATACAGTCATGCGCAATAATCATGTTCCCAGTTAGAACGCTGACGCTTTAAGATATTTGGTATTTAGTGAGACTTACAGTTCAATCTGTGAAAAAGAAATAATGTGACATGGTACTCAAGTGTGTACATATTAATATGGTGACGACATACATTCAGGATTCGCACCCCATCAAATGAAATCAAATCAAATATACTTTATTACACAGAACTAAATTTGAACAATCAGACATAACACATGAATACTGCACAATTTGGGCGGCATTATTGATCTAGAGCAATTTCTTCCAGGCAACCACTACCAGGAAACAAACATTTACCAAACTTTAATGCGGATTGATGCAACAAGACATAAGTAGGCTTGGTACCTACCTAAAAATAAACTAAAGTTTATATAATACATACTCTAAACGTACATAACTATGCCATCTACCAGGCCAAGTTTGTATGTAGTTCATGCCATATGTAAAAAATCTACGATAAGTCACCTTAAAAAGTATGCCATAAGATTCATAAATGTCATCATCATCATCATCATCATCATCATCATCATCCAAGCCGTGTCCGGCGACGGCGACTCCTAAATGTCTATCCCAGGTCGATGTTATGGTAGGCTCTAATGTGGCTAGCAAAACCGAACTTCGATTTGAAGGTTTGGCCACATGGCGCACTGAATAACTGGCCAGCAGAATTAAACGTACCTATAGTTGCAGGAGGGCTTGTAATTCGTAATTCTGCTGGCATGTCCGGGATAGAAGCGCTCATTATGAAGCACCAGCTGAGATGGTGTGGGTACGTCTTGCGAATGGATGACAGCAGATTGCCGAAAGCAGTTTTCTATTCTATAAATGTATTATGGGGATGTTTAACGTGTTGTGTATATTATCCACTATCAGCTTAAGCTTTCAGTTTCCCCGTAATAGCTCAATATTGTTATGAAACTAAAAGCAAAATACCACGTACCACTTTCATGACCCTTTTAGCAGTTATTTGCCGTGTCATTATATTTATGCTTCTAATGCATTACATGGGGTAAACGTAGATTGTTCAACAGGAAGTAAATATTATACGACTATAAAGTTTTATAACGGGTTCGGATTTTGTATGAAAAATCGAAATTCCATATTCGAAATTAATTCTTTCAAATATTATCCCCTCAGACGACGCACCCTCAGGCCTGTTGTCTTAAATTTTGTACCGGGTGAGATCCCTCAGCGGTCCCCATTTGTCCGGCCAAGTAGATAATGCCATCTGCAGGAAATCTACAATAAGTAACGTCAAAAGAAAAATGGATTTAATAAATAAGGATAATAGAACTCGTGACAAAGTTAAAAAGTGACTTTTAAGTACTGTAATTTACGACATACGAAACCGTAAAAAATACGTCTAGCTAATACTTCTAAGTCACCGTGGTTCTATAGTTTACCGGCTTGATTCTCAAATGAAAAACGCCAGTTTGATACCCGGTACCGGACTTGCACCAATGAGTTATTTTCACTAACACAGTTGGCTCGACCCTTAAAGACGGCGATACCTACCTGTCACGTTGGTCTAACAGAAAGCTCGGTGAGGTGTGGGTACTTAGTTCATCTTGCGATGGATGTACCTCTGTATACCCCAATTGGCGTATGTTTATTGATTCCTACCTCGACCACAAGTGGCTTGTAATTAATTATTCCGTTTGTATTCAGCAAAGAATACCTTAATCAAAACACATAATAACGGGTTCTTACCGCGTTTAAAGTAGGGATATGAGACTCCCGATATTTCGACACTGTTGCAAGTGCCATGATCACGGGATGACTGATGAGATTGGTGTACAATGGTAATGGGTAGAATGGGATTGGAGTAGATTGGTTGTGATTGGTGGCTCATATCCCTACTTTAAACGCGGTAAGAACCCGTTGTTATGTGTTTTAATTATGATAATAACCGCGTAAACTTAATACAATGTATAAATAATACCTTGTTTGGCGACCCGAGTTTCCTTATTGTATATCAGGCACGGTCTTAATAATATCGAAAGTTATTTGGCAAATATTTTCTGGGCGAAAAAGATGATTGTAGCCAATAATAACATGTATTATGTATTTGATTTATTAGGTATGTGTATTAGGTTAGATGATTTCGGTAAATCGGATGAACAAACAAACATACATTTATACACGAGACGGGATAATTATGAGAGTTGTCTGTGAGAGACGTCTGTAGCTAATGATGTCTCGATGCCAAATGGGTAAGCGTTGGGCTCACAATCTGAAAGTTTTGGGTTCGAATCATGGAGGGACATATCACAAAATTCACTTTTTGATCCCCAGTTTTGTTTGGACAGATTGCAGGCTGGTCACCCGACTGTCCGAATGTAAGATGATGCGTGTTTCTGATGGCACGTTACCCAGTCGGTTTCAGTTACTATTTACTTAAGAAAGCATGTAGTTCTTACATAGAGCCATGTCAGGATCCTTTGCCGGCTTAATAGAAACCCTGATACTAGGGTCGATGTATCGGTGATTGATCTCAAAACTCACAAAAGAAAAGAAGTAATGATGAACATGATGTATACATGATAATATTCTATTCTAATCTAGCCAACAAGATCCCACTGCTGGGCAAAGGCCTCCCCTTCTTCTTTTCATTTTTCGCGGTCCTGTGCGTACTCCGGACAGTCCCTCCGGCAAGCGTCCAAGTCGTCACGCTATCTCTTTCGAGGTCTACCACGACGCCTGTACCCGTCATGAGGCACCCAATTCGTAACGATCCGTGCCCACCTGTGAGGATGCATGCGTTAATATGTCCGGTCCAATCCCATTTGAGTCTGGTGGCTTTTCGTCCCACATCAGCGATTCCCGTTTTTGAACGCAGTGTTGTGTTTCGGACTCGATCAATTCGTTTGACACCTAACACACTACGCTCAATCGCTCTTTGGCAGACCTTGAGCCTGGAATTTTGATTTTCTGTCAATGTGGTCATTGTGGCCATTAGACCTGGTGGTCTAATGGTGTCAATGGACAGGTAAGGTAATATTAATACTAATATGTTGACTACCGTGCAGCTACGTGGGTAACCGTGTAATAGCTACAATTCCGCATACAAAATTTAATTCCATTCCACATTTTCTAAACATACGTCCCCGACATTATTTCTCGTAACATTTCAGAAGGGACTCATCAACATTTTTATCTCACATTTTCAGCGTTATTGTGAAAAGCTGGGAAAGGCCCCACTCACCACTACCTAACAGTTCCAGCACAAAAGATTGTGAAAATGCTTGAAATGAGGACTAGGCAAAATACGCTTTGATCAAATAGAGATTTGAGAGAGGATAAAATCTCGAAATGTTATATTCCGACTCTGTGACTGTAAAGTTAATAAAAGGTAACATGGTTATCGTTATGGGTAAGTTCCTAAAGAAATAAGTCGATGAAAAATAAATATGCTTAGAAAGACATATTCATATATTTTTTTTCATTGCGTGATACTGACAGATTTTTGATCAAACCAAAGCCATTAATCAAGAACTGAATTGATATTGATAATTATGATAATGATCTCTAGTATGAAAAAAAAACCCATAAAAAATTAATTTAAAAATTCAAAACACCGCTGATCAAAAAAAAAGTAAGTACGCAATTATTATTATGACAAAAGGTTAAAAATGGTAAACGCTATAAAAAGCAAAAATAGCTAAGAACACTCTCGACTGATATACCTTTTAAACAAAAAAACCGCATTAAAATCGGATCATCCCTTTGGGAGCTACGATGCCACAGACAGACACGTACACATTTACACACACACAGACACGTCAAACTTATAACACCCGGTCGTTTTTGCGCCGGGGGTTAAAAATGAACATTAAATTCGTAAAAATATTGCCACGTGTATTTAAAGGAATCTCACAAAATTCTCTAGTTTACAATGAGAACATGCCTTTCTCAATATCCAAAATTTTAGGGAAACATGCCTAAATTAAATACATATTAAATGAACTATGACAAGTATTCCGAAGGCTAGCTCGAGTCCAAGGCATGTCTAATATCGGCTTCATAGACATTTTGTGATAAAAGCCGGCTTATAGCGAAATCGTTCACATTTTTCGCCAATATACCTGAGAGGTTTACGAAAGTCCTTTTTATGTCCATGCTGGACCTTTATACAGACGACAGGCTAAAATAAAGTACCTGCCACCATACGGTGATTTCATATCCATCTATCATCATTACGTCATCGTAACGAATACTGAGGGGAATGATTGAGACCATGATTCTGATTTAATATCAAGTGGAATTTTCCATCACAAAATTCAGGTTTTTTTTTTGTGTTTTGTTCAAAAAAAAATTGTTCTTAATGCTATACTTTGACGTGATGAGATGAAAAAAAAAATGATATTAACCCAGAATCATGTTGCTTATACCATGTACAAATACTAACAGGTAGCCCCGGGTACGTATGAGTGTTAGGGACATCGTAACGAAAACTTTGGGGGATGATTCTAACCATGATTCTGAGTTGTTATCAAGTGAAATTTCCTGACGGAAAATTCATGAAACATTTTTTTTATAATTATTTTATTAATTTATTTCAGTTCCATACTTTTGCGATGGAAAATTCCACTTGATATCAACTCAGAATCATAGCCTGAATCATCCGTTAAAGTTATCGTTACGATGTCACTACCACCTTGTATACTATAGAAACAACAATTTAACAGTACCTATGGTTGAGTAGCTACTATACATTGACAATCAAAACTAATTGCTCGAACAGTGTACAGACATTAAACTGTGAAAGCTGTCCAAATAATTTATGAGATCTATACTGCAGCAATGGGGCTTATCAACCTGTATATTGCTATCGTACTAGATAATTAATCAAGTTCAATTTGTTGCCCACAATGTATTAGATCCCAGACGATCGGTATTCACATTGAATTTGTAATTAACATAACAGATAATGGAAATTCGAATAGGTTTACCATTATACAGCATAACTTTCAACAACATCAAAGCGCGCGGAAAATAGAACTGGCAATGTGAAAAGTAGCGACAGTACCATGGTAACTATTATAGCGTGGTTAAAATTAATTACATAATGGTCCTAATTCCTATAAATTCCATCTAATTTTATTTTAAGTTATACCTGTCATTTTCTTATCCGCCGAAAAAGAAAGGGACGGTCGATTACCCAATCGACAAGCATAAAATTTAATACCTGTCATTTTCTTATCCGCCGAAAAAGAAAGGGACGGTCGATTACCCAATCGACAAGCATAAAATTTATGGAACACACATCAATTTTAAGCAGAAATCTAAACAATCGTCTAAAAATTTTACACCCGCCAATAACCCGACAGAATTAAGTTTACAGCACACGTCAAACGGTTTGCATACCAGCGAGATACGTTTTTGATTCGCTCGGGTTATTCATCCATTTACTCGTTCTTCCTAAAATTAAGAGCTGTCAATCAACTGTCCCTTTCCTTTTTTGGCGGATAAGCAAATGACAGGTATAACTTAAAGTAAAATTAGGAGGTGTCTGCAGGAATCGGGGCCAATTCATACATACATACATACATAAACTTCCGCATATTTCCCGCCGGTGTAAGCAGAGACTATGGAATACAATCACGATCCTCAGCAGTGAGGGAACGACAAGAAAGAAGAAGAAGCAGAGACCATGGAATTACATTTGCTTCGATTCTAACATACTTCTCTTGTTTCATACTCGCAAGCTGGTTCAGAGTAGATCTTACTTTTAAAATTAATTATGTTAAAATAACATAGCATCAAGGCTATAGGTATCCCCGAATGAAGTAGGAGAAGTATGGTAGTAGTGGTATGTTTATTGCACCAGCCCGTGCTCCAATGAATAAACTTCTTTCACCTTAAGGTTGCCTGGCAGAAATTGCAGTTTAGCAATAAGGCCGCCTATTGTGCTTATGTTTTATTCGTATGTTTATGTCCTTTGTATATAAAGTATTATTGATTGATTGATTGAGAATTTTAGCGGTTATTACATTACTCTGTCCACCGGGCTAGATGCGTAATATAAACTATAGCCATGGTCCTACTTATTTGTCCTATTAGTAGGACCATGTGGGAGACCTACTTCTGTCTGTCCTATTACGTGAAGAATCATAAATTTACTTCCTGTATAGGTTAGAAAGAAAGTATTTATTCGTTAGGTACTTATGATAAGAACTACTTAGGTCTCCCTTGTGGTCCTACTAATAGGACAAATAAGTAGGACCATGAAAAAACCCCCGTACCTCTGACTACCCCAAACTGGAATATAGTCGTGAGATTATGTTAGGTTATTTGCAATTCACGCTTCTCGCAGGCTGTTTTATTTCATGGCGATCCGAAGGCTACGAAACAGTAATACTCGATACTACGAAATGAATATTGACTCTTAGAATACGAGATTGTATTTGGCTATGAAATAAAGTCAGTTTCAATATACGCGAGCCAGAGAAGTGGATTCAGCGGGTTATTGTCTAACTTCAACATCTATTATAATCTCGATACTGCAATTTGTGACTGACGTACACATGCACCAGTGTAAAAACATCATTTATTTTTCTTCTCACTTTATTTTCTCACTTTTAGGTCGCAGGTTCGAATCCAGCACAGGTCTAAACCAATTTTTTTTGACGTGACTTATTGTAGATTTGCCGCAGATGGCGTTAACTACTTGGCCGGACAAATGGGGAGCGCTGAAGGCTCCCACCCGGTACAACGTTTAAAACAACAGGTCTGAGGGTGCCAGTTGGACGCGAACCTCGGCTCAGGGCGTCGTCTGAGAGGAAAAATATTTGAAAGAATTAAGCGACCCGAAGGGGTCGATAGCGATAAGCGCTGATTGAGGGAAATCATCGACCACGCCGGCGGGGTCGGTATCGGGTATAAACCAATGTTTGTCGAATTTGTTTTTGATTTCATGTTTGAATCATAATGATTATCACGTGCTCAGCGGTGAAGGAAAACATCGTGAGGAAACCCAAAATTCCCGAGAAATGCATTTTCGAAGGTATAATGATCTAACCTGTATTAGGCTGGTTTTCCTTCGCGGGTTGGAAGGTCAGACAGATAGTCGCTTCTGTAAAAAACCGGACCTGTCAAATCTTCAGGTTGGGTAAGCGGACCCTGTGAGAAACGGGATAAGGCTTATTATAGAATATTGACAACTTACCTAATTATATACGTCTCAAATTATTAAATTTAAATACTTATATTATTCACAAGTCACCAAAAGCACAGAATAAGGAATAATACTAGTATAGAACGGTAACTACCCGAACCGCACCGATTGGTACCGGGCTCCGAACTAACTATTTTAAGTCTAGGTAATTCGACCACAGCTGGTATTCAATTACTCAGCAACAACTCCAAGCAATGAAACGAACATGCCTCCTTTTTAACAATGACAATGAAACGACGACCTTTATGGTAAATTTTACTACGTTTTTATTTGCCCTCGTAAGTGCTAAAATAAACTTTATTGCTTTAACATTAAACCGTGAGTTAAGGGAACAAAAACTTAGATTAGTTCAGTTTTCGAACTCATTCTAAGCCTTAATTAGTTTGTAGTTGAAGACTTATTATAATGCAACAATAGGGCATTTACCGGTATCTATGTGGCAATTAGAACTATAATAGCGAACTTTGAAAATCTGAATTATAAGTTTAGGGATAGCTGCCTGTTGTCAGCCTTATGTGGGTGTGTTTAGTTTTCAGTATGTTTCAAACTTCATGCTTTCATAACATTATGTTCTATATTCAACCAGAAAACTACTGCCAAGAACTTCCTGTGCTCCTGTCTCATTTTGTATAGTTTATTTATAACCTTAATCCTCTCCAAGAAAGGTTTAATCTCTCTTACCTGCGAAACAATAAGCTTTAAAATAAATCTTCAATTTCAATAAGTGTACGTATCTAGTATGGAGTAGTGAAATTCCAGGGTCTGCCTATACGGGGAAATATGTGTGATGTTTAATTTGATAAAATTATCACCTCTGTTATAATATTATACATATTCTCATCAACCCCAAAGGTACGCCCCAAACGGCCGAGTAATCAATCTATTTAACACCCGCGCCGTCGAATTCATTTCAAGCCTACCCACCGTTACATCTGACGTCATCAGTCCACATTTCGCAGTACATTAACTGAATATCCTCCTCAAATTGGAGAGGAAGACTCATCAGGATCTAGATAGACACGGGACCGAAATGAGCCCGGATATTACAAGTCACTTCTCAGATAGATGTTGCATTCAATTTGCGCGAATTTCACGCTTAACTTCATCATGGGTATTTCTGAGATTGAAACTATTGAGCCATGATTTAAATTTCGATAGAACGCAGACGTGGTGTAGCTGGCTAGACGTTCCACAATATTTCATAATAAGTGTACAAAAAAATAACTCCACTTGAGTTACTTTGGTAGCATTTTCACAATGATGTGAAGGCCTATGAAGGCCTATTCAAAACAATAGATACAATCGGAAAAGATATTACTCTGTTAAAGTATATTCTTCTGGAAACTAAACTAACGGATAAAAATAGTGCTCGTTTCAGTTTTGCACCACCATTGTAACATAATACATGTAAGGTTTTGTTTGCAATGGTGTAACTTTCAATTAGTTCCTTTTAGTGTAAAAGTTGTTATTAACTGTAAGTAAATGTTATATAAGAATATGTCAGTCTGAGGACAGACTGAGAGCAGGATGGCTGAGAGTGTAGGATTGGAAGGCTAAAGGGTAAATGTGTGTGAAAGAGATAGCGAGGAGTAAGCGAGAGAGGAGAGAGGATTGCGGAATGACAGGGAAATAGCGGTCGGTTGTTTTAAAATGGAAAATGTAATAAATTAATAAAACGTTTTAATAAACAAGTTTTGAAGAAATATAATCGTTTTTATTAGGCCCAATCCCACAAATAAATACTAAAATTTTCTTGGCGGAAGGTCCGAGGTTGCGCCACCATTGTGTTCTAGTGAGTTAGGTGTTTACCTACTGTTGTGATCCATCATGTGTCCCCGTCAGAGGGGAGTGATTCATTCGGCAGAGTGTCTTCCGTTTACCTTATTACTTTTGACTCCAACAAAAATAGTTGCCTAATTCTTACTTTTTACAGATATTTGCCTGTTACCATCAACCCGTAGAGCAGTGGATAGATTATGCTCTGTACCCTTTCCGGTTGATTAAAGGGGGGCCTGTGCCCAGCAGTGGGACGTATATAGGCTACTTATGTAAAAGCAACCCCGATGTAAATGCAGTCTTCGCAATTCAATTTCAAAGATCAAGTACAAATGTTTGTTCGCAAACAAATTTCGAAATGCCACAAATTACGTAGGCATCGAAACCCAATTATCTTGGTGAGCCAACGTTTTGGTAGTCAAGTCAGTCAGGGTCTTATTGCCCGAGGTTGTTCCCGTAACGACTGTAAATGTTCCATCACATCTTCAAAGAGAACAATTTGTATCCACTTGCGTCTGCCTTCGTTATTGACTCGTGAGCACATCTTACTTAAAAAAATAAATACTTATGTTGATATTTACGTTTCGTTTTCTTTCCCTTAAAAGGTTTCTTCTGTCTCGTGCATGTGATCCGATTGTAAAATTTGGTTCTTATCGCCAACTTTGTTGCTGATTCCAGCCTATTATTTTCTTATCCGCCAAAAAGAAGCGAGAAAAAATCTTCATAAATTTCCTTTCTCGATTTCTGTTACACGTGAACAAGTTACACGAGCAACTATCCTTTGTCTGTAGATATCATTGACCTTTGCGTTTATAACTTTGTAAATAAATATATCTTTCTATCCATACAAAAACATGTACAATTTAATTAACTTCTGTTGTGTCTGTCTACAAAAGCATGATGTATGTAGAAAGAAAATGCCAAGATTTACGCTCGAAAGCGTTCTTGGAACGTTTTTATTTTTATCTTTGTGAATTTTATTTTTCATCTTGCCCTTATGTTAAAGGTCAGCGACCCAATAGAAAATGCGTAAGGTTATTCAAAGGTCACATACTTTCCTAACCGTGCATTATTTCCACTTTTAGCTTGGGATAAAGGGCGTTAAGAGGTATTATGAGAGAGTTCATGCGTTTTGGTTCTTTTAGACAGGAGTTCGTACCAATGTAGGGTTGAGCTTACGTTAGATACATTAATCCGTATACTTTAGCGTAGGTACCTAATCAGAAAGTAAGCAAAGTTGCAAATGATTTCGAACATCCACAGTGACAGTGATAAAAATGTAATGTGAATGACTTAAGATGACATGTCAATCCTATGTAATGATTATTACCGTTAATAAAACACTTGACAAATCTTATGAGCTAGGTATAATCTTTAAATAAATCTGCAAAAAAAATAACGTATAAGAAAGTATCAAGATTTACCGCTCCGTTGCACAATTATTTATCCTATTATATGATAGAGAGAGAGAGAGAAAGAAGATATCCTATTATGTTATAAGAATTAAGACGAATAATAGTATTGTTAAGTAATTACTTTTTTGCCTGAATGCGAACGAAAGTCGCGTAAGATTGGTCGGATTATGAAAGAAAGCTTTTTTTTATTAATATCAATAAATCTAAAAAGCTCAATCAATCATGAGTTGTAGTAAGTAGAAGAAAGAGCGATTATTTACAGCTGCGAAAATGATATTTGATCATCGCTTTTTGCGTCTAAGACTTTATAAAATAATAAATAATAAGTCTAGATAATAGTATATACATACAAATACACACGCCCAATATTATTATTACAGATCATCATCATCTCCCTAGCATTATCCCGTTTTTTTTCACAGGGTCTGCTTACCTTGCCTGACGATTTGACAGGTCCAGTTTTTACAGAAGCGACTACCTGTCTGACTTTCCAACCCGCGAAGGGAAAACCAGTTCAATAAAGGTTAGGTCACATACCTCTTCTGGGTTTTCTCACGACGTTTTTCATCACCGCTGAGCACGTGATAATCATTTATGATCCAAACATGAATTCGAAAACGAATTCGATAATCATTGGTTTCGGCCCGTGCTGGATTCGAACCTGCGACTACTACCATTGCGACTGCCAGCTAGAAAATTGAAAAAAGACGAGACAAAAGAGGGGAAATTCCAATAAATGTCTAATCAGAGCCATAGTCTGAATCATCCCTCTTAAGTTTTCGTTACGTTCCTTCAGTCGCATAATGTACCTTTCGCAAAATGCACCCCATACACAAAGTGTACCATTCTCACAATGCACCTTTCTCAAAAAGTACCCCCTTCTCGTAACCCTGTATATGTTAATAATAACTATTTAATTGGTAACAACGTATGACCCACGTGGTAATCTGTAAACATATTTAACGGTATAAAATAAATATGAAAACACCACCAAACGAAACATAAACAGCCTATATTAGTCCCATTGCTGCGAACGTGACTTCGCTCTATCAACATTCCGGCAAAGTAGTCTAGTTCCGGCCAAGGTTAATGTCATCTGCGGCAAATCTACAATAAGTCACGTCATTAAAAAAAAATCTATCAATCACCCTGCTCCACTGCGGGTTGGTCGAAAGAATCATAATTATGAAATCATATCTCACTTATTATATTCTACCGAAAAACTTAGCCTTATAAAATAACACCTTACATACCGAAGACCTGAACATTATTGTATAAGACACCTTAATGGTTCATTAAATACCGCGATAATTAGGGACCCTCGGAAAATGCTGTTATTATCCTTTTATTACGAACATATAATATAACGGCCTCTGTGGTCCAGTGGTTGAGCGTTGGACTCACGATCCGGAGGCCCCGGGTTCGAATCCCGGTGGGGACATATCACAAAAATCACTTTGTGATCCCTAGTTTGGTTAGGACATTACAGGCTGATCACCTGATTGTCCGAAAGTAAGATGATCCGTGCTTCGGAAGGCACGTTAAGCCGTTGGTCCCGGTTACTACTTACTGATGTAAGTAAGTAGTCGTTACATGAGTCATGTCAGGGGCCTTTGGCGGCTCAATAGTAACCCTGACACCAGGGTTGATGAGGTTGGTACGTCACCTCACAACCCACACGATAAGAAGAAGATTACGAACAAAATTTAAAGCTAACATTATCTCTTGTAATAATTTCAACACGTTTGAAATAGGTATTTTCGGTCAGGTCGCAATGTTAGTTAAACATTTAAGAAAGTAACGGCCCCCGTGGTCCAGTGGTTGAGCGTTAGGCTCACGATCCGGAGGTCCCGGGTTCGAATCCCGGTGGGGAAATATCACAACAATTACTTTGTGATCCCAAATTTCGGTAAGAAATTACAGGCTGATCACCTGATTGTCCGAAAGTAAGATGATCCGTGCTTCGGAAGGTTCGGAAGGTCCGTGCACGTTAAGCCGTTGATACAGGTTACTAATGTAAGTGAGTAGTCGTTATATGAGTCATGTTAGAGGCCTTTGGCGGCTCAATAGTAACCGTGACACCAGGGTTGATGAGGTTGGTAATCCACCTCACAACCCATACGAGAGAAGAAGATTTAAGTAAGTAATTTCTAGCGTGGTATGTCCACAAACTTTCATTCTTTTTTTTTTCATTATATCCTTAATCTAAATACATGGTTTGAATGATGCCGTTAAACCACAGAGGTTTGTCTCGGCACCCATTCGTCGCATTAAAATAGAAAAAATAAAAAATAAAATAAAAATATAAAAATACAGAAAACATTGAAAGAAATAAACTCAAAAACACACACAGTGCACTGTCGTACCGAGTAGGCATAAATGCCAATCAATGCGGCGTACCTCGTATACGAGATTCCCTCTAAAACCAGTTTGTCGCTTCCTCGATGCTTCATATACATCATAGAAAGTCACTATATTCCTGAGGTTCATCGGCTTGCTTTTCAAACGGCTTGCACCAAGGTGTTACCAATTTATCTTAAGTGCAGTTTTCACTAACATAGTTCGAATCCCAGTGGCGACACATCACAAAAATCACTTTGTGATCCCTAGTTTGGTTAGAACATTCAAGGCTGATCACATGATTGTCCTGGTTACTATTTACTGACGTAAGTTAGCAATCGTTACATGAGCCATGTCAGGGGCCATTGGCGGCTCAATCATAACTCTGACTCCAGGGCTGATGAGGCTGGTATTTCACCTCACAACCCACACGATAAGAAGAGACTAATATAGTTGACTCGACCATTATAGACGGCGATACGGCTCGTGGTACTTAGTTTATTTTGTGATGGATGTACCTCTGACTACCCCTTTTCATGTAATATTAGTTCTTTTTTACATTTTCATATGTAGAGCCACAGGTAATCAGAAAACATCTACATTGTTGCTGATTCCAGTATACACCATACAATTTTATTTTTAGTTATATCTATCATTTTCTTTTCCGACGAAAAGGAAAAGGACGCATGATTGACAGATATTAATTTTAAAATAAGCGAATGAAATATTCACCCGGGTGAATTATAGGCATCCCGCTGATGTGCAACCCGATTGACGTGTGGTGTCAACTTAATACTCTCGGGTTATTGACCAATGTGAAATTTTGAGAACGTTGTATAAATTTCTGTGTAAAATTGATTGATGTTCCATTTTTATGCCTGTCGATTACCCGTCCCTTTCCTTTTCGGCGGATAAGAAAATGACAGGTATAACTTAAAATAAAATTAGGTGGAGTGCACTTGTGTCACTGTCAGTATTATTCAGAGGCGGAGGACATGGTTCCTAGTATGGCTTTGTAATAGACTACTCTGGGCGCCATCCCACTTGCGTCAGACAGAGTACTGCGGGGCGGAAGGCAAGAGGGAAACCACTGCCCTATTTTTCCCTAAAAAGTAGCATGGAAAATGCTGCACCGACAAGAGCGTGGGTCTTAAATTGATGATGATGTACTTGTGTCACCACCATTATCCACTATTAAGTATTATAACTATGCCAATGACATTACGTTCCTATACTAACAAATACAAAGTTTATATATACGCCTATATATATTGATTTAAAGATCTCCTCGACTCGTGGACCCTTCACATGCGATGCACAAGCAAATACATTAGCCCCGCTGAGAGTTTAATCGATCGGAAGTAGAGCAATATCCGCAAGGATACTATCCTCCGTAATATATGCTCGACCCTCTTTAGGAATTTGAAATTGTGTTCACAGCTTCGCTCTTCATTTGTTTCTTGGCTCGCGACCACGTTTGCGGATGACATATTAATTTTCCAGCCAGTTAGTATCGAAATGATAAATTGGAGAAGAAAGTTTGGAGTAATAGCATAGAATAATTATATAATACTACTTATAGAACTGTAACTCTTCACCCCACACCAGTTCATAATGAAAAAGATAAAATACATACATAGCGGTCAAAAACCCTCCCGTTTTGCTTTGCTACAGTCGGGTAATAAATATTATTTCACTTAAGTAGGATTGCGGGTCAGATTTTTTCGATAATTTCCTCTTTGTGAGTTTTAATAAGCACGAGTGAGTGTTATAAAAGCAAAAATCTTTAGGTACTCAAAATGCTATATCGCAACTCAGTATTTCCACGTTATAGCGTGATAAAAACAGGAATCCTTAATCTCTCATTACAACAACTAACGAGACTATTATATTCAGAAACAAACTGAACTACAGTAACAAAAAACGATAGACAAGTGCAGGGTTCTAGAAACTCGTTCCAGAAAGTTTAGTTTTCACAAAAAGTACCGGATACGACCGGATTCTGTCGCTAAACTAAGCGATCTCTCTCACGGCGCGATGCAATTAGTACCTATTGTCCTAAGTTAAAGATACATTATTAAAAACATCTGATTACTAAAAATGACAACAACAACAACAGTCAACAGTAGCTGCAAGTTGTCTTTGATCACTTGTGGCTCTGCCCATCCCATTAGGGATTACGGGCGTGAGCTTATGTATTATGTATCAGTAAAAAAAGACCTACTAATCTAAAACTGACAAAAACATTAGTATTCTTATTTACAGTTCACTTCACAGTGTGCTTTATCGTGTTTTGACTTATAGTAAAAAGTAACTAATTTGACTAGTTGGAAACTAGTCTACTGATGCGATATCAGAACAAGGTGACCAAGGTGAAGATATATTTTGTGCTTTTCAGAATGTATAAAATATTTAATAATGATGTCAAAGAAATTTTTGTTAATCGTGCCACATACAATACATAAACTGACGCCTGTTTCCGGGGTAAGCAGGAACTATGGTGACCATTTGCATCGATCCTGACTCTTGCTTCCTTCACATTCATCGTTTCATACACACACGCCAGTTTAGAGCGGCTATTACTTGTGGTCTATTAAACTAGCAACCATGTCTTAAACTTGCACATTCATGCGATATCCCATCGCGTCGTGAGGAAGGTTCCTAAACTAGCAGAAAACAAACGCTGCGAACTATCTTATTATGCGAACTGTCATAGAAAGGGGATCGTAAATCAAGCAGAAAGTTATGCTTGTTCATTTCATTGTTCTGAATGGACAAATAACTTTTTATGTATGATTTGGATAACTGTCTCCTGGTTTTTCCCAACGGCTTTTAGTTGTTGTCGTTTTATCTGGAAGGCGATATAATGGCTACACTTAGCCAGCTAGCTACTATCATAATAATAAAGAATAATGTGACGTTTAGAACGGACATTCTCCACCTCGCACCCATTCGTATAGGTATCGAGGTAAATTTACCTCACCCCCCTGATGGGAGCCGTAAGTCGTTAAGGAGTAAAGCGGATCGCGTAGGATCTGTCCGTCTCGCTCGCACCCACACGGTAAGGCGGCAGTCATTCAATACGAGATTTGTGTATGGATTGCCCAGGCTATACTACCGTATCTTTACATTTGATATCGTTACTTTTTATGCGATAATGAAGTCTTTTAAAACTGTCTGCAAAAACAAAAGAACTCGTAACAAATATTATGGACCACAGCTATCTTTTTATTATGGTCGTCATAAACGTAAAAGTAAATTGTTTTAATTCGACCACTTTACGAAATGAAAACAAAACATTACAGGATGTGTTTTAGGTTTTTGCCAGCCATGGTAAAAAAACTTCATTACAAGTATCATTCTCGTGGTAATATTCTATATTTCTTTCAAATTTTCCGGGAGAAAATTAGTATTCAGAAGAATTTAAATGGAGCGGTGAATAAACATTTGCATTTCTAACTGATTAATCTAATTCGATAATGGAAAGTAATTGGAAAACATCCACACAAAACATCTCTATATTTTTATATGCTAAGGATTTCATGTAATTTTATTTTTTTCTTGATTTTGATAAACAGTTAACTTATTGTCACTCTATACAAAAATATCGTCTAACGCGTAAATGCAAGAGAGACAGTCCGTGCGCACTCTCTCTCTCTTACTCCATAACGGCTTACGACCATTTAAGACTAAAGTAAGACCCAGAGGGGGTGAGGTCAGCGCCTCATACGAACTAGTGCGGGGGCGGAGAGTCACCGTTCTATGTATACGTGTAGTATTATTCTTTATTCTATGCTAGTACTACCCGCGCAACATTTCATCAGAATTGGTTTCGGATGACTATTAGGCACTATTACGTGTGGTTTTCTTTGACAAAACCTCTTATTTCTTTCAATTAATACTATACTAAAATATTTCTATTTCTATCGGGTTTCAATTGAGACCACATAATTTTTACCTGGAATGAACATAATGTGGCTATTGTGATGTTTTGTTCAAAATTCTAATTCAAAAATATCTTTGTTCAGTAGGACTGTCTCGGTACACTTTGAATTGTCATTTTTTACATAACAAATAAATCTCATACGCCTAAAACTACTGCTTCTGACAACCTGTATAGCTTTGGAAAAGAAGCTGCAGGAATAACCTCGGCACAGAGCCCTAGACGTTCGAAAAAATACATAAAATATTGTTATAAAATTTAGTAATTTGGCTGCCTAATATCAGTTCCCAGACAGTTAATCCCATGTATTCATAATTATATTCTAACTAATCATTCTATTTCTTTTCTTTTCTAAAAGTTCGTTAACGAGCATCACATCAATCAATAAAAAATAAAATAAAGTGCAATACAGTATATTTGTATTGTATCGATTTTCAAAAACGCGCATACCTGGTTTCCATTATACGGCATCGTTATACCATAGAATAAGGAATAATACGTTATTACTTCATTGATTTTAATCCAATTTGTAACAACATTACTTGCGTCTTTGAAACAGCGACACAAGAAACTCATTAGGGTAGAAAAATTAGTAAAAAAGTAGTAAGGTGTAAATAATGTATCATCTGTGCTTGGTACAAACATGTTCGTTGAAATAGAAATAAAGAATGGCCTCAAAAGAATAGTAGACATAATGCTCCATTAGACTCTGTCCTTGTCCAATGAGGATAAAAACTAGATGCTCAAATGTAATGTGTAGCGACACCTGGTGGGAGAAATAGATAGTTTTTATCCTAATTGTTGCAACATTATGAAGTATTCAGCACGTCGTTGCTGCCTGTACACACCTTTTTAAGTGTATACATGTCATTTTTTTATCCGCTAAAAAGAAAGGGACGGGTAATCGACTGGCATAAAATTTATGGAACACACTTCAATTTTAGGCAGAAATCTAAAACAAATTTTACATCGGAAAATAATCCGACAGAATCAAGTTGACAAGCACACATCAAACGAGTTGCATACCAGCAAGTTTACCATTTGATTCGCCTGGGTTGTTCATTTCTTTTTAAATTGACAGTTATCAATCATCCGTCCCTTTCCCTTTCGGCGGATAAGAAAATGACATGTATAACTTAAAAATTAGATGGGGACTACAGGAATTAGCACCATTATGTTTTTAGAGATACGCGATTAGCATAGAACTCTTAGCTTCCTCTTGACTGCAGGGTAAGAAGAATTTGAACGTTATCCTACGTGAGAACCGAAACAAGATTTTTTTTTTAATTTAGCCTCGAGTTTACCAATCAAAAAACGAAATTGAAAATTTAATAATATCCATAACGTATTTCTTATCAAAATTGTTTTTTTTTATTTCAAATTCAAATTTAAAAATATCTTTATTCAATAGGTAACATAGTTACACTTTGAATCGTCAATTTTACAAACCGAACGTCTCATCCGCCTAAAACTACTGCAGCTTCTAACAACCTGTATAGCCGGGGAAAAGAAGCTGCAAGAAAAACCTCGGCACAGGGCCCTAGACGTTCTTTAAAAAATAAATAAAAATAAACATAAAATATTGGTATACAATTGAGTAATTTAGCTGCCTAATATCAGTTCTCAGACAGTTAATCCCATGCATTCATATCTTCTAAATAATCACTAACTTTATAATAACCTGCAAATTCTGAATGTCAATGGGAATCTTATTGTAAAAACGTATACATTGCCCCTTAAAAGATTTAGTAATCTTATGTAATCGACTGACTTGTAAAGCAAGTTTATTTTTATTCCGGGTATTAACAATGTGCCGATCGCTATTTTTTGCAAATAATCCTATATTTCATTGCGTAACTACGAGTTAAATAATTAAAATAATTATATACGTAGTAAAGTAAAGATGTAAACATATTACAATGTGCTGTGCATGTATATTGTTACCAACCGGCTAGCGCTTGACTGCTTTTTCCAATGAACCTTCGTCGATTTTAGCTTGGATTATGTATTCTGAAGGGTCTCTTGGAGCGTTAAGTGTACCCCAGAGATTCAGGCATTCGCAAGAAGCTAATAACGTTCAAGTTTGGCTGCTAATTGAATCGGTATTCGTTTGCGGTGTGCGTTTGCGGAACTTTTTGTTCAACGAGTTGAGGGTAACGCGTCGGAAAATTGGTTGTTGCTCTTTTCTTTTTTGATCCACAGAGTGGCAGTTAAAGGGGTAAAGTTGTTTTGATTTTGGTTGTGTTTACATTCTGAGGCTGAATGTTTTATGCAGAAGGAACAAATTGTGCATAAAGCTAAAATACCCAACTTCTTTATAATGGCCAACTTCAACTTCAACTTTATTCTTCTTTATGGATACATCGTTCAGAAACGATGATCCTGCCAACCTCAGGTTACAATGGTCCATAACCCGACAGAATTTGATTAAGTTGACAGCACACGTCAAAAGCGTACATATCGGCGAGATTCCTATTTTATGTGACCGGATTATTCATTCGTTTTATAATTAACAATTGACAATCAATCCGTCCCTTTCTTTTTCGGCGGATAAGAAAATGACGGGTGTAACTTAAAATAAACTTAGGAGGTGTCTGCAGGAATAGGGGCCTAAGAACTATCAAACTAAAATTAAGTTAACTTAAAGTTAGGTGGAATACACGATGATAGGGTTGTCAACTTGATCACTTTTAAAACATTTTGTCTAACAAGTTTTATAGGAATACTTTGATATTATGTATAAATTTAAATTTTAGCATATTTTAGCTACTAACTAGAATGTTATTACGTAATAGTATTAAACTTATTGTTATTACCCCGGTACTGGACTTGCACCAATGCAATGAGTTAATAATTTGTCTTAAGTGCATTTTACACTAACACAGTTGGCTCGACCATTATAGACGGCGATACGGCTCGCCACCTATCACGTTGGTCTAACAGAAAGCTCGGTGTGGCGTGGTGACTGGGTTATTATTCTTAAAATAGAACTTATTTTATTATTATTATTATACGGCCTAGCGATCAGAATACTTATGAACTTATGTTAAACGCTGACCAACTGCAAAGAGTACCATATTTGTTTATTGCATTAAATTCACTTTTAATGTTTTGTTTCCTTTTGGTGGTTGCCTGGAAGAAATGCTCTAGAGCAATAAGAACGCCCAAATTGAACTGTATTCATGTATTATGTCTGATTGTTGAGTTCTGTGCAATAAAGTATATTTGATTTGATTTGATTTTGAAATAATTTTCTAATTCATCTACCTGAAAATGACGCTGAAATGACGATAAAATATTCAAAGTTTACCAGAAGCTAGTTAGATTGCCTCGATAAGAAATTGAATTAATGTTTGCCGTCAAGACTTAACTAAGTTTCCTAGCTTCTGTAGTGTTATTTATGATTCGTTTATTGAAGAGAAAATTAAATTGATAACGTCTAACTCGGACGGGATTTGAACACTTTGTGAACCATTTGTGAGTTTCCCTTATCACGGTTTCATAAGATCGCGTTTATTTCCCATGGGTTTTAAACGTACTACGATCTTGTCATACCACTTTTGCTTCTTCCACTCTCTTCAAAGACTTCATGCATGCTTTAAAACAACTTTGATCTGTTTACGGTTCGTACGCCTTCCGCTCCAACCCTATCATTCACACCCGCATCATATTTGGTAAGTCTGCTTTCATTATTTTTTCCATTGGTATGACCAAACCATCGGAGCATTCCTTTTTTAATTCTAGTCACTACGTTTTCTTTCACACCAAAATACTCCCTTATCACAATATTCAACACATATTCTTCAATGCTCTCATTTCCACGCCATTTATTCTACTCTCATGTACACTTATGTGTCTAAACATGGATGAGTGTTTATAAAAAAACAAAATCATTTACAAAGATAAATTTAAAAATAAAAAATCGGACTCGGTCGGGTCTAGAACGTTTTTTTAAGTACGGATGAGTGCTACAATAACAAAAATTCTTCAATATCTTTTATTTCATTGAAGTCCACTTTTTAATTTTTGTTTAATACTTATTTTTCATAGTTCTTTTCATGATAATCCTTATTACTTTCATATACACATCGATAATCGATAATCTTCGATATCGATAGCCATATCTTCGGTATGGCTGCTAGTTGTCTTGTGACTTACGTCTGTCTGGTTTACTTATTTTTTTTTACATTCTGTAAAGTAAGCTCATTGCTTCGATAATTATCATTCATATCATAGTCCGCCTATCTGAATTTTACACACTTCAAGGAGGTTTTTAGCAACTTTTCTGTAGTCCGTCTGAAGACAACTTGCAGACTCTCTTGATTATACTTTTTTACTATATTTCCCTATTTCCGATTCAAAATAGTTAATATTTATATTTATTGATACTTATTACGCCGATATCTTGTCAATAAGTTATCGGATCATCACCTTCTTTAACATGAAACATAAATTCCATTCTGCGAAATGTTTTATATAAAAAAGAGTAAGTGCTTTCAAAATTCGAAACGCAAGCATATTATATTTTTAAGAAGACACTCACTCTTCAAACATCCAAAATAATATGTTTACTCGTATACTTGATGCAGAGAATTGATTCTGGCATCAAAAGAATATTGAAAATGTGAGGATTCCCAGAGAAGCGAGGTGCGTGAATGATTTAATCTATAGCCTATGTGGGGTCCTATAAATATTTACGATGCCAAAACAGCTCTGATATTGAAGCACATTAAATACGCCATATTCTATCGCTTTACGTCTCAAAAAGAATATTGGAGGAGTCTGAATTGATATTCATGGAAATTGAGTTTTAATTTAGGATGAAGAATTCGATTTTGAAAATAGTTTTCAATTGACATGTCTGTTGTTGTATCCTTTCACCTGCTTTCCCTTTCTGCCAAAGCGTTTATTTATTTGCATACTTATTAGTCCAATTCAAAACTAGTTTATATCCTAGGAACTGTCTGTTTGTATTCTAGCGACTGATATTGTTACCGAGCAATAGTCCTTACTAGTTTGTGGATATTGGTATCGATAGAGTAGTTACAACATCTGCGGCAAATCTACAATAAGTCACGTCAAAAAAAATTATCGATAGGAATCATTGTCTCGCTAGCGTTGTCCCGCTTTTTCACAGGGTCCGCTTACCTAACCTGAAGATTTGTCAGATCCGGTTTTTAATAGAAACTACTCCCTACCAACCCGCCAAGGGAAAACCAACCCAATATAGGTTAGGTCACATACCTCCGAAATGTATTTCTCGGGAATGTGGGTTTCTCCACGATGTTTTCCTTCACCGCTGAGCACGTGATAGTCATTTATGATCCAAACATGAAATTGGAAAATCAATGGTTTATGTTGTACCTGCGAGCTGAAAATGAGAGTCAAGCGTTCTACCAACTGGGCTGCCATGGCTCATAGGAATCGATAGGAATATCAAAGAGAAAAGATTCTACATACAGCCATGGCTCTCCTGCATTTGATCCAATATATAAACATGTTAAGTTATTTTGCCAAATTATGATAATTTAAGTCAGGTTCGTATATTTTCGTACCATTTTCTGTTGAGACGATGGGTCCTTAGGGTCCTGAAGCGAAACTGTTTGTTAAGGATCTTTCAATAGGTCTTATCGGGGCTTCTGGGGAAGCGAGGGCTGGTAGTTATTTTTGTCAAAGGGTAGCTTTGGCAGTTCAGAAAGGCAATGCTGCCAGCTTATTGTGTGAATATATAATAATAATAATAAAATAATAAAAACACTTTATTGCACACAAATACACAAAACATTTACAGGATAAACTTATTCTAAGGTGGGCAAAGGCGGCCTTATCGCTAAGAGCGATCTCTATAAAGATATAAAGGTTGTTTGAGTAATACTTAGTCCTATATTAGTTAGATTGACCACGTTATCATATTTGAAACATGATATTTCTTAATTAAAGCACATAATAACGGGTTCTTACCGCGTTTAAATGGGGATATGAGTCTGATATCCCGATAATCATATATGATAATAACCGCGTAAACTTAAAACAATGATATTTCTTACTTTTCAAAATAGATAAATGTTTCTTAGTACAAGGTGACGTGTCGCAGATCCCCCGTCCCCCGACCCTATCCTCAAAAAGTAGCTGAAAAATTAGTATCGAGAAATAAACACTATGTCTACTCCCATCCGGAATCTCTATGCTTAATATGATTATAGTAGCATGCATCGCTGAACTTCAATAGGTGTGTAACTGCGGACTTTGGCTATATGTTGCTCTGGTGACTAACTAACTAACTGTAATTATAAATGTATAAGAACCTAACTAGTGCCACAATAGGGCAATCAAACCGGTCAAATCAATGCAATCAAATTCTGATTACTGAAAGTTCTCAAAAGTACGGATTGGTATATTCAAAGCGACCAAAACTAAAGTATAAAAATATATATTTTTTAAAGCTTTCAAAAACTAAAACTGCATATATGGAAGCTGAAAAAATGACTCTTTTACGTCTTTTTCTACATTTACAAAAGGGATTTTCACCTTTTATTTGAATGTTGTATTATTTCATGTGATTCTTTTTCACACGACTTTTTGACACGGTTAGGTATTATATTGTCGGCAATTTGCCGTTCCCCTGTGCGACAATAAATAAAATGGGTATCTTTTCACGCACCATGACAAATCTCCACCAGCCAAACAAGTGACTTTTGCTTTCCTCCTTCCCACCTTTTATAAATTCGTCTGCAAACGTGAGACAAGACGTGATAAATTGGCTCGCAAGGAATGCCCCTAATGTATGACAACACAATTTTTCACGATCGTAGCGAAAACACCGCCAATTTGTTGGGGAAAAAAACAAACACTTGTGAGATTGGTTGGATCTATTATTTGAAAGGGGAGACCGCAGTGAAGTCAATAAGTTCTTTTCGTCTATCGCGTCGATAAATTATAATACTTTTTGGCGCCTGTTTTTGGCACGGTCTTGTATTAGTAGCTTTCGTTTTGAAGGTTTAGCCAAGTTGCAAATCGATTTTTAAAGGCGACAGTAACAGTGACAAACATATTTGGAATTGACATTTTTAGTGACTTAAGATGGCGTGTTAATACCATATATTTGTACCACTGATACTTACTGAGCTTTTAATGTTTTTTGAAATGTCTATCTTGACTGTCAACGTTTCGTAGGTAGTTACATTCTCTAAGATCAATTTTAAATTTGCCTTAAATTACCTTAGCCATTTTGTCAGTACGAAAGGTGTACCGTGTAACCTGTTCGTACCTCATCGTCATTAATTAAACAAAAAAAGCCACGCTCTTGTAGGTGCTGTCTATCAAGGGCCAATTCTTTGACTACCTTATAAGACACGACGTTCGCCTCCCCTTTAATATGATCCATGAAAGCTTTTCTTGGTCTTCCCCTTCCTCTATGTCCTTTTGTCTTCCCTTTTATGATGTTTTTAATAAATTCGTCGTATCTTACTTCTGTCTCCAATAACTCAATATTTGTCTTCTTCATTAGTAACTCTCCAACACCACACACACACGGTTCGTGCCCGTAAAGCCAATATATGTACGTAAAATGTAAAAACCTTTTCTGTTTTTGAATAAAATGTTCGCTCCAACTATTTTTATATAAAACCGAAATAAATAGCGTCATTTAACTATACATGTAATACCGTAGCGAATGTTTTATAGCCGTACCTATATTTTACGAGATCCCAACAATGTTAACAAAATACCCGACAGAGTCCGATTACTTTTTATGTAATTTGTAATAGATATTGCGAGGTCGTACAATATTTTTATTAGTGACTATCAATATAATTTTATGGCTTTATAACGTTTTGTTGGATCCAATACTTACACCGACTTTAGGTATCAAAATGTTTGGTGGAATCTTATGACTGTTACCGTTTTGCCGATTGATCAATGAATATTGATAGTGTAATAAATTTGATTATAATGTTACACTATCAATATTTATTGATCAATTGGCGAAACTTATAAGTAATATGATTATTTTTTGTTAAAATTTATTTATACAATCAATAAAAAAATCAATCTTCAATCAATCTTTTGTTTTTTTTTTTACAAATCAACTGAAGTAAAACCAGTTAACAATGCATTTGGATCGAAAAGCGCGAGCGGTAGGCCATCTTGGAAAAAGGGCTTTATTGTGGTAATGGAGGAATATTTTGCTGTAGGTAATAATTAGGTTAAGTATTTTTTGTTGGAATAAATAATCACAATTCATTGGTGGAGTTGTTCATATGTGTAAAAGGAGATTTTTATTTTTGTGAATATCCAACAGGCACATATCGTGTAGCGTTGCTAAAATATGAGTGTAGTTGAGACTGAGTAAAGCAATGTATGTATCGACATATGGACTAGCAGTAATTGTTTGTCATTTAAGACATCATCATCACTAATTTAAGCTCTTGTCGGTGTAGAATTCTCCATTCTTGTCTATTAAAGGCCATTTCCTTCACCTCCTTATAAGACACGACGTTCGCCTTCTCTTTAAAATGTTCCATGTAAGCTCTTCTTGGTCTTCCCCTTCGTCTCTTACCATGTAGCTTCCCTTCTATGATTCAATACAATTCGTCGTGTCGTGTTAAGTGTCCAATCATCTTGCCTCTTCTATCCTCAATAACTCTTAATATTTGCGTCTTTTCCCTTACTCCTACTAGCACTTCCTCACTAGTAATTCTTTCAGTCCAACTTATTCTTTCCATTCTCCTCCAACACCACATTTTAAAGGCCTCGAGTCTCTTTCTGTGTCAGCGTCCACGTGTCACATGGGCTATACTCCATACGAAAGTTTTGATGCATCGTTTTCTGATTGCTTTGTTGCAACACATTTCACAAAAAAATAAATATTTTCAAATAGCTAGTGTTGATAGGTATAATGCATGTTACACTCTATGATTGTTCAGCACTGCAGTTATTGTTTTACCTCCGTGATTTATGACTCCAATATGTTTGCCTAGTTCTTTATGATTAGTAGGTAAATTCATATTATTTGTTTTGTGAAACGTTTTCACATCGTGGTCATAAACAATTATTTTATGTGGATGTAGCTTGAATGTAGGTACCTAAGTCTTGATATAATTTGATAATATGGCGATTACTTAAGTGTACGTACAAACCTTTCTGCTTTTTGTAACTTATTTTTTTTCTATGTGTTTTGTATATGCGTGCATAAATAAAAAAAATCTGTTCAAAAAAGCTGTTAATTTATTTCAAACTTATAATAGCTCATAACTTATTATATGTAGATAAGAGTACCCAGTACCTGCACGAAGGAAATTCATGTTTAGGCGTAAAGCTATAAATACAATGTTGTCGACCCTATTTAGTTGGCAATAGATAGCTACTTGCTATGTATCGAGTCATACACTCACACCATACATGTCACAACCGCGATCCAATAGCATATACATACGACACACTCTCTGCTCATCCAACTCACTGCATTCAACCGACATCCTGCTAATATCGTAATTTTTTTTTTGACGTGACTTATTGTAGATTTGCCGCAGATGGCATTAACTGCTTGGCCGGACAAATGGGGAGCGCTGAAGGCTCTCACCCGGTACAACGTTTAAGACAACAGCCTGAGGGTTTCAAAGAATTAATCGACCCTAGTGGGTCGATAGCGATAAGCGCTGAATGAGGGAAATCGTCGACCACGCCGGCGGGATCGGTATCGGGGACCAAATATTGTTACAAATACCATTAATTGCGAATTAAAACCACATTTCTAAATCAAGAAGATATTCACTAAAAAAAAAGTTTTACTTTTATACTAGGTAATGTATCATTTTAACTAATAATATCAAGCACAACAACGAAACAATAACACAACAAGAACAATCTGTAACAAATATCAATGTACAAAAAAAGATATAAGTAATTTATCTTTCCTCATTGACTGTGACTGATATGATATGAATCGACCAACTAAAGAATACTCGTTCATTACAATTGCAATGTTTGTTGAACGAGTCGGTATTGGTAAACCAAACAATTTGTTCAACGGCTGGTGTAAAAACGAACTCGATGAGTTATTGCGGTTTACCAATAATATTCAACGCAAAAACTAGATGGCGCTAGCGTTCGGCCGTTGAAATTGCATTCTAGCAAAGCGGTTTTTATCGCGGAAAATTTTACGGAACTTTTAGCTGTGATATTTGGAATACCATTTATATTTTCATGCTCTATTTTGTCGTTAGCGTCGTTTTAATTGGGGTCATCGTGGAATACAAAGCCTAAGCTCCGTTTAATAGCGAACTGGGGTTTTGCTGAGCCTCTTCCTGAACCACTACTTGTTAGTGGTTGAAAATTAAAGCGGCTTAGACTTATTCGCATGCCGTTGCGCCGTATTGATCGATAGTCCACGATAGATGGGATCGAATAAGTTACGTGATTTAGTGAATATTGTGTAGGTAACTACCTACTACTGTGACGTCACAAGTCACAATACAAAGTATGTACTTGAATATGAGAAATGTATAACTGGCATCACAAACATACTGATAAATCTCTGAAGTATATTTATTTTGTAAAGACTAAACTATTGATGTCTCAGCAATTTTAAATTTAATTCGTAAAAGAACAAAATAATTTATTTGGTTATTTAAAACATCCTTTGTTCATTTGGCTAAAAAGTTATCAAAAAGGTCAACCCACTAGAATATTAAGCACTTATCGTTCAACGAAACCAAATTAAGTTGAACCTCGCGAATTTCACATTCAGGATCAAGTTCCATTAAAGTGTTATTATTTGCGGGGTCTTTTCCATATTGAGTGGGCCGGAAAGCAATTATTATGAAGAATGGCAGCTGGGATCTAATTGTTTCGAGATGAACAATGCTTCAACTCGCACGTTTCGTGGTTTCCTTTTCATAAAATTAAATGTGAGTTGAAATTTTCAATAACTTTTTGAAGGAAAGTAAAGAAAAAACGTCAGCATGTGCATAGAAGTTGATGAAGAAGAAACTAACTCGATAAAATATCTACTTATACAGGATTCTAGGATTTGGGGTTAAATATACATATATGGCAATAGGATTGCCCCTATTACATGGGACTTATACATAGCTATAGGGCTAACAAAGCTGTAGTAATTTTATCCATTCGGACGATATAGTCGTTTTGTCGATTGGTGCTAATATGTGAACTTAAATAAGTAATGTTACATACACATACATAAACTCACGCCCGTAATCCCTAATGGGGTGGGCAGAGACACAAGTAATCAAAGACAACTTGCAGCCACTGTAATAAGTAATGTTGTTCTGTCAAAATACGAACGATCAGGTGCCACGCAGTTATTGTGATAATCTGAATGCCAATTTAATTTATATTGAGACAGTAATAGTTTCAAATTAATTGCGGTTTCCATTTACCTGCAAATTTTCAGAATAAACAACATACTCATTGTGTTTAGATTTACCAACCGCAGAATCCGCTGACGCAAATATTGAATTAAGTTAAATTCAGTTATACCTGCACGTACTTCCGAGAATAACTCAAAATTCCATGGATTTTGTTCTTTTGTGGACAGAACGTCTGTTGCAAAGTAAGTTTGTCCCTCTGTTGGTTCGAGCTAATATCGAAGACCCGACCGGTATTTCCCGTATTTCGTGCACGAGATTAAGGCTGCGTTTCCATTGACGCGGAGCTGTGCGGAGATGTGCAGGAATCGACCAATCACCGTGAGGGAGAGAGTGACAGAGCGTCTTCGTTTTTCGCTCTCTCGAAGGCTGTGATTGGTCAAATCGCACATCTCCGCTCATCTCCGCACAGTTCCGCGTCAATGGAAACGCAGCCTTAAACATAGCTGGCGTGGAGTTGGTGTACTCGTACTGTATACCTCTGTCTACCCTTTAGGGATACAGGCGTGTTGCTATGTTTAAGCACGTGAGAGTTTATCAAATTTAGCAGTGCGTAATAAAAAAATAATTATGGTTCACACGGAGTTTTTAATTTAATTTGACGTTACATAAAATGATTCTTAGGTATATTAGTATTTACTGTATACTCGAAGTTTAATTACGTAAATAAAAAAAACATACATACATACATAAACTCACGCCTATTTCCCACCGGGGTAAGCAGAGACTATAGAATTCCATTTGCTTCGATCCTGACACACTTCTCTTGCTTCCTCCACATTCATCAATCGCTTCATACACGCACGCCGGTTCAGAGTAGATCGTATTGAACCTTTTCTAAGGACATCTCCAAATATCATACATCATCATATATCATCTCTAAATAAAAAAAAAATAAAAAAATAAGTTGCAAAACTGCGGGGCAGAGACATTCGACACATGTTACAATACAAAAATGCTTCATTACACATACCTATAAACACAATATTAAAAATAATTAGTAAAAGTGACAAGAGATGCACAATGGGCAGCCTTATTGGTCCACGCCCGTCCGGAATATGTACGTGAACAAATCAAATCAAATAGTCGCTGTGTGAACAAAACCGAACTATCTCGAACGATTTTTTCCTGACTATAATTATGGTAGACACGACGAATTCATTAAAAACATCATAGAAGGAAAGCTAGAAGGAAAGAGAGGAAGGGGAAGACCAAGAAGAGCTTACATGGAACAGATTAAAGAAAAGGTTAACGTCGTGTCTTATAGGGAAGTCAAGGAATTGGCCTTTGATAGACTGGAATGGAAAATGCTACACCGACAAGAGCGTGGCTCTTAAATTGATGATGATAATTATGGTAAGAGAAGTACCTAGTGGAAGCTTTTTTTTAAACGTGACTTATTGTAGATTTTCCGCAGATATTAACTACTTGGCCGGACAAATGGGGAGCGCTGAAGGCTCTCACCCGGTTAGCGGAAGCTGAAATACAGGGTGTCAGTGACACCGTAACAAATACTGAAGGAGATGAATCATACCATGATTCTGAGTTGAAAATTTTAGTTTTTTTATCAATTATTTTCAGTTCCATACTTTTGCGACGGAAAATTCACTTGATAACTACTCAGAATAATGGTCTGAATCATCCGTTAAAGTTTTCGTTACGATGTCACTAACACCCTGTATAAAGAATGTACGTAAGTATATTATGTATGTGTGTTGTATTTATATTTTGTCATTCGCTAGTTTTGATTTGTGTGTGTTACTATCTACAATAAACGATTGTATGGGTATACTATTATTAAAAGTTTTCATAAGCAGAATTGTGCAAGAAAATTATTCATTACTCATAAAGTTGAGGAAGCTGTAGGAAATTTCAAAGGTAATGGAGCAAAAATTTCATTGGTTTTTGGAGAGGTTTAATAAAACGGAGGTCTTTATTTATGCTCCTCCAGTTTTTAACAAAGGAAACTCATTCATTATTTGCACTACTTGATAGTGATTAGTTCGTGGCCACTAGAAGGGAGTTGGTATCAACATTATTTTATGTACTAGCAAAGAATCGTTAAGTCTTTCCTTACATTAATCCTGTCTATAAGTAATTGTTTGTGTTGTTTATGTCATCATCATCAGCCGTACTTCGCCCACTGCTGGGCATAGGCCTCCCCCAAGGATCTCCACGACGATCGGTCCTGCGCTGCCCGCATCCAGCGGCTTCCCACAACCTTCACCAGATCGTCGGTCCACCTTGTAGCGGGCCTACCCACTGAGCGTCATCCGACACGTGGTCGCCACTCCAGAACCCGCCCCAGCGGCCATCGGTTCTCCTCGCTATGTGTCCTGCCCACTGCCACTTCAGCTTTGCAATTCTCCGAGCTATGTCGGTGACTTTAGTTCTCCTGCGGATCTCCTCATTATTTATTATTATGTTATTATGTTGTTTATGTAACGTATTAAAATATTACATTGTATTGTATTGCTTTTAAGTTATATGGAATGATTCTTATTAAGATTGTATTTGACGCATACGCAACGTAAAGTATGTTATTTCTAAATTTAAAAAAGCAAATTGACAAATATTCGACCCACGACCACGACTAAGTAGTTAATGCCATCTGAGGCAAACCTACAATAATGTCACGTAAAAAAAGGATGTCTGGCAGTGGACTTCCTTATTGTAAAGGATAACAGTATGTATACGTAATTAATATGATAATAATTAAAGTACTTGTTTACTTATAATCTATACCTGTATCTAGTTAAAGATAAAGAGAATGTTTCAGAAGGTCATAAGCCTATTATAAAATTAAAAATACGTAGGCAATCAGCAAACTTTTGTCCGATCAAAAAATTAAAATAAAAACAAAATATTTGAAAAAAAAATATTGATTCGATTTTTGATTCGAAAAAGTATTGTCACGCCGAAAAAAACCAAGCGGTGCAGGGTTCTTCACGGGGTAGAAAGTTAATAATTATTAAAAACTCCCGCTTTCTACCTCAATGGAAAGGAAAACTTACGTAAGCACCAAAATATCCTAAGCAGTTCATGTTATGATTATGTATTGTATTGATAGACATAGAGAATGAAAAAAAAAATATGATGATGTAATCTGTATTGGGTAAACATTATCGACAAACAAATGAAAATAACTTTGAACGGCTTTTTCTCTTTGGGCGTTTACGTAATTTTGCCTTTCCAGTCTTTTTCTATCATGTGGGTTGTGAGGACGATTACCAACCTCATCAACCCTGGTGTCAGGGTTATTATTGAGCCGCCAAAGGCCCCTGACATGGCTCATGTAACGACTATTTTCTTACATCAGTAAACAGTAACCGGGATCAACGGCTTAACGTGCCTTCCGAAACACGGATTACTTTTTGGACAATCAGGCGATCAGCCGGTAATGTCCTAACCAAACTAGGGATTACAAAGAGATTTTTGTGATTAGTCCCCACCGGGATTCTAACCCGGAAGCTCCGGATCGAGAGCACAGCGCTCAACCACTGGACCACGGAGGCCTTTCCAGTGATGATTAGAAACTGCGCCACGTCGTATCTATACCTATTTCAATGTGCACAACATTTCAAAACTCCCCCCACCATTCGTTCCCGGCACCTCCTCTGTTGCTATGTATATTGTTCTGACCTTTCCGCTTTTCTACTCGCTCGTCTCCGAGACTTGCTTCGTCATGTCGTTTATTACTGACCCTCACGTGAGACCTAATATAGATCTTAGTTTACAGCACAACATTATTTACGAACTCTACCAACACAAATAACATAAGCTTACGACTTTATACCAGTTGAGGTAGTCAAAGGTACTGCGATTTGAGCCTAGTGAATGGCAATGGGCGCGCCCCTATGCTATGTTTGTATCTTCATTTTATATTTAAACTAGCGAAATTTAATTTAAACTTACGCTACCTATACACAGAGGAATCCTCTTCATAATTGCTAAGTATAATCAAGTCTTGCTTAGTGCAAAAATATGTACATGAATAAATTCATGCTCGTATTTCATTTGCTAGAATCTGCTTTTGAAATAGGACGAACACGTTCAAGGAAACTTTTAATGCATAATTCGATTTTTCAAAATCAAATCAAATCAAATCAAATATACTTTATTGCACAGAACTAGAATTTCAACAATCAGACATAACACATGAATACAGTACAATTTGGGCGGCCTTATTGCTCTAGAGCAATAATTAATCTTCTTCTTCTATCGTGTGGGTTGTGAGGTGAATTACCAACCCCATCAACCCTGGTGTCAGGGTTATTATTGAGCCGCCAAAGGCCCCTGACATGGCTCATGTAATGACTACTAACTTACATCAGTAAGTAGTGACCGGGACCAACGGCTTATCGTGCCTTCCGAAGCACGGATCATCTTACTTTTTGGACAATCAGGTGATCAGCCTGTAATGTCCTAACCAAACTAGGATCACAAAGTGATTTTAGTGATATGTCCCCACCGGGATTCGAACCCGGGACCTCCGGATCGTGAGCCCAACGCTCAACCACTGGACCACGGAGGTCGTTAATAATTAATAAAATAAAATAATAATTATAATTTTTCCTTTTATTTCCACTTCCTGTACTCCGCTCAATCAGCTTTAAATTATTCAAAATCATTTATTTATTTAATGGAATCCTATAAGTTTTTACCGCTAATACGGCGTTCGAATCTTGTAAACGAAATTTTAGATTACTTCTCTCTCTCTCTCTCTCTCTCTGTCTCTCTCTATTTAAGAGCTGCGCTCTTGTCGGTGGAGTAATCGCCGCGATACTTAGATTACTTGCGTTCGAAAAAATATTTAAAATATCCTACAATACGGTATATTAAACAAAAAAAATTAATGTTTGTTGTTGTATATAAGTTATGTTAATTCTTAAAGAAACCCAAAAACCTTTAGAGATCTTCTCTATAGTCTTAAACTGTGTTGTAGGTATGTGGTTATTATGCTAAAAACCTAAAAGAATAGATTGCTAATAGCAACAACGTCGTATGCTTGGCTTGATAATCAGTCTCCCACTAGCACATTACTCTTCGTCATCATCTCCCTAGCGTTATCCCGTTTCTCACAGGGTCCGCTTATCTAACCTGAAGATTTGACAGGTCAGGTTTTTTACAGAAGCGACTGCCTGTTTGACCTTCGAACCCGCGATGGGAAAACCAGCCCAATACAGGTCACATACCTCCGAAAATGCATTTCTCGGGAATTTGGGTTCCCTCACGATGTTTTCCTTCACCGTTGAGCACGTGATAATCATTTATGATCCAAACATGAATTTGAGAAACGATTTCGAAAATCATAGTTTTAGGCCCGTGCTGGATTTGAACCTTCGACCTTACATTGAGAGTCAAGCGTTCTACCAACGGCTACCACGTCGTATCTTTGGCTTGAAAATCAGCCTCCCACTAAAACATTACTCTTATCTAACCAATTATCGGTTTATGAGTTATAGTCTAAGTTGAAACTGTCTAAGAATCAATATCGATCATAAATTGATTACTAAAGTTTAACGAGTCGGGAACTAATGAACTGATGTCGACGATCGTGTCATTTCTGTTAACAGCTTCCGTTGTAGGTGTCTGAAGTTTGCGCTCGGTAGAGGGTGCAAACTAATTCGTTTAGGCCCTTTACACACTGCGACTTCTTGCAGCGAATCTGTCGCGATTCAGTCGCGGCACAGTATTGATACAAACGCAAAACCTCAACCTTTATACACACGCGCTTCTAAAAGAAGCGATACAAACGCGATGCATTAGTGATAGGACAGCATCGTGACTGTATCGGTCACACATGCGGTTTTTGTATTGTATTGTGTGTTCCCTACACCCGCTTCCATTGTTTTTTTATATGTTACCATAGTAACAACGCGTCTGTATCGCTACTAATGCTCGTCTACATCGACGCAAACGCAGTAAAGCATCGTTACTACATAGCGATTGATTCGCAAATGCTTGTTAATGCAAGTGTAACGATGCTGTCTAAAGATTACTATTATTTATATAAGAAAAAAGCTTTAAAATGTTAAAGTAAGCAGAGTGGCACTCTTAAGTAAACTATTATAAAGGGTGACCAAGATTCTGAGTTGATATCAAGTGGAATTTTCCGACGGGGAATTCCATTTGATATTAACTCAGAACTATGGTCTGCATAATCCCTCTCGGTATTCGTTACGATGTCACTAACACCCTTTATAAAAAAAAAATATTTCAGACTAAGATTGTCCATAAGAACACACTTAGTATCTATGTTAGTTAGTAAGTATGCAATAAACAAGTATAGGCCCCTTTACCGATAAGATCACGAAATCCGAAAGGATTTATAAGACTAAAAAAATATAACATAATATTGTGGCATTCTCAATCTCTATTAACTTCACTACGCTTCGCATGCTACGCTACGTAAATAAATTAAGCCAAAATGTAATTTCAGAAAACTACATTATGACGTAATTATTCATTATGAGCTGTGCGGTAGAGCATTCTAGTTTCTGGTTAACCACAGAGTAAAGAAGACTGCTCAACATTACGGAAGTATTTTACTAAAAATGTACAATTTGCTTACAAACATTTTTTTTTGACGTGACTTATTTTATTTTTGCCGCAGATGACATTAACTACTTGGCCGGACAAATGGGGAGCGCTGAAGGCTCTCACCCGGTACAACGTTTAAGACAACAGGCCTGAGGGTGCTCAGTTGGCCTCGGCTCAGGGCGTCGTCTGAGAGGAAGAATATTTGAAACGATTAATCGACCCTAGTGGGTCGATAGCGATAAGCGCTGAATGAGGGAAATCGTCGACAAAACAAACAAAACAAAACACCACATTGTCTGCAACATAAACGCTTATTTACCATAATCTAGTTTTTGCGCTGAAACCACGGTGACCCCGTTGAAATAGGCACCGTATAAAGTGGTAATTAGTTAGGAAACTTCGCTAATTGCTTAGTCATTTCCACGCAACCGCCAGTTGGTGACACCGGCTTATAGGGGCCTGATAGGCATTTAATAGCCAGTGAAACGTGGCTTGGAAATAATGCATGATATTAGTGCCTAGTGCTGTTGAGTTGAGAAGCTCGGTGGCGCAGCGGTAAACGTGCTCGGTCTGCGATTGTTGAAGTTAAGCAACTTTCGCAAAGGCCGGTCATAGTATGGGTGACCATAAAAAAAAAGTATTCATCTCGAGCTCCTCCGTGCTTCGGAAGGCTCGTGAAGCCGTTGGTCCCAGCTGCATTAGCAGTCGTTAATAACCACCAATCCGCACTGAGCCCGCGTGATGGTTTAAGGCCCGATCTCCCTATCCATCCATAGGGAAGGCCCGTGCCCCAGCAGTGGGGACGTATTAACGTCCATTAGGGCTGGTGATAATGAGT
Source organism: Pectinophora gossypiella (assembly GCF_024362695.1). NCBI lineage: Eukaryota > Metazoa > Arthropoda > Insecta > Lepidoptera > Gelechiidae > Pectinophora > Pectinophora gossypiella. The sequence continues at coordinate 10,495,884 of NC_065419.1, forward strand.
GACTAGTGCTACTTGTGAAATAACAGTCTCTGTCGTCTAGTAGTTAGAGGAATGGGCTCACGATCTGGAGGTCCGGGTTCGAATCCCTGTGGGGACATATCATAAAATCACTTTGTGATCCTTAGTTTCGTTACGACATTACAACCTGATCACCTGATTGTCCGAAAGTAAGATGATCCGTGCTTCGGAAGGCACGTTACGCCGTTAGTCCCGGACTACTTGCTGATGTAAGTGAGTGATCGTTACATGAGCCATATCGTGGGCCTTTGGCGGCTCAATAAAAAGCCGGACACCAGGGTTGATGGGGTTGGTAATCCACCTCGCAACCCACATGATAAACGATACATGTAAGTGTATGTATAATGTTTGTGTATATTTATCCTTTATCGTAGGTTGTGTGGCAGAAATCGCTTTCAGAGATAAGGCCGCCTTTGGCCACGTTTAGCTTTTAGTTTTTCCTGTTGTCTGTGCATAGTGTTTACTCACTAATTTATTCATTCTTTCATTAAATAAGTTGTTTTGTCCAAGTCAGGCCCCAAGTAGAACTGGCACAATGTTTTTCGTTCACAAGGCACGAAGTTAAATTTCCGCCACTTAAGAGGTCAACACAATATAAAGGGACCTCATTTTGGAGAGGCAATTTCCTTCTAGGCTAATATACTTCAAGAATACTAAGGAATATATATTTCGATTAACCAATTTTGGTTAACGGCCTCCGTAGTCCAGTGGTTGAGCGTTAGGCTTACGATCCCGATATCCCGGGTTCGAATCCCGGTGGGGACATATCACAAAAATCATTTTGGGTCCCTAGTTTAGTTAGGACATTACCGGCTGATCACCTGATTGTAAAAAAATAAGGTGATTACTGATGTAAGTAAGTGGTCGTTCCATGAGCCATGTCAGGGGCCTTTGGCGGCTCAAAAAAAAACCCTGACACCAGGGCTGATGTGTTTGGTAATTCACCTCACAACCCACACGATAGAAGAACCAATTTTGGTGAAATTTTGTTGTCGAAAACCTGACTTCAATTGCATTTTAAACCTGAGAAATGTAAGTAGGTGCACTGTTATTGAAGCCATGAAGCATATTTTTAAATATAATTGATTTCGTATACTTAATCTTGGGCTATGTTGTTCACGTTTGATTTGAATCTCCATCTAGGCACTGAATAAAGAACAATACTACGTGTAGAACGGTAATTCTCCGTCCCCCGCACCTATTCGTTACGGGAGCAGACCTCGCCCGCTCTGGGTATTACTTTCATGTTAAATGGCTGAAAGCCGGTGAGTAAAGGGGAGCGCGCGGATTCTCTGTCTCCCTCGCACTTACGCGTTAGGCCGCTTACGGTAAGAATGAGATTTTTGTATAGAGTATCCGGATATTCTACTCCGGGTTGTGAGTGACCCAGATTAGAAGGAAACCACTTGTGACACAGGTTACAAGGAGACCTTATCTGTTGATAGAATTATGAATTAATTTTGTTAATGTGAAAAATTCTAATAACATTATCGTTTCCAACTAGTCAAATCAGTTACTTTTTACTAAACGTCAGAATACAAAAATACTAGGTATGGAATTTGTATGAAGAAGCACACTGTGACGTCATAGAAAAATATGATTAAATATCGGACTTATTATTACGTTTTTCTTGATTAAAATTCATAAATAAGTTTTTCATAAGATTTAGGTCGTGTTTATTTTGTAATTACAAGTTCATAATTTATCATGCATCAGTATTTTTCAAACTACCAATACAAAAATCGACCTTATCTGTTTTGTAATAGTGACTATAATTTCATGCCAAGCAAAAAGTTCTAACAGCGCGCACGATTCTTAACCAACCTTGTTGTATTATTTAAGTTACCTACCTACTCGCACTGTGACTTACTAAAGGATATTTCAAGCTAAGTGAACGCTCCCATAGAAATAATACATAAGGTTGCGGCCGTGGTCATTCATTATTTATAGTAACGTTCCTTTTTGCCTTAAAGTATTTATGTTCTAATTCTCTCTGTATCTAGGTAACTTCTGACGTGACAACTATGCACCGCAACACATCCGTTCGATGCGGCGTCGCACCAAAGAATAAGGAGTAATACTACGTATAGATAGAACGGCAACTCTCCCCTCCCCACCAGCGTCTCACCCCCCCTCGAACATAGTTTAAACTTGAATCGTATGACGTCAGACGTCACACACACAGATGCGCATGTACGGTAACGTCAATGTGTGGTATCTGTGTAAAACGATATTGTTTGTATAAAGTGTGCGGGGTGTGGTCGCACCGCAAAATTTACATCGTATGTTGGAATAGATAACTGTGACGCGCAATGCCCATGAATTGTGTGATTTATAGTCAAAACATTGTTACATACCAAAAATACAGTTCTTTGTTTTCTTACTAGCTTCCACGAGTTTGTCTGGTAGACTTCGGTTATCGCGCACGGCGCGTTGTTTCCACTCCACATACTAAAACAATTCAGCTAAAAACGCAATAAGTATCGCAATTTGAAATTTGCGTATAAAAAACAAAAGTCAAATAGCAATATTGCTTTTTCAGATTTACCGTACGTGGATTCTTACTTACTTACTAATGTATTTATTTTTCCAATGTGTGGTTCTTTTTCTGAATAAAGAAATTATATTATTATTTACCACGGTTGCAGGTTCGATAAGCCGCACGAAACATTCTAAATTGTCTTTTTCAACTTATGGAGTTACTTTCACATACACGAGTTAAGATAAAACGCTGACTTGCAATTGTGACATCTACGTATATAGGTTGGTTTCAATGTCGCTTGAGTGCCATCTGGGTTGAAAGAAATAAAAAGTGGTGGAAGAATTGGATAGTTGCCAACGCGGTGAACTAATGGTCAGGATCGCGGCGGCAAGTTGCTTTTCCATTTATTCAAGACACTGTGGAATGCCATTACAAGAAAATAGGAACTCTGAGTATCAAACAACACAAAAAAAAACACTTTATACGATACATTTTGAATGTGATGCTCCCTGGCCGGAACACTATTACACAATTTCTAATTATACCAATAAAATATAGCTTATCTCTATCTTAGTATCTCCTATACTTCGCAAAGGAGAAAAGTTTAAGCACTTTTTTCTATGCCCTTATTGCTGGATTGAGATTGAGGAGCTCGGTGGCGCAGCGGTAAATGCGCTCGGTCTGCGATTGTTAAAGTTAAGCAACTATTATTTATTTCGCAAAGGCCGGTCATAGGATGGGTGACCACAAAAAAAAGTTTTTATCTCGAGCTCCTCCGTGCTTCGGAAGGCACGTTAAGCCGTTGCTCCCGGCTGCATTAGCAGTCGTTAATAACCACCAATCCGCACTGGGCCCGCGTGGTGGTTTAAGGCCCGATCTCCCTATCCATCCATATGGAAGGCCCGTGCCCCAGCAGTGGGGACGTTAATGGGCTGGTGATGATGATGATAATTGCTGGATTACATACTATAATCTCTGAGACTCACGGCTGGGCTACTCCATGGCCGCACCATTTTCAACATTCATTACTTTGATGTACTATTTATTTCTTAGAGTACATGTGTACACCAAGAAATAAATAGTACATCAAATGTAGGTAGTGATTAGGCAGATTTTATTAATATAATTAAAAATTGTGTACTGAATTTTGAAGACGATTTGATTCATTTACTATAGTGGTGACACTCCGTCTTTCTATATTAGGAGTTAAATCTGTCAAAGTACAGATGCGTATGTCGTGACGCGAGATTAGGCCAATCGATTCTATTCTATCTTAACAGTATGTAGCTTATCTGCACTACCAGATAAATACCATGAAGCCTTCAGTGTCTGATCGCCGTGGCTTGATATTATTATGATGATGATGAATGAACCTTTCGCTTAAACGCTTTTTAATATAACTAACCTAACCTATAACAATTTATCAAATCCCAGTAAGTACCTAAGTACCAATATATTTCATTGTTTCCTTCTTTTACCAAGTGTCGGCATGTCACTACAATACACACTGAAGTAGACAAAGATACATGGAACTTTTATCGTAAAGGTTGCGAATAATGCATGAAATTGAATGTGAATTTAGTCCTCTTCATCAATCATCGCGGGATCCATTTGCGAGTTCACACTGGGATATCCGTCATTGCGATGGAACAGAGAATTCTATTGTCCACGGTACAATATACAATTTTGAAAATTTATAGGAATATCTTCTCGTTTCGACGGCATTCAGATCTTTTTAGCCAGGTATTTTGCCACCCGGACAGCATTTTCGGCAGCATTCATAAGGTCCTCTCGCGTCCTGACACCTGGTCAGGGCTCACGGGGCAAGATGTCAGATGAGCCATAGTCTTCGGCGTAACACGACACTCGCACCTCAGGTCCGTTCCGTTCAAAAGCCCCACCTGGACTTATAGAACATAACGAATGATGATAATGTCGCCCCGCTGATTTCTTCCTGCCTTATCACTCTTCTTAATTAGACTAAATAGGCAAAACTTCCACATTTTTTTCATAGACACGTTAATAAATACCTAGAATTCAAATCATTGTTGCGTGGCTGAATAACATACATACATAAACTCTCGCTTATTTCACACTAAGGTAAGCCGAGACTATGGAATTCCATTTGCTTCGATCTTGACAAACTTCTTTTGCTTCCTCCGCCGGTTCAGAGTAGATCGTACTGAGCCTTTTCTAAGGACATCTCCAATTTAATTTTGGTCAGTGTACGTCCTTCTAGCTCTTCCTCTGCCAGCTCTACCACTTACATTCGCTTTATATACTGCTTTCGTAATCCTATTATCCTTCATCCGCTCTACGTGTCCAAACCAACTTAACATTCCCTTCTCAATCTTAGTCACTATTATATTATCGTCTTTTACACCACACCTCTCTCTTATAACACTGTTTCTCACTCTATCACTCGATTTAAAACAGCAGATGCAACGGCCTTATTACTACTGTATTAATCTTAGATTCATGCTTTTTCTGCCACACTCAACATTCACTATCTAAACAAAACAATATTTTAGCTATTATTTTCAAATAAAACTATAAAAAGTAGTTTTTAGAATTTCCACGACGTCGGTGGCGCGCTCAGTAACAAAAAGCTGATTGCTTGTTAGCTTACATAAATTGAAAAGAGAAATATCTCCAGAAGTGAAGTAAAATCCTATAAAGTTAATTAAAGAAGCTTATAGTCGTAAGAAGTAGTCTGCAGAGATGGCAGATTTCCAATCTGATTTAATTTCATTTTCTTTTCCAATAACTCTGCAATATATCACAATTTTCTTTGAGTTGAAACATGATAACAAGTTTTCAAAACACTGAAATTATATAAGATTTTTTATATTACGAAATCACTTTGTGAAACTGTCCTTTGTTTGGTTAGGACATTATAGGCTTGAATCTGCACGTTAAGCCGTTGATCGCAGGCTAGCCCCACACAACTGCTCCATACTCGGTCGATCAATATGCGTATATAATACTATTTTTGTGAATGTCACTGTTGATTGTTCTGGTCAAGTAACCCTTCAGGACCCCGATACCGACCCCGTCGGCGTGGTCGACGACTTCCCTCAATCAGCGCTTATTGCTATCGACCCAAGGGTCGATTAATATTAATTCTTTCAAATATTTTTCCTCTCAGACGACGCCCTGAGCCGAGGTTCGCGCCCAACTGTACAGGGTGAGAGCCTTCAGCGCTCCCCATTTGTCCGGCCAAGTAGTTAATGTCATTTGCGGCAAATCTACAATAAGTCACGGCAAATAAATGATCATTGCAACTTGGCTAACCTCCCAGGCCTGAAGAGAGAGACGCATAAAATCACTACCGTTTTTTTTACCTTTTAAGTACGAGTATAAGTACAGTACAGTTGTCAAAGTAAAAGGGAAGTCATAAACGACACGAGGTATCCCCGGGCTAAAAAAAACTAAAGCTGAACCGAATCAACCTTTAAGTTTTACCAAACTTATATTTTATTGTCCTCCTGGGTACGACAGGGGAAAAATCTGCTCGGTTAGTAAGTATATTTTATTTAAGTGATGGTACCAAATGGGCTACTACGGAAAAGTTTTTGGGCAATCTTTTAGCCATTAAATAGCACTTGTTATTGCGAAAATCTTATGAAGATTTTGAAATTGGAAGAAGTGGATATGATACGATGACGACGTCGCCCCGCGGTAGTCAGCAAATCGACAATTTCTTAAACGAGAGTCGTTAGTCAGTAAGCGCCCATATTAAATTTTAAAATAAAGTTTATGCATTGGTTTTGACTCGAATCAATGTTCTGAGGCGCGCATACAGTCATTTTAAATGATAAACACTTTTTACTTTTTCTTCCAGACTATTCAAAGAACGTATTTCTGGCAGAAAAGGAATGAAAATCGAATTGCCTCTATTTGTTTGAGGTTACTTTACTCTTTTTAGCCTTTGTTGGAGTTTCTCTGTCTGGTTTATCTTACTTGAAAAACTTTGGTCTTCGAAAGCGTTGTTGGTAAAACAAACTGTCAGAATACCCTAGGAGTTCTTAATCGATTTTGAAATGGAAACCCACTGTACTGGGTCCCGTTGCGGTATGAAAGGTACCCTAAAATCACTATGCGTCTATAAAATCTACTTGACAATAGTAAAACAACCACCAAACAGTAATAGTAGCCATTTTTGTTAAGAAATACAACGTGTTAAAAGTATTCAGATAAAATACTTACTACTTTAATCTTCTTGAGAGAAGCTGAGAATAGTTTATGTATACCACTCATTCATAAAATATTCTCAGCTTTGAGATTGCCCTTCAAGATCATGTCAATGTGACAGTTTTCATATAAAAACAGGGACTTGAGCATGATCTTGAGGGCAGTCTCAGCTGAGATTAGTTTATTAATACCACCCCAAGAAAGCCTATTTTAAGAACCACACGACCACAGACACGGATTACAAGTACATTACAATAACATCACATCACAAGACAAAGAGCACACACAGGATGTACCTAGATATAACAACGGATTGTACTTAAATAAGTATTTAAAAATACGCAAATAGTCAACAATCTCTAGTTACTAACTACTCATTTTCCAAAGCCCACCCAACTACTTTAGGTACAAAAACTTCTAAATTACAAGTGAAATGAAGCGTAGGATCTCTTACACTATCAGTGTAAATCCTCTGAATAGGAAAACTTTTCTAATTTGATATATTGGAGTTATCTTCTCTATCTATAAGAACTTTTTTGCTTCCTCATAAGTTAGCTGTAGTCCTAAGTAGGTGATATATCAAATTAGTAAAAGGAAGAGAGTTTTATTATTATTGTCATATTATTTATTAGTCAAGAAAGGCTTTAGTACTTATTTAAGTCTCAATAATATTCTAGACTATTCTACGCTAGCGAGCAATACCAACAACCTACGGCGCATACACTATACGTAATAAATCCAAAGCTCAGAGATTCTTAGAATTTCCTGCATTGAAACTTATAAGAGCGAAAAACTTGGATTTTAACACAGGCACGCCTAGTAGGACGGCGCAAAGACCCTGATATTGGACTTCGCACGCCTTTGCGAAGTTTCAGCTTTCTTCCAGTTTTTTTTACACTCGGCACTTTTAGTTCAAAGGCAGACTTATGCTCGAATAGCTGCCTCATATTGCCATAGAGTCACTCGTTGGCTGTTTTTTTATGGATGTGATGCGAGAATAACTGTGAGAATCTGTAAGTTATGGAGTTGAAAGTGCGCTGTGAAAGTTTTTTATAAACCTCTATCTTAGATTTTCATCACTTATTTATTTACGTTATACTTATGTATTATTTCTTTACGTGAATCCTTATTAAAAATTACATAGTCAATAATAAACCATTATAAATTAATAAAAGTATGAAATCAGGGTGAGTAAAAGTGAATGGACACAATACAAAAGTAAGGTGTCATCATCGTGGACACAGAAGAGAATAAACAAGACCCCATTCTTGTAAATGCTGAAGACCAGAAAAAGTGAAGAACCTAAATCAAGGAAACGTACAAACTGAAAAATATGCCCAAATTTCTCAACCACATGCCTCGAGGGTTTCATCTAAACAGACATCATATTCTAACAAGCTATCTGGAACACCTGGCCTTTGAAAATTCATGCTGCCCTGCTTAGAAAAGTACTGGCAAAAGCCAGTCGTCAGAATCGTACGTGCTCCGAATGAAATAAACTACTGAGAAATTACTACTACTGTGTAACTAGCTTAGTTCAGTACACCTGGAATGTTTGATTGAGAAATTCTAGCCTCTATTATTACTGTTGGTATTCGTATATCGCTTAAAACTATTTTAAACATATTATTATGTGATTGATACGTTTAAACATATTATTATGTGATTGATACGTAATGAGTACTTGATTGCTTAAAATCACTTCATGTTTACGCATGTTCGCTCCCGTTCGTTCCCGACAAACTCGTATATGTAAGTTTTTTATTTTATTAACTAAGATAATAATTATAATGTACCAGGTAAAAGAGAAGTCAAGCAAGAATATCCCACTTCATAAAAATAAATATAGCACGAGAGTGACTACTAGTCCGTACAATGAATTTAAAATGCTATTCAATCCTTTCAAGCACATCGGCAAGTGATGTGTGGAGATATATTTACGCAAATCCTTTCCAAAACATCTAACCCCAAGTAGAAATTCAGTATGGCTTTCTACCGAACATCTGGTCCTGACGTGTTCTGAATTTGAATCCATTTTCGAATACTGCCATTTTGTAACGATTCCTACATATAAAGGCTAGGGTAATTCTGCAAAGTGAACTTCGGATGCCGAAGTTTAAACTTGGGTGGGAAACCTGTTGGGATGTTTTGAAGGGTCCGGAAAAATAATGTAAGAATGTTCACTAACAACAACAAAATTGTCTGGAATAAAAATAAACTTAAAGACTATCTATACCAGGGCAGTTAGTACCTACCCTAAAGATGGTGCCCGCTAAAGCTGGTGGTGGTGTAGTGGTGGTGGTGTTGGTGCTTGTGTTGGTGCTGCTTGTGTTGGTGCTGCTTGTGGTGGTGGCATTTTCCCAGTGGTTTAGTTTCAAGACGCAGTAGCTGGAGTAGCTGGCCTCATCGTACGCCGTAAAATGTCAGCCTCATAGTACGCCATAAAATGTCAGCTATTATCGTCGGAATTGCCGTTTAGATATTTCTTATAAATATTACAAATAAAATTGACCAACTTGACAAAGAAGATTTTTTAGCAAGGACTCTACTAGCCACACTTCCAGTGGTGACCTTTACAATTACCGGCGATGACTTAGGAAAAAACTGTTTGAAATTAACGTTTTTTATAGTTACATATTTGCTTTCGTCTTATAACGGGTGATGTACTGCTATTAATCAGAATTAGTAGATACTTATGCAATTTATTTTACCCCAATCCAAAAATTCTACCGTGAGTGACGTAAATCATAATAGAACTTCGTAACACCGAAGATATTCCAAATTGTTGACATTGTTTGCCTCTTTGGGATCACACCCTAAAGTTTCAGTTGGAGAATCATTAATAACAAATTAAATTACCCGAGTGATAATATGGCTCATCATGATGAGTATTTTCAAGATTCTTTATCAAGTCATATTTCATGCTTACTTAATTGCTTTTGTGACTTAGTCTTTGAACTTCTAAAAAAGTCATCACGGCGAATAATAACCTAACTCTTTGATAAGTCGTTCTCGACTAATATTCTCTTGGCCAAAAAAATCACTTGATATTCCAAATAATATCAGAAGGAGGTCTTACTATACTGAACTATCTTCGTTACGAGTACGTGAGTCCCAAACTTTTCTTTAGAAGTGAACCGAAATGTCCCACATATTCGGAACAATCTTTTTATTTCAAAACATGTACAAAAACGTTCCACTTTTTACCACATCCAACTTTCGTGTTTACGACATGACACGTAGCCTAGGGCTTGGCTGAGTGTCCTTTACTGCGAGTCTTTCAAAGACACTGTATGCAATCGCAACCAGTTGTTTCACATTGCCGACTTTGTTTTACTCTAGCAACGAGATAGCTGAGCTTTGCTAGTAATGTATACTTACATGTTCTGTGCAGCTAATGTTCTTTCGTTTGCGAAATGTTTGCTTACTGAGAACGACTTTTACACTCTTGAATCCGCTTACCTGGAATGAAAGGAAAGTCAACGTTAACATCAAAGAATTTTTGAATGAAAACTAAATAGTTATTTCATAGACCTACTTATTCATTGTATATATTCTTTAATAATTTTTTGATTTTTTATTGTTATTATTATTATTATTGATTTCTTTCTCTTATGTTATAATGAAATATGGTGTGAAATGAAATATCATTGCCTGTGTAAAATGTGTATATGCCTGCAAAGGCAAAATTTAGTGAGACGTAATTTGCAACTATAACTGCAACTATTATCTATAACTGTACCTAAATTTATGCACAATAAAAATCTTTATCTTTATCTTTATCTTTAATGTTATGCAGTGAAACTTTAAGCACCTTAATTTATAAGCAGCAGAATTTTGCATTTTAGAATGCATTCCCCGGTGTGAAAACTAATATATTATATTTTATCGCAAATATGTCCTTCGTAGTAATATTTAAGATTTGCTTGTGCTGTAGCTTCAACATTAGAATGTTTCGACAAAGTATCTAAAACGGTTTAGATACTTATTCGTAATTTTTAGAATGCCACGTTTACATTAAAACTTCGTCTAAACACAAACGAATAAGATACCATTTTGTACACATTCAATGCACACATTAAACTTTGATACAGGAATACAAGCATGTTTTTATTGATGCTTCGCTACCAATAAAAAAATATATTATTATTTAGAAATAAATTTTATCGTCCTAAAATAAAAGAATCCCCTACAGATGATACTTACAGTGTACCCAATAATATAGTTTTTAGTAAGTACTATCGCTTTAGACAAAAGGCTATCATCACCACGCTTTATTATAAGAATAGGAGAGCCTACAAAATAAAGGACTAAGGAAAACAGAAAAGGAAGAGTAACCATAAAGAGCTTGCATCTGTGTACGTGTTGGGGCATAATTTTGTATCACAAGCGTTCTACAACGTGGCGTGGTGCCAAAACTTTAATGAACGTACATTTGGACTGTAACGTTTCTGCTTTATATGGGGCCTTAGGTCTAAAGTTCCGGAATCTGGACTAAGCCTCTTTGATTTTACAGCCTACTTTCAAAAGCAGTAAAAATTTTAGCGTGCGAAAGATTGGATCACGTCTTCTAAATAAAACATCTGTGGGTTTTTGTCATCAAAGACTTACTCATCTAATTTTGTGTAAGTACTAGTACTTAACTAAAATATTTGTATAAGTAATAAGAGAAAAAGTTAAAATTCATTTATATTATAAAAAAACTACTTAGGAATGACTGAAAATACTATGATTTTCCTATTAGAACTATATAGAACAGAGTATAATAGAAAAACAGTCGAGATTTGAAAGTGTAACATCTGCGCTATGACATAATTATGTTTAAATTTTATAATTTAGGATGTATATATACAATTTATAACATAGACTTGCATGTATTTAGTAGATAATCAATATTTACACACAAATATAACAGTTCTATGGAGCGTAGAAATATTGTACTAAGCATATCGATTACTTTTTCTATGCTCCATAGGTCTGTTATATTTGTGTGTAAATATAGATTTTATCTACTAACATGTAGATAACGAAATTTCCGCTCGTACCGGATTTTAGAGTCGATCCGATTGGGAATTCAGTGAGCCATACAATTTTGTAACAGTATTACTGGTGTGCATGGCAACAACGTCATTTGACTTTAGAGCATAACATTAGAAAAACTAGGTTGAAAATGTATTTATTTCATGGATCACTTACAGCTATGCATATTATTACATTAGTTAAGACGATTAAACTAAGTAACGATAAAACTTATGTGTAAGTATGCCAACTAAGTCTACTTATATTTAGAGACATGCGTAATCAACATATTATTATATTTGCGTTGTATTTTTTTATGAAATATAAATAAAACTGCTATGGTACGACACACTGTAATCAAAAACAAGCAATATTTTAATATTTGTGTGCCGCTGTATTTTCGTACTTTAATATATTTTTGTTTTGTAAAATGTAGTTCACAATACCAGAGCTACAGCTTCTTTAGATTCTTTAAAGTCTTAGAAGGTTCCTTCTTTATGTATCTCTAGTAGGTATCTCAAATTCTCAATCCACTTCAATTTCTACTGTAAAAGGAATAGTTTCCATTAACGGTCCACTTTAAATATAGATTGGAACGCTGACGTCAAATGATAGATTCACTATTTAAGTTCTTTGATATAGAAGTAAATGTAGGTATTCATTACTAAGTTTTGGATAATTAAAGACCTTAACTTTTGAAGTAACCCTACGTCAATTTAGACGATCCTTAAAGCTTTAAGAGATTCCGAAAATGTAATATTTTAGTTCCAGCATATTTAATAAGAAACAATATTTAACTTATAAAAGTGGAAAAGTGTACAACAGTCAGTCTTAAAGCATACAAGGCCAGAGTGAACAGGCATCTCCTGGACGAGCTCGCTCCATCTTAGGCCTCGTCAATGCCTTCGGGCAAGTCTAGGGCCAAAAGCAAACCCATCAAAGGTAAACAAAATATATATGAGGCGGTGCACATTCCTAGGTCACGACGTCGCAATATTCTGTTTCACGATGTCGTGACGTGGACTTGTTGTAAACAAGGCCCTTTATCAGGTGTTGTTTAGTTACTTTTTAAGAAATAATAATATTTTCTTTCCTGCTACTCTCATTTCAGTCAATGTCAGTCCCTATGACCCATGACCCATCCCCATAACTGTCAAATTGTCCCCAGATTGCAAGTTGTCACCTATTTAATTTATTATGGCGTAAATAAAATGTGGTTCGAAGTCACCATCAAAAACTCATTCCATTCCTTTTTATATTCATTGAAATATTTTCCTCAACCGTAACAGAAGCGTCAATGGCAGATGTAAACCATTCTTACTTGATGGAAATTTCAGAAATGGCACTTTGATAAAGGCGATACTTTTACGCTGTTGAAAAAAAAAACAAATTGGATAGGCCCTGGAGCTGTTAACATCCCAGGCTATAACGTTTAATAGACTCATAAAATGCTGTAGAAGAGAGTGACGAGAAAATAACGTTTTATGATGGAGATGGCCGTACAATAAAATGACAATATCGTGATATCCAATATGTCAATATTGAAAACTAATGGAGAAATTGAAGTACAGGTTCGATGAGCTATTATGAAACTGGTTAAAGAAAAATTGTATGTAGAAGTTAGAAAAGCACAACAGATGCTCCTAAATGCAGATCAAAGTAACGTAAATACTATCAATCTGCTTACAAAACTAAAATCTGCCAATTCACATTATTCTAAAAACCTTGTAGGCGCGTTTTGAAAATTCATTTTTCTACAACAAAACCTCGATTTCTCTCAATTTCAATTCGGCAAAAAAATCAAACTACATTTTTTTTCCGTATTGAAACTATCGTGTCTATTGAGGGATTTTGTTCACAAAAAACATATCGGAACATGATTTTTCAAAAAAGCGCTTTCGAAGGGTTTTATATAAAGCAAACACAATTTTGTAGTGATCGCCGTATCAACTGACAAAGGCAGCGATTTGTACCCGGCAGTGAAACGGGTTTGCTTACTAAATCAACAGTCCTAATTAAACTCAAGTAAGAGCAGTAGCATTCAATGCAAAAGCTTAACAATCACAGAGAGTCTCTGAATAGGTACCGGCGAATAACTTTCCAAAACATTTATAGGAATACTAGTAGTACCTACGTATAAAACAGAAATACCTGAATTGATATTTGCGTAAGTACCTGCTTTTGCAAATGGGTTATCATTGAAAAGATTAATATTTATATTCATCATCTCCCTAGCATTATCTCGTTTTCCACAAAGTCCGCTTACCTAACCTGAAGATCTGACAAGACCGGTTACAGAAGCGACTGCCTGTCTGACCTTCCAACCCGCGAAGAGAAAACCAGCCCAGTACATGTTAGGTCACATTCCTTCGACAATACATTTCTCGGGAATGTGGGTTTCCTCACGATGTTTTCCTTCGCCGTTGAGCACGTGATAATCATTAATGATCCAAACATGAATTCCAAAACAAATTCGAGATACATTGGTTTAGGCTTGTGCTGGATTCGGACTTGCGACCTCAAAGTGACAGGCAAGCGTTTTACCATCTGGGCTGCCATGGCTCAGGAAAATATTAATACAATATTATTTAATTATAATGACTCCATAATGAATGCCTTCGTGTCATTTAAATTTATTACCCCTTCACATTGAGTAAAAGTTTATTAGCAACTTACCTTTACAAACCTCAAAGTCATCTATATTATACACTCTTGTTTGGAACGGGAAAGCTTCTAATCTCTGTCGCATTATCCTTTAACTATATTTCGCGGGTTGGATTGATTTATGAGACCAATAAATGAGATTAGAACCCCGCAAACATTATACTGGAGCTCGTTAATCAATCAAGGTTTAGGCTGATAGCTTAATAAAATCGCTGGGAGAGATTGGATACACCCACTCCAACAAAAAGAGGGCATGTGATTTGTTCCTTACAATTTTTGTCGTGTCGCCGCTGTGAATAATAAAGTGAAATCCTGTCCTTATCGACAAATATTATGACGGCCAAATATTTATCGTGGTCGGTAATCATTCGAGTTAAAGCCGTGGTAGCCCAGTTGGTAGAACGCTTGCTCACTTTGAGGTCGCAGGTTCGAACTCTTTTTTTTTGACGTGACTTATTGTAGATTTCCCGCAGATGGCATTGGCCGGACAATGGGGAGCGCTGAAGGCTCTCACCCGGTACAACGTTTAAGACAACAGGTCTAAGGGTGCCATAGTTGGGCGCGAACCAGATTGTAATCTAACACCTATTTGTTTTGGACCATAAATGGTTATCACGTGTTCAGCGGTGAAGTAAAACATCGTGAGGAAACCCACATTCGCGAGAAATGCATTTTCGGAGGGATGTGACCTAATCTACATTGGGCTGGTTTTTCCTTCGCGGATTAGAAGGCCGCGGAAGTAAGGTAAGCGGACCCTGAGAAAAACGGGATAATGCTACGAAGATGATGATGATAATCGTTCGAGTTACACTTTAACTATTATGTAATCGGGTTTTTTTAAACGCACAAATCAAATCAAATATTCTTTATTTCACATACGTACATGAAACATTGTATATCATACAGGGAAAGATTACATAACATCTGACGGCGATTTTGCTCTACAGCAATTTCTTCCAGGCAATCAGTGGTAGGAAGTATTGATGTTATATTTAGGTGCGGGTTGGTGCTACAACAAGGATTTATACTTACATAAAGTTATAAACATTGTTAAGAAAACACAAGTAGTGAGCGCGGACGCCGAAATACAAAATACTTGCAACCTACATAGGACGAAACCAAAATCGTATATGAAATACGCTGGTCCTTGCTGAAAAACGGAGTTGAAACATAATTTGCTGTTTACTCTCCATCTTCCCATAATAGTTTAAGCAAACCAAACTTAACCAAGTATGTTAGGAAACATACACCATCTGTTTCACCTGTGACCAACAGTTTATATTTTCTTTCACTAGGGACCATAATTCCGCTTATAACGAACTCGAGAATCGAGTGGTTGCGGTTTGACGCTATTGAGCTAAAATAACTTTCATTCATAGAGCGGATGAAGGATAATAGAATTGCAAAAGCGGCATATAAAGCGAAAGTTGATGGTAGGGCTGGCAGAGGAAGACCGCGAAGGACTTACGATGACCAAATTGGTGATGTCCTTAGAAAAGGTTTAGATCTACTCTGAACCGGCGTGCGTGTATGAAGCGATTAATGAATGTGGAGGAAGCAAGTGAAGTGTGTCAGGATCGAAGCAAATGGAATTCTATAGTCTCTGCTTACCCCGGTGGGAAATAGGCGTGAGTTTATGTATGTGTGTATGTATTATTTATGGCGATACGGTTCGCCACCTATCCTATCTATCTATGTTAACCTTCATTCAAAATAGTAGACGTCGTTCAAAACTACACCCAGACAATCTGCTGAATAATGATAGGATAATTCTACCCAAATCAAACCATTCGTTTGATACAAAGGGAGTCTGAACAGTAGCACTTACAAAGGAAATTCAACCCAACTAACTTGTTCTACCCGAACCCTTTTTCCACTCATTGTATGTTTTGTACCCAAATTAGGTTTACGCTATAAGAGTTGTTGGTAAAACACTGAGCTAAGAAATTGTTATTTTGGATAGCGGCTTCTGAGCGTCAGTATGTGGGATTTCTGTGTAGCTTTTCATACAACATTTTTACCCTTCTTTTTGTTTTGAAGTTACGCTGATTTATTAATTTATTGAGTACAACTACATCATATAAGTATATAAAACATTCACAAGTAATACAATTACTAAAATTAAGACTTATATATATGACAATTACAGTGTACATAGCATCTACAAATTAGTAATAAAATTAACATAGCAGTCTCTACTTATTAAAATATGAATAAAAATGCTGATTCAGACGGATTGTCAATAAATAACGTCATTTACTCGTAAAATAAACGCGCTGCGACGCTGAAAATTTCATTTTATTTTATAGAATATTGTAAATTTGAAACTTTAGGCTTATTGCAGCTGACGATAGAGTAAATCTAAAGGGATGTAATTCAACATGAAGGTAGAGAGGTACATTATACACCTACTTAATACTTAGGTCTTATGGGATACTGGTGCTAATTCCTGCAGACTCTATCTAATTTTTGTATTTTTTTTATTCGCCGTAAAGAAAGGGACGAGTAATCGACAGGCATAAAATTTATGGAATACACGTCAATTTTAGGCAGAAATCTAAAACAACTTTTATTTTATTATCTATTGATATCAATCAATCTACAGATTGAACGCAGTAGGGAATAACGAACGATGAATGTCGTTTTCAATACGATTATCGTTCTATGCAGCATCGTATCGAATATGACAGTATATATATATTATAATGAATTTGTTAAAACAACTGCAGTCCAATTTTATAGGTTTTATGAAGGATTTTTTAAGCAAACGTTTTCTTTAATAAGATTGGCGTCTAAGACTATACCACCATCCCCAATGAATCTCTCGTGACTGCATAGATTCATTGAATTTGCATTGGATATATGAATATATATGAATATTATATATATGAAATGAATTTTCTTTTTATTTTTTGAGAATATAATAATTTTATTGTACGTAGCCTATGAATCTATGCAGTCACGAGAGATTCATTGGGGATGGTGGTATAGTCGATAATCGTATAATCGATAATCGGTATCGTTGGTGGATAATCGTATTGAAAACGACATTCATCGTTCGTTATTCCCTACTGCGTATATATATATATATATATATATATATATATATATATATATATATACGTACAGCATTGTACTCATTATATATTAAAATTCTTTACCAATGCAAAGTGAATACAGAAGCGATTTCCGTAGGAAATTGATTCTCGAGCAAAAGCTTAAACTTGGACAGAGTTCAGTAAATCCTTTACGGAACATCGTTTGGGTAAAGGAGCTGTTGTAAATTCAATATTGTACCTTAAACCAATTCAAATTAATCCTTAAAAAAATATTCGTAGGCAAAATAGGGAAGCATTTTGTTTAGCCTTTTTGCATACTTATCTGCAAAATTTTGCTTCTCTTTGTTGCTTCCTGCTTACAAAATACACAATGGTGTTAGATAGAAATGCTTAATGTAGTGGGAAGATTTACAAGCAATGATAGAAGATAACCTATAGCCACTCTTGATAGGAAGTCTTGGAAGCACCCTAATGTAACGGTCCATTATGTTAAGAAGACCACAATGCTATCTATTCTAGTCAGCTTCAGCTGTGTCTTGAAGCTTTACATTATTGTAAGCAAGTAAGTAAGTTATGATAAACATAATTTCTATTTTTCGCCACAAATACAATGTAAATTGTCTCTATTGCCGTCTGAAACTATTTTGTCTACATTACAAGAAATTGTAAAAAGCTGATTTTTTGCTGATGTTAGCAAAAAATGGCGTGCTGTTTGGGCAAAAGGTAACAGCTATACAGCCATTGTTACCAACATCTGTCAAGATGTTGTAGCCAATAATGATGACATAAAAATATAAGTAATTACTACTTCTCATCAAAAATATCGAAAAACCAGCACGTTTGTGTTTTGATGAATAATTATTCTTGTTGTGTAGACAAAGAAGCTTCAGACGGTAATAGCAATACAACTGTCTCACTCACAACAATGCTATCTATACGAGAAACAAAAGCTAATCGTGAACAATCACTCGACTTCGAAATACGAAGTTGTACATTTCAATCAGTAAATCGTAGCCATTTTGTTACACCAATCTTTGTGAAAACCCGACCCAACGCTGTTTGCCGAGCACTTAGAAACACTTGTGCACCCGATTATACTTTATCGTTTGAACTTTGCAATAGGACACTTTCTGTGTGACGAAGCCTTTAACAGCGAAACTAGAAATTGGATTTTATTCCGTCGCACAAGAGTGTGTTTGCGTTTGATCGTAGAATAATACCAATATCGCTGTTTTCCTATCAAACGGTTGTTTTGTTTTATGATTCGCAATATTTGTTTTTGTCTGCGTTTTAGGTAATATTTTGAGTGTAGGTAAGTATCATAATCTCCTTTGCATTCGGCAAATCCTGGGAAGTTGCAAACGATTACGAAAAATGGCAGTGTAATAAGCTAACATGTTACACTGTTGCTTTTCGTAATCGGTTGCAATTAGCAAAAGCCCCTTGGTACAACGCGAAAAATTACATCATCCCTAAATCCCCCATGGGGCAGGCAGCGGTGTAAAAAGTAAAATAAAATGATGACGTTATGGTAAAAACAAATTCATGACTAACCTAACAATATTACTATTATTATTCTGTATTTTGTGTCCATTGTGCTCAATAAAGTATTTTATCTATCTATCTATTACTTTTTTTACGAACAATTATTTTTTTTTATTAAAAGATTTGACTGCGTTTCACCATGAGCCAACCAGTTAAGCAGCAATGTGGTCTAAGGTGAAGCACGCAAATTCAAACAGTGCTTATTCACTCTTGCCCTACAAAACCCCAAATTATATATGTATCGGGGAACAATGACGCAGGAAGATAATTCCAATCTTTAGCAGTTTGCATAGTGGAGGAAGCGAATCTAGCGGTTTGAAGAGAAGGAATGTCGACATATGGATGGAATCCTCACCCGCGTCCTGTTGTCCGATGGTGTAATGGTCCAGGTGGAATCAGCTCGTACAATTCCTAAGCTCACTCACTGAAATACAATCTGTAAAAAACACGAAACCGTTTGCCAATGTTTGAAGTTTTGGGAAGTTTTGGAGCTCCACATATATGAGTTCCTCATTGCCAATGAGTTTTCTGGCACGCATATCAACTCTTCCAATGAATTTTAAAAGTATTTTACCACTATACAAAGATCTGAAATTTTCCGTCGCCTGCTCAAGCAATTGACGATCTTAGACGCAATCAAAAGGGTCTTAAATTTTACTTTGTCTTGTTAGTCTTGTACCGTTTGAGATGCTTCAATGTTAACAGACTTCCATTACTTAATAATACTAGGTATATAATAATATTACAAAAGTGAAGAATGAACTAAGGCTGGTAAATTACAAAATGTACCTATTTTAAGACCAAAATGTGTTTAGAAAATGATTTCAGTTAACATTATTTTTAAATTTCAATTATTCGTAGGTAGTTACATAAAGTAGATTCAAATTCAAATTCAAAAATATCTTTATTCAATAGGTAACATAGTTACACTTTGAATCGTCAATTTTACATAACGAACGTCTCATCCGCCTAAAACTACTGCAGCTTCTCACAACCTGTATAGCCGGGGAAAAGAAGCTGCAAGAAAAACCTCGGCACAGGGCCCTAGACGTTCTTTAAAAAAAGTGGTATACAATTGAGTAATTTAGCTGCCTAATATCAGTTCTCAGACAGTTAATCCCATGCATTCATATCTTCTAAATAATCACTAACTTTATAATAACCTTTTTTGTAAAGTTTTTGTTTAACTACTCTCTTAAAACAGTTGAAAGGCAAACAGTTGAAAAGAATTGTCTTGTTGTTCTTGTTTATGACGAAAGAAAATTTTGGTACTCTGGGTGGTATTAATAAACTAATCTCAGCTGAGACTGCCATCAAGATCATGCTCAAGTCCCTGTTTTTTTATGAGAACTGTCACATTGACATGATCTTGAGGGCAGTCTCGAAGCTGAGATTAGTTTATTAATACCACCCTATGCTACTGAGTAGATATGAATGAATGAATGAATTATTATTATTTCAGATGTAAATCCATATTTCAACAACAAAAATAAAGTGGAATTTTCAACAACTCATAATCATGGTCTGAATCATCCCCTCAGTATTATATACGATGTCACTAACACCCTGTAAGATAAAATAAAGTACCTATGACCGAAATGCCTACTCTGGCGTATCGACACCTAATTAGAGGTTCGTAAATCTAAATTAAACTTGAAATATTTTAAGTTTAACAAATCAAAACAATCATATAACATAAGCTCATGACTATTTCCCAATAGTTAGTCCTGTCAGAGGTACATCCATCGCAAGATGAACTGAGTACCCACACTTCACCGAGCTTTCTGTTAGATCAACGTGATAGGTGGTGAGTCGTATCGCCGTCTGTAATGGTCGAGCCAACTGTGTTAGCGAACAATGCCTGGTAATAATTGTGTTTCTCTAGTTACTAAATAACTTGTAATGTACATAATATATACCACATTGATTTAAAAGATGTATTGCTGTTGCAGTTTCTTATAATTTCTTCTCCTCAGCCTTAACACCTTGCGAAATGACGTAGATTCAAAAATGTTAAATTGACCTTCAACAAGTTTATCTATGATAATTACGTTGCACTGGTAAACTAATAACTCATTGCTGTATGTCCGGTGCCGGAGATTGAATCGGCGCTCCTCGTTTGAGAAGCAAGTAGGTGACACACAGGACCACAATGACTTAACGTCAAGCATAAAATTTATGGAACACACGTCATTTTGAGCACAAATCTCAAACAACCGTTTAAAAAAATACATTAGCCAATAACCCAACAGAATTATGTTGACAGTACACGTCAAACAGTTTGCATATCAGTGAGATACCTTTTTGATTTGCCCGGGTTATTCATTAATGTACTCGTTCTTCCTAAAATTAAGAGCTGTCAATCATCCGTCCCTTTCCTTTTCGGCGGATAAGATAATGACAGCTATAACTTACAGTAAAATTAGGAGGTGTCTGCAGGAATCGGGGCCAATGACTTGATTAATTCACATCCACATAATACCTACAATGTATTAGTAATATCCATACCGTGTTCAATTACACGTCTTATATTAAACTAATAGCTTAAGAATATGAGCTCCTGTCTAGTCAAATCCAGTCTAAACCAGATATAATTTAACGCGAGATTAAACGAACGTCATTCTAAATATTAACTCGAACGTGTCCATCATAACGCTCTGTCACAAAATGTAATTTCATTACACGAGCTTTCCTTTACACATTGAGTTTGATTACGAGCCCAAATAGCTACTTGGTGTTACAAATAAAACGAGTTTTTTTTATAGGATTTTGTTTTTATAGAGTCCCCCTTCCTTAGGGAAACTAGGGTTCAAGTTCGAGACTTTTTCGATAAAATTTTCTTTTTGTGATTTTTTTGTAAGTATTCGTAATAATTTCGTTTTTGAATCTGAACCTCACTTGATGGTAGCGACACTATTCCCAGCACTTATCTACGTAGTATACGTACGCTAGTATCTACGGTAACTCACTTTCAATGTCGCTAATACTATTAGGTAGTATGCGGGGGGGGGGGGGGGGGGAAGGTTCGAAGTAAATGTAATTCCATAGTATTTATGCTTACCCCGGTGGGAACTAGGCGTGAGTATTTATATGCATGTATTATTAAACAGAACGACCAGTTCAGTGCATTTTATAAAGATAACATTTTACAATAGACTCAATGCGCGGTAAGAATTAGATCTGTCAAAGTACGTCAGCTAGTGTTGTGACGTTCATTAGTGATGTATCAGTCGAGATTAGGTCGATAGATTCTATTTTATAACAGTATGTATGTATGCGGTGTCTCACAGAGCGGCAATAAACGACAGGGGCGAAAGCTTTGACCTCTAGTGAATACAAAAAAATAACATCTTTTTCTAAATTAAATTTCAAGAAGTACCTACTAAAGGTCTTCTCGTTAATCAAAATTTTCAACAAGAGATATTAATGTAGGTAAAAGTTTAATTTAATTTCTGCTCGCCTCACCTTTAAATGTCAACAAACCATATTAAATTTTGCAAAGTAAATTAAATTGAATAGGTATGTAAATATATTCGTGTTCATAATACTGTGAAGACAAGAGTTTAGGTACCTACTCTTAGTATGAGGATAAAAACTGCCTATTTCTCCCATCAGGAGGGTTAAAAAGGCCACATCGAAGCAATTCATCTAAAAAAGCAATTTGACATTTGCGCATATAAAAGTCAGTGCGCAATGCCAACAAATGTCAAACAGGAATATTGGTTTTTAGAGGAATTGCTTCAATGTGGCCATTTTAACCCTCCAGGTGTCGCTACTGTTGAGTGTTCTTAAATGTTGACAGTTCCTCATATTATTTGAGTAAATAAACACATAGTTGTAGTTTTTTTTATACACAATAACCCTATGCGCATCGTTTATTTGCAAAATCATCTTCTAAATATATAAAAGGAGAAACTGACTGACAGACATATCAACGCACAGCCTAAACGGCTAAACGTAGGCACTTGAAATTTGGAAGAGACGTAGCTTAGGTACCGTAGAGGTGCACTAAGAAAGGAATTCTCGAAATTCCCACGGGAATTAGCGGGAAAATCCTTTTGTAAGAAAAATCTAAATCGCTTAAGTTAGACGCTTTATATTTGGCATGCAGGTACCTTAGTTAACTTAAAGCTTAGTTGCAACAGGATATTGAAAAATTCCCACGGAAACGAGAGTTAGCCGGAAGAAACATTTGTATGAAAAAATCTAAACTGCATAAGTTAGATGCTTGAAATTTGATATGCACTCCCACACACAAAGATCTCTCTTTTATAACACGCCACGCGGACGAAGTCGCGGGCAAAAGCTAGTAATGTTATACTTATTTATTCCCTAAAGATCGGAAAGAGGAAAACTTATAAAAAAATATTTTCAATCAAAAGTGCCTTTTTCCAACTGGCTTCTTTTCGTTTTCGTAACTCACCCTTCAGATGTGATACACTCCACGTTGCTCCACATTTTATAGCAATTTATCACGAATTTTAACTGGACAGTACGTTAACGGCCTCCATGGTTCAGTGGTTTGAGCGTTGGGCTCACAATCCGGAGGTCACGGGTTCAAATCCCGGTGGGGAAACATCACGAAAATCACTTTGTGATCCCTAGTGTGGTTATAGGACACAGGCTTACCACCTGATTGTCCGAAAAAAAGATGATCCGTGTTTCGGGCACGTTAAGCCGTTGGTCCCGGTTACTACTTACTGATGTAAGTTAGTAGTCGTTACATGAGCCGTGTCAGGGGCCTTTGGCAGCTCAATAGTAACCCTGACACCAGGGTTGATGGGGTCGGTAATCCACCTCACAACCCACACGATAAGAAGAGAAGACGTTAATAACTTTTCAAATCTTAAACAATGTTTGCATGAAATTATCCTCATTCCATGTTAACTTGTTTATTAAGAAGAAAGTGTCTAAGTCATACAAAGTTTTAAGAAGTTGAGATATTTTACAAAGGTATTCGTTTACTGTGCAAGTCGATATAAATATTTAATGTGATATTTTGTGTCTAGTCTAGTGGTTAAAGGTAGCTCCCTGAATACCTTAGTTAGAGTCTGATAAAAGTACGTAACGTACATCTTAGTAGCACAGGTTTGAATCCCAGGTCGGACTCTAATCCACTGAATACGACTTTGTGAGTTTGAATTCATATTTAGATCATATTCAAAATGAATACCTCCAAGTCCCCACGGTTCTGTAGGAGATTGAACGTCGAGCAGAAAAGCACAGGACTCGCATTCAGCACCACATAAATCCTCTCGCAGCCCAGCTGACTAACAAGGAGACGATAATGTCACGGCTTAAAAGACACCATCCACCACCATTCTGCAATTGTGAAAAAGAGGATTGGCTTCTAGTAAGGAGTGTTGCGATTCGTGAATCCTTATGCTCCTCATCCGACTGATGAAATAAAGGAACGCACCTGCTTATGGTCCTCGGACCGATTGCGAGTGGTGAAAAAATAAGAAAAAAAAATGTTTCAAATTCAAAAATATCTTACTGCCTACGTATAAACATGGCAACTTAATGAAGAGAATAACAATACCCCATGAAATATCTAAGTACCCTGCACACATTGCAACATAACGGCCCCGTCGCACTCACATGGTTTATGTTGCCATTATCCGGCCAGTAATGAAATATGTTTGTTAATTTCAGTTAGAAGCGCCCACAATGGGAAGTACCAAACTGGCTCAATTATACGCAAACAACGTCTGAACTAGGTCGCGATAAAGTTGTAAGATAAACAGCCTTTAAACCCGCATGCATTTTGGTAATTAAAAACTTAAATTAGTTATTAACGTGTGGGTATAAATTTGGATGCGAGCAGCGCAGGACCGATCGTCGTGGAGATCCTTGGGGGAGGCCTATGCCCAGCAGTGGGCGTCGTACGGTTGATGATGATGGGTATAAATTTCCAGGATGTCATCACAAAATGCGGGAAATGAATTAAGGCCTTTGCTCTGCAGGGGGATGACTAAAAATTAAAAATAATAAAGGTGTAATTAGATGCTTATCGTTAGGGTGTTGAGCGGCAGACCTTGCGGTAAATTCAAACACAAAGCGATGTATGAGAGCGTTCACGGAGAAGCGTTGTTCTGTACGTTTGTTTAATATGCTGTGAATTTATATTTGTTAGTGGCAACTTAGTTTATTGGTATTTTTTTATAATGTTAAATATAGTATAATATGTAGTTTATATACATATTTGTATGGGTTTTTGTTACCTGATATAAATGAAGCGAATAAAAAAATAAAATAAATAAGACTCTAGAGACTTATCAACAACAAGTCACGTTCGAATACATTTTTCCTGTCCCATATAATTTCTTAACAACTTATCTTAACAATAGAATGTAACCGACAACTCCATGTATTTTCCTCGTGGTCTTTTGTCATAAGAATTCTTTCAAAGATTATTAAGCTGCCGAAATTGGAATTGCCAAGCGAAAAACCGATCAATCATATTATACTTATATGATTTCGATATGGAGTCAGCGGATGTTTACGAAAATCCCTTACGTCGATGTATTGCTGGTTCTGTAAAACCGCGGGTTTTCCTTTTTTCTTACCGCTCAGATTTGCAAAAAAACCGAATAGATTTACTGGGAATAAAGACAAATGGCAGTTGAGGAGCTCGGTGGCGCAGTGGTAAACGCGCTCGGTCTGCGATTGTTGAAGTTAAGCAACTTTCGCAAAGGCTGGTCATAGGATGGGTGACCACAAAAAAAATAAGTTCATCTCGAACTCCCCCGTGCTTCGGAAGGCACGTTAAGCCATTGGTCCCGGCTGCAATAGTAGTCGTTAATAACCACCAATCCGCACTGGGCCCTTGTGGTGGTTTAAGGCCCGATCTCCCTATCCATCCATAGGGAAGGCCCGTGCCCCAGCAGTGGGGACGTTAATGGGCTGGTGATGAAAAAGACAAATGTGTCAAAAAGGCAAGGTAGTGATGGCTCTATTCTCCGCGTTTTTTTGCCTATAAGCACTTAAATTTCAACTACGCTGGTGGTTTAAAAACTTGATCACGTTCTGTGTTCTCTAGATCTAAGCTTTTCTTTCAAACATTGTCAATTTCATTACCATTTCCATTTGTTTGCCTAGACCTTCTTCTCTCGACTCTACCACTCACATTAACATACATACATATATAAACTCACGACTGCCCTGGAAACTTAGTAACCCAGTTGGAAGATCAATTTACTCGCACTGTGAGGTCACAGGTTCGAATTCGAGCACGGGTCCAGAAGCAATGATTTTCGAAGACATTACTTCGTAAACAAAATTGGCAACAAATTTTGTTTTAATTCATGTTTGGATATTAATAGTTCTCATGTAATAGTGATGAAGGAAAACCTACATATGCAAGAAATTGGGGTGGTCCCTCCACTGGTTAGAAGGTCAGACATGTTTGTCGCTTCTGTGGAAAATCGAACCTGTATTCTCACGTTAGGTAAGCGAAATGTATGAAAAATGGGATAACGTTTGGGAAATGATAATTAATAAACTATGGACAAAGCTACAACTACAAAACAACTTCTGATAGATGCCTGCTTAAAGTATCATAATGATGTTTCTCTAGACAAGATTCAAGGTCATCGTATACATATTACATGGCATTGTTATTTATAGAAAAAGCCACACTCTGGCTTCCCGCATGTGTTACGTAATTAACTCCAACCGCAGAGATTCACTGATATTAAATTTCCCAGTTGTTCGTTTTGCGTTGTTTTGTTACTTTATGTGTGTGCCAAACAACCGTTAGCTGGTTGTGTTTATTAGAAAAAAGGCACCTATAGGTTTTTTTTTTACATGACTTATAGTAATGAATCCATCAGCAAACAACTTTCTAACGTTACAATTCATTAGAGGACTACGCGACAATGATATAAAAACAAAAATAGTAGAAAAACAAGCAACCACTAATTTCGCAGAACTCTTGGATGGCAACTGCAACGGAGATAGCAAAATGTGACAATCAGTTTATAGCTCAACCAGCACACTCCTCCAGAAGCAACTTCCAAATTAATAAGCGGCCTAACAATCCGATAACGAGCGATAAAGCCTACAACCATACCCTTACCCCCACGCCTACAACCATCCAAGGCCTACAAGGCAAATGTATTCGCAGGTTTGCCGCAAATGGCGTTAACTACTTGGCCGTTCAACTTGGACGTGGCTGAACTATGACCACGATAGGTACAGGGAATGGAGGCCACGAGAAGGGAAAAGGTCGGTCCCCTTCGGCCGCCATCGCAACCACGTTTCGCAACCAGTTGAAAAGGAAGAAAGAAAGGTTAGACCAGCGGCCTGGTGCGCGGAGGTCGGATGACATCGTTGCAACGGTGCGACGAAAAAGTGGTGGATGAGGTAAGCACAGGACAAGAAAGTGTGGTGTGAAAATGGTCGAGGCATACGAGTATTCAAATTCAAATTCAAAAATATCTTTATTCAATAGGTAACATAGTTACACTTTGAATCGTCAATTTTACATAACGAACGTCTCATCCGCCTAAAACTACTGCAGCTTCTCACAACCTATATAGCCGGGGAAAAGAAGCTGCAAGAAAAACCTCGACACAGGGCCCTAGAAATTCTTTAAAAAAATAAAAAAAAAATAAACATAAAATATTGGTATACAATTGAGTAATTTAGCTGCCTAGTATCAGTTCTCAGACAGTTAATCCCATGCATTCATATCTTCTAAATAATCATTAACTTTATAATAACCTTTTTTGTAAAGTTTTTGTTTAACTAACTGTCTTAAAACAGTTGAAAGGCAAATTCTGAATGTCAATGGGAATCTTATTGTAAAAACGTATACATTGCCCCTTAAAAGATTTAGTAATCTTATGTAATCGACTGACTTGTAAAGCAAGTTTATTTTAAGTACTTCTCCTCCATTCAGGCTGAGTATACCCAGCAGTGGGATGATGCGGGTCGATTGATGATGATGACAGGAGATAAAATTGCAGAGACATAAAAACTTATGTAACAGCCTTATAGAAAAGTACGGAAACATATTTGTTGTTGAGATAAATATTTCATAACTTCTTCAACAATCTTGTTCAAGATTAATTAATTCATTACAGTCATTATTTTTTAATTAAAAAGAATGTATGGTAACCATGTGATTCCAAAAGACACAACGTAATGATCAACATTCAAAAATAACGATACCTGCAGCCACTTTTGGGAAGAATATTATGAAACCGAACCGAAACAGTAAGTACGAAAAGAAACCGAATCGAACCGTAAGATGGTAAATTCACTTCAAAATATAATTATGTAATAAAAAGTAAGAAATATTTTTTTGTTGTATACTTACTTAATTCAATATTGGAACCTAAATTCTGGAGTCGACGCAACCAGCAACCTATAGTTACCTACCCGCAAATCCTACAGATGTTCCACCGCGGTTGCTTATGACAACTAGCGGAAAATCCAGTTCGACCATCTTTCTATTTGCGCCGTATATTTATAGAAATCGTAATAATTATTTCTATTTTATTTTCCATTATATTCTAAGGATCCAGATAATTAAGGAAACCCCGAAATAAATGATATACGATTCAATTATATTACAACCTATTGTTAGGCATATCGTTAGCAAATTACAGTTAATAAAGGAATCATTTAGAACAAGATATTAATTTTGTAGATAGCTACTGCTATTTGTAAGGAAAAATAAGATTAAAAATAAAATAGCTCAAATTAATACAGGCTCTTACAAATAATTTAGTAAAGTATTTAATTTGAATAATTGTTAGTGATGGAAAATTTCATGCAAACATTGTTTAAGATTTGAAAAGTTATATACGTCTTCTCTTCTTATCGTGTGGGTTGAGAGGTGGATGACCAACCTCATCAACCCTGGTGTCAGGATTATTATTAAACCGCCAAAGGCCCCTGACGTGACTCAAGTAACGAGTACGTACTTACATCAGTAAGTAGTAACCGGGACCAACGGCTTAATGTGCCTGTCGAAGCACGGATCATCTTACTTCTGGACGATCAGGTAATCAGCCTGCAATGTCCTAAACAAACTAGGGATCACAAAGAATTTTTGTGATTTGCCTCACCGGAATTCGAACCCGGGACCTCCGGATCGTGAGCACAATGCTCAACCGTTTATAGTTATTAACATAATAGTTGTTTAACGAATATTGGGTTGGGCAGAGCTAGGCAACTTGCAACTACAGTCCACAAATATTGATTAACTAAGGTCTAAGACGCATGTGATAAACGGTAAATGGCATACCTAGACAACTAACGACAAGTTATCGGTCTTTCATTTATATACATACATACATACATAAACTCACGCCCGTAATCCCAAATGGGGTGGGCAGAGCCACAAGTAATCAAAGACAACTTGCAGCCACTGTTGATACGAAGTCTAAAGATGGATATGATGAACCTTACGGTGATAAGGGATCAGCCTATCGCCCATAACATTAGTCCATCATGTTAGAGGACGCAATCCCTCTGTCGGTTTTTACGACATGCTCGGGAAGACAAGCAGCTGAACGTGTTCTATGTTTTTTATTTGCTCCCAGAACAGCATAGAAGCAATTTATATATAAATGAATATAGTACCTACAGCAGCAGCGCAGTTGCAGCAGCGTGGTAGAGTGTGCTCCATACCCCCTCCGGTTGATTGAGGGGAGGCCTGTGCCCAGCAGTGGGACGTATATAGGCTGTTTATGTTTATGTTATGTTATGTGGTACCTACAACATGTTGAACCATGCACTATGTATTTATATTAGAATAAACATATAGAAGGGATTCTCCGCCCCGCACTATTTCGAGCTTGGCGTGAAATTGATTTACCTCACCCCCGATGGAGGCCACTTTATTATCTTTAAGCCATAAACCGTTAAGGAGTAAAAGAGCGCGCGTGACTATCTGTCTCACAGCCCACGGTAAGAGCGAGATATTTGTGTGTCAAAGTCGTCTGTTTTTCTCTACCTACTCAATATTCACAGTCCAACAGAGAAGGAAAATA
Organism: Pectinophora gossypiella; assembly: GCF_024362695.1. Lineage (NCBI taxonomy): Eukaryota > Metazoa > Arthropoda > Insecta > Lepidoptera > Gelechiidae > Pectinophora > Pectinophora gossypiella. The sequence goes on from NC_065419.1 coordinate 10,525,871, forward strand.
AACAGTATCCAAGCAAATATGAAGCGTGTTACAGACTCTTAAAATGGGTATATACATTTGGTATATTTCATAGCTTTCCAATGTAAACAGTCTGAGTGGGGTTTCGAAGCAAAGCCTGAATATTAGCTGGGTAATTGAAAGCAAACACAACTTGGAACACGACCGATCGCATAAACACGGCATAAGGTTTTTAATTCTTGGGCGACATAAATTGTACTAAGTATACATAGTGTTAGTGACATTGCAACGAAAACTTTGAAGGATAATTCAGACTATGATTCTGAGTTGATATTAAGTTGAATTTTCCGTCGCAAAAGTATAGAATTGAAAATAAGAATAAAGAAACCACTTGATATCAACTCGGAATCATGGTCTGAATCATCCGCCTCAGTATTCGTTACGGTATCACTAACACTCATACCTACTTGTATGTACTTGTACGGGGTGTAGGTGACATCGTAACTAATACTAAGACGGATGATTCAGCTCATTATTCTGAGATAATATCAAGTGGAATTTTCCATCGCAAAAGTATAGAATTGAAATTAATTAAAAAACATAAAAAAATCAATAATTTTGCAACGGAAAATTCCAATATATCTTTAGTCTAAATCATCCCCCTCAGTATTTGTTACGATGACACTAACACACTGTATATAAAAGTAGGTACCGAAATTATCTGTGCTTATCGAAAAGGGAGCCATGAGTTTAATTATTTTCCTTTTAACCACTTAAGTTAGATTAATTATTATAATTAAAACACAATATACCGGGTTTTTACCGCTTTAAATTAGGAATATCATACTCCCCATATTCCGACAAGTGAAGTGCCATGTCATCCCGTGATCGTGGCACTTGCAAAAGTGTCGAAATATAAAATAAAAACCCGGTAAGAACCCGGTAATTTGTGTTTTAATTATGAGAATAACTGCGTAAATCTCAAACTCATTATTGTACTTAATATTTTTTTGAACCCCAACCTGCAGATTGTGACCCCCAGCGCTCTAACCACTAGACCACAGAGGCCTGTGCCTAGCAGACGTAGCTGATGTATATAGGCTATTTATGTTTTATGTTATGTTATGTCCATTTTGTTTTTTTTTTCGAGAGCGCTTTGACCTATCTCTTTATTCAATATACCTAACATGAGGATATCTAGTTACTACGAACCGCCCCGCATGTATGAAAGAATTGATGAATGTTGAGGAAGCAAGAAAAGTATGTGAGGATCGCAGCAAATGGAATATTATAGTCTCTGCTTATACCAGTGTGAAAAAGACGTGGGTTTATGTATGTATGTACTTAATTAAATAAGTAATAAATATATATTTACTTTTAATTTTCTAAAATAAAGTAATTATCGTTAATCTTATTCAATTAAAGCACATAATTAATATCAATTTACTTATTTAAGCAAGAATAATCTGTAACAGATTTCTTAGATACATTAATTAGCGTAGCATTCAATTAGCGACGTTAAAATAAAATGAAGGAAAGTAATGGAAAAGTATTGGATTGAAGGAGAGATTTTAAAAAAGCTTACGGAAATTGTCTAGGTAATAATTGTATTATGAAATAAACTGACAATTGAGATAAGGTTAAATATAGTATCAGGAAATAAAACAAACACGGTGTGAGTGACATCGTACCGAATACTGAGGGGAATGATTCAGACCATGTTCCAGAGGTAATATCAAGTGGAAATTTTCGTCGCCTACTACCTATTAGATATACATATATAGTTTTATTATTTATTTATTTATTTATTTATTTATTTATTTCACTCACAACAACTATCTTTACAGGATAACCTAATGCGACAGAGTTGGGGACTTATTGATACATATTTAAAATTAATCATTAATTATTTTTAACTAGCACAATATACGATTTCCTTAATTAAGTATAACAGATCACACTCATTGCTATTTTTGCGAATTCATTCTTGGAACACGAAAACAGATCCACTCTCCCGGCTATCTCGTTTACTGTGCGCAAGGTTCGAACAAATGGGTCTTTTGACAGAAGGTTGGTGCGGGCCGTCGGTACTGCCAATAGGCGCGGGCGCCGTCGCCTCCATATATACCTGTCTGGTACGCATAGCTGTAAGCGTAGTAATATTTCCGCATTATGTTGTAACCCTCTTAGCACTTTCACTATGTACTCCGTCAATGCATAATTTCTTCTTGCTTCCAGCTTATTGTATCCCACCATACCCAGAACGAATAGAGTTGGATACATGAGCGGATAAAAGGGATAAATGCCATAGAGTCTCAAGTACAGATATCGGGTGAACTTATTCTGAATACGCTCTAACATTGACTTGTATTTGTCCTCGTGAGGGGACCATATCATCGAATTATACTCCAAATGACTTCGCACTAAAGAGTCATATAACGCTTTAATTGCTTGAATGTTTGTAAATTCTCGCGTCTGTCTCAATACAAACCCTAAATTGCGGAAAGCTTTCCTACATACTTCCATGATATGCTCCTTAAAGTTCATTTCGGCGTTGAGTTTAACCCCTAAGTCTCGTACTTTGTCTACTCGCTTCATCTGCACCGCATTTATGACATATTCGTACTGCAAGGGAGAATGAGAGCGACTGAAAGTGATCACTGAACACTTAGACAAGTTAAAGTGAAGATTATTTGTGTTACTCCACTCCACTACCTTACATATATCATCCTGAAGTTTTTGGCAGTCTAAGTAATTCTTTACTGGGAGAAGAAGTTTTAAGTCGTCAGCGAACAATAAACACGTTGCATGTTTGACGACCTCTGGTAGATCATTTATCATTATAATAAATTCCAGAGGCCCCAAATTGCTGCCTTGACTTACCCCAGAAAGGGTGCAATAGGGTTCAGATTCATATCCTCTGTAGTCCACGTACTGCCTTCTATCCTTCATGTAGCTTGCGAGAAATTTTAGCAGATGTGGAGTGCAACCGATATCTGCCAGCTTTTTAAGTAGAATGTCATTGTCTACCGAATCGAAAGCCTTTTTAAAATCAAAATAGGCAGCGTCTACTTGCTCCCCTGCATCCACCGCTGGTACTACGCAGCCCATGAAGTTCAGAAGATTGGTGGCTGTACTACGAGACGGTCGGAAGCCATGCTGAGCTTCTGACAATGAGCTACACATCTGTTGGTATATGCTACGATGTATAGCGGATTCAAACACCTTTGCCGGAGTCGACAAAATGGCAACCGGTCTGTACCCAGTCACATCTTTACTAGCTTTTCCTTTAGGAACTGGAATAACCCTGGTAATCTTCCAGCGAGCCGGAAAAGTTTCCTCCGCAATCAATTTATTAAAGATGTATTGCAATGGCCTAACCAATACTCTACGACAATCTTTGAATAGAAACGCTGGTATTCCATCCGGCCCAGTTGATTGTTTTGGTTTTAAACGTGATAGGGCTTCTGCCACTTCTTGCTGCGTCAATGACTGCAACTGGACCCTCGCGCTGTTCGCCCTCCCACTTTTTATAATAGACTCCACATCTAACTGCGCTGGTTTTTCGCTGTAAACAGAATGAAAGAAACTTGCAAACTCCTTCGTACATTCTTGATTTTCTATAATTCGCCCATCCCTACCTATTATTTGTTTACTTTTTGAGCTTCGCTTCGACCTGATATAAGCCCAAAAAGATTTGGGATCTTTCTTGAATCTAGATTGCAACATATACTGGTTCTGCTTAAACAGATATTTTATTGATTCCTTAATACGTGCCCTACACTCGGAATAGGCCCTATAGTCAGCATCAGATTTAGTCATTTTGTATTTTTTATGCAATGAAGCTTTCCTTTTAATGTCTAATATTAAATCACGTGTATACCATTCCGGATACTGATACTTCGTCTCCGTGGACTTATTAAGTTTACGGGGAACACAAGCGTCTAAAATATCGTAAATAGTCTTATAAAAATAATCTAATATTTTCTCACTCTCGTCCAATTCATACATCAGTTGCCAATCCACAAAAGCTAGTCTTGAGTATAATTCGAAATAATCTGCCTTATAAAAATTCCAACGAGGTCGCGAGTTTCGTGGTACGTCTTGCCTAGCGGAAGGTGACGCAGGGGGCGCGGGGCACGCGCGCGCAACCATCGGCACCGCCACCACGAGCGGCGGGTGCAGCGGGTCCACGCGCACGATAGCCGAGCCCGCCGCTGTCACCGTCACTCGCCCCTCCCATCCCGCACTTAGCACCTGGTCTAAATAACGGCCCATACTGTTGGGAATGTTGTTGCTCTGAGTGAATTCGCAAAACGACATAATGTATTCGTAATAATTAACTATATTTATAGAACACGAATACAAATTAAAATCCCCTAAAACTATAATATCTTTATACACACTACATAATTGTTCTATGATTCTAAACAATATCAAGTATTCGTTTTCCCTGGTACCCGGTGGAATATAAACACAACAACATACAAATAAAAACCTATTATTTAAATGCACTGACACGCACACTAGTTCAAATGCGCAAACATCTATTATAACATTACCCGGTATAGGTAATCGTCGTAACTCGAACCGTTGTGTGGCCACGAGAAACGCTCCTCCCTGCTTGCGACCATCCGCTCGATCGCAGCGTACTATTTTGTAATCCGACGGTACAATTTCGGAGTCGTGTATATGTATGTATGTATGTGTATATAGTGATACTTACACAATTTTCCGTAATTTTCTGTAGCATCAACTGTCAACTCCACTGTATAATTGAAATTTCCAACTACATTTTTTTAAATTGCCGTCGTTTATTTTAGACAACTTCCCCAACCTACCTTCAAAACTTGTTATATGCAACACCGATCGGCGTGGGTTGAAAATCAGTGTTGCCCTCTGAGTAAATTTTCACTGAACCCTAGCCTTTTCTGGTGAGCTGCAACACCCATATACCTTTATGTTTTCCAACTAAATATTAATGTGTGTATATTTTAATGTTATAAATGTATCATTGAGGGTTATTAATAATAATAATAATAAATGTATCATGTGTGTCGTAGGTTTTACCTGATTAAACTTTTTTATTATTACTATTAACACCTAAACCACATTATTGAAACAAAGCTAAAATGAAAAGCTATATGAAATTAACGAAAAGCGTTTTCCGTTAACTCTCTCTTCTTTGAGATTGCTTCAAAAGATTTTATCAAATTGGTTCTAGATTTATCTATCTGGATCTCATCGTGAACTGAATCAGGGTATTTTTCTGTCGCTATGACGGACAGAGATAATAGGTATAATAGAGCTTAGGCGTTTCTGATCCGGAACTCTTAATCGAGTTTTCGAACGCTCTTTGAAAATTGACGATAAAAACTTGAAGCTCAAATGTTGACAGTTCTCCGTACTGTCCAGCTAAAATTCGTGATAAATTGCTATAAAATGTGGAGCAACGTATATTCCGTTTGAAGGATGAGTTAAAAAAGCAGCTATCAGTTGGTAAACGGCAGTTTTTGATTGAAAATTAGTTTTTTATAAGTTTTTTTTTCTTTCCGATCATTAGGGAATAAATATAACACTATCATTTTGCAGTTAAATGCCGCGCAAACAATATGTTTGTTTACTCAAATAGTATGACAACTGACAATATTTAAGAATAATCGACAGTAGCGACACCTGATGGGAGAAATAGGCAATTTTTATCCTGTTTAAGAATAGGCGACAAGTAGTGGAGCCGATTTCAACAGATAACAACATTTAAGTAAGTAGGTACCTATTGCAATACCTATTGCTTGCCATTGTATAATCCATGGTCGTATTATTTATTCTTTTCCGGGCCAATCGAGGACAGCTAACATCTTGCAGAAGAATAAATTTTGATTCGACTATAGATCATTGTCAGCTATTCAAATCACAGTACCTAGGTACACACATACATTTAAGTACGCATTTAATACTAATAGAGCGAACAGTATCACAAGTAAATCAGAAAACATTTTTTCCTTTTAATTCTCTCCGTCGAAACCGAAAAAAGGAGCTACTTATATATTAAAAAAAAACTGAAATGTCATTTACAGACGGCTATCAAAACGTTCATTTCACGAAACGTTGTCCCGTAAATTACCATAACAGAATTCATTTTGTAGGAAAATCTGACTTTTTGCTGTTTACGATTTCGTAAATGAGTACCAAATGAGATGGAATTCCGCTCAAACTTGGAATATAAATCATTTTAAGTTACTTAAAATTATACTTGGCTTTGAGACGTCAAAAATACTAATTTGGTGTCCATTTTAGATGGTTGTATTTTAATTTTGTTGCATTATAATGAACTGTTTATCATATTTGTGGATTCCGAATTAAAAGTGCTTGTAGCTTGTCTTCTCATTACTTGTAACTCGACTTTGAATTGCGATAATCTTGAATTCAAAACGCTACTCGTATTAATGATAAGAATGATAACCAGTGATCGACCTTCGCACTTATTTACCTAAACTTCATAAAATCCCTCAAAATCATCCCCCTAACGTTATCCCATTTTTCACAAGGTCCGCATACCTAACCTGATGGTTTAACAGGTCTGTTTTTTTACAGAAGTGACTGCCTGTCGTGAACCAACCCGTCAAGGGAAAACCAGCCCAGTATAGGTTAGGTCACAGACCTCCGAATGCATTTGCATCTTGTATTAAAATCCTTTTAAAATAAATTATTTTCATTATCAAGATCCGGGTACGAATAAAAAATAAATATTTAATTTTATAGTCTTTTTAAAACAAATTATTAACTTAGTTATTCGTTCTTGTCCATCTCGGTTTTGGAATTTTTCAATACAAACGTGCTATCCATTATTAATTAAGCAGCGAACTTTAGGTGAAATAAACGCGCCAATATCCGACCAATAATGATAAACCTGACATAAGAATGTTAAGTAAAAACTTAGTCTTATAACACAATGGTGCTAATTTCAGTACACACCATCTAAATTTATTTTAAGTTATACTTGTCATTTTCTTATCCTCCGAAAAGAAAAGGGACGGACAATTGACAGGCATACATTTTATGGAACACACGTCGTTTATATGCACAAATTTAAAACAACTTTCTAAAAATTTAACATTTGTCAATAACCCGACTTAAGTTGACAGCACACGTCAAACGTGTTGCATATGAGCGAGATGCCTATTTGATTTGCCTATGTTATTCATTCATTTTAAAATATACAGTTGTCAAATGTCTATCCTTTTAGGCGGATAAGAAAATGACAGGTATAACTTGAAATAAAATTAGGAGGCGTCTGCAGGAATCGGGGCCAATATACACACAAAATATATGTTTGTGATGTCCAAACTAGGTAAGTGAAGTTTAAATAAGAACCTAAACGAGGGAAAACTTTATTAGGATAATTTTCTAGGAATTTGTAAGTATTTAATTTATAATAAAGTACATATACGTATAACACTTACAAACAGACGTAACACTTAAATTAAGTTAAGGGTAGGAGTAATCAGTCTAACTCCATACAAGTGAAAAAAAAAATAGATTGCTACTGAAAATCCTTGATCGCTCATTTCGCCGTTTCATATTTTATAACAAAAATTAAAAAGTCTTTTTGACACCATTTACATAACCCTTCGAGAAACTTTTGTCATTTCCAATTTTTCCCTCCGACAATCACGATACAAACTTTGTTGCATAATTAAAAAAAGAAACTCAATTTTCGTAACTTTTATTTTAAAAGTCATTTAACTTAAGCGACACGTAATTACCTATATTACATTATTCTCTTCATGATATTACGGTCGCTATGGTACACTCGTTAAGTAACTCAATTAGTAACTCTTGAAGTTTCGGGTTCAATTTCCGCTCATGGTAAGTTATAAAATGAATGTTAGGATTTTTCATTTTACTCTTCTGATTATATCGTATCAAAAGTAAATTACAAGTTATATTCTGATTTTGGTTCTGCTCGACCCTTTAAGGAATTTATTTGGATATCATGTTATTATATTATGTTATAGTGGCATTACGCGCAGATTTATTTTGATTACGTCATCATAATTATTTTAAGTTAACAATCCGCCACGCTTGTGCACTGTAGATTAGATGAGATACTGTGAGTAGAATAAGTGTTTGTTTGCTTGTAAGTGTTATGTTATGTTACGTGAGTATGTTTGTTTATTTTTATTACTGTAGATTTGCCACAGATGTTGTTCACATTGCGATGGAAAATTTTTCTTTATAAAATAATTTACGCAATATTTTTTTACAAAATTATGGTGAGACAGAATTTGGTTTGTATTTACTTTTAACTTAGTTATTCTTTTTCTTCAGATGCCATTAATTCAATATTAAACAAATAAAAAAGTCTGACGACGGAAAAGGGATTAAAGAAAAATATGATTTGCATTCTTCGCTTAAGTGTTTTAAATTTAAATGTCGAATAAAAAAAAATGCCTGCTGAGGTAACATCGAGTATAGATTCAGAGACGTATGAAGCATATTCCGCCACGCTTGTGCACTGTAGATTAGATGAGATACTGCGAGTAAAATAAGTGTTTGTTCGCTTGTAAGTCTTATGTTATGGTACGTGAGTATGTTTGTTTATTTTTATTACTGTAGATTTGCCACAGATGTCTTTAACTACTTGACGAAGAGTTTTTAGAAAACGCCTGTTCCTGTACCTATTTAACCGTCTTGTACCCGCATGGTGGCCAAGAGCTGTTAAAACACAGTACTTAGCAACGAAACATGTAAATAGGTTTAAAAGAATAAATGATCAAAGCATAAAATACCTATAACGCATTTAAAAAAGAAATAAAATAAAAATCTCACACGTATAAAAATATTTTATGTACGTAGCACCCTCCACTTATATTAAATTCCAGCAAGAGCTATTTCGTTTTTAATAAAAACAGTTAGCACTGGACGTTCAGCGTAATTATAAAACGTATCTGTGTAACTTTTACTGTCGTTTGTTTCATAAACTTTTTATTTTCTGTGGATTTTATTTCATTGCAATTTTTTCTTCGTACCATTTTTTTACTTTATATTATCAGGACTTAAAAATAACGACTTAAGGTACTTGTTATATCCATTTTAAGAAAGTGACATACTATATATTCCGTTTTAGCTTGTCTATAATGCACCTTCAATCTATAAAATATTCAATAAATACAAAGAAGTGGATCATTTCGCTAAGAAAGAAAAATATTGCACAAACATAAAACGACTATTTAGATTACAATTAATGTTCAGTTTTCACCCCGTCTTTAAGAAAAACAAGTCTTTGTGCTTACTCCAATATTTCCCTTACAGTAAATAAGCTTCATAATCAGCTTACTTGTTCACAGTTTCTAATGGTTGTTGTCTCTAAGTCCACCAAACTACCAAAGAAATACATTGACAGAGCAAGGTTTAGTTTGGGAATTTTCCTCGTGACAATTTGTTCCAAGTTTTATGTCAATTTGTACTTTCAATCTCGAAATAAAGCCTTTGACAAAGTAAAGTTAAAAGGAAGGAAGTAGAATATTTGTATCTTTATGTATCGAGGGTTAGAAGGCAAGTGGGTTTAAGCGACATTTTGGGCGAAAAATACTTATACTTATGGCATTTACTATTTGGCAGAATGAATAAAGAGCGCTTAAAACATTCGTTATTATGAGACGTTTATTTTAAGAACTACGATCTACTCTGAACCGGCGTGCGTGTATGAAACGCTTGATGAATGTGAAGGCAGCAAGAGAAGTGTGTCAGGATCGAAGCAAATGGAATTCCATAGTCTCTGCTTACCCCGGTGAAAAATAAGCGTGATTTTATGTATGTGTATGTTATTTTGAAGGAGCGATAAGGAACTCTGACCTGAACAGATTCCTATCAAAAATTAGAATCTACAGCAAAAGATCACTGTAACTCTTCTGTAGTAAAGTAATTGACGTTTTCACTTGCAACCTTATTTATTATTAAAAAAGAGTCAATAAAAAGTGAATTACATCAAAAGAACAATGGCCACGGTTTGTTTGCCAAATAATCAAAACCTTTAATTTTCAGACATGTAAAATAACTCAGTTGGTAAACAAAATTTCATATCATCAAAAAGCAACCCCATTCATATTTTATTTTCACAAATTAAAACCGGGGGTGGCACGCGAAACTTTGACCATTGTTGGTTTCATTTAAACACTGCTCAGTCACAGTTTACTCACTGAGCTAAAAACCATAGACAATGACCAAGATTTTTTATCCGCTGGATTTCATCTACGCATACAGAAGCCTTAGAAACTTCATTGCCGGAAATTGTTTCTTCAAATTCCGAATTGAGCCTATACTTACCATAATTTAATTGTTTCCTAATTTTAAGTTAAATATTTAAATTAAAAGGAAATCTGTCCGAATTTATATTCGAAATATATTCGAGAACCATTGAGTTTTAAAACTCTTGAAATTCTTCTTTAAACATATAAAAGTATGAGTGGTTAGTTGGTATTCCACCTCACAACCCACACGATAAGAAGAAGAAGTGGTTAGTTAAAAACCAAGTTAAGTCTAGTAAGCTCACTGTCTCTATATAATATGCTCAGTGGCTCCGTGTTTCCACTTGTCATTTATCTTTATCACGCTGATACGTGGGGTTTTAATGTAATTTTATACAGAATTCTCCCGCCATAGCAACTTTGTAAATTTCGTCGAGTAATTCTGAAATTCAATTCGCCAGATTTTGCTACACTAAAATCTAGTGCTTGGCGCCGAAACCGCTTTTAATAAATGCCACTTTATATCAAATCCGCGTAAAGGCTATAAAAATGAAAATATTTGTCATGAAATAAATGTACAAATAATTTCCTATTATGATGTTTCATTTATATTAGTTTCAGTATATCTTTCTTAGTTGATTCGCATTTGTTACGGTTTAAAAAAGAACTTGAAGTCAGTTCTCAGTGTACTTTTGAAAAACTATTTATCTGTGGTAATAATGTGTTCAATGGTGCTGATTCTTGTACTCACCATCTAATTTTATTTTGTTATACCTATCATTTCCTTATCCGAAAACGAAACGGGTAATTGACAGGCATATTTTTGGAACATACGTCAATTTTAGGCGCAAATTTGAAACAACCTTCTAAAAAAATACATTGGCCAATAACCCGACAGAATGAAATTGACAGCACACGTCAGACGGTTTCAATTCTATAACATACCGACTACGCAAGTACAAAAAACGTTACAACGATAGTATATTTATCTCTTTTTAACTTATGACGGCTCATATGAGTGCGAAAGACAGAACCTATGTTTTTCTTTCGTCTTAAATACGCTCCGTCTATTCTAATACTTGGTCTTTTGACGGTTTCCATAAGAACGAGATACCTATTTGATTCGGTCGGGCTATTCATTCGTTTTAAAATTAACAGTTGTCAATCATCTGTCCCTTTCGTTTTCGGCGGATAGGAAAATGACAGGCAAAACTTAAAATAAAATTAGGAAGTGTCTGTAAGGATCGGAGCCAGTGTATTGATAACCGAATCAACCCACAGTCACAATACAGGGCACTGAGTGCACTGTCAGTTATTTCAAACCCTTTCAAAACTTTGTCCAAGGAATTCTTAGTATTGCTGACTAAAGTGATTCTATCTAATACGAGTACAATCACAATTACATTGCAAGAAACAAGGAACGGCAACCATTTCTCAATTTCAACCCGAATGAAACGCAACGTAAGCATTCCACTACAGAATTTGAAAAGAATGAATGGAAGTAAAGGAATGAAACTTGTGGGAAATTTTAAAAAGCAAGATGGTTGAAAGAAAAACCTAGTTTTAAATGAGTTGGAACACGACTGGCTCTTCAATGGAACCGTGCATGGAATATCCGCAGCCTATTTAGGCTGTGTAGCTTGTTAATAAATGAAAAAACTTGAATTAAAACAAAAAAACATGTTTTGGAAAAATGTATCTCTCATATACCTAGTATCCTTTGTAGAAAAAATCCTATTCAGGTTTTACAGGAACCATGTCGAAACAATCTTTTAAAACATACCATTCCGACGACTATATTCCAAACGGAGCAGTCGATTTTGTATTCGAACCTCGAATAAAATGAATAAAAAAATGTGATTTAAGAAATCTCAAACGTAAATTATAGGCGACGGTGACGGACAAATCTAGTTAGAAGATTTTCCCGTGCACCGGTAATTCGCCGATTGAAGCGCTGGGTACAATACGCTGTATTATATCTATAGTTATATTATTCTGGTCGAAGCCTGTAGCTAAGGTATAATATACCTAAGGTATAACACACGTTCAAGCGCTGCAGTAGCTAAGTTTGCAACTTAATAAATAAAATTAATCTCTACGTGTCACGAAAGGTGTGTCAAGCTCCAGCACGGGCCTAAACCAATGATTTTCGATTTTTTTTGGAATTCATATTGGATGATATATGATTATCACAACTTAATGTTGAAATTAAACATCATTCCACACACATTCCCGAGAATGTTTTCGGAGGTGTGTGACATAACCTGTATTGGGCTGGTTTTCCCTTCGCGGGTCGGAAGGTTAGACAGGCAATCGCTTCTGTAAAAAACCGGACCTGGCAAATCTACAGGTTAGATAAGCGGACCCTGTGGGAAACGGGATTACGCTAAGGAGATGATGAAGGTAGGTATGTCAAAACAAGACATTTTTTTTAATTTGATTTTATAAAAATATCTAAGTACTAAGTAACATGTTAGACACATATATAATAAGAAAAATATAAGCATACCTTTTATTTCATATCTAAATAACTAGCATCAGAAAAGGTCCCTGAATCAATAATTAAAAACATAACATAATCTTTTAATTGATCCGATAATTCTTTAAATAAGATTGCGGAAGCTACCAAAATGAAAATAAAAAGGCGATTCAACGCTTTGAAGTAGCAAATAATTGAGCATTTATTTGCTGAACAGGGAATTAAGTTAGCGCATTTGAATAAACATTCTGATGCTCGTAATAGATTGATGAAATTCAATGGAATGCCTTTGTTTCCATTTGGAGATCCAATTGTGTTTCGTAATCGATCCGATTTACGTGTTTTGTTATAAATATATTTACTATTGCCTACATTCCTGAGCAAGGAAAGTACCTCATCGATTGACACACTAATAAATTGCGTTAAGTCTGGCGTAACATTTGCAATCAAAAAAAACATGATAACATACTGATACATACATAAACTCACGCCTAATTCACATCGGAGTAAACAAAGACTATGGAATTCCAGTTGATTCAAACCTAACACACTTCTCTTGCTTCTTCCACATTCATCAATCGTTTCATACACGCTCACCAGTTCAGAGAAAATCGTACTGAACGTCCTTCTAGGTCTTCCTCTGCCAGCCCTACCACCAACCTGCGCTTTATATACTACTTTCGTAATCCTATTATCCTTCATCCGCTCTACGTGTCCAAACCAATTTAACATTCCCTTCTCAATCTTAGTCTATATTGTCTTTAACACCACATCTCTCTCTTATCACGCTGTTTCTCACTCTATCACTCAATTTAACACCGCAGATGCTACGCAACGACATCATATCTACGGCATTAATCCTTTTTAATGCTTCTTGTCCCTGATAGGAAAAATAATAATATATTTTTGTACAAAAACTTAGTCTATTTACAGATAGGTACAAAATATATTTAGGAAAATTAATAAAGTGTTTTGTGATGCCTAAACTAGTGAAACTTATCTGTATCTTAGGCATTGGATGGGGGGGTTTAAGATAGTCATAAACATAGCTGATTAGGATACCTCTGCCTACGGGCGTAATGCTATAATATTTGTTGTTATAATTTTTATTATAATTGTCCGTCAACGACCTCCGTGGTCCAGTGGTTGAGCGTCGGGCTCACGATCCAGAGGTCCCGGGTTCGAATCCCGGTGGGGACATATCAGAAAAATCACTTTGTGATCCCTACTCTGGTTAGGACATTACAGGCTGATCACCTGATTGTCCAAAAATAAGACGATCCGTGCTTCGGAAGGCACGTTAAACCGTTGGTACCGGTTACTACTTAGTGATGTAAGTACGTAGTCGTTACATGAGTCATGTTAGGGGCCTTTGGCGGCTTAATAGTAACCCTGACACCAGGGTTGATGAGGTTGGTAATCCACCTCATAACCCACACGATAGAAGAAGTCGGTGTTTACGACACGTCCCGTTCCAAATTAGGTAGTTTCTTAAGTAAAAGATAAATTATGAAATTCTGGTTACTAAATAAAGACAGATCTAAAGATGATAAAAACCGTTTAAAGTGAAGTGACGGTGACGGAGTTATGCGGGAACGGATGAAGCCCTGTGCGGAAACGGAACCGTGTGTTAAGTGAAAGAAAACGTTTCTCCTTGGAGTCATTAAGTTTCTTTCCAATCCCGAAACCCACTTCCGTAAAATTTCTTATTCTTCTTCTTCTTCTATCGTGTGGGTTGTGAGGTGGATTACCAATCGCATCAACCCTGGTGTCAGGGTTATTATTGAGCTGCCATAGGCCCCTGACATGACTCATGAATTATTAATGAATTTTAATTCAAATCCAAATTCAAAAATATCTTAGTCAGTAGGTAACATAGTTACATAAATTTGTTTAATAATAACAATAAAAAAATGTAATAATAAGTGTGACATTTTGTCACATTTTTCTATGACGTCACAGGTTGCTATTTAATTTCTTGTTTGTAATTTCTTGTTTTGACATTTAGTAAAAAGTAAATAACTGTCTAAGCAACTGTCGAGCAAGTAACTGTCGAGGCAGACCACCAGCCCGGAGGTCGGATGACATTGTGAGGTATGCTGGAAAGCAATGGATGAGACTTGCACAGGACCGGAAAGGATGGCGTGAAAGAGGGTAGGCCTATACCCAGCATTGGGTGGATACAGGCTAAGTAGATATAGAGAAGTAACTGATTTTCGAATCGTTAACCGCTAAAGTAAAAACTCTAAAACAGCTTCCAGTTTCCAATATCTTGGAACTCTGGTTTTAATCAATTTAGGTTACGTGATTCGCCTTAATTACATTCTTGATTCAATCGCTTCTGTCGAATTTGTGGTTTTATTGGCTGTAACATTTGTGATTGAATCAATTAGAGAAACTGGAAATCGGAAGCAATTATTCGACTTCTAATGTTCAATTAAATGGTCTTACACGGACATTTTAAAGATATACTTTCTTTAACGTAAAATCTAATTAATTGAATTGAAGAAAGATCCTTTATGTAAAAGAAAGAACATTCAATAATATATTATTTTAACATTGTTATTCAGGAATGATCCTTATCTAGTAATCTGTCCTTTGTTTGGTAAGGACGTTACTGTCTTGTTCAGTGATTTGGCGTTCCTGACAATGTTCCCACTTTGGGAACATTCCCGGCAGTAAAAAGGCGCAAAACTTGTGTAAAAAGTGCTTTATTACCTTACCTAACCTTTAGGCAGATAAGACCAGAGTATAAGAAAGAACAACTTTAAAAAGAAAAGCAGCCTTAGGGCTCATTACACCTACCTGTCCGACAGGCTACATGCGTCAATGTCACGATGGTTGCCATGGTTACTACCCTCTAACTCCCATCAGATCATGTAGTCTAATAGCAAATCGGCGAGTCGTAACCATGGTAACCACGATCTCGAGCGCGTTGGTTGGGAGTAACCATGGCAACCACCTGTGACCTTGACGTATCTAGCCTGCCGGGCAGGTAGGTGTTAGTTAGTTGGTCTGTTTTCCGCATTTAGACTCTAAGAATGGCCCATTATGCGTGTAATTGTTGACTACGTAAGCCAACCTAACTCCTTCGAGAAGCTCAGAAGCCTCCTGGGATTTTCACAAGCTTCGCGACCCCATTCCTTTGAGGATTTTTTTTACCCGTTGTGCTGACACTCCCGTGCATTCCAGGATTACATGGGGGGCAGTTTCTTCTGCATCTAGACAGCCTCTACAAAGTGGGCTGTCCGTTATCCCTAAATTACATGACAGGTAGGTGTAATAAGCCCTTTAAGCAAATAATACCAGAGACCAAAAGAAAAGCAGCCTTACTATTAAAGGGTTTTTACCACTTTAGGAACATTCTTGGAAACGGAATTCTGAATTCTATGCTAAAACTATGCTTCATTGTTTTATGTGGGCAAAAATATATAAATGTATTATATAAATGTAAATCAATAAGTAAAAAAGAAAAAAATAACGCACCTGTTGAGAGCAACAATTGCAAAAGTGATAGCATTTCACATAACAAGTGCCTTTTTATTAGTTAGTTCTTATTTAGTTAGTTAGTTAGTTCTCTGATGTAAATAAATAATAAATAATCTGGCATTCAGTTTGCGTCACATTAACAATGTAAATTCCTGTTTGCAGTGTAATTTGCTTCATATTTATTTATGAACAATATTTTGATTATCACATTTTACATAAAATATTGTTACATAAAACTGTAATCATTAGAATGTACATTCTTCCATTAAAATAACCCATTATTTGACGCTTACATACATACATAAACTCACGCCCGTAATCCCTAATGGGGCGGGCATAGCCACAAGTAATCAAAGACAACTTGCAGCCACTGTTGATGCGATGAACCTTATGGTGATAAGGGATCAGCCTAGCGCCCATAACATTAGTCCATCATGTTAGAGGACGCAATCCCTCTGTCGGTTTTTACGACATGCCCGGGAAGACAAGCAGCTGAACGTGTTCTATGTTTTTTATTTGCTCCCAGAACAGCATAGAAGCACACACCACAACCCATCCCACGCATTATTTGAATTAATGATAAAGTGAATTTTGATAATTTAATTAATGAAGGACTTTCTAGGCGATGTTCCTCAAAAACAAAATAGATGGCGCTGCACAGATTTTCCTTCGTTTAACCTTCTAATTTTATGAATAACAATCTTTTATCTTTGTTTCTGGCTATAAATGATGAAATTTTCGGGATCTGGTCTAGTTCGTAAAAAAAATGTAAAGTTAGGATGGCTGAAAACGACGAAAACTGCTCGTTTT
Source organism: Pectinophora gossypiella (assembly GCF_024362695.1). Taxonomy (NCBI): domain Eukaryota; kingdom Metazoa; phylum Arthropoda; class Insecta; order Lepidoptera; family Gelechiidae; genus Pectinophora; species Pectinophora gossypiella. The sequence continues at coordinate 10,542,857 of NC_065419.1, forward strand.
TGATCGTGAGGTTAAAAAAAATATTTTTTGAAAGAAAACAAAAACCTTTCTTCTTCTATATTACTAACTAAATAATTAAGTTTTGTTTGGAAATCATCAAGGAGACTCGCCCGATCCCGTAAATCTCGAATGGGAATTCGTCACAATATTATGCTTCGGGATTCGGGATTGATCGCGAAAAATAGACGAGATCTCGCAAGATCCGGTTTATATTCCCTAGACAGTTGTGAGGTGTAGTTTACACACCCACTGCTCGCCAGCATAATACAGTCAAATTCAAATAAGGGGTCGGATTAAAATTACCAACAAATTTAGTATTGGAATACAAAAAATAGTCTTACTTGGCTCTTTGACTTCAGTCGGAATCGTTCGAACAATGTGAGCATTTAATTCCCTAATCCTTTGCTCATAATTGAAAAACTTTGCCCAACGTTAAACTCGCCGATTTAAGGATCCTGAACTTCATACAAATTAACTGACTTTTAAAGGAAAACGGATTTTCGAAATTTATATTGAGTGGATTTTTTAGTAGTTAAGGTAATACTTTAACTTTCTAAGTCAGAGATTTCCAGAAACAATAGTTAACCAATGGGGTTTGAATTTTAAAAGAACATTTGGTCTTACGATAATAAAGCTATTAAAATTTAGGCTTATAATTTTAGTACATTCTTTTTGGGTCATACAAAACATTACCCAACCACAGGAATGACAGAGTTATCTGCTCTGCCCTCCACTGGAGCAATTCCTGTTCGACGCGTTCAGTAGGCTGGAGTGAGATGGTGGCAGAGTTCGGATAGGGACCTAGACCTACGGGGTATAACGTAGAACCCTTATCCAGGGGTACGGGTGAAGACCTCGGCGGAGATGAGAGCCATCGGTATGGCAATGCAAGGTCATACTACAAGTAACTGTCAGTGTTATTTAGAGGCAGAGGACAGGGAGTCCTAGTACGGTTTTGAAATAGACTACTCTGGGCGCCATCCCACTCGCGTCAGACAGAGTACTGCGGGGCAGGAGGCACGAAGAAAACCACTGCCACAATACCATACTGATGTCACAATACTAGACCTAGGACTCTCTTCAATCAATTTCCGTTGAAATGAAATAAAAATTGGAAATGGAAGTGATGCTTATAGTGCTCAGCACATTTAGTCATGTTGTGATATGCAATAATAATTACATAAGGTACTTATAAATAATTACAAAAATACTTATCTATATAAAAAAAAAACCTATTTATAAACTTAAAAACTCACTTAAGCTATAAAACTGCTTTCCCTTTAACCAGTTTTTGATTTGGCATCGAAACTTTAGATGGGGTACCTCTTTAATATCGGATAGAATGGCGTTATATGTTCTCACACACATAGAATGTAAATTTTTCGTATTATGGATTAGGTATACAATAGATTGAACGGCATACGTCACGAGCGTAGCATCGATATTTCTTTCTTGGTAAAAATTCACGAGTAGAATGAACATAGGTATATAGATTACCTAAACCATTCGCATTATCTTTTGCTAATGTTTTTAAGTAAATATGCAAGCAAAGTTTGTATCGTAGAAAAGTAAATGAAATTCTGTTACAGTTTCAGATGCTACTAAAGAAAACTAGAAACACTTTGGTGTTAACTTTAGATACCGCAGCGAACTTTGTTACAAGAAAGTTTTCTAAGAAATATTTTGCACGTATTAAGAATTTTCTTCAAAACATTTTTTTAGTAAAGGAGATAAAAACGTAATTTATTTTATCGTAAACTAAAGAATTTTATTTTGACAACAATCTCACTTTATATTTATAAAAGTTAGACCACACGATGCTTTACGACATCAAGTCTCGTCTGAGGTGACTATTTTTCGTTCTATATATAAACTATAATATAGTATAATAGCACTCATTAGGTCTATTTTCGGCCAAATAATTCAAATTCAAAAATATCTTTATTCAGTAGGTAACATAGTTACATTTTGAATCGTCAATTTTTACTCTCATCCGCGTAAAACTACTAAAACTACTAATTAATGTAGTAATTATGAAAAGTACGTTTAGTACGGTTATTAGTAAATGACACAACTGACCGACACTGCCCGTGTAGCTTCCCTCTAAGATAGAACACGGTTACCCGGTAAATTCCTAAATCACTCCAGAGAGTGAATAAGCAAGACGGCAGACGGGCAGGTACTACACAATACATTTTAATAGCACTAGCACTCGGACCCCTTTCCCAGAATGGCTCCTCCAGACATGCAATCGAATCATGACTCACGTAGCTAGCTTGATGGAAAGCTTTGTCTTGCGGAAACCTAGACCTGCAGGTCCAGACATGCTCAAATACCTGAGCTGCTTTTACAATCATCTGATTGTAGTTCAGGATCATACAAGTTTGTGTATGCATAGGTTTTGCTGTAGGTTACCGGAGTGGAAAATTAAAGATAATTTAACACTTTTCAGGCACAGAAGGGAAGTACAATTTCATCCCAAAACAAAAAAGGTCGAATCCTTTTTGAATATAAAGGAAAATAAGTTAAAAACGAAAATAACAATTAATAAAAATTACCGAAAGTCCGTCATGCGAGCAAAAAATTCTCAGCAAGAGATAAAAAACAAAAGACAACCGTGCCATAAGGAAAAATAAAACATTGTAATTCTTACAAATTAATGAGATTGTATATAAAATTTAAAAAAATATAAAAGCCTTATAAAATGTTTGTGAGTCGTTTACATTATGGTTTTCCTTAACCGTTAGCTTGCAGCACTAATAGCAGCCAGCGCGTAATATTACACGATGCACCGTTTGCACTTCACGATACAATTACCTATAATAACATAAGCGCGCCTTGCTTGGCGCCTTGCGGTATTTTACATATTGCATTTTGGAGAGAGTGTGCGGAATATAATTATATATATACACTGCTTTGCTGTTGTACCTTCCGAAAACTACATGAGAGTTTTCACGGGTTTATTATTAACGTCCATCTGAGCTGCTATCTTTTTTATTCAGCTTTCCGCGTCCATCCAATTATTTAAAACCATCCGTAGCAAATCTACAATATATATTACGTCAAAAACTCTCCTAGAATAAGACGTCCTCTTATATTTGGGGGGGGGGGGGGGGGGGTTGTACAAATCCTTCACCATGCTTCTTCGTTGTGATAATACTTCTTCTCTCTTCTCTAGAATGACTGTGAAACCAATGATCGACCTCATCAGCTCTGGTGTCAGGGTTACTATTTAGCCATCAAAGGCCCCTGTCATGGGTCATGTAACGACTACATACTAATGAAGCAAATAGTAGCCGGGATTCAACTTCTTTGACTTACGGATGATCATACTTTCGGACAATCGGGTGATCAGCCTGCAAGAGCCTAATCACTAGGGATCACAAAGTAATATATCCTAACCGGGATTCAAACCCGGGGGAACGAATCGTGAGCCCAATGCTCAACCTCTGCACCAAGGAGGCCTTTCCGAGGGGAAGTATTCCCCCAAAAACGCAAGACAATTTAAAACAGATTTCTGTATTGCAAACATGTTACGATAATAAATATTATCATAATGGTGTACTTAATTACAGACGTATCGACCACTAGACCAAAAGTCTCAAGTTACAAAACATATGTGGTCGTAAATACTATTTGGTAGTAAACATATATGTTTTGTAACTTGTAACATATGTGATGTATGTATTTGTATGTATGTTTCTATATGCTTACTTTGATGATATCCTTTACAGTATTATTCTGAAATATACTAAGGTTAGAGTGCATAAGATTATATCAAGAAAAACGCGATCCTTTCAGAACTTTATCATCGCTATCCATCAGAGTAGATAGCGGTCAACACGAATCCATTTGGAAAATAGTCCGAATCCGGACCAAGTTCGCTATACGATCGTGTATTGTTCTTTTATTTCCTCCATTTGTTATACTCGTGGAAATATATGAACTATTTTATATACCTTACTTGACTACGCATATCTCCAACTAAAACATAGTCAGAACAAAGGATAGAAGGAAAAAGAGGAAAGAGATGACCAAGAAGAATTAACATGAAAAACATTAAAGAGAACGCGAACGTCGAATCTTAAAAAGAAGCATATATTTTATAACTTTATATACGTTCGTAATTTCCGATGCCATATCAAATTCATGATTTTTGGCTGGAGAATAATGATTTCCGTCCTACAGCCACGCATTTCGCGGCAAAGTTATAGTCACAACAAAGCACCCGTTCGGTACAGCCAAATTCAATTTCCCCACTGTCAATCTCTTCTGGCGTTTCGTACATTAACTTGCAAAATAGTCAGTGGTAATCGCTTCAGGGATAGCTTATGTAACTAGTTAAGTACCAAATCATAATAATATTATTGCTGGATCAAATAAACCGATAACATTAGCATATATTATAACTTCTTTAACCTCGTAAATCCAACGACCTTCGTGGTCCAGTGGTTGAGCGTTGGGCTCACAATCCGGAGGTTCTGGGTTCGATTCCCGGTGGGGACATATCTCAAAAATTACTTTGTGGTCCCTAGTTTGGTGAGAACATTACAGGCTGATCGCATGATTGTCCGGAAGTAAGATAATCCGTGCTTCTGAAGGCACGTTAAGCCGTTGGTCCCGTTACTACTTTGATGTAAGTAAGTAGTCGTTACATAAACCATGGCAGGGGCCTTTGGCGGCTCAATAGTAACCCTGATACCAGAATTGATGAGATTGGTATTCCACCTCACAACCTACACTATAGAAGAAGAAGACATTGTAAAGCCGAGACTTCCAGAGACAATAATTATACAATGGGGTTCGAATTTTAAAAGAATATTTGGTATTAAAATCTCTTAAGTGGTAGGGTTGGAAGAAGAAAGCCTAGGCGTACATACAGCGATCAGCTCCAGATTGTTTTAAAGTAAGACCAGGAAATCAGAAATCAGAATCATTTAGTCAACGTAATTATCATGGATAAACTTTTTGAAGGTCAATGTAACATTTTTGAATTTACGTCATTTCGCAAGGTGTTAGGAGAAGAAATTACAAGAAACTGCAACAGCAACACATCTTTCAAAAACCAATGAGGGTATACATTACAAGTTATTAAACAACTAGAGGAACACATTCAATACCAGACATTTTCATAATTTAGGTAAGTAGTCATTAATCTTGTAAAGTCAGGTCAGTAGTACTTTAAACCAGCGAGCATCCATGAAGTCTTTGATGAGAGTGGAAAAACGAAAGGAACGCTCCTGACTCTACAGATTAAGTGAAATTCCTTGGTCTCTGCCTACCAGAACGGGAAATAGGCGTGATCTTATGTACGTGTATTCGATTATTATGTAATGAATATTACATTACATTGTTTTAAGTTTACGCGGTTATTATCATAATTAAAGCACATAATAACGGGTTCTTACCGCGTTTAAATGGGGATATGAGACTCCCGATATTTCGACACTGTTGCATGACAGTCATCCCGTGATCATGGCACTTGCAACAGTGTCGAAATATCGGGAGTCTCATATCCCCATTTAAACGCGGTAAGAACCCGTTATTATGTGCTTTAATTAGAACATTACATTGTATATTCAGCTACTTATTGACAAAGAGAAGGGGTAGGTACGATGTTTCAATGCGTGTGGAGAAAGTAATACGCCACTATGAATAAATAAAAACAAAATACGGATGGATTTTTGTTAGAAAAAAGTAAATAATTAAATTAAGTTGAACAATGTTTTTATTAGGTAATGATAATCCTCTAGCGAGCAAAGGCATACTCGCTTATTTTTTTTCATGTCTCTTGAGAAAAAAAGTTTAATTCCTCCAAACAACACTAAACGAGTCTCATAAAAACAAACGATTTTTCTGAGCATTTCGCTTCTTTGGCTGTTTATTTAAATTACGATGAAAAATTCACGCCATTTTGGTTACATTTTCCTCATTTTTTTTAAGGCGTTCCAAGTACCTATTATTATGCGATTAGCGAATATTTTAAATAAGAAGGTAAGTATTTGTGTTCACGACGTTGATGTGTACTTTAAAAAAAAAGGTTATTTACTAATATATATGATATATAGGTTATTTAATAATATATATAATATATATATAATACTATATTTTAATTAATTGCCTTCCATATAAAAAGACATTCAATCCTTAATTTTATTGTGTTTATTTATTCACCATTAATTTAAGAGCCACGCTCTTATCGGTATAGCATTCTCCACTCTAGTCTATAAAAGGCCAATTCTTTGACATCCTTATAAAACACGACGTTCGCTTCTCTTTAATTTATTCTATGTCAGCTCTTCTTGGTTTTGGTCTTATATTTGTTGCACACCCAGAAATAATGACTTTAGAATTAATATTCTAAGTACGTTATCCTGTAGGTCCCGGTTATTACATACTGATCTAAGTACGTATTCGTTACATGAGTCATGTCAGGGGCCTTTTGCGGCTCAGTAATAACCCTGACACCAGGTTAGATGGGGTTGGTAATATACCTCACAACCCACATGATAGAAGAAGACAAATATTCTAATAATTTCTATACAGGGTGTTAGTGACATTGTAACGAATACTGATGGGAAAATTCCACTTGATATCAACTCAGAATCATGGCCTGAATTATCCCTCAATGTTTTCGTTACGATGTCACTAACACCCTGTAGTTATAAATATTTAAAATTTATAAAGTGTAAATTAAGTAAATTAAAAATAATAATCTCACGCCAAGAAAATCAAGTGAGAGAGAAGTCAGACAGCTCTAAAGTATCAAAGTAATCAGACAGGGAAAGTTTCAGTTGAACTGAGAAAAGTTCTGTTTTGAGAGGGACTCTGTAATAGAAAACTGGTAAGAAAATCTTTATTTTAAAACCAAGTAAAATTAAACCTGTAAAATTTTAATGAGATTTAAAATTCGTGAAATTTTAATGGAAATTAAAATTCGTGAAATTTTAATGGAAATTAAAATTTCAAACACCGAGAAACTCCGTTCAATACCTATCCGTTCGAATAGATAATTTTGAAACAGGATTTTTGGAGTCAGTTCAAAAAGTAAGAACAACCAAATTATATGTAAAATATGAAACATTAACCGAAATTCACAGTCCCATATCTCGTAATCACTGACACCGGATTTCATACCTACACAAACAACATTAAAAGAATGTTTTTATATTCTACAAAAAATATTAAATAGCACCTACCTTTTATAGTTAAAAGTTTTATGACACCTCACATTACATAGTTCTTTTTTTAATAATTAGGACATTTTACACAAAATCCAAGTCACTAAACCACACTCATTAAACTATTTACAAAAACTATTCGTTTAAAACTATTTCCAAATTTAAAAATTGATTCATTAAGATCTATAACTAATTATAAATACTTCGGAATTTAAAAATCAATTTCTAAAAGTTCCAAAGCGTTCTAAATTCGAATTAACCGTTATAGAGATTCCAAAGTACTGGATTCAACAGAGCGCAGCGTTTTCCCGCTATTCCGCGCCGCGGTCGCCGTGCGACTGAGCTCGTCAAGTTGACATCCTGTACGAATACAATGGCCTCCTGAATACAAGTATACAGAATACAGATACATACGATCCGATACAGTCAGTTACATAAGAGCTGACCATGTACTTTTTCACTTTAGATAAAGTGATTCATTACTCATGGAACAAAGGAAATTTGTTATAGCAGAAAGATTAGGTAACATTAGTGGTGGCAAGGAGGGGCGATTTGATAGCCAACACTAACTTAGAAAACCTAAAATTAAGCCAATTGTACCTACAATATTCATGTGTTGTGTAAGTTTGAATGTTTCTTTACAATTTTTACTGTATAATCGATTGACTATGTTGTCTCTGATGAGTTCGAATTCCGTAATGAGATATTTACAGGCTATATTTATAATTGAGTAAGGTTTGAAGGTAATGACGGTACCTTGCCGACTTCTAAGTTTAAATTGTAACATTTTATTTAACAAAACATTATTTCTTACTTTTTATTTGGTAGATTTTTTAAATTACTTTATATCATGTATTAAGCTGTCGAAGTATTTTAAAACCTCAATAATCATAACAGTTTGTCATATAAATATTCCGATCCTAATGTCAGTACTCCACCAACCGATAGAGGAGTAGCGTGGTGAAGTATTATCCCTACCCTCTCCGATTGATTGAGGGCTTGAGCCCAGCAGTGGGACGTATATAGGCTGTTATGTAGACTAATTGTGAATTTGTTTTAAGGTACAAGTAAATATATAATATAGGTGAGGCTGGTCGTAAGGATCATATATCATGTTTTTTTCCAACTCGCAGTAAAGCAACGTGGCGAAATATAAATTCTCCACACTTCTCCGAATTACTAAAGAAAGTATCGAGTATACATAATTGGAACGAATTGAATTGAATACATATATACATGTATGATCACGCCTATATCCCACTGGGGTAGACAGAGACCACAGAATTTCACAAACTACGATCCGGACACACCATTTTCACTTCTTCCATTCTCATCAAAGACTTTATACATGCTCGCCAGTTGAGAATGATCTTGACAAGGCGTTCCTTTAAAAAAAAACTTTAAAATTATTATTTTGTCGCTTTTTTGTTTGTTTTTTTTACCTTTCATGAGTTTGCTCTTGGCCCCTGACTTTGAGGCATTGACGTGGAGCTCGAGCTCGCCCAGAAGGTGCCTGTTCACTCTGGCCTTGAAAGCACCCGGGTTATATGTATTCGGAAGTAAGTACAGAAGATGGCAAAGAATTCCACACCCTAGCAGTGCGCATAATGAAGGTCGATGCGGAGCGCTTCAAGAGAAATCTGATGCTGACTGTAGTACTCATTAGAATAAACAACTGAATCGTTAGTAAGTATACTTATGTTCTGCGTCACAATACATATTTTCAAGTGTGCAACTCGAAACTAGGTTACGCGGCGGAGCTTAGAAATGACGTCTGATTTGTGCTTTATGTACTCACTTTTCTCTCTTATAAATTGCAATAAGTACTTATTTAACTTGCAATACGATAAATACACAAATACAACAACACGTCTGTATTCACTCCTATCTATTTATATTTGTAGTTATGTAGATTTTGGCTTCAGCAACTTTTTTACCTTTTAAATATATAACATAACATAAGCTCACGACTTTATCCCAATTGGGGAAGTCAGAAGTATATCCATCACAAGATGAACTAAGTTAATTAAGTACCCATCGAGCTTTCTGTTAGACCAACGTGATAGGTAGAATAGAAAAGAATAGAATAGAATAGAAATAGTTTATTATGAAAGGACGCCACACACAAAAAGAAAGACAACAATATCATATCTTATTTCCACTAAAACAATTACAAAAAAGCAAGAAGGGTGTTAGTCGATATGATCATAAGGTGGTGGTGGACGTTCTGAGATAAAAGGGCCTCACTCAGCACAAGTCGCGGCGCGAACCACGACGCTGATATTAAGTGGACCCTATAGGTGGTGACAGATATCGCCGTCTATAATGGTCGAGTCAATTTTGTTAGTGAAAACTGTACTTAAGATTTTATAATTCATTAGTGCAAGTCCTGTGAACCACAACACTACATTTACCTTTTTGAATACGTAAGTGTTTGCAAGTTACCTGTATTATACCTAAGTGTACACCGTCATCTTTGATATTCAAAACGCGCCGTCGAAATTATGAAAGTATTTTTTTCGGAACAAAGCTGCTAGGGCTTTAATTAAAAACTTTCGGAATATTAACAGTGTCTAATTAAAGTCGTGAACTTGAGCCACTGGTTTGGGACGGCCTCCTCAGTTTCGGTTTAGTTTTCTTTATAATTTTCTGATGTTCGACGGTAAAGCTACTATTATAGAGATCCCCCACACCAGCTGGCCACGCTGACGTCGCGTCGCCGCAGCGGTGTCGTCGCGTAGACGTCGCTGTGATGCTGGCACGATGACGACACTCGAAAGACGCTAGTGTGGGGGGTCTCATACATACATAAACCAACGACTATATTCCAACTGAAATAGGTACAGAGACCAGGTACATCCATCGCAAGGTGAATTGAGTACCCACACCACATGGAGCTTTAGACCAATGGTCGAGCTAACTGTTTGTGACAATTGCAAACATATTTACTTACTAATACATACATACATACATAAACTCACGCCCGTAATACCTAATGGGATGGGCAGAGCCACAAGTAATCAAAGACAACTTGCAGCCACTGTTGATACGAAGTCCAAAGATGGATATGATGAACCTTATGGTGATAAGGGATCAGCCTATCGCCCATAACATTAGTCCATCATGTTAGAGGACACAATCCCTCACTTACTAATCTCCTTACAAAAATCTATTTCATACACGGATACAACCGAGAAATGCCGCGAGAGCATAGTCAGTGGGACTGAATATGCACAATACGAAATATTTTACTGAAGCAACGATCGTATTATTAAAGTTTCCACGTCATTTTTAGTATCGCGCAAACACAATTTAGCGCTTATGTTACTAGGCAATGAACGGTAGTTTAAGCGATATAAAAAAATATAGATGGCGCTGTACAGATTTGCCTTCGTTTAACCCTTAAATGTCATGGATAACAGACATTTATGCATACATGTAATAAAGAGTTTTTGTATTGTATTGTAAGAACGATAACATATTACAAACATAGATTGCGTGTAACTATAACAATGAACTAAGTGCATATAATAATAGAATAGAAATACTTTCTATATTAGTCTAATGAAAACCGCTGGTTATTTTAGCATTTTACGTTTTAGTTCCTGAAATGTTTTGACATAATAAAGCACAACAATTCTCTCCGTTAATATAGTTAGAAATGAATACAAAACTCGATGAACACAATGAAGTACAGCTATTTGCTCCTTTAACGTAATTATTAATACGAAACTTGAGCGGGACAAACGTCAAAACAGCCATTATTTAAATATTGTATTTCTGTTTTGATTTCCAGTACAAAAGAAAAGAACAATAAAGTACTAAGTTCTGAATTTAAATTCTGATTCGTACACGAAAAATCAAATTGATGAACATGAGTATTTGCATTCGTCTGTATTCGGAAATGCGATAATTGCCGAGAACCATTTTGAAAATAGAAGCACTGCATTTGAACGGCGAAACCAGAAAAACCATCGAAAATATTTTAATAGTTTGAAAAAGTCCTATCGTATTTCGTTCCACGTGTGTACGGTAACAGTATTTGTTTTGCATTGCCTATCCTTTTTTTTTGCCAATATTTTTATATTACGGATTCTGTTCAGTAACAAAAGAAATTCTCTCTTCAATTTCGAGATCAGGTACCTATAAATTATTACGAGCATCGATAATATTCTGAAAGCGGAACTGCATTGTTTTACAATGAATCGCTTATCGAAAGTGACGTTAGAATTGTAGAATAAAGATTCAGGTGATATTACATTTAAGTATATTAAAATTTTCTTCTTTCACTTTTAACATGACCCTGGTAGTTATGGTTATAAGATTAAGCGACCCATTGCCATAACCTAATAAAACACTTTTAACACATTTTATATTTGTCACCATGGGCCAGTGGTTGGGTTGTTACCAGAGGTCTCGGATTCGAATCCCGGTGGGGATTAAATATCACAAAAATTACCTTGTAATCCCTAGTTTGGAAAATTAGATTTGTTATTTTGGTTAGAAAATTGCAGGCTGATCAACCGATTGTCCGAAAGTAAGATGATCCGTGTTTCGGAAGACACGTTAGGTAGTCGTCCGGGCTATGTAATGTAGACGTTAAATTAGCCATATCTTCAATAGTAACCAATAGTAACTTTGTTACCAGTTGATGAAGTCGGTCGTAGACCTTACCCAACTCGAGAGATCATTACAGTTAGTACGACCAACAACATTCTAATATCAGTGTCCACAAAGGCGTGAATTTGGGGACAGTGCATTCCACTAAAGAATAGGTCCCAGTCCTTAGAACAATGGCAGCCACCGGGACAAATAATCACCGTCTAAAACAATGGACTGCAATTTTTTAAATTCTTCTCCCCCTTTTTCACTCCTAGAGTAATTTCTTTGGTGATTTAATGACTACGCTAGAGACAAAAGTCGTCGAATCTATATTGAAAGATTCACAATTTTAATAGACAATAAAATAAAAGATTACAATACGGATATTACAGGTTTTAAAAAGGTATAATGAGACAACAATGAAACGATAAGTTCATTTCTTGGCTCGGTAACGGGTGAATGGTTAAACTAACATGTATTGTGATTGTGATTAATATTGATTTTTGAATTTGTGTTCACCTTTTGGACTGGTTTCGCATCTTAAAGTACACTCCGATGCACGGGTCATCTTACTTTCGGGCAATGGGGTAATCAGCCTGCAATGTCCTTACCAAACTAGGGATCGCATAGGATTTTTGGGATATGTTCGCATCCAGGTCCAGGAATTTGAACCCGGGACTTCCGAATCGTGAGAACGCTCAACTACTTTACCACAGAGGACGTAAATCGTAATAAAGAGTATATATATATAATAGTGATAAATACTTTAGAATATGCAAAAAAGTATTGTGTGTATTGCTATGTTTAATAACAATTTAGCGTTACGAGGACCAGTATTCGTTTTTAATCTAATTATGCATTCATGAATTCCGTAGTCTGTTATTCATGTTTTCATAATGGACTCCGCAAAACCGAAATTAAGGCTGACGAACGATTTTTGAGCTTTAAGTCCATTGTGTTTGTTTTCATAACAATAACTCCGATAATATTTTTTCATCTTGTTCAAAGATTCTGTTATACAAACAGTTTTGTTTTTGAAAGGCAGGAAGGGTTTTTGTAATTTGTAAATTATACTTACATCCACGCATAAACTAACACCCATAAACTCTAAAAGGGTGGGAAAAGCCACATGTAATCAGTGACAACTGTTATTACTTGTGGCCACTGCTGGTACAAAGTCCAAAGATGGATGTAGTGATACGACGACAAGGATCCAGCCTATTTTTGCATCATCATCAGCCCATTAACGTCCCCATTGCTGGGGCACGGGCCTTCCCTATGGATGGATAGGGAGATCGGGCCTTAAACCATCACGCGGGCCCAATGTGGATTGATGGTTATTAACGACTGCTAATGCAGCCGGGACCAACGGCTTAACGTGCCTTCCGAAGCACGGAGGAGTTCGAGATGAAAACTTTTTTTTTGTGGTCACCCATCCTATGACCGGCCTTTGCGAAAGTTGCTTAACTTCAACAATCGCAGACCGAGCGCGTTAACCGCTGCGCCACCAAGCTTCTCCAAAGGAAACATACTTAACTAGAATATTTTCCACCACGATGCCCTGCTGCAATTTAGCAAGGCATGTATGCTAACACAAACAGCCCACACCTCGCGTCGTCGGATGCAAATCTCCGGAATTTTAAATTCGCAGAGAGGTACATTAGTTGCAATGTTGCTTCTGCTTTCTAGCCAAGAATTGCTTTAAATAAAAATAGATAAATTTCCCTTCTCAGTCGCGGCATTACCAGGATTCCCTAGTTTTTAGCAGACTTTCTAAAAGAGTTATTTTTATTTTCTATCCCCTGTGTTTTTTTCTATCCCCTACAGTTTAGTCCAGTTGTGTTTTCGCAGGTATGTGACCTAACCTGTATTGGGGTCATTTTCCTTTTCATGGTTTGGAAGGTCAAACAGGCAGTCGCTTCATTAAATAACCTGACCTGTCAAATCTTTAGGTTAGGTTAGGTTAGGTTAGCGGACCTTGTGCAAAACGGGATAACGCTAGGAAGGTAGATACATAGATATATGTATACAATTCAATTGCAGACCATCTGTAACTTTTTCTGGCACCAAACCTCTGTAAGTAGCCTTAGTTTTTGTTCCTTGTGACAGTTATCAAGAAGGGGGTCTACAAAGGTCACATTGTGGCAATTCAAGAAAATAATTTATTTAAGATTATTAATTTAAGAAAGCGTTATTGCTATTTGACATTTTTGTTGACATTGCTCACTTACTTTTATATGCGCAAATGTCAAATTGCAATATTGCTTTTTAGATGAATTGCTTTGATGTAGCTTTTAAACACCCCTGGTAATTAGTCTTATTTTATTGATCACATAGAAGAGACTCGTGCTCCAAACTATGCCGAATTAGCTTGAAACAGAGTTCTAATGGGAACACGAATTACCACACAGTCCTGGAGTTGACGGATAGTTTCCAAAAGTATGTTCCCAACATGTTAGCAGAACAAACTGAATCAACACTGCCTCTAACAACGACTCTAACTAGTGATTTCATTAATTAAAATACCAAGCCAAGTGCGAGTCGGACTCACGCACGAAGGGTTCCGTACCATTCACTAGGTAAACAACAGTAGGAATACAAATTTTATATTGCGTACCTGTTGCCATTATTGATATTGAGTCAAAAAAGGGCAATAAATAACGTTTGTTGTATGGGAATAAAATTTTAATAAAATACTAAAATATTTATTTTATTTTGTTTTTAGTATTTGTTGTTATAGCGGCTGCAAAAATACATAATATGTGAAAATTAAAAAAAATTAAAATAAAATAAAACCCTAAAAACAAACGTTGGTGTTAATTGTGAATTCTCGTACACGTACAGCTGTTTTCACGAAAGAGGGACTATTTTTTCTAACATGTATATCTTCTCTCGTGTGGGTCATCAACCTTGGTATCAGGTATCAGGGCCGCCGACTCATGGAAGAACTTCTTACTTGCTTAAGTAAATAGCCGAGACCGACTGCTTGTGTCATCCGAAGTGCAGATTTCACTTCTACCTGCAATCATCATCATCATCATCAGCCGGAAGATGTGCAATGCTGGACATAGGCCTCCGCAAGACTTGACAAAATGACCGGTCCTCTGCTGCCCGGCGTTTTCCCGCGACCTTCAGAAGGTCATTGTTACACCTTGTGGGGAACTTACCCACGCTTCGCTTTCCGGTCCACTGTCGCCAGTCTACAAGCTTACGTCCCCATCAACCCTCCGTTCCACGAGTAATGTACATAATAAATTTAATATTTCATTATACGGGCGATGAGCTAGCTGGTCGTACCACCATAATGGTTCATTAATTTCATAATCATCGAAGTTATTTAAAATTTCTTATGTATATAGTCGAATGACAATTATTGGACTTGGCTTGGTTTCTTCATAACCAATATATGTATGTAACGTTTTTAAAGCGAAGTCGCTTTCTAGAACGATGTAATATATTTTCTAATACCTAACGGATATAAAGTATGAATTATCCTCAAAATTTTTATGCGGTACATTGAAACAAAGGAAAGTTGAAGACGGAAAGAAATGCTTGGTGTTACTTCAATCGTAAATTTTTGTGGTCCTCGTTCCACTCGTCAGTCTTAGGAGTGCCTAATATATATGAAGTGTCACATATTCTCTTTGACAATGATATCATACATAACGTATCGTGAATATTATTTGACAATAGTGTTTGTCTCACATATACCTACTAAAAATATTTAATCTAATCTAGCCTACAAGATCCCACTGCTGGGCAAAGGCCTCCCCTTCCTCTTTCCATATTTCGCGGTCCTGTGCGTACTCCGGCCAGGCCCTCCAAGCGTCCAAGCATGCAAGCGTAAAAAAGTGTAATACTTTCTTCGCTTTGAGCTACTATTTTTGCAAGTTTTTACCACGCACTTCCCGGCGTTGCCAGTTCGGCGCCTAATCGCGCACTGAAGTAAAGTACTGTCAACGTCGCTATATTAACAGTAACTTTGCGTCGCACTTTTTGAGCACTGATGTTCAATCTACGATTGTGGTAAATCGATGTCTCCAAAGATTAATAATGTCCAAGTTCAATACCAAGTATAAAATCAATAATAGAGTACTTAACAAGAGGTTAGAGACAATAGTACAACCCAGCAGTAATACCCACGATCCTATCAAATATCCTCATAAAAGGAGGACGAACCCAATGAGAGGCTTATGTAACTATTCTCTCCTGATCGTGGTTAACCAAATCCCCTATAATGGTTCAATTTAATTAACCCAATATTGGCAATTTCAAGATTATGTGTCATTTTCTAAATCCGTCGGATATATCCAAAATTATTAATATGGAGATTAAGAGATTAATTGTAGTTTCAAATTGTTGTTATAATGACTTTAAAGGTTCCCTTTTTGGGTATTATATTTCATATGGTAGTGGTAAATAAAACGTGTTTAAAACGGTATTTAATCAATCTGAAAGGGTATGGATGGATCATACTCCACCACGTTTACCTAGCAGTGGGAGGTATGTTAAAACATTATTCGCGGCATAGCCATCTGAAGAAGATTAAATTTGCAAGAAGAAAACTTATCTCATCAACCCTGGTGTCAGGTGTACTATTAACCCGACAAATGCCTCTGACATGGCTCATGTCAACTGCTTAACGTGCTCTCCGAAGCACAGATCATCTTACTTTCAGACGATCGGGTAATCACTAATCAGCTCGGTATATCCGAACCAAACTTGGGATCACAAAGTGATTTTTGCGATATGTCCCATTTGGAATTCGAACCCGGGACTTCGTGAGACGAAAGCTCAACATTTAAAATATAATTGTCCTGTTTTAAAAAGTTGATAACGTACTATTAAATACTTGGCGTGCTTTTTTCTTAGTTCCCATAAGTGGTTAACATTCATTTATTTATACCCAACTGCACCAAAGCAAAAAGAAGGGTTATTAAATATTCATATTTAAATCACAAAAAGGCGTATATAAAATGATTTTATGATAAGCGTTGTGCTTTAAAGTAAAGCCCCATATCCACCGCTTCGCTCTGGGATGATAGGGGTAGCAAATTACCTATACTTATAAACTTTGCACTTGATCCACTGTAGAGACGCAGATGTGGCTTGCGAGGCGTAATGGATTGAATCAGCTAGTTGGGGAAGTTGCTTAAGAATGTGTAGTTGAAGCTTTATACAAAATTAAGTTTCTGCTTCATACCGGTCCATCTGGCTGGACTAATTATGTCCATTTCTTAATGTCGCGAAGTAAAATCTTTATATCCTCTACAAAAATACATGTTAAGTAATGTTTGTAGACGCTGGAGTACCCTGTGTTTTAGGACTCCAGGCCTCCACCTCCAGAAAGTCATTGTCTAGAGAAATTAGGAAATAAAAGTAATAATTAAATTAAACTTGTCTAATCATATAAGTAACGAAAAGAAACATTCTTTTAAAACAACTATGAATAACTAACTATAAATTAATTCTCATGCATTAGTCTTGTATTTGTGTGTGTCTATGTGCGTGAAGGAGTGTGTGTTTATATGTACCAGATACACAATTTTTTTTTGCAGTTTTACCTCAGATGACATAAAAGTACTTGATCAGAAGATGAGGTACAGACGGACAGGACTCCTGCTGGTAATTTCATCCGGAAAATAACTTGCCACTCGTGATATTGAAAGGCTCCGTCTAGAATCGGCGAATACGATAGTTTGCATAACAATAAAATTATTATGTATGTTATTATTTAAAATGTTCTAAATAGTTGCAAATGCTACGCGGTGCTACTGTCGTGCACATAGTCATAATTAAGGTGATTCGTTTTCCATACAAAAGTTGATGCAGTGCTACAGGAAAACGGATAGAGGAATATTGTTATAAAACCGATAAATAGTAATATTTTGGTGTATTATTTTCGCAAACTAACAAAAATTTAGGGTCCGAATACGAGAAGTACCATATTTCAGACCCTCAATTTTGATCAATTCTACATTTGTAGTGGTGCAGATTACAGTGTATTTGCTGAGCGTGTAGTGGTGTCAATGTTAGTGTGTGTGCGTGATAGTTTTTTTTTTTCTCTAAAGGCTTTGACTACTTGACAAGTGTAATAGAATGTCAGTGACAATTTATAAAGAGATTTTGTATGAATAAATAAAAAACTAAAAATATTACAATCTGAGAAAAGGAATATTGGAAAAATATTTTTGTTTTAACGCATATTTTTTAAACATTTTTAAATAATGGGTAAGTACCGTGTTTTAAAAGAGGGCATATATTATAATAAAAAATCAATACATAAAATGACATGGCTGTATGGGCATAGTTCCCTTTGCCTTACCCTTCGGGGAAAACCAAATCAAAAAGAAAGTTGTTGCATTTGCCGGCCTAAATAGTAGTCATTTATAATTAATTGTTTTTCCATCCAACATACAGATTTATTTATATTCTCTTTGCCGCGGACTTTTTGGTGGGAACGGGAACGGGAAGGTTGCTTTCTTCATTGAATAATCTAAATAATAAATACGAAGTGGTGATTTGTGGTTAATGATCACATTAAGTTAGTCGGAAAACATTCCCGATAGTATTATTAAATCGGAATATTCAATAAACAAAGTGTACCTACCTATTTTCGCTTTGCGCCAACAAGCCGCTTACTTCGTTTGGGGTTTGGAGTAAGAGTCTGTGTGGGGGCTTAGGTTTCATCATTTCATTAATCATCATCAAGAAAAAAAAACACAAGACATGGCTGTATGGGCATAGTTCCCTTTGCCTTGCCCTTTGGGAAAAAAAAATAAGATAAATTTTGAAATTCTTATGTATAATAAACAAACATCACAGACATCATGACAGATCTAAAACTAACGAAAATCTTTTTTCTATTTGACTTATTTATGAATTTTAATCAAGAAAACGTGATAATAAGTTCGACAGCAACCAGTTCAGGTCCCCGAAACAGCCCATTTCAGGCCGCGTATATATGGAAATACTACTTCAACACGTCCCAGCCTCGTCATTTTTTAACGTCCTCGTTAAAAAAAACGTCCTAACCTGAACTAATTAACCTAACAATAAACACCACGCGTAAATATAAGTCCAGAAATGCGCTGCAAGTCGTCTGGACTGGGCGCGAAAACAACATAAAATTCGATTAGCTGCTAAGTGTCCCGCATGCTATCACCAGCTGTCACTGACATACGTATGAAGTCCTGCGGATTTTATTGGAACTAAATGACAAGTCATAATAATTATATGCGGATACTGCGACATCAGCGCCGTGCTTGCGGGACGTCCTGAAGCGCTATTACATCTTTCAAACGCGATGCGTCAAAGTTTGAACCGACGCAATTTAGGAAAAATCTACCTTATTATTACTGTACTGCGATCGTTATTTGTAAAATCATACAATACATATACACAATTCTTTATACACAATATAATTATTATGACATATTGTGGACTTTCCGGTAGACCTACAAAAATGGAACAATTCAACCATACGTTGTTTTGTTATATCTCAATGGGCTCAGGCAGCGTTTTCGCCGAAAGCTCCAAGTCGGCTATATTTGTAACGATAATTATGTTTGATATTCATCATCATTTTTGAACCATTTTATACAAACAAAAAATACTTGTATAAATTATATACCCTAAAGCACGCCCATGAATCACTCTACTCATTGGTGAAAACCGTATGAAAATCCGTTCAGTAGTTTTTTAAAAAATACGGAAATTACGGAAGGTACTTTAGTGCAAAGTACATTATTGTATAATTATAATATTACTGGTAAAAGTGATACTTTTTGAAAATTCCGTAACAAATAAACGGGTTCGCCAAATTCAATTGTAAAAAAAAATACAAAAAGTAAAAACAATTAAAACATGCACTTGGGGTTTGAACCGTGAAACTTAAGAATGGCGGCGACTGCTTTACCAAATGCGCCATTTAGAAGTTAGAAGTAGACTTCAAATTATGCATCTCTTTTAATAGCTAACCTAGTTCGCATGTGTGTGTGACAGCTTCGTGTTTGTACACAAATTGAAATGACACCAACTTTTGATGCAATGTTTTAATATGATATCTGCAGTAAATACTTCAAAATTGTAGCTTAACTTAAAGATAATGTATGTAAGATTTCGCCACCTAACGTTTCACTGGGTCAGAACTCAACACTAAACGAATAAATGGAAAAAAATACGAAAAATGCAGAAGTAACGCCATCTGCTGACGCAGCGTTACCTAGCTGACTGACACGCATCACCTTAAAGAAAAGGCAAACTACGTAGCACGTAGCGCTACGTGACTCGTAGCACTACTACGGAGCTGGATTGTAGCAATAACTGTCAAGTTTATGAAAATCAGGTTCGCTTGAAATATCTGTGTCAAAACGTCCCCTGCACCACCAGATTCCAGACATATCTCATTCGAAGCGTATTTGCGAGTCGATATTTTTGTTATATGGCAACTTTCTCGAAATACGCGGGGTTTAGCTGGAATTCGGGTTTTTAAGTATGATTTAGGGTACATAACATAACAATACATAACATAACATAACAAATACTTTGCACAAACAGGAAAATACACAAAACAAAAGAGAAAAATGAATTAGTACACTAGGCGTCCTTATTGCTAAGTAGCAATAGCAACACACAGGGTACCTCCTGGTACATAATTTTGGTTATTTTAAGCATGATCTTTTTTATTTTATTTCTAAACCCCATGGATTTTGAAGCTATAACTAATTGGTATTTTTTTATACGCACTAATGAAACTACTTACACGTATAAACTATCTATTGGAAGGAGGGACGGGTCTCATACAGTTACGGTCATTGTCCTTTAGCTTTCTGTATGTTGTACAAAAATTGGAATAATATATGGCTGCAAGTTGTCTTCTGCTTCTTTTAGATCTGCCCATCCCATTAGGGGTTACGGACGTGAGTTTATGTATGTATTGCATTAAATTACAAAAGCACTTCAGAAGTGCCTAACACGTAACATAACACATGTTATGTTGTTATGTGTGTAGTGTTAATAATGGTATTTTAAAACAATCAACTCGGAGTAAGTAGTAGTACTAAAGTAATATTAGTACTCAATATTCTAGACAGATGGCGCCGGTGTCGACTTAATGACGATAAGAAGAGAATAAGAAGAATCTTTATTTCGCACCACAACTCAACATAAAGAAATATGACAATATAAGTAGATGACAATGGCAAATATAAAACTATTAACTAAATGTTCAGTTGTGGCAGACTGGTGCCCGAGCTAGGCAGTGAGGCAGTGTTACAGGTCACCAGACCACCACTCCTGACCGCGTCATACAACACGGTTTCATCATCAGCCCATTAACGTCCCCGCTGCTGGGGCACGGGCCTTCCCTATGGATGGATAAGATCGGACCTTAACCATCACGCGGGCCCAGTGCGGTTTGACGGTTATTAACGACTGCTAATGCAGCCGGGACCAACGGTTTAACGTGCCTTCCGAAGCATGGAGGAGCTCGAGATGAAAACTTTTTTGTTGTGGTCACCCATCCTATGACCGGCCTTTGCGAAAGTTGCTTTACTTCAACAATCGCAGACCGAGCGCGTTAACCGCTGCGCCACCGAGCTTCTCAACACGGTTTAGTGCATACAATTGATGACATTCGCATTTACATTGTGATAGATGTCCAACCATTTTAAAGTGCGAAAACAATATTATTATTATGATAATATAATATAATACAATACATAGATCGAAAGAATTTCGCATGGACAGGAGGAGATCCCAGTGGTGTAATGGTTAACACGCTCGTCCCGGGATGACAAGAGGTGGGGGTTCAAGTCCCGTTTGCATCAGATTTTTTTTTTATCTATGTGATCACGGGTAGTGCTATAAAAACAAATAATGACGGAGTAAGTTTAATAAACCTTATATTTAGTGAAACTAAATTAATATCTTATTTAAAACAGATAAACCGCAATCCACACGCGATATAAATCTAAGTACTTAATTCTAAACTGACAGTCATTCCCAGTATATAAGGCTTACCAGCTAAGGCTCTTAGTTCAAATCTTTTAAGCGTTTAATTGATACAAGCCTATCTTTTGAGCTCGACATGACACAAATGGCGACTGTTAATTTGGGAGGTCCCAATTTGATGAGTAAAGCCGTCTAATTTTAGAAAAAGAAAACACGCGTTTATTTTTGTATTGTATAAAAATGTACGTATCCCTGCAAAATACTTAAGTACCTCTATTATTACCCAGTAGTAGTTCCTACTCTAATACCATGAAGCATTATTTTATCCTTCACAGACATACATAAACTCACGCCTATTTCCGACCGGGGGGGTAAGCAGAGCGTATAAAATTCCATTTGCTTCGATCCTGAAATACTTCTCTTGCTTCCTCCACTTCATCAAACGTTTCATACACGCACGCCGCTCAGAGTAGATCATACTGGGGGGGGGGGATGTGTGTTATATAAATTTCTGTCATGTTATAAGTCAATGATTCTAACAAAGTAAATTCTCAGTTTAATGAACATCATCCGCAACCTAAACACCATGTACACTTCCCATTGCTGGGCACAGGCCTCCCCTCAATCAACCGGAGCAACGAATAGGTTAATACGCTAGTTTCCAACTACTCAAATCAGTTACTTTTAACTAAACGTCAAAACACGAAATTACTATGGAATTTGTATGAAAAAGCACACTGTGACGTCATAGAAAATCGTGATAAAATGTCGGACTTATTCTTACGTTTTTCTTGGTTAAATAGAAAAAAGAAAATGTTTTACGTCAATTTTGGATCTGTCTTTATTTAGTAAAATCAGAATTTCATAATTTATCTTGAATCTAGTACACGACCAAATTAAATAGACCGAATATTTCTTAACTTTAGTATTAAACCGCCTCTCTACCTAAAATTTATTAAAATATTTTCCACATTGAAATAGCTACGAACTTTGCTCATTCTGAAACCTGTTTATTAGAAAACTGAATACCTAGAAATTATTAAATTTTAATACAATTATTCCAAAGTTGTTTTTAACAGGAGTTAAAATAATAATTCAATACAGACATTCACGCTGTCCTAACTTTTAATGATGAGGGTCTGGACTAGTGATGTGCCAGTTTCGAGACTTCTAAGTCATATTCACAAACAAGTGTTGGCAACTAACAGTGCCATTTTGAAAGTCCTTTCGAGAACTTATAAAGTGTCTCGAATCATCGTAATGTACATAACATACATAAACAGCCTAAACACATCAGGCCTCCCCTCAATCAACCAGAGTGGGTAAGGAGCATATTCCACCACGCTGCTCCACTGCGGGTGGTGTTTTTGTACGGCTAATAGCCGAGACCAACGGCTTCAAAGAATCATCATGCTTTATCGGACAATCAGGTGATTCAAGCTTGCAGTGTCCTTAACAAACAAAGGACAGTCTCACAAAGTGATTTAGACAATGTCCTCACTGTTTCGTCGTAATCTATGAAGTAACATACTACACAGCTTGTCATTTTCTTCTTTCATGTGGATTGTAAAATCAATTTAGGACCTCTTCGATACAGGGTTTCTCTAGTGAGGGGTCCGCAAGTAATATAATTATTGTTTTATTTGTTTTTTTTTATTTATAGTATTTATTATTTTATACAAAATGTTGCACTGCCCCGCACCAAATTGTAATAATGTTTCCTATCCACTGGTTGCCTGGAAGAAATTGCTGCTTAGCAATAAGGCCGCCAGATTGTACTGTATCTATCATCATCTGTGTTCATTTGTTTTGTATGTTGTGTGCAATAAAGTATATTTGATTTGATTTGATTAATGTAAATGTATTGAAGTTTTTTAATAATTCCTTAAGTACATAAAAATATTCTATTACTATCGTATTGGTTCAAAAGTACATATATGATATTGCTCATGCATGACTGTACATCACTATAGACCCAAATAATTTGACCTTAGTCAAAAGTTCAGTGGAGTTTTAGAAGTGGGACAAGGGATAAGAATAATAGCCGACTTTAATAGTTTCTAAGTCCCACGTTATTTGAGAAGATTGAACGGTTCGCAAAGTTATTACCCTTTCCAAGCTTTGCCCTATAAGAACAGGTTTGGAGTTCATCTTTTTTTTTTAAATTATTTTCTTAAGTTACACCTACAGACCTACGTCATAATTTTAATAAAGGCTATTGAGTATACTCGGGCGATTTTAAAACTGATTGTTTTTTTATTTCATATAAAAATTGGACTCATTATACTTATTGTACAACCCACGTCCGTACAGACTATTAATATAATATAGAACATATACATTATAACTGATTTCGTGGAGCCTTGGTAGCGCAATTGGAAGAAATAAATAAATAAACAATTGACTCTTGCTGAGTTTGCAGGATCGAATCTCAGCACGGGCCTAAACCAATGATTTTCAAATTAAGTTTGGATCTGAAATTATTATGACGTGCGCAGCGGTGAAGGAAAACTTAGAAAACTCACATTCCCGAGAAATGCGTGTCGGAGGCACGTGACCTAAACTTTACCGGGTTGGTTTTTCCTTCGTAGGTTGGAAGGTCAGACAGGCAGTGGCTTCTATAATATATCAGACCATTCAAATCTTCAGGTTAGGTAAACGGACCTTGTGAAACACAGGATAACCCTAGGAAGCTGATTATTGGTTTCATGAAACCATTCGGTTTAACCTATTCTACAATACCCATCAATTCAAAAGTAGCATCAAACGTCCAACACACTGGTATTGAACAGTTGGAGTTGAAGCAGTCGCCGTAGCCGAAATCGGCTGGATCATTATCGTCATCATCATTGTGGTATTGTTACACAAATTATTTACGAAGCATTCAAAATATACTAAAACAAATGAAAAGGCACCAATCAGTCAAATATGTGTAAAGTGATTTAAGCCTTTATTGGATTTATTCAAATTCCTCGCATTCAATTACATAAAGAGAAATGATTCATTTGAAAGCATTTGTCAGTCATAGTAATATTACAATCAGGGAGAATCTAGCGCGATATAATTTCGAAATGTTGCTATTAAGTAATTTTAATTATGTTATATCATGAGGAACATTCAGTGTAATATAAGTAGATAACATAACATAAGGTCCTGTAGTACACCGGCTTGCTTCTCAAACGCGCGCTAGTTCAATTTTATTATTCGGACTTGCACCAATGAGTTATTAATATATCTTAAGTGCACTTTTAACGAACACAGTTGGCTCGACCATTACATACAGGGATACGCCGAGCTTCTCATCAATAATAATTATACTTAAATAAGAAAGCCTTTCGAAGCAAATCTACTATTCAATAAGTAACATCAAAGAAAAATATAGCATTAATAAGGAATGACATTCTGAAATAATCAAATTTTATTTTATTTATTATTTATTTTATTCATTTATTTATATTAAGTAATGTCTTACGTTATTATCACCACCTATCACCTTTTAAGCTAAAAGAAAGCTCGGTCAGGTGTGTGTACTTAAATCATCTTGCGACGGATGTACCTCT
Organism: Pectinophora gossypiella; assembly: GCF_024362695.1. Taxonomy (NCBI): domain Eukaryota; kingdom Metazoa; phylum Arthropoda; class Insecta; order Lepidoptera; family Gelechiidae; genus Pectinophora; species Pectinophora gossypiella. The sequence continues at coordinate 10,568,154 of NC_065419.1, forward strand.
GACTACCCCAATTGTGACACAGTCGTGAGCTTATATAGTATATACATCATATGTTGTAAGTAATTACTTCCACATCTTGCTTGCTTCCCTTTATATATTTTATGTCGCTTCTATGCCATTTTCTCGGTAATGTGGATTTCTTTCAACCGAAAGCTTTCGAGAATAATAATATTCATTTTGCCGCAACTTTATATAGAAAGTTGAGCTTGGTCTCTCGTCCGCTAAATAACAAAGTTGTGGATAACTTTGCAATGTTCATCCTTATAATTCAATACTTACCAATAAACTCAGGCAAAGTTATAATTTTGCGGTATCACTATCGTAGTAGAAAGTCTCAGAATAGAAAATAAAGTGGAAAGTCAAAATTAGTTTGTTATTCCAAATCTTAATTTGTTGACTTGAACTAAATAACTTGTCAATTAATTCCATTGAAATGCGTGACCTTTAAACCCGACTGTGGTGCTAATTCTTGTAGACACCATCTAATTTTATTTTAAGTTATACTTACCTGTAATTTTCTTATTCGCTGAAAAGGAAAGGGACGGGTAATTAACAGGCATAAATTTTATTTAAAACACTTCAATTTCAGGCGGACTTCAGCTAGAAATGGGACAAGAGAGACGTCAATTTCAGGCAGAAATCTAAAATAACAAAAAAATTACATCGGTCAATAGCCCGACAGCATCAAGTTGACAGCACACATCAAACGGGTTGCATAGTAAATGAATGAATGTTATTCATTCATTCATTTTAAAATTAACAGCTGTCTCATCCATCCCTTTTATTTTCGGCGGATAAGAAAATGAACGGTATAACCTTAAATTAAATTAAATCAAATCAAATAGGTATACTTTATTGCACAGAAATAAAATTTCAACAATCAGACATAACACATGAATACAGTAAAAAAAATAAATAATACTAGATGGTGTCTACAGGAATTAGCCATTATCTTTTATCTTCGTTTTCTAATAAGGTAGCAATAGTGTTCAATCATTGCATCTTATTAGTGTGCACGTAGGTATGAATTAAAAACACCGACCTTGATTAAAAAGTTCGCGTGAATTAGTGACTTCCTATCGGGGTGGGCAGAGCTATAAATAATCAAAGACAACTTGCAGCCACTGTTGATACAAAGTCAACAGTTGGGATGACAAATGACAAAATTGACTCATTGAAAAATTAAATAGAGCGATGGAAAGGGTCCGCTACCCGAACCGTATCCATTAGGTAATGATAAGTCTGGAATGGTATCCAATTTCATTTCTAAATTGAATAAATTATCAACAATTCACATGCATATGAGTTCTCTCAAATTAATTGCTATTCCTGAGTACTTTTCACTCGAACCCTCAATTACAAGTGGTCGGACGACTCATTCATTCATTCATTCATTCGCTCAAATATTGCGTCACAAAACGACTTATTTAACTTTTTCACTTAACGGTGGAAACTCATAAAAGCTTTTTGAGCTGTTTTATTGAAATATAAATTGAAATCGGGTCTGCAAACGACATTTATTCACAGGTAATGTTCTAACATTACCTATAGAACGGTTCTATCTATAAAACGGAATCGATCAGCTTAATCTCGACTACATCACTATGCACGTGAATGTCACAACACTGGCTTCGGAACTTTAATAGATCTAACTTATATCGCGTATTGAAATAAAATAACTAATTATACTGAAATTGATTTTTTGTTTAATAAATATAACCAATTAAAATACACGATAGGTTAGTTGACTAACCAAATCTAAATTTCCGATTTTTTTTCCGTGCTATCTGCACCCGTACAGTCATGAGCAATATCATGTAGCCACTTTAGAACCCTGTCACACTATCATATTTGACATTTAATGAGGCTTACGGTTTATATTGTCAAAAAGTTAATATGACATGGTTGCAAAGTGTATACATATTAGTACTCGTGACCGTACCACGGCCATGGTACACGCGATCAGTAAACTGGACAGTAAAAAAACGCAAAATTTATCTAAAAAGAGCTTTATTACCTAGCTTTTTGAATCCCTCCCCACACCGTGTCATATGGTGGTGGAATCATTGTACTGTATTCATGTGTTATTTTTTCTATGCAATAAAGTATATTTGATTTGATTTTGGAATCAGTTCATGCAAATCCAGAGACCACTCACCGAAATGCAATCTGTAAAAACATAAAGATACGCAACTCTTCGACGAAATTCGATATTTATGTAATGTTCCCTTTGTGCCATAACATTACTGTATGGATTTGTATATGTTGTAACAAAAGTTTTAAACTAACAAAAATAGCTTTAATATATGCTAGCAGTAAATTAATTAAACGCCGATGAATGAGACTTTGTTTAGCACAAGAGAGTTTACAGATTCTTGAGATATTTCTTGTTAATTACATTCCTTAATCTAATGAAATAAGCTTGTAGATCAAACCATAAACTTTTATTTAATTATTAATCGCATTTTGCGGTAAGGTTGCACAGTATGTACTGATGTGACCGAGTTTTCAGTGTGGTTATGGTTAAATTTTTGTAGAGTAAAAAAACAATACATCCCTGTATCAAACCAAAATATTTGCAACAATAACAACGCAATGTAAAAATAATGTATGATAATGTATGTAATGTGTATGTGTAATAATGTAAGTATTTATTACGTTGGCTTGGACGCGAGAAAAAGAATTATTTCAATATATTATATCATTCTTATTTGTTTATTACAGACTTACATAAGAACATGGAGTTCGAGACTATCTAGGTTAACTGCCTGAAAGTGATTCGCGAGTGTTCGCAACTTCGCAAGACCCATAAGTTGGATAAATGCTAATACTTAGCGGAAGCATTTTCATGTGATGTAACAGTTCACAATCCCATTGTGATCATTTAAAGCGTTCGATGCGTTTACCAACGAGCATTCGCTTTTGAAGTAACAGTTGGGCTCTTGATCCGGAGGTCCCGGGTTCGTATCCCGATAACGACATATCATAAAAATCACTTTGTGTTCTCTTGTTTGCTTAGAACATTACAAGCTGATCACCCGATTGTTCAAAAGTAAATCGATTTCGGTTTGATGAACTGCTGCTACAATTCGTTGCTCTTTTGATCGACTTTTTGATCGTCATTGTATGGGTGCTAATCCACATTCCCGAGAAACGTATTTTCGGAGGTGTGTGCCCTAACCCGTAATGGGCTGGTTTTCCTTTCGCGGGTTGGAAGGTCAGACAGTCGCTTCTGTAAAAAAACCGGACCTGTCAAATCTTCAAGTTTTAGTAAGCAGGTCTTGTGAGAATCGGGATATTGCTAGGGGGATGTGTGTGTGTCGTATGGGTGCTAATACAATGTTGGAACTAAACAGTTACAATACAAGCGAATGCTCCCAGCAGGTGATCATTTCCAGATATAAACTGTTTTTGAGCTGTCGTCTCTTATACTGTGATTTAAGACTTGCCATTTGTCTTGGCGCAGGCGTTTGCAGGTAAAATGGCAGAATTATTGCGGGAAATTCAGCGAATTTTACATCTGACCAGTTTTATAGCTTGGGGTTTTAAGTAAAAGACATCAATTGAAACTAATGTTGGTAGTAAAAGTTACAAGCGTAACCTGAATTCGAATAAGTTGCTATTTGATTTCAACATAAAATGGCATAGCACCACGTCATATCATCATCGTGGCAGAAGATAAACGTACTTTTCGCCAGCTGTTTAATTTTTTTTTAATAGGGCAAGAGCCTATTGCTATTAACCGGGTAAAAATCTTGTAAACTGCATGATGCCAATTATAATAATCCATTTTTTGTTGTAGATTTGCTGCAGATGGCATCAACTACTTGGCCGGACAATTGGAGAGCGCTGAGGGCCCTCACCAGGTACAAAACTTAAGACGACAGGCGTGAGGGTGCCGTGGCTCAGGGCGTCGTCTGAGGAAATCATATTTGAAAGAATTAATCGACCTAGTAGGTCGATAGCGGTAAGCGCCGAGCTGACATCCCTCTTAGTATTTGTTACGATGTGACTTACACCCCGTACAATTACGTACAGGTAGCCATATAAGTAGCTATATGATTCAGACCATGATTCTGAGTTGATATCAATTGGAATATCCTATCGGAAAATTTATGAAAATTTTAGTGTTTTTTGTTTATTATCATTTTCAGTTCCATATTTCAACTCAGAACCGTGGTCTGAATCATCCTTTAAAGTTTTCGTTACGATGTCACTAACATCCTGTATAGAGTTCTATAGTTTAGAAAAAAAAAAACAAAAGGGTAGTAATTACTTAGTTTTGCAGGCCAGTGTACTTATAACACATACTTATTGTACAATATAGTCAAGCGGACTAAGTAGAGTTTAAAAAGAAAAACTTCGGCAATCGGATTGAACTTTAAGCCAAGCAAAGTTTACGGACCCAAATTGGGTCGCAACAAACGGGAAGGAAGAGTGAGCCGCATCGTGCAAAGTAGGAACGTACTGAATGTTCACGCGTTATTAAATTTGGACAAATACAATGTGGAGTTGGTGTCGGCCTCTATTATCGAGAGCTTAGCAGAATGTGGTACACGAATAGAATATAATATTTATTTGCTTAAAACATGTTAACTAATGCGTATACATTCAACAGTCCCCAGCATGTTCTGCCTATAAACTAAGACAGACATGCAAATGTTACAATAATAATTTATAGTAATATTTTGTCAAATAACAATATTTAAAGGTACAGTTACAATTAATTAAGAATATAAAAAATCACGCGCTCGGTCTGCGATTGTTGAAGTAAAGCAACTTTCGCAAAGGCCGGTCATAGGATGGGTGACCACAAAAAAAAAGTTTTCATCTCGAGCTCCTCCGTGCTTCGGAAGGCACGTTAAGCCGTTGGTCCCGGCTGCATTAGCAGTCGTTAATAACCATCAATCCGCACTGGGCCAGCGTGATGGTTTATGGCCCGATCTCCCTATCCATCCATAAAGAAGGCCCGTGCCCTAGCAGTGGGGACGTTAATGGGCTGATGATGATGATAAAAAATCATAATAACTTTCTTTCACAATAACAAACAGTGTTCAATATAATTATAAACACCCGTCATCCGTCATATTTTCAGGATACCTAATATAAGTGCTTAAAGTAAAAATAAAAGTTATCTGTCTTCAGTGTCATTGTATAAATCGGGTTATTCCAAAGTTCACTTACACAGAAAAATATAACAGGCCCCGGTTTAACTTTCCCATTACTTATTAACTTATAATTCCCAAATCTTCTAAGAACGTGCGGACGTGTCTTTCTGCCTCTCCATTATGCACGTACAAACCACGTACTCAAGGAATGGATACATGAGTTGGTTCTGTTTCCCCCAACTTGTTGGGACGTGCTGTGGTCACGTTCCCGCAGGGGAGGATGAACCAAAAGCCAGAGGATAACAGGATTTCCTGCTTACCTTATTTTATTTGGGAACATCAGGAAATTAACCCGCGTTTCTGCCTTTCTATACCTATTCCCTTTAACAAAGAATGTTGGTTTTTTTTGTTTGGATTTTGGGTCATCGCTTTTTTATTTATCTTTTCTATTTCAGAATACAACTTCAGCGAAACATACACTGTTGATGAAAGATATCGAAACTCCCCGCAAGTTTGTGTTTTGTAAAGATAATCAGAAAAATATTAAATGCTTGCGAGTGTTAGCACTAAAAAATCTAATGTTGTTTTACCACTGTAAAATGACATTTATTTAAAAAAAATAAGACCCACTGGATTTATAAGATTTGTAATTTTTAATGTTAATGTTCCAAATTCAAAATACAGATGTAGAGAAGACTGGTGTCCAGCAATGGGACACAAAACAATAGACTGCTTATCTTTATTTTAGAAAAAAAAAAGAAAATACATGCGACAGACGTACAGAAATGAAAATCTAGTCATAACGTTGAAAGTGGGGACCTAGATTTGCTTTATGAGAGGTTCTCTTGAAGCAAGAGGCAAAAACTTGGCCTCAGAGAACTATAATAATTCACGATGTTATAATAAATCACATTGATCGCAGTTCCTGAGCCCAGTTTTTACTTATGAAAGTTATGACTTACAAAAACTAAAACCAGGAGGTTTAAGTTTATTTTCTTTTGGATTTACTTATTTTTTTATTTTTTGCTAAGCTTATTGAGTTTTGATTAAAATACCTGTTTTTTTTTTCAAATACAGGGTATTCTTAATAACGTAGCTGGTTTCAAAAGTAAATAATCTAAGATTAAACAAAAATATATCTTCTAAGTGACCAAAATCCAAATAAAAATAAATAAAATACAAGGCCATAAACTTGAACTCGAAAATTCACAATATTGCCAATAAAATCAATCACATAACAGCAGCTACCCGAGAAATACGGGTTTATTAGAAAAAAAACCGTTTTTTATAAGTATATTTCACACCTTTTCAACCACCATTAATTGAACGATAAATTACCTGCTTTCGTAATTACCCCACGGGGAGCAGATGTTCTAAATTATATTGACAAGAACACCACACAGCCCCACCTCATTTACCCTAATTTTCTACTTACACCCTTTTACCTGCAAACGTTTTCAAGTTGTCCCAAAAGACTTGTTAATAACGCGTGAGGAGAATACCTACCTATATCTGAAGAGTAATTACTTACGGAGTAGTTTAACTGAATTTCCGTAAACAAACTTATTTCACCCTAAGGTTGCCTGGCAGAAATTGCTGTTTTTCAATAAGGCCGCCAATTGTGCTTATTTTATGCGTCTGTACATATCCTGGGTTTGTGTTTTTGTGCAATTAAGAATTTTTGGGTCCTAAAACATACACATAAACAATATACGTCTCACTGCTGAGCACAAGCCTCCCTTTAATCAACCGGAGGGGGTATACAGCATACTCCACTACGCTGCTCCACTGCGGGTTGGTGGAGATGTTTCGAGGCTAATCGCCGGGACGTGCCCTCCAAAGCACGGAAACATCTTACTTTTTCGAACAACCTTACTAAACAATGACTGTCTCATAAAGTGATTTCGTCAACTTTGCCTTTTGGGGATCGAACCCAGACCACCAGATCGTAAGCCCAACGCTCTAACCACTAGAACACGTAGGCCTGGGGCCTTACCGGATATAATGTTACTCTTTGGCCTTAGCGTAGTCGCAAACGATTATATTATCTAACAAACGATAGCGTAGGGCTCACAATCCGGAGGTCCCGGGTTCAAATCCCGGTGGGGGAACATATCACAAAAATTACTTTGTGATTCCCTATTTGGCTAGGACATTACAGGCTCACCTGATTGTCCAAAAGCAAGATGATCCGCGCTTCGGAAGGCGAAAGGCTGCCGTTGGTCCCGGTTACTACTTACTGATGTAAATGAGTAATCGTTACATGAGCCATATCAGGGGCCTTTGGCGGCTCAATAATAACTCTGACACCAAAGTTGATGGGGTTGATAAAATTTACCTCACAACCCACACGATAGAAGAAGATCAACGAATTGAAGTATTTACGTTCTTAATTAATTAATACGACACACTTACCGCCATTATAATAATTAATGGCAATGAATAAAGTACATCTTCATTATTTAATCAGACGAACGTTTACCTGAAACAAAGAAAAAAATACCAATTAAGTACTTTATTTTTTTGAATTATCCATTTACTGTTATTGCATAATTTATTTCATAATTTCTCACAGCTGGTTATGAACTAGTATTGAAGACATTTATTAAACAATTGCGAGCGGTTTAAATGAAACCGTTTTATCAAGGTCGCCGTCTCCTCCAATATTTAATAATTTCTTAATCTAATCTAGCCTACAAGACCCCACTGCTGGGCAAAGGCCTCCCCTTCCTCTTTTTGACCCCCGACGCAAAAACGACGGGGTGTTATAAGTTTGACGTGTCTGTGTGTAAATGTGTATGTGTCTGTCTGTGGCATCGTAGCTCCCAAACGGATGATCCGATTTTAATTCGGTTTTTTTGTTTGAAAGAAATCGGTTCAGGTCTTCAAGGTCATCAGGTCGTTTGTTAGGTGTGATAGGAATGTTACGCTCAGTTTGATCTGACATTTGAAACACTAATGTCTTCTGGAACCACTGAGCTGGTCTGCTGTTAGCGTACTTTGTTTCTGGTCGGGGGTTATTTAAATTTTTGATTAAATTTTTCGTGGTTCTGTACGTACTCCGGCCAGTCCCTCCGGCAAGCGTCCAAGTTGTCACGCCATCTCCTTCGAGGTCTACCATGACGCCTGTACCCGTCATGAGGCACCCAACGCGTGACGATCCGTGGCCAACGCTCAGGGTTCATGCGACAAACGACAATGTGTTTTGTTTTTGTTGTATGTATTAGCAAATTGGAATATGTGGGGAAATATTTGTTTTTTTTTTTTTAATTAGTTTCGTTTATTTCTGAAATGGGAAATGGGAAAGTGGATCATTCTGTACGCTTTTTTCCTTAAAGATTGAGTAACATTTTATCTTTCTTTCTGAAATGGTTAATGGGTCATTATGTGTTATATTATTTTCCTATAAGATTGAGTATAATTTTAGCCATTTATCCTAGTATTAACGACTGCCTCCTTGGTCATTTTAAGTTTTTTTTTTACATATACTTCTCAATTTCAGTACTTCCATTGTTATTTTAAAATGTCTGTAAGTTTTTTTTTTTTTTTTTTTCAATATAAAATAATAATGTTTTTGCTTTCGATAATCATTTCGTATGTATGCACTCTCAACAAGTTGCCTTACGGTTTATAAGCAACCAGTTCCCATCTATATTAAAAGATGTCAAACCCGGTCAAGTCTGTATTGAAGTCGTAGAGTGAGTGGAACAAAATGGCCGAAGTTCTGCATCAAGTGATCGGTCAATACGCGAGCTGTGAAGTGCTAAAAATGTGCCGGGAAGTGCCTCCTTCACTTTCACAAGCGCACGACTGAGAACAGTATTGGAATCGAGCACCTACAAGTTTTATCTATAAACAGATAGTTATTTAATGCATTATGATTTTAATTTTGAATTTCGAAGAATTTCTCTATAACGCCGTAGCAGCAAATGAATGGTTTCCCGCAATATAATGTCATTTAAGTGCTTGTTCTTAATAGCTACTTCTTGCACCAAAGTCGCTCATTGCTGCAAAAACCATGGCCAACCGTGATGAGGTCACATAAATCAGGGGTCAACTGGGCCGTGTAGTTAGTGGTGTGACCACATTCACATCTGATATTTTAGTAGGTTTATGGGAGCTATCGAATGCTTGAACAAAATAGAATTTGAGGATACCTTAACTACCTCAAATTAAAGTTATTAATGCAAATATTGATTGAAGAAGTGTTTCCTTCAATTAGGCTAGACACCAGACCATTAACAAATATGTGTGGCTAAACTTATTGTGTCTTTTACATTAAACAACTTTAAAATTACAAATTAAATTCATTATATGTATATAAGATCAGAATCAACATATGAGGAACATGTTGTTTAGAAAAAAAAAATTCAAATGAGGCTTCTATGAAATGAAATGAAATGAAATGAAATGAAATGAAATTTATTCTGTGCATGGTATTCAGGTTACAAACAGCTGTTATTTTTCCTTGAGTATCACCAAAGACTGCCTTTTCAGGCATACACACAGATTATTTAAAAACAATAACAAATAATAATATCAATTTTACAAATAATCTACACACTTAATACATGCTTTAAATTATATACATAAAACCTGTTATTTGTAATCTAAATATTCTTTTACGCTGTAAAAGCATCTATCTGCAAGCCAGAGTTTAACTGCTACGCGAAACTTATTGAGTTTGCAGTCCTCTATAAAATTTACATCTGGTAAATATTAAAAAAAAAATGTGGTGCCAATTTGACGAATAGAGAACATACTCTCATAAACAAAATACGGCGCAATCACAAACAACGCAATAATATATTTAAATTCGAATTACAACCTTTTTTGAAGCTAACCCTTTGTCGCGATGCAGTTTGTCATAATTCCTAACAATGAAATTTATTTGCTGTAAAATGTGGAACTGAGGAATAAGTTAGATCAAATTCTTTTTAGAATTCTGCAATGTAGATATTCTTAGTAGTCTTCTCATCCTGTGGGTTGTGAGGTGGAATACCCAGGCTCATCAACCCTGCTGTCAGGGTTAAGATTGACTCGTCAAAGGCTTAGCAGTTTACCGCTATTACATAATATACTATACTACTGTGATCTGTTTACATTTGAATTGACTGTATTGAAACTGTAAACTGACCGGAATCCAACTACAGCTTTACAACCGTGCAGCTTGCCTGCAGCTCGTACGCAGTATTTGGAACTGCAAGCCGACCTCAAGCGAAGTGCAAAGTAGGTTTGCTGTTTGATGCAGTTATGTCAAATGTAGACTCAATTGTGCATCTGTGTGGTTTGAATGCAGACCACTTCATCAACCCTGGTGTCAGAGTTACCATTGAGCCGCCAAAGACGTCTGACATGACTCAAGTAACGATTAGGTACTTACATCAGTAAGTAGTAACTGGGACCAACGGCTTATCGTGCCTTCCGAAGTACGGATCGTCTTACTTTCGGACAATCAGGTGATCAGCCTGTAATGTCCTAACCAAACTAGGGATCACAAAGTGATTTTTGTGATATGTCCCCACCGGGATTCGAACCCAGGACCTCCGGATCGTGAGCCCAACCCTCAACCACTGGACTACGGGTACCGTCGCAGACCACCCAAAACAGGCCTTATATTTGCCACAGTGTTGAACGTAGGTCTGTTAATCGATTGGAGGTGTTGCGAAACATACTCCTCCATATAAGTTGTTAAGGAAGAGGCGACCAACAAAATTGATAGGTCATTAACCCTTTTTCGTAATGACCTTGTGAAATGATCTGGAACTTTTCTGAATATTCCTTCCGTTCAGGTCCAATACCCAATTAGCCGAGGTCAGGTTTTATGAATATTTTCCTTCCGACTTGTTTTCTGGATCCCATTATTTCCCGTTGGCAAAGGGTCGTTTCCTATAAATGATTCAGCGTTTCCACAGCGGTAGATATCGAGTGTTGATTTTTATTTCATGTTGTATTTTTGTCTACTCTACCTTTTTAATGAGGAGCTATGTTGATTATATATTTAACGCAAGACTGCTAAACTCCAGCACCATTTTGTGTCTATTTAGTTTGTAGCTGCTCAAAGAGCTCTGATTCATATTACTAAGTAGCTTATCCACTAAGTTCTTTCGAAAGAACTACTGCCTCATATGTGGTGTATCATGAAAAAATGAAAAATTTCCATTTCCTAATCTTCTTTTATCGTGTGGATTGTGAGGTGGATTAGCAACCTCATCAACTCTGCTGTTAGGGTTATTATTGAGCCGCCTGATGACTCATGTAACTACTATGTACTTACATCAGTAAATAGTAACCGGGACCAACGGCTTAATGTGCCTTCCGAAGCACGGATCATCTTACTTTTTGGACAATCACGTGATCTTGTAATGTCCTAATCAAACCAGGGATTGCAAAGTGATTTTTGTGATTTGTCCCCACCGGGATTCGAACCCGGGACCTCCGGATCGTGAGCACATCGCTCTACCACTGGACCACGGAGGCCGTTATTTCCTGATTCTGATTTGCTACGCAGTTTTGTAAGTGAATTGGTTCGTAGGCAGTCTTTTGTCAGTCATTACTCAAAACCTTGTTAAAAGAAAACAGCAAAGTTGTAGTATGCTCCATACTCCCTGTGGTTGATTAGAGGGATGCCTATGCCCAGCACTGGGACGTATGTACGCTATTTTATAATGAAAACAATCGCCTATTGCTAACTTATGAACTTACAATTCTCTTGATAATTTCCAGTCAACAAATCAAACAATAGGAACGCCTAAAACGAACTCATTATAAATTGCTTTTATGTAACTAGGTGACAGAGCGAAGCCAAAGCCAACTCTAGGTATTACGTAACGAACTAAAATGTAGCCCATTCTAAGAGCCAATTCCGTTGCTCGGTTTACATCGTAGCAACGTGAAAATAGGACTACTATCACTAAAATACGAGGGTGGGATGGCTTTAATGAAGCACATCGCAATTTTATATTTAAGCCCGGGTTTTAGTTGTTAGTTTGCGCTATTGTATTGCAGTGACATCTAGTGAGAATTGTAAGTGAGAATAATGTTGGTACATTATTGTGGGTTGTTATAAATTATACACTATCTACATTTACACTAATTTTATAAAGAGTGTAAGCTTGGGTGTAGTGTATGGTAGCTTCTGAAATTTTGTAAGCGTATTATGTAGTTATTATGTAGAACGGACATGATGAATTTATTAAAAACATCATAGAAGGGAAGCTACAAGGAAAAAGAGGAAGGGGAAGACCAAGAAGAGCTTACATGGAACAGATTAAAGAGAAGGCGAACGTCGTGTCTTATAAGGAGGTGAAGGAATTGGTGTTTGATAGACAAGAATGGAAAACGCTAGACCGACAAGAGCGTGGCTCTTAAATTAGCGATGATTTAGAACGGACTTTGTGGTTGGTTGTAAGTTTATAACACGAATTTCTGCTGTGAACACAAACTGTTCTTTTATCTATATAGGCATAAATAATATAACATAAGCTCACCACTATATACCAATAGGAGTAGTCAGAGATGAATTAAGTACCCACACCTAACCGACCTTTATGAAAAAAATAAAATAATAAAAAAGTTTATTTAGGTAAAACCTACGACACACATATACATTTACAACATTTATGTTATAAATAATTCTCACCGTGATATTTGGTGAGCTAAAAATATATAAACATAAATGTATATTTAAAAATAATTCAATAAAAAAACAAAGATCACTTCAGCGCACAAATCAACCAAAATAAAACCAAAGGAACTTCAAATGACAATACTTCTTTTATCAAACTTCCACTTGATTTGACACGTTCTTTTGTCTTCGCGTGCAAAGTTTATAACTTTTTGATTCCTTTTCATAAATATTTGATGTCTGTCACATAAATTGATTCAAAAATATTATTGGTTTGTTATATTTTGCGATAGATATACTCGAAATGCTGTTAAAGCTCGTTATTGTGTAGAATACTAGCCGTTACTCGAGGGGCGTGTGTGTATCAAACGATTTCCTCCACATTCATCCGGTGGAGGAAGCAAGAAAAGGGTGCACAGACCTCCTCTGAATCAACCGCAGGAGAGTATGGAGCATACTCCACCACACTGCTCCACTGCGGGTTGGTGGAAGCGATTTTACGGCTAATAGTCGGGACCAACGGCTTAACGTGCCTTCCGAAACACGAAATCATCTTACTCTTTCGGACAATCTGGTGATTCAAGCCTGCACTGTCCTTATCAAACAAAGGGCAGTCTCATTAGTGTTTTTGACAATGTGCTCATCGGGAATTGAACCCAGACCTCGAGATCGTGAACCCAGCGCTCCAAACACTACATGTTTTTATAGGCCTTATGTAATAGTAACCTTTTCACTTAAATGTGAAATATATGCATAGATTTTGATTTTATCGTCATAATGTCATCCAAGCCGCATACAGCGATAGCAAGTCCTATTAATATCTGTCCTGCGTCGCTGTTGCGGTGCTTCTGATATCTGAGTGTCCGACTAGCGAAACCAAAATAGATTTACGACGATGTAGCTTTTAATATAGGGTATTTGGAGAGTGCTAAGATTGAGAAGGGAATGTTAGTTTGGTATGGACACGTAGAGCGGATGAAGGATAATAGAATTGCGAAAGCGGTATATAAAGCGAAAGTTGATGGTAGGGCTGGCAGAGGAAGACCTTGAAGGACTTACATTGACCAAATTGGAGATGTCCTTAGAAAAGGTGTATGAAGCGATTGATGAATGTGGATCGAAGCACGCCTATTTCCCACCGGGTGAGTTTATAAGTAAGTATTTTGCCTAAGCCGTATATGGGCAATTCTAGTAACACTTATCTAACTTATCTTCGCCTTATAGTCATAAGACCGGGTGTCCTTTTAAAATCTAAACCCCATTGTTTAACTATTGTGCCTGACAAAGGCCGCAAGAGGTTTATAAAGAAAACCACGCAAGCGCCTCTTTAAAAAAAATCATTTTGATGTGATTGTCTGCAACAAAACCTCGTTTAAGTCCACAAATTTTTACCTGGATTGAAACTAGCGTATCCAATGCAAGGTTTTGTTATCAAAACACGCACCCAAATGTGCAAATGTGATTTCGAAAAGGTACTTACGTGATTTTACTATAAGACGACGTTATGTAAGTAAATTAGGTAGCTACTTAATCAAAATTAATCATCTCAGCCCCAAAACACACTGTCAAACTTCATAGAATAGCGGTTCTCGAATAAGTAATTTCATGGAATCGATCGTAACAGGTTTCGGGAACACATATTGTGTTATGTACGTTATTAATTTTCAATTTAGCTGGTATTACTTGTTAACATACATACATATATAAACTCACGCCTATTTCCCACCGGGGTAATCAGATACTATAGAATTCCATTGGCTTCGATCCTGACATACTTCTCTTGCTTCCTCTACATTCATCACCATTTCATACACACACACCGAATCAGAGTAGATCTTACTGAACCTTTACCATTAGGTAGTTGGATACTTCATTCTCTACCAACATAATTATTATATAAAAAAGTTGTATTTTGCATCCAAAAAAATATTTTTATACAAACAAATGGAAAAGCGCAAAAGTTAGAAAACTATGATGTGTGTAATTAACATACAGCATTTTGCGATATATATTTCAGTTCATTCGCACTGCAAATGATACCTAAGTCATATACAACAACAAGTTATAATAAAAAATATATCAAGATATATTTTAAGGAACTTTCATCTTTATAATGATGGTAATGCACTTTGCATTTCTTTCAGAGAGGAGGAAAAATGTGCAATACATTTACTAAAAGCTTTGTTGTTACTTCAAAGAAATGTAATAAGTAAGTACATTTAGGAAAATACAAAAAAATGTAAAATGAACCGTAATGCTTTTCAACGTCTACCTAATACACTAGTGTGCAAAACTAAATATCACACTTTTAAAATTATAATTACTTTTAAAAAAGGACTTGAAAAAGAGTTTAATTCTGTATAAAAGTTAAAAATAAAGCTTATACGACAAAACACACGGTAAAACGTTTTTCATTTTAAATCTGTAACTTCTATAGTTTAGGAATAAATGTTCTTCGTTTTGCAGACAATATAGTTGTTGTCATTGTCCGCTCTGTTCACACAAATGGTATTACGAGCGTAAAAAAAATAATACATGTACTTAAAATGTACTAAACAAGTCTAAATGCACTATAACCTTCCCCCTACTCCTTACTATCTTTGCCCGTGCACTGCACCATAAAACTTTATGTTTCTTCGTAAAAATAATTTGTTCCATAGAATACCGTCCCCAAATTTGCGAAGTAAAGCACGTAGGCGTCATAAAGATGCCTAAAAAACAAGTTATGATGAAAAAAACATCGATCTTCATGCAATAACAACAAGAGGCATAAAAAAAGAAACGTGTCTTGTCAATCCGGTCGTAGCACGTAGTAAGCTACGAGGAATGCGAAATCCCACACGGGCGTAGCCATAACGTTACGTCGGTGTGGTCTCGACACGCGACAAAACATCGCTTTGACTAGTAGATATGTGTCTTTGCGAAATATGTATAGACTGACGCGTCATCGGTCACGCGTCGTACCGTAGATACCCATAATTCATCGTGATGCTTGTTTGTAGTAGCGGGCCTACCGTTAGTGATGTATAGGTACGTAGCTATAGAGGTACTACCGAAGCGGTCGCGTTTCAAGAAAGTTTTATAGAAATTCGAATCGACCCAATGAAATGAACAAACTTATTACTTCTGGAAACGACTCAAAATGCCGCTAAGTTTTGCTCAATATTTCCGGGCTGTTAAATCTTCAGCTGCACATTGAAAGAACTATAAGGCTCAGCAGAGACCTAGAGTAGCGAGTTGAAGGCTGAATAGCCATCTTCTGGGGAAGCTCGCTACATCGTCAAGCGGAATGGTGTCAAGGGCAAACCCATTTGTTTAAAAATATATATTTCTCATAACACAGAAAAAACAACATTAATATTTATTACCATTCTCATAAAATGCAAACTTCCGCCTCCCAAATATCTGCTCGCGGTGCCTCGAGCCGACGCGAACAGTTAGTCGTTGTCGAACAATATTGCTTTTTACGAGAATCGTACTTACTTATTTCTTGTTTGTTTTTTTTGTCCTTATATTACTTTTTGAATGAGTATTATCAGAAAGTGCTCACCTTACTGCACTTAGGCCGGGCTTCCAATGACGCGGAGATGTGCGGGTTTGACCAATCACAGCGTTCGAGAGATCGAAAAACAAAGACGCTCTGTCACTCTCTCCCTCACGGTGATTGGTCGATTCCCGCATATCTCCGCACAGCTCCGCGCAACGCAAGAAACGCAGCCTAAGTCTGCACTGACCCTAAGGAGAAGACTAACTTCGACTATTGGAGATTCGCCCGCACAAACAATTTTGGAATGTGCTTCGCATTGCATTTTTCATAGGTAGTTGAGAGAGAGAAACTGGACTTCTAATAACTTTGAAGTACGAGTACTTACTTGTATTTTGATGACATAACCTAACACAAGCTCAGAGGTACATCCATTGCAAGATATACTAAGTAGCTACACCTCACCGAGCTTTCTGTTAGGCCCACGTGACAGATAGTGAGCCGTATCGCCGTCTATAATGGTTGAACGAACTGTGTTAGTGAAAACCGCACTTAAGATAAATTAATAACGACGAAATAAGATAAAGTTTACTCTACGTGGCTATATTTGTAAGTTCCACCAAGTATGTGTGCCAAAACATGTACGTACAACGATGTTAGTTAAAGGAGCCGGTTTAACTAAAAGCGACTACTGAGATAGAATATTTTATCACGCATGACTTACAAAAGAAATCCAAACTAAAATTGTATTGCGTTCCACAGTGTGGTATATACAGTGTAGCCCTGAGGTTCACGTTCAAAATGAAAAACTACATTGAGGGGCTCAGTGGCTACCAGAAACACCCCCTGTATGTTCAGCGATTATTTACGGTTTAGGAGATATGACCTATTTTTTTTTGCACTGTCTATTTCGCTACATTTTTCATTAAATTCATAATATCCTATACCTAAAGGTTGCCTGGAAGAGATTGCTACCTTAGCAATAAGGCCGCCTGTTGTACTACCAATTTAATTATAATACTAATGTATTTTAATGTGATTCAAGTGCAATAAAGAGTTTTTGTATTGTATTGTATTGTACTTTTGGCCAGATATTCTACCTTACTTCAGAAATCATTATTTTTGTCAGTGTCACTAAGGAAGTTGACTACTAGCTGAAAAAATATAAAAAAAACAATTATCTTTAACGTGAACTTCTGGGCCACTTCTGTATAAAAGAACCCACAGCAAAGTTAACTTAAAATAACTGCCCTGTAGCTGATAAGCAACTTAACATAACAACCATAAACAGCCTATATACGTCCCACTGCTGGGCACATGCCTGCCCTCAATCAACCGGAGGGGGTATGGAGCATACTCCACCTCGCTACTCCACTGCGGGTTGGTGGATAAGTAACTTGTACTTAATAAACTATACAATGAGGGACTACACAACATCGGAGTGCACAAGGTCACTGAATGCGACTTTATGACGTTGAATTCATGTTTGAATCATAGTCTGAGAACATTATATTTTAAATAATCGGCTCTAGTGTGTCGATAGCGGTAAACTCTGAGTGAATGAAATCATCGACCACGCCGGAGGGTCGATATAAGGGTACTGGAGTGTTTCTTGTCGCGAGCTGTTTGGCCGCTTCTGTGTCTAGAGTAATCGTGTCGTCAGAATCACCTATCACGTTCTTAAAGTTTTTAAACAAATCTTTAGAAGCTTATAATGAATTCGCTTTCCGTTATTCGCTAGCAATGGGTGGGTGACTTAACATACCAGCTTAGTGGTTCAAACTTAACTAGCTAGCGTAGTTGAGGTTCTGAGTAATCTCAGTTAAGTGTTACTTAGGCTGATGCGCTATTTTATGGGGAAAGCGTACAGAACTTGGTGTGAACTCATCATTCGACTGTTTACATTAATAATTTCATAAAATAATCATGATTACTACACTGTTTCTGTGTGTGTATATGTCTTACCCCATGCCGATTACCTCGCTCGGAAATAGGCGTGAGTTTAAGTATGTATGTACTGTTAGATAGAAAATAATCGATTAGCCTAATCTCGACTATAATACATCACAATGCTATTGAAATATTATCAGTTCTATCCTTTTTGCCACGGAAAATTCCACTTGATATCAACTCAGAATCATGGTCTGGATCCTCAAAGTTTTCGTTACAACCCTGCATTGTACAAAGAGTCTAATGCTGCATTGTCAAAAATGTAAACTAAAAATTAATATTATAATGTTAATTATACTAAAATGTTCTATTTGAGTTCACGACCCCTCACTGAACTGATAGTTGAATGACCTTAACGGGTGATTAACCTAGTCTTTCTTACCCCTAGCCTTTCTTAGCACAAGCGCCATCTAGCGCAGATTGTAGGAACAAATTAGTTTATTTCATTCAGTTCAGTTTCAGGTTATTTCAACATCAGTTGGTTGAAAAAAGGTGAATTCGTTCTGTAGGTATTTTTTATTTGGCCTGAAGGTAGGTATCAAACAATGTTTTATGAAAAAAGCAAAAAACAAAATGATTCCTGGAACAGAAACCATTCTCTAAGGACGTCAAACTGCTGTTTTAAAATACGGTAAGTACCGAGATTTTTGTCAGTAAACGAGCACTAATACCTACTTTATTTTTCAAAAGAAAAATGTTGGCGTTCTCTTCAAGGTATTAAGTTATTCTTTTTACTTAAAACAGTTTTGATTTATTTACGAATTTAAAAATAGAATCCCTAAAAAGATAAGAAAAAGCTTGAAAATTATAAGGATTTTGTTTTTATAGCACTCACCCGTGCTTACTACAACTTACAAAGAGAAAATTAATAATTATTTACTATTATTTGTTTTACATTAAAGTGTATTTGTGTTGTATTGAATATTAAAACGAAACAGTCAGACTCGTGCGTCGGCGTAGTGGCGATATAGACCGAAAGATTCTCACGGACAAGACAAGGACTGGTGGTGTAATATCATAGAATAATGAATAATTTCTACTACGTATAGAACGGTAACTCTCCGCCCTGCATCAGATTGTATCAGGCGCCAACCTCATCCCCTCTGGGTCTTACTTTATTCTTACATACACGTAGGCCGCAAAAAAATAAGAGAAAGAGCACGCATACTATGTCTTGCTCGCACTTACGTGTTAGGCGGAACACGCTAAGAATAAGATTTTTGTATGAAGTGTCCGGTGTGTGGTAATGGTTAAATCCCGTCCCAGTCACTTTTTCGATTAAAACTTCCCTTTCTTTAGATTTTCTTTTGTATACTTAAGTATCCATCGATCATCATCACTCAGCCTTTGTAGCAAAAAACAGTATTTTCCAAAAAAAAATCCCTTACCTATATTTTTCCTGCGTAAACAAGCAAGGAAAACACTTTCCTTTAACATCGACGAAGTGAAATAAAAAAGCCGTTGACATACCTAGCAGCCACGATCCATGATAATAATGACGTCAGCAACTCGGGAAATCGGAAGAAAAAAAAACCCTTTTGAAATTGGAACGCTTTTTTGTTTGACACAAATGTCAAACTAGGGTTTGGGAAATCGGATATCGAATCTGCCCACAGAACATGCCTTTTTGAATACTGTGTACATGAGAATAGCTACACGACTAGGTATGGATAATCTTTTGTAAAGCCACGTAACAAATGAAAATGGCTACGTTTTTGGAAATATTTTTAATTAAAAATGTTTAAAGAATTGAAATGAATTAAACGTCTTTTGTATATTGCGACTGTTGAAATATTTACAGTGACGGATGATCTGAATTGCTTAAAAACAAAAAAAAATACGTCGTCATAACGGTAACATCCTTACAAATCTTTCAATAATGGTACATTATGTGGTCAGCCAAAGTTTATTAATTTATTTTATATCTCAACTTTATCGTAAACAAAAAACACATCAACAATTAAATTAGGAACTTGGCAGACAAAACGAAAACTTAGGCGAGCATTTCTAAAATAAATTTCCACGAGGAGAGGGCAAATAGGCGTAGGTATTTCCATTTTAAAACAAAAACATGAAATGCCTTTCAGAAATGCATTTCGGTTATCCTGCAAACTGATTTGTTTCGTAAAGTAAAGGTATTTGATCAATGCCACGAACAGTATTGCAGCTTTGTGTCCGCAGATAATAAATTGTCCTCGTTGAAGTATCGATATACTTTTATTTTTTAACCTGCCTTTGTTGGACGCTGCAGTTTGTTGATATTTTCTATTATATTTTCAAAGTACAGGTAAGTACATTCATAATATATCTCTAGTTATACCTACGACCGCTAAGAAAAAATTTATGATTACCTTAACAGTTGTTCACCTAGAGATTCGCATCGTGAAATGTAAATAAATAAATAAATAAATCGCCGGGCTAGGCAATCGGATTAGTGATGGGACCACCTAATCTTGATTATGAATAAAACAACGGGTGAAATTGAGAACATTGGAGTCAACCCTGACTTGAATTCAACGCAAAAAAGTGTCTTACTTTCAAACTAACACAATACGTTTCGCGTTTTTTTATTATTATTATAAAATAAAATAACCATTATTTTTTTACAAATAAAGATATTCGTCGAAGTGATCATTGTAACGGCAATTGTGGTTTTTCGACGCTACGGAATAAAATAAAAGAGTTCATGACATAACGTTGTGGAGTTCTACGTGGCTAAAGTATAACAGTGTTATTACAAAACACAAACTAAAAAAAAACTAGGTTTGAAATAGTATTTTGCACCACGAAAGAAGTCGACGGATTTTAATGAAACTAACTTGACAAGTCATAATAATAATTCTATGCAGAATCTGCGACAGTAGCGCCGCGGCTTTCGGGACCTCTTTCGTATACGGATTATATTTTAAACATACTTACTTTATTTTTTTGTCTTTGTTTTGTAGTAATACTGCTATAGTTAGATGGTATTTTCGTAAAACACTGTCTGTAAGAAGTGGTAAAGTAACCCTACCGGAGTGCCAATGGCACACTCTTGTTTCTACCAATGTTTATTTAGCATGCATATGTTCTGGAATAAACAATATATCCCATTTTATTTATTGGCTGAACCAGCGCGCGCAAACCTGACATTATTATTCAGAAAATACATTTCCTTTCTTTCAGCTTGGAAAACTTTTCACTCTGTAGCTTAAGGTCGGGGGGTATTGGTGGCTGTCCATTTTCTCTGTGGTAACTGGGGCGTAATAATGCTCTTTATTGCGAACAAAGTTTGTTGGTACATCCCCCCTTAATCAGATAAGTGGCGTTCCTTATCTTACCAATTCTTTTTGACGTTTAGCAAGCAGGCGTGTTCTTTTGTTTTCTTTCGACGTTTGGCTTTGGCTTGTCCGCTTGGTGTTTACAACTTTAGATTTTTCTGCAGTTGAATTTCGAATTTAACACATCATAACATAAGCTCATGACTATACCCTAATTGAGGTAGCCAGAAATCAGAAATCAGAATCATTTAATTAACGTAATTATCATGGATAAACTTGTTGAAGATCAATGTAACATTTTTGAATTTACGTCATATTTTCGCAAGGTGTTATGGCTGAGGAGTAGAAATGACAAGAAATTGCAACAGCAACACATCTTTTAAAAACCAATGAGAATATACATCACAAGTTATTTAATAACTAGAGGAACACATTCAGTACCAGACAGAAGCCAGAGGTACATCCATCGCAAGATGATCTAAGTACCCACGCGTCACCGAGCTTTCTATTAGATCAACTTGATAGGTGGTGGTATTAGCGTGTCTTATTATTATATATAAGTTGTAACGACCTCCGTGGTTCAGTGGTTGAGCGTAGGGATCACGATCCGGAGGTCCCGGGTTCGATTCCCGGTAGGGAAATATCACAAAAAAATACTTTGTAGTCCCTAGTTTGGTTAGGACATTACAGGCTGATCACCTGATTGTCCGAAAGTAAGATGATCCGTGCTTCGGTAGGCACGTTAAGCCGTTGGTCCCAGTTACTACTTACTGGTGTAAGTAGTCATTACATGAGCCATGTCAGAGAAGGCGCTCTCCTGATCGACTCAGGCAGAGAATTCCATAGCCAAATAACCTGCGAAGAATAAGAATGAAAATCAGTTGAGTGGACAGGGACATTTCGGAAAGGGTATGTGAAGATCGCAAAGTACGATGAAGGATAGAGACTTTTAAGGTAAGCATGACTTAGTGGAGAGATTAAGGACGGATTTAAACCTTCACTTTATTAAAGATTCCTATCAGCCCGTAGAAATTCTGTCTGTAGCGCGGTGGTACAAAAATGCGCAACGTAATATTTCCGCACGTACGAAACACCACTAAGCCATTAAGGTCGTCCCACTAATTCCCACTACCATTTTAATGCATTATATCTCACAGAAGCCTTACTCAAGTAGGTATAACAATTCTGGATAAACTTTCAGTCAGTTTTAGAAGATGTTTACTCAAAAAGAAATATATACTCTTAAAGATATTATAGATAACGGTCTCCGTGGTCCAGGAGTTGAACGTTAGGCTCACGATCCGGAGGTCCCGGGTTATAATCCCGGTGGGGAAATATCACAAAAATTTAGTTTTGATCCCTAGATTGGTTAGGACTTTACAGGCTGATCACCTGATTGTCCGAAAGTAAGATGATCCGTACTTTGATAGGCACGTTAAGCCGTTGGTCCCGGTTACTAATTACTGATGTAAGTTCGTAGTCGTTACATGAGTCATGTCAGGGGCCTTTGGCGGCTCAATAGTAACCCTGACACCAGGATTGATGAGGTTGGTATACCACCTCACAACCCATACGAGAGAAAAAAACTCTAACAGATAGACGAGAACCAGTAATAGCCCGCGACGCGATATAGAATAGCTTTGAAAAAAAACCGTCATAAACCTGTTGGGAGAACGCGTGCCTTATCGCGCTGTCCCTGGTTCGAATCCCGATTCAAACTCTAAACCATTGAAGTAGATTTTTTGAATTTTAATTCATGTTTGGATCGTAGATAATTGATACCACGGTGTTTCCAGGATTTTGCTGTCAATGGTAATAGGCTCGCCCCCTATTACATATCTGGCAAAAAATGGGTGTACTACACCTCTGCCTACCCTTTTAGGGATACATGCTATGTCGTGTGTCAGTTGTTTTATTGTTAGAATAGCGTTGAATGGGAATACATTGTTTGCAACCTATCGTAGGATTTATATGAAATAATACTTTCGAATTGCTTATTTTAAATCCATCGTGCTATGTTTACAAGCTATTGGCTTATACTTACCCAAAAACGCTGAAATCTTTTGAAAATAAGATAGCTGTCACTGCAATTATGTAAAGCACAGCTCTAATTGTGTCCACCTCTAGTATAATAATTGCGGTGCATTTTCACGGAAATTCCGTTAAAGTATAATAATTACACGGAAAAACTTGCTACCGCTTTTAAACGAATTTCTGCGAGACTGCAAAAGGTACGAAGTTTACTTACTCTTGCAGGTATTTTAAGTAAATGCTTAAATTTTAAGTAGGGTTTACGATGGTTGCAAATAAGGGCCGGCTTTACTGGCATATTCTAGGTACTTACTCCTGTAATTCTGCTAAGAAATTTGTAATTTATAACTTTTCCTGACGGCTTTCAGAAGGTATTTGTTAAAATTCTCTGTGGAGATGAGAGAAATGGATCTTTGAAGCGATGCAGCTGCGATCAGCTGACTTGAAAACTTTATATTATAAATTATCTATCATCAATTCGACTTTATGAGTTTGAATTCAGGTTTGGATCCTATGATCCAAACCACGATAACCACGATAAATCAAAACCACGATATATCAAATATCTATATATTTGATGTATTATTATCGTGGTTTCAAGGTCTTGTATCCGATGAGCGACAATAGGTTCGCCCCTTATTACATTTTCTATCGTGTGGGTGGAGAACCAACCTCATCAACCCTGGTGTCAGGGTTACTATTGAGCCGCCAATGGCCGACGAACGGTAACGACTACCTACTTACCCTTATTATATGGGTCTTAAATATAGCTGGCGAGGAGTGGGTGTTCAAACTTTTGCCTGTTCTGATTGTAAGTTGATCTGGGAGGGAATATTATAAAAAATAGAGTACGTTCAGCTTGTCTTCCATTGCTTTCTGTTGTCTTTGTGTTGGTGGTGAGCCGTATCGCCGTCTATAAAGCTGGAGTCATTTATAGGAGTGTATGTAATAGGTTCATCAATAAAAAAATCATCAAAAAAAAAAACACTTCTTGTTGAAAGTTGATGGTATGGCTGTCAGAGAAAGACCTAGAAGGATTTACATTAACCAAATTGGAGATGTCCTTAGAAAAGGTTTAGCATGATCTACTCGTGTGCGTGTATGAAGCGATTGATGAATGTGGAGGAAGCAAGAGAAGTGTCAAGATCGAAGCAAATGGAATTCTATAGTCTTTGCTTACTCCGGTGGGAAATACGCGTGAGTTTATGTATGTATAACATAACATAGCATAACATAAGATCACGGCTATATCCCCATTAGGGTAGTCACAGGTACATCTATTGCAAGATGAACTAAGTACGAACACCTCACCGAACTTTGTGTTAGACCAAAGTGATAGATGGTCAGCCGTATCGCCGTCTAATGGTCGAGCTAACTGTGTTAGTAAAAACTACCCTCAGGGTAAATTAATAACTCATTATTGCAAGTCCGGTACCGGAGTTCGAAGCGGCGCTCCCCGTTTGAGAAACAAACCAATAACAACAGATTCATAGTGACTTCTTAATACATATAAATATAGTTGATTATTTATTACATTGTTCATGGACTTTATTAAAAAGATCGCTAATTTGTCAGATATTTGTAATTCAATATTTCAATTACGATTCTAATACGATTCTAATTAAATATTCGCTCAGCAGATTCTTGTTTGAGTTCTGGAGTTTGATATATTATATAAATTCATTTTATTTATACAACAAATTATAATTAATACATCACCCACATTCTTCCAACCTAATTCCTGTCGTGTAATTTGTAATTTATATTAATAGATTGTTAATATATTTTGATACTAGCTTTTAGCCCGTGACCCTGTCTGCATGCATTTCATATATCTCTCGCGGCATGTTTATTCCATCCATAAGTTATAAAATAAAGAAATTAACAAAAAAAAAAACGATTTCAAAAGCAAAACTAAAAAACAGTAAATAAATTTACTTCGCACAAAGTTGTAAGCACGTATTTTCAATTAGTTATAACTCTGAAGTCGGTGCCAAGTAAATGCTGCGAATTGAGAACCTAATCCTTTTATGAAGTCGGTAAAAAAGGTGTCCTATACTTAAAATCTTTTTGCAAAGTCTTATCTATCTCTGAACCAAATTTTATAAATTGGCGTGAAAACGTAACAGATTGACATACAATTTATTTAGAATTAAGTTCTTAGGTATAATATAAGTAACCATAAGCCAAAATTTTTAAAAGCAATAGAAAACAAACAAATTTCTTAAATTTTATCGCGGCCTGATTAAATTTTATTGCTGGAAGATATTTCCTTCAGTTTTATAACCGTTATAAAGTTTGACATAAAAGCTACGTGTTAGGGCAACATGTTATCACAAGAAAGACATTTGAATAATATGATAATGAAACAGGATAGTAAAAAAAATACTTTTAACTTACCTACGTAATGGTAAACAATCATACCTACTATAGACAACTTATCACTAACACAGTTGGCGGAGATTTTGGTAATAAAAAATACAGAGCATAAAGTTAGACCAACGTCATGACAGGTGAGCCGTATCGCTATCTATAATGGTCAAGCCAACTATGTAAAAATTCACTTAAGATAAATTCCAGATTGAGTCAAGACCAAACCCATCTAAATTAAAAAAATAATAATAACTCATTAGTGCAGGTGTAATACCTAAAGGCGATAAACAAAACTGCTAATTCTTGTCTTTCAAGGGCCAATTCTTTGACTTCCTTATAAGACACGACGTTTGCCTCTTCTTTAATTTGTTCCATGTATGTTTGTTGTATTTGTTTTCTCTTGGTTTTCCCCGTCCTATATTCCCTTCTATGATGTTTTTAATAAATTCGTCGTGTCTTATTTCTGTTTTCAATGAGTGTTATAGCTAAAGGCGATAAACAAATCTGTAAAGAATAAAACTTTATACTTTAGAGACTAAAAACCAGAAAATTACAGCAACGACCTCATTTAAATTCTTAATCATTACCCCGCCTAGACACTTCATACAAACAACCTTGTTTCACACAGACACTACACATTGACATTATCAACACGCGTAACTGTGTGTGTGACGTCTGAGGGCTGCCAATAACATTACCTAATTTTACCGTCATTACTTACTTACGTAGGTAGTACTTTTGACGAAAGATGCTTTATAATAATCAGTTAATTTTTACTTATTAAACCCAGCTCAGACGCTGGTGGGGAGCAGAGAGTTGCCTTTCTATACGTAGTATTATACTTTATTCCATGCCATTACCCAGGTCTTTAAATATCGCATCTTCTACGTACATCCAAATCCTTAAAGCGTTTAAGCAGACTCTTCAAAATGAACATCCAGTCTTCAACTTACGCCATTAAAGAGGCTTAGGAAGGTTTGAAGTACAAACGATCTTGTCTATAGGGGATTCCTTTCCATCCATTATGTGGAGTCTGCTGAGTCCTTTGGTGGATTGAAGAGTAAAGCTTTATCGCACGCGTAACATTGCCTTAAAGTTAAAACTTCGAAAGCGCCTTTTATTAAAATTTACAAGTACCTAGATAACTCTCCCTAATTAGTACCTAATTGTTTCCCTTTTGGTGCAATAAAGTATTATATTAAACTATTTCTACCCATTTAATAACTCGTATTTATTGCAATAATAATTATTCTCGCCTCGCCGCCTGTGTAAAGTGGGCCCTAGTAAATAAACAATGCATATAAACCTTTTAACTCGCTACATATTCGCAAATTCTATAGTTTATTCCGCTTACTGTCTGATTTGTATCGCTCGTGTGGGTTATGAGAGCAATGACGGACCTCATCAACCCTCAGGGTTACTTTTGAGCTGCCAAAGGACATATTGTCTCATTCATAATTGTCAGGTGACACGCTCTGCCCAAAGGCCAAATCAATTATTATTAGGCGCATATAGCGACTGTCTGGCTGACCTTCCAACCCGCGAAAGGAAAACCAGCCCAGTACAGGTTAGATCACATACCTCCGAAAATGCATTTCACGGAAATGAGGGTTACCTCACGATGTTTTCACGACAATCATTTACAATCCAAACATGAATTCGAAAACTTATTCGACAATCATTGGTTTAGGCCTGTGCTGGAATCGAACTTGCGACCTTAAAGTGAGAGGAAAGCGTTCCACCAACTGGGCTATTACGGCTGCTATTTATGCGCATATTGTAAACTTAAAAAAAAATATCTTAACTAATTTTTCCACCAACCTCTGTACCTACTTAATTGTTTTTGATCCTCCAACTTTTTCTTTCAATGTCATTTTTTAGGTTACCTGTAACAATAAAAATACATATTATTAAAATACAACTCAAAACTAAATCACCTAAAACGGGTTAGTGATGTCAATGCAATATAAAATTAAAACAAATGCAAATTTTACTTAAAAATTCAACGAGGGACTTTCACTACTACGTTCCCAAAAAAAAATAGAGATGGCGCTGTTCAGATTTATCGTGATAATTACCTATTTTCTCATTGCTTGGTGTACATAATTAATATTCAAAAATATATTGTAATGGCAGAGGCGTACATATAAATAATTATTGCTTAATGTTTCGATCAGATACGTAAAGAATTATGTTGCCACCTACATTGCTTCACTTTATTTTGATCAGAATAATAATGGATGGAACATGTGTTGTTGCTGGGTGTAATAACAAGGGTCATCATTTATACCCAAAAACAAATACCTATAGAAGTTACTTATGTCTGTTATCCATGAAATTAGAAGGTTAAATGAAGATAAATTCGTACAGCGCCATCTATTATTTTTTTTGGGTGTGTATTTGTGTAAGTGAGTGATTGCTGCAGGTGCTGATGACACCCAGCCGGGAAAGCGGGCAGCAAAATAGGTAATATACTAAGTACTCAGTACTTGTGACAATAGGTACTTAGTGATATTTTTGTTACTTAGCGATAATATCAGGTCGAAATATACGCCCGCTACTTCGTCCGTGTAATAATATTAGTGTGGATGTGGTAGAGCCGTGGTAGCCCAGTTGGTAGAACGCTTGCCTCACACTTTGAGGTCACAGGTTCGAATCTAGCACAGGCCTAAACCAATGATTGCCGATTTTTTTTTTCAAATTTACGTTTGGATCATAAATTATAAGCACGTGCTCAGCGGTGAAGGAAAACATCGTGAGGAAACTCACATTTCCGAGAAATGCATTCTCGGGGGTATGTGACCTAACCCGTATTGGGCTGGTTTTCCCTTCGCGGGTTGAAAGGTGAGACAGGCAGTCGCTTCTGTAAAAAAGCGGACCTGTTAAATCTTCAGGTTAGGTAAGCGGACCCTGTCAAAAACGGGAGCCTAGGGAGATGCTGAGTGTGGAAGTGGATTAATATACATTCATATACCTATGCATGCAAGTTTTCCTATAAAGGTATATGTGTAAACCGTTTGTTCGTACCGAAATACGATGCACCTGAATTTCGAAAAGCAGGCACGAGTAACAATAAATTTTGCATGGAATTATGCAAATATAGAAACAAAAGGTTCCGTTCGGAAATTCATTTACGTCATTCTGATGTAGATGAAAATTTCAGGTTGGTAAACTGAAATTTGCACACAGTAAACGTATAAACATAGCGATTATTTACTGATACTAAAAATTACTAAGTAAATAGATATGTTTGACACAATTCACGACAGCTAGAATATTTTATTAAGTAATGTGTAAATGTCATTTATTTTGTAGATTAAATATAAGTGATTCATTGTTTTTGTGGTTTGTGATTTTTTTGAAGTTTGTATTATTAAGTAAGATAACATCACCGACTGTTAGGGTGATGATTTTCACTATCTAAGTAAGTTCTATCTAAGTTAAATAAATAAATAAATGTTGACTACGTTCAAAATACCGTTTAGTTAGCTGAGGCAGTTTTACAGAATTCAAATTCAAAATTCTAAAGTATCTTTAAATTCAGTAGGTAACATAGTAACTCTTTGAATTGTATTTTTTTTCGTAATAAACGTCTTTTCCGCCTAAAACTAAGCAGCTTCTCACAACCTGTATAGCCGGGGAAAAAAGCTGCAAGAAAAACCTCGGCACAGGGCCCTTGACGTTCATTGAAAAACATAATAATTATATTGCTATACAATTAAGTAATTTGGCTACCTAACATCAGTTCCCAGACTGTTAATCCCATGTTTTCTAAATAATCACTAACTTTATGATAACCTTTTTACAAAGTATCAAGCAAGCAAGTATTAAACAAAAAAAATTGAATCCAGCCTCTACTCTTATTTATAAGCCCAATTTACACTATCCAACGGCAGCTCATTTTACACCGTACCACAAATTAACCTGAGTCACAGTTCATTAAGCTCCTTTCGCGGTTACGATATCAGGCTTTTAAATTCCCAAATTCTACCCCGAACTCACCCAAATCCGACCCTGGACAAAGTAATTACGAGCCATGGAATGGCTGACTTCAAACAGAATAATAATATTTTACGAACTATTTTCACAGAAACTTAAATTAAAATACTGAAAATTGTTGTTATCAAGTTTATAGAGACAATAACATATATTATTTCTTTTAGGTTTTATCGAGAATTGAATTATTTTCCTTAATAAAATAGCAAAGCATCACGCCTGTATCCCCGAAAGAGTAGGCAGAGGTTTATACATGTACTCCTCGCCAACCAACTAATGTAGAAATAGATTAAATTAGAAAATAATAGATTAAAGAAGAAAAGAAAGAATAATATATAAAATTCACAATACAAAAATAATATTCACCAAGGGCTTCGTTAAATTAAATTACTTAATTATTTTTTTATAAATATAATATAATAATATCACTGAAAGCACCAGCAATTTATTAATTTTAACAGATGTCTGTAAAGAAGATAGTAGAATTAAATTTATAAACTGACTTTTGAGCTTACAAACTCAAAGATCCAAAAGCAAATCAAATTTGGTATTCATCGGACAAATAATTAAATTTCTGAAATATCCTTGAAAAATCCTGTAAATAAACTGATTTATAATTGAATTAAAAAAAAGTTTCAGACTTCGATATAAAAGTAATTTCAACTTGAAAAATAAAGTGCAAAATTTTCTAGGTTGCTCAAACTTTTCGCACGTATAAGCTATAAACAAAACCAAATCTCGAAAGAAGATGGCGACTGCAACTTTGGTAATAAACCGCAAAAAGCCGTAATACAAGTTTGGTGTAATCTGGGACGTTACTCCCTTCCCGTCAGTGAGAGTTGCAAACAGCTTAAATCTAAGGACTTAGTTGCTTTTTAAGTTACAAGCGTCGTCTTCTAGGCATGTGTAACTAGCCTAGCCGAAAACCTTCCACTAGTGAAACATAACGCTCAACACAAGGGTCATTTTTGCTACGTTTTTGTCCTTTTCTATCACTCAGAACCACCATTTGCTAAAGCGAGATGCTAAAACATGCTGTCGGAGAACTAAGCGGTCGGAGAATCCGGGCGCGTAAGATGTCCTTTGAAATTTTAATCAATTAAGATGGCTATAAAATGGATAATGCTAGCTGAAAGAACATTTTATTTATAAGTACAAAACTCATCATCATCTTCCTACCGTTAACGCGTTTTTCACAGGGTCCGTTTCATCATCAATTTAAGAGCCACGCTCTTGTCGGTGTAGCATTTTCCGAAGAACGTTTCTTTTCTGTAAAATACTCTCCATGCTACTTTTTTAGGGAAAAATAGGGCAGTGGTTTCCCTCTTGCCTTCCGCCCCGCAGTACCCGGTCCGTTCCGGCGGGTCCGTTTACGTAACCTGAATATTAGACAGGTCCGCATTTCTTATAGAAGCGACTGCTTGTCTATCTACACTCCAGATAGGGGTATCATTTGAAAAAAAATTAAAGCCATTATGATACATAATCCCATTTTTTTATAAAAAGTTATAACAAAAACATACGTACTTACATAAAAGTGCTTCTTAATTTTCAGTGACAACATTTTACGTAGTCGGGTTATTTTCACGCTCGCCTCTTATAATTTCCCCCAGACAACGAAAGTTACATCCAAGTCCAAGTGCTAATCTCTTTCAATTTGTTAACACGACAAATTGTACTGTTTTCGTTTAGCTTTCTGTCACCCCTTTCTGTAGCGGGTGATGTAACGGGTGCGGTATTAAAAAGTTGTCATTTATCTCCCATTTAAACTTTCCTTTCAAAACAGCCCCTTGAAATTGGGGCAATTTGAGACGACACAGAAAAAGGAAGGAAAAAACATGTTCCAAAGTTTGAATTGAGTGATATAGCATTTTCCATTCTTGTCTAACAAAGGCAACTTCTTTCACTTCCTTACACACCAATAAGAGCGTGGCTTTTAAATTAGTGATGTCATGAGTGAACAGAATTATAAAGGTCAAAATACTTTATTTACACCATAAACAAAACAGTTACTCACAGAACAAAAACATCAAACAAAACGAAAATAAAATTAAAACAAAACTCAAAATAAAATAAATTATATACAATTAACCCTAAAAAATGAATGAAAAAGGAAAAATAAATAAAATACGAGATAAAGGGATAAAGGTGATATAAATGTGATTATTATTATTGCGTATGGCAGGCAAAAATAAAATATCCTGCGTGGATCATATGTCCAGCTTAAGCTCCCCTAATAAATGTGATACAGATGATAATATATAGGATAGCTGAATTTCAGGGATGTTATGGATATGAAATTTCGGATACGGATTGGATACGGACATAAGAATGATTATTATACCGGATACGGTTGCGGATACGGATAATAAATTATTACGGATTATCCGTTAGTTTCGGATAATTTCGGTTACGGATATATTTTTTTTAGAAAATTTCAAAAGTAAAATACTTACAAATAAGTAATATTATATAATGCACTTACACAAGTTATATAATGTTATATAATTACGACAAAAGAAGAAAAAAACAAATAATATGCGACTTGTGTGTCGGCATTGGTAGCGGCCGCTAACCGAAACTTTTATTTCGGATTCGGTTACGGTTACAGATGTTTTTTTTTATCGGACATCCGATAGCTTCGGTTACGGTTACGGTGCTCCCTAACATCCCTGCTGAATTTGTTATATATGTTTGTGTTAGTTCTGTGAAAAATGGCACCTGTCTATATTCTTTAGGTAAGCGGATCCCCAAATAATAGGATAAACGGTAACGGGACATAGTACCGGAAAACCAGATGTTTTTTAAAACAGTATCCTTATTGTAAACGTCGAGTTATTAAAGTATCTCGACAAAAAACCATGTGAAATGTTTATGGGATGACCCTTTTCCCGTTAGTAAGGATAAACCCGGATAAAAATACGCAATACGTGCTTATGATATTTGGACCTTTTTTAAAAAAATATCTTAATAATAATTGAAAATGGTTCTTTTTTAAGGATGAGGAAAAATAGGGGGAAATTCTTATTATTTCTCTTAGCTCTTGTCAAGTCGTATTAACCGTTACACCTTCAGCCAGGCGAATATTTTGATGAAACAATCCGATGTACGCAGTCTTATAATTTTTAACATTCTTTCAACAATTCGCTATCCAATGCTTTTCAATAAGTCACATCAAAACAAAAACAATCTTCTTATCGTGTGGGTTGTGAGGTGGAATACCAACCTCATCAACCGTGGTGTCAGGATTATTACTGAGCCGCCAAAGGCCCCTGACATGGCTCATATAACGGCTACATATTTAAGTACATGAGTAAGTAGTAACCGGGACTAAAGGCTTAACGCGTCTTTCGAACCGCGGATCATCTTACTTTCGGACAATCAGGTGATCAGCCTGTAATGTCCTAACCAAACTAGGGATCACAAAGTGATTTTTGAGATATGTCCCCACCAGGATTCGAACGCGGGGCCAAAACACAAAAGAAACTCCTCTTATATTTTTTAAACGAAATTGAAGTACTTACAAATATTGGAAAGTTCTTGGCATTGTTTATTCTGTACTTGGCATATTTTCTCCTGTCCCGATATGGATAGGTTACGAAACGTCCGGCTGGACTTAATATAGGTCACAGCAATATTTGTGAGTTCACAAACCAGTAGATATTGTGGTCTGCAGTAAGTATACTTCGATTGCTAGTTAGACAGTTTGTTATTTATATATTTACAGAATTCCTAAGTTGGAATGTAGAAGTTTTTATTTGTACCAATCTTGTACTTATTTTCTTGAAGTAACATTGCAATTTCTGTGATGTAATAGTGAAGATATCCCAAACCAAACTAGAACAGAGAACGATTTCTAGTCGGTCAAAATTAGGAAATGTACTTATCGAAATTTTGATGTGCACACAATTCCTTAGTCATCTTTTACGACATATGAGCACTAGTTCTTAGATGAATCGTTTCTATGAGGCCTTTTTAACTCCATCATCATCTCCCTAGCATTGTCCCGTTTTTTACAGACCGGTTTTTTACAGAAGCGACTGTCTGTCTGTCCTTCCAACCCGCGAAGAAATATCCAGCCCACTACAGGTTCAGTCACATTGAAAACTTGAAAAGATTCTGACAATCGACAGTGACAGTGATAAAAATGTATAAGATTGACATTAGATGACAAGTTAATATAATATATTATGTTTATCACTTTCAATCTCGATTGTCATAATCAGACTGTCAGACTATTCTTTTAAACATCCTGCATTTCATCACATTGTATTCTCCTGGGCCTTTCTCTTATAATTTAATAGAGAACATTTATTTTAATAAATCTTCTTCTCGCATGTCTATTAATAAGGAGCATCTCTGGATGGCAAATGCAGGGGATAGAGGGATCAACATCATGCCGCACTTAGAGGGGATATTCAGTAGTTTGCTCCTGTCTCTACGGGGTTATAAATGATAGCACGACAATGTCGGGGTTAAGTCGTAGACAAAACAGAACAGTAGGTACATAATAATATACATGCACACAAATACTTTTATATCTTCAAAATGATCACTGATTTTATTATAAAATGAGAATAGAATCTCTGGTCTCTCTGGTCTGGTCTGGTCTGGTCTGGTGGAAGTCTGGGTCACGCTTTGAGCCGCTAGTTAGTTAGATAGAAATTGACAGAGAGCTATAGAACGAAACCTTAGAGACAAACATAGAACATTTTCTAAGAACATAGATACTAGGTATTCCTGCAACGTATAAGTTCGACTTTCGTCTTGTTTATTTTGAAAACTTTGGATGTAACTCAGTGTGCGGTTTTTGATATCACGCGCCGAATCCTAAAAGCGCTTACAATTCGGAAGAATCCTGATGTTTTTTTCAGCCTAAGTATTCCTGTTTACCACAAAAACTCCACGCCGATGAGTCATGGGCGAAATACCAGTATTATAATCTTTAAAATTCACGTAAACGAAATATATCCCTATTAGTACCTATTCATATTTCCTCATTAGTTTATATAATCTATCTTTGAAACTACTACACCGACTAGTTGAACGCTCGTTTACATGTGCTAATCAGGTATTTATTAAGGTATGTTCCTACTGATAGTTTTTTACTGTGGCACCGGGTCTTGTCCGAACCCTTAGCTTACGTAGCCCGGAATATATTATATAAATAGGCAGGCCTAAATTCAGATTTTAATAGAGGCTTCCAGGTTATTACGGGTGATATGTTTGGATGACTATGCCGCCCATGGAAGTGGGTAATTTATTATGAGTAGCGTCGAGTGTCTCTATTAATTATAAACTTGTATATTTTAATGTTATATCATTTACGTACATATACGTATATTTTTTTTGTCATTAAAGTATGTATCATTTTTGTACGTCATTTCAAAAGGTGTACTCGCGGTTTAAGTCTAACGCCAGTACCTAAGTACAGTCATAAGCAATATGATGTACCCACTTTAGGACTCTGTCGCACTAACATATTTGACATTTAGTGAGACTTACAGTTCAATTTGTCAAAAAAGTTAATGTGACATGGTACCAAAGTGTATACATATTAATGCTCGTGACCGTACCTACCGACCTAATAATATAAAAATTCAGTGAAGAACTAGATCGTACGACAAAATCAAATCAAATCAAAAGTATTTTATTGCACACAACATACAAAACAACACAAATGGATGATAGATACAGTACAATCAGAACTAAGTATATTTATGTAATGTTTATCATCAATTTAAGAGTCACGCTCTTGTCGGTGCAGCATTTTCCATTCCAGCCTATCAAAAGCCAATTTCTTGACTTCCCTATAAGACACGACGTTAACCTTTTCTTTAATCTGTTCCATGTAAGCTCTGCTTGGTCTTCCCCTTCTCTATTTCCTTCCAGCTTTCCTTCTATGACGTTTTTAATAAATCGTCGTGTCTTATTAGGTGTCCAATCATCTTGCATTTTCTATGCCATGCCAAGTTGCTATGTTGTTTGCTATGTAAAGTTAGTACGAAAAAAAAACTAAGCTATTTAAAAAAAATCTTCCACTAATTAAATTTTAATAATTTCATTGTAGTTTTTTTAAAATCGGCAATGGATTTTTGACTTTTTTTAAAGCTACGGGTGGTCGCTTGTTTTAGATAAACAGAAGCTCTATTCGTTAAACAATAGACCCAAAAACTTAAATTGGTTTCAGTATAAAAAGTTCGAATAGTTTTTAGTTTCCGCCTTGTGAATTCTGTAGAGAAACAAAGGAACATGTCGCTTGGCTGGCGCTTCCATCACCACACGAAAATCAATAGGTAATTAGAACTGGTTACAATGGTATCTAGGTTGCTGACTGACGGTTCGTTAGGCCTCCGAGATTAGCCGTTCATTACATACTTACTTACATATATAAACTCACGTCCGCGGTCCCTAACGGAGTGGGCAGAGCCACAGGAAACTATGTGTGTTTGGCCACAGACGTACGGAAAAGGCCCTCACCACCCTCCACCGATTTTTTTTTATTATTCTTTAATAATAAGCTCACGGCTGTATTCCCAAATGGGATAGTCAGAGGTAAGTTGCATTCATTGCACGAGGAACTAAGTACCCACACATCACCAAACTTTCTTTTTAAACCAATGTAATAGGTGGTTATCAGTATCGTCATTTATAATGGTCGAGCCAAGGAGGCAACAAGCCAACTTTCCAGGCCACGCTCCTCAAACCCAATATAAATGGCGCTGTATAGATTTTCCTTCCTTTAACGTTCTGATTTCATGGATAACAGATATACGCACCTTTTATTCTTGTTTTTATTTAAGAATCTACAATCAATAAAAATATATAAATCTATCCTATTTTCTTCAGGTTTACTCTATGACAAAAAAATAAGGAGGGATTTTCATTTGTTTTTTTTTTATATTATTATATAAATTAATTTATTATAATTTATTTAATAGATGGCGCTGAACTTGGTAGGTTACTGCATGGAACGGAACGTTATATTATTTGAGTTTTCCTGTTTGAAATTATAAAATGAAAAATACGTGTCACCTTGATTATGTTTTGAAATAAACAAATTTATTTATTACCTAAATTAAATAAAAGTTTTTTTATCTATCATTGGCATCTTGGCAATGGCCCAGTAACGTAGTTGATTAGCGCCATCTAACGAGTTCTTAAGAACTATTTTTTGATTAATTCAAAAAAAGAAAACCTCTCATTTCGATCACCGCTACACTTACGCCAACTATTGTTGCTGAGCGAAGGTCCCAACACCCTTAATGTGTACAATAAAAACATTAATGAGTTTATCATCCGTAATTTGAAATGCTCAATGCATTAATAATGTCATGCATACGCTTTAAACCCATCACACGGTAGCCTTATGAATAACCAATAATTTTAATAGTGTTAATTACGAATATTCCGTCCTTGCTCAATATTCACCTTTGTAATAATGGGCTTTATATTAAATTGTAATAAAATGGCGAAATGGGATCATTATATTGTCAGAACTGAGTATGCATTTTATTCCAGTTGTATAGTAATTGAGAGCTATTTCACACGACCACCCGTATTTACAGATTCACTTTTATCCCATATGGGTTATATTAGATCGCGTATGTTTAAACACAAGACAGTAAGTATTTTTGATCCGGTAATAAGCATGTGATTCCTGCATGCGCAATAAAGCCGCCTTTTGTGCCTTTCTGTATCAGGGGGGTTAAAACACCACATCGAAGCCATTCATCTAAAAAAAAATCATTTATCTAAATAAACTAAAATAAATAAATAAATCTAAGAAAGCAATATTGCTATTTTATATTTGCGCATATAAAAGCAAATGTCAAATAGCAATATTGCTTTTTTAGATGAATTGCTTCGATATTGCATTTTAACCCCCTTATTGTCCTTATTTCTGTATCTTGTGTCCATTGAGCTCAATGAAGTAATTAAACCACAATAAGATCAGCTGTTTATCAAACAGCACTGCCGACGCTCTTCGAATAGTGTAAAATAGTGACTAAGAATCAAAACTAGTGTAGCCAATGTAAATACGAGATACAGTGGAAACCATTAATAGTAACGTGGAAATTCAAAAATGGAATGAATGGAACGGTGTCCGAAAATAAAATGGGATTCACACTTCAAAAATGGATTTGCTCCCGTGGCTTTCGACAAATTGGACAAATGGACAGAGGATGCTTTTTCGATACTGCTACATATTTATTCATATTACTCTTTACTAGAAGTAAATTGAAGCTATCAGAGGAAAAACAGGATAAAAAAAACATTTTTATTCACGCAGTCAGAGCCACAAGATGGATAATAATAATATTATCATGCACTTTATAGGCCATATATCACCAGAACACCAACTTGGCGCGACTTGTATGCTATTGTATAAACGCTTGCTACCTCTCCTGCAGGGCTAATATGCGCAACGTGATAAAATTATCGATCGATTCAATAAAATGATCCGTGCTTCCGTGCTTCGGAAGGCACGTTAAGCCGTTGGTTCCGGTTACTACTTATTGATGTAAGTATGTAGTCGTTACATGAGCTATGTCAGGGGCCATTGGCGGCTCAGTAATAACCCTGACACCAGGGTTGATGAGGTTGGTATTCCATCTCACAACCCACACGATAAGAAGGGGCCATTATTATGTTACAAAGGACACAATTCCTCTATCGGTTTTTATGTCATGCCCGGAAAGACAAATCAGCAACAACAAATCAGATGTATGCATTCTCTGTTTCTTATTTGCAGACTAGCGTAAAAGCATCTTATACGCCTTGCCCAACACAGCTGGCTACACTACAAAGGTAAAATCCATAAAGCTGGCACAAGTAGGTACACAGGCATTGTTTTCCAGAAAAATCCACGTCGAGCGTCATGGAGTGTAAAATTAATGACGTCATAATTTCCGGGTCGACGGTCACCCCGACGGCGAGGCGTGAATAATCGCGCCGGTGACGTCATGGGTTTTTTAAGCCCCGATGCATTATCCCCAGTTGTGCGTGATGGGTTCACGATGTGAAAATTGTAGGTCACAACTGCGTAAATAAGGTATTTTTTTAGGTAATATAGGCCAATTTTTCCCTAAAAAGTAGCAAGGAAAATGCTGCACCGACAAAAGCGTGGCTCTTAAATTGATGATGACGAAAATAGGCTCGCGTTTCACCACAATCTCACCACGGGTGGATCACGCTTAACTAACAAATGCCTTTTCACTCTAGCCTTGAAAACTCCCAGATTATAACGAGTTAGAAAATCGAATCAAAAAGTAGGTGAAGCAATATTGATCGCTATATTATAAAAATAGCTAGATGGACAGAAATATAGTATAAAAGGTAATTATCAGGCATTGATGTGTATATAACATGTTATCAGAAGCGTTAGCCAAGTTGCGAACGATTACAAAAAGCGATACTGTAATCGAATTTTATAGGATTGACATGTCATGTCACCTTATGTGTTTTGGTATAAGTGCGTAATTTAGTTTACTTAGGTATGTACAGCGTCCGTAGAGTATTGGGGTCACAATACTCTGGGGTTCGACTCCCGATTGCCGAAATCATTTTGTGAGACTGTCCTTTATTTGTTAAGGCACATCACAGGCTTGAATCACCTGATTGTCCGAAAAAACAAGATGATACCGTGGTTTGGAGGGGACGTTAAGCCGTTAGTCCCAGCTTTTAGCCATAAAAAACACTTCCACTAACCCTTCGGTTGATTGAGGGGTGGCTTGTGCCTAGCAGTGGGCCGTAAATAGGCTATATATTATTATGTTTTATGTTAGATATTTACAACTTGGAAACGGTAGAGCGTAATTATATTTAAAATTGATTTCCAGTTTCAATTATTATTTATTTTTGTTAACAAATTAATATTATTAATGTAATGTATAATCTGTAATGTTGTATGTACCTTTATAAATAAATAAATAAATAAATAAATAATAATTATTAAATAATATATTAAACTTAAAAAAAAATCAAAAAATTAAATCTAATTTAATATAATTAAATTTTACATTTATTTTATATATTTTTTTAATTCCTGTATACGCAGAAATTAAGACTAAAAATAAAATACTTAGAATAAGTGGAAAAATGCAGCAAATCCGTCCCATTTCCAGGAAGGGTCTGTTTTTCATCCGGACCCACCTATTATTGGAAGTCGATAGTCATTAGCGGTAACAGCCGATGCTTTCTTGTCAGCTTCCTGAGAAAAATGGAGTGCCGATAGTTAATGGCATTCTCTGAACAGATATAGCTTAATACGGTCTGGAGAATCTAAGTTTCATTTAGTTTCATTTTGATTTTTTCCAAAAAATCGTTGTCTAGGAATTATTTAGGTAGGTACATAAAAACTAAAATGTATGTTTATAAAATAGTCTAAATGTTTTAATGTTATTTATAGTTGGTACGCAAATAACCCAGTCATACATTATTCCGCTGATTGCTATCAGCGAGTATCTCATTTATTCCGTGTTTGATTATAATCAGGAACGCAGGAATCATCCACTGAACATAGTGTCTACCTGAGTAAATACCTCATTGTTATGTTGCGAGTGTTTGCCTCACCATATTAATAATACACTTGGTATAACAGTCTGCAAATAACTCTAGTGTATGAATGTACATTGTCTTTGAGTGAAGCGTGTTTGCTTCAGGTTGTACCTTAGCATTGTGACATTTAAAAGACGTGAATTGAGTGTGACTAGATTGCAGTTCAAATGAAGTCCGCATGTAATAGTTCTCATCCCTGAAGTTATATATACTACAACTCTATCATGTGTATTTTCAGTGGCAACTAAATCCAACTACAGAGACGTGGTAGCCCAGTTGGTTGAACGCTTCCCTCTCACTTTGAGGTCGCAGGTTCGAATACAGCACAGGCCTAAACCAATGATTGTCGAATTTGTTTTTGAATTCATGTTTGGATCATAAATGATTATCACGTGCTCAGTGGTGAAGGAAAACATTGTGAGGAAACCCACATTCTCGAAAAATGCATAATCGGAGGTATGTGACCTAACCTCTATCGGGCTAGTTTTCGCCCAGCGGGCTTTGCGGGTTAGAAGGTCAGACAGGCAGTCGCTTCTGTAAAAAACCGGACCTGTCAAATCTTCAGGTTAGGTAAGCGAACCCTGTGAGAAACAGGATAATGCTAGGGGGAAGAACTAAATCTAACTACAATAATAATTAGCAAAAGTGCTCGTAGTGGAATTTCGTGGTCTATTTCTACCCCAATGAGAAAATACCTGATATTATCTACCTACCTAAGTAGGCATATTAAATTTATTTCTATATTTAAAAGCTACGGTCTTGTCGGTAGAGTAATTGTCTTTCCTCTCTTTTTCCCGCTAAATCCTTCACCTCCTGATACGACACGACCTACACCTTCTCTTTTATTTGTTTCATAAATGTTCTCCTAGGTCTTACCCCTTCCTCTAAGTCACGATGCTGGAAAAAAATGAACAATAAAGAAGCTTCGGTTTACAAAAAGTTAACTGTCATAAATTTTCGTCGTTAGAAATTTAATACGGTCGGCACTGTCACCTTATTTTCTTGCATCAGTCGACCCATCTCATGTTAGGGTCCAATGAATTTCATTTTTGAAGGGAATTTATGAGTTTTTTGTATAAATTTCCTGTCTATGGAAAATGTTTTACACAATAAGCATTTGTTGTGGTATTTGCATGCGAAATTGGAACAATATTAGCATCTTAAATTGGCTTTCCTTGTTTGAACACAGTCTGTTGTTTATTTCTTTTACATTATAAGCTTACAAAATTATATATAATAAATGATGAGGAAAGTTAGATTTTGAAATTCGTTCTATGTTCTGGTGAAAGTCAGAATGGCCGCTCACTTGGGGCAGATATTAAAATGGTAATGATGCTCAATCTTTACTTTCTTATTAGTGTATTTTAGTACCGATCACTATAAAATTGTTTCCAACGTATTTAAAAAATAATAATCATATTTAAAGGTGACCATTTGTCCGGCCAAATAGTTAATGCCACCAGTAGGGCTAATAATAAAATTTTATCACGGTCATTTTATCGATTATGATGATATAATTATGTTGTTTTGTTGCTAATATGTGAACGCAAATCAGTCACGTCGTTCTGTCAAAATACGAACAAAATAACTTGACACACATGTTAGGGGATAAAAATTAACTTATCGATTTCGACAAAATGTATTGAATCGATCGATAATTTATTAGGTTGCGCATGTCAGTCCTGCTGGTGAACGAAGTACCCACGTCTCATCGGTCTTTCAGATAATGTTGTATGCTGACATAGGTACTTTTACAAAGAAAAACCACAGGAAAAAAATATACCGATACTACCTGCTGAAAAATTACATTTATCGCCTGGTGAACAAAGTATGTTGTTAATGCTAACATAGTTATTTTTGTAAAAAAAAATCACAGTCAGAAAATATACCGATATGCCAATTGAAAAACCGGAATAACTACCCGATTCGTTTGCGAAGACTCAAAGCAATATAAATACGCCGTAATATAAACCGTCCGCTCGTGGAGAAGCGTTACAAATATGAACAAAAAAGTATAAACAATTCGATTAATAAAATGCTACAGTTTCTTAACCCCATTACCCCAAAATAAGTGGTTTGATGTCTTCCCAAATTGTACAATGCATCAAAGGAATAAAAACAACG
Organism: Pectinophora gossypiella; assembly: GCF_024362695.1. NCBI lineage: Eukaryota > Metazoa > Arthropoda > Insecta > Lepidoptera > Gelechiidae > Pectinophora > Pectinophora gossypiella. The sequence goes on from NC_065419.1 coordinate 10,610,667, forward strand.
ACAAGGGTTCGAAATATGATTCCTTTAGAAGTTTCTTTTTTATATGAAATCTGTAGGTTTGTAAACAGACCCAATATAACATAACATTACGTAGCAAAACGCCTGTATACCCAAAAGGGTATGCTGAGGTGTGTGTTCGGTCACGAGCATCATATGTATACACTTTGGTACCATGTCACATTACCTTTTTTGACAAATTGAACTGTAAGTCTCACTAAATGTCAAATATGTTAGTGCGACAGAGTTCTAAAGTGGGTACCTACATTATATATTGTTCATGACTGTTCACCCACTCCCCGAATCTCTCTCGAATTTGGGATTAAACATAGCTAGCGGAGAGTGGGTGTAAAAAGGCTCATTAATATAAAATGTTAAAAGAATACAAGTTTTATACCTACAATTTTCATAAAAGTATCTAAAAATCAATATTGTCATTATCGTAGGCCTCACGCGCCTGTTCCAGACGATTTATGACTATCAATGTCGCGAAGTGAGCCGTAACAGCAGTGTATTTAAAATGTACAGTACAGTGTAATAATAGTACAGTAGATGAAATCACTAGTGTCTACATGTTAATTACAAATAGTCACCTATAGGTTCCAGTACAGTTACTTATTAAAACAGTAGATTAACTGAATAAATGAAAAAACGGAATCTCAAACCAATAACAATTACTTCTATAAATAGTGCCAATATATGATGTTAAAATAACGTTGTTTCGGTAGTCTTCTCATAGAGGAGAGTTTGGATAGGGACCCTGACCTACGGAGTATAACGTAGAACTTTTGCCCAGGGATACGGGTGATGACCCAACGGGTGCAGGGGCGAAGATGGGCAGCACGGAAGGGACCAGTCACAGGGACTGTAACCTGTAACCTGACCGAGGGCAACAATAACTGTCAGTACTATTCAAAGGCCGAGGTCAGGAGTACAGCTTTGAAATAGACTATTCTGGGCGCCATCCCACTCGCGTCACACAGAGTACTGCGAGGTGGAAGGCAAGAGGGAAACCACTACCCTATTTTTCTGTAAACCGTTAAATTAATGATGATGATAGGTACACAGAGCTATCAGATATTAATTCCTTTGCAACCACAGGCACATCCGTCTATTTGTATGTCTATATTATTCCGTTAGATGTTCTAAGCCTAGCATCGTACTTGTCAGTCACGAAGACGAACAAAGGCCTTTTAGGTAACGTTTGATGCTACACAGGAGCTAGTGATTGTGGAACTGACAGCTCATATCGTCTTACTCGTGTCGATTGTTTGTCTTATAAGTACAGAGTTTTAGTGAAAACTTTTTTTTTGACGTGACTTATTGTAATCTTTCAATTATTATTTTTTTACATTTTACCTCACCTTATGGTTGCCTGGAAGAAATCGCTTTAAGCGATAAGGCCGCCATTTGCCATGTACTTAATTAAGATACTTTTTGTAATTATTTATTTTTAGTTTGGTGCAATAAAGTGTATTTGTATTGTATTGTATTGTATTGTATTGTATTGTATTGTATTGTATTGTATTGTATTGTATTGTATTGTAGATTTGCCGCAGATGACATTAACCACTTGGCCGGATAGATGGGGAGCGCTGAAGGCTCTCACCCGGTACAACGTTTAAGACAACAAGGTCTGAGGGTGCCCAGTTGTGCGTGAACCTCGACTCAGGGCGTCGTCTGAGAGGAAAAGTATTTGAAAAATTAATCGACCCTAGTAGGTCGATATCGATAAGCGCTGATTAAGGGAAATCGTCGACCATGCCGGCGGGGTCGGTATCGGGGTCTTGAAGTGTTTGTTGCGAGCTGATTGGCTGCCTCTATGGCAAGAATAATTGGGTCGTCGGGATCGCATATTACGTCTTTCGGACGCCGATACTTTTCAGTACCGTCCCTAAGCGGGATGTATTCAGAAGCCGCAACTACCAGGGGATTTGGGTGGTGCGGAGCAGAATCAATAGAAACGGATTGAAGCTAATTTAAGCCATTGGGCAATGGTTGGCACGAAAAATTTGGGGGATAATTCCGTTATTCTGAGTTGATGATTTCTGACAGAAAATTCATGAAAGTATAGTGTTCTTTTTTGTGACAAGAAAAGTACCAACCATCGTTTTTAGTAGGTACCTATAGTAGAAGTTATTATTTTCAATACGGTGTCACTAACACCCTTTATACCTAATCTAGCCACATATTTAGGGTCATATAACGTAGGTACATAAAAACACCTGAAAGTAAAATTGTTGTATAGTCTGAAATATAATAGGGCAACACTGTGCCGCCAATTAATAAATAGATGGAATACGCTCATGTACGTTTTTCCCGCCTTTTTGAAATAAATAAACAACTCTAATATATTTTGGTTGTATTAATTAATTACACCAGATATAACATTGGCGACGAGCAAGAAACGAATCAAAAGCGTGTGTGATAGTAAAAAAATAATAAATAAGTGTGTTCTATTGGTAAAGCCATAAATAAACAATTGTGCGAAAATTATAACCTAACATTTTGTTTTCTGAAAACAGAAATGTTTAATGGATTTAATTGACCAATTAATTAAACAAGGGAAAAAGTCGTGGATACAAGAGAAAAGTAAAGAAGAATTAATAGTAATCGCTAATAGAATAGCGCAAGAACAAAGATTTTCAGATGTAAATACTATAAAGGAGATAAGATTTTTTTTACGACAATACGTAGAAGAAAACAAAACTGAAACCAACACAGCCGGCAATAATGTAATAAAACCTGTAGCATTTGCAAGCAAAAAGTTGAATGACACTCAAATGAAATACCCAATCTTAGAGAAAGAAGCATATGCAATCATTTTTGGAATAAGTAAATTTTACGAATTTTTATATGGTAAAAAGTTTGTCTTACAAACCGACAATGAGGCATTAGCGAAAATATTAGGACCAAAGTATGGAATACCGAAAATGGCAGCAAAGCGATTACAATATTGGTCAATTTTTTTAAGTGGATTTAATTATGAGATTCAACATATAAAATCCAAAAACAATCCAGCAGACTATTTGTCACGCGTAGTCACTACAGTACAAGAAGATAATTTGAAAAACTCCGAAATAATTGAAAAGACTTTTGAATCTAATGTAGTAAACTATATAAATAAATCAAATCTAACTGTACTAAATATTTGGTTGTATTAATTAATTACACCAGATATAACAAAAATGATCCGTGCTTCGAAGGGCACTCTGTAAAGCACTGGATCCCGACTAGTATTTAGTCGTTACATGAGCCATGTTAGAGGCTTTTGTTGGCTCAATAGTAACCCCAACAATAGGGAACGCATGAGTTGAATAATATTCTCCAATTACCAACACAGTTGAGTATCAACTATTATACAGATGGCGCTACGGTTCACTGCCTGTGTATTGTTAGTTTAATTAGTTCATCCTGCAAAGACTGTTGTATCTCGGACTACGATTCTTCTATCGTGTGGGTTGTGAGGTGGATTACCAACCTCAATCAACCCTGCGTGTCATGTATTTTTGAGAGAATATTTTGACCATACTTGCGAACCAATCTGCTCTGGATATTCAAACACGTGCCACAATCATCAAATATTAAAAAAATATAAGTTAAAATTGCAAAAGCTAGAGCCACTCAAATGCTTAAGTCATATTTGATGAGCTCGTAAAAGAATAATTTCCCAGGAAATTTAGAATTTGAAGCAGGAAAAGTGCGATACAAATAAATGAGAGCAATAAGGGAGGAATCGGAAAGTCTAATAACATAAGTACGCCTTTAATCGGTTTGGCGAAACTTAATTTAAGTTTGAAAAGTTAAGAGCAATATTAGGACAAGCCATCTCTTCAAAAATCGGAAACAAAATTCTTCTTACTTTACTACGTGGCCGGTAAAGATAGTACGTACCTATGTGGGCCCCTGATGATGATTAAATTAGATACTTAATATCACAGCCTCCGTGGTCCAGTGGTTTGCGCGTTGGGCTCACGATCCGGAGGTCCCGGGTTCAAATCCCGGTGGGGACACATCACGAAAATCACTTGGTGGTCCCTAGTTTGGTTATAGGACTTTACAGGCTGATAACCTGATTGTCCGAGAGAAAGATGATCCGTGCTTCGGAAGGCACGTTAAGCCATTGGTCCCGGATATTACATACTGATGTAAGTTAGTAGTCGTTACATGAGCCATGTCAGGGGCCTTTGGAGGCTCAATAGTAACCCCGACACCAGGGTTGATGGGGTTGGTAATCCACCTCACAACCCACACGAAAGAAAAATAACCTGACGTAAGACCCGCTTCAAAATTAAAGAATAACAGAGAGTGTGTCGATAAATTTATATTACCGTGATGGATGCGGCAGAGACTTGGTTAGGGGAGCTTCAGGTGGATATATGATCCACGCAGGATATTTTATTTTTGTCTGCCATACGCAATAATAATATATTATCTTTTTTTTTCTCGGTCACTTGTTCAGAGCCCTGAGTGCGGCCCTCGAAATTTCTATTTTTTCATGATAGTAAGAGATATGAAATTAAATTTATTGTAGTAAATGTGGTTATACATAGTGATGGAAGTAAATAATATGGTTCAGCACATTCAGTCATATTCTGACATCATCATCATCAGCCCATTAACGTCCCCACTGCAGGGGCACGGGCCTTCCCTATGGATGGATAGGGAGATCGAGCCTTAAACCACCACGCGGGCCCAGTGCGGATTGGTGGTTATTAACGACTGCTAATGCAGCCGGGACCAACGGCTTAACGTGCCTTCCGAAGCACGGAGGAGCTCGAGATGAAAACTTTTTTTTTGTGGTCACCCATCCTATGACCGGCCTTTGCGAAAGTTGCTTAATTTCAACAATTACAGACCGAGCGCGTTTACTGCTGCGCCACCGAGCTCCTCAAATTAGTATATTATTAATCTAATCCTACTCTAAATTAACTAGTTATATTTACATCAATGTTACTGCCTATTACAATCAAGAAAAAAAAATACATACATGTACACACTCATATACATACACACAAACATATTATACGTATATGTAGATATATGTATTGTGAAGTGTTTAGAAAAACATTTAGTTTTAAAGAGCTTTATTCTCATTAAAAAAAAACTATACATTATCACTTACCATGAGAACTAAATATTTTATTATTATTTACGTTTTTAACAGGACGTACAAAAATTTAAGTAATATGCGAAACTGTCAACGTGTTAAACAATTCCTAACTATCTAGTTTAAAACCAATTTGGTTGATTCAGAGACATTAATCCTCTGTCGCAAATTTAAGTGACAGAGGACTGCCCACATCTGTCCCGAATCGATAACCAATAGAGTAAAGGGGTTTCTAAGTGCACCTGGTCATTATGCCAACATCGTCTATAATCTCAAGTTGATGTAATAACAATCTATAGAATTGAAACTCTGGGAGATGGAATACCTACATATAGGTAATTCAGTACAATTAGTATTTAGTAACGACCTCTGTGGTCTAATGGTTGAGTGTTGGGGTCACGATCCGGAGGTTCCGGGTTCGAATCCCAGTGGTGGCATACCATAAAAATTACTTTATAATCCCTAGTTTGGTTACGACATTACAGGTTGATCACCTGATACACGCGTTCAGCTGTTGGTTCCGGTTACAAGCATGTACCCTCGGTACATGCTTGTAACCGGAACTCGGTAATCGACCGATCGATTCTGTTGTATCTAAGAGTAGCAATGAAATGATAATTTTGGAGGCTAAATAAAAAAGACAATATAAATACTTATTATAAAAAACATAACGTAGCATAGCGATTGTATTCCCGAACGGGTCCGCAGAGGCTTTTTAACATAGGCTAAGTCTGTTACTAAAAAAAATTATGAATCTTGTAATCTGATTCACGTAAATAATAATAAAATAATAACAACAATATCCCACTCCTTGTCAGATACTTATATTCAAGTCTCACGTGCATCTGTAGGCAGCAGATAACCAAAGAAAACTAGATTATTATTCTAGACAGTAGCTAACCTATGCGTATGGATCGTACTAATGTGTATTTATTGTACAATTACAATTACACATTAATACGAACACACAACACAATAACAATTTATAATTTTGTAATATTAAATAATTATATGTAAGTAAGTTTAAGTAGTATGTATCTATGTACATATATACCGCGATGTCCGTGGCCTCACTCGGCAGGGCCCGCAGAATACCAGCGTCGCGGCTCACGCCGCGACTTATGCTGAGCGAGGTCCTTTTATTCCGGACTCCACCGCAGATGATCGGGCCGTCAGTGCGTTGCATTTAGAATACTTAGTTTTATTATTATTGTTTTTATGATTTTGGTTTGTTTTTCTTTTTGTTTTGGTATATTTTTTTATTTTTTTTGTCTATGTAAGTACTTATTGATTTCCGTGTGGTTTCTGTCCTGTGTTAAATGTAATGTACCTGTCTGTCTGTGTCTGTGGTGTCCGGAAGTAATAAATGTTACTTTCTTTCTTTCTAACCACTATAGATTGTACAATTTCAAACTCAGATACGGATGCATGTGTATTTACGTAGTTGCTCGTTACTAACCCTATCTGAAATTGGAATGGGGTTTCTCTTTTTTGTTGGAAGGTAAGATTGGCAGTCGCTTCTGTATAAAAACAAAGACATGTCAATACCATCCGGTCAAGCAACCAACCCAGAAATAAAATAGGGATACACGCTTAGGTAGATGATTACACGGATATACGCGTGTGTCGTAACAAAAGTACATAAGTCGCATTTTATAAAACCTATACCGTTCAATATCTGAATTGAAGCATATTTTAATACATACATAAACTCACGCCCACAACCCCTAATGGGGTGGACAGAACCACAAGTAATCTATTGCTGCCACTGTTGGTACGATGTCCTAAGGTGATAATGATGAACCTCTTGGGGTTTGTCGACGTCATATTAATAATGTTTTTAACAATGTTCTGTAACAATAAATGTATAATTAAATAAAACAAATAAATAAGAGTAACAGAGCCTATCGCCCATAATATTAGTTCACAATGTAAGAAAGGGCACAATCCCTTTAATAATATCCTCTTGTAGTATTTTGTCTTGAAATAAATAGAATTAACTCTATAGTCACTTTTTATAAATTCATCACTTATACTGTTATTATATCAGAAATCAGAATCATTTATTCAACATAATTATTATGGATAAACTTGTTGATGGTCAATGTAACATTTTTGAATTTACGTCATTTCGCAAGGTGTTATGGCTGAGGAGAAGAAATGACAAGAAACTGCAACAGCAACACATCTTTTAAATCAATAAGGGTATACATTACAAGTTATTTAATAACTAGAGGAACACATTCAATACCAGACATTTTTATCATTTAGGTAGTCATTAATCTTATAATAAGCTTTTTTACATAAAGTAAGCTTCACATGAGCTTTAAACTCATTTTCAGACAAACTTAAAATATTATCTGGTACTTAAATATAATATGGTAAATACAGGGTGTTAGTGACATCGTAACGAAAACTTTGAGGGATGATTCAGACCATGATTCTGAGTTAATATCAAGTGGAATTTTCTGTCGCAAAATTCATGTTATTTTTTTAGTTTTTTTAAATTATTTTCAATTGTATACTTTTGCGGTGGAAAATTCCACTTGATATTAACTCAGAATAATCAGCTGAATCATCCCTCTCAGTATTCGTTACGGTGTCACTTTCACCCCATACAAGTACATACAGTAGCCATACAAGTAGGTGTGGGTGTTAGTGACACTGTAACGAATACTGAAGGGGATGATTCAGACCATGATTCTGAGTCGATATCAAGTGGAATTTCCTGTCAGAGAAGTCATGAAAATTTTAGAGCTTATTTAAATTATTTTTCGTTCCATACTTTTGCGACGGAAAATTCCACTTGATATCAACTCAGAATCATGGCCTGAATCATCCCTCAAAGTTTTCGTTACGATGTCACTAACACCCTGTATGAAAATCTTGACCATTTGGAACATATTTTTTTATGTTTAGCCCAAACCAGACTAAAAATAATTCAGTAAAGTGCAAGGTAATGTAATTATAAAGAGCCTGTCTGTGTGACGAGACAAAACAATTGTAATATTAAACTAATTAGGCGCCATAAATTAGTGACAACGGGTGAGGCTGAAAATTGTAGCAGTCGCTACAATAAGAGAGAGAGAGAGCGGACGCGGGAAATAAATATATTTATGTTTTTGATGGGATAGGTTTATCGTCATGCCGATTGAACATTCTGTATGTGGAAAGGCCTGTCGTGGAAAGTGACGTAGATGAAAGTTTCTGACGACAAAATGTCCATAGGTTAAAGGCTCTGCTGGTGAAACGGAATTAAATGTATCGTCCTGTCGACGAATAGTCTAATGGCGAATCGAATGAAACCGCTCAGAACTAGTTGGAACCGTTCGAATTGAGAATTGTAGAAGTTGAAGTTTTGAAAGTGGATGTTTACAATAAATAGATACTACTACAAGATTCTCATAATATGATTAGCTAGAACTCTAATAACAATCTTAGAGTTTGTTAAATATTTTTTTAATGTTTTTATAATATTTTTTAGTAGTTATTATTGTATGTCACAACATGACTAAATGTGCTGAGCGCTATAAGCTTTACTTCCATCGATATACTTACCACATTTATAACAATAAATTTCATTTCATTTCATTTCAGAGCTATGTGGATTTTCAATCATGTGCAAAAGTCAAGGTAATATGGAACTGTTAAATATCATGCCATATACCTAAAGTTTTCCTTAAGTGATGTGAACGCCATCTCTGTAAAATGATGGAACAAACTGAAAAGCTGATAATTGATATTCCAAGGCTCCACAGCATAGAAATCCTATTAGGTAGTAGATTTTTTTAACGGCCTCCATGGTCCAGTGGTTGAGCGTTAAGCTCACAATCCGGAGGTCCTGGGTTCAAATCCCGGTAGAGACGTACCATAAAAATCACTTTGTGATCCCTAGTTTGGTTAAGACATTACAGGCTGATCACCAGATTGTCCGAAAGTAAGGCGATTCGTGCTGCGGAAGGCATGTTAACCTGTTGGTCCCGGTTACTACTTACTGATGTACGTTCATAGTCGTTACATGAGTCATGTCAGGGGCCTTTGGCGGCTCAATAGTAACCCTGACACGGATTGATGAGGTTGGTAATCCACCTCACAACCCACACGATAGAAGAAGTAGATTTTTGTCCGCTCACCGCTCCGCTCATTGTCTTAGCATGAAAGGCAATGACTGTGGTAGTAATTTGATTTGATAGAAACCTTGGGTGATGCTGACGCTCACACCGAACCGCCGTAACCTAGTTAGGTGAAACTTCCGCGAATTGGTAGTAGGAACGTTTGAGTTTGACTGAATATTATTATAAAATTACTAACCGATTCATAACTTCTTTAAGTAGTTTCTCGCTCTCGGGTAGTTAGCACGCATAAATTGCACACAATTTAAACAACAAAATAATAATAATATTATCTCATCAAAATCACTAATTTAAGAGTCACATTCTTGTGTTGCATTCTCCGTGCTACTTTTTAGGGAAAAATAGGGCAGAGTTTCCCTCTTGCATTCCACCCAAAATTAAAATAATAATAAAATCTAGTTGTTTTTAAATGACTAGTATTCAAATACGCAATTTAATATGATTTTACCAGCGAGATCTGCAACCGCGGGTATCGAATAGGTACTCAAATGAGCATTTTAATTTGCTTCCAACAGCGTTGTAGCATGCGGTGCATGCCAACCACGGGCGCACACGGCGCGAATTATATCGACGGCTTTGACCAATAGCCAAACGACATTTTATCCGGGTAGATAACAACACTGCGTCTATTGGTCGAAGATCTGGGGCCAAATTGCATGATCAGATTTCGCAACTCACTAACATATAACGCGATTCGAGATGCCTTTCAAGTTTTTGACGTAAAGTGTTCAATTAGGCGGGTTATACTTCATCGATTACACATATACAGGGTGTTAGTGACATCGTAACGAAAACTTTGAGGGATGATTCAGGCCATGATTCTGAGTTGATATCAAGTGGAATTTTCCGTCGCAAAAGTATGGAACGGAAAATAATTTAAATAAGCTCTAAAATTTTCATGAATTCTCCGACAGGAAATTCCACTTGATATCGACTCAGAATCATTGTCTGAATCACCCCCTTCAGTATTCCTTACAGTGTCACTGACACCCATACCTACTTGTATGGCTACTGTATATACCTGTATGGGGTGTAAGTGACAATGTAACGAATACTGAGAGGGATGATTCAGCTGATTATTCTGAGTTAATATCAAGTGGAATTTTCCATCGCAAAAGTATAGAATTGAAAATAATTTAAAAAACTAAAAAAATTACATGAATTTTGCGACGGAAAATTCCACTTGATATTAACTCAGAATCATGGTCTGAATCATCCCTCTGAGTATTCGTTACGATGTCACTAACACCCTGTATATCACCTATCACGTTGGTCTAACAAAAAACTCGGTGATGCGTGGGTACTCAGTTCATCTTCCAATGGATGTACCTCTGACTAGCCCTAGGGAATATAGTTGTGAGTGCAAACTAAAATGTTACGAGTATGTTGACTATACATAATTATACAAAAGTTTGCAACTTAGCTTACTTAAGTCCTCAGGAGGTGAAACTTTAATGGAGAATAAATTGAAATTCACATTCACGAAGCAAATAATATTCGATCATATTTCAGTTCCATCCAAATAGAACTTCCTCGAAACTTAAACTAACTGAATGTAGACGGACTCATAAATCAACTTAGAAATTCTGTATGTGGGAGTCTCTGGATTCGCAGTATGTATTTGGTTACACGACTTTTGGTTTAGATTAATAATAATAAGTAATTGTAGGGACTTAAACAATGATCTTCGTTAAAACCCGGTAATTATGCGTAGGTAGTCAACAAATCAACTCGAATAAGTATCATTTTCGAAAGTCATTCAAGAAATTAGTTCGCGTAGTCCCTATCCTACGCAACGTAGCAAATACCGCCTACGCGCTACGACGGGGTGGCACATGGCGTATATTTGCACGTGCTTTCTATTATAACGTATTTTCTACTTATAATAATTTTCTCTCAAAATTATATTGCATATTGTATTAGATATTGTGTCAGAGTTTTTTTTTTCTATGTATATAATTTGTGACACTTGAACCCAACATGAAAATGTAATAAAATGTTATATAACTGGCTTCTTTATAGCGTCAAAGAATTATTACCACAAAAATTTTCAATTGGAAAAACATAAATACATAAACTCACGTCCATTTCCCGGGGTAAGCAGAGACTATGGAATTCCATTTGACACGATCCTGACATACTTCTTTTGCTTTCTCCACATTCATCAATCGTTTTATACACGCACGTCGGTTCAGAGAAGATCGTACTGAACCTTTTGGCAACGTATTTACTTCTAAGTCTTCCTCTGCCAGCCCTACCACGAACCTTCGCTTTATATACTGCTATCGTGATTGGAAAAAATGTGTTCATAATTGCTAAAATTTTGTTGTAAATAATGACTTGACCGACAAGAGCACAGCTCTTAAATAGAGAGAGAATGACTTAATGATTAATTAACTAAATAAATTGATTTGATTATTATAAATAATGACTAATACCTAGTCAAATTACTAATTGACAACCTAGTAAAATATATTGACCAAGACAAATTTCGTTTTCGAAAACGAAACGAAAGCTTTCTTTGGATTTTGTTTAGAAATTCTGTCCTGTGACGTCATCAATAGAAGCGGTCAAACGTCGTACTCATTGTTACTTAATTACTAAATAAAATTTGAAAATACCTCGTAAAGTAAAATGAGATTTAAACCCTCTTAGACTGGCTTCCATTTCTAGATTTTCATTTTACATATTATCTTTAACCCAGTCAAATACCCTATTGATGAATATAGGATATGACATTCGAGTATACATAAATTGTAATATTTGCATGCTATTGTAGAAAGCTTAATAGGAGTTTTTTTATGTACATCCAAGTAATGTACCCTTTTTAAAGGTAAATAAAAAAATGACTATTTCTGTATTTCTATTTCTTAGATTTTGAGCAGTCTATGTTAGGCATGTTCTCAACAATTTCTGACTACCTATACTTTCTATTGAGTGAAATTGCAATCTACACAAACCAATTCCAAATGGGAAAGAAAATTATTAAGGACATTTCTCACTCACGCGCTAAGTTCGTTAAGAGTTTATTCAAAGTACCTACGTCGTATGTCTTTCGTAATTAAATTCACTTTGATGCGACACGTTACGCAACCAAATTAGAGAAATTCTATGAGCGCGGGGTGTTAATTAGTGTACTTAATCTTCAAGTTTAAAGGGGACGAAGTTATCAAGGAAAGACCGATATTGTAAAAGCCTGCTGTGATAACGTGATAGTCTTCCGTGCTAGTAAGGTTTAACTGTTTAAAATTCAATCGCCCAAATAAAATGCTGAATATACAGAGTGTAAGTAACATCGTAGCGAAATCTTTAACGCATGACTCGGACCATGATTCTGAGTTGATATCAAGTGGAATTTTCGTCGCAAAAGTACAGTACAGAAAATTATCTCATTCCATTATACCGTTTTCCACAAGGTCCGATTACCGAATCTGAAGATTTGACAGGTCCATTTATTACAGAAGCGACTGCCTGTCTGACCTTCCAACCCGCGAAGGGAAAACCAGCCCAATACAATATAGGTTAGGTCACATACACCCGAAAATGCATTTCTCAGGAATGTGGGTTCCTCACGATGTTTAAAATAACGCGTGTTGCCAGTGTGTCGCGACTCGCGATGTTTTTTAAGAATGGAACAGAAAAAAATACACTACAATTTTCATGAATTTTCTGACAGGAAATTCCACTTGACTCAGAATCATGGTTTCAACTCAGTATTCGTTACGGTGTCACTAACCTATACGTACTCGTATGGCTACCTGTACGTATTTGTACGGGATGTTAGTGAATTTATTAAGCTCATTATTCTAAGTTCAAGTGTAAATTTACATTATTTTTTTTAAATAAGTTTTTTTTAGTTTAAATGGAAATATAATAAAATGCGGTCACCTGCGTATCATCTTGGATATGTACTAATAAAAGTCGCCAAGGTTATCACACATGATAAACTAAAGAAGTCATCTTTAAAATAATAGACTAGCGGAATTATTTTGGCATGAAGCACACTTTCATTGCGTTATTACGTACTTATTAATAACTTTAAAAGTATAAATCTTACCGACGACTTTAGAAAAAGCAGATCTTTGTAAGTTAGTTTAATAAAATGAAAAAGCCACATTCGGGTACTTAAGTCGAATTTATGCCTCTCTTCATTCAATTTATTCGTATAACTCGTATTTTATCAGGCTTAAGTCCTAAGTTACGTTTCGTAGTCCTCATATATTATAAGGGGTGAGATATATTATAAAACAAGACTTGCCAAGTAGCAAGGCGAAAATTCAATTACATAAATGCTTTTATATTACCTATTATAACCACTCTTATAACCTCTTTTATTTTATTTTATTTGGTTAACTTACAGCGATAGTAGGTATACTTAAATAACAGAATTACTTAAAAATAGAACAGCCTGTGACTGATAGATTCCGTAGTACGGTTAAAGGCATAACATAAGAAACCACTTGCCCGCAATCTTTTAATTTTTACATTATTTCCTCACCTTATGGTTGTCTGGAAGAAATCGCTTTAAGCGATAAAGCCACCGTTTGGCATGTACTTAGTTAAGAGTTTTTTTTTTGTAAATATTTCCTTTTATTTTGGCGCAATAAAGTATATTTGTAATGATCAGTATGTAGGTACACATTAATAGATTTTTTCTTATTTATTTTTACTACGAGTATCTTCAAAAAGACTATAAAAAGGAAAAAGCTGAAACCTTTGTTCGTTCACTGGACATAAGCTTACTTGAACACTTTGTAAAAAACAGGGTAAAAATCTTAGTATCCACGTAAATTTGTAAAAGGGTGTACCGAATATTATTTCAGGCTAAGTCTACAAGGGAAAAAACGCTAACAATTTCGTGTCTTTCTATAATGTAAAAAGAAAACGGCACGGAGAATCTTGGAAATTATTTAGGTAACTAGCAACATTTACTTGACGCTAGGAACGTTCTGGATAGTCATTCGACAAAGAATCTGTGTCATTTACGAGAATGTATGTTCATTTTCATGAATTTCATAACTTACTTAAGCTCATGACTATATCGCAATTGGGATAGTCAAATGGAATATAAATTTACTATCGTAAGATGAACTAAGGGTGGTATTAATAAACGAATCTCAGCTGAGACTACCCTCAAGATCATGCTCAAGTCTCTGTTTTTGTATGAGAACTGTCACAATGACATGATCTTGAGGGCAGTCTCGAAGTTGAGATTGGTTTATTAATACCACCCTAAGTATCTGTTGTGTAATGATCCCAACAAAAATATTTTCATTTAAAATGTAAAAAACGAGATCACATCGATCACAATGTCAAAAAGTTATCAGGGGGGTTAAAATGGCCACATCAAAGCAATTCATCTAAGAAATCAATATTTTAATTTGACATTTGCGCATGTAAAACTAACTGCGCAATGCAAACAATGTCAAATAGCAATATTGCTTTCTTAAATGAATTGCTTCGATGTGGCGATTTTAACCCACCAGATTTCATGTCGATTTTATTTGACGTGGCTTTTTGTTGAATTGCCGCAGATGGCATTAACTACTTGGCCTGACAAATGGGGAGCGCTGAGGGCTCTCACCCGGTACAAAATTTAAGACAACAGGCCTGAGGGTGCCCAGTTGGGCGCGAACCTTGGCTCAGGGCGTCGTCTGAGAGGAAGAATATTTGAAAGAATTAATCGACCCTAGTGCGTCGATAGCGATAACCGCTGAATGAGGGTAATCTTCGACCACGCCGGTGGGGTCGGTATCGGGGTTTTGAAGTGTATGGTGTTGCGAGATGATTGGCCGCCTCTATAGCTAGAGTAATCGGGTATCGGGGTTAACTAATACAAACCCAATGTTTACAAATTCAACATGTTAGGTAAAATATGTGGTTATATATGTGTAACTATGTCCCGTGCCCACAGATTAAAATTACATACAAAACTGATAATTCTGACAGCGCGGCCGATGTCGAAAGGTTGTAGTGAGCATTATCCTTTATTGGTAAAATCATTTTAGAATTTGTAATTTGTGTAGGCGGCTTTTACGTACGTCACTTAACAAACACTTTTTCAAAAAAAGGTATATACTTATTGAATATGTATCCTTTTCTTTTGCTTCAAAATAAACGTAGCCTTACACTTCTCCATGAATGAATGCCAAAGAGAAACACTCAATATCGTTATCGACAACGACAGGACAACCCAGAAGGGAATTTTTGTACACAATAACAAACGCAGCTAAAGCTAATCCTGTCACAAATCATGAATCAAATATAACCTCTCCTGCGACAATGTTCTGCTCAAAAAGAATTGGAGCACAAAAGCATCTCAGAGGATTTGTCGTCTTGACGGTTTCGCCTGAATTTTAGATTGCTTCTCGAGATTTTTTACTCGCCGTAATATACGTGCCTTATACGTTTTTAATGAGAATGAGATACCTTAGGGATTTATGCTACGAGCGAGGCGATATAGCCTTATTAAAATAATTAGTATGAAAAAGGTGAATTTCTAATACTAGGAGGTAAACTGGGCAAGGACGTCCTTTCATCTTGCAAGGTTATAACATTATTTCTTTTGTAGCAAAATCATTACTTGGCTTTATTCACCGTGTCCAACTATGTTTTCATATTTTTGAAACAGCTCATCCCTTTATTTCATGTTACGACAATTATTTTTTGGGTCCCGTAACGAGACTCCACTAATTCAATGCGTCAATAAATAAAAAATAAGTAGTACTACAAATAACCAAACCGTACTGCTGCAAATAATTACATATATAGGTTCTTTATATATTTGAAACAGATACGATCAGCACAATAATATCATCAAAATTTGGTAAATAGTTAATAATGTGACATTCTGAGGAGTTAAAAAGGCCTCATCGAAGCAATAAATTCATCTAAAAGCCAATATTTTACGCATAAAAGTAAGTGCGCAACTCCAACCAAATTTGCTTTGATGTCCCCTTTTTAAACCCCTTGTTTTCGTTAGCTCCAAAATGGCAGGACCAACGGCTTGGTACCTAAAATAAAAAAAATTGTACCTACTTTTTTACTCAAAAGATACACTAAACTCTGGTGGTAATGTTTAAAAATAGCGCATTTTGACGCTTATCTTGTTCTAATCAACTTCACTGCCTACAATTCGTAGTTAAAGCTCAACGGGAATACGAACCGGGAAAATGTTTTTCTTGGTAAAAAGTCACTATTTCAACACAGACTACTTTTTATCCGGGGAAATTAAAAGAACTCCCTTGGGAAGAAAGAAAAACCGAGCGTACTTGGTTTTGCAGATATTTCCTCCTTAAAAGATTCTTTATCTAAAAACTTTATCAACAGTTTTAAGAAGTATATTCGTATGTATATACGCGACAGGAAAACATGAATTACCTTACAAAGAATCACGCCTGTGTTCCCGAAGGGGTAGAGAGAGGTGTATACCATAGACACCCACTCCTCGCCAGCTATGTCTAAATCCCATGTAACAGGAGGCGAACCTATTGCCGTTAACCAGCCTATTGCCACTGACATATGATAACAATTTATCTGTGATCCAAACATGAATTAAACCTCACCATCATCACTAACTTAAGAGCCATGCTCTTGTCGGTGTAGTATTCTCCATGCTGCTTTTTAGGAAAAAATAGAGCAGTGGGTTACCTCTTGACACTAAAACTAAAAAACTTCAAACCTAAAAAGAACTTAACTTACTTGATCTTGAATTAAAACTTATAAAGTCGAATTCAATGGTCAGAACACATGCTGGCTTTCCATTCGAACCCATGACACTACACTTCAGAAGCCAAAAACGATAAACAAATTCCCTAAAGTTTGATACATTTTAAGTGTGATGTATTCCTAAGTTAAGGTATTTAATGGACCTCGGATGCAAAATGTCTGCAATTCCAAATCAAATCAAGCTCTTTATCACCTTGCACGTCCCAATGAGTATAATATATCTTGAAAAAAGCTGCCTTCCAAGTCTATGGCCTCTGTCAATCATAGACAACCGATGGTTTCAATTTTCTTAGCAACCGTGAAGACGGTTGGGCTTATTGGAAAACCTTCACTTGAATAAAGAATCTTCCGCAGTTTTTCGTGCCTAATAAAAATTTGAGATATTGGGCCCTGTGATGATATCAAACACGATATCACGGCGTAATGAGCGATATATATTATATTGTTTTTACGTAAAATAACATAAAATAGCCTATATAATGTCTCACTGCTGAGCACAGACCTCCTCTCAATCAACTGAACGAGGTATAGAGCATACTGAAGTATGCTCCACACGGCGAGTTGGTGAAGGTGTTTGGGCTAGAAGCCCGAGACCAGCGCCTTAACGTGCCTTCCGAAGCACGAAATCATCTTACTTTTTCAGACGATCTGGTGATTCAACCTGCAATGTCCTAGCTAAACAGGACAGTCTCACAATGTGATTTCGATAATATCATCATCGAAAATCGAACCAGAACCTCTAGATTGTGATTACATGGTTCCTTATAATCAACAACTAACAGATGGCGTTTAGTGTGTACGAAATTCCAAAAAATTCTATTGCCATTATCGTGTGAGCGTATTTTTCAGGCAATCCAGCGAACAAAAGCGAACCAATCCATTCATCGCAGGCAAGCCATCGTAAGAAGATAAGGGATATCGTATGATTTTTTTTTCGCATTCTTTAATATTCCAATACGCACGAATAAAGAATTTACTTACGTATATTGTCCGACAGAGGTATAGTTCTCTAACATAACGGACAATTATTATGGGCGATAGGCTGATCCCTTATTACCATAGGGTTCATCGTACATATCCATCTTACGGCGGATGCAAGTTATGACTCTGCCCACCCCATTAGAAATTACGGGCGTGAATTTATGCATGTACGAATGTAAATTAATATTGTTTGAATTTGTTTTCTTTTGTACTATTAAACAGAAACTCTAGTTCAGTACAATTAATTTGTGATTACATTTCAATATGGATAAAGTTTTACAATAGCTGAAGCATCTGACAAAGTTCAGAAGCCAGTGTTGTGACGTTCATTAGCATAGTGATGTCATCAGTCGATATTTAGCCGATTGATTCTGTTCTATCTTATTATAAATATACTTACTATGATTTCACTTTTTAGTACTTTTGTTTTATTTATATGTGTTTGTTATTTGTCCAATAAATATTATAATTTAATACTTTTATGTACTCAAATTGTTTTGTTTTAGTTACAACGCAAACATTTATTTCTCCTTTTTGATATCATTTGTTTTGGGTTCCACACAGCAATCAGCTGGTTATACTTACATACATTTGTAGTTGAAGAAACGCAACGAAGAACGCGAAGCAGTAAGCTTACTAATTAACTTAATTTCTTTTCTAGAGGTAATTAGACCCAGGCGCCTTTTGTTCGGGGGATCTTCCGTCACAAAAACAACCGAGGGGATTTGATTCGGAGGTACAATGTTTTAGATAGGGTTGGTTCAGTGAAGCAATTGGGTATTTTCCTAGGTCAAAGATAAATTATAAAATTCTGATTAAGTACTAAATAAAGACACATCTAAAGGTAGGTATTTTTAAGTAAGTAAGTATCTTTATTTTCTATAGGAGACCTGAAAATTAACACAGATTTGGTTCATTGGGTTTGTGAATGCCTTTGAAAGGGACTGACAAAAACGTTTTCTTTTTTCTATTTAACTAATTAAAAAAAAGAATAAAGAAAAATGTAGTGATTCGTGCAATATTTTGTTACGTTTTTTATAACGTCAGAGGTTGATTTTTAATACAAATTCCATAGTAATTTCGTGATTTAACGTTTAGTAATTTCAAATATTCGCGCCCAACTGGGCACCCTCAGGCCTGTTGTCTTAAATTTTGTACCGCGTGAGAACCCTCACCGCTCTCCATTTGTCCGGCCAAGTAGCTAATGCCGTCTGCGGCAAATGTACAATAAGTCACGTCATAAAAAGGCTGCTTTTAACACGAAGACCTTAGGTAGACATGATGAACCGTATGATTGACAGGTAACCCGCTATTGCCCATTTCAATGGTCCACTGTGTTAGAAATAACAAACCCTCTGTCAATTTTATGACGTAACAAACAAAGACATTAAAAATAACTCCAAACAGATCCGATTCACCAGTCCCTCGTCACGGAGCACCACGCGTGGGTGAGCTCAATACCTCCCTTCAATCAAACGTCCCCACATCGTTTTTAAAGGGGAAAATTTGGGGAATTTCGAGTGAATTGGCTAACTGACAGAAGAAACCGCGCCCCAATCGGAAAACACCCGTATCACTTAGCCGCGTCAATACATCCGACACTTCATCTTCCCTACGCATCATTTTTAAAGCTTGAATATACAGGGTGTTAGCAACATACACAGGATGATTCAGACCATGATTTTGTTGCTCTCAGTCGTGCATCTCCGGGCTACATCCGCCCAATCTGCACCAACTCAGAATTATGTTCACACATTCGCTCTTTCCACACTAAACACCTCTTTTGCGGCACTCACCAACACACTCAACACACAAACTCACAAACACACACGCACACGCAAGTGGCTTTCATTCTATTATACTTAATGTTAATTTGCATGCTATAATCCATTACAATATAAATCATTATATCCATATTCCCAAATAAACAGAATGTATCTAGTTGGGAATATGTTTGCAAATCTAGTAACATAGTGAGATATTATGCCTTGTCACGTTACATACGGGAATACGTATTGGTAGCCTGTCGCGCTTCTGCTTCCGCAATACAGGTTAGATCCTAGTGCGAATGGGGGCCGTGGTCGGCCGTCCGATGGTATGCCTGTAGTACTACCGTGAACATGTTGTATCTTATTATTGTACTTCTACTATAGTGTTACAACGCAAATAAAGAATTTTATCTTATCTTATCTTATCTTATCATGATTTTGTGGAATTTTGGAGCCGAGGTAGCTCAGTTGGTAGAACGCTTACCTCTCACTTTGAGGTCGCAAGGTTCGAATCCAGCACAGGCCTAAACCAATTTTTGTTTGAATTTCTGTTTGGATCATAAATGATTATCACTTGTTCAGCAGTGTACGAAAACTTCATGAGGAAACCTACATTCCCGAGTAATGCATTTCGGAGGTGTGTGACCTAAATTGTATTGGGCTGGTTTTCCCTTCGCGGGTTGGAAGGTCAGACAGGCAGTCGATTTTGTAAAAAACCGGACCTGTCAAATCTTCAGGTTAGGTAAGCGGACCCTGTGAAAAACGGGATAATGCTAGGGAGATATTGATGATCAAGTGGAATTATCCGTCGCAAAAGTATGGAACGGAAAATAATTAAAAAACTTACTGACAGGGAATTCCACTTGATATTAATCCACAATCATGGTCTGAATCATCCCCTTTAGTATTCGTTACGAAGTCACCAACACCCTGTATACGATATACATAAGTGGATTGGCAGATGTGCTTGTTAAGCAATATGAAGGTGTAATATTCTTTTGACAGCCTCTGTGGTCCAATAGTTAGAACGTTAGGCTCAGGATTGGGAGGTCCGCGTTCGAGTCCCGTTGGGGATATTGTCGAAATCACTTTGTGACAGTGTCCTTTGTTTTGTAAAGACATTGAAAGTAGTAGAAGAAACGATTCCGTGCTTCGAAAGGCAGGTTAAGCAGTAACTCCTGGTTATAAAACACCACCACTAACCAGCAGTGGAGCAGCGTGGTAAATAGCATGCTCTATACCTCCTCCGGTTGGAGAGACCTGTGCCCAGCAGTGGGACATAAGTATACAAGGTGTTGATGAGAATGATGATTTCTAAAGTAAGGTAGAAAATCTAGAATAAATTACAAAATGGGTCATATCTCCTAAACCGTAAATATTCGCTGAACATACATGGGGGTATTTCTAGTAGCTAATGAGCCTCTGTACCTAATTTTTCATTTTGAACGTGAACTACTGGGCCACCGTGTATACTGTTATGTAATATTCTTTTACGCCATAAAATTGTCACTTTAGTTTTACTTTTAGGTATTTATTTTTTATTGCACCATGCCGCATCCAAGTCGTTTGTAAATGTTTGTTTCCTTTTGGTGGTTGCCTGGAAGAAATTGCTCTAGAGCAATAAGGCCGCCCAAATTGTACTGTATTCATGTGTTATGTCTGATTGTTGAAATTTTAGTTCTGTGCAATAAAGTATATTTGATTTGATTTGATTTGATTTGAATTGTCTCTTCGTAATTTATTTGGTTTGGTTGTTATAATATGTAGGTACGTGGTGTGTTTTGTCTGTAAGTATACATATTTCTATATGTAGGGCTCTCTCGGGACTTGGTGGTCGAGAGGGCCCTCAATGCTGGCCATTTGTCTGCCCACTATTGAAAGCCAATCGCTGCACATCTGCCGTATAACATAGCGACCCATCCCGGCTTCGCACGGGTAGCTGGGGCATAACGCATACATTACAAGTCTTGAAATTCAATTTGTAATATCTTTTGAACGTATATCCGACTTTAATCATTCAAAATGTAGTCTACAGGTATTTAAACAGTTTTGCATATAGTATGGTTTATTTGATTAATACAAAGGTATGGATAACGTGGTCTGATTTTGGTCGGCAATTCTATCTTAACTTTCAAAATGTAAAGTTTTTTGTAGACTTTGATCTGTTCTATAATATTCTACATTTGTTTTTGTTCTATCATCAATAGTTTTCGCAGCGCATGCGATGAAAGATATTTTACACCTTGGGTTACATTGATGTTTTAGTCATCATCATCATCAATTTAAGAGCCACGCTCTTGTCGGTGTAGCATTTTCCATTCCAGTCTATCAAAGGCCAATTCCTTGACTTCCCTATAAGACACGACGTTAACCTTTTCTTTAATCTGTTCCATGTAAGCTCTTCTTGGTCTTCCCCTTCCTCTCTTTCCTTCTAGCTTTCCTTCTATGATGTTTTTAATGAATTCGTCGTGTCTTATTAGGTGTCCAATCATCTTGCCTCTTCTGTCCTCAATAATTCTCAGTATTTGTCTCTTTTCCCTGTTGTTGTTTGTGTTGTGATGTTTTAGTACGGAACCCATTTTTTTTTTGGAAAAAAAAATAGTCTGTTAATGTTAAGAATAATGTAGCATTATAATGGTGAAAGATTTTTTGAAATCGGTCCTGTAGTTTTCGAGTTTAATTAATACAAACACACAAATATACAAAACTTCCCTCTTTATAATATTAGTATGAATAAATATTAATTATTTGCTTCGGATAGACACGTACGGTCACGAGTACTAATATGTACCTATATACTTTAAAACCATCTCACATTAACTTTTGTTGACAAATTAAACCGTAAGTCTCATTAAATGTCAAATATAAAAGTGTGACAGGGTTCTAAAGTGGGTACATGATATTGCTCATGACTGTACAGATGTCAAAACAAGTATAATGACCTAAACAGTCTATATACGATCAACAACATTATAATTACAAGTCATAATTAACATAAATCATAAACAGCCTAAATACGTCTCACAGGCACAATCAATCACGGTTGATTATACAGTATGCCAAAAAAATATCTTTCATATTTCAGCAGGCTTTTCGTAAGCTTGAAATATAATTCCAAGGGCGATGTAATATATAAGGTAGGTAAAGGCGACAAAAAACGTTTTAATTTTTAACTTATTTAAGAATTTCCATCCAGCCATCTGCGGCAAATCTACAAAAAAAGGGTACGATCTGTCTAACAGCGAATCTCTTATCTTTCGAACGACTTTTCTTCCATTACACCTCATCCTCAGGATCAGGCGAGAGATCTGTTATGTAGGTACCTGTACACAGAACATAAATAGTGAAATTTAAAAATTCAAAAATATTTATTTTCCAAAATTGTCTTAAATAGTCAGCGCTTTTTGAACGTCAAAAATTAAATTACATATTATGTAACTAGCTGTAAAAAATATTAAAAAGAAACAGCCAGACAGAGTTATCTTCGCTACGTCATAAAACAGCCTGATCAAGAAGTGACCCATGATCCCCAGGGTAATGGCATTGTCATTGTATGGTGACGTAAGGTTAATGATGTTTATTTTGTATCAAACTAACCTTGTAGTCAGGATATTGCGCGGAGATTGTCTCGCCAAGTGTGGTGACCAACAATTTAAAAGAAAAAAGGTGAATTTCAATTTCAAGACCGACCGACAGAGGGATTGCGTCCTCTAACATGATGGACTAAAGTTATGGGCGATAGGCTGATCCCTTATCACAATAAGGTTCATCATATCCATCTTAGGACTTCGTATCAACAGTGGCTGCAAGTTGTCTTTGATTAGTTGTGGCTCTGCCCACCCCATTTGGGATTACGGGCGTGAGTTTATGTATGTATGTATGTTCAATTTCAAGAAGCAAGAAGCCTACCCTTTTGGGGACACAGGCGTGATTCTATGTTACGTTATCGAAAATAGAACGTATTTTTATCACATGTTCTGAACTTACTGTAGTGTATTGATATTGCTATCCTTGTCTCGGGCGCATACGTCATCTGAATACAGAGCAAGACAAACAGTCAGTTAAGGCAGGACTGTCTGCCTGTACGGTCACGAGCATTAATATGTATATACACTTTGGTACCATGTCACATTAACTTTTTTGACAAATTGAACTGTAAGTCTCTCTAAATGTCAAATATGTTAGTGCGACAGAGTCCTAAAGTGGGTACATTATATTGCTCATGACTGTACAGAGTGACGGGGTGTTGGCGAGCCAAACCATTGCAGTATACAAAAGGTGTGCTCTACATTTTGAAATTTAATTTACTACCAAACAGCTATAACTGAAATAGTTATAAAACTTTCATTTAGCAACTTTAACGTCGCCTTATAGGTAAGTATTTTATAGTGTGCGCAGGAACTTCACGAGTTAATTCCACCCACTCCACTTCATCTGCGGACAACTAGAAGTCGGCGGGCATTTCACCCTTATGTTGTGGATATACCACCAATCTGCATTAAACGTTTTGTCTCTTACTTTTTAATGCGAACAGCAAAGGACTGGAACTGTCTGCCGTCGTCTGCTTTTCTAACACGTTATAACATGAGAGTCTTCAAGGCTAGAATGGATAAGCATTTGCTAGGTAAGCGTGATCCAGCTTAGACCACATCGTCACATCATCATGACCTGAGATTGTGGTCAAACGCGAGCATATTTTATTTAAAAGATAAAGTATTCCTTAATGTACACTGTACACGTGGGCGATATTTGAAAAACCACATTCTGGTGAAATTTTCGTCAACAAAACCCCGATTTCTTACAATTAATTTCATTCCGGGCAACAATGGACACCACAAATTTTTACTTGGATTGAAACCATCTTGTCTATTGGTGTTGTAAAAAATCACATTCAAATGTGATTGCTAAAAGGCGGTTACGTAATAAATCTCGTTAAAACCTTGTAAATGTTTATTTCCTGGTGGTGATAAGGCCGCCCAAATTACACTGTATTCATGTGTTATATCTGATTGTTGAAATTTAGTTCTGTGCAATAAAGTATATTTGATTTGATTCGATTTGAAAACCGACAAATCAATCGCATTTACTAAAAACTTTTCAAAACATTACATTTGAATGAGATCCAACTTCGCGATTCAAAATCATGGCAGCCCTACTATCGCACTCGACTAAATGGGTGGGGAGTGAGCATCTAATGGTATTCAGGCTTCGACATACAATAGCCCATAAACAACTAGATTGGATTCTCGGATGCGCCCGCAATTATTGTGCGAGGATATCTGATGCCAGGATTCTATCAGCACTTTGCTAACACTCTAGTTAAGTGGAATGAGAAGAAATACAGGTGTATTGGATGAAGAATAGATCCTATTTTTATTACTATTTACATACTTTTTTTTCCTTTGATGGATTTGCTCTTGGCCCCAGACTTGCCCAAGGCATTGACGAGGCCTAAGATAGAGCTCGCTCGCCCAGAAGGTGCCTGTTCACTCTGGCCTTGAAAGCACCCGGGTTATATGTATTCGGAAATACAGAAGATGGCAGAGAATTCCATTGTCCTCATTGGGGAAGTGGGGAATCTGAAGAACACCTAGCAGTCAAGTTGATTCAAAGATGTACTTCCAGAGCACTTTACAAAATAGAACCTATTAGACGGCACAACGCGTGTTGTTGTAATTATATCGTCGTCATCACACCCTAGCGTTATCCCGTTTTTCATAAGAACAGTTTTTTACAAACCTTCCAATCCATCATATATTTAAGTCAAATACCTTCGAAATACATTTCTTCGGAATGTGGGTTTCCTTACGCTGTTTTCCTTCACCGCTGAGCACGTGATAATCATTTATGATCCAAACATGAATTCGAAAACAAATTCGACAATCATTCGTTTAGGCCCGTGCTGGATTCGAACCTGCGACCGCAAAGTGATAGGCAAGCGTTGTACCAACTGGGCTAGCACGACTCCACGACTCCGGGTAATTTATATCGGGCTCTTATAGTGAAAAACTGATGAGTACCCTTTTACATTCTTCGGGCTTAGCACCGTAAGCGCGCGACTCTTTCTCGTCTCGACATACGTCACCCGTCACTCTCTCACAGTACTGCACAGAAAGAGACAGATGAACGCTCTCACGGCGAGAAAGAGTCGCGTGCTTACCGTGCCCGCATGTGATTTTCTTCCACAAAACCTCATTATTTTTCCTTCTGGGTACTCGCCGTAGCGAAAGTCGCCGTTAGGGGAGTCGCTGTCAATGCCATAATTCGATTGTACTTAGCGTGTCTATTGTGATTTGTGTTAGCTAACTCTACAATAAAACGTAAATATTAGTAACATACCCAGTTTTAATCAGTAAATGTTAAGTAAGTAGCTCAAATATCACTCTTATTACGGAAACCAAATATTATTACTACAAATTATAATAAGAAATATTAATACAAAAGAATACAACAAATAGTCTTTCAGTTTTCGCTTCTCTCCACCATAATCGTCTTCACTTGTTTTTCTTTCCTCGAAGTCGCAGACGGAACACCCGCCAAAACGTTTTTCTCTTAAAAAGTGACGTGACGTTCCTTTTTTGAAATTGCCAACATTTGTTGTAGACAAAAATCACATCCAATGCAATTTTGCAAAAAAATCAAAAACAACTGCCATTTGTCGTTCCAACCTGAGGGAGAAATTCAACAAGCTACTACTTACTGTCACGTAGGCTAATGACTTACCAAACATCATGTATATGTATGTAAGTAATTTGCATACAAAACGACATGCAAATTGACAGAAAAGCGGACATTGCAGTTACATCCACAGCGCTTTAATTCTATGCAAATTTTAGTGCAGCAAAGGAAGGGTAATGGACAAGTGACAAATGTAATCATTAAAGGGTACTTATTTGGCAGCTAAGAGCTATTTATGTCTTAACTGTAGCTAAGAAAGCAAGAATTAATAGTTAAATAGCTCTTAATCCAATGAAAATTATTGCTGCCTAAGATTTGCCTTTTAAAAAAGAACTATTTATTAGAAAATCATAGTCCTTTGTTGCACAAAATAGAACGGAAAAACAAACGATTTTCAATTTTACTTTAAGTCACTCAAAATCTTTATTTATCTAATACCCAAGTTACGAGGAAACAACGAGGAAGTATTCGAGAGTCTCCGAGTCAAAGATACTATTGTCATGGGATTTCAATTTGACGTACAACCTTATCATGTTACCCTTAACATATAATAATCCTTGTAAGTTATATATCTTCTATTGTCCAATGTGCAGTACGGTCACACGGAGTTGTGTTTTGTGAAGTTTCAACAAAGTCTGTTATTTTTTTTTAAATGTTTGAGTAGTGACAAACATCGTTTGTTTTTGTTATATTCTTTTCTATTGCATGCGGTGCTCACCTGTAATTAGTTACGCAATTAGTTTTAAGTCCTTTGAAATTTAATTTATACATGAATTATTGTAGTAACTGTTGGTGTGCCTAATAAAATAAAATAAAATATACACTTTGAAACCATGTCACATTAACTTCTTTGACTAACCTTAAGTCTCATTAAATGTCAAATGTGATAGTGCGACAGGGTTCTAAAAAGGGTATGACTGTACCTACTTCAACTTTTCATAATATATATAGACCTCTACGATTACCTATATTATATTTTTGAATAATTATGTACCCGAGCAATGAGAAAATAGATAATTATCACGTTAAATCTGTACAGCTCCATCTATATATGTTTTTGGAAATTCCCTCATTAATAATTTCCGACAAGCAAAACACATACCATCGTTTGTAGTACAATCAAGTAGATGTTCTATTTTAATTTTCTTTACGTTGTTACTACTAACATCCTGTATAATATATTATATCTTCTTCGTTATTTATTAAATTCTTAAAAAAAATAATCTGAAGACTTTTTTTACTTTTTAAACTAAACATATTCTTGCTGCAAAATATATCTAAATAATCTCAGCGCAAACAAATGTAGTCAACTAAAATTCTTGCTATCTCTTTGCAGTTCTTTGCTTATAGTGCTTTCTACTCTTGTCTTATCAAACACTTGCTAAAAATCTGTGGCAAAAATAGAAAATACTTAAGATTAAAAAATTATTATCCAAGAAATTAACGTTAAATCTGGGCAGAAATAGCCTAGGGCTGCCCCTTTTTCACAGATACTTAATTAAATAGACTTTTTTTAAATCGAATAAGAAATATCGTTTCTAAGTCAGATTTTGATAGTCTATAACGGTTTATGGGTAACATTTAAAATGATGACATCGTTCTTTTCTTTTTCATTTTCTAAGCGAAACAAAATGGTAGATAATAAACATTTTTATAATTCCCACTCCTAGATCCTGGGGAGCGTTTGAAAGAGTCGTAAATCTCAAAAGGGTAAAATTCTTAAGAGTCAGCGGACCTCCAGTGCGTTTGGGTGACCTCATTTTACCCAATTTTACGTACCACTGTCGTTTGGACCGTAATGTTTTAATTCTAACATTCCTTTGACCACGGTTCGCTTTTCTAGGACAAAGTTATTATGGTATGTTTTATCGTGCTTTCTGTACAGCGGTGTATTTTTATAGCGCGTTTTAGCTTTGTTTTTGTTACTATCAAAACAGGAAACAAACATAACTAGGAGTGAGTCTATATAACATACCTCTTTCTACCCTTTCAGGTGTGTTGGTGGCGCCACCGTGGTGTCCTAGTGAGATATGTTCCTTAGGGTGCCTTTGCCGCTCGCCTAGCCTTCCTCTTAGCTAAGCCGCTCTCTTTAGCTACAATTAAGACTTAAATATCTCTTAACTGCCAAATAGTCTTTTACGATTACATTTGTCTCTTGTCCATTACCCTTTCTTTGCTGCACTAAAATTTGCATAGAATTAAAGCTATGTGGATGTAACTGCAATGTCCGCTTTTCTGACAATTTGCATGTCGTTTTGTATGCAAATTACTTACATACATGTACATGATGTTCGGTAAGTCATTAGCCTACGTGACAGTAAGTAGTAGCTTGTTGAATTTCTCCCTCAGGTTGGAAGGACAGGCAGTTGCTTTTTTTTAAAAATCATACATAACATCACGTCTGTAACCTCAAAGGGGTTGGCAGAGGTGTATAGTACTCAATCATCGTCAGCTATGTTCAAGTCCCATGTAATAGAGGGCGAGCCTATTGCCATTAATAGGGTACAGACGTTAGAAAACACGCGATATCAATTATCTATGATCGAAACATGAATTTGAACTCGCCAAGTCGAATACAGTGGCTTAGACCCCATGCCGATAATTGAGCCCGCGACACTACGATGTAAGTCCCGCGTTCTCTGAATTCAACTCTGATTGATTGGATAAAACTTAACACGCACACAAACACACACACACACACATAAACATCCTATATACGTCCCACTGCTGGGCATAGGCCTCCCCTCAATCAACCGGAGAGGGTATGGAGCATACTCCACCACGCTGCTCCAATGCGGGTTGGTGGAGGTGTTTTAACGGCTAAGAGCCGAGACCAACGGCTTAACGTGCCCTCCGAAGCACGGGATCATCTTACTTTTTCGGACAATCAGGTGATTCAAGCTTGCAGTGTCCTTAACAAACAAAGGACAGTCTCACAAAGTGATTTCGATAATGTCCTCGCCGGGAATCGAGCCCGGACCTCCAGACTGTGAGCCCAACCCTCTAACCACTAGACCACGGAGGCTGTTACAAAAAAACTTAACACAAAAAGAGAAACATTAACATGATTTTTCTGAAACGAAATACTAGAACGCCCTGCTCCCTCTATCAGAATAACATAGTGTGCTCCTCTAGTTTCACACAATTGAGGGGGAAACCTCCCCCCTACCATCCCACCAAGCATCAACCGCATTACGCTAGACTGTACCCAATGTCGAAAATTTGTTTGCCCACAGTACATCATGATTGAGCACATTCCTTAACAACTTAACAGGGTAACTTTGTTTTCTATAATAACATACATACACAAATGTTGATTTCTATAATGCACATAAACACACATACACATGCCCGTGGGTAGATCCACAAGAAACCGGAAAACAACTTGCAGCCATTTTGATACGAAGTCCTAAGATGGATATGTTGAACCGTATGTTGATAGGATGGTGGTAAACCCATCGTCCATGTAGTGGTTCCCAAAGTTGTTTGGGCCCATGACCCATCTACGAGTAATACATACATACAGCCTATTTCCCACCAAGGTAATCAGAGACTATGGAATTCCATTTGTTTCGATCCTAACACACTTCTCTTGCTTCCTCCACGTTCATCAATCGTTTCATACACGCACGCCTGTTCAAAGTAGACCGTACTAAATCTTTTCTAGGGACATCTCCGATTTGATCAATATACGTCCATCTAGGTCTTCCTCTGCCAGCCCTATCATCAGCCTTCGCTTTATACACCGCCTTCGTAATCCTATTATCCTTCATTTGTATTACGAATAATACAAGTCTACAAGCTCGGGACCGAATTGTAGCGTTGACAGCGACTCCCCGAACGGCGACTATAACATCAAAAGTCGCTCGACGTAGAGGGAAAATAAGGCCACTCGCCGTAAAGAGACTCGCCGTAGCGAGAGTCGCCGTTCGGAGAGTCGCTGTCAACGCTACAATTCTCGGGACCTACCTCTAGAATATTTAACCGTTATCAATATGAATTAAAAGACTTTTCACACAAAATTTATCATCGGCCGTTGGTTAGGTTGGTTGTCGTGTCGTCGTAAGACCCTCCAGTGGATCGCGACTCATAGTTTGGGAAACCCTGATCTTTTCTATCATGTTATAAAGGTCGCAATCCCTCTGCCAGCAAAAGCCGACATGCCGGGAAGATAAGCAGCTGAAAGCTTTTTATATTAAATGGCTTTTGTTTTTTTAAGTATAGGATTCACACGTGCTTACGTGTCTCGCGATGGCTTCAGCTTAATGACGATACATAAATCGAAAGAATTTCGCATGGACAGGAGAAAGACCCAGTGGTGTAATGGTTAACACGTTCGTCCCAGACTCCCAGTTTGACTGGAGCCGCGGGTTCAAGTCCCGTCCGAGTCAGATTTTTTTCGATTTAATTGTCTCTTTATGTTTTATGTTTTTCATTCGCTTTAGAACTTACATAAAACAGCCCATTTTATATACTGAGGTGTCTACCCTAACGATATTCGTCTAACAATGACCATGTAACATTATAGGAATGCGAATTAGGGTATGAACAGTACATAAATTTTACCAGTCATCGTATAGGCTACATTCTTGTCCTCAATTTGAGTGCCCCTTAACAAATACAACGCCAAAATGCCCTTTAACACTAATTGCTTGTAACAGGGTGTTAGTAATATCGTAATGAGGTGGATGATTCAGGCCATGATTTTGAGTTGATATTAAGAAGAAAATCCACTTGATATCAACTCTGAATCCACTGAATTATCCCCATCAGTATTTATTACGATGTCACTAACACCGTATCTACTTGTATTGCTACTTGTATGTACTTGTACAGGGTGTAATTGACATCGTAACAAATACTGAGGGGTATGATTCAGCTCATTATTCTGAGTTAATATCAAGTGGAATTTCCCATCGATTCTACACTACGATTTAAGTAATGCGTTTTCCGAACAGGACAATCGCGGTTTACATAATCATAATCACCATCTAATTTTATTTTAAGTTATACCTGTCATTTTCTCATCCACCGAAAAGGAAAGGGACGAATAATCGACAGGCATAAAATTTATGGTACGCACGTCAATATTAGGCAGCAATTAAAAAAAAACCCTCGCACAATTGTGTATATGTAATAAATCGAGAGAATTAAGTTGACAGCACACGTCAAACGGGTTGCATATCATTCATTTTAAAATTAACTATTATTATTGTCAATCATCTGTCTCTTTCCTTTTCGGCGGATAAGAAAATGACGGGTACAACTTAAAATTGGGAGGGGTCTGCAGGAATCCCGATTCCTGTTGATGCCAAAGTGAAGATGTATGAATATGTTAAATCTATAGGTACTACAATCCTTTTATTATCATGGTATTAAGTAATACCTACCGCTTCGGACGCTGTCTCCAAAGAGTAAACGCGACACAAGAAACTCTTCAGCAATAAATATAATTTATTTAGGTTTGTGCCGTATAGTAGAACTAGTAGAAGTCTTGTCTGTGTTACTTACATCGGAATGTACAAGTATAAACTCAGCAGAATAATGTATGATCTACAGTGTACTTCCTCGTTCCTTTTATAAATGTTGTGGTACACGATAGCTGTCAGTCTGCACATGTTAAGAAAGAAAAATAAATGGATTTGTCTGTTTTGAGATATTTTGCGGTAATTCTTCTAGTTTTCTTTTCTTTTTTCTTAAACCTTTTTATAATATAATAAAAAATATTTGTGTGTTCTCTGTTGTTACAAAAACAAAATAATTGTATTATTATAAGGCGCGTGAACTAAATCACATTTTGTATTTTGTTTATTATTCCTCCTACTCTTTCCCTGTTTTATTTTTCTTATATATTAGAATAGAATGGAATGAAATGGAATGGAATGGAATGGAATGAAATGGAATGGAATAGAATGGAATGGAATGGAAAGAAATGGGATGGAATGTTTATTTATCAAAAAACTTAAACATGTATACATTACTGGCCGACCCCACACTAGGGAAAACCTGTATCGCGGAAGTCCTGAATATTTGTTATTAGCAAACACTTTTAAATACACCGTCGAGCTAGCCTTTCATTATTGCGTGTCCCGTCAAGCTTAGTTAATTTCACCAAAAAATTAATGTGCCAGGTACTTTCCCATTACGGTACGGATTAGCCGCTAACTTCCCACTGTCGTCTTAATTGCGCAATTTTTGCCGAACAAAAGAAGCTCACCAACTTAAATTAGGTTTGGTTATTCAATTTTGTATATTTAATATTTGTACTCAAGTTATTTTGAAATGTTCTTGAAATACCTATTCTTGTTACTACATTTTACTCGTTTTTACATTTTAAAGTTGTAC
This sequence comes from Pectinophora gossypiella, assembly GCF_024362695.1. NCBI lineage: Eukaryota > Metazoa > Arthropoda > Insecta > Lepidoptera > Gelechiidae > Pectinophora > Pectinophora gossypiella. The sequence goes on from NC_065419.1 coordinate 10,643,408, forward strand.
AAGAACGAAATGTTAGAGGGACTTTCTTTGGATGGACCTCAGTCATGCATAGCATCACGCCTATTTCTCACTGGGGTACGCACGCTACGTAATTACATTTGCTTTGATTATGACTTATCTTGCTTCAGAGATGTATATTAAACAATATTGTCCTCAACACACAAATTCTGGAAACCACCTGATATCAATTATCTTTGATCACAACATGAATTCAAAGTCATAAAGTCGAATTCAGTGGTTTACAGTCTGAGCCGGAATTTGAACCCGTAATTCATGCGTTCTCCAAAGAGGGTTATCATGGTTTTAGTTATACTGATGTCCGATTCCTGCAGACACATCCTAATTTTACTTTAAGTTATACCTGTCATTTTCTTATCCGCCGAAAAGGAAAGGGACGGATGATTGACAGCTCTTAATTTTAGGAAGAATGAGTAAATGAATGAATAACCCGGGCAAATCAAAAAGGTATCTCGCTGTTATGCAAACCGTTTGACGTGTGCTGTCAACTTAATTAGGTTATTGGCCAATGTAAAATTTTTAGACGATTGTTTTAGATTTGTGCTTAAAATTGACGTGTGTTCCATAAATTTTATGCTTTTCGATTACCCGTCCCTTTCCTTTTCGGCGGATGAGAAAATGACAGATATAACTTAAAATAGAATTAGATGGTGTTTACAGGAATTAGCACCATTGACAGCTTTCAGCAGTCTTTTAAAAGTCGTTTTGGTCGGTTTTGCTACCAGTGACGTATAGGTATTATATCCCGGCTGACTTCACTAACTCACGTATCTTTATTTTTTTGCTAAAGTGATTGGTGTTTTATTGACAAATACGAAAGGTGCAAATTAGTTTCGGCAAAATTGATACTTCAGTTCGCGACATCAGCGATGGTTTGTGATTCTTTTCATTCAGAGACCAAGGGCGTCTGGCGTTACTTGCGTCTTTTTTTCTTTATTAAAAGGCTTCGCCTTCGCATTGTCTCTTGCGTCTGTTACAAATTCATATACATACATAAACAGCCTATATACGTCCCACTGCTGGGCCCTCAATCAATCTAACTTTTTCCGACAATCAGGTGATTCAAGCCTGCAATGTCCTTACCAAACAAAGGACAGTCTGTGTGATTTCGATAATGTCCCCATCGGGAATCGAACCCGGACCTCCAGATCGTAAGCCCAACGCTCTAACTGCTCGATTACGGAGGCTGTAAAAAATCACAAACAATTTTATTATTATTCATTACAAAAAATCCGTAAAATTCTTTTCTATTGCGATATACCTAGTGATAAAAGTATTTTCATATTGACAGTCCATTATTTCTGTCCAATGAAAATACTAAATTGAATTGTCAGAAAAAAAATCACTACGCGTTCCAACGACCAGTTTGTTTATTTTTACCCAAAACAAGAACGTTTGCCAACCCGATACAAATATTTATGCACGAGTAATCAAAAGTAAGGGCCTTTATTGGTACCGTAATAAAAAATCTTTATGAATATCATAATACGTTCGCATATTTTTTGTAAATATTATTAGGATTCCTTTCACGCGTAGACAGGAAAAAAAAAAAAGATTATGTTCCATCTATGAGTTAGTACGAGTATCACATCCTATCTACTATAAGTGGTACAGCTGATGGTATACAGGGTGTTAGTGACATCGTAACGAAAACTTTGAGGGACAATTCAGGCTATGATTCTGAGTTGATATCAAGTGGAATTTCTCGCAAAAGTATGGAACAAAAAAAAAACATTAATTTTCCAACAGGAAATTCCACTTGATATCAACTCAGAATCATGGTCTGAATCATCCTCCTCAGTACTCGTTACGATGTCACTAACACCCTGTTTAGCATCAGCTATACTACTTATAGTAGATAGGATGTGATACTGCTGCTGAATTATAGCAGCATGGAACATAATCTTTGTTTTATTCCTGGCTACTGGCACTATTACTGTATACTGACACCACCCCCCCTGAAAATAAAAAACACACAACACAACCGTTTAGTATCATTTCTTGCCGTCTCCAAATAATAGTCCTACTGTTATTTTGCGGTCTTGAAATTCAAATTGAGCAGCTTAAAACTCATACGTTTTATTTATAAGTAAGTAAGTAATACACAAGAGTGACTGCAAAGCAAATTGGCATTTGACAACTTCTAATTATGGATAACTGCGAAGCTGGGTGATTAGTAACTTGGCATTAAGTATCTATATTATTACAATTTCGGAAATAACCGTCTATTTTGAATAAACATCATAACATAACGGTATCTATTTCAGAGCATGAACTTGTCTTATTTGCATGTGAAGTAGTGAAAAAATGTCTGTAGATTTTCCGCAATGAAAAGAAAATTCTATTAGATCCGTAAAACTTCATCTTATTTGTTTTTCGTTACCTTTTTCCCCTACGTCCACGCGCAGCCACGCCTTTAATACCTAAGGGTCCTATCTCACTAGGACACTATACGTATAGTAGTTCAACCACTGTCGCGCCACCAACAAAATATATGCAGTTCTTTATACGCAACCTCACCAGTTTTCTAGTTCAAGGTTTTGTGGTTACGTCCCCGGCTGGTCGCCAAACCCTATGGCTATAAGGGGGTGGGAAAGTCACCAATAAGATAACGCGCAGCCACTCTTGATAATCACTAAGTTAAGAGCCACGCTCTTGTCGGTGTAGCATTATCCACCACTGCCCTATTTTTCCCTAAAAAGTAGCATGGAATTCTCAGTCAGACATTCGCCACTGAATGTATGATTTACACAAAAATGTATGATAACCTACAAGCTACATTACCAATAATATTAGACTTCCAATTCGCTAACAAAGCAACTTACTGAATTTAAATTTCTGCAGTTTGTAATTAAGTACCTATTGCATGTATGCAGTATTATTAGTAAATAACTGATAACGCCAACATAATAAATAACTCATACTTAAGTTAGATATACTTATATCGATAACTCAATCGTTTTTAGGCTGGACGAACAAAAAAAAATTTTTGCCCTTTCCTTTCCTGTACATGGACTATTGTACCTACAATGCCGGTAACATGGTGAGACCGCCTGCCACCAAACGGTTCATGTAAAAAAAAAAACTCAATAATCGATAACAAAATGTCAACGTATTAGGTAAATATAAAATTATAAACCAATTTCATGGGACGTGACAGCACGCGCCTCATAAAATGAACGTTTCGTATGCCATTAGGACGTAAATAACCAAAGATTGAAAACGTCAAATGTATAACATCACATTATAAGGTGCGCGTGCCCTATTCAGCTTGGTTGGGTTAACAGGGTTGACACTTCGGCGGAGCTATTGGGAAATATGTTTTATCTATTTAAGATGATCATAGTGTTCTTCACGCAACGCAGTGTGGTCGACCCCTGGCAAAATGACGGCACGACTTGCAGGTGGCTGGAAGCGCCTGGATACGTAAGGCTATGTCTAGTAGTGGAGTTCAATGAGCTGATGCTAATGATGATGATGATTTATGTTATTTAGCTCACCTGTATGTTTTGGTGGTTACGCAACCAACAAGACAACTTTACAGGTGAGGTAACGGTAACTTTATACATATTGGTGGCGCTACCGTAGAGTTCCAGTAAGATAATGGCTCTTATCGTGCTCAAGCTACCACCTTGACAGACCATAGATAGAAATGTGAAGAGTATATTTGTAAATAAATACCGTAGGCTCACTGAAGCCACGTTCGTCACCTTAGCAGGGTTATTCTTACCCTCCGGAGATCACGTGACGTCACAATGTAACTTTGCCCTAACATACGGCGGGGGTGGAGTGCAAGGGGGGAACTAATTTGTATGTGACTTACTCAGAGACGTTTCGTTGAAATGTTTTTTGAAATACGCTTGAATTGTTAAATCTTTTTGAGCGAAAACGGAATGCTAATGTACATGTGAAATCAGGAAAGTGTGCGGTTAAATGCGGTGGAGTGTTTTGGGTGCGACAGTCTTTTGTTTGGAATGGATGTGGGATGGGGAGACTTTACTGCGTATAAAGGTTTCAGTTTCGTTATTTAATTAAAAAAAAGACTAAATAAGAATCTCATAAAAACCAGTTAATTCCGGATTTACTTTGAATTAGGCATCTCTCACTTATACCTATTCTAAAATTAGTAAATTCCTAAAGCATAGCTGCAAAGCAATTAAACTTACAACTTTTTTCTGATTGCTGCAGTACCAAATAGTTCAGTTTGAAACAACAATTCTCGACCCAATTCACCAGATAAGTTTAGATGTTGGCGGGATAAAGAAATGGAGCTGAGGCATGTGGGCGCTTCGAGTGCCAGCTAACCTATACGGCAATAGTGTTGCCCCTACATAATCGAGTATCGATATCAGAAAAGAATAACACTGCGTATTGAACGGTAACACTCCGCCCTCACCCCTTGTGGGGCTTACTTTAGTCTTAAAAGTCTATAAGCCGCTAAGGAGTAGGAGGAAAAGCGCGCGAACTGTGTCTCGCTCGCACTTACGCGTTCGACGGTACACAGTGAGAATGAGATTTTTGTATGAAGTGTCTAAGGATAGCAAACGATAAACTATCGACAGCAGAAATAATACATACAAAAACTCACGCCTATTTTCCACCTTCTTCTTTTATCGTGTGGGTAGTGAAGTGGATTACCAACCTAATCAACTCTGGTGTCACAGGGTTACTATTGAGCCGCCAAAGGCCCCTGACACGACATCATATTATATATATCATCCCATGTATATCATGACTACGTACTTACATCAGTAAGTAGTAACTAGGACCAACGGCTTATCGTGCCTTCCGAAGTACGGATCGTCTTACTTTCGGACAATCAAGTGATCAGCCTGTAATGCCCTAACCAAACTAGGGATCACAAAGTGATATTTGTGATATGCTCCCACCGGAATTCGAACCCAGACCCACCGGGATAAACAGAGACTATGGAATTCCATTTGCTTCGATCCAGAAACACTTCTTTTGCTTCCTCCACATACCTCAATCGTTTCATACATGCACGCCGGTTTAGAATATATCGTACTGAACCTTTTCTAACGACATCTCCAATGTGGTCATTCACCCACCACCCTTCATATACCACCAACCTTCTTTCGTAATCCTATTATCCTCCATCCGGTCTACGTGTCCAAACCAACTTAACTTTCCCTTCTCAAACTTAGAAACAATACCTACCGATAAATAGCAATATTGAGTAGCAATACTCTATAAGATTTATACTATCGATTGTAAAACTATCGATTCTTCTTCAACACTATACGACATTGATCAAGCAAGACCGACGCGAAGACACCGTTCCTATACTAGAACTGAATTGAAATCTAGTCTAGACAAGGTTACGCGGCAGTGAGGAGAAAACCGGTTAGAATTTCTTGCGAGGGAAAATCTAAAAATAGTAGCGACGGGTGGGGGTTGAATTTCGGTTGGCTTGATTAAAACCTAAAACTAATTGGGGTACAATCGTATTACAGTTTCAGTCAAGTAGAAATTGATTGATTAAATAAATTGTTTTCAGATAATCTATACTTATAATAAATCTGTAGAGAGGTCAATTCTGTACATTAAATATTTTTTCAAAATAACTATCAGGGGGTGATAAGTGATCGATACTGATGCCAAAAATGCAATCAGTAAAATTTTTGTCTGTCTGTCTGTCTGTCTGTCTGTCTGTCTGTCTGTCTGTCTGTCTGTATGTTCCTTATAGAAACAAAAACTACTGGACGGATTTTAATGAAACTTGGTACAATTATTCTTCACACTCCTGGGCAGGTTATAGTATACTTTTCATCACGCTACAATCAATAGGAGCAGAGTAGTGAAGAGAAATTTTGGGAAAACGGGAGAAGTTACTCCATTTTTTAAGCTTCCGTTACGTGAGCAGTCTTAATGGTTAAAGTTACATAGAAATCATGTATGACGGAAATAAATATCTAAATAATATATAAAAGGAGAAACTGACTAACTGACATATCAACGCACAGCCTAAACGGCTAAACGTAGGCACTTGAAATTTGGAAGGAACGTAGCTTAGTTACCATAGAGGTGCACTAAGAAAGGAATTCCCGAAATTCCCACGGGAACGGGAATTAGCGGGAAAATCCTTTTGTATGAAAAATCTAAACCACTCAAGTTAGACGTTTGAAATTTGTCATGCAAGTACCTTAGATACCGTAGAGGTGCACTAAGAAAGGAATTCCCGAAACTCCCACGGGAACGGGAATTAGCGGGAAAATCCTTTTGTATGAAAAATCTGAACCACTCAAGTTAGACGTTTGAAATTTGACATGCAGGTACCTTAGATACCGTACATGTGCACTAAGAAAGGAATTCCCGAAATTCCCACGGGAACGGGAATTAGCGGGAAAATCCTTTTGTATGAAAAATCTAAACCACTAAAGTTAGACGTTTGAAATTTGGCATGCAGGTACCTTAGATACCGTAGAGGTGCATTAAGAAAGGAATTGCCAAAATTCTTACGGGAACGGGAATTAGCGGGAAAATCCTTTTGTATGAAAATTCTAAACCACTCAAGTTAGACGTTTGAAATTTGGCATGCAGATACCTTAGGTACCATAGAGGTGCACTAAGAAAGGAATTCCCGAAATTCTCACGAGAACGGGAATTAGCGGGAAAATCCTTTTGTATGAAAAATCTAAACCACTCAAGTTAGACGTTTGAAATTTGTCATGCAGGTACCTTAGGTACCGTGGAGGTGCACTAAGAAAGGAATTCCCGAAATTCCCACGGGAACGGGAATTAACGGGAAAATCCTTTTGTATGAAAAATCTAAACCATTCAAGTTAGATGTTTGAAATTTGGCACGCAGGTACCTTAGATACCGTAGAGCTGCACTAAGAAAGGAATTCCCGAAATTCCCACGGGAACGGGAATTAGCGGGAAAATCCTTTTGTACGAAAAATCTAAACCGCTTAAGTTAGACGCTTGAGGCATGCAGGTACCTTAGTTAACTTAAAGCTTAGTTGCAATAGGATATTGCAAAATTCCCACGGAAACGGGAGTTAGCGGGAAAAAACATTTGTATGATAAAATCGAAACCCCGTAAGATAGATGTTTTCAATTCAAATCAATTAAATTATTTATTGCATTCCATGTAGTACAATGGGGTGTTACATAGGCATAGGAACTAAAACATGGACCCTGTAGGGCACAGCAACGTTGAAGGGAAGAGAGGAAGTGTGTATTAAAATTAAAACTCAATGAACAATCAATTCAAAAAAAAATCAATTCAATCAATTGATTCAATCTAGCATGTCTTAGTAAATATAAAGTTTATTTATGGCTGTATTTTGAAAAATGGGAGTTATTGGGAAAAAAAATGTATGAAAAAATCTAAACTGCATAAGTTAGATGCTTGAAATTTGATATGCACTCCCACACACACAAAGATTTCTCTTTTATAACACGCCACGCGGACGAAGTCGCGGGCAAAAGCTAGTACTTAATAATTGGATTGATCAAGACCGTTTCAATAGTATTCTTGTAGACGATAGTTTATGTGCATATTGATGTTAAATTAAACGGAGTATTAAGAAAAATAAGAGTGTTAAGTAGATACTGAACAGTGCACAGAATGGTCCTCATACCACAGGCATATAACTGTTTCAGTAATCTGTGCTTTGTGCTGTCACTAGTAAGTAATTCGACAAACTATCGCCGACAATGTTCGCATTTCTTACAAATATACCTTTTCTAAGTTTATTTAATTAGTATTCCTGTGTTGTATGTTTTCTGTGCAAGAAAGTATCGTGTATTGTCCCGTTTTGTAAAAGTTGTATGTTTCATTCTGAACTAGAAACGGTTACAAAATGTAAACCATAAAATTCCATATTTTCGCCCCAAAGGGATGCTTTTTATAAACATATTTTTTGGTCATGCTTAGATTACGACGGGCCCAAAAAACAAACAGTGGAAAGGTCCGTTGTTTACAAGAATGATTTTTTAGTGAAAAAACGTCCGGGCATGGTAAAGCTGTTGTTTTGGTGTCGTAAAAACGTATGTTAGGAAGTTAAGGGAAGTGCGAAACAAAACAATATTGCTTGTCGCAAAAGTTGGGACTAAGTATATCAACAAATATTTATACATTGTTTTAAGTTTACGCCGTTATGACCGGGATCATCCCGTGATCATGGCACTTGCAACAGTGTCGAAATATCGGGAGTCTCATATCCCCATTTAAACGCGGTAAGAACCCGTTATTATGTGCTTTAATAACAAATATTTAGTCGTATTATCTGTGTTTTATGAGAGTACTATATATATATATTTTTTTTTTATATTTAATAATTTATTATACACAGGGTAACACAGAAATACAATATGACAACATCTACTCTTCTATCGTGTGGGTTATGTGGTGGATAACCAACCACATCAACCCTGGTGTCCGAGTTATTATTGAGCCGCCAAAGTCTGCCTGCCATGGCTCATGTAACCACTATGTACCTACATTAGTATACAGTATATTACAACAGGACATTGCATTTAAACTAATGTTATACTTAAGGCTTAATAATAATAAATAAAAAAATAAATAATGAAGAGAGACAACAGGCACAACTTTTTTCTAACAGATTTTTTTTCCAGAAAGCCTGTGAGAGTGAAAGATTAACGAGAGAAGGGCAGATAACGTGTACAAGTATACATATTAAGACATACACTGATAAAAAAAATACACTAATTACAATAATGAATATAATAGATTTACTTGTCATCATCATCAGTCCATTAACGTCCCCACGATGGATAGGGAGATCGGCCCTTAAACCATCACGCGGGCCCAGTGCGGATTGATGGTTATTAACGACTGCTAATGCAGCCGGGACCAACGGCTTAACGTGCCTTCCGAAGCACGGAGGAGATCGAGATGAAAACTTTTTTTTTGTGGTCACCCATCCTATGACCGGCCTTTACGAAAGTTGCTTAACTTCAACAATCGCAGACCGAGCGCGTTTACCGCTGCGCCACTGAGCTTCTCATCCACAGTTTAAGCATAGATATTTTTAGTTTTTAAAACCTATATGGTTTGGCCCGCCTAATATAGATGGCGCTACGTCAGACTACTCATTACGTTGGTCTAACAGAAAGCTCGGTGAGATGTAGGGACACAGTTCATCTTTGAATGGATGCACCTGCGACTGGCCTAATTAGAGATATAGCAGTGTGATTATGTTTATGTGAAATACCTACGTAAAATGAGTCTAAGGGTGGTATTAATAAACAAATCTCAGCTGAGACTGCACTCAAGATCATGCTCAAGTCCCTGTTTTTATATAAGAACTGTCCCATTGACATGATCTTGAGAGCAGTCTCAAAACTGAGATTAGTTTATTTATACCACCCTAAGTATCTCCACAAGGACTTTTTTTTCTATTGAGTTAACACGTTCACTGTGTCTGAACCACATATAACGCAACTTTAAAAGTTATACGTGAATGTCCCATATGTGGGGCACATCTTTTCTTGCCACACTGTTTCTATGTACATAAATTCCAATATAACATAACATAAACTGCCTAAATACGTCCCACTGCTGGGCAAATTCCAATATGTTTATCTAAAAATAACATTGCACGTGAGGGTTTGATATCTTATTTTCTGTTAGGTACACAGTGAACGTGTTAACTATCCACTGCTATTAATAGTCTGTGTTGATTTTATGTTCATTTAGCTATTCCGCAATACATGTTTCTGCGCTAGGTTTTGCGTTTTTTCTTTATTTTACAATGTCAGGACATTACAGGTTGATCACACGATTTACTGACAAAAGGAGGAGGCACGTTTAAGTACTCGTTAAATCATTTCCGATGAACTTTCACATATCACAATATTTTATTTATATTAAAAAAAAAAAACAAATAAAAACTAGATTTTCACAAAAATCGGACGCTCAATTTTCACAGATCGAAAGCTTTTGTTTAATTTTACGAGTATTCTTTCTCTCACACCACGGGTTGGAAGAGATCTCATTTTGAGATAAATCCACCCTTTGTAGCTATTTTTTGTATTTTGTCATTAATAACAACATAACATAACATAACAAATACTTTATTGCACAAACAGGAAAAAACAAAATACAAAACAAAAGAGAAATAGAATTAGTACAATAGGCGGCCTTATTGCTAAGTAGCAATCTCTTCCAGGCAACCTTTAAGTATAGGAGATATTGAATATTAAGTAATATAGCGGGATAGTGCAGCATAGGAATACTTGTGCATATAAAAATAAATACACTACAAAATACTAATAACACTAATGTGTACAATAAAGAATAAAAAAGTATTTTCCTGAATATTTGGTAGAAGATTCAGTCATTCGTTGGCCGGTTTAGTGGAATAAAATAAATCTCCAAACATTATCCCTTTATTGCCCAACAAAGTGCGTTTGAAGCGGATATGAAGTTACGACGCTAGAGGTAAATAACGTACATAAATTGAGTTTTATTTATTGAGTTTGCTTTTGTTATTTCTCGTTGTTGATTCTCCTCTGTATTTATTTAGCTACTTTATTTAAGGAGCCGTGGTAGCCCAGTTGGTAGAACGCTTGCCTCTCACTTTGAGGTCGCAGGTTCGAATCTAGCACAGGCTTAAACCAATGATTGTCGAATTTGTTTCCGAATACATGTTTGGATCATAAATAAAGGAAAACTTCGTGACGAAACCCACATTCCCGAGAAATGCATTTTCGGAGGTATGTGACCTAACCTGTATTGGGCTGGTTTTCCCTCGTTGGAGGGTCAGACAGGCAGTCGCTTCTGTAAAAAACCGGACCTGTCAAATCTTCAGGTTAAGTAAGCGGACCCTGTGAATAACGGGATAATGCTAGGAAGATAATTATTCTCCTTTGTATTTACTTGTACATACAGACATTAAAAAAGGTTTAGTACGATCTACTCTGAATCGGCGTGCGTGTATGAAACGATTGATGAATGTGTTAGGAGCAAGAGAAGAGTATCAGGATCGAAGCAAATGGAATTCCATAATCTCGGCTTACCCCGGTGGGAAAATAGGCGTAAGTTTATGTATGTATGTATGTTTTTACTAGTACATAATTACGTCATGCATGTAACCTATTTGGGGTGGGCTGAGTAACAAATTATCAAAAGTTATATTTCAGCTACTTGGGCCTGAGCCAACTGGTAAACGATCAAGAAAAACGAGAGAACGTATAATCCATGGTCACCTTATGTGAATTCCATACACTATAGACGATTACACTGTCCTTTTTGTCAATCGTTAGCAACTTATAAAAAAAAAACATTTATTTTCAGACTACAGTCCATAGATATGTTAGTATGACTAACTTACATGCTATGTTAGTAACAAGTAATGTGGATAATACAATAAGCAGATGGGCAACCTCACCGTGCGCTCGGGCGCAACACGTGCAGCTCGGTGAACCGGCCCAGCAGCGCGGAGTCCAGCCGGTCTCCCACCATCCTAAGGACGCTGTTCGTGCCCCTCGCACTCTGCGTACTAATGAGCCAACTTTTTTGCGAATTACCGCGTAAAATTCGTCGACTCCAGCATCAAGCATCATCCAGTTGGTATGTAAGGCCGTAATAAGAATAGCAGTATTTTCATCGACATATAAAATTTGTGTCTATGTTTTAAAATAAATTAAATTTCGTTAGCTTCTATGTTGGACTGAGAGCAAATACAAAACAGAACACGTTCAGCTGTTCGTAAAATCTGACAGAGGGATTGTGTTTCTAACATGATAGACAATTGTTATGGGCGATAAGCTGATTGATCCCTTTTCAGGTTCATCACATCCATATTAGGACTTCGTATCAACAGGGTCTGCAAGTTGTCTTTGATTCAGAAATCAGAAACATTTATTCAACGTAATTATTATGGATAAAGTTGTTGAAGGCCAATGTAACATTTTTGAATCTGCGTTATTTCGCAAGATGTTATAGCTGAGGAGAAGAAATGACAAGAAACTGCAACAGCAATACATCTTTTAAATCATTGTAGATTAATGTAGAAGAATTACCTGTGGTTCTGCCCAACCCATTAAGGATTACAGGCGTGAGTTTATGTGTATTATGTTTGTATTAAGAGAAAGCTTGTGCGCAATTTATCACTTTAGCTTCTTGATAAAAATACCTAGTTGTGACTGGGTCACGATACGTCTCAAATCAACGCGCATTATTCTCTTCTTCTTAAGAGAAGAATGCGTAATATTCAAAGATGTCTGCTTTAATCCGATCAGTTCTGAAAACAGGACCCTCCCTCTCGATATTAACTCCATTGACTCCGTCCTGAACAGCTAACTCAATTTGTGTGATTGATTCATTTCTGCAAATGTGCTTGACTCACACAAATATACACAAAGAGGTATGGCTTTCGTTTGATAATAACATTTTTTGTTTCTATTTTGTTTATTCTGTCGGCAACATAAGATTGTACGCTAGCTATGATTCTGTGTCTTATCGCCAGAATAGAGGCATCATGGACTGAAATGCAATTATTTCTATACTTAGCTATTCAATATATTACCTACTCAATTACATCGAGTATGTAAAATTTACTACTATATGCTTAATTTAAGGAAGACAATGGTGCTAATTCCCGTAGACACCATCCAATTGTATTTTAAGTTAAACCTGTCAATTTCTTATCCGCCGTTAAGGAAAGGGACGGAAAATCGACAGGCATTATTTATGGAACACGCATAAATTTTGGGCACATATCAAAAAAACCCTCCCAAAATTTAATATTGGCCAATAACCCGACAGAATTAAGTTGACAACACACGTCAAACGGGTTGCATATCGGCGAGCCGCCTTTTTTATTTGCCCAGGTTATTCATTCATTTTGAAATTGACAATTATCACTCATTCATCCCTTTCCTTTTCGGTGGATACGAAAATGACGGGTGTAACTTAAAATACAATTAGATGGTGTCCACGGGAATTAGCACCATTGCCTTCCTTAAATTAGGCATATAGCTTAAATTAAACATAGCTAAGTATAGAAATAATTGCATTTCAGTCCATGACGCCTCTCTCATGGCGATCAGACACAGAAACATAGCTAGCGTACAATCTTATATAGGTCTGCAGGAATGGGGGCCATTGTACCGACATTTATTTTTTGTCAATAAAAAATATTGTTATATTAAGTAATATAAGTACTAATAAACACTATGAGTTAATGAACATCAACGAATCAAATAACCACGTATACCAATGTCAATTGACGCGCAATAAACATTTCGCAGCCGATTATTAAAAGGCCGTACGAAATTGCGCTGGCACAACATAATTCAAAATTTCCCAGCATTTTGCCCCAAACTGCGGTTCCAGATATCGATTTGCGCTGCACTGAAATTTATTGTAGCCCTGGGAACCGGTTGCAGGTAGTTTTATCTAGCTTTATCTCGTTTTCTGAAATGTCTGCCGCAATGCTAATAAAAATTCCAGGCTTACTGTTCGGCATCGATAGAACAAACAAATAGACGCCTGGTTTTAATTTTTCACACAGAAATCTGTCACCTGCAGGGCTAACATGCGCAATTGATAAAATTATCGATCGATTCAATAAATTTTATCGAAACCGATAAGTTTTTTTCCCCTAACATGCATGCCACGTGTTTTTGTTCATATTTTGACAGGACGACATGACTTACTTAGATTCACATATTAGCACCAATCGACCAAACGACATAATTATATCATCAGAATCTATAAAATTACCGTGACTAAATTTGCACATGTTAGCCCTACTGGTTTAGGTAAGCAAGGATTAAGGAGGTGATATGATTGGTTCTCTCAAGATCGCAACGCGTTATAAAGTCACTGAAGCGGTAACGATTGGTCGAACGTTGTCGAGCGGAATCTCATGACCTGTTTGTCGTATATGTTGAATGAACTCTTTCGTCTATAATTAGGAGTCTAGAAGTCACATTGCTGATGCTATTCGGACTCGGAAATATACAGCGACCTCGCCGGTTTTAAGTCATAAACCCTCCATTTTTAGAATCTCCACAATGTGTAGTCAATGTGGTACTTGGCTCTCAGACTTGCATCTCAAGGGGGTGCCAGTTCGATCACAGGTAGCGCGCCTTGAGCGCGACTTGCTTAATTTTTTCTTTCATCATCATCTCCCTAGCGTGATCCCCTTTTCATAGAGCTCACTTACATAACCTGAAGTTTTGACAGGTCCGGGTTTTTACAGAAGCGACTGCCTAAGTGACCTTCCAACCTGCGAAGGGAAAACCAGCCCAGTACCTTCGAAACGTATTTCTCGGGAATGAGAATGATGATGAGTATTAAGGGATTCAGTTATACATTTATAATGTTTATTTTCTTACTAAACCAGTTGGCTATCGACCATTACTGAGAGGGATACGTATAACTTTAGTCTTACAAAGTCTAGTGAAACATGGGTACTTTAGTTCATCACGCGAGGCAATATCTCTGATTACCCCAGTTACGAATACAGCCAAGATCTTATAGTATACAAACTGTGCTTAGTGCGGCGGCCACTGATGATCTACCCACATTTACGATGGTCCAAAATATCACTGTATTGTAATCAACTTTACTGTATTTGTATGCATAAATAAGCTGAACTGTTTGTCTGTCACTGTATTGTTATCATCTTTACTGTATTCGTATCCATGAATAAGCCATTTGTCTGTCTTTTGTTTTGTCTAATTGCTAAATAAAAATACAAAAAAATATATTTTTAATATTTTTTATTATAGTGTCTCGTAAGTAACGGATCAAACGTAAGTATATTTCATGTTATTATTATGTTGTGTTGTTGTTTATAAATTTAATAATGTACTTTAAAAAAATACAATACGTTTAGCTATCTATGGTATTAAAAACAGAACGGGCTATAAAAAATCCTGATAAGTATAAAACTTAACAACCAAAATGATTTTTTAAAAATGGAATCAAATTAGTTTTAGGGAAGTTCTGTATACTCGGGGATATGCAATCTTGCCGGTTTTGTGTTACAATCCCTCCCTTTTTAGAATCTCCACAATTTTCACTTAATTCCATTTCCGAGACGAAAACCGTCGCTTAAAATTCTTCGCAGAAAATTCTTGGAATACCTAACAACGTTGATTCTGTTTGTATTAATAAATTGGCTGGTTCTGAATTAATTCCCAGTTTGTTTAGATATTTTTTTGTTCTCTTGTTTTACAGAGAAAAAGAAAGATATATTTATTAAGTGAGGACGCCGCAGTGCCAAAAAGAAACATAAGAATATAAAACTTACAGTTTTATTAATTGTTATTACCTTTATATTTTTTTAAAAGTGGAAGGTGTTTGAAAGTGAAGAAATTCGAAGAAAAATTCCACCTCATTTAATTAACTCTTAAACACTTTTTATGTCGTGCTACTAAATTTTGGAACATAGTATCAAATATGCATAAAAAGAAGCCTTTTATGTATGTAGGCAATTTCTATACCGCCGGGTGATGAAAATGGCAAATCTATAAATATTATAAATATTATATAAAAATAGTGAGAACATGTGAAAAATACTACTAAGTATGATATTAATAATAATGCTGAAAGAGCTGCGCTGTGAATCGTAGCAAATGCTACGCCGAGCCACGTAGCGTTGAGCTACACCATGACTACGTTGCAATGTTCCGTAGACAGTCTTACTCACGCTTCGATTAGCAAAGCTAAGGAACTACGTCTTACAAAGGCTAGAATTTCAAATAAAGACTACCTTTCCTTTAGACTTATATTACTTTTGAAGAAAACGGATAGATTTTGCACACCAGTAAAAAATATGGATGAGTGATAGTAATTTAAAGATACAGTGAGGAATTAAGGAGCTCCATGGCGCAGCGGTAAACGCGCTCGGTCTGCGATTGTTGAAGTTAAGCAACTTTCGCAAAGGCCGGCCATAGGATGTGACCACAAAAAAAAAGTTTTCATCTTGAGCTCTTCCTTGCTTCGGAAGGCACGTTAAGCCGTTGGTCCCGGCTGCATTAGCAGTCGTTAATAACCATCAATCCGCACTGGGCCCGCGTGATGGTTTAAGTTCTTCCTATCCATCCATAGGGAAGGGTCGTGACCCAGCAGTGGGGACGTTAATGGGCTGATGATAATGGTGACAGTGAATCACTATGGCCAGTGTAATCTGCTTGCTTCTCAAATGGCGGGCGTCGCCGATTCGATTCCCAGTACAGGACTTGCACTCAGAAGCCATTTTCACAAACACTGTTGGCTTCACCATTACAGAGGGGTGAGGTAAATCTTTCTAAGATTCGAATTGGTGCGAGGCGGAGAGTTACGTCATAGTTCTATTCACAATATTATTATTTATTCTATGGTTGTAAATTTTACGGGGTAGAAAGCAATACTCTACCACCCTACTACTGCAAGTTGAGAAAGAGTCGGTAACTGAAATAACCTGAAGATAACAGCTGGATGTAAAGGCAAATGTAATTGAAGAACATAATCATAAGATTAGCTGTTTAATTACTAAATTGAGCAGTAGCTAATGCTCCATTTTGTCACCTTTATCTGGCTAAAATATATGGCTAATAAATATAAAGGATAATATACGTATGGAACGGTAATAGGGTAGTTTCCAACTAGTCAAATTACTTTTTACTAAACGTCAAAACATGAAATTACTATGGAATATGTATGAAAAACATAACAGCCTCCGTGGTCTAGTGGTTAAAGCGTTAGGCTCACGATCTGGAGGTCCGGGTTCGATTCCCGATGGGGACATTGTCGAAATCAGTTTGTGAGACTGTCCTTTGTTTGGTAAGGACTTTTCAGGTTTGAATCACCTGATTGTCCGAAAAAGTAAGATGATTCCGTGCTTCGGAGGGCACGTTAAGCCGTTGGTCCAGGCTATTAGCCGTAAAAACACCTCCACCAACCCGCATTGGAGCAGCGTGGTGGAGTATGCTCCACACCCCCTCCGGTTGATTGAGGGGAGGCCTGTGCCCAGCAGTGGGACGTATATAGGCTGTTTATGTATGTTATGTATGTATGAAAAAGCAACCTGTGACGTCATAGAAAAACGTGACAAAATGATGTAAGTACTTATTATTTCATTTTCTGTACTAAAAATCATAAATTAGTTAAATAGAAAAAAGAAAACATTTTTGACAGTTTTAAATCTGTCTTTATATAGTAATTGTAATTTTATAATTTATCTTTGACCTAGAAAACTATCAATTCTCCGTCCCTCACCAAGTCTTTTCGGACTTCAACCTTACCACTTTTCGTCTTTACTCTAAAAAGGCGGTCTGAGGTCCTCAGTGTCTGCATATTATGAGGTCTAGACGCATGTCATCATTCATTTTCACTTTTAATAAAACTTGAGACTATAATTGAAATGTCTAAACGCATAAATTTTAAGTCAACTTCGAGTCATTTATCTTTGTAAAGGACGGAAATTGAAGAATAATAAAACGGGAAGCAGCACTCCAATAAACAAAACGTAGAATGGCGGGAGGGGGGAGTGTCACTTAAAGGCAGTGGTTCTCAACCATTTTGAGCAAAGTTTACAGCGGGGTCTGCACGGAGCGAATTATATCGAGGGGTCGAAGCCCAATAGAGATAGCCAATGCTATCTGCGGCAGATAGACGTCGCACGGTTATTGGTCGAAACACTCCTAGTATAATACCAGGTATAATACCAGTATATAATCCCTCCTGATATAATACCAGGCGCGCGCGGTGCAATTCCCGTGCCGTGAAGACTGGTATATTTTTGTTCAGTGCTTTCTATAAGGGCCATCTTTTCAACTTGCAACTACTGACTTGCACCAATGAGTTATCAATTTATCTTAAGTGCAATTTTCACTAACTCAGTTGGCTCGATCTCCGTTTACCACCTATCACGCTGGTATAACAGAAATCTCGGTGAGGTGTGGATACTTGGTTCATCTTGTGATTGATGTACCTCTGACTACCCCAATTGGGATGTAGTAGTGAGCCTATGTGTTTTGTCCCTAAGTTTTAGTTTCTGTAAGTCTCATAAGTATTCCCTTGACCACAAGTTAAGAACCTCTGCTAGAAGAAATTTGTGTGAATACCCACAATGTTGCTAAAAGCGATAAAGTATTTACACGGTCAATGTTTATAGGTACTCTTTGAAAGCGATATCTTTATCTACCAATAATATTATGCATTAGATGAAAAGATATTCTCGTAAATGTAAGATGGACCAACTTTTGGTATTGTTCAAAGAGATAATATGATGACATATAATTCCTCGTTCTTTTGTGTTGATCGATCATCCCGTCAGGACACCAATCGACCTTCAACTCATGGCTCATGTAACGACTACATAAGAACTTTAGTAAATACTCAGACGCTGGGACCGAAGCATGAAATCATCTTATTATTTAAAAAATCCGACACAGCCAATGTTCTAGCCAAAAAGAAGAGAGTCTCACGGTAATACACGACCAGTATACTTGAAAGGCAAGCATAAATTACTTATGCAAATTCGTGCGATATCGAAACAAGTGACGGCGATTTAATAAATTTATTTTCGTGTTCGTGTTTGTATGAAAAAATTGTGTTACGATTTCATCGAAAAGAAGTCGATATTTATGTTAGATGTATTTTGTACTTACTGATTAACTTACGCTTAAACCGCGTATCCTTGCCAGTCTAAGTAATCAAAAATAAATCTCATTTTTCTTTTACGTTTGACTGTGCTTAGAACATATTTGTTTGACGTTTCGTAAATAAATAAATAAAAATTCATGTTTATTATCATGAGTCATGACGGACAGACAAAACAAGCAAACACTATTATTGTTTTATTATATCGACCAATGTCGTTCTTGTTTGTCGTGTTATTTTGTGAGAGTTTTATAAAGAAATATTATGTTATTGTATTGGTCTTCAGGACTCCGATACTGAGCACCCTCAGGCCTGTTGTCTTAAACGTTGTACCGGGTGAGAGCCTTCAGCGCTCCCCATTTGTCCGGTCGTATGTAGTTAATGCTATCTGCGACAAATCTACTATAAGTAAAAAAATATATTTATATATTTCTGCTGTGGCATCCTGTCAGTGGTGGCCCTAGGGCGGAGCGAACGGTGCGGTCGCACCCTGACAGGCAGCCCCAGATCTACAGGGGAGTAATTGGATTGGGCACACCTGCCCTGTGATTAGACCTCTTAGCGGTGACATAAAACTCATACATTCAATGGGTAGCCTTAAACGACATTTTTAAAAGATTTCATTCGGTGGCCGTAAGCTAATTGAAAAAAAAAACTGTATTTTAAGGGGCGCCACTGCATCCTGTAATAATACATATTATCTTACCTTCTTTCTTTCTTTCAGACACTGTATTCACAATAATAGACTAAAAATAGAAAACGACGCTATCAGTCTACGTCCGTCTGTCAGATGGTCAGCTATACAAAGGAACGGAGGCGAATGAGACATTGAACAAAATAAAAATAAATGGTTTAATGGAATGAAATTAAAACGTAACAATTTTCTTGCAGATAGAAGGAAAAACACAATTGCTTGTAATCCCGCAGAACAGATAAGGTCGATGTTATACCTATATCAACAACATTCTGAACAATTGTTATGGACCCTTGAGCCATAAAGTTCATCATATCCATCATAAGACTTGGTATCAACAGTGGCTGTAAGTTGCCTTCTAATTACTTGTGGCTCGGCCCACCCAAGTTTGTAGACCTATGTACCTACTTATGTGTACTAAATTGTAATCACTAATTTAAGAGCCACGTTTTTGTCGGTGTAGCATTCTCCATTCTTGAAGTGAAAGACAAAAATGGAGAATGCGACAAAATTGTAAATAATTGAAATTTTCGAGTTCCTTCGGATTTTAATTGGGAGTCTCTGTCGTAATACACATCTTAAGTATATGAAATAGCACGCGAATTTGAACACTAAATTGAAAATTCTCTATAATTGATCGATTTTACAAACTCTTTGACAGTGACAAAGTTGTTCGAGATTTCTTTTTTAGTTGAAGGACGAAATCGTTGTTGCCGGGTGATAGAGGGTGATTAGATTAAGTGAAGTTTGGAATTAGTTCGAGCCGATCGCCTTTCGACGGGTGATCGTTTTATTGCATTCATTTTGAGTTGCCCGAGTTTAGGGGAGCGAATTTCTTGTTGTTTTCTTTAGGTCAAATTCCTTAAATTCCTTCCTTAAGTAAGGGAGGCAGCTTGAATAATGTGAGCGATTACGCTTCATTAAGGACTCACCCAACTTATCCAGAACAATGGGAGCAGCTTTATGTCTAAGGCATAAATGTGTAAATTATAGAGCAGATACATACCATTGTAACGCGCCGACGTCGTCTTTTGTGCCTTTATATGTACATCGAACAAAAAGGTGATATTGATCGTCTTAGGTCGATAAGTAGACTGTGTACATAATGTTATTCAACACAGTATCTGGTGACATCAGAACTCCCCACCGATAAAAATAGACGTAAATAAGTATATTTTTATCTGTGCTTAGTGTTGAAACGAGTATCGACTTCACATAACGCAAAAAGTTAGGAGATATTGCGAATCTTCTTGAATATTTGCTCGAATTTCACAGAGAAGACAATTTCAAACCTTTCGCTTTTAAATTTAAGAACAGTTTTCACATCTAAGGTTTGTACAGTTGGCTCCCACGCAGCCACGTAAAGAAACTCAAAAATGTTTTTTCAACCCTCAACCGCACTTGGAGAACTCGTAATACTAAATTGTCTATCAACGGTCATCAAAGTGAAAATATACGAAAAAATGTTGAGGCGTTCCTTAAAGAGTGTTTTTAGGGATTTTTATTTATTTTGATGAAAAAGTAACGTTATTAACTGAATAATTTTCACAAGGGCAATATGTACAATGTAGGTGGTGAGAGTAACATTTCTGTTTTGTTTTTTTTTTCTTTTGTGCCACCTAGCACCTAAGCACCACCACCATCACCACCACCACCATCTACTAGAGGTCTAAGGACAAAAACTCAAAGTGTTTGCCAAAGAAAATTGAATTACTTAGGAAGATACATCTGTACTTTTTTTCTTGTTTCTTGTAGGTACCTACTACTTAACATAACATAACATAAATAGCCTATATACGTCCCACTGCTGGGCACAGGCCTCCTCTCAATCAACCGGAGAGGGTATGGAGCATACTCCACCACGCTGCTCCACTGCTACTACTACTTAGTACAATAAAACTATTCGACGAACCTGAACAGGTCCTTTGACTTTGATATTTCAGACTATTTTCGTCATTCTTACACGCAAACCTTTCAATTATTTTTTTCTGAAAATGCAAAGGTTTTCGTTTGCAATCGAGACGAAATGATAATGGGTTTATTGATTCTGCTTCTAAAGCATTATTCTTTTACAATACAATACAAATACACTTTATTGCACCAAAATAAAAAGAAATAATTAGAAAAAGACTCTTAACTAGGTACATGGCAAATGGCGGTCTTATCGCTTAAAGCGATTTCTTCCAGACAACCATAAGGTGAGGACAAATGTAAAAAAAATTTAAGATTTGTACCCACAAACTATAAGTACAACTTACTAATAAATATTTACATACAAACATATATACCTAACCGACTGAGAATCTCAACCAATACCTTCTAAAGGTTGCCATAAAAAGGTTTGTCTAGACAGGAGGAGAGTACCTACCCCTATTATATTGTGACTCTTAAAATATAAAAGTTGAACAATGGCCAATCTCTATGGAAATCAAACAATAGCCATATTTTCCTTCACTTTAAATCTGTAGCTCGACAAATGTAGGAAAATGTGTAATGTTGCATTACTTTTAGTTATCATTGCGGGCATATCTTAGAACCCATTTAATAAACTACATAATGCTTAAAGTCATAGGCCCGAATGTCCTTTTAAAATCCAAACTCCATTGTTTAACTATTGTGTCTAGCAATCTCGGCCGCAAGAGGTTAATGTGATGGATGGATTTTGTAAACAATAGACCAGTCTCCGTGGTCTAGTGGTTAGAGCGTTAGGCTCACGATCTGGAGGTCCGGGTTCGATTCCCGATGGGGACATTGTCGAAATCACTTTGTGAGACTGTCCTTTGTTTGGTAAGGACTTTTCAGGCTTTAATTACATGTTTGTCTGAAAAGGTAAGATGATTCCGTGCTTCGGAGGGCACGTTAAGCCGTTGGTCCCGGCTATTAGCCGTAAAAACACCTCCACCAACCCGCAGTGGAGCAGCGTGATGGAGTATGCTCCATACCCCCTCCGGTTAATTGAGGGGAGGCCTGTGCCCAGCAGTGGGACGTATATAGGCAGTTTATGTTATGTATGTTAGACCAGTCTATACCCTGCCATAAAGGAGACGTAAAGGAGATGATTGGATTTTAAGTGATTATCGTGTACTCAATGGTGAAGGAAAATATCGTGAAGAGAATAACCATAGCACTCCAGACCATAGAGAACTTGTAGAGCATGGCCAATGTACGCGGACGATGTCGATGGGCAGGTATGTTGTACCCCGAGTTGCCCGCTACTTCGGTGACAATATAAATAAATTCAGTAAATCTTTATTTAAACATCTTGCAAAAGATCTCTTAACTATAAGTTAATTGTAAGTATTTTAAAACATAATAACTTTAAGCGAACTCCACTCACACAGAAAAACCGAGGAATTGATTTGTGGGGTTTTTATTGTACTAATATTTTTTGTATTTTTTATGAAAAATAAACATTTTACTTACTTACCCTATAATAAGTGACTTTATGTATGTACCAAATTTATTTATGATCTTCCAAATTATAGCAAAGACGACCTGTTTAGCTCTCTTCTTCAACATGAATTATTACAGACCTTAAAGCTTACGAAGAGAGTGTTTCTGAGTGCAGCGTAGATTTTATCTACCACTAGATTTTATCTAGTCTATAAGACCCACTTAAAGCTTAGGTATAAAACTGCTAAGGCCATAAATTTTCATGACAAGCTTTAAGTATGTACTGCTCATCATATTTTATCATAAAGACTATACAAGTTCTGTAAGTAATTGATTTTCTATTTTCGAAAGGGTAGAGACTAATCAAATGAGAATAGAAAAAATAATAAAGTGTTATAGGTACCTATACGTATCGAGCGTTAGGCTCACGATCTGGAGGTCTGGGTTCAATTCCTGATGGGAACATTGTCAAAATAACTTTGTGAGATTGTCCTTTGTTTAGGAGCACTTTGGAAGCTTGAATCACCTGATTGTCCGAAAAAGTAAATCCATGCTTCAGAGAGAGAAAACACCTCCACCAACCCGCATTGGAGCAGCGTGGTGGAGTATGCTCCATACCCCGACCGGTTTATTGAGGGGAGGCCTGTGCGCAGCAGTGGGATGTATATAGGCTGTTTATATACGCGTAATAAAAATTACTTAAACAACACCTTCTAGACTCGTGTCCTAGCTAACTTATTATTCCTAGTTAACTTATGTTATTAATTGACTATTAGATATAAGTTCATATTATTAGTAGAGACTCTTTCCTGCAGACAAACTGTTTAAACAATTTTGCAGGGCATTGACAAATTGTATTTTTAGTATTAAGATTTAATAAATAAATAATAATAATAATAATAATAATATTTTCAGTTTTGGGTTCTATACAATAAAGGATTTAGGTATTACTTACATAAGATCGCTCTATACTCGCTATACCTAACTGGCAAGATACTGCCAAGTCAACACCAAGTCACTCGCCAAGTCTATAGACTATGTTTACTCTAATAATACTACATCCTACATTGTATGTGGCCTTCACCACATGTTTACTGGCTCATTCTACAAGCATTCTTACTAGATTCAGACCGTAAGTACACTTACTACTTCTGATAGTGTTCTAAGGTCATTGGATAATGTAATATATACATAATATTTACACATAATATAGAAAATTTACACAAATTTACCCTTACAAGTTGAAAAATATTCACTTAAAGTTTATAAAAATAATAGTTTTAAGTTATTGTTAAGATAAATTATTATTAGTATAAATTACGCTCTCTCACACAATGACTAATTATAATTTTGCCGTGCCCTTACTGGGTGTCACATGTTTGTACATATTTATCTATAAGAACTGTAATACCATGTGACATGCAATAATAAATAAATAAAAAAGATTCATCATCATCATCAACTTAAGAGCCACGCTCTTGTCGGTGCAGCATTTTCCATGCTACTTTTACTTTTTTTTCCATGGTACGGCAATGCAGGACGGAAGGGGCAAGTCACAGGGACTGTCACCTGGAACCTGACAGAGGCAGCAGTAACTGTCCGTACTATTCAGAGGCGGAAGACAGGAGTCCTAGTATGGCTTTGTAATAGACTACTCTGGGCGCCATCCCACTTGCGTCAGACAGAGTACTGCGGGGCGGAAGGTAAGAGGGAAAACACTGCCCTATTTTTCCCTAAAAATATTACCGGCTCAAAAAGTTTGCGGTCTTAGCGAGAATACATAAACATAAATATAATCCTATACACGTTACGTTACGTCCCAATCTAGGATCAGGCCTTTCCTCAATCAACTTGAGGAGTTATGGAGTGGAATCAACCATGCTGCTCTAATGCGGGTTGGTACAGGTGTCAAGCTAAAATCAAGAATAATTATATAAGTACGTCATTTCGCGATATGACTCACCTATCACGTTGGTCTAACAGAAAGCTCGGTGACGTTTGGGTATTTAGTTCATTTTCCGATAAATACCTCTGACTACCCCAATTGAGGTATCATCATCATCATTAGCCGAACGACGCCCACTGCTAAGCATAAGCCTCCCCCAAGGATCTCCACAACGATCGGTCCTGCGCTGCCCGCATCCAGCGGCTTCCCGCGACCTTCACCAGATCGTCGGTCCACCTTGTAGCGGGCCTACCCACTGAATACCCACACATAATTATATAAGTACGTCATTTGGCGATATGACTCACCCATCACGTTGGTCTAACAGAAAGCTCCGTGACGTGTGGGTATTTAGTTCATTTTCCGATAAATACTTCTGACTACCCCAATTGAGGTATAGTCGTAAGCTTATTTTATACTCACGCTCGTTATTCCAAATGTCTATGCCCAGGCAGAAACAGTTCTTTCAGGTACAACTTACGAGTTATAATCATCATCAGCCCATTAACGTCCCCACTGCTGGGGCACGGGCCTTCCCTATGGATGGATAGGGAGATCGGGCCTTAAACCATCACGCGGGCCCAGTGCGGATTGATGGTTATTAAAGACTGTTAATGCAGCCGGGACCAACGGCTTAACGTGCCTTCCGAAGCACGGAAGAGCTCAAGATGAAAACTTTATTTTTGTGGTCACATCCTATGACCGGCCTTTGCGAAAGTTGCTTAACTTCAACAATCGCAGACCGAGCGCATTTACCGCTGCGCCACCGAGCTCCTCGAGTTATCGGCCAACTACTTATTATCAATTAGTGTAACAATATAATTATATTGTTAGCAGTAAATAAATTCTAAGTCTTTTTGAAGAAAAAAGCTGCGATAACATACCATAAATAACCGTTAGCATCGTATGTACAGATAAGGAGAAAACATTTAGACATGGCAGAACCGTTCTTATCTCTCTGAGTGAAACCATTTTTTTCGCCAACGGGAAGTAAATGTTTCCCTTCTTCCTTTCCAAAATGTCAGTTGACGAACGTGGAGATTTTCGAGAAATAACCCACTTTAGATAATAATAAATCTGAATCTGAAAATGTCGCCGCCGTCTGCCGGCATCTGATGATGCCGGGCAGCAGCGGTATCAGTACTGGTTGGAGGCCGAGGAAATGGATTCTGGTAGGGCTCTAGTTAGAACATCACCGATTGAGAAATTGGTCGGTGTACTGCGGAACGGAAGGCGATTGGGGCAACCACCGTTCTACACGCCCTATCTATGGAGTATTGAAGGCGATTACTCCACCGACAAGAGCGCAGCTCTTAAATAAAGAGAGAGAAATCTGAATGTTGAATGTTTATTCTGACAATTGTTACTTTATCATCCGGAGCTGAGGAAGAAATAGCCCCCCTATTATTTGGAGAGCTGACAATATTTTACACTCAATGATAATAACTATATATCGTAAGGAAGCACACATTCTCGAGAAATGCATTTTTCGGAGGTATGTCTCCCAAACTGTATTAGGCTGGTTATCCCTTCGCGGGTTGGCTAGTTGTTATGGGCAATGGGCGATCAGCCTCAGATCTTGTAACCATAAGGTTTACCTATATCCATTTTAGGACTTGTCAACAGTGGTTGCAAGTTGTCTTTAGTTACTTGTGGCTCTGCCCACCCCATTAGGCATGACGGCCGTGAGTTTACGTATGTTATTGGACATAATGACTACTTCCGTACAAATAGTGATTTTATTTCAATATAAGTAGATAACATTTGACAAAAGGTATAAATTTGATCTGCCAAAGTACAGAAGCCAATGTCGTGACGTTCATTAGCATAGTAATGTATCACTCGAGATACCGAGAAGGTTCGAATCCCGGTGGGGAAATATCACAAAAAATATTTTGTGATCCCTAGTTTCATTAGGACATTACAGGCTGATCACCTAATTGTCCGAAAGTAAGATGATCCGTGCTTCGGAAGGCACGTTAAGCCGTTGGTCACGGTTACTACTTACTGATGTAAGTAGTCGTTAAATGAGTTATATCAGGGGCCTTTGGCGGCTCGATAGAAACCCTGATACCAGGGTTGATGAAGTAGGTAATCCACCTCACAGCCCACACGAGAGAAGAGAAGATGATGAGATTAGACAGATTTTTATTTTCTATCTACTAACCTTTAACAATAACAGTAGTTATATTGGTAAGCGAAAGTTCTCCAATACGATTATCTATAAAGAAAATCCGTTTTTTTTCTTACAAGTCCACAACGTACCTTCAATCTTTTGGTCCTTTTCCACAATCTCCCTTTTTCGGATAGATGGGGAAAAAATAAACGAACAGAAGCTACATTTTACAAAATTCCCAACCGGACGCTTGGGGATGTTTGAAGCGAGGAAACGTAATGGAATTTTGGATTGGACGGAAGGGAACATCTTGCATGATCGATCTTTGTCATGTGGAAAATTTATCACTTGATCTAACCCTGTTTCCTTTTCAAATTCCTAAGATAAGGATAGTTGATTTATCAAGACCGAAAAGTAGCCGTTAACTTGTTTCTTGAGAGCTATCAACAATGTAAAATCACTTACAGTCAAGTCGTTCACAGAATGGGGGACTATTCACACATACGCACACATATAATAAACGTTTGATAGGTCTTACTAAGTAATTGTCTCATATGTTTAAACTGATTGTGGTGGTCTGATGGGAGTGACCAAGATCCCAAGATACAGGGTCATCCTAGTTTGGCGTCGTATCTTGCACACGGTCAAAATGAATGAAACTGGTATAAAACTGTATACTTATTAGTAGCTAATAAAATAAAAGTGTTTGATTTGTTTGTCGTGCATTGTGAAGTACGCCGAAAGCAATAGATGAGACTTGCACAGGAACGGAAAGGATGGCGTGAAAGAGAGGAGGCCTATACCCAGCAGTGGGCGGATACAGGCTGAGTAGATAGTGGATGAAGATATAAATTATATTTTTTATATGTACTAGCTTTTGCCCGCGACTTCGTCCGCGTGGCGTGTTATATAAGAGAGAGATCTTTGTGTGTGTGGGAGTGCATATCAAATTTCAAGCATCTAACTTATGCAGTTTAGATTTTTTCATACAATTTTTTTCCCAATAACTCCCATTTTTCAAAATACAGCCAAAAATAAACTTTATATTTACTAAGGTATGCATGCATGCTAGATTGAATCAATTGATTGAATTGATTTTTTTTTAATTGATTGTTCATTGAGTTTTAATTTTAATACACACTTCCTCTCTTCCCTTCAACGTTGCTGTGCCCTACAGGGTCCATGTTTTAGTTCCTATGCCTATGTAACACCCCATTGTACTACATGGAATGCAATAAATAATTTAATTGAATTGAATTGAAAACATCTATCTTACGCGGTTTCGATTTTTTCATACAAATGTTTTTTTCCCGCTAACTCCCGTTTCCGTGGGAATTTTGCAATATCCTGTTGCAACTAAGGTTTAAGTTAACTAAGGTACCTGCATGCCAAATTTCAAGCGTCTAACTTAAGCGGTTTAGATTTTTCATACAAAAGGATTTTCCCGCTAATTTCCGTTCCCGTGGGAATTCCGGGAATTCCTTTCTTAGTGCACCTCTACGGTACCTAAGCTATGTCCCTTCCAAATTTCAAATGCCTACATTTAGCCGTTCAGGCTATGCGTTGATATGTCAGTCACTGAGTCAGTCAGTTTCTCCTTTTATTTAGATTTGATTTTTTCATACAAATGTTTTTTCCCGCTAACTACCGTTCCCGTGGGAATTTTGTAATATCCTGTTGCAACTAAGCTTTAAGTTTACTAAAGTACCTGCATGCCAAATTTCAAACGTCTAACTTGAGTGGTTTAGATTTTTCATACAAAAGGATTTTCCCGCTAATTCCCGTTCCCGTAGGAATTTCGGGAATTCCTTTCTTAGTACACCTCTACGGTGTCTAAGGTACCTGCGTGCCAAATTTTAAACATCTTACTTGAATGGTTTAGATTTTTCATACAAAAGGATTTTCCCGTTAATTCCCGTTCCCGTGGGAATTTCGGGAATTCCTTTCTTAGTGCACCTCCACGGTACCTAAGGTACCTTCATGACAAATTTCAAACGTCTAACTTGAATGGTTTAGATTTTTCATACAAAAGGATTTTCCCGCTAATTCCCGTTCTCGTGAGAATTTCGGGAATTCCTTTCTTAGTGCACCTCCACGGTACCTAAGGTATCTGCATGCTAAATTTCAAATGTCTAACTTGAGTGGTTTAGATTTTTCATACAAAAGGTATTTCCCGCTAATTCCCGTTCCCGTGAGAATTTTGGGAATTCCTTTCTTAGTGCACCTCTACGGTACCTATGGTACCTGCATGCCAAATTTCAAACGTCTAACTTGAGTGGTTTAGATTTTTCATACAAAAGGATTTTCCCGCTAATTCCCGTTCCCGTGGGAATTTCGGGAATTCCTTTCTTAGTACACCTCTACGGTATCTAAGGTACCTGCATCACAAATTTCAAACATCTAACTTGAATGGTTTAGATTTTTCATACAAAAATATTTTTCCGCTAATTCCCGTTCCCGTGGGAATTTCGGGAATTCCTTTCTTAGTGCACCTCTACGTTATCTAAGGTACCTGCATGCCAAATTTCAAAAGTCTAACTTGAGTGGTTTAGATTTTTCATACAAAAGGATTTTCCCGCTAATTCCCGTTCCCGTAGGAATTTCGGGAATTCCTTTCTTAGTGCACCTCTACGGTATCTAAGGTACCTGCATGCCAAATTTCAAACGTCTAACTTGAGTGGTTTGGATTTTTCATACAAAAGGATTTCCCTTCACTACTCTGCTCCTATTGATTGTAGCGTGATGAAAAGTATACTATGACCTGTCCAGGAGTGTGAAGAATAATTGTACCAAGTTTCCAGTTGTTTTTGTTTCTATAAGGAACATACAGACAGACAGACAGACAGACAGACAGACAGACAGACAGACAGACAGACAGACAGACAAAAATTTTACTGATTGCATTTTTGGCATCAGTATCGATCACTTATCACCCCCTGATAGTTATTTTGAAAAAATATTTAATGTACAGAATTGACCTCTCTACAGATTTATTATAAGTATAGATTTAGTAGTGTTCATCTTCTTTTTATCATGCGGGTTGTGTGGTAAAATACCAACCTTATCAACCCTAGTGTCAGGGTTTATTGAGCCGCCAAAGGCCCCTGACATGACTCGTGTATCGACTACATACTTACGTCAGTATGTAGTAACCGGGACCAACGGTATAACGTGCCTTCCGAAACACGCATCATCTTACTTCATTCTTCTTCTTACTTCTTCTTCCTTTAGTGTTCATGTAAAGCCGTCTAACAGCCGTCGTAGCCCAGTTAATAGAACGCTTGCCTCTCACTTTGAGGTCGTAGATTCGAATCCAGCGCAGGCCTAAACCAATGACTGTAGAATTTGTTTTTAAATTCATATTTGGATAATAAATTGATTATCACGTGCTCAGCGGTTAGTGTTCATTTAAAGTATGAATATACTTCTAAATTCAAACAGTAACAAATAACTTCTTAATTCCAAACACCAACATTGTAATGAAAAAAATCCAACGCATTAAGCTAGCCCAATCTTAAGTAAAACCCGTAAGGGAAACCGGCTTACAAAACGAATATAAATTACAAGGTAAACTGAGCACACGATATTTAGTGGCAATACTCGAGGAAATCTCCCAAGTTATTGCTAGCGTGGAGGTTTTTATTGGAAAGGAAAACGTGTTCTTTTCAACATCAAAGCAGCGTTTATCGTAGCCAATATGCTGTGTAAAAGCTTCATAACTGACCATGCCATGCGTAACTCTTTACCTGATAATGCTTGTGGAAAACATTTCATGTGGGTTGTGAGGTGGATTGCCAACCTCGTCAACCCTGGTGTCAGGGTTATTATTAAACCGCCTAATGCCCTAATATGACTCATGTAACGTGTCTACTTACATCAGAAGTAACCGGAACTAACGGCCTAACGTGCCTACCTAAGCACGGAATCATCTTACTTTTTCGGACACTCAGGTGATTCAAGCCTGCAATGTCTGTACCAAACAAAGGGCAGCCAAAGTATAATGCAGGAAAATAACAAAGTATGCCTTCCACCTCCAAACGATGTGGGAAAATCACTGCCCTACCGCGCGATAGCTTAACAACTCTTAAGAGAATTGAACTATCTTGCGATTGCGAAGTCTACAGAGCTCCCGTAGGTCCTTACTATAAATAAGCTTTATACGAGACATTTACTATTCCTGTTGATATATCCTTGGTAATCGTAATGCAATAGTCGAAAGTAAATAACAGATACTGTTACTTAAGTGTATATAAACATAATTAGAAACTTAATGTGTTTATTCCAGCACACACCGTCTAAGTTTATTTTAAGTTATACCTGTAGTTTTTAATATCCGCCGAAAAGGAAAGCGATGACCCTACTGGCATATTATTAATGTAACAAATTAATTCTAAAAAAAACCTAACCACAACTTC
Source organism: Pectinophora gossypiella (assembly GCF_024362695.1). Classification (NCBI taxonomy): domain Eukaryota; kingdom Metazoa; phylum Arthropoda; class Insecta; order Lepidoptera; family Gelechiidae; genus Pectinophora; species Pectinophora gossypiella. Next base: position 10,674,584 of record NC_065419.1, read on the forward strand.
GTATTAGCCAAGAACCCGACAGAATTAAGTTGACAGCACACATCTCTATCTTTGCCTGATGATGCCTATCTTATTCGCTCGGGTTATTCATTCATTTTGAAGTTAACATGTCAATCATCCGTCTCTTTCCTTTTTGGCAGATAAAAAAATTACGGGTATAACTTAAAATAAAATTAGGAGGTGTCAGCAAGATTCGGGGCCACTGTTATATTATTATCACTTATGATCATATTTTGAATGAGCACATACTGTTCAAAGCACGGAATTGATTTCATGATACCTTAATCTATAATAAGATTCATAAGTAGCTTGGAAATTTTCTTTCAAATACTTTTGTGGCTCAGCCATCGCTGATAGGGATTCAAAGCAAGTCCTGGTAACTTGTTCCGCGAAATATCATACTTAACATTAAAATTTGAAATGTTTCACCTATACAATTATCTATACTTATAATAAATCTGTAGAGAGGTCAATTCTGTACATTAAATATTTTTTTCAAAATAACTATCAGGGGGTGATAAGTGGTCGATACTGATGCCAAAAATGCAATCAGTAAAACTTTTGTCTGTCTGTCTGTCTGTCTGTCTGTCTGTCTGTCTGTATGTTCCTTATAGAAACAAAAACTACTGGACGGATTTTAATGAAACTTGGTACAATTATTCTTCACACTCCTGGACAGGTTATAGTATACTTTTCATCACGCTACAATCAATAGGAGCAGAGTAGTGAAGGGAAATTCTTTTGTATGAAAAATCTAAACCACTCAAGTTAGACGTTTGAAATTTGGCATGCAGGTACCTTAGATACCGTAGAGGTGCACGAATAAAGGAATTCCCGAAATTCTTACGGGAACGGGAATTAGCGGGAAAATCCTTTTGTATGAAAAATCTAAACCACTCAAGTTAGACGTTTGAAATTTGGCATGCAGATACCTTAGGTACCGTAGAGGTGCACTAAGAAAGGAATTCTCAAAATTCTCACGGGAACGGGAATTAGCGGGAAAATCCTTTTGTATGAAAAATCTAAACCATTCAAGTTAGATGTTTGAAATTTGTCATGCAGGTACCTTAGATACCGTAGAGGTGTACTAAGAAAGGAATTTCCGAAATTCCCACGGGAACGGGAATTAGCGGGAAAATCCTTTTGTATGAAGAATCTAAACCACTCAAGTTAGACGTTTGAAATTTGGCATGCAGGTACCATAGGTACCGTGGAGGTGCACTAAGAAAGGAATTCCCGAAATTCCCACGGGAACGGGAATTAGCGGGAAAATCCTTTTGTATGAAAAATCTAAACCACTCAAGTTAGACGTTTGAAATTTGGCATGCAGATACCTTAAGTACCGTAGAGGTGCACTAAGAAAGGAATTCCCGAAATTCCCACGAGAACGGGAATTAGCGGGAAAATCCTTTTGTATGAAAAATCTAAACCACTCAAGTTAGACGTTTGAAATTTGTCATGCAGGTACCTTAGGTACCGTGGAGGTGCACTAAGAAAGGAATTCCCGAAATTCCCACGGGAACGGGAATTAACGGGAAAATCCTTTTGTATGAAAAATCTAAACCATTCAATTTAGACGTTTGAAATTTGGCTCGCAGGTACCTTAGATACCGTAGAGGTGCACTAAGAAAGGAATTCCCGGAATTCCCACGGGAACGGAAATTAGCGGGAAAATCTTTTTGTATGAAAAATCTAAACCGCTTAAGTTAGACGCTTGAAATTTGGCATGCAGGTACCTTAGTTAACTTAAAGCTTAGTTGCAACAGGATATTGCAAAATTCCCACGGAAACGGGAGTTAGTGGGAAAAAAACATTTGTATGAAAAAATCGAAACCGCGTAAGATAGATGTTTTCAATTCAATTCAATTAAATTATTTATTGCATTCCATGTAGTACAATGGGGTGTTACATAGGCATAGGAACTAAAACATGGACCCTGTAGGGCACAGCAACGTTGAAGGGAAGAGAGGAAGTGTGTATTAAAATTAAAACTCAATGAACAATCAATTTAAAAAAAATCAATTCAATCAATTGATTCAATCTAGCATGCATGCATACCTTAGTAAAAATATAAAGTTTATTTTTGGCTGTAAGTATTTTGAAAATGGGAGTTATTGGGAAAAAAATTGTACTTATGAAAAAATCTAAACTGCATAAGTATGCACTCCCACATACACAAAGATCTCTCTCTTATATAACACGCCACGCGGACGAAGTCGCGGGCAAAAGCTAGTTTTTAATATAAGTTTTAGTACTTACTTATTTTACTTATATTTCCTTAAAATGAAGGATATTTGTAGATGTTCATATTTTTTACTGCGACATCCATTCCTGTCTCGCAATTCATCTTAATGTCTTGGAGTGATGTTGCCTATCGATAGACTATTCAGATAGTTTCGAAAAAAGTACCAATAGACTATACAAATCGCTAATATACATGATTTTAAGGTCAATTATCGATTGTCAAACTATCGATAGTTCGGCAACAGTATCTTGGAGCAATATTGCAATAACTATTAACGGACGAGAAATGAACCATCAGCCATCTGCTCTCAACGACAATCTGCGGTGTATTGGAAGCCTTAAAACCTCCGTTCGGGGTCAGTCGGTCACACAGATAGCTATAGTTAGCCTTTGTTCCGTCACAAGGGTCAAACGTGTCACTTGCTATTATTATCTCTGGTCATTTATACACACGGCCTCATGATGTCCTTATGGAGTGGTAGAGATTTTTATGTTTAATAGTGATACAGGATTGAGGAGCTCGGTGGCGCAGCGGTAAACGCGCTCGGTCTGCGATTGTTGAAGTTAAGCGACTTTCGCAAAGGCCGGTCTTAGGATGGGTGACCACAAAAAAAAACTTTTCATCTCGACCTCCTCCGTGCTTCGGAAAGCACGTTAAGCCGTTGGTCCCGGCTGCATTAGCAGTCGTTAATAACCACCAATCCGCACTGGGTCCGCGTGGTGGCTTAAGGCCCGATCTCCCTGTCCATCCATAGGGAACGCCCATGCCCCAGCAGTGGGGACGTTAATGGGCTGGTGATGATGTGTTTGCCTATAATTGGACGAACACTAGTCCAGTATTTGTAAATAGGTTAAGTTACATGTAAAAGTGTTTTTTTGTCTGTTGGCAAACCTAATAAAATAAATAAATAAATAAATGATGAGTGATACAGGAATGTTTCAAATGACCGGAGGTTTTCAAGTCTGCTGCTATTCCCGTATGTCCGGCTAAGTAGTTAACGCCTTTTACAATCACGGCACAAAAAACCCGCATTTAAAATCTTGGGGTAATTTTGTGGGGGGGGAAGCGAACTAGTGGTGGATTTTAAAAACTTGGGGTCTAAAAGGCCACATAGGAGCAATTCATCTAAAAAATCGATATTGCTATTTGAAATTTGTTTGCATTGCACACATACTTTTATATGCGCAAATGTCAGATCGTGATATTGCTTTAAGACTTCGATGTGGCCATTTTAACCCCCTTGATATACATTTTATAAATAAGAATGCGATGCATAAAGCGCCCCCGGAAGAACGAATATAATCGTTACAGAAGTGACCAATAGAATGGTAGCATGCAATCCCTGCATTAGATGATGTGACTTCCAGTTTTATGTTCGCCAAACTTCGGCTTAAAGAGATATACGAAGAAGAAGAATTTGATGAATTTTCATCAATCAAAAAATCAATAAATGGGTTTATGTGATATCGAGCTTGATGAAGAAAGCGAGGAAATAATCCTTTTCTGTCTTACAACAAGATAAGCTACTTATAGCATTCGCAAATTATCTCACAGATTCCATCAATATTAGAGCAACTTTAATGGAAACACTACCTACTGATACCTACTAAAACAAATTCATCCTTAGCAAAGTTAAACAATGGCCTCCGTGGTCCAGTGGTTGAGCGTTGTGCTCACGATCCGGAGGTCCCGGGTTCGAATCCTGGTGGAGACAAATCACAAAAATCACTTTGTGATCCCTAGTTTGGTTAAGACATTACAAGCTCACCTGATTGGCCGAAAGTAACATGATCCGTGCTTCGGAAGGCACGTTAAGCTGTTGGTCCCGGTTAATACTTGCTGATGTAAGTGAATAGTCGTTACATGAGCCATCTCAAAAAATTTGGCCTTTGCCGGCTCAATAGCAACCCTGACACCAGGGTTGATGGGGTTAGTAATCCAAAGCCCTTCCAATACGTATTTTATATTGGCCAATAACCCGACAGAATCAAGTTGCACACGTCAAACGGGTTGCATATGAGCGAAATGCCTATTTTAATCGCCCGGGTTATTCATTCATATTAAAATTAAAAGTTGTCAATCATCCGTCCCTTTCTTTTTCGGTGGATAAGAAAATTACAAGTATAGCTTAAAATTAAATTACCATAAAAAGTTATTTATTTATTCGCATAAAGATATGTCATAACTCGCATATATATTTTATTATAATTTTATATGGAATACTGATACTTGTCCTAATATTAGTTACACACAATATTAATTTGGCATAATATATTTTATTAAGCATTATAACAAGCATACTCTTCTAACGCATAAAATTACTGACGCATAATGATAGTTAAGCTTAATAAAAGTATAACTATATTACCCCCAAAAACTGACTCCTGAAAGTAATAAAGACATTATCACACAATTATTAACATTGCTCTAATAAAATATGAAGGCGCTATACATCGTGGGTAGAATGTTGTCATTCTTATATTTCCTAAACTGAGGTAAGTATCACAAGTTATCATCCGCCGAAATATCAGACTCAAAAGATTTTGTATTATTAGATTTGCGTCGATTCTGTAAAAAGATAAAAATGGAAAATATAGTAAAAACTTTTATAACCAAAAGAGGGGCAGCCAAATTAAATGTTAACGGGTTTATATATGAAAAAAATAGGCAATGTAATTTGAAATATTACTGGACATGTGAAATGCGGCGTAACGACGATTTCAAATGTAACTCACGGCTCATTACGAATCTGACCGCTGGCCAGCATGAAGTGGTGTCGAAAAAAATAAGGACCTTTAATCATGCACCAAGTGCACCTGGAGAAAAGGTTAGTTTTGGAATTTTCGTTTTTGTAATTACTTTTTGTGTGTAAAATAAACATGTTGGCGGCTTAGAGGTTGTTTCACCTTCTCATTTTATGGATTTCTGACAAATGCATATTTTGTCTTTGCTCTTGTTCTTCATCCCAAAAATAATCTCAAAAATATATATAAACTGATCTTCATTTGTATACAGCTGTTCCAAATCCCACGTCCAACTCCTTTGCCTTTCAATGACCATGACTAATTCAACAATTTGTAAGGTCTCTAGAAAGCTGAAAGCTCTGAAACCAGAGGTCTGCTTTGATCTTTGGTCTAGAGAGTGTGGTCTAGTGACTATACGTTACATAATATTGACAGAAGTTACTGTATAGATAGATAATATCTAGCAGCTCTATACGTGTCTAAGTATATAGTGTTATAAATCTGTATTGATTCTCCCGTTATAACACTAATCTGATATTCAAGTACCTAATCGACGTTATTGCCTAGGCTTGTAACATAATAGTTGTTATAGATAGATTCTACATTGCGTACATAAATCTAAATTTGTACCCATCTCCCCTATAGATACTAAAATAACCTTGCTAAGGTCGCTGCTACCAGACAGTTTTATTGCATTTTAACGTTATATTTCTAGTCTTGTAACTATGACACTGGATTCTGAGCGAATCTTCTATCGTGTTGATTGTTAGATGGATTATACCAACCCCATCAACCCTGGTGTCAAGGTTATTATTGAGCTGACAAGGGCCCTGACATGACACATGTAACGACTACTTACCTACATCAGGAAATAGTAAACGGGACCAACGGCTTAACGTGCCTTCCGAGGCACGGATCATCTTACTTTCAGACAATCAGGTGATCAGCCTGTAATGTATTGTCCTAACCAAAAAATTAGCGAATGAAAACAGCGCAACTCCATCTTCCTGAGCATATCGTAGATACAGAGAGATGGTGACCTAACATGATGGATCATCATACGGTTCATCATTTCCATCTTTGGACCTCTTATTAAAAGTAGTATTTTATGCAGTGTTGTGTTTATGTAAATCAGCTTTGGCGCTATCTCTAAGATCATGACTATGAAGACATAAGTAAGGGTCAACGAAACCCTTCTACAAATTGGATAAATCGACAGCTACTGCTACTGGCAGGATGTTCGATCTTGACATTAGTTTAAAATTGTTCCTTTTGAATGTTTTGAAAATGTGTAAAGAATGTTTTCATTCACTCATTCATTCATCCATTCATTCATCTCCAACTTTTCTTCAAAGATATATTTAGTTAGGGATTCTGGTAGCGGTGCCATGTGGTAATACGTTATACCTAGATCTATATTACTATATTAAATTCTAGGCTTTTCTATTTGTCATGAACTAAAGTATATTTAGCTTCTGTACAGCGCCATCTATCGGTGGATCTGACACCGTTGTTGTTTACTTTTACATAAAGTTTTTCCCAACAATTTTCCACCAAAATCAATTGCTTAAGTAAAAAGTTTTTCACGTGTATTCAAATCAATATGAATATATGGACAGCGTTGGTTGACTGTTCCTCATAAAATCTTGAACAATTTTCTTTTTTACGTTGTTATAAACTGGCAAATCACACCCGCTACGAAACCTGCACTTTTACGTCAGTAGGGAGTGAAGATAATAAAAATTTATGATACAAACGCGAGGTCAGTTTCATAATAACGAAGATTTTACGACCACCAAATGAGGACGATTCGTAGCTAACAGCATTTCCTGATACTTTCACGATATTTTTATTCCAGATTCTTATTTACAACCACCAATAAAACTCATTTCAAGACAGAACAGGTTATAACTTTTGAAAAGCACGTTTTCCTCCAAATAAATTCGTTAAACTTTCTCTATTGTTATCGAAGTAGCTAGACGTCGAAAGACGCCTTCAAAGTGGAACTGTCCGCCTGAAAAGCTTACCTGATCTCAATTCGAAAGGCATGATCAAGCGTGAAAAGCACCCCTCCCCTGCAACGTGGCCCGGTCACAGATACGTCCCACCACCCTGCGACATTGCACGCTAGTGCATTCACTCACACACACACGACACACACAGCACAAGGTAAACAACACGCGCTTCGTTGTATCGAATTGCACTTGTAAAGGTTAGCTGTCAGTTGAATGGCATGACGGTGTTGTTTCGTTTCGTGAAGTATGTTTGGGACGGTTTGGCGCGACGCAGCGACCGCGACGATGGCGGGGTCACTTCTGCCGCCTCGAGATGCGGCGCGCGCCGCCAGCGCCCCCCGTTTCCATGACAACAGTCCCGGGCGATATCTGCCTCGTCCTCTTTCGCGAACAAAAACAAAAATAGCAAATTAATTGCGTAATCGCGTACCGTGAAATTTTTGCTTCGTTAATTAGTATATCAAAGGGGTGACTGTGGGTACAGTGGTAACCGATCGGCTGTGACGAGGTAACATTTAATATACTCGCTTAATTTAAATATCTGTTGCGGCACGTCCCTAGTTGCTCGGCATGTTTTATTAATGAAGGAATTGATGTTGGATTACACGTTGCTTTTAGTAACTTAGAATTTTCCCAACTCTCGTTGAACCACTCAGTAGTCGCCATTCTGAATTTGCGAAATGAATTTTTCAGTCTGACCCTAATATTAGAACGGGTATTACATAACCCCGTAGTACTTAAAGCGGGTTAAGTTTGAGCAGGTTAAGCCGAACGCTTTTGAAGACGGAGAGAAGATGCATTTACGTTCTAAGTAAATCTGGTATATTTCCTGGCTGACGTTGCTAACTGACGTACTTGTCTGTAATTTTTTGCTAAAGTGATTAGTCTTATTGCCAATAGGGTAGTTTCCAACCAGTCAAATCAGTTACTTTTTACTAAACGTCAAAACACGAAATTACTATGGAATTTATATATTATGAAAAAGAAACCTGTGACGTCATTGAAAAATGTGACAAAATGTCACACCTAGTAGGTATTAAATTTTTCTTTATTGAAATTTATAAATAAAAAAAACACAAACAGCCTATACACTTCCCACTGCTGGCCACAGGCCTCCCCTCAATCAACCGGAGGGGGTATGGAGCATACTCCACGACGCTGCTCCACTGCGGGTTGGTGGAGGTTATTGTTTTAACGGTTAATAAAGAAAAAGAAAAGAAAAGAAAAGAAAAGAAAAGAAAAGAAAAGAAAAGAAAAGAAAAGAAAAGAAAAGAAAAGAAAAGAAAAGAAAAGAAAAGAAAAGAAAAGAAAAGAAAAGAAAAGAAAAGAAAAGAAAAGAAAAGAAAAGAAAAGAAAAGAAAAGAAAAGAAAAGAAAAGAAAAGAAAAGAAAAGAAAAGAAAAGAAAAGAAAGAAACATTTATTACTTCCGGACACCACAGACACAGACAGACAGGTACTTTACATTTAACACAGGACAGAAACCACACGGAAATCAATAAGTACATAGACAACAAAAAAAAGCACGGAATCATCTTATTTTTTCAGACAATCCTTACCAAATAGGACAGTCTCACAAAGTGATTTCGACATTGTCCCCATCGGGAATCGAACCCGGACCTACAGATTGTGAGTCTAACACTCTAACCACTATAGACCACGGAAGCAGAATAAATAAAAAAGAAAAAGGAAAGGTTTTTGTCACCTTAAGATCTGTCTTTATTTAGTAATCAGAATTTCATGATTTATCTTTGACCTAGGCAACTACCCAATTATAAAAGGTGCAAATTAGTTTCGACTTTCGCCAAAAATTGCAAATTCGTCAGTTCACGACATCAGCGACGATTTATACCACTTTGGACAAACCAGCATTATATCCCGTTTGTCACGGGATCTTTTACTTAAACTAAAGATTTGACAAGTCTGGTTTACAGTAGCAACTGCCTATCTGACCTTACATCCCATGAAGGGAAAACCTGCCCAATTCAGGTTAGGTGTCATACCTCCGAAACGCATTTCTCGGGAATGTGCATTTCCTCACGATGTTTTCCTTCACCGCTGAGCACATGATAATCATTTATTTATTTTATGTTCCAAGCAATGATATATCTAATTACATTGGTTTAGGCCCGTTATGAATTTGAACCTGTGACCTCACAATGAGAGTCAACCGTTCTTCAAACTGCACTAAGGCGCCACGGCTACTACGGAGAAACTAAAAGTAAGAAACTTATTATTTTCAAATAATGTACAGTCTTGAGCAATATAATGTACCCACTTTAGGACTCTGTTGCACTTAACATATTTGACATTTAGTGAGACTTACAGTTCAATTTGTCAAAAAAGTTAATGTGACATGGTACCAAAGTGTATACATATTAATGCTCGTGACCGTACCAAAGGACTTTTGAATTTGACAATACACGTATTTTTATTCCCGTCTCGTTACGTACATATCTCTTAAGTACCATAATAATGGAGAACGGTACATAGGTACCTACTCTACTTTATTGCTTTTTCTTCTTTTATGGCTTTCGTCTGTTTTTGTATACATACATTATACCTATTTCTTTGTAATGATCAAAGGTTGTCGTATCAGCTTTATCAATGAAAAGTCGCAGTTAACATGTATATTTTTAAACTGTCTATTGTTATATCACATTTAATATAAATGTTTAAAGGAGTAAGCTGGATAGAAGACAACTCCCCCCCCCACCCCCCCCACGCCGCCGTCGCCCTTCCCTTGTCAACTTACATCTCTTTCAAAGGACGATGAGTTAAAACGTCCGCCTCCAAAATCCAGACATATTATTATCTCATCTCAATCTTTTAAGGGGCAATGTATACGTTTTTACAATAAGATTCCCATTGACATTCAGAATTTGCCTTTCAACTGTTTTAAGACAGTAGTTAAACAAAAACTTTACAAAAAAGGTTATTATAAAGTTAGTGATTATTTAGATTTTAGAAGATATGAATGCATGGGATTAACTGTCTGAGAACTGATACTAGGCAGCTAAATTACTCAATTGTATACCAATATTTTATGTTTATTTTTATTTTTTTAAAGAACGTCTAGGGCCCTGTGCTGAGGTTTTTCTTGCAGCTTCTTTTCCCCGGCTATACAGGTTGTGAGAAGTTGCAGTAGTTTTAGGCGGATGAGACGTTCGTTATGTAAAATTGACGATTCAAAGTGTAACTTACAAAGCGTCTTAGTGTGTTGATATTTCTTTTCTATGGTGACTTTCTCGAAATTGGTGATAAACCCCCCCCCCCCCCCCCCGGTTTATCCGGAATTCGGGTTTTTAGTACTTTGGGTACCGCCTAGTACACCATTGTTTCAACCAATTTCGATTTTCGACAAACTTATTTTTAATTTTATTTGCAAACCCCATGGAAACCAATAAGTTATCTTTTTACAGATACTTACTTATAAAACCACTAACACGTATAAAGTATCTATAGAAGGGGGAGACGGTCTCATACAGTTGCGGACATGGTTCTTTACGAATAACGCGCCAGCTAGAAATATGTGATGCCTCAAAGAGGCGTCATCATCACAGTACTCATACCAACCGTTTATATTAACAAAGTGTAACAGAAAAGATCGATTTAGTGTCTCCGATAAATGCTGGGTTTTGAATTCATGTGGTAAATGTGTACGCAGTTTTACTACTTTTACCCGAATAATTATTTATTTAACACCGTAAGTAAGATCGAAAGTTACTAATCTGGTTAAATGGCGAAAGTTCATGGTAGGGCTGGCAGAGGAAGACCTAGAAAGACTTACATTAAACAAATTGGAAATGTCCTTAGTAAAGGTTTAGTACGATCTACTCTGAACCGGCGTGCGTGTATAAAGCGATTGATGAATGTGGAGGAAGCAAGAGAAGTGTGACAGGATCGAAGCAAATGGAATTTTATAGTCTCTGCTTACCCCGGTGGGAAATAGGCGTGAGTTTATTTATAAAGCATAAACAAATTAGTTACTTACAGTAAAGAAATAGACTAATGAAACAAAATAAAGAATACAAACCTGGCTGTGCGCTATTGATAGAAAACAGAACTCAGAATCATTTATTCAACGTACAGGAAACAAAGGAATTATCATGGATACACTTCGAACACTTTTGAATCTGCGTCATTTCGCAAGGTGTTGCTGAGACTGAAACTGCAACAACAACACATTTTTGTCTGTCAGAAGACCTATTCAGAGACACCGATGGTTACAGGAGCAAATCTATCCAAGTGTGAAAACGATTTCACTGACGCGCCTAATGTGATATGTATCATACCAAGCTCAATGAACTGTTTATCTGACTAACAACCATTGATAACGTCATATAAACTTATATAGAACTGGAATTTGGTTGAGTATAGAGACACAGAACGCCAGGAAGACACTCGAAGCTTTTGAAATGTGGCGTTGGTCGAGGATTGAAATAATAGGTTAGACAAAAAGGATTTTAATGAAAAATTTATAATTTCAAAAAGGAAAAGAAAAGGAAAATAAAGAAAAAGAGACAAAATAATTAAAGTTCAGAAGAGGTAAAAACATAATCGAAACGTTAAGGAAAGGGAGATAGAAGGAAAGAGACGAAGAGAAAGACCCAACAGGGCTGGCGTAAAATAATTTAAAGAGAAGGCGAACATCGCATTTTATAATGAAGTCAAAGAATTGGCCTTGAATAGGAATGGATGGAAGGAAAGGATGGAAGACATACAATTCAATTTAGAAAGCTGCGTCTCTGGTAATTAGCTTCTGTTACTTTTTCTTGCTTAAAAGTTAAACTACGTCTTATTCTGCCCGACTCGAGTGTTGTTCATTATTTTTCATTAATATTGCCTACTACACGCAGTCTGATAAGGTAAAAAAGTTTCAAAGAGGACGCTAGACTGAATAAATTCTAATTGAATACATTCTAAAACAGAATGTCAATTAGATTTTATACTTGGATGGGTTTGAATTAACAACATGAATTCTGAACAGAGACTTTTGAGTCTTAATAAAGTATTATTTATTTAAACTTTCGAAAAGATTTTGATACTGAGATAGGTCTTAGAATAACGTTATTTGCTTAAATATACATTTTAAAAGAGGTCTTTAAACTTTTATGTAATGATTTTACATTTTAATTTTATACCTACTTACTTAGAACACGGTGTGCGAATATTGGTACCGATTCAGACAAAACATAATTTGATTTAGTTTGATAGCTCTAAAAATAGTGGCGTCATTCATGGCTGATGATTCTGAGGGCCTATTTCACTAGGATACCATGACGACCGATAAAATTGATGCAGGAGGTATAAGCGCACGTTAGTCTGATCTGCAACACCAACCCTCGCTTCGCATTTTATTGGTGCCGTTATGTTATAGAAGAATCTTCATTATTAGATTCTTCACCTTCTGTATACCTGTATTCACAAATAAAGATTTTGATTTGATTTGATTTGATTTCTTTACTATCCTCCACCTGAAATTCAAATGTTAATTGAAAACTTAACCAAGTGGAAAATGAACACACGAGGCTTCGTCCCACTTTAATAACAATTAACTTCAATATAACATGAAAACGTTCTTTGTAAAGTGAACAAAGGCACCCAAAGTTTTTGCTGAAGTCACAAGTTGGACATAAACTTCAAAATTACTTTGAGAGTTTTGAATAATACTAATTTGGACCACGTTGCTTTCCTCGCCGGTGCAAAAGTGTCTTAAAATTATCTCATTCAGGATTATGGAAATGCTAATCTGGATTGTCTTTCAAATCAGTTACGGCTAGGAATCCGTACATCCTTGATTTTAAACTAAAGGTCTTGAGTTTGTTCCCGATCAATTTAAATTCCAGAAAATATTAAGGGAATGCACTTCCAAAATTGAGTCATGTCTGGGTGTCTCTAATAAACAATAGTTGAGCAGATTTTGAACTGCATCCTCTCCGATTGATGAAAAATAACTGTTTGATACTGTGGGGTGGGTTTATATGCCATTTTTTTCTCTAGATTAATTTATGTCCAACTACTAGGCAACCATCTCTGTCTTGGGCAACATTGTGCCTGGTCTTCCGGTAGGCATCTATCGTCTCTCCATTGTCGTAATATTGTTCTGAAATATACATAGCGGTCAAACACAATAACACAACCCTCATTTTTGCTTTATCGTACGCAGTCCGGTAAAAAGCAAAAGTAGAATAATAAAAAACCTTGCCTTTTATAGAATACTACTGAATACAAGTTTCGTATTTTTTTTAGTTTTAAGTATATTTTGTGGGGATATTGCTTACTTAATTTTATCCAACGTGAAATTTTAACAGCTCTTTTACTGCTACTTCATTAACGACGCTACGCCAAAAATGGTGAGCTCCGTTGGAAGGTAAAACAAAAAAGTAGTCAGGAGCCCATTTTGACGATGAAAACTAAAAACTAACATTAAATACACCGAGTTACAATGTTGTGAGTGCATACATCGATATCGGAAAGCAAAAACCAATTCGTGCTGAAACTATAGCTGAATTTATTAAAGAATATTCTTTGCCGGCTTCTGTATTTCAGAGTGAACAGGCACCTTCTAAGCGCACTCGCTCCATCGTAAGCCTCATCAATGCCTTCGGTCAAGTCTGGTGCCAAGAGCAAACCCATCAAAGGTAAACAAAACGATTTAACAATACAAGGAAAAGAACAGAAAATATAATATAATGTCATATCAATAAAGAATAATATGCCAATGGGGTCGCTCCAAACAGCGAATTCTTATCGAAATTTCGAGAAAGGAGTCATTACAAAATAACTAGCAGCTACCCTTGGTCCTAAAACTAAAATCCAAAAAAGGATTAGTATAGTCTGACGAAAACTGGACTCTCATTCAAATGCATTACAGATGTTTTTCGAATTTGTTTTCAAATTATACGTAGTTTGAATCTTTAATTATTATCATGTCAGAAATAAAGGAAAGCATCTTAAGGAAACCCATATACCCGAGTAATGTGTATTTCGTAGGTACTGTGCGATCTAATCTGTAATTAGCCTAGTTTTTCCTTCGGGTTGGAAGGTCAGACAGGAAGTTGCTTCTGTAAAAACCGGACATGTCAAATCTTCAGATTATGTAAGCAGACCTCGTGAAAAATGGGATAACGCTAAAGAGATGACGATCAACTATAGTACCACTCCAGTGTAGGATCATTGTGATGAACAAAATGTACCTAAAGATAATTTAGTGTCTATTTAAAAAAACCTGAACACTGACCCTTTAGTTTTTAAAATGAATTGGCCAAATGGACGTTATAGCTATAACAAACAAAACATGAAATCCTGATCGATTCTAAACTATGTTCGAGGGGAAGGAAAACCTAGCTCAGACGCTGGTGGGGAGCGGAAAGTTACCGTTCTATACGAAGTATTATTCCTTATTCTATGCCTATGTGGTGCGACTATAAATTTGTATGCAAAGGGCTGGTGCAGGGGAAGCTATCTGCATAATTGGTCTCGAGTGAAGGTCTTTATTTGATTGAGTGACTGAATAGAACGCAACCGCAAAACAATCTCAAAACGGGACGGGTGGCGTTTATCTACCTTTTCAATATAAAAGGGCTAGACAAAAAATAAAAGGCTCACTCCACTCACGTTTTGTCCCGGGAGCGAGGCACTTCAATCCAGGGTATTATTGTCACAATTAACACAAGAACAGTAATTTTCTTCAATTAATCAGCGGGAGCGCGAACCGCGGCCGGCGATAGTTTTTTTCCAAGCTGACGGTGGCGACGCGTTGCGGCGGATTTGAGAACCGCGCGGCTCCCGCGTCAGGTGCGCGAAATTTGAATGGTAATTTCACGCGTTGAAGGAGGGAGGAGCTTGTAGTTAGATTATTAGCCCAAAACCCAACATTAACCCCCACCGTGAATCGACCGGATTCACCAAGTTACTAAACCAGGAATGGTTGAATATGATGTAAAAGTGGACTGTATGGATGTATTGAAAAAGTAATTTGATATGTTGTATGATGTTTGAATTATTGTTAAGTGTTTTGAATGTTTAAGCTATTTATAGTCTAATAAATAAAGCTAAAGTAAGTTGTCATAAATCAAGACTACTTGAACGCATTGCGATCTATGACAACAATTTTAATGAGGTAATGTGAAAACTAATGAGAGTTGGCGTCCGAATCCGTAGGGAGCGGACTAAGCTTCACGACCGGCCGGGTGAACTCACCCGTGCGGGTGCGAACTTTGACTACACGCACTATCCCGTCGGGACCGGGGTGGAGCTGAGTCACTCGTCCGAGATGCCACTGCAACGGAGGGGCTTCGGAATGAATAAGAACTAGTTCGCCTATACGAAGGTCACGAGACTTGTTGAGCCACTTTTGCCGTTGCTGTAAGGTGTGTAGGTACTCTTTTCGCCACAACTTCCAAAACTGCTGCGAAGCCTGCTGCACCAACTGCCATCGCGTAAGATGATGTACGGGTTTATCCGACATATCGTATTCAGGAACGGCAAGTAATTCGCGACCAATGAGAAAATGTCCTGGCGACAACGCTTCAAACTCACTAGGATCGGTGGACAAGACGCATAAGGGTCGAGAGTTAAGCACAGCCTCGACTCTAGCAAAGAGCGTGCCTAGCTCTTCAAAGGTAAGAGCTCTGCCACCTGTCACTCGCTTCAAATGTTGCTTGGCAGACTTAATAGCACTCTCGTACATGCCACCGAAATGAGAACCAGCTGGGGGATTATACCGCCAGAGTACCTTACGACTAGTCAGTTCGTTCAATATTTGATCAGAATTTTGTTTGAAAAACTGCGTAACTTCAGCGAGATGTTTTCCTGCTGACACAAAGTTGGTACCATTGTCAGACACGACAGTGTGACATAGACCACGACGAGCTGTGAATCGATCGAAAGCCGCCAGAAAGCACTCTGTGGAAAGCGAAGTAAGTACTTCAAGATGTACAGCACGTGTTGAAAAACATACGAATACACATAAGTATGCTTTGAAAACCTTCGCATTACGACGATTACTTTCCTTAGCAAAAAAAGGTCCGCCTATGTCGACACCAACGGTGTGAAAGACATGGATATCTTCGCATCTGAACCTGGGCAAGTTACCCATTGCAGGCTGCAAGATCGTGGGTTTAACTTTGAAACACGAAATACATTGAGAAACCACGGATCGAATTATGCTGCGAGCTGAAATGATCCAGTACTTCTGGTTAAGCAAACTTTGAAGCGAGCGAGGGCCGACATGTAAGTATATTTTATGAAAATAGTTTATTAATATTTTGGTAAAGTTTCCTTTTTTTGGAAGAACTAATGGATGTTTCTTTTGATAAGGCAAGGTTGACTGACTCAACCGGCCCCCCACTCTGAGAAAACCAAGGGGATCGACGAATGGGCTAAGCTTTCTCAAAGGTTGACTACAGCAATTATCTTTTTGTATTGCGACTATGTCGTTAGAAAAGTGATGATGTTGAACACATTTTAAAATGACGTCATGTGCTTTATTAAAGTCCGATAAACAAGGGCAACCGGTATTACGCTTTGACTTTTCAGTACGACAATTATGAAAAAATTGATAACATCGAGCGATTACGCTTTGAAGTTTAACGAAACTAGAATATTTTTCTGTCAAATCGAATACAATGTTTGTATCTGTAATAACGTTTGTTTGTTGCGACGACTGAAACAGAGTTACATTTTTAAGTTCAGGGACGACTTTAGATTTGAATTGGTCCATAGCTTTAACTGGCCACTCCGACTGTGCTGCATAAGCCCACTGCGGACCACTCAACCACTCTGGCATAGAAAGAAGAGCAGAAGGAAGCGCGCCACGGGAACAAACATCCGCGGGGTTGCATGCACCCTCCACGTGATACCATCCTTCGACTGGCGAGAGATCAAGAACTTTTGAAACGCGAGTAGCGACGTACGTCTGAAGTTTGTACGTGGGCGTATTCAACCACGCCAGCACGACGGTGGAGTCAGTAAACAGAAAAGTCTCGTGAACAGGTATTCGCTGACACAAGATGGATTTAGTGTAATCGACCAGTTGAGCTAATAAAAGCGCACCCTGTAACTCAAGCCGCGGGATAGACCTAGTCCTTGTAGGAGCAACTCTAGACTTTGCTACCACAAGACTGACCTTGACGTCTCCAGCATCATTGAGTGAGCGCAAGTATACTGCAGCCGCATAACCTAAGATTGAAGCATCACTAAATCCTAGAATTTGATAATAGGAATGTTGTGACACAGTCACCTGTCGCTCGTGTCTGAATTTTGATAAAAGTTTAAGCTCCGACACATATTTCAGCCACTCAGTCTCCAGTTCAGGGGGAAGACTGTCGTCCCAATCTAGTTCTTGAAGCCAGAGTTTCTGCATTATGCATTTTGCAAAGAAGACACAGGGAGCTACGAAGCCCAGAGGGTCATACTGACGGCCTATCTGAGATAGCACACTACGTTTGGTAACCCTGTCAGAAGGAGGACTGATGGTAAAGGAGAAGACATCTTCAGCTGGCATCCACTGCAACCCTAAGACTTTAATTGACAGATCCTTGTCGTCCTGGAATTCGACGTGTGTCTCACGATGATCGACTGGTACGCGCTGTAAAAGCTGCGGGCAATTGCTGGACCATTTGCTAAGATCGAATCCACCTGCTTTTAACAAGGCAATAATTTCGTCCTGTAATTGAATAGCTTCATCCACTGTGGCTACAGACCATAAAAGATCGTCGACGTAGTACCCCTTCCTCAGCACACTAGCGCCGAGCGGATACCTGCTTCCTTCGTCGTCAGCGAGCTGATGCAGCACACGGATGGCCAGGTAAGGACTGCTAGCAACACCATACGTTACAGTGTTGAGTTCGTAAACTTTGATAGGTTGATCTTGAGAAAACCGCCACAAAATATGTTGAAAGTCGCGTTGAGTTTCATCGATCATAATCATTCGAAACATTTTACGTATATCACTTGATAAACAAATCTCGTGCAACCGGAAACCGATTAAGACCTCATTAATGTCCGCTTGAAGCTTAGGTCCCGTATATAATACCGAGTTCAAGGAATTCCCATTGGTGGTAGCACTGGAGGCATCAAACACGACACGAAGTTTCGTGCTAGTGCTTGATGGTCGCAAAATACAAAAGTGTGGAATAATGTATTTCGACTCGACTGTACCTAACTCGCCTAAGCATGTCATGTGACCCATACTTTCATATTCGGACAAAAATGCGTGATATTCTTTTTTCATTTCAGGGAGACGATTCAATTTAGTTTCTAAATTAATTAAACGACGTTCGGCTTGCGCGCGGGACTCCCCAAGCTCGAATTCGGGTTTAAATGGGTATTTCACTACATACCGACCTGTATTATCACGACTGTATTCTTTAGAAAACAATTGTTCGACACACTCGTCGTCCGGGTTCCGCGGCAAGTCGCACTCGATGTTTTCAATCTCCCAAAACGAAGTCATAATTTTCTCGATATTGTTACATGTTGCTAACAAATTGCATGACTCTTGTCTGACACTAGGGTTGTCATCTAGAAATGTCTGTCCGGTAATTATGTAACCGAAAATAGAATGCATCGCGACGGGTAAACCAGGTTCGCGAGGCAGTATATTTCGTCCGTCGTAGATATACGGAAACAGATCGCTAGCTAACAACATGTCGACTGGCGCAGTAGTGTAATAACCAGGGTCCGCTAACTGTAAATTTTGAAACTCGCTAATGACTTTGCTTGATAAAGTCATGGTAGGTAGGTTGCCGGTAATTTCAGGCACAATCACCGTTTCCGATTTTAGGATAGGCCCGGAAGAATTTCGTGGTTTAATAGAGGCTGTAACTACACCGAAATTTTGCACCGAAGCGCCACCTAAACCGACAGGTTCAAACGTGCATTTACGTCGAGGCAACCCTAACCGCTGAGCACACGCGCTTGTCATATAACTCGACATAGCTCCGCTATCAATCACCGCACGCACCGAGTGATAATGCCCGAAACCATCGGCAACCTGCACAACCGCAGTGCCAAGTACAACGGTGGAGTTGGAAGTACATGTCAGGGCAACGACCTGATCGGATGGAATACGCACAGCCTGACTTGCCGTCTCCTTTTGAGTCTCACTCGAGTCTAAATGCAGTGTGTGATGATGCATTTGTTTACATAAAGTACAACGAATCTTCGAAGTGCAATCTCTCAATGAATGACTATCGCGTAAACAATTTTCGCATAGACGGAGTTCATTGACCTTAGCTAGCCGCTGCGCAGGTGTCAAATCCGCGTATTGATAACACTTGTAAATCGAATGTGGTTTGGCACAATACAAACATTGTTTTGATTTTACGTTATTCTTATTATTAGACTCCTTTTGTATGTCGACACTGACTGCAGAAAGACACGGTTTTTGAGATTGTTTATTTGAATTATTTCCCGGTTTCGAAATGAACCTACTCGCGTTTGCCACGGAATTAGTACTCGTTTGTTTTTGAAAAGTGGCTTTATTCGTTTGTGTTTTAGAATCAGACATTTCTAAAACTCGAACATGTTTTTCCACGAACGTAATCAACTGTGTATACGTAGGCATATCGTCCTGTTCTACGCTCTGCTCGAATTCACGGCGCGTGGTCGCATCCAAGTTACGTAAAGAAATATAGAACAAAAGAAATCCAGATAAATCTGGTAAATTAAGCACATTCAGAGCTTTCACACATTCTTGAAATGTTTGTAAAAATGCATTTAAGCCGACGGCTGATTCGGTTTGCAATGGCTTGAAGTTGAACATTTAGGCCAAAACATTCAGGCCAAAACACGCTTATTTTCGTATCGTTTTACTAATAAACTCCATATGATCGGATAGTTATCCGCTGTGATAGGCATACTCTTTACTAGAGTCTGTGCTGGCCCACTAACTGCGGACAACAAGTAATAATACTTTTCAATGTTACTGATATCCTTATTAGAATGTATTAAGCTGAAAAATGTATCGTAAAACGTTTGCCAGTTCTCCAATTTACTGTCAAAATGAAATAGATCAAGTTTAGGCAACTTGGGCTTCACACAACGCGAATCACCGCCTTCAAGTTTAACTAGTACATTGTTGATATTTTTTCTTTCCGCGCATCGATTCTCAGCTACACTCAAAATATAGAAATATAACTGGTCAAAACTTTTTAATTCTTGATAATTTGTTTTGTAAGTAGGTTTATATTCTAAATTCAACTTGTTTATTTCAATTACAGCTTTTTGAAAGGTATCTCGACATTGATGTATTTCTCGAAGGCGGATCTCGAATTCGGTTAGAATAGAAGGATTCGTATCAACAGTTTTAGCGATTTCATATAAAGATTGAATACGCATGAAATCTACTTCTTTTTGAGCTTGATGTGGTCTCAACAATTCTTCCACGTCTATAACTGATTCCGCCGACGCGACCGACATTTTGAATTTGGAACTGACGCTCACTCACGAAATAAATAAGAAAATTTTCCCTTTTAAAATTAGATTGAAATCACAAACTTTAGACTCGAAATAAAGCTTTGTGTAATCTATAATGTTAGAAAATGAATATGTATTGTACTGTGTAATGTTATGTTATAATAACCTGGTCTAATAAGCTGGTAAATCCGGCCGAAGGACCAATGGCGTTTATCTACCTTTTCAATATAAAAGGGCTAGACAAAAAATAAAAGGCTCACTCCACTCACGTTTTGTCCCGGGAGCGAGGCACTTCAATCCAGGGTATTATTGTCACAATTAACACAAGAACAGTAATTTTCTTCAATTAATCAGCGGGAGCGCGAACCGCGGCCGGCGATAGTTTTTTTCCAAGCTGACGGTGGCGACGCGTTGCGGCGGATTTGAGAACCGCGCGGCTCCCGCGTCAGGTGCGCGAAATTTGAATGGTAATTTCACGCGTTGAAGGAGGGAGGAGCTTGTAGTTAGATTATTAGCCCAAAACCCAACAACGGGTTTGCGTTTTTATCCGATAAAACGCTTTGGGATAAAACAATTTGCGATTGGTTTTTGTAGGTATTCCCTTGTTGGATTTAAAAAGCCGTGGTAGCCAAGTTGGAAGAACGCTTGACTCTCACTGTGAGGTCGCAGGTTCGAATTATTTATTTAAATTGTTGTAGATTTAATTTTAAAATCAAATCAATTCAAAAAAAAGTCTTTACGTATAAAACACTTTTTACCGGGTTCTTACCGCGTTATTATCAGGGATATGTCGTCCCGTGATCATGGCACTTGCAACAGTGTTGAAATATCGGGAGTCTCATATCCCTAATAATAGCACGGTAAGAACCCGGTATTATGGTATTGTGTTTTAATTGTGATGACCGCGTAAACCTCAAGAACATTGTATTGAAAACCTTTATTCATACCATTTGAAACTCACTAAGGAGAAGAGTTCCTGGAAACTTTTGAGTAGGCAACGTACGTAAGCTTCATTCATAGCTTTACGCGCGTAACATAAACTACGCCGAAAATAACCCCTGTCAAAGAGAGAGATAAAATAACAATGCATTGACGAGGCATCTGCGAAATACTCTCGCCAAGGGGTTTTAGAGGGCGTATCGATTTCAGGGTTGTTGGCATTCACACCACGTTGTCTGAGAAGCCTACTCTAACCAAAAATCCGACATTCGTCACCTCACAACACGGAGCAAGAAAACATGGCAATAAAATGAAAAGCGTTTTTGTTTTGTTTCTACACTGGAGTGGGGGCGAATAAAAACATAGCAACTATATGCTTATCTTCTTGGGCATATCGAAAGAACCGACACATGAATATAGTCCTTTCCATATACTCTCTACTTGATCTATTTACAAAATAGAGCTCTGTATCTGCTAAGTTATTGATGTTATTGTATTATGAACTAAGAAGAAGACACTCGCTTTGATATAACGTAGATAAGTAACTTACTCGGCGTTGAATCATTTTGATCATTTTGATAAATCGAACAACCTCAAGTAAAACACCGCAACGTCCTTTTACCGTAACTTAATTTCTAACATTTTTATTTTAGTATGCAAATCTCGAAACGCCTGGGAATAAAATCATAGCAATAAATTATTCTGCAAATTTTGCTAAAAAATACTGAAAGGCGTTATCAAATCAAATCAAAAATTATAATTTATTGCACACAAACGAAACATAAAAACATTTTTAAAACACTTATCAACAATACAAATGAGCGGCCTTATTGCTCTCAAGCAATTTATTTTGTTCGATTGTCACAAAGTCTTTCAAAACGAACCATGTATCTCCGGAACTATGCTCAGCAGGATACAGGAAGTAGTCGTGGAAGGTTCATTTGTTCCGTCTCTATGGACTAAAGGAGAAGGTAGTTTATATTCGACAATAGACTTCCAAAATCAAAGAGCGTAGGCGGGTAAATCGAAATAGCGACAGGGTATTATGGAATTAATATTATTATTAATGTTGTTATTCATTATAAACGTAAAGTTTTATTTATTATAATTAATCATTTATATATAATAAGTAAGTAACTAGGGACTTAGGTATCGTTACAATAGCCTTTTTATCTATTATCTTTAGTGAATTATCATATACATATACCGACCCACATTAAACTATTGAGGAATTAACGGCCCCAGCAGCCGTATACCAGTGGGAGATATATAGACTGTTTATCATTCCGAATTGAACTCCACACATCGGTTAGAGAGGTACGGTGGTATACTCCACCACTTTGTTCCACTGCGGATTATATGAGGAAAAGCCAGACCAGACAATATAAAAAAGTTCGTTTAATTCTGTTAACCCGATCGGGAATCAAATCAGCCACCTCCGTTGTACTGACCAAGGAGTCTAACCATTACAGGGGATTGCCAAGTTGCTACTTTTCTAGGGAAAAATAGAGCAGTGGTTTCCCTCTTGCTTTCCACTTGTATGGAGAATGCTACACCAACAAGAGCGTGGCTCTTAGTGGTGATCAGCCAAGTTTCAAACGGTTACGAAAAGCGAGTTTTTTTTAGGCATGACTCATTGTAGATTTGCCGCAAATGCTATTAAATATTCAGCCGGACATAGAAAATCTACAATGACAATGGTAAAATGTATGGAATTGACATAAAGTGACACGTCAATTCCATACATTTTTAACACTGTCACTGTCAGTAATCCCCCTGGTAGTCGCGGCTTCCGAATACATCCCGCTTAGGGATGGTACCGAAAAGTATCGGCGCCCGAAGTACGTAATATACGATCCCGACGATCCGATTACTCTAGCCATAGAGGCAGCCAATCAGCTCGCGACAACAAATACTTCAGAACCCCGATACCGACCCCGCCAGCGGCGTGGTCGACGATTTTCCGCATACAGCGCTTACATCTATCTACCCACTAGAGTCGATTAATTCTTTCAAATGTTTTTCCGACGACGCTCTGAGCGGTTCGCGCCTAACTGGGCACGCTCAGGCCTGTTTTCTTATATTTTGTACCGGGTGAGAGTCCTTAGCGCTCTCATTTATCCGGCCAAGTAGTCAATGATATTTGCGAAAAATAAGTCACAAAAAAATCTGTCAGTATTCCTAATCGTATTTAACTTGGCTAAGACTCGTTGTTAATAAAAAATAAAATATATAAGAACTGGCTATCACAAACACGTGAATAAAAGTCACCACAGTAATACAATAAGTGCAACAGAACAATAACTGAACATGAAGAGGATCCTAAATCGTAAATAACTTGAGAAATGAAGGGCCATTGTCTCCTCAAGAAGCTGACAAAAGGAGTCGCAAAGAACAGCACGAGGGTTATATTGTTTTCTGATTGTCTATTTGTCTGGCCATGCAGTGTTTTGTAGAAGTCGGAATGGTTGAAAACATGACACTGTGGTGCAGATTCCTTTGAATATGATGGTTTCATCCATTTATGAATATGTATTTATTGATTTACACCATCTTATATAATAAAACATTACACAAAAAAGTTACATCAGGCGTTAGACTGTTATATAAGCCAATTATAAATGCACACAACATTTGCAGTGTAAGACAACGTAATCGTTTAGGTAGATGACTAAATGATACAAACACAATTATATACAGATAATTTAAAAAAGTATGATTGAGTAATAAGTACTTACAATAAATTTCTCTAGATAGAAAAGAATCGATCGAGAATCTCGATCATCATACGCTAATCAGCATGCTAATGAATTTCACAGCACCAGCTTACATACTTTGGCAGATCAATTTTTTACCGCGCATTGAGGCTAATACTAATAAGGCTAATACGGCTATACAGGTTATGAGAAGCTGCAGTAGTTTTAGGCGGATGAGACGTTCGTTATGTAAAAATTGACGATTCAAAGTGTAACTATGTTACCTACTGAATACAGATATTTTTTAATTTGAATTTATTGTAAAATGTTATCTTTATTCAAATATAATGACAAATTTTACTGTACTAGTTGTTCTGTTTATTTGTAGGTATTATACTCGTCACGAAGGAAACATAATCAAAAACGTCTTTAGTAATGGAAATTTAAGATATTTGACTCCATTTTGGACATTGAAGACGAATCCGAACCACGTTCGTCTTTACCAAAATCTCCATTGGCACAATACGCTTATTTTCAGTATAATACCCACAAGTCAGTCCTTAAATCTATCCCTTAAATAGAGGGACCTTGTAATCCGAAGCATTAATAAAGGATTCTATTCATTTGTAATTAAGTAATCTCTCTAGATACGATGGCATTCGAGAAACGATTTATCAAATTCTATGTCATTTAAGTAAATCCAGTATTCAAAGCAACACAGTGTTTTAGTAAGTAAGTGTCAGGATCGAAGCAAATTGACTTCCATAGTATCTGCCTACTTCGATAGGATTTCTTTTTTTATAAAGGGCACCACTACCCTTGATAACCAGTCCATACACTCAATTACAATTTGCCTTAATGTTTATTGTCTATTTATTTGTACTCTCTTGTGTAAGTTGTTTTACTGCGTGTTATAATTGTAATTTATGTGTTATTCTGAGTTTTGTTTTATGTTTGTTACTGTAGTGTCCCTTATACACGTTGTAGTATCCCTTATATACATGTTTAATTAAGTAGCTTGAATCGATCAGAATTGTTTTGTTCGAAATACTTAGCGGGCAATGAAAATATTTTAGAAGAAACAGCTCGTGAAATTTTATAGTCTTCGATACCTACCAATCCCACCGGCGAGGCCGACTATTTCCCTCTATCACCCCTTATACATTGATACATTATATAAACCCTTCCAGATGACGCCCTGGGCCAAGGTTCGCACCCAACTGGGCACCCTCACGCCTGTTGTCTTAAAGAACAATGGCGAGCGCCCATACAAGTTTTTATTTAAGTCCAAATTACAGCGTCTATTCATCAAAAATGAGTCTATATGTGTTCTTAAACATATTAGTCCTAAAATAAACACACGGGAAACCCTAGGACTGAAATTATTATTAGTTTTGTTTTGAGGTTATGTTAACACGCCATCATCTTTATCTTCAGTAATAATACCTACCTGAGAGCCCTCAGCGCTAAGTAGTTATTGACATTGGAGACAAACCACGTAAAACGAAATATAGGAGCGGAATAATAGGCACCTAATTATTTATACTTATCATTTCTTTTTCTAGTTCTTAACAATAAACTTTCTTAAGAAACCAATACAAACTTCATTGCTCTCAAAAAGTTTACTAATACTGAAAGGCTTCCGTGGTCCAGTGGTTCAGATCACGATCCCGAGGCTCCGGGTGCGAATCCCGGTGGAGACATATCACAAATTACTTTGTGAGGCCCTGGTTTGGCTAGGACATTGCAGGCTGATCACCTGATTGTCCGTAAGTAAAATGATCCGGGCGTCGGAAGATATATTAAGCCGTTGATCCCAGTCCCATAGAAATAATGATTTCTATAACATCTTTGATCTGTCCCCAGATTCCAGTATCTATCTCACTTGTCTATCGCCACAATCGACTTCCAATAAACCGCCTTTGATGATCTATCAATATCATTTGCAATTTCACAGGAATGCCGTCTCCGACGCCGCGCCGTTCAAAAGAATTTACTCAATGAATGCCAAGATAAAATGGCGAATGTCCAGGTAAAATCGAGACTTCGAGTATTTAGTTTTTTTTGAGAAAGAAAAAAGTTGTTACGTAAAGCCGAAGACGATCCCAGTTCCCTTGAGGAATTTAGAGTTGCATAATGTAGCAAAGTATTACTTTAACTATAGTCATAATTTGGTTTTTTCCGTCAAGTTGGTAGAGAAGACTCGATTCATAATTTAAAAAGTATGGTTTATTATTATCGATTTGTTACCTACGTCACTAATTATTTGGTGAGCGTCAGAATGCCCGGTCTCGGCCCGGAAACGGTGCTCAATCATTGCTGCCCTATTGATGCCGAAACATTTGCTTCCAACGTCCTTTAGAAATTAAATAACATTTAAAAGTGATCGGCCATCCCGATTCTAGCCATAGAGGCAGCCAATCAGCTCGCGACACCAAACACTTCAGGACCCCGATACCGACCCCGCCGGCGTGGTCGACGATTTCCCTCATTCAGCGCTTATCGCTATCGACCCACTAGGGTCGATTAATTCTTTCAAATATTTTTCCTCCCAGACGACGCCCTGAGCCGAGGTTCGCGCCCAACTGGGCACCCTCAGGCCTGTTGTCTTAAACGTTGTACCGGGTGAGAGCCTTCAGCGCTCCCCATTTGTCCGGCCAAGTAGTTAATGCCATCTGCGGCAAATCTACAATAAGTCACGTCTAAAAAAAAGCCATCCCGACGTCAGGATTGTTAAATGGCTGTGGAGTCCAAAATGCGTGTAGTAACTGAAATATTTATCAGCCATAAATTGCTTCTGCATTACTCCCTTCAAACTTATAGAACGTACAGTCTGTAAGTAACTATATTGCCTTCACAGTTAGTATCCATCCATACTATTACCACATCCCGGACACTTCATACAAAACACCTCGTTTTACACCGACACTACACATTGACGTTATCGTATACGCGCAGATGTGTGTTACGTCTGAGGCCCTACAGATGAAAACTAAAGTAAGACCGAGGGGGAGTGAGGTAACTCAGCTCAGCCGCTAGTATTATTCCTTATTCTATGGTATTATGAAATCCAATATGAAAAGTGGACGACGACTTTTGTCTCTGCGCGCAAAATTTTACATTAAAGATGAATTAGAAAACTGCTCTTACCAAAAATAAACGTTTGACAAACGATTTCAGCAATGATACTTTAAAATATAAAAGTAAGTGCGCAATGCAAACAAATGTCAAATAGCAATATTGTTTTCTTAGGTGAACTGAAACAATGTGGCCTTTTTAGACACCCAGAATTCTCAGTGTACCCACTAAAAATGTTTCTAAAACCGGGAGAATAATTGTACTGTTTTCATGTGCTATGTCTGATTGTTGAAATTTTAGTTCTGTGCAATAAAGTATATTTGATTTGATTTGAGAATACTTATGTAGGTACCTAAATAGCAGGTGCAAGAAAGGAGCCTTCCGAGTGACGTACCTATTATTATGTATTACCCCACTATCTCTGGAGCGCCCTGGGCAATCTGCCAATAATTACCACGCTGATTGGCAAATCCTTTCACCACGATGACTAGCCAAAATAATCACACTACATCACTCCGCTCTTGAAACCTCTTTCCAAGAATAATCTATACGTGGTGCCATCGATACTAAAATGGTGCCAATCTGGCGGACACAAACTTAACCTAATTTTAATTTGACATCTCTAAAACTAGCGCCGTCCTTCAGTCACAGTAAGTGCAAGAAAAAGAGAAAACTAGTTTCATTCCTGTCTAATTAAGTTTGTGGTTGCCCGAATTGGCACCAATGTAGTCGTAGCCTACAGCTGCGGGCTTAGCACCGTAAGCGTGCGGCTCTTTCTCGCCTCGACATACGTCACCCGTCACTCCTCACAGTAGGTACTGCACAGAGAGAGATAGATGATCTCTGTCGCGCCGAGAGAGATTCGTGTGCTTACGGTGCGAGGCCCGCTGATCGAGGAAACTAGGTATCGAGTTGTAAGTTGGAGCACACACTGGACGCTCCATATAGATGTATAAAGATCTCATTCTTACGCTGTACCGTTTAGCGCGAAAGTGCGAGCGAGGCACAGTCCACGCGCTTTCTCCCTTACTCTTAAGCGGCTTACCGTCATTAAGACCTAGAGGGGGTGAAGTCAGCGCCCGATACAAATTGGTGCGGGGCGAAGAGTTACCTATTTTTACGTAGTATTCTATGAGGTTGCAGCTACGAAGCCGCAGCGCAGCTTAACCGCGTCGCGCTATACTCGAAATTCAGTGTGATGTGAACGCGTGAATTCAAGCGCGAACATTACTTACAAAAATGCCTGACCGCCTGTGTATATTGTGCTTTAAATGCTAAAATGACATCATGTTCATGCTGTACAATGCATTGAATTGATATTATCATGTGACACTGGAGGAGTATTCTGCCGTCTGCGACACAGATTCAACTAAGTAATCCAAGAACTTAATGTGGCGTTGTGTTATACCTAAGTTTGCAATACCGAGAGGAACTCTGCTAATGACTTTACGCTATTATCTGCCTATTTACTACGAACGAAACGATTTACTGCATTATTTCTTCGAAAACCCTCCGGTGAAAAACATTTTGAAAACATGGCATTACACGTGTAACTCATATTTGTAATAAACTTTACACCGTTTTGTGCGCAACTTTTAATAAGTAGACCATAAATATCAATTTACGTTCACCCGACCATAGTCACTATTTACAATGAGGCTTATATTGAGTTATATCAATTAACGTCACTAATGAGTGACCACAAATAGCAAAATATGAAAGCAACTTACTTATATATTAGGTTATGTACTTAATGCGTAAAATACCTATGTTAATACACATCATCACAGCCAAGACAGACCTTCGGTTACAATACATTATCTTATGTTATAAGAAGATAATATGATATGCTATACTGTTACTTATAAATAAATTTCAGGACTGACCGTTGAACTTGGCACCCATTTAGATGTCACTTCTTTTGTCGTTGAAGTCGACAACCAAGGCATTTAACATAATATTGAACTTGGCTGTCATTTCACATTTATGTTTTTGATTGGATCATTGATTACTTCATCCTAAGGCGTGCGTGTATGAAACGATGAATATAGAGGAAATATGTCAGAATCGAAGCAAATGGAATTCAATAGTCTCTGCTTACCCCGGTAGGTTTCAGGCGTGAATTTATGTATGTATTAGGTATCAAGTTGTATGGGCATTGACCTCTATTATCTAATGGACTAGCTACTTAGATCTCAGTGACACCCACGTAATGATCAATAGGATAAATCCAGCTAGCTACAGCTAGCATTTACATCTGCCAAACCTAACTCACTGTTTCATCTTGTAATGGAGATTTGTTACCAACCTACAAATACTGAAATACGTACATAAAGTAACAGGCGCATCCTTATCCATTATGGGTAGAAACACAAGTTACCTACTTGCCAATAAAATAATTCGCAGCCACTTCTAATTACCTACTTCATCACAAATTTAAGAGCCACGCTCTTGTCGGTGTAGCATTCTCCATGCTACTTTTTTAAAGAAAAATAGGGCAGTGGTTTCTCTCTAGCCTTCCGCCCCACAGTACGCGCAAATGCGAGTGGGATGGCGCCCAGAGTAGTCTATTTCAAAGCCGTACTAGGACTCCTGTACTCCGCCTATGAATAGTACTGACAGTTACTGCTGCCTTCTGTCAGATTTAAAGAAAGAAAGAAAGTATTTATTATTAGAGGACGCCACAGTAACATTAATACAAACACAGTAGGAAAAAAACAACACAGTAGGAACAGAAAAATAATAATAAAATACAAAATATTGGTCGTATCAGTCATGTGGCGGTGGTGGACGTCCTCAAAGATTTCACGTTACAGTCCCAGTGACTTGCCCCTTCCGTCCTGCATTGTCGTACCGATGGCTCCCATCTCCGCCTCTGCGACCGTTGAGCCTACTTACATACCTAATTACGTACTTATTCATTCTAATTTATTCAATTATCTTTGATAGAAAATTAATAAAGACCGGGACCTTTCCTGCGTACTTGTCACACCTACTTCCGCATTCCGTTGTGTTGTGTACTCTTTATGCTGTTGACGTACTTTTTAGTGGGTTATACATTATGATGGGGTATTGGGTTAACATACTTTTTAACCAACGATACGCGCGCGAATATGGAAACTTATAGTCAATTTTATGCCAGTTTCCATTCACGAAAGACCCTTATTTTCATCTTAGGATCCCAATCAACGTCCCCAATGCTGGGGCACGGGCCTTCCCTACGGATGGATAGGGAGATCGGGCCTTAAACCATCACGCGGGCCCAGTGCGGATTGATGGTTATTAACAACTGCTAATGCAGCCGGGACCAACAGCTTAACGTGCCTTCCGAAGCACGGAGGAGCTCGAGATGAAAACTTTTTTTTTGTGGTCACCCATCCTATGGCCTTTGCGAAAGTTGCTTAACTTCAACAATTGCAGACCGAGCGCGTTTACCGCTGCGCCACCGAGCTCCTCACTCGAGGCTATACTCGTTATTGGGATCCTAAGATGTAGTGTGAAAGAGGCAGATAATCGATCACGTTGACAATTACTTCCGCACAATATCCAGGAAAAGCAAATGACTGAAAACCAGCGCAGGTGTAATAGCATCCAGCGGTCCATCACAGCATAAGCCGAGCCATTTCCTTTTGCCCCGTATTCGTTATATTCATTACTAATTAAATTACCTAGTTCTTAAAGAAAAATATAAACTATTACAGGCAATATTATTTTATTCTTATTCTTCGATCAAGTTCTATTATGTTAGTGTAAAAGCAAAAGTCCGGTAAATCCTGAGATTGTAAGAGGCCGTGTTGTGTAATCTCTATATACAAAATATTCGCTTAACATCACCATGATTCTGAGTTTCTACAGAAAATTCCACTTGATATTAACTCAGAGTCATGGTCTGAATCATCCCCCTCAGTATTCGTTACGATGTCACTAACATCCTGTATACTAACGTGCAGTGGGGCAAAGTATTCATTTGACAATGGGTGGCCCACGGTTGCTCTATGTTGTGTTTGAAGATGACATTTGACATATCAATCCCATACATTTTATTCGATCCCGATGTCGCCTTTTGTAAACGTTTGCAACTTAGCTAAGACCCCTAATGACAAGTTCTAAAAGTTAAGAATCCAAATGGGAAGATAAAGACGGTACAAAGGCAAATAGTACAGTCTGTACTTTAGGTAGGTACGTACCACCTTTTTGAAGTTACTACTGTACAGTCATGAGCAATATAAAGTACCCACTTTAGGACTCTGTCGCATTAACATATTTGACATTTAGTGAGACTTACAGTTCAATTTGTCAAAAAGTTAATGTGACATGGTACCAAAGTGTATACATATTAATGCTCGTGACCGTACCTTATACGTTAGTAGTGGTACTACTTAATCTAACATTTCTATCTCAAATATCGAATACTCAGGAGTATCTTCAAATATTCAGTAGCTATCAGGGAAGCGACCAAAAAAAAACGGACCTCCACATTCCATAAAGGAACTAATAATTGCGTTTCGAGTGGATAGTCCTTTTTTTCCCGTGCCTTTTGGAGTGGGTGTAGAAATCTTTTGTTTGTATTGTAAGCCCTGTTCACAATGATGTAAGTTTGTCTTGTTATTTTTTGAGTTCCCTCTCTGTTTACTAAGAGAACTAAGGAACAGGGGAACCAATCTGCATATTTTGAAGTTGAATGAGATTTTTTTTGAAGTAAATTGTTCGAAGTTTTGATTCAATGAAAGAGGTTTAATCTTGCAGAATGTTTTGATTGCAACAATTTTGTATGACAATTTATTAAAAACGAACTACTTACTTCTACATTTTATCATTTTATGTTACAGCATTCAGAGACTAAAGAAACATAAAATCTCTCTTCCTTTTTTTTCACGTGACTTATTGTAGATTTGCCGCAAATGGCATTAACTACTTAAATGGGGAGCGCTAAGGGCTCTCACCATGTACTAAATTTAATAAAAAGTGCTTTTCAAGTAAGTAATTCATCCATCCATCCATTTTTTACTTACCAATAACTGTATACGTGATTATACCTACCTACAATCTATGATATACCGTAACACGGCGGGTCCTCGTAATATTTGCCTTAGGAAAGTCCATCCTGAATTACAGGCGAGACTTCTGAGAGTTCTGTGTTTATGTCAGTAGGTAGGTATATAAGTAGATACTATTAATAGTAAGGGGAACCCGACTGGGTTAAAGTATGTAGTTAATCACAAAATTAAATGCTCTATAACTTAACCGTCACAATAGAATGAGGAATACTAATACGGTCACGTCACCGTTCTTTACAAATCCTCGAGAATTTTCAAAAATGGAAGGGAGCGCACACTAGCAAGGTAACTTGTAGCCCACTCACCTATTTTTTTTTTTTTGGTTTGGTTTTCCCCGAAGGGTAAGGCAAAGGGAACTATGCCCATACAGCCATGTCTGACGTATTTTTTTTCTTGATGATTAATGAAATGATGAAAGGTGATGATGATGAAACCTAAGCCCCCACCCTCGGAGTAGACTCCTACTCCGAACCCCAAACGAATTAACTCAAAAGTCCGCATAAACTTTTGAGTTATGAAGCGGCTTCCTGACACGAAGCGAAAATAGGCAGATACACTTTGTTTATTGAATACTCCAATATAATAACACTCGCGAATGTCTTCCGACTAACTTAATGCGATCATTAACCACAAAACACCACTTCGTATTAATTATTTAGATTATTCAATGAAGAAAGCAACTGTCCCGTTCCCGCCTCCCGCCAAAAAGCCCCCACTCACCTATTATTTCACACCAAAGACCAAGTATAGAATCTATACTTGGTCTTTGTTTCACACAAACATATTTTTTTCAAGTAGTCTTCCAGCCAGTTGGAAGCGGGTGTTTTTTCGTACCCACTTGTCTGGCTCCACGTGCTAGGTTTTTTATAGCACCGACACTCTTAATGAACCGTATGCTCGGAAATGGTTCGGGACGCCCGGCCAGGATATCCTGTTTGAAAATAAAAGAGCTACCCCCACACCTTCGCAATGTACATAAACATGAAGAGAAATGTTTAAAACGTGTGTTGCAACTTGCAAAGGAATAGGTAGAGTTTTAAATTAGAGCGGGAACGAGTTTGGAAAGTGGAATAAAAAATGTGCAAACCAACGTAAAGGTTGTACAGATTTTTAACTGTAACCTAGGTATATACTAATAGTAGGATCGTACCTACTAAGTAGGTACTTATAGTTAATTAGGTAGGTATCTACCCCGGCGCTTACCTACATACCTACTTGCTTCTGAAATTTATTATTAAATGTACTTACAGTGTAATGGTACCTACCTACCTATTG
Organism: Pectinophora gossypiella; assembly: GCF_024362695.1. NCBI lineage: Eukaryota > Metazoa > Arthropoda > Insecta > Lepidoptera > Gelechiidae > Pectinophora > Pectinophora gossypiella. Next base: position 10,708,056 of record NC_065419.1, read on the forward strand.
TAGAGGTAAGTTAGGTAGCGGTACCTAGTAGGTAGGAGGTTTGAGGAATGTGACCTACCAAGAGTACTTACCTACTAGGTAGGGAGGTAGGTACCTACCCATATCTTTTATTAAATTTCAGAATCAACCATGCCAATAAAACAATAATAGTGAATATAACGAAGGCAAAGCGAATAATATTATTATATGAAACAAATGAGAGTATCGATATCAAACAAACAAAACCCTTTTTTCATCAACTCGGTAAACAGATCAAGAAAGAAAGAACCACCCTTCCACGCGCATCATTCGTTCATTGCACCGTTTCATTCACTCGCATCGATTTGTGCAGTTCCGCTCTCATTCATTCAGTCAGTTTTGCGCCGGCCGTGGAGAAGGGGAGTCGCTTCGCGCATGCGTCCTAACCTCGAACTGTCAAATCCCGAACGTAAATAAACAAGTGAAACAATTTTGTGCCAAAACTGTGTCGTCTATTATTTTGTTTTAAAAACAATTATATTTCCAAAAGTGACTTTATTTGTGTATTTAAAAATATTGTGAAACGAATTTGCGAGTGAGTATTGTTTTGTGTTTTTTGCATGCCTTCGTGCAGCCGGCAGCGACCGGCACTGATTTGATCTTATCCAACAGGATTTCTTTAGAATTTCTTTAATTTACTTTAATCAGAGCTAAGACTATTCGTGTTTTATTTTGGAAGTCCAGACGGTTATCTATTTTTTCACATTTCGATCTTTCGGCAAAACAGGACGCTTGAAAAAAGAAAATGTTGTCTTGTTTTTGTTCGAATATAGGTAGGTACTTACCGGCAATCATGGGTTGAAATATTTCTTTATATATATTCTGGCTTCAATTAATAATTAGATTATAATATACCTACTAGGTGCTAAAACAGTATAAGCAGTCCGGTCTAGTCGTTCAAAATTACCTACAAAACATTGTGTAAATTATTTATCATTCATATCTATTATTATCTTATAACCTACCTACCATACTGTAATGTTGAATAGCTAAAAGTCTTATAGGTAATATGCTAAATGAAAACTTATCTAAAGATGACAGTTACAGTTAGATGGATAAAATAGGCGTATTCCATACCTAAACTCTCAAATTACAGTTCATTGACCTGTTGTTTGTGCCAAACATAGCAAATCATCAATAAATCTTACTCAAAGAGGATAAAATGAATTGTTCTACCTAAGGAATATTTTCTAGTTTATTACTTGTTATTGATATTTTATAGTTATCCACACACATTATCCACTAGATTGGTTAGGTATGTTTTGAATATCAGAAACCTTATCTTGCAGATATGCTTAATATTTGACAGCAAGTAGTGATCCAAACTGGCCCTTAGTTTACTTCCAATTAGGTATATTTTGTTATTTTATCATAATGATTTTATTATATTGAGTAAAGGTTTCAAATATGGAAGATGTCAACTTAAGCAAGATATTCATGAATTGTACTTGATACAAAGATTAATAATGGAAAGTGTATCATAAAGTGATCAATACAAAGCGCATGCACGCTATTGTTGATAGCTGATAGGGACTTTTTATATACATCCATCTATTAATGTAGCAAATAAAAGGTATTTAATCTAATAACCTATCTACTAAGTCAAAAGTTAGTTTAAGTCTGTACTGAGGTGTCCAACAATCTTTTTATTTCTGTTTTAGAGGATGGAACCGAATACTGGGACATTTTAGAAGAAAATGTCATGTTGTTTTATATTCTATTAAACAATAATCTTAACTAACTACTTATAATGTCTGATGAGGCAGATAGTTCAAACTGTCACCTTCCTTAATTTTGAATGATTTTACATTTGTCAGAACTCCTTGGTGGCCAGAATTAAACAAATTATTTTACTGTTTTGTAAATGCCTTCTACAAGTTCTAATGAGTGTGAAAACTAAGTTAATTTATGAAGGAAATTGCAATTAGGTATGGACTGTACAGAACTGTTTAAAAAGCAGGTAAACAGTCGGTCTCGTCGCGCCAACCAGATAAGCTAAACAGCGACTTCCTCCACGCTAGGGTTACCATAAAGTTATGATTCTCATGAGACTGTCCTAAAACTGTCAAAGTTGTTTTTCTTGGCGATATTGGGGGGAATAGTGTGTGTGCGAGAGAGATAGAGAGAGAGGAATGTTTATTTCGCAAAACTGCACACACAAAAATCAAGCAAAAAACAAAGAAGAAAAAAAGTATAACATTAACATAACATAACAAATACTTGTAACATTATCCCGCGATTTTTGTAAATCGCGACACATGATTACTTTTATTTTTATGTCCGTTTTCTGATAAGTGTTTTCTGACACGTTTTGTAAAATACGCTGAAACCGAATCTTGTTTGACCTCCAATAGTAAAAGACATGGTGACTCAGACAGTACAAGATGTACTTAAATGCCACCTTATGTTTTTTAGAATTATTACAAAACATAGGCTCACGAGTATATCCATTGCAAGATGAACTAAGTACCCACATCTCACCGAGGTTTCGAACGTGAACTTTAGAATTTTAAGGTTGGGACCTACCTAGTTATTTAAAATTATAAAAGTGGTGTAAGTTAACGTATTATTATGTTACGCATAAGCAAATTCCAGCACGCAGCATATTTTAATTCTTCTTCTTATCGTGTGGGTTCTGTTGTATGAACAATTCACAAGTCGCTTGAAATACACGATAATCATAACCCATACAGTAAAGTAATTAATTATAGGCTCACGTAGTACGTTAGTTTGCGTAGATATCACGTATTATGCCACTCCTTATTCATTTAATTGATCTATGGCGTCCGCACTTTATGGCCTTCTAAATAAAGCTGCATGGAGACTTTAAAACGTAAATCCACCTGTACAATACAACATTTATTTTGTGATTTTTTTTAGTCTTTCTTCAATCTCGACAGATGGAGACTGAAGACGAGATCGAACAAGATATTCCTAGGACACACAGACCTAGCAAACAGCTAATATTTTTTTAAATTACACATAAATCATAATTTCATTGTAGGTACCCGTTGTATAAAACGGTAACGAAATAGTTCCTATTTTCACTAACGCAGTTGCAGCCTCGCCAGCACGTTGGTCTAACAGAAAGCTCGGTGAGGCGTGGGTACTTAGTTCATCTTGCGATGGATGTACCTCTGACTACGCGAATTGGGATTTAGTCGTCAGCTTATGTTATGTGTTATGTTATTTTGGTATAATTCGTAAATTTTATTTGTTCATTCATGTTGAATGATTTGTTTGGTCACCCTACTGTTGGAGTGGCGTTGACTACACAGTATGGCCTCGACCCTCACCGCTTAATAACATAGAATTTTTGACAGTACTGTAGTAGGTACCTACTAATGCGTATACCTAACTAGACTAGACAGTGACTCATTCGTACGCAAGCGGCTATTTTATATATTTTATTATACTTGAAGGGTAAACTGACTAATCACGAAGTAGTATTTGCTCAATGACTGGATATAGTATTTACAATTCTACTGCTTCGTCATACGATTCCTAGCAGGTGTTAATGTTGTATGTAAAATTTTGGTTTTACTTGTGGTTTCACGCGAATGTGCGTTGTAATACTCGGAAATGCAATTCATTCATGCTTATAAGGCGTATGTCGTACGTAATGTCGACCCTAAGTATGAGTTCACATTGGACGGAAAATAAACTGCCGATTCGAAACAGCAACGGGAATTAAACATCTAAATTAACTTCATGACCTCTGCAAAGAACCCCAACCAATTATTGTCCAAAGCTTAATTTCCAATTGATTTCACTTAGAAAGGGCAGTTTCTGAATTTGGTTTTGGATAGGGTGTTCCTTCATTAAACCACATGGAAGACATTTTGTAGCATAGACATGTAATTGTAATACCTGCCTGTTTAATGTAACTTGAATTCAACTGAGACTAATTACAATGTTGTACCATAATATTTGCAAGTAGATTATCTGCATTCCGTTACTCTGTTAATTCTTGCATTTTCTCGTAATACTAGTAAGACAATGGAGCTGAGATGAGAGCTTGTCGTTCCGTTTAAGATAATGGCGCATTGTAGGTTTGTCGTGGACGTAGTAGGTAGCTCTTAAGAGTATAAAAAATATATTGTCGCTAGAATTAAAGGCAGTTCTTGGCGGAAATGTTATACTTAGATATACCGTCTATGGTATGGCTTCTGTATCTGTGCTACAATTTCGCAAAACGCAGCGCCAAACGAAACATTTATTTTGTTTCTTTATTTCCACACTTTTAAAGGCGTTCTTGCACTCATGCGATCCAACTCCAAGAGTGATGGATAGTAGAAAATTACTTAGAGATATCCGATGACGGATATCGGATGTGGTGCGTAAGCTACCATACGAAATAGTTCCACGACCACTTCGGATCCGTCATTTGACGGACTCGGATCGGATGTATTAAAACATGGAAAGAGTATGTTGGCTGATGGATAACTTAAAACTAGAAGTTTTCCGACTGTCTGTCAGATTGTTTATCAGTAACTGGCGAAACAGGTCCTTAATTTCTCAGACTCAGGGACGCCTGGTGTTGGGCCGACTAAAGATATTCTAAAGGCTACTTCATGTAAATATCCTAATAATGCTACACTAACTCTGGTGATTCATTTTACACGTTACCATATATAGGCGTACCAAGACTACGAAGTTCTCGTATCGAAACGCAATTATGTGGTTGTAATTTGGTAAAATTTGTCTCAAGTGTCAAATTGAATTCGCATTAGGTACACATCAAAGGATGGAAAACGACAAACGTTTGCTCTTGTCACAGTGTGAGTACCAATCGTACTTGACTTTTGATAAGATGTTTACTCGATTTAGTCGTGAGTTGTTGACTGATGTTTGGTTTGAAATTGGCTCTATGTTTAGCTGTTTTGCTTCCTTGTTAATGAAATCTCCTTTGACAGAGTTGGTTGGAGGAAATGTCTTTTAGATACATCTTATGACAGTAGTGTTACATTTTATCGACTATTTTACGTGTTGTACAGGATATGTCCATAAATTAATTCCTGTATGAATTATATTAAAGCAAAATGAGCTTGACATTTTAATACTGACTAGACTACTGTATTTTTTATTGAGTCTACTGTTTACTTTTAATATAAAATCAGTTTCCAATTTAATGTTCCGTAAAGCGATCTAGGATAAAACCAGAAATACAATTATGTTGACGACAAATTCAAATTCAAAAATATCTTTATTCAGTTGGTAACATAGATACACTTTGAATCGTCAATTTTACATAACGAACGTCTCATCCGCTTAAAACTACTGCAGCTTCTCACAACCTGTATAGCCGGGGAAAAGAAGCTGCAAGAAAAACCTCGGCACAGGGCCCTAGACGTTCTTTAAAAGAAGAGACATGATAAGAAGACATTACAATAATAATACAAATCTAATAACTAATAACATATTATAAACATCAACAAACACTAGTTAAACTACTTAAGTATAAAAAAAAAATTCATTGTAGCGTTTTGTTTACAACTTGTTTGTCCAGATTTAATAGGCTTTAGCCTGCTTTAGCTACTTTATGCACTGGATGCGGTTAGTATGTCTCCCTCTCTAACGAGATAAGAATTGTGCTAATGAAGCAACTAGGTAGGTAACTGATACTATAGTTTCGTGTGTTTGGTAATTAGCAGAGAAGCTTTCCTTGAATTTATAATCGATTCTTCGAGGTTCGAAATTAGTTTGATCTAGTTTTATCAGCGCATATCGAGCAGCATGACGTAATCAATGAGGAATTTGTTTTTTTTTGTAATATTTTTATCGAATGCAGTTTTTTTCTCTAGCCTATCGTGTCTCACTGCTGAGAAGAGGCCTCCAGTCTTCTCTTCCACAGTGCCTTATCCAGCCAGATAGATGTCTTTTCAATCTTTCCATCTTCTTTTGACCCAGCTCTTGCCGCGACGTTCATTAAGTAAATAATACTCGTTTAATATAATATCGGCAATGGTAAATGTAGGTTATCTTTGTGACTTTTAAGACTATTGTTCTTTGGACAAGTGTAAGAAAAAATAATTGGATGAAAACATGTTTTAACTTATCGAATATCCTATTACACTCTGTGCGGATGGTACGAGTTCAAACAGAATTTTTCCCATAGGTATTTCCAAACATACCTTTTATGCCGTGGGAGCAGCTAAGGTGCTAATGATAACAAGGACCAAGTCAAAACGTTGCTATGCAGGAATTTTACTCTCCCAACCATTTTACGATGCCGAAAGAACTTTGCCTATAAAGACAAGATGGCGGAACAATTTTACAAAATGGCATCGTTCATTCAATCAACAACTATACATAACATAACATAACAAATACTTTATTGCACAAACAGGAAAAAACAAAATACAAAACAAAAGAGAAATAGAAACGTTGAATTTTAATCTATAAAAATAATAAATTAAAAGATTTAAAACTATAAATTAGATAAATTAAATTAAAAATAGTTAATAGACTACACGACTGGTAAATAATAGTCTTTACACGTAATTTGTGTCGTAGGTAATAAAATTAGGTTGGCGTAGGCGGCAGCTTAATGATGGCTCTAAAAGTAGAGATACGTGTCTCAGATTTAACGAATTTCAAGTTACGTTATCTTACAAATGTCGACTTGAGGAGAATCAGATTATCTCCATGAGTTAGGAACTAATTTCCTTGGAAAGACCGAATAAAATCGGATTTATATTATTGGAAACGCAATCCGTCGTTGTAGAAATTGAAGACGAATGCTAACTTAATATTTAGGGAGGTAATTATTCTAAAACGAAAAGCATTTTCAAAGTCGAAGTTTTTGTGTCAACTAAAAAAGTTATTTTATCAAAATAGACAAACCCAGAACGACCCAACGTCAATAATTGTTATTTTTAAGTAGATTCTTGATGTAGTTATTTGTTTTGTAAAGAACATTTGTCCGTTTTCAGACGATAGCTAACCTGAAGTAGTACCTAAGAATAATAGTGGAAGACAGAGAGAATGGCGGTAATGAACTTTTCCATCGGATAGTCATGCCTTTGCTTTTTTTAATGCCTGCAACTAATAGTAGTTGCAGGCTAAGTAAGTTATAGAACTTACTTAGTCTCCCAATGCTTGTCTGGAATTCTGCCGCAAATTGAGAACCTCTTTTATCGAAATAGCTTACTACATACCTTTGCAAACTTCACCGTGTTTCCCATTCACTGAAAAAGTTAACAGTAAGGGCTCAAAAGGTAAAATTGCAAACGTTCTCGCCTGACCTCCATTATGACTCCCTGCAAAATTGGTAGCGAAAAAAACCCGCTAATGTCAGACATTGAAGGGTCCAATCCCTTCTATCCAAGAATATGAGGCATTATAATAGGTGGTTGCGGTGGAATATTCTCGAATTTTGGTATAAAAATAATTCTTTTGATGAGCCCTGAGCCCTTCGTATCCCGATCTGGAATAAAAGGCAAGTTTTAATGTAATCGCCCTGAACATCGTATTTGAATATCAAAGCAAAATAATAATTATGCGGCCGATAAAAAATCCACCTTCATTTATCTTGAAAGTGCGAAAACAAAAACAAATTCTTCAGTGACACTCCGTCTTACATTATGTACATATCAAGCTAGCAGAATTTCTTATTTATTTTACATCCAAGTCATTAAGAATCTTTATTGCTTACTATACGACCTTCGTTAATTCTTGCATTTTCTCATTAAAGCTTACATATAAATTGTTTGACGTCCTTTCTTAGTAGCATTCTAATAAAAGTTGCTATTAAGAGGAATTCTATAAGAGACGACTATAAAAGACTTAAGTAAATAATCTTTGAAATGGAAGACGTTTGTCTTGTCCTGAGAGCAATTAAACTAAGATTTAAATCGAAACATGTTACTTATACCTATTGATTCTGTTACTTTTTGCAGACTTCGCTTTTAATTTACTTAAGGGGAAGAACTCGTGATTTGTATATCAAAACAATTGTCAAAACGCATGAAATATTATAACTCATTCGGTCTGTGTGAGTATCTGTTCAGACGAGTGCAGTAGGTAGGTACTATACTAAGCAATCGCTTTCATAAATTAGCAAGCAATGAACTTACATTAGTGTCAGAGTCTGAATCATCAGTTTATTTCATAACATCATCTGTTCTACGTCTTTTGAGACATGTCGTGACCGGTCGCGTCGTGTCACGAACTTGACTGATCTTATCCCATTTGTTAGTCGGATGTTGCTTCTATAAAACTGTATGGATTGGAATAATTAGCTTAATTAACCGTTGACATGAGACTCGAGTAATATTAATGATGCCAACAGGAAGTGTTAGGCGTGTGAATATTTTAACAGTTGTGTACATATTCATTAAACTTACTTCGAATATAGACTTAAACTTTGCGTTTCTTCACATTATACGTACAACTCTCGAAGTCGAAACTTGTTTCATTATGTTCTCATTCGAAATTAGTCGAACAATTTATTCTCTCGTGCGAGTTTTGATATTCTTCGAAGGAAGTCGGTTATTAACAGGTTGCTTTAAAACTTTTTTTATCTGTAATATGACTTGGCCCCTGATTCATAAACGGTTAGTAATAAGTGGAACAAATTTTAGGTTCTTTGGCGTAAGATAGTGGAATTATGTTTATTGAAGGTGTTATTAATAGCTGTTATTATCCTCATTAATACAATTTAAGTTTACTTTGTATTTAACCTTTGAACCCCTAAATAAATTGTAAATTCAAGTCGCTACGTGGATTATATTAAAAGCCGTAGATGATAGCAGCTACAGGTACAGTTTACCCAACTATTTAATACGACTTAAAAACTTAAGTGAGTAATTTGCGGTTTGCTAATGGGTCCGCTAAGCCTATACTTATTGCAATGAAGTTTTTTCCATTCGGCGCCTCTGTTTCAACTAGTTCTCAAAGACTGGCTGTAACAGATGATTTTAAAGACATAACAGTATAAGGAATATAGAGGTATAGATTACTTCGCTCATAATGACCCCTTGTGGCTGAGCGGATATCCTCTACATATGTCAGAGGAAGCAAGGGCAAAAAGACGCTCATGTTTAATGTTGGCTACCGTTTACATTTTTTGCCCAAGGGCTCATTCGCGTGCCGAAAATTGCTGAAAAAGGAAATGTACCAGATACCCCTCAATTCATTTAATCATAGCCCATTTTTATTGAAGCTCATATTTTATAGTCTAGAAACGAAGAGAGAACTCAAGGACTTTGATTATTTCACGATCGGATCCACGTACACGAAGACTACACGTCATTTTGTTACTTCAAATTGAATATTCTGTAACAAACTGATTATTAGAAGCCGACGTTTCAATTTTAATATGTACGTGCGTTTTTTTCTCAATAACTACCGAGCTTTGCCTCCTGGCAGGTTAACCGCTGGTCAAATCACGGTTGATGATGAATGATTGCTGAGATTTCATTTAATGACTGCTTCGGACGGCGGCTTCCAACTGACAAGATAAAACGACTGCTTCAAATGGTTCGAAGGCGATACTTTTTTTTACCGTACACTGTACGTTCTAATGAAATGTATAATCTTTCTTTGTACTATAGTGGTCGTATTTTGAACGTCTCCTAGAGATATCTACTACTACTACTACTGTCTACTTTCATCACACCTACGGTCGTATATTATTCATCAATATCGCGATAGAAATCTATAATGAAACGCTAAAAGCAAACTTCGTTTTTTGTCCTAGCTAAAGGCTTTTAATTTGATTTGCCTCACCACGTCGTTTCAAAGCTTATCAAAAAGTCATTAATTTAAATTCCATGTAAAGATAATTCAGAATCAGAATAAATTAAGTCTCAGATTGTTTGGTCTAGGATCTTATTTCCAGACTATATTAGTTTACAATTTATGTTTGGAACTAAATATTACAAGCAATAATTACTACCTAAGTATAAATATTATTGTCGCAGAACAGTCTCGGAAATAATAAAATTTGTTTTATTTTCTCTGGACTTGCAAGTAGTAAACAAATAGAGTAGAAAATAAGAACAACGAAAATAATAATTGCTTATCAAGTTATAAAATAGATCAAGACAGTTTTAATATATAACATTCTAGATAATGTAGCATATATTATGGTTTTAACAGACGTAAAGCACATATGCAGACCAGGGCCCAACAATCAAATCGTTACCCGAAACGCATGCCACAATAACACAAACACGAAAACTGATTATGGATTCCCTTCTGTTCTCCAGAGGTAAGCTTTATGCAAATAATCTTTCTCGTTGGACGGATGCGGAATACGGTAGCAGTATGTTAGGCCTTCGAAAAATGTGATGTCGCTCTTAGAGATCTATAAGCTTAAACAAGATTGCATCAATAAACGATTCAATGTAAATTGTCATAATAAAATTTCAATAACCATAGATTAGTATCAGAAATGCCTGCATCAATGAAGACGAAATAGTGCATTGTTCTTTTTAATTATGCCTCATTATATTCAACGTTTATTTGAATTTGGTAATATGTCTCCATAACATCAAAGTTACAAGGTTTCAAATGTTAAACGTCACAAATTCTGAGCGCAATCGATCGTGGGCGCATGAATGGCGCTGAGAATGCGCAGGAGTTTGTTGACTGATCTGTCACCGAACTGGTTATGATGTAACGTCGGGATCTATGTGAATGACACGGCTATTACGTGCTGAGACGTTTAAGTTCCCTTAATGGTCTAGAAGTCTGCCCCCACTGAGTTTGCGGCGCTTAATATGTAAAGCTTTACTAATAACGTGTTTGCAAATATACAAATCGCTTTATGTTAATGGGAGTCTTCCGACGTGTTAAATATTTTTCGCATGATTCGCAAACTCGTTACGAGTATGGCGACATCAATCGCGCTGGAATTCATTGTTCAAAAATAAAGCTTGTTTTGTTGATGACTTAAATGGAAACGAGTCGTTCGTTCAAAAAGTACTCCAAATTCGAATTTCAAAAAGGCATTGTACTGGCCACCATTCACCCGTTCTCTTCAAAAACCGGCAACACTACTGACAGGTGTGTTCCCGTCGTGCCCCTTTTTTTCAACGTCCGTTCCCGTATCAACCTTCTCGTCAACAAAGTCTTACCCGACGAAAAAGCGCTAGTTCAACTTCATACTTACGGGCTTTACCATTAAAGCCGTAAGTTCACTGACGCGAAATCAAAATGTTGCAAGAGTAACAATGAATGGATCATTTCCCTTACAATATGTTCCAACGGTTAAAGTTTCTCGTTGTTGCAAATGCAACTTTAACGTGTCAATTTTATGGTTTAATTTCATAATGTATCTAAATGGGTGTATCATATATCCAACGTGATTGTGTTAAGTTAGTTTTAATTTATTTTGGGATTCACAAAATCGAAGTCTGAGGTCGGTTATTAGGGATTTTCGAAGGAAATAATATTTTTGTAACTAAGATGATATTGACGATCAATTAATAATGAAATTAGCGTAGTAACAATTTTACAGCTTTATACTTATAATGATCATGATCTTATTTCAAACTCATTTTTGGTTTATAGGAGATTATAAGTATGTGTAAAACATTCTAAAAACCAATTGTGGTTCTTCAGCTTTTTTTATAATCTAATCTTGTTTACGGTATGATCTCATGCTCGAAAACAATAATAAAATTGCATTTTTTATGGCTTGAGTGGAATAACAAAGAAAGTAGATTGACATCGGATAGCGAATACACGGTTTCTATCGATTGAACATTTTTTCGCAGCGAAATCTAACGCTATTTTACACTTCGCACACGCTAATTGCATCTTACCTTATTGGATTCTCACGATCAATATGCTGTAAAATTTTCCAATTGATCTTAACAGCTTTTACTGTTACGTGCTTGTTTTTATCCAATTCTTACTTAATCTTAACCATAAAATAATCGTTGTCGTTTTAATATTGTTCCAGATGTTGGTATGTTCAAAACGGATATTTTTGTTTGCTTTGAATTGTAAGCAAACATTTCAACTTTGTATATCTATCGGTACAAATCAGTAGTACAAATATATATCAAGGAGCAATAGATTTTGACGTTGATAATACATGTATCTTCATGGTTGTCAATGACCCTGAAATGTGTTCTGACGTTTTTAATTTGAACGCTGATGTTAAAGAAGATGATTCCCGTCATGTAGATGAGCGATCGACTCATACATTTGCATTATGCGAACAAAAAAGAAAGGATGTGAAGCATTCGTCGGTATTAGATGTATTGGAGATGAGGTCACGGGGCAAATAAAAACAGTCATTGATTTATAAAAATAAAACTATAGCGTCCATCAGGTAATAAAAATATCAGGAGTTATGACAAGCCGGTATTGTGACGTAGATGGAACTCGAGATGTTTTATGCATTGCACTTCCTATAGAATTGTTTATCGATCTTTGTTGATAATAATTAAAAACTATAGACACTGTATAAAATTGGTGGATTCATTAGCCTTGACAATTTTTATTGAAGTAATCTTTAAATCATTCATTTGTTGGCACATACGTATAATACATCTCCCTGAGGATTATCTATAATCCGAGAAGTAGATAAATTAAATATCATCTTCTAAGCTTAAATTTTAGATTAGGCAAATGATCAAGACTACAATCAGATCACGGTCGTCGTATCAGAGAATTTCCTTTAGGGTCCGAATCTTGGAATTATCTTGATTTTTGTACTGCTCTCTAACTGTATCATAGTATAATGTATTATGCGATATAAGCTGTAGGTAATATGACAGGAAACAAATTTATTTAACATTTCTTTTGATGATGAGAAATGTATCTGAGTCATTCACAAAGTACTTTGAGTCGTTTGCGGGTTCGTAATTTAGTATCAATGAGTTCGTTTAGTACACCGGAATCTGTGGAGCGTCCGGTCTCACCTGCCCATAAAACCTGATCTTTCTATGATGCGATAACCGATTTACGATACGAAGCAGGCCGAATCGGAAACAAGGCCGTCTTGGAAGACTGGCGTGATCCGTATAGTGTTAATTACGGAACCATGGTGGTACCACGGAACCACCGTGACGTCGTTAACGGTGCCGTGAAGAATGAGAGGGATTAGAAGACAGACCGCATGCGAGCAGCTGCACGAACCTCGGCAGAACTCGATAAGTTTTATTTTCACAAAGTCATTGGCTTGAGCACCTCACAAAAACCGAGAACAAAGGCCCGCTATTACTTGGCGACAGTTTTTTTTTCCGTTTTGTGATTTGCGGATCTGAGATTAGATGAAGTGGTTTTCGATATATTTTGCCCAAACTACGTACTAAGGATCATTAACTTTTGCGTTTGCCTTTCTCTATTCAATGATTGTCTATATTTTGGCATACTTGCCATACACTGATATATATATAAAACGGTGGTTTAAATAGTATATGTTAGCCAGCATTGACAGTAGGTACGTTTATTAGCATAACACTATTAAACGAAATGTAGAAGCGTAACAAAAGGTTCAATAGTATCTCTCCTGTCCATTCATATTTAAAGTTCCTGTTATGGAGAAAGCTTACCCAGATAAAAGGTGTTGTATCGTTTTTGTCTGTTCCAGTTGGCTCATGCGCACTGGCCGGTGGAATGTTCACGGTCCGCAGCGTCTTTCGTAACAGTCTTCTTGAGCCAATGCGAATGTTTTTGTGTGGATGCGCAGTAATGGATTTGTGTCGGCGTCGACGTGTTGATTGCTCGAATTTAAGAGATGCGCTGGATTGGTTGGATCTGCTTTATATTGGCTAGACACGAAGTTTTTATCGAAGCAAAAAGTAGATTGCAGATAGCACCATTTCGTCTCCGCTGACACAGATCTAGATGATTATCCGAAGCTAATTGAAACAAACATAGGTGAGATCAAGATCAATTCAAGATTGCATTTCGAAATGAAAACCAGTCACGTAATTTATTATAAATCTCTTAAAAGCAATAAAATTATCTGTAAAAGTTGCTGAACTTTCATTCTCAACAAAATTTTGATGCCGCAACGTTTTATAAAACTGTTAGGCCTGCGCTACCATTCAACAAAGTATTGAACGAATCAATTTCGTGGATCTAAAAGAACGAATTCGCAATCCCGAGAAGCGAGGCTGCTGGAATGTCTGATCGTGATGGCATCAGCTACAGGTGCAGGGGCGTTGCTCTCGAGGAGATGTCGCTCGTGCCGCACCGACGCGCGACGTGCGCTCGGTCGCGTCCGTGATTTTCAAATTAAGAATGTCCTTTTGATTGGCCGCCTTGACGACGCAAGTTCGACTTAATTTCGACGGAACCTCGACAAAAAACTGGGGACAAGTACTGGGATATTCAATGGGCAATTATTTTGCTTATACATCTTTTTATGAAATGCAGGCGTCCTCTCATCTACTGGAGGGCGTGTGGAGTATACTCCACCACTTAGCTTCGTTTTAGTAGAGGACTTTAGGGTCTGAAAGTAGCGCTTCTGTGAAAAGCTAGGAGATTACTATTTTGTGAGTAACCTAATAAAAATAGTTCATCAGTATTAATTTAGTGAGTTACGAGATTTAACTACAAGCAATCCTTATTTTATAGTTTCTTTTTTTATTGTTTATTGCGGTACGTAACTAATTTATCAGTTTCACAAAAAAATCGTGACCTACAATTAGCGAATCGGATCAAATTATTACAACCAATAATATTCGTTAAATCGAATTGACCTAACACTTTCCCTTATTACGAAGTGGTACGTGATTTTAGTTTATTTGTGGCTTTTGTTAAATGAAATAAAAACTTTATTTTTCACTTTATTGTTATTGTTCTTATGATAGACAACTTGTTCGTTTTTTGGTTAAGTATGCATTACTTAATAATGGTTTTATGCTGTTTTTATTCATAAACAGAACAGCCTATGTCACAGGTGTCGCACAGGCCTCCCCTCAATCAATCCGGAGGGGGAATGGAGCATACTGCAACACGCTGCTTCACTGTGGAGGTGTTTTAATGGCTAGTAGCCGGGACCAACGGTTTAACGTGCCCTCCGAAGCACGGTATCATCTTTCTTTTTCAAACAATCGGGTGATTCAAGCCTGTAAAGTCCTTACCAAACAAAGGACAGTCTCACAAAGTGATTTCGACAATGTCCCCATCGGGAATCGAACCCGGACCTCCAGATCATGAGCCAAACGCTCTAACCACTTGACCACCGAGGCTGTTTTTATTCATACTTAATAAAAAATAATATTTATCCTTAAATAAACACAGCATAATCAAATCACAGTCATCTGAGCTACATTCTAAGCAAATTTCTTCACTTAAATCTACAGCCACGTCAGCTGCAGGTGTGGAATATGGAATTAGTTTGCATGAAATATCGTGTTCGTAAACTACGACTCTGTTACGCTGAGAGTGATTCTTAGAAAACAAACATTGTTTTATGCCCGGAACAAAACTAAGTAAATTATGACACCGATTCCTGCAGAAATCTCCTAATTTTATTTTAAGTTATTCCCGTCCTTTCTTATCCGGCAAAAAGGAAAGGGACGGTAGATTGACAACTGCTAATTTTAAAATGAATGAATAACCCGGGCGAATTAAATAGGCGTCTCACCCATATATATGCAACCCGTTTCACGTGAGTTGTCAACTTAATTACAATTTTGGGAAAGTTTTTGAAATATCTGCCTAAAATTACAAGTATTCTATAAATTATTGCCCGTCGATTACCCGTCCCTTTCCTTTTCGGCGGATAAGAAAATGATAGGTATAATTTAAAATAAAATTAGATGGTTTGTTCTGGAATCAGCACCAATGTTTCTTTTGTTGGCTAATTTAATATCTGCCAATGTTAATAATGGTGAATAAAATGATTGGCAGACGGTAAGCACTTGTCAATCTATTTGGGCAATGATGGACTGATGACTCACCATGTGGTTCATCATGTCCAGCTCAGAACGAATCAGCCGTGGTGACTTCTCTTCCCCCTGCGTTAGGGGTTATGATCGTATTTTTATTGTGTATATTGATTCCAACTCCAAACAATGTTTGCGAGCCGGGAATCTAACCCGAAGGTTTTTCGAAACTTACTTGCTCTTTAAGCTAAGCAGTGTACGAAACTAATTAGTTTAGTTTCAAAAAAGTCTATTTCAAATAACAACTAATTAACAATATTCTGATAACAAAGCTTGATGCGTGTTCAATAGCCTGTTACAAATTGAGCAGCGCCGGCTATTAACAAAATCTGCAGCACGAATTATAATTTAGTTTCGTTTAACAACTGCGTGAGAATAAAGTTTTTATAATGAATTGGATTGTTAATAACACCTGCTGAATTTAGTAAATCTCTTCTCCAAATGCTGATGAACTGTAGGTTTTACATACCTACCTATTTCAACAATTGCTCAAGGTTAGATCTTGGCAAGCACATTTAGATTATTTAAAAAAAAGGCTGTTATGTCTGCCGTCACTTAAATGCTTACCTATGTATTCCTTATTCTATGCCTATGTATATTGTTACCTATTGCATTTGTTTTATCTATGATCTTTGTCTCTAAAAAAAATAGTGAAAATCTCAATCGTGGAGTCCGTTTCGGTATTTGTGATTTTCTGTTTGCATTTTTTTAGTAAAATAATAATTAAATGTGTCATGTCAACGTTATCATTGCCTGCTTTATATTCACACGGTCTTAACATTTATTCAAGCACGAATATCTTGTCAAGGTTGTTTGATTGTTTCGCTTTAGTCCCATTTAAAAAAGTAGGACTTTAACATGTCGACTGACCGAAATCAGATGCCCTAAGCTTTACAACTCCAGGGGCATAAAAGATCTTTTATGACATTGTATCTTGGGAACAGGTTATAATTCATTTCTTATGCGTCCCTCATTAGCCCACATAGTGAACGTTTCATAAAGGATTTGCCCCAGTTCGTAAATTACAAAGTCAGTAGTTAATAGCGGTTTTCTGTCCATGTAGTCATCTAATTAAAGAGGTATTGTATTTGTTGAAATAATTTGTTCCACAATATAACGTTTTGTTTGTCGTTATGCTTAGTTAGATGATTCGGTCTTTGTAAGTTCCAAGTAGTTGAGTCAAAAAAGTTGTATCAACAAATTCAGTCAGGATTGAATATCACACTGGTCCACTTTTCTAACAAAAACATAGATGTTTTGATAACAAAGACGATTATTTGCTTTGTATTAGAGCGTACCTAAATATTTTGTGGGATCCTTCTTATAAGGACAACAGAACCCCATACGGCCTTTGCTTATTAAGAAAATAATGTTATTTCTTTTCTTCATCCCTTTTTCGTTTGCTTATTGGATATTGAATTGTTTTAACAGATATATTGAATTACTGACTCACTATGACGTCACATAAATGGTTTTACTATCAACGTTGGACCGGCGTAATTTTACTTAGGTTTTGTCCTCTATTGATGCCAATTACCTATTTGTGACATGTATTTCTTTAGCAGGATTTAGAGATGGATGACGTGGAGTCTGACGTGATAAAACTCCCAGTCTATTCTGTACTAATAATTATGAAAAAAAAAACCTAGGAATAAATTGAAAAGTTACCAGAACGATAACAAACCTAAAGCAGCATCCATTCATCAGCCACAAAAGTGCCACCATCAATTTACTGTAGAGGAACTTCCAACCATTAAAAATTTCTCTTTCCGTAAAGTGTTCTGCGAATACAAAGCGTTGAATGCACAACTTCCAAATATTCTGACCGCGTATGCTGTTCGTTGGGAGCAAAAAACATATCCGCAATTAATCTCTGTGAACGTTTACTGTTGCAAATTGAATGCAACAGTCATGGACCGTTAGGCAGTTATTCGACTGCTGACGAGCGTAGGGGCCAGCAAGTATCAAGACTGTTTGTAGAGAACGACGCCGATTGTCTGGTAATAATTGGCCATGGTCTTGGAGATAAGTATAGATAGTAACAGTACATCCCCACACTAGGGAAGCCATCAGGGTAGCACTTAATTCTACCTATATGCTGCATGAATGGTTGTTAAAACGTTCCGGTCCGATAGAAGTAGAAGAGCTCTAATCCGGAAAAAAAACTTCAGGGTTTCGTTCACTTGTCCGTTTTATGTATTTTGTGGACTTAAAACTTATCAACTGAGGCAGTACTTTTACCCGACTACAGCAAAGCTAAAAAGCAGGATCATGATTTTAGCAGTTCTATGCTGTATGTGTTTGAAGATGTTCCATCACAGCCCCTAAATTACATATTCGACTTTAATGATAATGAGTATAAATCAATTAAAAAATGTTTATAATATCGGCTAGTCACTTCACTGGAACCACACACCATATGACGAAAATTTTAATGTCACTAGCAAATTAACATAAGTGAAGTCCGTTATATTTAGACATACGTCAGGAGTGCAATATAAATAAATTTAGAAAATCTTTATTTAAACATCTCATGCAAAAGATCTCTTAGCTGTAAGTTAACTTTAAGTATCTTAAGCATAATAACATTAAGCGAACTCCACTCCCACAGACAAACCGAGGAATTGGTTTTGTGGGGTTTTTATTGTACCCATATTTTCTGTATTTCTCATGAAAAATAAACATTTTACTTACTTACGTACTTACTTACTTATTTAAAAGCTGCAGGGAGGAGTAGGTATAAAAACAAAGTATCTACAAAAAGTCTGTGTACCTTCATAAAAGGGACTGAAACGAATTCCTAATGGCATACATCAAATGAATGACAACTTTCGGTGGCACCGTGAGAATTGAACACATATTTGTTGAAATTTAATTTGTACTCGCTACACACAACTTTGCTTGTTAGGTGAATTCAACTTTTTTCTATACTAACGACGGCCTGGGAGTTTGTCTACAAACACCTGTTCAGCTTCCTCCTTCTATATTTATTCCGTATCAATGCCCTGGAGTTACAATATCATATTCATTTCTCGTGCTGATTTCACCGTCAACGTCATCCTCCCTCTATCTCTTTCTCTGTGGCTCTCCTTGGCATTTATTATTTCCATCTGGTGGGGTTTGCCTTCTTGGTATTTCTCTTTTAACAAATATAATTATTGACCAACTTCACAAGATTGAAATTCTATGTATCTGATGATACTGTTTTTAATTATCTACTCGTATGCGACCATTCCTTGCGAAATATTGTAAAGGCTGTTCATTGTCCTTTGTTGATCGTCAGAAATTTCATCAGTGGTATTTAACTTGAGCTTTATGGGTGGAATAAACTAAATACGAGTACTTGCGTTGGACTTGTAGTTATACGTAAGATAAATCGTGAATTTACTTCGTGCTCATTGTAATGTATGCATAGATGTACAGATAAAGCCTTTTTATTTCCCGTGATGAGAGATTCTCAGACGTGATTTACCTTTTTATGTGTTTCGGTCCAATGGTTGTGGGTGAAGTAAGCCAATCAGTTTATAGCTAAAAAACGTAAACGGTGCTTCGAGATCCAAAGAAAGGCTTAAGAGTATGAAAACCGCAAATTGCAATTGGAAACTAATTTGAGGCCTGTTATCTTTACACTGTTTTCTTTAGATAAGTTTGTTTTAGTTTGTCTGAATTATATCCAATGCAATCCAGAGGTACGGAAACAACAATGTGGTTACGTCCGCAATCAATACTAAGGTAGGGCAAGTTGACAAAGTTGCAGCTACTATTGCATTTGATATAATGCAATGTACAATTTGACAAAGTTCCCATTCTAGTTCCAACAGTTATGTAGAAGGGACTTAATATTCTTAGATAATAAACGCCACGGAAAGGTCACAGGTGATAAACAGTTAAATAGTATAATAAAATTGGTTCGTTCGCAATCTTTCTTTAATCTTATACCGTGCATTTTTTTTACACTGATATAATATCTTTCTTTAGGTATACAATACGTTAAAAGCCAATCTAATTTTATTTTGCCATAGATATCTGTTCTTCCGGCCGGTACTGACCAAAAAGTAACCTAACAAACTACAACTATCGTCCAAAGTAGAGGTGTGGTTTCTAACTCAAATATTCTTGTCATAAAAAATTGGTGTGATTGTTTTATGACGACCGCAGTCGCAGTGGTCTCGACTTCCTTTCGGTAATTGGATAATAATCTGTTACCTTGTTTGGGTCGAAGACTTCAATGGGCTCATTTTGTTCTGATTTTTGAAACAACATGAAGATTTGTAGCAAAATTCTCGTAATATTTTTAATAAGTGTGTACCTAAGGTATGAAGCTTGAGCCGACTTCGGGAAAGTCACGTTTGCAATTAAGTACAGCGTTTTAGGTTTAATAAAGTTTACGAGACGAGGTAATCGCGCGACTTTTGGTAGGCAGGTATTAGTAGGTACGTGTAAGGAGCGTAATGTTATACATAACACAAAAAGTGTTGTAGCATCGATAAACGTATTCTCTACTCTCATGCGCCACTGATTTCGGTCTGTCTTTTAAAATTTTTATTTTAGGCGTGTAGGATCTTTCAAGTGATTTATTCACAGATTTGCTCGTAAATTTCGATATCCAAGACGCTTCGGGACGCAGATGGCGCATCCCACTTTTTGCCCAAAGGGAAATTCTCACGTATATTTTTAATACAATTTTTTGCATAATACAATTTTTGCCTTACGTGGGAATCGGTGTACATTTCCGATTGTATTTGTATTTAACAACGGGATCTCTGAGTGTTCGCTAATGTTATCACGATTTGAAGTACACATAATATTTGGTAAGGTAGAATACCTTTTGCTGTGGGTAATGCATGCAAATTTTGATTTGCATTTAAATTCATCATTTCGCGTGTTTTCGCCGTCTAGCTGTTACGGTGCTTGGCTTCATATTATTTCACTTAAATTCAATATCACTTAAAAAGTGAAATATGAAATATTTTGTTTTAAGTTATTAGCTATGAAATTGGAATGAATGAAATCTTATAGAGATTTAAAAAGACATCATGCTTATTTGACGCAAATACACTAGCTTGATATATAAGCTTTTAAAGCGTTTTATGTTACACCGGAGGTGAAAACTGTTACCTAGAGCGAAAAACATGACCATGTTGCTCTCACTATACTGCACACATCCCTACATGGCAAAGATACTATGCAACTTAAGCACCTGATATAAACGTGACAAAGACGTCATATAACAGCGTGTAAAGTAATCAAGTAAGTACGTAAATTACAGGCTCTATCTCGCTAGGACACAAATGTTGTTCCACCAGGGAGAATTCGGAATTCAGTTGCAATCAAAGTGGATGCAGAACCAAGTGAGGTACCCTATTATAGACAACTGAATATATCTTCTTGGTTGCGCAGCAATGGTAGCGCCGGTGGTGTAGACAATGTCGCCCTAAAACAAATTAAACACGTAGGTAGGTAGGTATTGACATAAAATAGTCACAAAAGTATCCACATAAAAGTAATGGTCAACATAGTGTTGCTAGTGTCCAAATATGGCATTTTACGAATAATTATTTTTATGAGACCATTGACTCGTTTTAAGCATTGGCGCCAACCGTGACTAGTATAGCAATGAGGTCATACCTACCTATTCAACAGACTACCAATTTGCTCATACTAATTGCTAAAGAGGCGCCTGCCAAATACAAACGAGTCCCTTATTTGTCTTTCGTTTAGGTTGTAATTAAAGAATTGACAAGGCAAAGACGGGATGACGAAGTAGGTACAGTTAATTATACGTATAGTTACTTTATAGCGAGTTGCATACGGTAGTGGTTCTAAAGCGGAAACAGAACCTGTTTTAAATAGTACGTGTTTGTGCTTCACTTTTTGTGTTTAATTATACTTAAGATTTTTCTTATGGGACTCTTTTACATTCTAAATGATCATCCGTATTTAAATTTTGTGTAATAGCTTACTAAAGCGTAATTTATTCTCTGTTGCAGGTGTTCCAAAAAAGTAATGAGGCAGTAACACTGAATCGAAAACGAGAAGATGCATTTGCAAACAGTGTTGGCTCTAGGCGCAATTTTGCTCTGTGATGCAAAACTACCGAGGAAACAACACATACAGCCAAATGAGTTACCATCGAACCCTACACAGAACTCACAAGCTCTACGACTATTACAAATCGAATCAAAGAGTGAAAAGACCAGTCGAATAGTCAACCAATACAGAAGAAATAGACGAGAATTATTTGACTCAAAATCGTATGAGTCAAGTTTAACGTGGGCCCATTCAGAAAAGCTAGATGAAAACGGAGACTTTGTACTACGGTGGGTGAACTCTGATTCGAGTATCACGTTCCGTTTAGAAGCGAAAACCCTTGGTTACGTCGGCTTAGGGTTCAACTCTGCGATGAATATGAGAGGAGCTGATTTGGTCGTCGCTTGGGTGGACGACAGGAATGGAATCGCTCGGGTTTTAGTAAGTTGAGCAAATTATTTTTTGTACTTGTTGCGTACATATAACACACTCGTCGTCACTTTTAGAATGGTTAAAAGCCAGACTATGTGGTAAGGGTTCTGGGTTGGGTTTTTAATAAATATAATCCCTGTAAGATATACTACTCGTACGTTGTTGGCTAAGGACATTTTAAATTCTTGCATTACTAACTCTAAACTTAACTTTCAGAACAGTACCTAAAGTATATATTTTATGTAGAATTTCAAGTGTACTTAGAGAGCGAATACGGTTTTCTTTGAATTTGAATAATAACATTTACCTCTGCGAGGAAAGTGCTCAGAATCTGCTTGTTTCCGAAGAAAATACTATTCTCTTGAATTTTCGTTCACGTAGAGGTTCTCTGTATTTTTAGAATTTACGAATATTGTAGTCTTTTTCAAATTTTTAGGTTTCTTCAACCAAAGTGAGAATCATCTGATAATTCCGTGCATTTCGTTCTCCAAAGTCGAACGTTAGTATTTCTAAATTAGCATTCTGAAGTGGGTACATTAATCATAAGTGTTTTGACTTTGTTTAAGGTCGTCTGCGATTTCGTTCAAAATTTAGATGTTCAAAATCTGCAATAGCATTAGAGAGATCTTATCGTTTAAATTGGTTCGTCTTATTTTCTGAAATCATTAGCACTGGGCTGTAACTTGACTGCTTTAACACAATCGCTCTTAGAAAAATGTGTTTTCAAAGTATTTTCACCTCAAGTGCTCATTTTTCATGGTGTAAAAAGACAATGCTCTGCGGTTTTCGTAACGTCAACGTCCCACGAACCGAAGCGTGACGGCTGACACCATGGCTGTCTCCGCATTCATTCTGAACTCAGATAATGTTTGTAATTACCTATTTTGCAAGATTATGATCCATGCTTTTTTACTAATTGACGTCATACTCGTAGATAGGTTGATAACACCGATTATAATTATGTACTTAATTTTTAGTGTTTCGGTTGACTTCGGAAAAGAATTTAAGTTACGTTAATTAGTTACAATGGACAGGCTTTACAATTTAAACTATATCAATTGATAAGAATATTCACTTAGATTTATTTGCGAATGACCTGTGGAACATTAGGAATGTAATATCGTATGTTAATGACAATTCAATTAATTCCGATCCATAATATCCATAACTCAGACGCATCAGACATG